>NW_026575046.1:63462118-64875580 GCF_905146905.1 Nyctereutes procyonoides
TTTAAAAAGTGCTTAGTTTTTTAAATGGAATATTCCTACGAAAGAAAACGCCAGGTTTAAATAGCATTATCATTGAATTCTACCAAATATTTAAGGAATACACAAAACATAGGCATGGTAGTCCAGAGAGTAAAAAAGGACAGGAACACCATAAAGAATATTCACATTAAAATGAAGACATCTATTCATGAAATGATAAAATGATGAGAGTGAAAGAACCAAGTTAGAGAAGGCATTTTGTCATAATCTGAATATATAGGGAATTCCTATGAACTGATCAAAGATTATTAATAGACAACTGGAAAAAAAAACTTAAACTTGCAATTCACAAAGAAAGTATATCCAAATGGTCAATATACAAATAAGAATATGCTTAATTTTATTAGAGGTCAAGGAAGTATAATTAAAATACCACTAGTCACCCACTCACCAATATGGCTAAAACAAAAATTTTAAAGACTGAAAATACCAGCAGAACAACTGCTGATAGGAATATAAAGCTTTGGAAATATCTTTTGGTAGTACCTAGTAAAGTTTAAGACAAGCATACCTAGTGACCCAGTATTTCCATTGCTACCTATAATTCCAACAGAAATTGTGTGCACATGAACACAAAAAGACACATACAAGAAGGTTCATTACTAGTATTATTTGTAACAAAGTCAAACCTGAAACAACTCAAATACACATCAACAGTAGAATATAAAATTAAATTCAGACGGATTTGTAGAGTGGAATTGGATAAAGAAAAAAAAATGAACAAAAGCACTACTACATGCAATGATGTGGATAAATCACATAAAGAGAGACGAGCCAGAGAAGCCAGAGACAAAAAATACACACTATATGATTCCATTTATTTAAAGTTCAAAACAGCAAAGCTAATCTCTGGTGTTGTAAGTCAGGATAGTAGATACCTCTGGGGAAAAAAGAAGGGGGGCCAAGGGTGCTTCTGGGCTGCTGGCCAAGTTCTATTTCTAGAACTGGTTGGTGGTTAAACAAGTATGTTTACTTTGAGGTAATTCTTTCAGCTGTACACTTATGATTTGTATACTTTTCTATGTGTGTTATACTTCAATTCATAAAAAGTTAATAAAAGAAGAATGAATGTTGAATTTTGCAAATGCATTTTTAGCATCTATGAAAATAATCATATAAAATTTCTCCAAAAATCAAATGATACACTGGTCTGGACCCAGCAAGATTAAAACCACACAATAAGTTAAACAGAAAAATTTTAACATAAAGAATTATTAACTATGATAAAAAAAGAAAACTCCATTTGGTACTCCAGGGCTGAGTAAATAAAGAGTACCCAAGGAAGGAAAAATTTATAAAGGATCAGACCTCATTTGAGAAAGTATGGCTCAGCCACCAGATAGCAGAGTTCATTGGTTTAGCTGGTCTGGAGTTGCTAAGCAAACAACAAAACCCCCCTGAGAAGCATTTGGAGAAGCATGGTAAATCATATTAATAGATTCCCTAATTCTGAACTATCCTTTCATTTTGGAATAAACCCGACTTGTACTAGTCTCTTGATATCTGACTATATTTTTATATTGCTCTTAATTTATCATTTGTGACTCTCTGTATTTAGAAAAGTATTAAAATATATTTTTGTATGTTGATTCTGTAATAACTCACCACACCAATGTTGGATTCTAATTATTTTTTACTTTCTATTTTTTGTTTTTCAAAAAATACAATAATTTCATCTGCAAATAATATTTCCTTCTCTGCCACTTCTATGCCTATTTTTATCAGAGTATCATGATCTGACTTATGTTTTTAAAAAGTCAACCTGCCTGCTGGGCTGAGAATATGAGGAAAGCAGCATGGGTGGATGGAGAGAGACTAGGTAAGAGGTCATTGTAATAATTCAGGCAAAGGATGACAGTGGCACAAAGCATGGAACAGAGTGATTAAATTCAGGATATATTTCAAAGGTAATCCAGGATAATGTGTGAAGGGCTGGATATGTGCTATAAGAAAAAGAGAAGAACTGACATTACCTTTAAGGTTTTTAGCCGAAACATCCAGGATAAAGTTGCCATCAAGTGAAACACAAGACTGCAAGTGGAAGAGGTTTGGGGATAGGGAGTGAGGAAAAAGTAGGGAGTTAAGCTTGAATTTATTGAGTTTAGAATATAACAAATACAGGCACACTCATTACATAAATGCTGAAAGAACAAATCAGCCAATCAATCTCTCAAATACAACTGGTTCTCCAATACTACAAAATTGTTAAAATTAAGGATACAAAGGACTATGCCATAGCATAATCAAAACAATGTGTAATGGCAAAGAGAGAGACATACAGACCAATGGAATAGTTAGAGAATCCAGGAATAAACCTTCACATATATGGTTAAATGATTTTTGACAAGGATGCAAAGACTATTCAATGGGAAACAAAAGTCTGTTCAACAAATGGTGCAGGGTAAACTGGATATTTACATGCAAAAAATAAGATAGGACCCTTACCTAACAACAAATAGAAAAAATTAACCCAAAATAGACTAAAGGTATAAATTTTAAGAGCTACAACTATGAAACTCTTAGGAAAAAAACATAGGGCAGGGTGCCTGGGTGATGGAGTCAGTTAAGCTACCAATTATTGGTTTCAGCTCAGGTTCTGATCTTGGGCTCCTGAGATAAAGTCCTGCATCAGGTTCTGTGCTTATTAGCATGGAGTCTGCTTTAGATTCTCTCTCCCTCTCCCGTTCCCACTTGTGCTCTTCTATCTCTCTCTCTAAAATAAATAAATAAATATTTTTAAAAAATGGGGCACCTGGCTGGCTCAGTCAGTTAAGCATCTGATTCTTGGTTTGGGCTCAGGTCATGATCTCAGGGTTCTGAGACTAAGCCCCGTTTCAGGCTCTCCACTCAGTGAGTAGTCTGCTTGTGATTCTCTCTCTCCCTCTCCCTTCGCCCCTTCCCATCTGCACTCTCTGTCTCTCTCAAAATAAATGAGATCTTAAAAAAAAAAAAAAAAGGAAAAAAACATAAGGGAAAAGCTTTAAGACACTGGAATTGGCAATGATTCTTTGGATATGACACCAAAAGCACAAGCAAAACCAAATATATACAAATTGGACTTCAGGAAATTTAAAACTTTTGTGCATCAAAGATAGTATCAACAGAGTAAGAAGACAACCCACAGAATGGGAAAAATATTTACAAATCATATATCTGAAAAAGAAAATAACATCCAGAATATAAAAGGAACCCTTAAAACTCAACAACAAAACAAACAACCTGATCCAAAATGGGTAAAAGCTTGAATAAACATTTCTCCAAAGAACATACACAAATGGCCAATAAGCACAAAACAAAAAACCTCAACATCACTAATCATTAGGAACATGCAAATCGAAATTACAAGATACTACCTCACACCCATTAGAAACCCTACTATCAAAAAATCGGAAAACAACAAGTGTTGGTGAGGATATGAAGAAGTTAGAACCCTTGTGCACAGTTGGTAGGAATGTGAAATGGCATAGCCAATGTGAAAAATAGTATATCAATTCCCTCAAAAATTAAAAGTAGAATTATCATATGATTCAACAATTTCATTTCTGGGTATATACACAAAAAAACTGAAAGCAGGGTCTCAAAGAGATATTTGTACATCCATCTTCAAGGCAGCATCATTCAAAAAGCCACTCAAGTGTCCGTTTATTGATGAACAGATAAGCAAAATATGGCATATATGTACAAGGCAATATTATTCAGCCTTAAAAAGGAATGGAATGCTGACACAGGCTACAATATAGATGAACCCAGAGAATATTATGCTAAGTAAAATCAGCCAAGCACAGAAAAAGACAAATACTACATAATTCCATTTATATGAGGTACTTAGAGTAGTCAGAATTAAAGAAACAGCAAATAGAATAGTAGTTGCCCGGGGCTAGAGGAAAGAGGGAAAGAGGAGTGACTGTTTAATGGGTATAGACATTCAGCTTTATAAAAGAAAGAACTACAAAATGGATGATGGTAATGGCTGCACAACAGTATGAACACACTGAATACCACTAAATCTGCACTTAAAAATGGTTAAGTAGGTAAATTTTATGTTATATGTATCTTACCAAAATTTAAAAATGGGAAAAAGCTAAGTAAATGTAAAATAAAAATACCTTAAAAAGTTACTACTTTAATAATCATAAAATTTTCCTCAGTTACTAAAAATTATCATTAAGATTTGACCACTGCGGGATCCCTGGGTGGGGCAGTGGTTTGGTGCCTGCCTTTGGCCCGGGGCGCGATCTGGAGACTCCGGATCGAGTCCCGCGTCGGGCTCCCGGTGCATGGAGCCTGCTTCTCCCTCTGCCTGTGTCTCTGCCTCTCTCTCTGTGTGTGTGACTATCATAAAATAAATAAAAATTTAAGAAAAAAAAAAGATTTGACCACTGCTAGGATCCTCAAAAAATTAAAAACAGAATTACCATATAATCCAGTATTCCACTACTGGGCATTTATCCTAAGAATATGAAAACACCAATTTGGAAAGATATATGGATCCCTGTGCAGCATTATCTACAACAGCCAAATTATGGAAGTTACCCAAGTGGTGTCCGCTGATAGATAAGATGTGGTGTGTGTGTGTGTGTGTATATATATATATATATATATAAAATGGAGTATTACCTCAGCCACAAAAAGAAAGAAATCTTGACATTTGCAACAACATGGAAGGATCTAGAAGTTATAATGCAAAATGAAATAAGTCACAGAAATACCATGTGATTTCACTTATATGTGGAATTTAAGAAATAAACAACAACAAAAAAGAGACAAACCCAAACACCAGACTCTTAAATATAGAGAACAAATTGATGGTTTCCAGACAGCAAATGAGTGGACAGATGAGTAAAATAGATGAAGGGGATTAAGAGTACAGGTATCAACCTGATGAGGACCAAGTAACATATGGAATTGCTGAATCACCAAATTGTTACCTGAAACTAATAAAAACACATATGTTAACTATACTGGAATTAAAATTTTTAAATAAATACATTAAGTAAATTAAATTTTTTAAAAAAGATTTGACCGCTGCTATATGTCCTGTATATAAGAGAATTTCATTGAGTTTATGCTAGCTTCCCACCTACCTAGAAGTTGTAACAATCTATATACAATGCTTTGGTAGAAAGTGGTTACTTTTTGTTATATGTGCCATCATGATTATTATCTTGTTTTTATCAGCTGAAGATAATAATCACAAAATGCTTTTGCATCCTTTAACATATATTTTACATATGGGCAATAAAATGTATTATGAAACAGTTTCCATTTTAAGTTTGCTATTTGGCAGAAAATCTCCTACAGTGTTTAACTTATTATTATTTGCTACAGACTCTTCCTAAAAGCAAGAGGCAGCCCATTTTCTCCAGATGACTCATTAACAAAAGTCACAGTAGAATGAAGTGTTCCAACTTGAAATACCAACAGCTAAATATAACCTCTTCCACAACATTAGAAAATGCAGTGCCTCTCTTTAGTCTATAAGAGCAATCTTAAAGGGTAACCTTAACAAAACACATTTAGCACATTAGGTGATCAACAAGAAAAGCCTAAATCAATACAGAGTTCTTTCAAAAGAAAGCATTGAGCAAAAATGGTGGAAATTTTGTAAATCACAAAAAAATGAAATTAATTTTTCTCCTGTAGGTAAAACACCTCTTTCATAAAAGCATATAAAGCCTTAGAATATGAATACTGGTCACAAATATTAAAATTCATCTACTGGTCCCTAGTATAAATTGAAAGGCTTTTTTAGCCATTAAATGACAATCCTATCACAGATGTTTCATTTGAGATTACTCTTTTGAGGAAAAATAGAGAAATACCTTGTGAATCTTATAAAAATATTAAACCAAACCACTTTTTGTTGGATATTTATCTTGCATATAAATAAAAATGTAAAAACATACAAAATTACTAATCAACAGTACTAATAATTTTTCAAAAAAGCAAGAAGAAAAACTAGTACAAAACCAAGAAAACACATTAAGTCAAAGTAAAAAAAAAAAAAAGGCTGAAGGAAAGAAAAGGTAGTTCAACAAATTAAAGATAACTTTTCAGAGACAAAGAGAAAAATTGAAGAAAAAAAATCTGACAGCTTTTGAGTCCTTAGATTTAGTTCCCCCTAAGGCCCAACTTTACTGGTACTTTTCTGTGCGCATTTCAGTGATCTGAGTTACTAAATTCCTTTTTTAGCCTAGGCTAGTGCTAGTTAGTTTTCTTGTCACATGTAGCCAAGAATTCTAAAAGAGTTTAGAAATATTATCTTAAGGATGATAAAACTACTAATTGTCCATGTTATCTATAGAAATACATCAATTTTCAGGTATACTATGACATCATACATTTTGTCTTCTTTTTCAATAAAGGAGAATTGTCTTCCCTATTTTTTTAGGGGGTGGAGGTCGTTTAAAAAATCTTCAAAAGCAGATCCATTGGGTACCTGGGTGGCTCAGCGGTTGAGCACCTGCATGATCCTGGAGCCCTGGGATCAAGTCTCACATTGGGCTTTCTGCAAGGAGCTTGCTTCTCTCACTGCCTGAGTCTCTGCCTCTCTCTTTCTTTCTCTCTCTTTCATGAATAAATAAAATCTTAAAAAAGAAAAAAAAAAGGCAGATCCATTACAGGAGATCACTTCAGAGACAAAGTTTTTGAAAAGCACCAATTTAAGAAAGTAAACTGATAGCAAACTTTCCTGAAGTACTCACTTCTTCAAAAAATACAGTACTGTTTTTAACAAATTAGTTAAAAGGAAATACACAATGACAATCATATTTTATTCTCAGTGGAATTACTGATCTTTATATTTTTTATTTTATTTTTATATATTTTCCAAATTCTTACCAATCAGAAAGAAACATGTTATTTTTAAATAAGGATAAATTTTAAGTAATTTTAACCTTCATCTCAGTTTAAAGGATATATCTGTTTGAGGTCTCATCTTCACACAGTTTTGAGAGTAAAATATTTATTCAGTTCAATTCAACACATATATATCAAATATCTACTATGTGTACAGCAAAGTGTCATAACAAAAATCATACATGGTTCATGAAAGAAGCCATGAGAAAGACTTCAGGGAATGTATAATTTAGGTAGTATAGACATTTGTTGTATTTGTGTGTGTGTGATAGCTGACTTGAAATAAAGCTTAATCCAGGCTCTATGTCACAACTTCATGGTTTAACTCAACAACGAAGTATGAGCTATTTCATTCTGATATTTTCATTTCCTAGCTACTGACATTAATTTTCAAAGTACCCATCCTCCCCCATTCAGTTGCAATACAGGCTTAGAAAAATTTTCATATAAATAATCTTTTACAGAATTTAAGGCAAAATAACTTCTGTGGATATTAAGAAAGGAAGGTGAGGTGACAATGTTACCCAATTTACTTCCCATTTTCTACTGTATTAAATAGTTATCAAGATTCTACTCCAAAGGTATATAAAGAGATATCTCTAGTATAGCTTAACCTCACAAAAATATTTTAATAGACAATAAATAGGCAAAACACAGACTAAGGTGAAGAATTCCATAATCAAGTTTTTAAAGTTTACTTCTATTTACTATGGCCACTTGTTTTATAACCCACAATACTGATTTACATGACCTCTAGCCAAAATTTATCTTCAGTGCTGCAGAATGTGAAAACTGAAGGTTCAGAAGGTATTTAAACTCAAGAGATTTTACTAGATGGGCAAGTTCTAGTACTTCCACTATGCTCCCTCCCAAAATATAACTTGACCTGTTGGGTATTCAGGTAAGGCTTGATAAACGAAAAGGTCTCAAAGCTAGAAGTTGGCCAAGATGTTTAAAAAACACACTTCAAAATAAGATAAATTTACATCTATCTATCTCTTGGATTGGCACAACTACTCTTCTGGGCTGAGTATAACTTGAAAAGTCATTATTCCTCTCACTCACTTTTTTAGACCATTAAATCGGTTGATTCCACCTCCCAAAGAGCCTTCGAGTTCCACCCTTTTCCTCCTTCAATATCACTGGCACATTTTAGGACCTCCTTATTTATTTTTAGGCTATTCCAACAAATAGGCCTTTATGATTTCAGAAAAGTCTTACTCTAATCCATTCTTCATAATGTTTAATCAACTAACTCCCCTAAAGTCAACTCTACTAAAAACAAATCTAAACTTAGTGTGTGTGTGTGTGTGTGTGTGTGTATAATAAACCTGATTTAATGACTTTATATCTGCTGAACCTCAACTCAAGCACTATGGTTCAGTCACAATGAGGTGTTCCCATAAAATGCTTTCTTGTGTCTCTGCATATCTTTTGCAGAGACTGTTCACAAGTACAACCATGCTACACACTTACTTTCCCGTGTATCATTTTTTAAAATTGTACTTATTTATTATTTATTTATGTATTTATTTGAGAGAGGGTGAGAGAGACAGAGATTGAGTGCACACATGAGTTGGGGGAGGAATAGATGGGGAAAGAGAGAGAATCCTCAAGCAGACTTCCTACTGAGTTCAGAGCCTGATGCAGGGCTCCATCCCATTACCCAGAGATCATGACCTGAGCTGAAATCAAGAGTCAGCCACTGAACCAAGTGAGCCACCCAGGCACTTCTCTGTGTATCATTTTTTCTAACTAGCATCACACTTGTCTTAAAGACACCACTTAAGGCATCATCGTCTCAATGAAGCCTACTTTAATTGTTCATCTTCCAATCCTAAACTAGATATCTCTCCTCTATGCTCTCAGAGGTCCCTTTTAAAGTAATTATCATAACACTTACCACTTGTTTATAGAATCACTAGCTGTGTGAGTGCTCAAAATTCTCTGTGATACAGTTCATTCATCTGTACAATGACTAATAATATCTACGCTGAAGGACTTTTATAAGAATGAATCCAGGAAGTGCCTAACACTTAACAGAAGTTCTAGTAAACGGGGATCCCTGGGTGGCGCAGCGGTTTGGCGCCTGCTTTTGGCCCAGGGCGCAATCCTGGAGACCTGGGATCGAGTCCCACATCGGGCTCCCGGTGCATGGAGCCTGCTTCTCCCTCTGCCTATGTCTCTGCCTGCCTCTCTCTCTCTCTCTCTCTCTCTCTCTCTCTCTCTGTGACTATCATAAATAAAAGAATTAAAAAAAAGAAGTTCTAGTAAACGACAGATGTACTTTGACATTCATATTTTTCTCAAAGACAAACACCTTAGCTAGCATTCATCTTCTTTACTCTAGCAACTAATCCAGTACTTAGCAAAAAGCTGCTATACATTTGTCAAGTGAGTAAATCTATATTTCAGAAGAATGACTCCTGTAGCACTAGAGAAGGTACAAATGAGGAAGTCCTGCAAAACCTCAAGAAAAAAGGAAAAGAATCATTTTAGGGTGCTTTCAAAACTAAATATGTACTACACAGAGACTCAGTATTTGGTGCCTCAATTGAGAATTACTATTGAAAGGAGCTTCTCTTAATTAAGAAGGGGTAGAGGTGGCTGGATGGGAATCCAATCCCTCATGTGTTGATGGGATAGGAAAGGCACTGGAAAAATGCAGCCAGAGAACGGGCTATAGGACTCAATGCAAGAGATCATGATAGGAGCAATAAACATGAGTAGCAAAGAAGGGTGAGATCTGACAGACATTCAGATGATAAATAATACCTGATAAACAATCTGCTTGTGAAGGTTTAAGGAGTAGAACCAAAGATGACTGAAATGTCTAGTATGACTGAAAAAATCCTTAATTGTGATAAAAAGTCAAGAAGCAAGGTATGCAATTAAACTGACCCACGTTTAGAAACTGGCAAGGTCAAAAGGGAGAGAGAACTGAAGGCAATGACAAAATGCAGTTGAAACAACCAACCATGCCATTCAGGCTAAATAAAGAGAATACAAAGGAAAAACACAAAGGAGCTAAACAGAAAGCTGGTACAAAAAAAAATTTTTTAAACAGGGCATGGACTAGGTTCAGACTGTGGAAAGTGGGTTGCTCAAGTGGAATGGAGATAAAGGCAGTTATAATAGAGGAATTTAAGGAAGTGTGATAACTGGTGCTGGAAATACCATCCACATGAGAACTAAGAAGATAGAAGAAAACAGTTACCAAAGTTTTCAAAGAATGTGAAGGGGTCTAAAAGGATGACACTCAAAATGCTTCCCAACAACCTTTCTTTAAGCATGACCTAACACTAGCACCTGTCTTACTGACTTAAGAAATTAATTAAAGTTTGCTTCTGCTTTCTCTAGTTTACCATTGTCTTCTGGAACGAGATTTCTCTATTTTTCTGGTATTTTGTCAATAGAAACCTCAGTTTGTCATGGCCAGAGAGTACATTCTACATGAGGTGACTTTCATACATTGTAAAATAAAAATAACAACAACAAAAATCTGATTTGACACTAAACAACACTTATTTAATAAACATATAGAAGATATCAATGAACAATCATTCTATAAGCTCTGTTAAGAGAATGACTTAAGTGAAAACAAGAAAAAAATTTCATGTATATATTTGATAGTCGTGAACACATAAAAATATATGTTATCTGGGAAACTTTAGTTTATTATCATCATACATCAATGATTACTCTTATTGCTATGTACCGTTTTTAAAAGCAACAAAACAATTTCTTATTAACGTGGTTAAATCCAATAAAGGAATAAAACTAAATCTTGCAATCCTTAAAAGCTTAAGGGAATTATTACAATTTATAGCCACTGATAATATTTTAGTACATTTTAAATGATCCAACTAGAGTGTCTTTTCATAAGTACATTGGAATCACCATGCAATTTTAATCCATATGCTTAAACCTCTTTCACAGTTTACAGGAACAAAGCAGTTTTGATTCACAAACAATGCCCTGAAGTCAAATACACTCATGAGGTATTAATTTACAACTTCATCTGTGATCAGTTAAACTCCATGTGAAATCTTAAACATCCTTAAAAAGCTCACCACAAATAGTTCAATAAGAGATTTTTTGGTTAACATTACTTTAACAAAAAACATATAAGATTAAATTCTATTGTAAAATAAAACCAAATGCCACTTGCTTTTAAGGATAAGCCACTAACAAAACAATCTTTTAAACTGTCACCTTTTGCATCTAAAATATTAATTAAAAATGTAATGCCAGTATCAAAAACATATGCTTCAAAGTTTTGGCAAGACGCATCACAGATAAAAAGAAAAACCAATTTCATGAAGAAAATGTACATATTTTAACAAATACAATGTTTCTTTAATCAGTCCTAAGAGCCAGACTTATTAAAATGTCAGGTCAACCAGAATCATACCAAAACAAAAGATTAAAATTACAAGTTTTACCAAACAGCTAAGATGTCAGATCCACAAAAGTTATGGACAAAGACAACAGTAATCAAAGAACATGATATAAATATCTAATTCGGCTCATTTTAATAAAAAACAATAATTACTAACTTTTCAGAAAACTGCAGTTTTGAGCTAATATTTATGTAATTTGAACTTGAAAACATTTATTTAGTTAGGAATTTTTTTAGCTAGATACAAGTAACATTTTACTTTGATGTTTTTTTTTTTAAGACAATCAGAAGAATTATTACCGCATATAACAAAACATCCAGGGCTACAATAGTTCTGGGATTAATTTACAACACATCAGTAGAGGCGTAGGTTTTATCCATGTCTTCCCTGTGCCACCCTTAATGTGATGACCTTTGTCCCCTAATGGTTCAAAACTAGCTATAATTGTTGCAAGTATCACTTTATCTAATATCCAAAGTTAAGAAAGACTGCCCCTTCTTTGTATCTAAGAACAACAACAAAAAAATAGTAAGGAAAACTTTTTCATTAAACTTAAAGTGTTGCTGGCCACTTTTTACTAAATCAATCACTAACAAAGGGAATTAAATTACCATGATTGGTTTAGGTTAATTCAAATTCAGTCCCTGAAGGTAAAGAATAACCCAGCTTCCATTAAAGCACATTGGTTAAAAAGAAAAAAAAAAAAAAAGAAAAGCACATTGGTATATATGGTAAGTGATAAAAGCTGAAGTATCAAATTAATTGTATCAAAAATGAAGAATCAAATCAGTTATTTTCATACATTGCATATAATAATACACAAGAGTCATTATTTCCTTTACATGTTTCGAATGAATATTACATATGCCAATGTGGCCAACTCTTTTTGTAACCATTAATATTTCAATTTTGATCAACTGAATAACTTACTAGAAAACTATTATGTAATGCAATAATTTTCTATCTAAATTAAGAAAGACAAAATAAGATAAAAGCAATAATTTAAAATATGTCACACAAAACTAAATCTTGCAATCCTTAAAAGCTTAAGGGAAACCAAGATATTAAATACATACACAAACTTCTGATTCTTCCTGAACCCCACTAAAACTATTCTCAAAGACAAAATGAAAACAATGGTGACAAAAATCTGGATACTGTAAAGCAGAGTGAAGAACAATGATTAACTCAACACACCCAAGAAAGCTGAATGATAAACAGAAATGGAGAAAGGCAGAAGAAAATTGGGCAGCAATCAAATTTATGCTGTCATACCCCTAAAAAGGCACTGATTGGCATTAAGAATCTCTGGGAATGGGAATGAAGGCAGGACATAACACTCTAAGACGGAAATAGACTTCCAGAATCCATTCTCTACACAGCACATCAAAGCAAATACCCTCTTTCTTATCCAGGCAAAAGACTGGAGGTCCATTTTCTGGAGAGGATAAAAAGAAGGCAAAAAATCTACTGAAAATATGAGAATAAACTGCAAGCTGACACACAAATCTTTGGGATCTTCTAATATTTTTCTTTTTTGATTCCAGTGGCAGTTATGAAAGGAACCTTTCTATAACCAAACTAGTTTAAGAAACCACCTACTGGTATCAACATGGAATTCTGCTACAAAACAGCTCAGTCAGATCATTTCAAGCCCAGGAGTTTGCAACTCCTACACACCCACAGTACATTTACTGTCTTTCAATTTCTCTTTTTTTTTTTTTTTATTATTTACTTATTTATTTTTTCGTGAGAGACACAGAGACAGAGAGAGGCAAAGACAGGCAGAGGGAGAAGCAGGCTCCATGCAGGGAGCCCGACGTGGAACTTGATCCCGGGGCTCCAGGATCACACCCTGGGCTGAAGGCAGCGCTGAACCGCTGAGCCACCTGGGCAGCCCTCAATTTGCCACTCTTAAAAATAAGCAAAGAGACAAATATCACCAGATATTTAAAATCTCTACTGTGAAAGATGAAGGCCAAAATAAACAAACATTAAAAATGACAACATGGAGGAAAGAGAGATATACAATGGGAAAGAAGCTTGAGAAAAACTTTATCTTATTACTAATATCCTCAGAGAGATGACAAGAAATATTGCATCCATGAGACAAGAACAGATGCTACTAAAAGGCACAACAAAACAAAACATTATTTTTAAAACCATTGAAATAAAAATGACAGTGTATTTCTCAAAAACCAAAGTAAAATTAGAAAAGTAATTTAGAGGACCAATCCAAGATGTCCAATGACCAAATAACTGAAGTTCAAAAAACAAAGAGTGAGGGATCCCTGGGTGGCGCAGCGGTTTGGCGCCTGCCTTTGGCCCAGGGCGCGATCCTGGAGACCCGGGATCGAGTCCCACGTCGGGCTCCCGGTGCATGGAGCCTGCTTCTCCCTCTGCCTGTGTCTCTGCCTCTTTCTCTCTCTGTGACTATCATAAATAAATAATAATAAAAAAAAAAAAAATAAAAAAATTAAAAAAAAAAAAAAATCTGCCTATAAAAAAAAAAAAAAAAAAAAAAAAAAACAAAGAGTGAGAAAGCAAAGAAAATAGGAAGAAATCAAATGATTCAAGAAAATTTCTCAGAACTAATGGACATGATTCATGTCAAAAGAATCCATCACCAATGTGTCCAGCAAAATGGATGAAAAGAGACCCCTACAAAGACATTATCAGGACAAAGAGCCTAAAAGGCTTTGGCTTTTGTAGAATAAAACAAATGTTTCAAACAAAGGATAAAGAATCAGAAGGGCATCAGATCTCACCACAGCAACACTGAAAGCTAGAAGATAATAGAGCATTGTCTTGAAAATACAAACTCAATTTTGACAAAAAATAAAAATGAAATTAACTACTGAGACTTAAAATAGCTTAGCACCAAAAAAAAAAAAAAAAAAAATCTGCTTTAGGTAAGTTGGTTTTACGATAGCCAAGACCCTAAGCAATAATAGTAAGATCACTCAAATCTGAGCAACTCAAAATATTTCAGTTCTACACAAAGGAAAAAAAAAAAAAAGGAGTTGTAGTTCAAATCAGGATGCTTCCAATTTTCAGTTTGAAATTTCTGACAAGAACATTTAATGTTCATGGGACACTTTCTTCCTACTGGAAATCATGAAAAATCAAGGAAAATGAAAATTGCACTTTATTTTCAGTAAAATTTGGGACATATCAGGAAGTATTACAAATTAATGAGGAAAAGATGGGATAATCAATGATGGTATGGGTCAACCATAAGTGTACACTGTGAGAGTCCAGTGATAGAAACTCACTAAAAAGAGCCCACAAAATACACTTTTTGAAGATGAGGGGAGTACTATGAAAGGCACAATTCTACTACTAATTTGCCAAGTGAGAACTAAGACAAGAAACTCCATTATCACCACTACCATTTAGCATCACACTAGAATACCACCAGCCAATGCCATTAAACAAAATGAAGGAAACTAGAGGAATAAATATTAAGAATCAGGAAATAAATCTATTACTACTTAAAACTGTTATTATTGCAGAGCTTAAAATGTTTTCAGAAAAATTTAACAGAAATTTTACAAACAGTAAAAGGTGGTAAAGGACGTAAGAAAAATAATGCATAGAAGTCAGGAAATTGCATTTATATAAACCAAAATCACTTTTAAAAGATCTTGATTCACAAAGCTTTAAAAATATATAATACCTATAAGAAAATATACTTAAAACACTCCTGAAGGCATTAACAGAAGATTTGAAGTAATAAAAGTACAAATCATGCTCTTCTTTAGGAAGACTCAGTATTAATACATCAATTTACTTTCACTTAATTTCTAATTTTAATATAATAATCCTATCAAGAAGAATAGAAATAGGTTTTGTTTGTTTTTGTGGGATGAGTGGTATACATGAAACAACATGATAAAATGTTGAAAAATAAGTAACAATAAACTAGGAAGCTCTAAAAAAAAAAATAATGAAATACGGAACAATAGCCCAATTGAAAACAAAACTTTCATGATGTTTCAATAATTAAACTGTCACACAATAAGCCATATCCATGGAACATGAGAAAAAGTCCAAAACAAGCAATAATAAACATGTAAATTGAGATATGACAGAAACATATAATTAAAGTGGTATCTCAAAATAATGAGAAAGAGATGGAGTAGTCAATAAACAGTCTGGAACAACCAAATAACCTACTATAAAAAATAAAACAGGGGTCTTCTGGCTGCCTCAGATGGTAGAACATGCAACTTTTCATCTCTAGGTGGAAGTTCAAGCCCCACATTGGACGTAGAAATTACTTAAAAATAAAATCTTTATAATAAAATAAAATAAAATAGGATCCATACCCCATACTATGTATGAAAATAAACTATAGGATGGATCAAATAATTAAGAGTAAAAACCAAATTCAGAAGTCTTTAAATAAATAATACATTCTATTATATAACAAAAATAAAATTAGCAGAGAAAAATCCAAATTATAACCTTGTAGAAAGTTTTTTTTTTTTTAAGATTTTGTTTATTTATTCATGAGAGACATGGGGGGTGGGTGCGCAGAGACATAGGTAGAGGGAGAAGCAGGCTCCATGCAGGGAGCCTGATGTGGGACTCAATCCCGGGACTCCAGGATCATGCCCTGGGCAGAAGGCAGGCACTAAACCACTGGGCCACCCAGGGATCCCCGACACCTAATGTTCTAAAGTGAAAGAAGATAAAAAAGGACGTACTGGCCGAATGTTAAAGAAAAGAAAGAAGGGATCCCTGGGTGGCGCAGCGGTTTGGCGCCTGCCTTTGGCCCAGGGCATGGAGCCTGCTTCTCCCTCTGCCTGTGTCTCTGCCTCTCTCTCTCTCTCTCTCTCTCTCTCTCTCTGTGTCTCTATGAATAAATAAATAAAATCTTTGGGAAAAAAAAAGAAATATACGATGTAAATATACATGTTGAAATATTGATATTGATTAAAATATATGAATGAAATATTACCTCACACAGATAGAGTATAGCAGGTATAGCTAGTAAGAGGACAGTAGAAGTTTGGAGAACAAATTTAATCTCTGAAAACTCGCTTATTAATACTCTAGATATGTTACCTTAAACGTTTTCAAAACAGAACAAGACAAAAATACACCAGCATCCATTCCATTAGGCACTAGAATGATGTTTTGTTATGTACCCTCTGGAAAACTTCACTGGACAGTTAGTTGTACAAAAATAACATTGAAAAAGGACAGTTTTCATCTGTGAATTCCCTGTAAGAATTTTAGAGATCCATGTGATTCTTGGACCATGCTTTGAGAACTGCTGGTCTATGCAATCGAAAGTAATCAGTAACAAATATTGATAGAAATTCTTTTGAATTTACAGCAGAGTCTGAGTATCATTGTCTGTGCGTCATGAATTATAATTATAGATGTCTATTGACTCCATGTTAAAAATTCGAGTGTTTGAGAGTTCTAAAGTCTAAAGCAGCATATAGATGCTGATGATCAAATTTGCCACAGCCAGAGATAGTTCTTTGGGGTTAAGGTCCTTCAAATCCATGTGAGAACCAAGTAAGTGGCAGGGCAGCAATTTTGGATAGCATCACTGCTAAAATTTTCTTATGACACTTGTACAGAGATCATCAAGAAGAGAGAAATAATCTCTCATAACCAATTTTTAGCCTAAACAAAGCTGTAATATTTTGGAGAAAGAAGCCTGATAGAATGTGCGTGCCATCAAGTTAGGGGTAGAGGATAACTCTGTAATCTTCTATCTAATAGAACTATATATAGGGACTGGTTATGTTAGATTAAGGAACTAATGCGATTTAGCCTACTTATAAATAGGGATTCTTTCTATATTTAGAAGTTTTCTTAGTATACCACATATTCACCCTGATAGCAAGTTGTGGGCTTTTTGGATACTTCCACATGGACAATTGTTTTTTGTTTTGTTTTGTTTTGTTTTTTTAATTTTTATTTATTTATGATAGTAACAGAGAAAGAGAGAGAGAGAGAGGCAGAGACACAGGCAGAGAGAGAAGCAGGCTCCATGCACCGGGAGCCCGACGTGGGATTCGATCCCGGGTCTCCAGGATCACGCCCTGGGCCAAAGGCAGGCGCCAAACCGCTGCGCCACCCAGGGATCCCCCACATGGACAATTGTTAACGTGAAGCATGGAGACAGTATCTTGTAGTAATTATCATTTCTTATGTTGGAAATTTTAGGTCTAATTCTACTGATCATGTACTTTAGCCATTTACATTTTCCTTTTCTTTTTTTTAAAAAAGATTTTATTTATTCATGAGAGACAACAAAAATATGGAATGCTTCGCGAATTTGCGTGTCATCCTTGTGCAAGGGCCATGCTTATCTTCTCTGTATCATTCCAGTTTTAGCATATGTGCTGCCAAAGTGAAGAGTAGCCATTTATATTTTCCTGCTCAGAAACTAAAAGCATTTGTTTTACACTTTAATTCAGGCTTATTTTAAGGCAGTTTTGTTTTAAATATATCATTTGTTTATCTAATAATTGTGGTTATTTGGTATGACAAAACCACTTGGTATTGTCATATTTAGCTTCATCTTCTCTTTGTTAAGTCCTGCAAACAAATACTTATTTCTTCTGAGTAGAAACCAACCAACACTGCAAATCCACTGATACTACATTATTTGGAGAGATTTAACGTGTAGGGAAAGCTTAATTATTCATACTATACTCATGTTATGATGTGTAAATGATTTGTTTACTGTCTTTAATGTGACTCAGTCAAAATCTGTGTAGGTAATTTGCATAAAGGGGAAGTATTACTAATATCTTTTGCATTACTGAATGTTACATATAAAATTAATTTTCCTTATAAAGGATGTGATCTATTTTTCATTATTTCTGTTTCTTCAGTTTCTATGAAAATATAGATTTATCTTTTTAATATAAGAGGAGTAGAACAAATGATAGGAAACATTACTAGTTACTGGCAAGATCTGAAAGTGTTTGCTTATCAACTCTACATCTCATGCATTTTCATAATTCTCTAATAATAAACAACAATAAATAGATTAGGTAAGAGGAAAGGTGATGATCCTGACATTGAAACTTTGAGTATAACTCTTACCTCTTGGAAGAGTACTCTTACTCATAATGTTTCAATGACACTGGTCTTTATCTTGTTATTTCAATAGGTACTCATTCCTACCTTGAGACTTTTGCATATATTGTCTATTCTTTTTGGAATGCTCTTCCTTATTGGTTCTTTTGGACTTCTTATAGTTAGTTCAAATGACACTTCTCATAGCACTTATATATGAAATGACTTTGTTTTCTTGTTTATTATCCGACTCCTCTAAGTACAATGTAGAAGCTCCTTAATGGCAGGAGCTTTGTCCTATTGACTTCTATATCCAGCTCCTAAGAAGCAGTTGGCACACAGTAGGAACTTAAATGTTATCATATGAAGGAGGATTGTATTTAAATGCAATGTATCATGAAACCATTAAAAATATGCCTTATTTTCTAATTGATTATAATTTAAAAGATAATATTATAAATGTTTAGTTTTATAACCCTCAAATAGTGACATCTTACTACTTATTGTGATGGATGAATTATAATACATTCTGCGTTTAATTCCAGTTTAGTTTGGTGGAAGTGTACTACTTGGTTTGCTGTTAGATCATTTTGGCAGTATTCCTATTTAATTATTTCATTTACAGTCTCAGCAATTGATAAATAAATTGAGGTCCTGTGCTTGGAGTGGGGCTTCTACCTACATCCAGCTTCAGTATGTCCGTGATTTATAGTAACACCTCTTGTGAGGTCTTTATAGTGCACATACTTGGCTACAAATGTTTGGGCTTTTGCCTTAAGAAAGTTCAGTGGTATAATCAGAAGAAGTAGAAAAGAGTAGAAGTAGAAAGTACAAAAGAGGAGAGGATTTTTAGAATGGATAAAACGTGTTCCTAAGTAGACATAGAGCATATAGACATAGAGTTGTGCAGCTCAGATCCTCCCTCAAGAAGGAATTGCAGCCTGGCTGTGGGGAGAAAAGAATTCAGAAAGGTTTCATCTGTCAGCTCCTTCATAGTTTGCCTCTCTTGCTGGAAGCCTCCCTTGCCTAAGTAAACCCCAGCCTTCCCAGGGCAGCTCCCATCCTGCAACTGATCAAGATGGAGGTATAAGGTCCCAGCTATTTTGTTCACACCTGAGATAACTAATACATTTCTAGAGATTCCTGCCAGGTTGCCTGAGGTTTTGTGAGGTTTGTACTGTAATCTGACTTCTGTTTTACAGTCCTGCTTCCCCCTCTTCTTTTTATAGGGGCTGATCCCTAATAAACATCTTGCACCCAAAACTACTGCAGTGTCTGCTTTTAGAGAATCCAGATTGTAATAGGGAGGTTTTTATAAATCTTTTGTAAAATTTTATACAATTTTTTTCCCTTGTGAATGTGCATTATTCTGAAAAGGTCTGTAGCTTTCACAATAATTCTTAAGGATAGATTGAAAATGACAGGTCTTTCTCACCAAAGACTTAAGAAGGAAAGGCTTTTGATTTTTTTGGATTTAGGGTCAAATATTGTAAACCTTTGCTTTTGGTGAGCATTCAAGCCAAAGCTCTGTTGATATGGGAGCATTCTCCAATGACACAGCAATTAACTTCCTGGCAAAGGCCTCTGGCGCTGGTTATAATATGCTGCTGTGATGACTCTTGGAAGCTTGGAGAAGTGATGGCCTGTATGAAATGAAGTAAAGATGTCAGGGCTGTCTGGCAGATAGTAGAGCAAGGAATCAAAAGGCTCAGAGAAATGAGCATGCTAGAATGGATCTACTGTATTAAGACCAGAAAGACATTTTGTTTGTCAATAATGCAATAATGCAATAAGGAAATGTAGAGTGAAGGGAGCCACCAGCATCATAGAGAGAAGCCTCAAGAGTGGCTGTTTATTGTAGAGGGAAGCTGATGGTGGAAGATGCCTTTAGAAAACTGGAGTCTAATAGCAAAGGGGATGAATGGATTCTAGAGTAGTAAAGGCTGGGGAGCAGCTCTTAACTGTCAAGTGAGGATGATGCAGTAGTTATCTGTTCTTGCTGTACAGATTGCTATGAATTTAGCAGCTTAAAACAGCAATTATAATTTCAGAGTTAGTACCATGTGCTTTAACTCTGCTGGTTCTCTGCTTGAGGTTTCATAGGCTGAAATCAAAATGTTGGCAGGATTACATTCCTCTCTGAGGGTTCTAAAGATGAATGCTTCCACACTCATTCAAATTGTTGGCCAAATTCAGTTATTTGGAATTGTAGGACTGAGGCCCCATTTGTTTGCTTGCTTGCAACTCATGGGTCTTTTATCTCTTTAATCTCTGCTGTATCTGTAGTTAACGTGTGTGTTTCTAAATTGATGTTTTACCTTTACTTTCTATTTGATTGATTTTTGTTCTTTCTTTCCTTTACAGTCTTTGAGTTAAATCTGTTGTTCTTCTAAAATCTTAATATGAACACTTAGCTTACACGTTTACAGCTTTAGGTTCTCTTTTCTGAGATTTGCAATGAAAGCTATACATTTTTCTCAAAACACCTGTTTTATATCATCCAGATTTTGCAAGAGTGTTTTATCATTCATTTCTAAGTATTTTAAATTTCTCTTAAGATTTCTTTTTGGCCTGTTGATTATTTGGGAATTGCTTGAAAATTTGAAGTAAGGACTTTTAAAAGGATGTCTTTTTAAAATTGCACATCATTGTAGTTAGAGAACAGGTTCCATGTGATAATCTGCTTTTAAAAATTCTGGAAATCTGTCTTATATCCCATTACACTGATTATTTTTGAAATGTTCTCTGTGTTCTTGATAAGAATAGGCACTCTAATTGTTAGATGAGGAATTCCATATATTTAATTAGGTCATTATATATGATCCTCTCATGATCTGGCTTTTAAATTGTTATTTCTTGCATACAATTTTTGTTTATATCCTTGACTGGTCAATAATAAAAAGATGTGTGTAGAAACCTATTGGGATGCTAGATTTGTCAATTTCTTTTTAAGATTTTTAAATTTTTGCTTAATATATTTGAGACTTTTATTAAGTACATATACTTTTAGAATTACTATGTGTCCCTAGTATACTGAACTTTTAAAAAAAATCGTTATGTAATATTCCTTTCTATTTTAATTGGTAGTAATTACAGTTCAACTTCTTTCTTTCTTTTTTTTTAAATTTTTATTTATTTATGATAGTCACACAGAGAGAGAGAGAGAGAGGCAGAGACACAGGCAGAGGGAGAAGCAGGCTCCATGCACCGGGAGCCCGACGCAGGACTCGATACCGGGTCTCCAGGATCACACCCCCGGCTGCAGGCGGCACTAAACTGCTGCGCCACCGGGGCTGCCCTACATCCTATATTTCAATCAGTATATTAGTATATTGCAACAGATTGAATGCAGAAGCAGATGAGACTCCACCTGCCTTCTATTACATTAACAGTAAAGAGATTTGGAAAAATGTAAAAAAATACCAGTCTTTTTACAATATTTTTGGTTTTGGAAAATATAGGTATTTTTCACAAACCTATGTTACTTATGCTACTCATGTTAATAATGGGTTTATGACAATTACCTTTAAATGTATTAATATTTTCAAATGTCTCCATTAAAACTTTTAATTAAAAAAATAAAACTTTTAATTAAAATAATTTTTTTAAACTAAACTCTGTAACTATACCCAACATGGGTTTGGAATGTGCAACTCTAAGATCACGAGTCAGATCCAGGCAGGTGCCCCTTTTTTAATTTCTCATATGGTAAATACCAATAGATATAACCCATTAAGCAATACCTTTGCAGCAATGGCAACTACTTTATACATTGGCTTTGTCTTCAAAATAATTTCTGTTGTTGCATAAACCAATTTTTCATCATTTGTGATTTTTTAAAAAAATTCTCTACTTTTAATAACCATCAGATTGATACCTCTTCTCCTTATTAGCACTGTGTATCCCTACTGCTTTCACACAAATACAATATTCTTAAAAATAAATTGCAATTAAAACACAAGCAAACATAGTACAGAATAAGAAACACAATAACCAATAATAAAATGACAGGGTCACAGCTGTTTACAACATCCTTTGGTCTGATATGGCTTTATTTTGTGTATAACATTTTATATGATGAAATCTGATAAAAAAAAACTTTTTTACATTCCACGTTTATATTTGTCAATTATGAATAAAAGATACCAGTGTAACATAACTTGTAGCTAACCACATTAAAATATGCAATAAGTCATATAATGATGTACCACTATATTATTTTATAAGGAAAATTAATAGTTCTATTCCATCATTATCAAGAGTTTCATGTATATTGCTAGTTATTGGAAATGTGGGTTACCAAATATCTAATGTTCAAATAGTTTAAAAACCATTATAAGGGTTCTTTTCTTGAGAGTATACACCAGTTACATAAATGGATTATAAAAGCCTTATAGTTGGTGAAAAATATTATGATAAATATAAGTAATATTTTCTAATAAAGATAAATGATAATTGAAAAATTAATGTTACATTTAAAATACATTTCTGAATATTATACATGGCAATGAAGCACTTTAATTAAAAAACAAGTTTAAACAATATTTAATCATTCATCTTTCACTCTTACTGCCAACTTCCTTCTATTCCTCAAACACACGAAGCCGTTTATATTATTTGTCTAAACAGTAAAACCATTTATCATAATTTTATGATATTTATTGCTGTCGTTAAAGAAATTTATATTTCCCAAAATAATTAATTACAAAATACTGTATGAATGAAATCTACACATTCAGTACAAGTATAAAAATTTAAATAAGGCATGAATAGGACAGTATCTTTCAACTGTCATATTAAGCTGTGATAATAGTAATCTATAAAGTAGTAATTTTTAAGGGGGATCCCTGGGTGGCTCAGCGGTTTAGCGCCTGCCTTTGGCTCAGGGCACAGTCCTGGAGTCCCGGGACGGAGTCCTACGTCGGGCTCCTGGCATGGAGCCTGCTTCTCCCTCTGCCTGTGTCTCTGCCTCTCTCTCTCTCTCTCTCTCTCTCTCTCACAAATAAATAAATAAATAAATAAATAAATAAATAAATAAATAAATAAATACTTTTAAAAAAATAAATTAGTAATTTTTAAAAATTACCATAATAGCTACTACATTTGAAATACTGACAGATTATAGGCAAATATAAAACATAGCACTGTTGATAAAACCCAAGTATCTGGCTTATAGTCATACTCAGAGGTAAATTAACATTTCTATAATATCTAATATATACCAGGCACTAGGAAAGGTATTTCAGATACATTATCTTATCTCATCATCAAAATAACTATAACCACAATTTGCCAATAATGAAATGGAGCCTGAAAAGTCACGTAACTAATAAATAGCAGGAATGGGATCAAAGTAAAGACAAATTTTAAAGAATGAAATTTAAAAAGTGAAAACAGTTTTAAGATAACTTTCTTACATAAATGACTGTCATTTCACAACTATTCTTTATTCCCAAAACAAGACTCCAAATTTGCTTTTTGGGGAACCATTTCTCCAACACTCTTTTTTTTCCTCTTGTGTTAAGAGATTTTTTTCTCTCCAACATGCTTAATCCATATATTTCCAGCACTGCTAATTCTATCTCCAACTACAGAAGTAGGTATGTACCTCAAGCCAAACTAAACAGACCTAATATAATCTAATACCATAACTTTTCTTGGAGCCACTAGAACAGATGCAAAAAAGTGAAAAGGATGTAAACTGATAGCTGCTGGCAGCTACCCTACCTCCAAGGAGATGAGAGCCTACTTGCAAAAGGAGCCAATACCAAGATAAACAGAGGAACAGTTGAAGAAGGTCCAAAAACATTATTTGAGCCACTAGATCAAGCTTCACCTGAAATTGGCCATACCACGATCTTTTAAATTATGTAACCCAATAAATTTCCATTTGCTTAAGCCAGTCTGAATTGGAGGATTTCTGTCACTTGTTCAATGTACCTATCAATAAAAACTTAACGGTATAAACCATCTGCAAAAATCAAATGATGTACTTAATTATTCTCAATCTGCAACATAAAAAAATTAACAGAAATCAAGGAACTATTTTTAGTATTTCAAAAAGTTTAATGGAGTTGCACACAGACCTGAAATAAAGCACCTGCAGCTTAATAAAACACTAAGTTCTGGGGATCCCTGGGTGGCTCAGCGGTTTACCGCCTGCCTTCGGCCCAGGGCATGATCCTAGAGTTCCAGGATTGAATCTCTCATCGGGCTCCCTGCATGGAGCCTGCTTCTCCCTCTGCCTGTGTGTCTCTGCCTCACTCTCTGTCTCTCATGAATAAATAAATAAAATCTTAAAAAAAAAAAAAGACTAAGCTCTTTCTGACTACATCATTTCAATATGGAAACATCAGGTATCTTGTTTTAAAATAGTTCTAAAGAGAAATAGGTTTTTATATATAATCTTTATTTTTAAATTGGAAACAAATTGATGTGTACTTTTATTTGTTTCTTTAAGATTTTATTTATTTATTCATAGACACAGAGAGAGAGGCAGAGACACAGGCAGAGGGAGAGGCAGGCTCCACACAATCCTGATGTGGGACTCGATCCCCGGTCTCCAGGATCACACCCCAGGCTGCAGGCGGTGCCAAACCACTGCGCCACCAGGGCTGCCCTGATGTGTACTTCTATTTTTTTTTTTTTTTTTTTTTAATAAAGATGGTCAGTTCAGTGCCTGTCTTATTTCAGCAGTCTCTCCACTAAGTACAACATTCCTGATGGGAACCTTGCAGTCTTCTCAGGCAGCTTCTAAAGACATCTTTGATTCTTTTTTTTTTTTTAAGGAGTTTCACACCTTTAATATATCAGCAATTCCAGACTAACGTCTTAATTTCTGAATGCCTATCAGTCTTTCTACCCTGAGGCTATTCAGCCCCATGCTATATCAAATAAGCAGTCTAGGCTAATGGCACCACCTAGTGTCCTGTACTGGTCACTATTAGACTTACTGTTTCACTTTTGCTAGTGATACATCTTTCCAAATCCAATTCTTTCTTATTCACTTGTACATACATTGTCCTAACTCTCCTCTGATGCCTCTTTCAACAACTGTCCAGTTGTCTATGCCAGGTAACTGGTGTTTAACATCAGTCATCATAAGCACTTTCTTTCTTTTTTTTTTCCATAAGCACTTTCTAAAGTGACTACTATGAGTATCCCATTCACATGCCAAGGCTCACAGATCACTGGACAGGCAGTGTGACTTTAAAGCTCATTTTCCTAATTACTACTCATAAAGCTCATGCTGCTTTTCCTTAATTCTTCATTTCATACTATGGCCAAACCACTTTTTTTTTTTTCAAAAAGTAATCATCCAGTTCTAGTCCAAGAAGGCGATATAGGAACACCCTGAACTCATCTCCTTCAAGGAACACACAAGATTATACCTATTTACAAAATGATTCCTCCTGAAGAAGAACTGAGGGCCAACTGAACAGCTTCTAAACAACAAAGACAGAGAGAAAGGCAAAAAAGAACAGCAAGAGAGATGGAGACATGGTCTCCAAGAATGTCCACATTGGATGCTGTAAATTGGCAGTGGGGAAGGATGGTACTGAGGGAAAGGAACAGATTCCTCTGTCTTTAGACACAGAAAAAAAAAAAAAGCCCTGGATTAAATACGTAACAGTTTTTTTATTCCTTCAAAGTTAAGCCAAGCTTTCCTCAAATACCATCACAGAAAAAAATATTCTTGTTCACATCTGCTAGTTGTACTAATATCATTTGCTAATATTTTGGATTATGAATTATAATCCTCCAGCTTATCATCAGTTAAATCATTTGGGGGGGGGGAGCCAGAGGCCTAGCCACGACTGTTCTTTTTATCTTAAGAAAATTCAAATGAAATAATGGCATAGTGATAAAGAGACCAATGAAACAGAATTAGAGCCCAGAAACTAACTTATACACATAGAGAAAACTCAACAAATCACAGTGGACTGATCAAAAAATGGCAGTATAATTGGTTATCCATGCACAAAGAACTTCAGTCTCAAACTCTGCCTCTATGCAAAAATTGTATTCAATTGGATGAAAAGATCAAACTCTATAGAGCACATATAGGAAACTCTTTGACTTGGGATAGGAAGGTATTTCTTAAGGCATAAAAGCATAAGAGAAAAGACTGATAAATTGATTACATCAAATTGTAAAACTTGTATGAAACAGAAGACACCACAAAATTAAAGACAAGTCACACAGAGAACACAGATATCAAAGAATTAGTATGCATAAAATATAAAGAACATCTACAAATAGTAACTTTAAAATATTCCTACAGAAAAAAAGATTTAGCAAAGATAATAAGTGGCAATCACAAAACAGGAATCTTTAGGCAAACACAGGAAGATATGCTCAACTCACATTTCTAAAATGTGAGTTGAGCATATAAAAGTTAAAACCACAATGAAATACATTTTACACCTACTAAAACTGAAATAAAGTAAAATTTTTACATATACTAATTCTTAGCAAGACAATTGAGAAAGTGAATGCTCAGATACTGTTGGCAAGCACAATTTTGCAATTTAGTAAAATGTAAGAGGTATGTGACCAACAATGCCACAGGCCCATATAAATCCCAGGCAGCACTGTCCCACAGAGCTTTCTGGAGTAAGAGAAATGTCCTTTATCTGTAATATACAATACATTAGCTATTAGTTACATGTGGCCAATGAGCACCTCAAATATGGCTAGTGTAACTAAGGAACAAAATTAATTGTATTACATTTTAATTAACTTAAATTTATAAACCCACATCTGGTTAGTGGCTACTGTATTGAACAATACAGCCTAGAAAATCACTCACATATGCACATAGAGATAAATACATGAATTTTAATTACAGTAGTGTTCCTAATACTGAAACACTTATAAGTCTTCAACAGAATAAACTGGCATTGTCATATAGTACTATATGGGAAAAAAGAAGTCATGTTAATAGTTATGTTAAAAATAAATATGCTACCATATATAAATCTCAAGAATATTATACTGCAATTAAAAAGGCAACACAGGGACGCCTGGGTGGCTCAGTGGTCGAGTTTCTGCCTTTGCCTCAGGACGTGATCCTGGAGTCCGGAATCAGGTCCCACATCTGGCTCCCTGCATGGAGCCTGCTTCTCCCTCTGCCTGTGTCTCTGCCTCTCTCTGTGTCTCTCATGAATAAATAAATAAAATCTTTAAAAATGAATAAATAAATCGGTATCCCTGGGTGGCTCAGTAGTTTGGCCCAGGGCGCGGTCCTGGAGTCCCGGGATCGAGTTCTGCGTCAGGCTCCTGGCATGGAGCCTGCTTCTCCCTCTGCCTGTGTCTCTGCCTCTCTATCATAAATAAATAAATAAATAAATAAATAAATAAATAAATAAATAAATAAATAAATAAATAAATAAATAGATAAATAAATATATTTAAAAAAATAAAAATCAGTCAATCAATAAATCAATAAGCAAGCAATGTGAAGGATAGACACAGTAAAAAGCACTTACATAATGTTTTAGAACCTGCAAATCAATCCCTCATATTGTTGATGAATGCATTCATATAGTTTAAGCACTAAGAAAAGTATTACAGTTAAAAACACCAAAAACAGCTAAAACTACCAGTCACCTCTGGAATGTGGAGGAGAATGGGATTGCAGAGTGGACAGAAGGCCCCCAACTGTACTGTAATGTTTTATTTCCCACCCCCACCACACTCAAACCCTCAACAAATATAGCAGTGTTAAGATATTGGGTACAGGGGTATTGGTATTGTCCAATTTTACTATGTATTTAAAAATGTCACAAAGTCTAAAAACAACAAAATCCATGCTCCAAACTGTACAACACAACCACCTGAAGTTTTAGAGATTCAGTTTATTCTTTCTCTCCCTGTCATTCAGTTTACTAACATCCACTACTAAAGACAATGAAGTCAAATTTGTGAAGATCTAAAAAAACCCAACTGTATTTTCATGATGAAGCATAGCCTATCATTAAAAATGTTTTCTGGGCAGCCCCGGTGGCTCAGTGGTTTAGCGCCACCTTCAGCCCAGGGCCTGATCCTGGAGACCTGGGATCGAGTCCCACGTCGGGCTCCCTGCATGGAGCCTGCTTCTCCCTCTGCCTGTGTCTCTGCCTCTCTCTCTGTGTGTCTATCATGAATAAATAAAATTTTAAAAAAAAAAAAAAGTTTTCTACTTCCTTGTAAAAGCAGTAAAATTGCAAGGTTTCTCTTTTTCTTATGACTTTTTGACTTCTTATTCAATTCCCCTATGCAGTGTTTGTGCAAATCAAGTATTTAAGCATGAAAAAACAAAGACCAAAAAACAAAACAAAAAACTTTGCTATATAAGAATTACCCTTGGGATAATTCATGGATTCCTGAACCAGGCCATTCAGCCATGAGGTCAACTAAAACATATGTTTTAAATAACATTTAATCTACTTTGCTGAACCCCTTATTGAATGTTTATGTTTTGCAACAATTGAAGAACTCGTAAGGATCACATATTAGGTCTTTCTGCCAAAACATCCTGCTCTCTTCTAGTTTTAAAAATCAAAAGCTAATAAATGTGTTCATGAAAACAGAAACAAACATAGCATTCCATTTAAAGAAAGCCTGTCTCTGAATTCAAAATTCTTCTTGAATTATTCAATCCTACTGTTGAGAAGCACAAAATACATGTTTTATCAATTAGACTCCTACAACAATCCCTGGGACTGTAAGTTCCATGAGAGCAAGTATAGTGTCACACTATATCCCCAAAGATTAAAATAATATGGATGAGTAAATGAAGACTCAATGAATAAAACTACCTATTTACATTTAGCATGAGTATCTAATGTGTTCCACATGAACTTCACTTCATGAAGTCTAACAAACCAATAATAAGACAAAGTAAAATGAAAAACTGGAAATAAACTTGCTTGAAAAAGCAGTTCTAAACTTTGAAGCTTCGTATCAGAACTTGAAGTTCAGATAGGAGAACTTCAAAGCTCCTCTTTCCTCTGCCTTAAGGGAACCCACTCTCTCCATGTCTCAGAGGATAAAGAGGATGAAGGCCAAATCCCAATTTTAAGATTAAAATCTCGTGTCTTATAGCAAGGTCTTCTCTCAATGCTCCATATGGCTGGGAACAAGCCCATCTAAAAAATGTCAAAACCAGGAAAAAGGCTTGGAGTGGATGACTAAGGCCAATCACTGTTAGCCTAAAGGAAAAGAGATCTTTTTCTTGACCCATTAACCCTTGAATTGATTTTCTCATGTTATGTCTCTCCCATTAGAATGCTAAAATTGGAAAGACAAATATCAGGGTAGGAATGCTGGAGAAAATGACCAAACAGCTTTGTCTACAAAATGAATACAAAAGGAGTCTTTGCAAAATATATTACAAATGGTCAGTAAGACAACAATTCTTTCAATCTCGGCAATAATCAGAGAATACAAAGCTTTTTAGAACTATTAAATGTCATATTTGCACCTATTACATTGTAACACATGTAAATAAATATACTTAATACTTAAATACACTGGCACAATTTTTTAAAGTCAATGCAAAAAGATTGGAAGTTTAAGTAGTTTTGGTAGTGAAAAATTAGAAAAACCCAAAGTATTCATTAAGTAGGAACTGGTGAATAAAAAGAATTCACAGTTCTAGGGAGAAAGAAGAGAGAAATGGTGAAGTAGAAATTATCCAATATGTACAACAAAAATGGCAGGAAGGACACTCAAGTTTCCAGATTGTAAGGGCCAATCACAGGCTCAACACAGTGAAAAAATAATAATAATAAGAGCTATTCTAAGAAATATTACATAAAGATCTCTTAAAATACCCAGGGAAAGAGAAAATCCTATCTAAGAAATTCCAAAGAGAAAAAAAAATCACATATAAAACCTCAGCAATCAGTGCATCAGTCTTCTCATGGACATCACTGGCTACTAATGGAGCATCATCAAATTTTTAAGGACAAATTATTTTCAATCTACAATTCCATACCTAGTTGAAATACCAATCTAATGTGAGATAGAATAAAGACATTTTATACACTTGCAAGTACTCAAAAGTTTTATTTTCCACTCTTTCTTCCTTAAGCAATCTCTGGAAGATATGCTTTAGCAAAATGAGGTAATAAACTAGTAAAAGGAAAAACAAATAAAAAGTAATTTTTCAAACAAAAGAGCAAAAAGAAAAGTGTAATCAGAGAGCTGTGGAGAGTGAAAAACAAAACAAAAACTGACTGAAGCAGAATCAAGGGAAAGAAGTTGACAGAAAGAACAGGATTGAGGGAAAGAAATCAAAAGAAAAATATTAATTAAGCTTTTGGGGCCTATATTTAAGTACTCCAAAAAAAATAATAAGCAGTGCCTGAGAAGGCTGATGAAACAGAGAGGGAAATTAGCACTTTAGCCCATAGAAAACTAAGCAAACGAATAAGCAAGGCAATAAATAATACAGGATAGGAGAAAGGACAAAAAAATGTATTTAAGTAAATAAATGCAATATAATGCATTATGTTATTTAGTACCTACATAGTCATTATAATAAATAAGATTGTTTATAGGTTTAACCAAAATTATTATATAACTTCCCAAACTTTAGCAAGAGTAGGTATGTAATATGATCTGAATCCCAAATTGCCATAAAAAGGTCAACAGATAACATCTAAAATTGGCTCAAGGAAAGCTGAATAACGATATTAGACAGAAGCAGTATCAGAAGGACTAAACTAATATATTAAAAGTGGCTGTTTCTAAGAGAACTGAGAGTGTTACTGAATGATCTACCACAGTCACTAACTCAGGAAATGAGTGGGTTAAGTACTAGAGTGCCACCATGGCTAACTGCTCCATCCCTGGGAATCTTAAAAGGGTTGGTCAAATCCAAAGCACAGCTCCTGGCTGGGTTTGCCAACACTTTTGCCAGAGGATAAACTTGTTTCACGAAAAGTCAGTAACTCAAGAGACAAGGGTTTGGAAAAGAGAATGGTAGAAATTTATTTCAGGTACCAGCAGCCAGGAGAAGTGGCAGGCTCAAGCCTTAACATGAGACCTCTCCACTAGCAAGAGGGACAACTAAAGTTTTATGAGGAGAGGCCGAGGGGGTACATGCAAAAGAGCAGGCAAAGGTCATGATGGGGGGAGGTGGTGGTATGTGTTCAGCCCATGACTAGGGGCAGGGAATAGGACGTGTAGGGTGTAGTCTTCTAGGCATCCTATTGCTATCAGGGCTTTTCTGGTCTGGTGACTGGAATACTACAGTCACTGCAAACACCATCAATGCCTAAAAAAGAATGCAATAAGAAATAAACCAACAAAGGATTTTAGTTTGAGCATGAGTTAAGTAAGCAATCTTTTCTATTTCTGTTTTTAGCTGATGGGGTCTATTGTTGGGGCAAGAGGGCTCACTAACAACAAGAAAAGGGCAGGACAATCTGTTTTTTACCCGTATGTAACAATTAATTTTAAAAATTCTGATGCCCCTTTGGGGCTACATGACCAAGTTCCTAATTTTTTTTTTTTTTTATGATAGTCACACACACAGAGAGAGAGAGATAGAGGCAGAGACACAGGCAGAGGGAGAAGCAGGCTCCATGCACCAGGAGCCCGACGTGGGATTTGATCCCGGGTCTCCAGGATCGCGCCCTGGGCCAAAGGCAGGCGCCAAACCGCTGCACCACCCAGGGATCCCCCAAGTTCCTAGTATAATCAATTTTGATGACGCTAAAATTAAAAGCTGAGACAGAAAACAGGAAACAGTTAATAAAACATGAAATACATAATCTGAAGATGTAAAATAAACAGTTTAGAAACTGAAAGTGATCAAAACAGGGTGAAAAAAAGGTTGAGATGGTATGAGATGAAGATTCATCTAATCATAGAAGAGCACAGCAAAGCGGATATATCAAGAAGTATTATATAATCTTATTATAGGTAGAGATAACCACAATAAGCACTCAAACAGACTTAGTTAAAAGTGGCTCCCTTTAGGGGAATGGCAGAGGGGAAACATGGAGCAAGATTTGTCTTGCTTTTCATTATAAGACCATCTATTCTATTTGATTTCTAACCATGTACACATCTATCACCTTTGAATTTTTAAAAAGTGGCCCTGAGATACCATGAATCAAAGGCCATGGCGTTCCCTGAAATTTGTTACCAAGAATAACTTCCTCAAAAGGGTGAAATACATTTAGTCATCACAACCTAGAAAAACTCCACCTAGAACGTTCTTATAAAGAAATAAAGGTAAGTGCACTAAAGGATACTATTTTATTGAGAAGAAACTGGGGTAGGCCAAGGAGTATTCCTAGTAATATATATATGTAGAGAAAGAATGAGTAATGAATTTTAATCTGAATCAATTCAATGAGCAGTTATTTGAGAAATATTATCACACGGAGTTCATAACTCATTCCTAAGCAGTCTAAGGCACACTTAAGTCACCACCTCAACAAAAATAAAACCTTAACAATAGATCACTTTGCTAAAGATTTTCAAGGTAATTATACCTAATCATCTTATTTCTTATAATTCTGAAAAAATAAATACTTGAACATATGTTTACATGTTCAAAACAAACTACTATTAAATATTCTGTGTGAGTCATGACAAGGAAAAAGTTGAAAAGCAATGAAGGTATATATATATCCATACAATATTATATATACAACTGTGCTATAGAAAACAAAGCCGGTAACATTTAAAAAAAGGTAAAGGGGCACATGGTAGGCTCAGTCAGTTAAGCGTCTGACGCGTGACCTCAGCTCAGGTTTTTATTCTCTGGATCAGTTCAAGCCCTGTGTTGGGCTCCGTGCTGGGTGTAGAGTCTACTTTTTTTTTTAGATTTTATTTATTTATTCATGATATAGATAGATAGATAGATAGATAGATAGATAGATAGATAGATAGAGATAGAGATAGAGATAGACAGAGGGGCAGAAGCAGGCTCCATGCGGGGAGGCCGATGCAGGCCTCGATCCCGGGACTCCAGGACTGAGCCCTGGGCCAAAGGCAGGTGCCAAACCGATGAGCCACCCAGGGATCCCCTACTTTTTTTTTTGTTTTAACTAAAAATAGATAAATAAAAAATTTTTAAAGGTAAAAATTTAAAAGATAGAATAAAAACTATACTATTAATATCTAAAGATATTATATAATCACCATTTCATCCCATGGCACTCAACAATGAACATAAATGGCAGATGTAGACCTTCATTTTTAAAAAGATTAATTTCTTAGTTTATCAGAGTTCATATGTGAATTACTTGACATTATGATCCTTTACTGTTTCCTAGCTAAATAAAATGCTTCAAATTTTGATCATTTCTAAATCTGTTGTATTAAGGCTGAAACCAATTAATGATGCACTGTACCCAGATAAGTAGAATTAAATTAGTGTATAATTGATTAGTGTATAATTGAAGCAGTTGTAGATTTACCAACTTTAATTAGGATGTCTTATTACAGATAATTTACACCCTAAGAGAGAAAATAGAATCAAGAAGTTCATCAAAACCTTAAATTAAGATCAGAGATACAATATTATAGATTAGAAAGAACTATATGCTAATACCAAGTACTTTCAAAGTAAATCATTTTAGTCCAAAATCCTTTAACAGAAGAAAATTGATTATTAACCTTTTTAGCCTAGATTTTTCAAGTTATCACATTATTTATGTTAATCTACTATCAATAAGTGATGTTAACTATGTGAGTAAATGAAAGCATACCAATAATTTTTTGTCTATCTACAGTACTAAATTAGGCTAAAAAGAACACATACTAAAACACTTAAATATTTCTCTTAACTCCTTTAAAAGGTATTCAAGCAAGAGAAAAAAACCCGTAAGTCTTACCTTAAAAATAAATACAAACTAATTCACCAACAAGAAGTAAGGAGAAAGAATATTTCAGCCACAAAATACAAAAATAATGTCTGCAGTTCTATCAGTCCCCTTGTGGTTGGTAACTACAGCCCAGAAAGTTCCACACATAAATTGCTAACTCCCCCCGAGTTTAAAGCCATGGTAATTAGGTTCATTATCTTACATGCTAATGACAGAGAGATAATAAGTTTGCAGTGAATAATTCATATACTACCAGCTCTCACTGTGATGCTCATTGCTAATAGTTTATTTACAGTACAAGTTACACTGCATTTTTTTCTATAGTTTAAATTTATTGCCTAGAGAAACAGGGATCATTTAGTGTGGAAATCTAATTTACTATCAGCAAATGGTAACAAACTTAAGCATATATTGGTTTGTATATTTGTAGTGTGATTTTTACTCATTATTCATAATTAGACATGATAATAATCAAAACACCAAAAGAGAATCTTATAGAAAGATTAAGGTACTTATAGTTATATAGATGATTATTCTAATGATATTGGATAATGATGATTACCCAAAACAATTAACTGATGCCAATAAATTCTAAATTGCTTTAGTAACTCATATTTTCAAATAAAGTGATATCACCACACTCCTTATCAAATATGTACATATATATTATTTTAGAACCTGTGAATATCAAAGTACAAATGAACCACTTGGGTTTCTTATTAAACACCGACTGTAAAATAATATGCTAAAATATAATGTAAGGTTAAATTCAGTGACCTATACAATTACAGTAGTCTAATTTTTACCCAATTTTATAATGGATTCATACCACACTTGCTGTATTTACGTCAACAAATTATAAGTAATTTTGATCTCTTTCAAAATGACTTTCTTATAGATAGTTGCAATAACTCACCTCACAAACTCCACACATTGTGAAAATTTTTCCATTATAATATACATGAACTACTGTGGTTTCAATGTCTCTAAATCAAATCAGGTAAAAATTTTTCTATAAATTTATACTTCTATAACTTTTATTCCATCTAAACTAACTTTATTTTTAAGCAAAAAATGTTTTACTTATTGTTTTTTTAAAGATTTTATTTACTTATTCATGAGAGACACAGAGAGAGAGGCAGAGACACAGGCAGAGGGAGAGGCATTCTCCATGCAGGAAGCTCGATGTGGGACTCAATCCCGGTACTCTCGAATCACGCCCTGAGCCAAAGGCAGATGCTCAACCACTGAGCCACCCAGGCATCCCAAGAATGTTTTAAAATGCAGGTTGCATCAATGAAGACAGGTAAGGTAAGGTTTAGGTAATAATTTATCAGGTAACAAGTAAAAAATCTTAGTGGCTTAAAACAATAAGGTCTTTTCCTCATTTACATTGTATGCCCATGGGCCATCTAAGGGTTCTATTCTATGTCTTCTTATTTCAGTAGCCAAGATGACGGAGCAGTCATCATCTAAAATTCCACCAGTCATCACAGCAGATGGAAAGAGAGCTCTGGACAGTCTTGCACTGCTCATTAAATAAATGCTCCCACCCAGAAAAACACGTTTCACTTTTTTTTTCCACTTCTGCTCTTAATTCATTAGTCCAATTATCTGAGAAAGTAAAACCTTGAAAAAGTTTAAATCTTTAAAAAAAAAAAGATTTAAATCTTTAAGGACTTTCTATGTCCAATGTGGACAACCCCAAGATCAACTTACAACCAACTTACAACCCAAGATCCAACTTACAACCCCAAGATCAACAGTCAAAGGCTCCACCAATGGAGCCAGCCAGATGCCCCGCCCCCCAATATTTGGGGGTTTTAATTTCTATTGTGATGAGCACTGGGTCACAAAATTCTACACCTGAAACTAAAATTACACTGTGTGTTAACTGGGATTTAAACAAAAACTTGAAAAAATTTCCCAAAGATATCTACTTCTCTAAAATAGTTACAAAGATAGGTTAGTGTTCATAAAGAACTTTGAATACAAATAGCACTCCAAATTCCTTTTTGCATTACTTCACTATCATATCAAAACAATCTATTCTTGCCAAATCTGCCAACAAAAGTATAACCACGGTAATTATCAAGCATTCTTTCAAACTGCAAATTTGAACAGACCACCTGCTTAAAATCCTCTAATCATTCTCCATGAAATGATCCCTGCCTGCTTTTCTGTCATCTCAGAACACTCAATACAACGTACAGAATGCTCCAGAAAGACAGAAACTAACGAATGTGATATACTCAGGCTTCTCCATCTTCTTACATGCTGTCCAAGTCAGAAGTCTTTCTCTGCCACCTCCACTTGATGAAATCTTACTCATTCTCCAACTAAGCTTAAGCCCGTCACCACAGTTTAAAGTTCACTTGAGTCTGATGCCAGCACCCAGTTTGTACTCCACGTCTCCACTATGACTCTTCATCAGCTACACACTAGATTATGAACTCCCCAAAAGCAGACTGTCGTATTTACCTCTGAATCCCTTGCCCCTGACGTGAATATACTGACTAATCAACACATAAATGTCTAGAAAAATAACTAACATCCAACAGTCTCAAATGAATGATCTGAAGGAAGCAACATGTTTTGACAAATAAGGGTCCTGTCAGTTCATGAAGATATAATTGCAAAAATAAGTTTGCTTATTTGAGATCCTTTTAGTATCTAAATACTAGAGTCAGTTTGTTGGTGGCAATTCTGATAAAATTAACCTAAAGTTACAGGACATTCAGTTCATTTTTCCTTCATCCATTCCCTAGCCTTTAATTTATTCAACTAAGATTTATTGAATGCTAAGAACTGTGGAGTTTATAGAGATGGCATTAACTGTCAGTGGAGTTATTATTATCAATGAGACAAAAATAGGTTGATTTGATATTTCACTCACTGATGTCTCATCTAATTTTTTCATAGTCCACTTTACCATCACCATAACAGGAGGGCTAATATTGCGTAGTGTATTTATATTAACCTAATTCACTGCAGTTATCAAAAGTTTTGGAACAAATATTATCCGTTGGCCATAAAAGTGTCAACTACCTTTAGCTTAAAAATCTTTTTTGGGGACAGCCCTGGTGGCCCAGCAGTTTAGCACCGCCTTCAGCCGGGGGTATGATCCTGGAGACCCGGGATCGAGTCCCACGTCAGGTTCCCTGCACGGAGCCTGCTTCTCCCTCTGCCTGTGTCTCTGCCTCTGTCTCTCTGTGTGTCTCTCATGAATAAATAAATAAATAAAATCTTTAAAAAAAAAATCTTTTTGAGGGACGCCTGGGTGGCTCAGTTGGTTAAGCTATCATGATCTCAGGGTCCTTGGATCGAGCCCCGTTATTGGGCCTCCTGCTCAGTGGGGAGTCTGCTTTTCCCTCTCACTCTAACCCTCCTAATTGTGCTCATCCTGTCTCTGTCTCAAATAAATAAAATCTTTAGAAAAAAACTATTTTTGAGGTATATTATAGAAGAACATATTTCAAGTTCACAATTTTAATATTAAACACCTTAATTAAACAGAGCAAATTGTTACATTAAAATAGATGACTTTATTTTAAGAAGAAAAATGAGGAAGTAAAAACTACAAAGGCATGTTCAAATGGAGTTGCTGGATTGGGAAGGATAAATATTGAAAATGCTACACACAAAAAATAAAAATTATAAACCAGGTATTATTTGTAATAATACCTTACAAATGAAAGATTAAAATCTTCACAAGTAACAAGACACTTGGAAAAACAGCATGCTCTACATTTTTTTTAATTTTGTTTTATTGTGCTTCTAAGGCTTTCCTTTCTTTTTTTTTTTAAAAAAAAGAGATTTATTTATTTATTCATGATAGACATAGAGAGAGAGAGAGGCAGAGACAGAGGCAGAGGGAGAAGCAGGCTCCATGCTGGGAGCCCAACACAGGACTTGATCCCGGGACTCCAGAATCATGCCCTGGGCCAAAGGCCGGTGCACCGCTGAGCCACCTAGGGATCCCCATGCTCTACATTCTTGAAAGTTTCAGAGAAAGAAAAATGACAAAGTTATCAGCCCAATACTTAGTCATTCTAGTCATCACCATTTAGTTGCCTAACACATAGCAAAAGAAAGTGACTCACATAGCCACTGAACATTTTTTTACGTAGCACTGTGCAGAGAATGTATTTTTTAAGAGCATATTTGTTTTAATAATAAAAGAGCTGGGGCACCCGGATGGCTCAGTGGGTTAAGCATTTGCCCTCAGTGCAGGATGTTCCCAGGGTCCTAGGATAGAGCACCAACCACACTGGGCTCCCTGCTCAGTAGGGAGTCTGATTCTACCTCTCCCCCTGCTTGTGCTCTCTCGGTCTCTGTCAAATAAATATATAAAATCTTTAAAAAATAATAATAAAAGATCTGATGAACTAAAAGCTTTATCATTTGGTGATGATATACTATTACGTAATATCTGTGCTACTGTAGAAATAACAAGAAACAATGTTTATTTCTCATTTTTCGTCATATAAATTTCAGAACCTAATTTGATAGGGATTTTTTTCAATTTATGTCAAATACATGTGTGAAGACTATTTCATATAAGATTTTCTACATTGTAGAAATTTTAACCTCTCATATAACTGGCTTAAATATATTTATAAAATTATGAAGTATGCTGCTGAGCAATATAAATTCAACTAAAAAAATTTACAAGAATTTTAAGTGATATAACAGCATATATGACAAGAAAAGGGTAGAGTCATTCTTAAATATTAAGAGGCTACTAAAACAAACAGTTGGTTAGGATCATTGTTTTATATAATAAAGCTTTAGCACAGAAATTCCACCAGACCTCATGGGTATAATGTAATAAAAGCTGTTAATGTAATAAAAGAAACTCACTGAATAGCTGACTTTCTAAAGTATTTTGCTCAGAGACTGGAACTAATCATTCTTATAATACAATATTGAAGTGCATTTATTGGTTGTTCAGAAAAAAGAACGCTAAACAGAGGAGATGGTATGAAATGCAGGAAAAAGACAGTTTTTTATTCAGGTGAATAAAAGTCTCAACTGGCAAATACTGTTGAAAAATTGGGGAACAAAATAAGCATATTTAAGTGATTATGTTAATGCTCTAAAAGAAATAAATGTGAAACTATAGGTAATAAGGTTATATTTTAATACATCAGACATACTCAAGGATACCAAAAGACTTTAATAAATAAATAAAACTTAAAATTAAAAACTGTAGTCACTGTATGTTCCCAAGCTTAACGAAGAGAATATTACTAATAAAGACAGGTTTGAACTAAGCAAAAAATAAAATATATTGTAACTTCTAACTTCTCTGTGTAAAACATTTCATGATTAATTTCTGAAAGAGAAACTTGAAACATTAAAGAAAAACATTTAGATTTAAAAATCCAATTTTTAGACCATGAATCAATAATTATATTAGAATTGATGCCCAATCAAACAGAACTAAATACTTTAGGAAATTTCTTTTTTTTTTTTTAAGATTTTTGTTTATTTATTCATGAAAGACATAGAGAGAGAGAGAGAGAGAGAGAGAGAGAGGCAGAGACAGAGGCAGAAGGAGAAGCAGGCTCCATGCAGGGAGCCCAATGCGAGGCTTGATCCTGGGACCACAGGATCACGCCCTGAACTGAAGGCAGATGCTCAAACACTGAGCCACCAGGCGTCCCTGGATTAGGAAATCTCTATTGCCAAATAGAAAGATATATTACCATAGACAACAGCCTACTAGTACATACAGGATTCCAAATGTGATTTAATGACTTAATGCAAAACACAGAAAAGCAAAAGGCTCAACAGAATACCAGATAAACACACTGCATTGTTGAGCATGCAGTGAACTAAAATGAATTTATCAACAGACAATACACTTCACAAAAATTTCCAAAATTGTATATTTCCAAAACAAAGTATTTCTAAATATTCATATTTGTATTGCTATTTTAAAGATTGTTAAACTGTACTTGTTATTAACTTTCTCATATTTTCATTATTATGTTTAGTATTAAAAGTACTATTTCCTGAAATATGAGTTTCAATCAGAGGAGGGTCTGTGTTTGTGTCTGTATGTGTACGTCAATGTAAAATATATTTCTTGCTATTAGTTCCATTTGACAAGTGCTCGCTTCGGCAGCACATATAGTAAAAAAAAAAAAAAAAGTTCCAATTGACAGTATTTTGATAACCACTACCTTAAGCAAATTCTTACATATGTATAAGAGGCACATATAAGAATGTTCATAATCACAAAACTGGAAATGACATAAATGTCCATCCAAAGATGAACAGAAAAATAAAATGATGTATACTAATACAGTGGAATATTAGTATTCAACAATAAAAATGAACTATAGCTATATGTATCAACAAGGAAAAATCTAGAAATATACAAAAATATATTAATTTTATACAGTTTAAAAACTAAACTGAAAAACACTGTTTGAGAATACATATTTATAAAGAAAATATACTTTTAAAAAAACACCAAATCTATATTCAGGAGGATGGTTACTTCTGTGGCAGATTTGGAAGAACGAGATCTAGGCAGAGTACACAAGAAGTCTCAAAGCTATTAATATCATTAAATTTCTTAAATTGGGTGATGGCTTCATGAGGGTTAGTTTCATTGGTATGCTTCACACATGATACAAATTCTTTTGCTTATATCAAATACTCTTCAAGGAAAATGTTGGAAAAACACACACCAAATTATTAGTATTATCTCAGTATGGAACTGTGAGGAATACTTGTTTTCTATATACTTATGAATCATTTTGATCTTTAAAAGGAACATGAACCAGAAAGGAACATGGAACCAAAAAAGGATGAATTCTATAATTTTGAAAATTGATAATAACTAAAAAATATGAAATAGAATAGCTTACTGAAGTTACAGCCTCCAGAAAAAGCTGCTAAAAGTTTGTTATTTTATTAGTTATATTAGTATTTTTCAAATGTAGAGCAAAACTTTCATGTACATGTTCAGTACAAATGCATTTAAAATAAATTTTAGGGGCACCTGGGTGGCTCAGTCAGAGGAGCATGTGGGTCTTGGTCTCAGTATCATGAGTTCAAGCCCCACGTTGGGTGTAGAGATTACTTTAAAATCTTCAAAAACAGGGATCCCTGGGTGGCGCAGCGGTTTGGCGCCTGCCTTTGGCCCAGGGCGTGATCCTGGAGATCCGGGATCGAATCCCACGTCGGGCTCCCGGTGCATGGAGCCTGCTTCTCCCTCTGCCTGTGTCTCTGCCTCTCTCTCTCTCTCTCTCTGTGTGACTATCATAAATAATAAATTTAAAAAAAATTTAAAAAAAATCTTCAAAAACATAAGATAAATTTTATAAATTTATGTAACATAGTTAAGTGGAACAAAGTGATCCAAAAGTCCAGATTTAAGGAAAATTATACTTTTAAATATTTAAAAATTATAGTTTTTTATATATTTAGGCACACAGAGCAAGAGAGCATGTGATGAATGATAGAAGCAGAAAAATGTTCACTTTTAGTTCAGGAGGCTGACCTATAGCCTGCATGGTTTTGATAAGGATCAAAAAGTACTGGTTGCTGCATTCTTAAAGGTCTCCTAACTACCTGTGTATCTCACCAATAGTTAATGAATGATAAACAAGAGAAATCTTGCAAAAGTAGTTTTACAAGTAGAAACTCACAAAAGATATTTATGATCTAATACTCTCTGCATATCCCTTCCCCCTTGAACACTAATCATTTAACTACCAACTTCACGCAGCATAAGCACAGCCCCATCTGTCCACAGGTCCTGGCCTTGTGCTACTTAAACAAACCTAAGTTGCACGGTAAAATATCTCAAGAATTCTTTCTTGACGGTTGCCATTAACAATCCCATAACACATGTGCAGGTGAACACGCTACATTAAAATTTTTTTGTGTGAAAAAAAAAAAAGAAAAAAAAATTTTTTGTGTGTAAATGTTTTATTATTTTCAGTAGCAATGAAAGAAAACACAGTTTCTATCTTCAAATAATATAGAATTTAGAGGAAACGGCAAACTGAAAATAATTTCAATACAATGCAAAAAATACTAACATGGGAGCTCAGGAGAGGTTAATTAGCATGATGGAGAAAGGAGGATCACAAAGGTTCTCAATAACCTTTTAAGGAATGCTGAGTTTAAGGCAAACCGAAGTTAGCATACCGGCCAGAGCAAAAACTTCCAGATGAGAAAATAAGTAAGCACTGAAGGCAGGGCACAATCAAGAAACTGTAAAAAGAACACCTGTGCCTAACCAGAAAACTAAAGCCTGAATAAGAGGGACACCTGGGTGGCTCAGCGGTTGAGCCTGGAGGGTGTGATCCTGGAGTTCTGGGATCCAGTCCCAAATAGGGCTCCCTGAAGGGAGCTTGCTTCTCCTTCTGCCTGTGTCTCTGTCTCTCTCTCTGTCTCTCATGAATAAATAAAGCCTGAATAAAAAGAAGGTTCGGGAAGAAACCAGATAGAGGTTTTCAAGTCATGCATAAGACTATCTTGTTATCTTCAATACTGATGTTATGGGAAATTAATCATTCCATCCCCTAAGCTAGCTCTGTATCTTACATAAATTCTTTTATTATTTCTTTTAGCATACTATATGATTATCTATCAATTTTGTAAAAAGTCATAAAGGGAAACCTCACTAAAATGAAGCCAGGAGGACAGATGGGGACCTCTCATGGTCAACTGCAAGCCCAACAGGAAGTGATGTACCTTGCGAATCCATACTACTTTATTAAGATTTTTTTTATTTATGTATTTGAGAGGAAAAGTGAGAGGGAGAGAGCACGATCAGAGGGAGAAGGGAGCCAGATGGATGCGGGGCTCCATCCCAGGACTCTGGGATGAAGACCTGAGCCAAAGACAGACGTTTAACTGACTAAGCCACCCAGGAGCCCTCATACTACTTTAGCTACTACTTTACTAATCCAGCTGAAGAAAGGTTTTTCTCCTCCCTAGGCAACAGCCAAATCAACAAGAGACTGTCACAACTCAGCCAATGAAAGGCACTATACTTTGAACTCCCAGTTTACCCCCAATGAATTTTTTGTTATAAAAGTCTTCCCAACTTCCTTCTTTCCCCTATAAAAGAGCATAACTCCTTTGTTCCCTGGACTCACCTATGGTCTTGCTGTAGTTTGCTTGAATTGAATTGCAATTATCTATTATACCCAAATAAACCCATTTTTGCTGGTAAAGTAACTGGCAGTTTTATTTTTAAGGTTAACAATTTGAAGTAAATTCATTCACAGTTGGGACGCCCGGGTGGCTCAGCGGTTGAGCGTCTGCCTTCGGCTTGGGGCGTGATCCTGGAGTGTGAGGATCCAGTCCCATATTGGGCTCCTTGCAGGGAGCCTGCTTCTCCTGCTTCTGCCTGTGTCTCTGTCTCTCTCTGTGTGTCTCTCATGAATAAATAAATAAAATCTTTTTAAAAAATTCATTCACAGTTTTCTGATTATATCATATAATGATGATATCATCACTGCTACTCATTTATCCTGTTCAGAAATCACCTCTATCCTTCCCCAAGAAAAACCACTATTTGAAGCTTACTACACATTGTTTTACAAGATGCTTCTTCACACATTAAAAACTCCATGAGGTCAGGGACTAGGTTTGTTTGTTATAGACTAAATAAAACCTAGTATAAGACCTAACATGTCTTGAAGTAACAGTCACCATAAAGTGACCCTAAAAATGGAAACCAGCACATAGGAGACAGAGCTTCAGTTCCTGATGACTATAAAGCTGTTAAACCAATCTGAGCTCCCAACTTCCAGATTTCTATTACATGAAAGAAAAATAAAGTTCTACTTTGTTTCTGTTGCTGTGATTCTGGACTTTTTGGTATAAACAAATCCAATCCTAAGTGACACAACGATGGGAATTAGGAGATTAACATCTTCTGATAATGAAACACTGGAACACGTTAGAGGCCTAAAAAATAAAATGTTCTACCTCCTATGAATAAAGTTGAATATCTTCACGTGTTTGTATATGTATTTTGTTTAGTAATACAAACTACCAAGTCCTAAATTGTGTTCAGCATCTTGGCAATTAATTTTAGTATTTGTCTTTTCAAAGGTATTTCTTCCCAACCTCAACTAGTATACTGCAATTCAATTCTGGTACTGATTACCCAGAGTTAGCACAAACTGCACAAGTTAATAGACACAATTCACAGCATGACTCCTTCACATGAGACCACCTCCACTTCTGACTGCCTACAAATTTGGGGGTTTCTATTACCCTTTCACAGGTTCAATAATTTACTAGACTGATTCACATTAACTGAGAAAAGTGCTATACAGTTGACCCTCGAACAACAAAGGTTTGAACTGTGCAGGTCACACTTAGACCTGAGTTTTTTTACAAAACAGTACTGTATTTTCTCCTCCTTACAGTTTTCTTAATAGCATTTTCTTTGCTCTAGCTTACTTTATTGTAAGTACTGTCTACAATACATATAGCATACAAAATAATGTGTTAATTGACAATAGTAGGCTACTAGTAGTTAAGTCATATACAAAGTTACATATGGATTTTCAAATGTATGGGCAATTGGCATCCCTAAAACCCTGTATTGTTCAGGGTTCAATTGTATTTACAATTATAGTTTTATTGTAAATGATACAACTCAAGAACAACCACATGAAGACACAAATAAGGTGAGGCCTAGAAAAGTCCTAAACACAGAGCTTCCAAGTCTTCTACCTGTGGAATCAGAGTACAATACATTACTGGCAAATAATCTGTTCATTAACAAGGAAGTTTCACTGAGCTTCAATGTCCAGAGTTTTTATTGGGATTTCACTCCCATGACTGACTCAATCACTGGCCACACAATCTCCAAACCCCTTTCCCAAAAGTTAGGCTGGCTCAAAGTCCCAACCCTCTAAACAATCACATGATTTGATCATCCTGGGTGACCAGTTTGCCCTCAAGTGACCTAGGGCTCACCATAAGTCACCTCATTAGCATAATGACAGAGATAGCACAGTTATCCAAGTAGCTCGTACATAACAAAGACACTCTGTCACTTGGGAAATTCCAAGGGTTTTAGTTGCTCGTACCAGGAACCCAGGGCAAAAACCAAATTCTTTACTATACAATAGGGAGTGAGTCCGTTCTTCATTAGCTGGCAAACAGTGGAGGCCTTCTTTCCCCTCATCAAATCTCTCCCATTCTAATTTCTGAAGAACATTAATGAAGAAAATATCATCAAGGCTGCCTAGTCATGTACCAGAAGGAATCTGATAAAATTTTAAGGGATTAAGATATTATCACTCTAGCCCATTGTAGATGTTCAAATGGCTACATTCTATTCTATCCTCCCCCCAATCTCTGTTCTTTTCAATTTTTTTCTTCTATCACAATACTAAAATGTGGGGGAAAAAAAAATACTATAACTTGGGACTCCCTTACCTGTCACTTAACTATTTCAACACTTACAGAAAACAAATCTTTTGTTTCCTTTGAGGAATGGATCTAGGTTTTGTGGACCAGTATCTTACAACTTGGGGGAACTCTCTTTAAGGAAAAGGATACAAAATTAGATGTGAAGTAAGCACTTATTTAGAATATGAAAATAAAACTCAAAAAAATACAAATTTTTAAAAGCTGACAAATACCACAAACACGATAAATTCCAAAAAGATTGGCATTTTTTTTACAAACTGCTTGACCAACTTCTATAATGCTCATATTTTCCTACATTTCTGGCTGCATACTTTTGATTGCCTTTTCACATAAAAATTTTATAATATTAAGAAAATAAAAAGAATTTGGTCTTTCTGCTAATGTGTTTGATCAGTTTTTATTATTGATAGTTAAGAAAAGTTTTTGTCAGTTTTAAAAGTTATTACTGATAAAGTCATATACATTCTTAGGAATGCTGTCAGATTTATGAAAACTCCTATAAAGCTTCTTTTATATAGGAATTCTTAAGTTTCTTTCATTTATGAATTCTAAGAGCTAGAAAAATTTTCCAAACTAGCTTCTGACTCCACATAAATTTAAACCATGTTTCACATCCTCTGCCTAAATATTTCTGGTTCTAGACCCAAAGAACATATTTAGATCGGTCTAAGACCCATGGCCTTGTAGCTACATATTGCAAAGCCATCAGCAGAGAATATTCCTGAAGGGTACCTGGGCGGTACAGTCACTTGAGTGTTGGTTTCAACTCAGGCCACGTGATCCCTATATCAGGCTCTACACTCACTATGGAGTCTGAGAGTCAGATGTAGAGTCTCCCTCCCAGAGCACCTGGGTGCCTTAGTTGGCTGGGTGACCAACTACTGATTTCAGGTCAGGTGGTGAGCTCAGGATTGTGGAATCAGGACACAAGTTGGGCTCTACACAGAGTGGAGTCTGCTTGCCCCTTTCCCTCTGTTCACCACCCCCTACCCCTGCCCCATCATGCACCTGCTCACTCTATATAATTAATTAATTAATTCTTTTAAAAATATATTCTCCTTCTATCCCTGCCCCTGCAGACTCACTCACCTATGTTAGTCACAAAAAAAATTTTTTTTAAAAAAGAAATATTCCTACAAGTCCTACTATGCCAGAAACAGTTAGTAAGAACTTGACAATACACAGAAGCAATTGCAAAGCATGTATTCCACTTAAATGTATCCCCTTTTAAACTTCCCCCTAACCAGATCCCAAAAAATGCCTCTGGCCACTATAACACTACCCAACATGACGGTATGATAGAGGGAAAATTAACTGGTTAAAATATCTAACTTTTGCAAACCTCACTCTCAAAAAATATAGCTAGGTAAACACATAGCTTGGAATCCTCTCAGGGCTTTGGAAGGGTCTATGTGAGGAATCCTGACACTTATTAACGGACTACAAATGAAATCCATATCTATTTCCTACCCTAATTTGAAAAAATCTCCTATTCCTTTTATCTATTCAGCTATTATCAAAATAATCAAACTTATTTCCTCAATGACACTTTGCTACTTTAACATATAATACCTATTTTCTAGAACATGATCATTTCTAGTTTATACCCCAATGAACTTAGGCACATTGATACTAAAACTGTCTACTATTCCCATTTTAAGTGCACCTTAATAATAATGCAAGCCTTACAATACCTTTTTTATTATATCTCAGGTCAAGGGTAAATACTTTAGACCCCAGTTAAGTTTCTTTCAGTTGTAAATATTTATTTATTTACTTACTTACTTATTTTTTTATCTATCCAATTCAAAATGGCCTAAAAAATTTCCTCCCATTTCACATAAGATTTAGTCATGAAACAAGGTAGATTTAGGATTGGGTAATTTAGCTCAACAAGAACACTAAAGATCAAGGTTCTCTCCATCTTTTCACTCTGCTATATAGAGTTTTTATTTCATACTCAACTAGCCCTCATATGATTACAAAGTAGGTCTCACAATTCCAAGCACCCACTTAGATGGAGAACATCTAGAAATGGGGGGTTGGGGTGGGTGGAGCCTTTCCCAGCAGTTTTTCATTAAACCTCCCCTCACGTCTCATTGGCCAGATATGAATCATCTGCCTATATCTAAACTAAACAAACAAAAAAAAAAAGGACAACCATAAGGCAGCCCTAGTGGCTTAGCGATTTAGCGCCGCCATCAGTCTGGGGTGTGATCCTGGAGTCCCGGGAACAAGTCCCGCATCAGGCTCCCTACATGGAGCCTGCTTCTCCCTCTGCCTATGTCTCTGCCTCTCTCTCTCTCTCTCTCTCTCTCTCTCTCTCTCTGTCTCTGACTCTCATGAATAAATAAATGAAATCTTTAAAAAAAAAGGGACAACCATAATTAGACTAGACTGATAAGGAATTACTCAACTCACATGGTAGAGGGATCAGCCTACTACATAAATACACACACACACACACACACACACACACACACACACACACACACACCAGATCTGCTGCAAGGACAACAGCAGTAACGAATGGTGCTGGGTTAGCTTTTTATTAACTAAACTGGATAGTTAATTGTGACAAAAATTACAGATTTCAGCTATGACATATATTTAATTATAGGTCAGGGCTAGATGTCTTCAGATCCATTTCAGCTCTCATGTTCTACAAGACAGACAAATTGCATAGTGGTTAAAAGCCTAGGTTGTAAAGTATTACTGACATTTGTTTCACTACCCATTCAGCCACTTATTTATTATAAAATCTTGGTCAAGATACCTTCTCTCCTAAAAATCCAAAGAGTAGTAATATTTAACATACACTGGTATGAGAATTAAATAGGATGATAAATGCAAAATACTTAGCATGTTAGCTAAGCTTCATAGCAAGCACTCAATAAATTTTAACTACTATCAGTCTATAACATACATTAATTCTTATGATTTCTTTTTTCTTTTTTCTCTAAAGATTTATTTGAGAGAGAGACAGAGAGAGTGCAAACAGGGGGCTGGAGAGAGAGAGAGAGAATCCCAAGCAGACTTCCCACTGAGCTCGAACCTGCCACAGGGTTCAATTCCAGGACCCCGAGTATGTGACTCTAGACCTCAGGGTTGGGAGTTTGAGCCCCATGTTAGTCGTGAAGCCTACTTAAAATAAAAAGTTCCTTAAAAATGAAAATCTTTTTTAAAATGACTTTTATCTTCCTTTCTGGTGCTTATCATCCTTTTCTCTTCCAAATTTTTGCTACCAATCAATCATTTCCTCAAATGGCCAGCAACGAAAGGAACAAATAAAATACATACACACTCTTAGGAAAATCAAATTGCTCATGGTAAAATCACAGATCCGTAAAAGTCTTCAGGTTAATTTTTTAAAAAGATTTTACTTAGTTATCCATGAGAGACACAGAGAGAGAGGCAGAGACATAGGCAGATGGAGAAGCAGGCTCCCTTTGGGGAGCCCGATACAGAACTTGATCCCAGGACCCTGGGATCATGAGTTGAGCCAAAGGCAGACAGACATTCAACCACTGAGCCACTCAGGCATCCCAGTCTTCAGGTTTATTGACTCATTGATATAAGAGTAGAATATATCTACTAAACCGTCTTTTTAAAATTAACTCTTATTTCAAAAATTAATAAAACTCTTAAAATTAAAAGTTATTTTCAAAAATTATACCCAAGCACATAAAAATAGGAAGAAAAAGAGTCATTTAACCAAATTAATCGTGTCTCCTTGATTCATGTGCCAACCCAGTTAATTTCTACCAGGTAATCCATCTGGTCCATACTTTATTTTTTTAAAGACTATTTATTTATTTATTCAGAGAGAGAGAGAGAGAGAAGCAGGCTCCATGCAGGGAGCCTGATGTGGGACTCGATCCCTGGTGTCCAGGATCACACCCCAGGGCTGCAGGGGGCGTTAAACCGCTGCACCACCAGGACTGGCCCTGGTCCATATTTGAAACAGCTCCTGAGAAAGGAAATTCATTACCTCCAAAACAAGCTTATCCTATTTTTGTATTTCTTTACTACTAGAAAGTTTTCCTTTATTGAGCTAAAATGATTCAGTCTATACCACCTCTCATTGGTTCTTTTATCCTTGAGGTCTCACAAATAAATCAATAGATCTAATCTCATTTCCACATGAAGAAAGCTCTTCAAGTGAAGAAGGAGGATTATCATATATGTCCTGGTTCTCTTTCTTCCAAGTTAAAACTATCCAGGTTTTCAATTCAGCTTCCTGACATGATTTTAAATTCCTTCAACATGAAAAAAAAAAGAATGTTTTAGAATCCATCCTCTCAATCATGAGTTTCAACATGAGAAATAATACACAGCTAACAAAAGAGCAATATACAATCATTATCCTCTTGATTTTTGAAACCTAAGGATAGAATACTTTGTTCTTCTATGAGTATACTGCCATAAATGTCCAGGGAAGCTTGTAACCAATGTTATATTGTTGATGAAGGGGGGGAAAAAAAAAAGAAGGTAGTAAAAGAGTCTCTAAGATACGAGAGGTTATCTCTTTGCCCTCAACTTTATTTTTTTGACACTAAGGCTACACTATTTCACGTATCAATTCCCTTTTCCTACTAGAAAGTTCATACTTTATAGCAAGGTTATACTAGGTATTTCATGTGTTTAAAAAAAAAGACAATTTTATTGTAGCTGAAAAATCATATTAATGTTCCCAATTTGTTCATGTACTTAATAAAGGTAAAATATTAACTAAAAAACAATTTAAGGAGATCAGAATTGGTATGAGGTTGGTGAATATCTAAATAGTGAAACAGTTAATAAAATAAATCAAAGGAGTCAAGAGTCAGTGATGCAAGTATCAGCTACGCCAAAAACAACTGAGTATACTTGACTAAACCATTTAACCCCTCTGAGCCTCAGAATACCCTCACTAGTGAAATGAAGATAAAGAATTAGGAGAAGATCTCATGTGCTTTGATCTCACACCTCTTTATACAAAAAGCATTCAGTACTTCAAAGAGCTTTTAGACCTACTCCTGGTTACCACATTAAAACTAAAACAAAATTTTTAAATGTTTATTAATTTTTTAAATAATAGAAACATTAAATGTCAACATAAGTAATATTTTATGAAAAATAAGTATTTCCAAACTAAAAAAATTTAGTGAGAAGAGTAACATTGTTTTATAATTACTAGAAATCTCTTTAATGTCTGGCTTAATATAAGACAGCTAGCTCCTCCTACGCTTATCCATTTAATCAATATCACATATCATGTAACCTCTGGAAAAAAACTTTATTCATGAGAAAATGAGAATGAAAAGGACAAATGAAAGGACACTTTGAAAATAGTTCTGCCTTCATGGACCCCCTAAAAGGTGTTATGAACCCTCCCAAGAAGCTCTGTACCACACTAGATCATCTGTAATTCTCAAGATCCACATGACACCATATTGATTTTTTTTAAATGACAATACGCCTAACTTCACTTTGATAGTATGCATCACTATTATGACTCTGAGATATTTCAGGGAGATGACCCTTTTTAAGCTAACTATAAAAAGCCATCTCAGAAAAGAAGATTAAAACAACAGAATATGGAATACTATTTGTTACTATGAAATTCCTACAGAGGAAAAGCTATCAAAACGATTTCCTTTGTATTATAATACTTCTAATAATATTTAGCATAACAAAACTACTCTTTTATCCTATTTATTTATTTAAGTACTCTACGTATACCCAATGTGGGGCTTGAACTGATGATCCCAAGATCAAGTCACATGCTCCACCACCAACTGAGCTGAGCCAGCCAGGTGCCCCCAAAATTACTCCTTATGTAATAAATATATACTGATCATCTACTATATGTAAAGCACTGTTCTAAGCGGAATGAGAGAAACTAAAGCAGGAAGAACTTTATACTCTTACAGGTGAGATCTAAAGGATTCCAAAACTAAAAGAAAAAAAGACAAATGTTATAAGATAAAGCAATATGATGGTTCATAATCTTAAGAGTACTATGAAGATGATAACATAATTATGATGAAACTATTCACAAAGTTTAGGAATACAAGAAAATCTATCTATATTTACTAGCCTTTAGTGAGATGTTTCATTCTCTGAATTCAAAGTAACACATGCATCTCACCAAAGAAAAAAATCAAATTTAAGAAATAAAAGCAACTTCAATCTCTAATTTCACACATTCCAATAAAATCATTGTTGATAAATAATGACTTTTGTAAATTGTTACAACAGTACCTACATACTTTCATACTTCAATTTCATGGGCAGATACAAATAAAAACAGAAGAGATAATAAGATGAGAAAAATTAAGTAGACTAGAATCCTAGGAATACTAGCTGAATCATTCGTACTTCACTGAAAAGTGTATTTCATTTGCTAGCCTATAATGGACAGTCATTCAATTGTAGCATCTAAATAAACAGTGTACAACATACTATTTTCTTTCTAATATACAAATTAATTTAGAAGAGTCATCCTTTTCTTTTGTAAAAATAATGAATTCAAGTGTAATTTTCTCTCCTTTATTTGGAAAATTTCAAGATGACATAAAATAATTTTGATCAAAATCAATATAATCCCTTAATTTGTAAATAACACAGACAGTAATATTGTTTACGTGAAAATGTAAGGAAAACTAAAACATAAATTTTGGTAATAAACAATCCCTTTTAGAAATACATTTTTATGCATATGGAATTATGATAGTTAATAGGATTTACATTGTATCAACCTTAAGTATATCTACTTAATTTTAGATTAAATAGAAGTTTCTCTGGCATGTAACTCTAGCCAATAGTTTTTACCTTTAAGATAAAATTTGGTACTGAATATAAATTTTTTTTAAAGATTTATTTATTCATGAGAGACAGAGTGAGAGAGGCAGAGACACAGGCAGAGGGAGAAGCAGGCTCCATGCAGGGAGCCCGATGTGGGACTTGATCGCGCAAGTCCGGTAGCATACCCTGACCCAAAGGCAGACACTCAACCACTGAGCCATCCCCATATATATAAGTTTGTGTTTGAATACTTTCCACTGAGTTAGTTCTTCTATCCCCAAAGTATGCCTTAAAAATATTAGAAGATCCTCCATACACTTTTTAGTTCTGTATTCATTCATACTCTGTAATTGCACAAACAAAACCGGCAAAATAGCACCATCTGGTGGGTATCACCTTAGTTTTAAAATAATTGTCTACATTTACCTTATTAATACTTCTTTGAAAAAACTACCTAATAGGGAATTATTTTAATACTTTAAATATTTAAATTATTTGTTACCTAAGGAGTAATTTTGGGGGCACCTGGCTAGCTCAGTTGATAGAGTATGTAACTTGATCTTGGGGTCATCAGTTCAAGCCCCAAATGGAGTGTAGACATTACTTAAATATTAAATAAATATTACTTAATATTTAAGTATTCTTATGAATTAATGAAAATTTAAGTATTCTTAAATATTATATTTAATATTATTATTAAATAATGAATATTTAAGTATTCTTATGAATTAATGAAAAGTAAGTTAATTAGCAACCACAAATATATTTAAAAACTGAACCAAGGTTGCAGCATTGTTTCTTAATTATTAAGAAGTTAAATGTTTCTGTGATACCATTAAGGATAAAATCTCCTCATAACTTAACCTTGTAGTCTTAGCTTAAAAAAGAAGTGTTCATATTCAATACAAAAACAATTCATATTTTTCATATAATACATCCATACTATTCAATGAAAAGGATGAGATGTAAACATAATAACCTTCACAAAAGATAGTATGGTCTGTTATTTACACTATTCTAGAGTTAATTTTTTTATAGGCGTGTCAAAATTATCAGCTGAAATTAATAAGGGTGACCTCAAGGTTTATTAACAATAAAAGCTTTCCATGCACTAACAAAGTACTGGGTAATGGTCAAAAACATAAATTAACTCCCAATTTTAATGAGCCAAATAAACATGTAACAACTACAGAAGTAATATAAACAAACAGGAGACGAAATCAGAAGAAAGGCTGTCTTTTATTTTGGTAATTTTCATATCAGGCTTTACAAGGTGAAATGGAAAAGGAAAGCAGGATCAAAATACTGAAGCCAAGCAAAAAGGCAGCATATTTCTTAGATGTACTTTTATCTCCGATGATAAAAATTACCTATTATGTTTTTCCAGTAACTACTGGTTAACCACACACTACCTTATACTATGCTAGGCACTGTGTATACAATGCAAAGCAAATAGAAACATACAAAAGATACAAACCATTCTCTTTTGGCATAGCTGCTTTTTTTTTCCCTCATTCTCTAAGCACCTTCCAGATGTACCAATTCTTTCCCATTTTAATTATACTGTTGTTTCCTAATGTAAAAAAAATTGAACATCTTAATTTATACAACTTTTACATTAAAATATGCTGACCATTTTAACTTCTGCTTCAATACAAAAGACTTTAAGTTTATCTCTGTTCTTTACAGTAAAATGACAATACACTCACAAGAACCTTTTTTTTTAAGATTTTATTTATTTATTCATGAAGAGACCGAGACCGAGAGAGAGAGAGAGAGAGAGAGAGAGAGAGAGAGGCAGAGACACAGAGGGAGAAGCAGGCTCCATGCAGGGATCCTGACGTGGGGCTCAATCCCCAGTCTCCAGGATCAGGCCTTGGGCTGAAGGCAGCGCTAAACCGCTAAGCAACCCAGGCTGCCCCTCAAGAACCCTATTTTTGGTGAAAAATATCCATAATATATTAAAGTCCTTAAAGTAACAGAAATACTGATGGCTGAACTAGACCACCAGAGAAGGAGGTAGGAGAAGGAAGAAATAAGCAAATAAGTTTATTTGCAGAATTGCCAAAGAATTCAGAAATTTCTGAAGACAAGGGCTATGCATCCATATTAAAAAGCAGAGAGATTAAAAGTCTGCACACTAAAGAATAAACCTCTCTCTCTCTCTCTCTCTCTCTCACTCACACACACATACACACAACCTACCCCTCTTCCTTCTGCCTTTCCCAATTCTTCCTCTCCTCCTCCCTACTTCACCACTTTCTCTCCCTTACTTGACAACAAATAAGAGGTAGGATGACATGAACATGGAAATAAAGTAATGCTCTAGAATGTTCTAATAATTAACTCTATTTTTAAAAGGACTACATTATGGATCAAAATCTTCTTCATATTTTCCCAGAACATTCAACAGAAAGAAATCAGAATCATTTTAAATTATCTAACAGTCCTTCTATAAATAAAAATCTCATCATTTTGGATTATGTTTTAAAAACTAACATCATTTTCTTAAAATTCCTGAAAGCATCATTTTTCTTAAAAATTAAGTTCAAGTAATACTTATTCCATAACTACAGCCATTCAGTTCACTCCAACAGCATTCAAAAAGCAGAAGTAGATATGAAATAGTCACAGGCCTCAAGAAGTCCAGTCTAACAGAAGAGATAACACAGACAAATTATAGTACAACAGAATTTTTTAAATTTTTTTTATTTATTTATCATAGTCACACACACACAGAGAGAGAGAGAGAGAGAGAGAGAGAGGCAGAGACATAGGCAAAGGGAGAAGCAGGCTCCATGCACCGGGAGCCTGACGTGGGATATGATCCCGGGTCTCCAGGACCGTGCCCTGGGCCAAAGGCAGGCGGCTAAACTGCTGCGCCACCCAGGGATCCCAGAAGTGAATTTTTAAAAACATTTTATTTATTTATTTGAGAGAGAGAGTGAACAGAAGGGGTAGGGAGGAGCAGATGGAGAAGCAGATTTCCCGCTGAGCAGGGAGCAGGATGTCAGGCTTGATCCCAGGACCCCAGGATCATGACCTGAGCTGAAGGCAGAAGCTTAACCAACTAAGTTACCCAGACTCCCCTAGAAGCAAATTTATCAGAGATGAAGAGGGAGCTTTCTGGAAGAAGCAACTAAGGTTTGAAGTATCAGGCAACTAAGATTCCAGCAGGGGGAGAAGAGCACAGATAAAGGCACATATACAATAACAAGGGATTAATTCTTACTAGGGCTAAAGGTAGAGGCTGTTGGCAGGGGATAGTGCCAAAGAGAAAAGACTGATTCAATCTGTTTCCAAAATCATGCTTAGCAACTTATAATTCAAACTGTAGGCAATGGGAGAACTACTCAAGTGTTTTAATAATATGGTCAAGTGATGGGACAAATTAGTGTCCTAGAAAGTTGGACAAGCAGTGGGACAGAAACAAAAGTACAATAAACATTAAAAGAAGAATGTAAAATAAGGACAGGAGAAAGGGTGAGGTTGGAGGCAAAGTTATCATACGAGGTACTATCATAACATTTAGGGCAAAAACTATGAAAAAAAGAACAGAGTTGGAGACATACAACTATGATAAACAGTCATTAAAATGTATTGAGTTCCTAGAATATGTCTGCTATAGTACCAGGTTCTGATGATATGAAAGTAAAAGTACCCTCGCTTTTGGTAGCTCATAATCTAGAGACAAAAGAAAAGTAAACAGGGAATTACAAAATGATTAAACTAACATAAAATCTGCATATAACCTAGATTTAGGAGGCGTTAAAAAGAAGACAACAAGCCTAAACTGGAGTAACTTATACTAAGACCTACATCACCAAACCAAGATTTAATTACAGATTCGGCTTTCCCAGAAATGAAATATTTAAATGGCCTGATCAGTACTATGTAGGTAATCTGCCTAATTAGACCCTCCCCATCTCCTAAAGAAAGGTAACTGAAAAAAACAAATTGCTTTTTGTCTAGTAAAATTTTCTTGTTCTCACTCCCTTCTGCCTAGAAGTCTTTCATTTTGTATAGTTCCTTGGATCTCCTTTCTTTTTGCTAGATTGGGTGCTGCCTCGTTCCTGAATTAATGAATTGTTAAAAATCACGAGAGCAAAATGGAGTCACTTATTGTTAAGCCATCACATCAGCAAACCAAGACTTACTGCCAAACCTAACTGAAGTTTTAACAATACCCCTCTGTGTCCCATTCACCCCACCAAGAATGCAACCTTTAACCAGCTAACCTGTAGTTTGCATTGTTTTAAGCAAAGTTGTCCTCCTGATGAGAGATACAACAGAAAAATGTTCACCTTTAACCCAGAAGGCTGACCTATAGCCTGCATAATTTCAATAAGGATCAAATAAGTGCTGGTTGCTACATTTTGTTTTTTAAGATTTTATTTATTTATTCATGAGAGACAGAGAGAGAGAGAGAGAGAGAGAGAGAGAGAGAGAGAGGCAGGCAGAGACACAGACAGAGGGAGAAGCAGGCTCCATGCAGGGAGACCGACAAGGGACTTAATCCTGGGACTCCAGGATCAGGCCCTGGGCTGAAGACGGCCCTAAACTGCTGAGCCACCTGGGCTGCCCACGGTTGCTACATTCTTAAGGGTTCTCATGAATGCCTGTGAATTTCGCCAATAGTTAATATCAAATTGAATGATAAGCACCATAGAAACCTTGCAAAAGTAGTTTTACAAGTAAAAACTCGAAGATATTTATGATCTAATATTCCTTGCATGTCCCCTCCCCCTTGAGCATGTCCCCTCCCCCTTGAGCACTATGCATATAACTACCAGCTTTATACAGCAAGAGTGCAGCCCTCTCTCTGCCCACAGGTCTTGGCCCCATGCTACTTAAATAGATTTGCTAAGCTGCACAGTAAAATGTCTCAAGAATTCCTTCTTGGCTATTGTGCTGAAAGATCCCACATTATTTGGTGGCCCTGTATGGGGATTACAGAGTAAATCCAAGAGCCTCATTGCAACTTGGTAAGTCATCTTTACCCGTCTTCGTTTCTTACCTGTTCTTTTCCCTTTCTCAGAGGTGTCCTGAATAGTATGACCCTTCAGAACACATCTTTAGAATATGTCTCACCCAAGTGTTCAGGAGAGAGCCTCCTGCCTGTGGCTACACTATGGGCAGATAGAATACTGTCACCCAGCTTAGCACTATTACCTTGGCCATAATGGCTTTGGGCTCAGAAATCAGACTCTCCTACTTTTTCCTGTTCTTTTAACACATATATTCTTGTCAGAGGACAGCCACATTTGTCATTAGGATGACCACCATTCCCAAGACTCCCATGTAAGGTTTCCTCTTAAATAACCTTGTGTGACCCCTCAATGAACATAAAATACAAGTTATGTCTGACCATGTGCTTCCTGAAAGAGACCAGTTGGGGCACTCACCCAATGGAGGACCATTCCCTTGGGACTGGATCATGGATAGAGCTCATGAGACACTTGCCTGCATCAGACAGGAGTTCCATACTTTCATTTTTTCATGTATCTCATTTGTCCTTACCCATGGGCTGTTAGGCATTCTCGGTCCTGCTCTCAGAATTAAAGTACTATACAATGCTTAATACAATATAAAATAGCTGCTGCTCTTAACAAAGGTCAAGACCTCTACCTCATCAATTAATACTAGATCCAGAGGCTTTCAGAGGGTATTATTACTGGTCACCAAACATATTCGCTCCCCCAAAATGGAAAGAGGCAGTCCCAATCTCTGTAGCAATTCAGTCCATTCACCAGCAACTGCTGTAGTCTAGAATATAATGGGGAAGCAAAGGGAGGTCAACATCCCTTCTCAGGTAGTACAAAGGTGTCAAAGTGATCAAGAAAGAGAAATGCCCCAAGCCACTATGAACACCAGGAACTTTTGGCAATATTCCTGATGGTATACTATTCAAAGTCAAGGGAGATTTTGGTAAATGGACTCTTAGGTACTTAATGTACTCTCCTTGTTTTGTAGGAATTGACTACCAGATCAACTCCCTCAATCTCAAAGGATTCCCTCTGGGCTGTCTCATAACACACTGAAGTCAATTTGGACAACAGGATTTAAAGAAGTGCTTCATCTTCTTCTACAATAATGCCTGGCCTCAATATTCTCTGTAGGATGATTAAAGGGGGGGGTCCATTAATGGGCCCTTAAACTTTAATACTATTTAGCAATGAGACTTTTTTGTACGTGTCAAGGAAAATGAATCAAAATTTCATACAGTCATGCCTTTATGGCCCTGTGCCAAAATGCTAATCTGCCCTTTAGTCTTCTAGGGGGCCTAGAGACACTCCTCTCCTTACCCTCTACCCCTCAACCCACCATCAGCTCAGCTGTCTCAAAACCTTCTACTGTTAATCTATAACCTTACCTATGTTCTCTCCTGTTCTCTTTGTACACCCTCCCTTTGTTTCTCTTGTAAATAGGTTGATGCCAAGATCCTGTACATGCCTCCCTTTGTTTTTCCTGAGTCATCTGTCTCCTCTTTGTTTGCTTCTTCTTTTGTGTGTCAAATCTGAAATATATCTTGAGAGAACTGGATGAATGTTGTCTGACTCTTGTTGTATGTAGGGTTTTCACCATCATTCGTTTTCTGGGTTAATGGCTATGATAAGTGGAGCCAAATATCTGGTTAGTGTGCCTCAGGATGGGGACTTTAAGGAATATTCCCAAGCCACTGCTGAAACTTGTTTGTTTCATGGACTCCCCAACAACTGCATAACTCAATTATCGCCTTGATAGATTCTATGTGGCTAAGATGACAAAATTCCTTAAAAGTCAAAGCATACCTAACTCTATGAGGTTAGCTATTAACTTGTACAGATAACAGACACCCCCACTTTCCTATCTTTTTTTTTAAAAAGTATTTATTTGAGAGAGGGAGAAAAAGAGAGAGAACGTGAGAACAGGAGGAGGGGCAGAGTGAGAGAGGGAGAGAGGAGGAGGGGGTGGAGGGGTATCTTCAAGCAGACTTCCCTGCTGAGAGCAGAGCCCAACACAGCTCCATCTCAAGACCCTGAGATCATGACCTGAACCAAAATCAAAAGCCTGATGTTTAACAGACTAAGACACCCAGATGTTTAGTGGTACCCTACTTTCCTTTTAACTGGATTAAAGAATGCATGTGGGGATGCCCTTATCTCCCCAAGACAAGTCATCTTCTGCTTGCCAGCAATTTCTCATAATTAGGATAGTGTTAAGATTAGATATCAGGCGAAGAAAGAAAGCTTCTTAATGTTTTTTTTTTCCTTAGCCATACTGTCCAGGGAGCCAACTCTATTGACATAAAAATTACATAAAAACTAGTCAAGCATACAACAGCCACCTTTAACAAAACCCAACACAAAGTCACTCACAAATTTGAAAAGTGGCACTCCAAAACCTAATGGCCCTTGATATCCTGACTGCAAATCAAAAAGGAAGCTATTGTGACAACATTGAGACTAAATGTTGTATAATTCCCAGATGACTCTGCTAATGTATCCAAAATTTTAGCTAATACACACCCAAATTAAGACAATGTATAACTCCTAGTTCTCTCAGTGATTAGTTCTTAGCTGGGACGTGGACTATGGTCAACCTTTAAGAGTCTTCTTAGCACACTTCTTACTTTTATTATATTAATCCTAAAATGTTGTCTCTTTCACTTTGTTCTCTCCTATTAATCGAGATACATGCAAGCATTTTCTGACTCCTTCGTTCAGCCAACTGATGATCCTTACCACTCAAAACTCTGGATCCCAATGTCCACTCTGGACTCTACAGCAATGGTCTCCATAGTGGTTACTTGTAGGAACATACAGTAACCAATTTCATTCAATCCATAGGTAGGAACATTCCTATGACTCCTGTCAGCTTGAAGAAGTTACAGAAGAGGATTCTTTCGCCCTTCAACGACCTTAAAGATTAAAGGACCAAAAATTGGTCAGGGGTAAAATGAAGGACAAAAGCAGGAAAATGTTCACCGTTAGGCCAGAAGGCTGACCTATAAAACCTGCATACTTTCAATAAGGATCAAATATGTCTTCGTTGCTACATTTTTTTTAAGATTTTATTTTTAAGTAATCTCTAAACCCAACGTGGGGATTAAACTCACAACCCAGAGATCAAGGGTCCCACACTCCACCAACTGGGCCAGGTAGACGCTCATTCTTAAAGGGCTGCTACATTCTTAAAGGGCCTCAGGACTGCCTGTATATTTTACCAATAGTTAGTATCAAACTGAATGATAAGCACCACAGAAATCTTGCAAACGTAGTTTATGATCTAACACTCTCTGTGTGTCCCCTCCCCCTTGAGCACTACGCATATAATCACCAGCTTTATACAGCAAAAGTGCAGCCCTTTCTGCCCATGGGTCCTGTCCTTTTGCTACATAAGTAAACCTTACTAAAGTTGCACCATACCACTCAAGATTTCTTTCTTGGCTGTTGCACTCCACAATCCAGCAACCACTTTTAAGGGGGAACAAAAGGGGTCTATCAATGGATTATCTTATAGTGCTTATCAGGATTCTTTGCTAATAATTTCCTTCTTTCCATTCCCTGTCTGCCTTTAAAAACCTTTCCTTTTGGGATGCCTGGGTGGCTCAGTGGTTGAGCATCTGCCTTTGGCTCAGGGTATGATCCCAGAGTCCCAGGATCGAGTCCCATTTTGGGCTCCCTGCATGGAGCCTGCTTCTCCCTCTGTCTCTGTCTCTGCCTCTCTCTCTCTCTCTCTCTCTCTCTCTCTGTCTCTCATGAATAAATAAATAAAATCTTTAAAAAGATTTTAAATTAAAAAAAGGGCTTCATCTCATACAGTATATTTTTTTCCAATCACTAACAATGGGTTTACAAGGTTAAATTATTAGAGTTTTAAAATAAATACTTGATTTATGCAAGTCCAGGTAAAATGATTATGGAAATATATATTTTTTAATTGGAATGGAATTTATATATATATAACATATAAACATAAAATATATATAATATATATTATATAATATACTACATAAACATTAAGTTCTCCATCAAGTCCATGAATATAATGGTCTGCTGAGCCCTGGACACACAAATGAAAGTTTCTACCCCTAAAAAATATTTAATCACCTTTAAGTATTTGATGAGATGTCTTATAGAAAACATAATAAATTTAAAATATGCTTGCAGGCTTCCAGTTATGGAATAAATAAGTCATGAGAATAAAAGGTACAGCACAGGGAATTTACTCAATGGTACTATAATAATGTAATACGGTGACAGATAATAGCTATACTTGTATGAGTATAGAAAAACATAACATTGGATAGGTTATTCAATCACTATGCTGTACACCTATGCTGAAACTAATCTAAATTGTATGTCAACTCAAATAAAAAATATTAAATAAATTCATTCTATGCTAACTCCTGAGGGCATAATTAGAATCAACAAGGGAAATAAGAAACATGACAATAATAATAATTAAAAATAATATGAAAGTCTTAGAGAGAGGCTGAAAATTACCCATGTCTCAGGAATATTGTAAAATTAGATACTACTATAATCTTTAAGGAATTGCAACATTATTACTGTTATTTTCCAAGTCTCACATTAATAAAAAAGCTTTTTTTTTAATTTTCATCAATAGCTAATCCATACCTTTTTACATCGGTGTTAATATTCTTATGGAGAAGATCTAATCCTACCTTTGTTATGTGACTGAGTAAAATAACTCTAAATTTCTTTCTTTTTTTTTTAAACAAGTTATTGAGTAATGAGCCTAGAATAAAATCCCCCAAAGTACTAAGACTTTAAACTCCTCCTCCCAAAAATAAATAAACTCCTACTCCCAAAATCTATACCATAATGATGTTTTCAAACAGTAGAAATGTAATCACTTCCCCACTGTGATTCCCTAAAAATATGCAGCATATTTTTTCAAATATAAAGCATGAACCAAGGCAACACTTTATGCCTGTATACCATTCTTCTGCATGTATATTTTACATGCCTTCCCTGGTTTAGAGACAGTAAATAATTTTTTGTTTCTTTTTAAAGTTGTCCTGTTGGGTTACTAAGGATGAAATTAAGGAAGAGGCTGAAAATTATGTCCAATTATGTTCAGAAAGAAAGGCTTCCTGATGATGTTCCTTAAGCACTGAATTAACCAATATTTACTTCTGGTTTATTGTGTTAAATAATTAAATTTTCCATTTACAGATTAAGTTATTTTGCTTTGGGTATCTGTTACTTACATATCCAAAGGCATAAATAGTATAAGTATCTCCCAATCTTGGAGAGAAGTTGTTCTGGAAAAGTTTATCCTCTCACTAGTACATACTTTAAAAAAGGAAAAAAAAAATCTAATTAAAAAAAAATAAAGTTGACATTAAAAAAGTTCTCTCTGAATCCAGACCTAAGGTAGCAGTCACAAAATTGTTCCAAGTTTAATCACCAACACCAGCTGCCTTCTAGAATTAGAGGCACTTATATACAAAGTCAACCCAAATGTTAGAAAAAAAAAAATTTGTTTGCTCTCTAGCGAAACTTAGGTTGATAATATTTAAGGAATAATGAGAGAAGCACTTCATTTTAACTCAGGATTCTGATTTTCATAAGGAGCCTGCTGTTAAATTTGATTACATTCATGAAGACAAAACTTGGAAAACAAAATTGTTTCATTAATCATCAACCTTGTAGTAAAACCCAGAACCAAAATTACTGTAAATAAACCCACTTAATGGTAAAATATGAATAAATATATGAATTGAAAACATCACAGATACTCTGAAGACTAAAATAGTCTTTAAGTATTCAAATATTTACTAAGTTTCTTCTTCATGCCAGGCACTAAGGATATAAAGATGAATAAAATAGGAACCTTGTGCTCAAAGCACTGAGTCTACAGGGAAGGTAAGCAAAAAATAAAAGTAGAAGTAGTTATCCACACACCAGGCATCAGGGAATTCTCTATGTGCATATTATTTAATCCTCACAATAATTCTATAAGGTTAAGTGTCATCATTCTCACAATTTAGATGAAGAAATATTTAAACAAATAAGTGACCAACCCAAAATCTCACAACTGGCAATTATCAAAACCAGGATTTTAATTCTGGTCTGTCTGATGGTTTGCACCAAACTAACCCAGAGTACAGGCAGACTATACAATAGAGAAAGCTACCAAAAGAATTAATATCTGAGTTAAGCCTTAAAAGATGAATAGGGGTGGGATGCCTGGGTTAAGCAACCAAGTCTTGGTCAAAATCACGATCTCAGGGTCCTGCTTGTGGATTCTCTCTCCCTCTGCCCCTACCCTCAGTCATGCTCACTCTCTAATAAATATACCTTAAAAAAAATAAAAATGCTTTACTTGTATAAAAAAATGTACTTACTACAGCCACTACTAATCCATATGGCCAAGTGATTCCAAGAATATAGTATGTGTACCCCTGGTGATAGCTGAGATATCATTTTTTAATTTCTTATTTTGAAATAATTTCTAACTTGCCAAAAAAATGCAAAAATTGTACTAACTCCTGTATATTCTTCACCTCAATTTACTTAACATTATAACATGGTTTGACTTATCTCTCTCTGTATATATAGTAATATATATTACTATTTATTATTACTCACAGTTATTGCTGAACCAGCTGAGCACACTGCAGACACCAACACTCTTTACCCTCAAATATCTGTGTGTTATTTCCTAAAAATAAGACCACTGTCTTTCATAACCATAACACATTTATTAATTCAGGATATTTAATATTGCTATAATACTATAATCTACAGTCCATATACAATTTTGCCAAGTGTTCCAACAACATACTTTATAATAATATCCTTCCTCTCCTCCCAGGATACAATCCAGGACCATGTACTACATTTACTTGTTAGGTTTCTTTGACATCTCTCAACCTAGAAGTTTCTCAGTCTTTATCTTTCACCACAGTGACTCTTCTAAAGAATAAAGGCCAGCTGTTTTGTTGAATTTGGGTCTGTCTGATGTTTCTCTCATAATCAGTTCATGCATTTTTGTAGGAACATTATACATGTGATATTCTGTCCTCTGTGTATCACATCAGGAAGCACATGTGAACTACTACTTGACACAATACTGAGTGGCACACATACATTTTTTCTTTTAATAGTTCTATATTTAAATAAATGTATAAAACTCATAATTTCACAAGTATTAAACAAGATGAGCCCAATTTTTAAAGTTCACATTAAGAATACTTTAAATAATGCAGGAAGTACTAACATTGGAAAGCACTACTACTATACATGTGACACATAAGGTTAAACCAAATTCAAAATGACACAGACTTACATAGCCAATAATAATATAAAAGAAGTTCACTCCATATTTCTTCCAAAGATTCATGGGAGATGGGTTAGTTATCCCTAAAATTGTGAGAAGGTAAATGATCAAAAGACAAAAACAAGGGGTGCCTGGGTGGCTCAGTCAGTTGACCATCTAACTCTTGGTTTTGGCTCAGGTCAAGATCTCAGGGTCGTGGCATCGAACCCCTCCCAGGCTCTGCACTGAATCTTAGTATGGAGTCAGCTTGAAATTCTTTCCACCTCCCATTCCCTTCCCCTATGCTCCTCCTCTCTCCTTGCTCTCTCTCAGGAGGGAGGGAGGGAGGGAGGGAGGGAGGGAAGGAAGGGAGGGAGGAGAGGAGGGAGGGAGGGAGGGAGGGAGGGAGGGAGGGAGGGAGGGAGGGAGGTCAGGCAGGTGGGCGGGTGGCAAAGAAAATCTAATAATTCCCAGCAAAATATATATTGATACGAAGTTTTTACTGACATAAGAAAACATTATTACTATTTCAAGGGCATAACATATGCTTTAAGGATAACAAAGGATGGATTTTTTGTATTAATAAAACTAGTTCTATTCTTTTAAATAATTATCTGATATCAGTTAAGGTAAACAAATATAAAAATGAATTTCTTTGTACCACCACGCTGCATGCCTGTGTTTGTATAAACTACATTATACTTTAACAGAATAAATATGTTTAGTACTAATGAAGGGTTCAAAGATAATTATCCTACAAAATTATTTAAAAGCCTATTCATGCATGATCCTAATAACGCCTTCAATCCTACTTAGTAAGTAAAAGAGTATAGTCAAATTTTTATAAATTCAAAGAGCACATACACTTTAGTGCTTTCCTATCTTCATTACATCTTAGTCCCTAGCTTTATGGTTGATATCAGTTGTCCATTTTTCTAAATTCCATCTTGGAAGCTAATCATATTCCCTCTGCCCTCATTCTAGAATGGAAAATATCTTTGAAAAAATAATTATACAATTTAATATTTAAATATAAAATAGTTTGGGAAACAAATGAGAAAAAGTGGTGGTAAAAGAAATATACACACTCTTGCAGAGGGAAAGCGGTAGTAGGATTTAATAACAAAATTTTTTAAAGATTATTTATTTATTTATTCATGAGAGGCAGAGAGAGAGAGAGAGAGAGAGAGAGAGAGAGAGAGAGAGAGAGGCAGAGACACAGGTAGAGGAAGAAGCAGGCTCCATGCAGGAAGCCTGACGCGGGACCTAATCCTGGGTCTCCAGGATCATGCCCTGGGCTGCAGGCGGCGCTAAACCGCCGGGCCACTGGGGCTGCCCAAGAATTTTCTTTACAAGAGCATAAATTTACAGAAATATATGAAAGATATTTCCTACATTTCTTTGTTGAGTTTTCGGATCCTGCTAAGATACCTCTTTGCTCTTTCTACAAGGCAGAAATTTTGTCTCTCTTCAACGAGACCAAAAAAAAAAAAAAAAATCCTTTAATGAATACTTTCTCACCCAATTCAACACTGAAAAACTCAAAGAACAAAACAAAACAAACCACACACATACAAATAAAGCCCATACATTCAAACTCCACACTCCAAAATATTTTTTTTTCCAAATCCCCCATTAGGCATTTTTTTCTTTTTTTTTTTTTTTAAGATTTTATTTATTCATGACAGACACAGAGAGAGAGGCAGAGACACAGCCCAATGGAGAAGTAGGCTCCCTGCAAAAATGCCTGATGTGGGATTCGATCCCGGATCCCAGGATCCCAGGATCCCAGGATCACACCCTGGGCCAAAGGCAGACAGACTCAACCGCTGAGTCACCCAGGCGTCCCTATTAGGCATTTTTTATCTCCTTCTGTCTAACCTGACACAGAGCTACAGACCTAGAAATTGCAAGTATTTCTGGCTTTCCCAAACAAAAAAGCACAAAACTTGCAGGAATGTTTGAGCAAGGCGGTTTCACTTCGCATGTGCTATTAAAATTCATTATGTATGAGGTGAGATGTTTTTATAAAAGTACCATTCTTACAAGAAAAACACTTGGAGTTATTAGGATATAAAGTAAAATTTTACAAGAAAAATTTAAAATCTATTCTAAATGTTTCAATCATTTTGCTAAATAATCGAAAAAGTCAAGTTGCAATCATAATGATGTTCCACAGAGGGAGCTAGCATCACAAAGAATAAATTTATATACACTGAATTTCAAGAAATCACCTAGTCTATTAGAAATATCGGATTTCCTTTTTTTTTTAAGATTTATTTATTTATTTTATGATAGACACAGAGAGAGAGAGAGAGAGAGAGAGAGAGAGAGGCAGAGACACAGGAAAAGGGAGAAGCAGGTTCCACACCGGGAACCCGACGTGGGACTCAATCCAGGGACTCCAGGACTGCGCCCTAGGCCAAAGGCAGGGGCTAAACCGCTGAGCCACCCAGGGATCCCAGAAATATCGGATTTCCATTTATCAACTTGAGCTCAGATTATCTTCTAAGATTTTACCTTAGACATTAATAACCCCCCAAAATACAGTATTACCTACAAATTAAGGCAAATTTCTACTAAACCATATTAGAACTTATGAAATGTAATATCCATCACGAGTACCTTCAAATGCTTTGTGAGGCAGGTGTGTTCATTTTAAATATTATTACTCCTCCCAAAAAAGTCAAAAATACTCTTTCTCCTAATTTACTCCTAATTTTTGCCTAATTGGGCAAAGCACAAAGCAATAAAATAGACCTGAAATCAAATCAGTCTATCCTTTTCTACTTTAAGAGAAGTTATGGAATTGTTCCAAGCCCGTTTCCCATAAAATGGGAATGATTATAATAGTTACATTCTAGGACTGTTATGAGGATTAAATTAGAGCACAAAAGTAACCAAAATAAGGCCCTCTTTTCCTTGTTTTTTAATACGTGTTATTTAATTGTTCATACTTTCCAAAAACAAATCAATACTTACAGTTAGTAAAAAGAAAATGTTTTCAAGGATTAGATCAGCTGCTAGTAAACACTAAAAGTTCCCCAAAACTTTCGAATCTGTATTATTCCTAAAAAAAGTCTGACTCAGTCCTTAAGAGAAAACAGTGTTGACATAAGCCTTACATTATTTTTCAGGCAGAAACTTGTCTTCATTCTCAAAATATTCCTGTTTGGTGTAGACCAAGGTAAAGAAGAATTCAACACATCAGCAGTTTCTGCTCTCTCCATCCCAGATTGACCATAATGAATATTCACCCCATAGATATGACACCCTGAAATACTGTCAAGTAAATTGTTTGTAACAAAGGATCAATGAACTTACACTTGGACTAAAATGCTCTGGATAAAGTTTCAGGAGACACCTCAACCTTCCACCCAAAACATCAAAGAGATAGAAAATAATAATAATAATAATAATAATAATAATAATAATAAATTTAAAACAACGAAGAAGTCCATTGGCATTTTTTCCTAATGAATTTCAGGCTAAAAACTCAAACTAAACAATAGGATTAGTGAACAGAGTAAAAGAAAAGTAGCTAATTAAAGAAATCATTTGTTTAATGGATAATAATAAAATGGCAAAGCACTAATCTAATCCCACAATGATATTTGAGAGGCAGCTACTCCAAGAACAAAAGCCAGTTCAAGAGCTTTCATAAACATCACACTCACAAAAACTTGTATTACACAAGTAACTTTTATATAACCTTTTCATAGTTCAAAACGTTTTCACATATTATAATTTCATTTAACTCTCATTAAACTTAATATGACAAACATGGAATTATTACTATTTTACAAATAAAGACATTAAATTCAGAAAATTAATGATTTATCCAAGTGTAGCAAGTTCTACAATGTGTCAAACAGAAGTGTATTTCCTAGAATTTCCTTCCCTATATAGTTTCACATTAGGAATTAACCACACAAAAAAAAACTGTGTACAATTTGGGGGGGTACAAATAAAGCAGTAGCCATTTCATTCTAAAGGTAGTTATTGATCACAGGTATGAAAGACAGAGAATTCCAATTTGCTTTTATTTTTCTCTACTCCACTTCTAGCTCACCTTCCTAAATAGTCCCAAGCCTATTACCAGATGTTTCACTGAAAATTCTGAGGTGGTAACTGCAAAGAGCTAACCTACCAAGCTCCTCACAGTTTAACTCTGGCAGGTGGATTCTTGAAAGCTTCAATTCATGAACCTACACCAGGACTGGCTTTTCTCTGATCCTTGGTGGGCCTTTACCTCCCTAGTTTTCCCCACAACTGAATAAGGTTTAATTCCTATAATAAATTCCTTATTTCTTAATACTCATAGTGGAACTGATACACCAAGATTGTAGTCTATGGGAAAACTCATACATAAGTTTCTTCTAATGCTAAGTCCAAAGCAGCACACATTTCTTCAAAAGCAGAAGGTAGCAAGTTAGGATTAAGGTTTTAAGATTTCACCAATAGTATCTTATATTTTTTTCATTCATCTATCATACATTCATGAATATAAATCCTAAAATTGCCTCCTGTAATGACTTCTTTCTGACAGTGTTAATAATTTTGTTCCAAACAATAAAATAAGCAAATTTTTCATAAATTTCATAATCCAGGTATAACAACAGATAAGAAGAAACTATGAAATCCTAGAATTTTAAAGTGAGAGCACAGTCAAAAGTTCACCAGAAAGGATAAACTCTGGCCACAGATAAGTTGAGAATCATTTATAGTTGCCTCAAATAAATTCAATCAATGCGAGTTTGGGATTCTCACAGAAGATACCTGATAGTATTATTTTTAAAAAAGAGCAAAAAATCTAACACACATTTAGTATGTACTCCTGGAAGCATAGCTTCATAAGCACAAATGGTAAATGTTACACCCTTTTAAAGATCAATTTAAAAAGCAATATAGTAAACAGTTACCTTACAAAGATCATGACTGTATATCAAAATGAATTAAAAAAAAAAAACACTTTTCTCATGTAAGAGGCATTTACAGCTTAGGATGAAACGTCCAATGAAAGTATCATACATGGAATCAAATGAGATCAAAGAAGACTAATGTGTCCTAGAGAAAAAAGGTTCTAGTGGTGACAAAGACGTCAATGATAAAATTCTGAATGTTCAAAGGAATAAGAATAAAAAAAAATAACTTTAAAATTATTTCACATACCATGTAGATTGTGAATGTTCAAAAAATTGAAAAGTAAAAATGAAAAAAAATTATTTCACATTATAGGTGGTTGTAAATGTGTAACAGTTAAACTAAATTATAACTATAAAATTGACTTATTTCATAATATCTCTCAAGGCTTTTAGAATCAAGTTGGCCAAAAACCTTTGTAGCATACCACTTCCTTGGAAGAATGAGAAGGGACTTGCATCTGGAAGTCAGGCTTACAAATATTTGAGTTTCTTCTGCTCACTCAGTAGTAACTATTGGTCTAAGCTGATTTCTAAAACCACATTACTATACAATAAAATTAATCATTGAGTCTTGATAAAGCTATTGAGTCCTTTATAATCAGTTACTGAGTCTTGCAATGGATATCAACTCTTTTCATCAAAAACAAAACAAAACAAAAACAAAAACCACTGTATACTTAGGGAGCTGCTTGGTATGACAGATGAAGCACTTAAATAGGAATCAGGAGACTTGGGTTCTGGTCCAGTACTGTCAGTAAGCAGCAGTGTAACCTGCAACAAGTCATATAAATCCCACCCAACTCATTATAAAAAATGGGTATTAGTTCTGGGGTTTATTTCTAGAATCAAAATTCTGTAATTTAAAAGACATGAAAGAAAGTGGCCCTTGAGAAAGGGGCCATAAAAATATACATGATAGGGAAACAAGGGTGATGCAGTCAGTTGGGCTACCCACTCTTGGTTTCAGCTGGGGTGGTGATCTCAGGGTCCTGGGGTTGAGCCCAGTGTGGGCTCGATGCTCGGTTGGTGGAGTCTGCTTGAGTCTTTCTCCGTTTCCCTCTGTTCCTCCCCACTGCAAGCCTGTGCCTGCCATATGCATTCTCTTTCTCTCAAATAAATAAATCCTTAAATCTATGATATTTAAAATGTTATAACTTCTTTATGAATATTGAAAAAATATTAAACATTTAACCTTGTTGTTGTTCCTAAGTGGCTTTTTTCCACATTTAAAAATTTTTAATGGATGTATGGTTGACACTAGATGTTCTCTATTTGTGTTTTTAAAATATCTTATTAATGTATTTAAGAGAGAGGGAGAGCATGAGTGATAGAGAGTGGCAAAGGGAGAAGCAGTCTCCTGAGGAACAGGGGGCCCAGCCCGGAAATCCGTCCCAGGACCCTGAGATCATGATCTTAGCCGAAGGCAGACTGATGCTTAGCCAACTGAGCCACCCAGGTGCCCTAAATGTTCTCTATTTCAATTTCAACTTCCATTTGCTAGTTTTGTCCCTCTTTACAGGCATCAATCCTGATGTTATTCTTATAAAACAATCTTGATGTTTTCAAAGAACTGCTAAGTCAGAATATTAATAATGGATTTAAGAGCATATCAGATGTTAATGATTCTAAGAGCTCTGAACATGAATTTTTTGTTTTTTGTTTTAAGCAAAATCTACACCCAACACAGGGCTCAAACTCAAAACTTCAAGATCAAGAGTCATATCCTCTACTAAGTGAGCCAGCCAAGTGCCCTTAAACATGTTCTTAAACATGTGACTTAAATACTTACAAATCTCTCCTGCTGATTTAGAAATTGGGAGCTATTCTCTAAGACGTTATATTTTTACACTGAGCCAAAGATCAAGGTTTCCCAGTGTTCTTGGCAATACTTGTGCTTCATACCCCTTGAAGGGTGAATAAATTCATTTATTTTAATGAACATATTCATTTATTATCTCCCACTTCATCATAATCTGAATTGAGAAAAATTTAAATACAATATAATTCATATAGGAGAAAATTTAAAAATTTAAGTGAGATATTGAGACAAAATAATTTCTGACATTAAAAAGAATTCACTCACTATGAGATGGGAAAATATCCTTCATCTAGAACAGAATACAATGCCTGTAAAAATTCACAGGCATTATCCTGAGTCTTGATATATCTTTATCTTGGCAGCTATCTTGAAAAATCAAGTAAATAAAGTGAATCTCTCTTAAAGAAGTTTTCCCCCCTGTCTCATACAGTACAGCAAACTGACAAAAAAATCCTCAGATCAAATTACTTCTGTCTGTATTTAAAGCTGCATGGATACTTCTGAATTTGTCTATTTGCCTTTACAATTTGCCCCTAACTCCAGTCAATTTTTAACTTATCTGAATCTGTATGTTCTTATCTCCATATTCTAGTCAAGGTAATATAAAATTTAGATATTCATAAAATGAACAAATATTCATGGAAACAAAACGGTCCTATCTTCTGTAACTGCAGGTATATCCAGCAGTAAGAAAATCCAGTATTACAAAATCTCCAATTTATGAAACTGTTTTGCAATATAAGGTAATATTAGGGGATCCCTGGGTGGCGCAGTGGTTTGGCGCCTGCCTTTGGCCCAGGGCGCGATCCTGGAGATCCGGGATCGAATCCCACATCGGGCTCCCGGTGCATGGAGCCTGCTTCTCCCTCTGCCTGTGTCTCTGCCTCTCTCTCTCTCATTCTATGTGACTATCATAAATAAATAAAAATTAAAAAATATATATATAAGGTAATATTAAATTGGAGAGTAAATCTCCATTTAGAAATGAAGTCAGTATCTTTACTATAAATAGTACCTAGCAGAGTGACAGATAAGTAGGTGAAAAAATATTTACTAAATGAAAGAGTGATGATTTTCTATTTTAAATTATTACATTTACAAAACTAATACTCTAAGAAAAATCTATGGAAGGGGATCCGTGGGTGGCTCAGCAGTTTAGCACCTGCCCTTGGCCCAGGGCATGATCCTGGAGTCCTGGGATCGAGTCCCACGTCAGGCTCCCTGCATGGAGCCTGCTTCTCCCTCTGCCTGTGTCTCTGCTGATCTCTCTCTCTCTCTCTCTCTCTCTCTCTCTGTGTCGCTCATGAATAAATAAATCTTTAAAAGAAAGAAAGAAAAGAAAAGAAAAGAAAAGAAAAGAAAAGAAAAGAAAAGAAAAGAAAAGAAAAGAAAAGAAAAAGAAAAAGAAAAATCTATGGAAGACTAATGAAACCATTTCATTATTGGACCATGTATAGAACAAAGTATAAATTCCATAGCTTTGGATTAATTACATCCCAAATTGGTTGGCTTTCCCTATTTAAAATCATCTTCCAGAATCTTTACTATGTAGAACATTTAAAAACAGGAATTGGAGAAAAAACATTTTGCTTAAAAAAAAAACAAGGGTCACAGACATTGCTGACCAATCTTCCCTGTTTTGTTATATGTCCAATTTCCCCAGACAGAAAAATAAAGGGTGTAACTGTGAAGCATAAGTGACTAAGTTTATATAGAATCTGAATCACCACGTTTGGGGAACTAAGAATAGTTTAAATGAAAATATAATTAATATTACCACATAAATTTATACCAACATAGTGTTAATCACTGTACTTACCTATTGGTATACACAAAACTAAAGTACATTTTCAAAATGCTGGTTAATGTGATGCTACCAATGCATTTTTATAATATCGTGATGAATCAAAACTGTCTTTAACAGAAAAATTAAGAAGCAATAATAATGTTTTATGAGAACAAACCATGGAACTATTAACTGAACAATTAAATTGTTTTAGATCTATATTTTTCATAGTATTTTTTAAAAGTTTGGTCTTGAGGACAAAGACATCTTGGTTAATTTTAATTGTAAAGATAAAAATAAAATTACTTAAGAGAAGCCTTCATAAAGGGCTTTGGTGTTGAATTTTTTAAAATTAACAGTATGCTCTAACAGCGGCATACTTAACTGAGAGTTTTCTATAGTGTATACGTTGAAAACTACATATCAGAGAGCCAACATCCAAAGAATTAAGATGATCAACTAATGCCAAAACAATAAAGTGACAATACTATCAAGTATAAGACCCTCAGTTACATATACACTAGTTATTCAGAAGAAAGAAGAAGGAAAACTTCGGGTTATATTTATACAAATATTTGTTGTTGTTGTTTTAAATTTAGACCCTTTCAGCCCTTTAGACCCTTACTATCTTTTCTCACGTAGTTCAATTACAAAGTTGAAAAAGTGCACCTCGTAATAGGTAAGTATATTAATTTAACAATTTAAACTTAGGAAATTTTCATCTCTTTCATTAAGTTCTTTTTTTTCTTTTCTGGCCAGAGAAATAAATAACACAACCCATTAAAGAAGATTTAAAATACACATAGGGGCACCTAAGTGGCCCAGTCAGTTAAGCAACCGACTCTTGATCTCAGATTAGACCTTGACTTCAGTGTTATAAGTTTAAGCCCCACACTGGGCTCCACACTGGGCATAGGGCGTACTTAAAAAAATATTTTAATAAATAAGTAAAACAAAATACACATGAAAGTTCAAAAGAATAAAATAAAATTCATCCATAACCCAGCCACCTCAAAATCTACTATTCTGTAATTTTATTCTAGGCTATACACAAGCAAGATTTTTCATTTAATTAATCATTATGATATTAATCTTTTCCTAAAAACATTTTAATAACTGGGTAATATTCCACAGAGTTAATTTAACTGCCCAAGAAAAATAACATCATTTAAGACTAATCCAATTGTACAGTAGATGTCATTTTACAATGGCCAACAAAATTTGTGTTTTCTATAAAATGTGTAATATATAAGTGTTAAGACACAAGTCATGTGGCCCCTGATAAGATTTTAGACCCCTTTCTACCACCTTTTTTTTTTAAAGATTTATTTATTTATCATGGGGGGGGTGGGCAGAGACACAGGAGGAGGGAGAAGCAGGCTCCATGCCGGGAGCCCGACGTGGGACCCGGGACTCCAGGATCGCGCCCTGGGCCAAAGGCAGGTGCTAAACCGCCACCCAGGGATCCCCTCTACCACCTTTTTAATTGAAATAAAATAACTAAAGCAAAGAGTAACCTAAAAAATGTCATTTTCTATTGCTTTTTAAGGAGTCCTAACAAAAAAGGTCTAATAATCTAAATATCTGCTATCATTAATAACATATTTTTCTAAAAAAAATTTTTAACGTATGTTTCTTGTCACTATATACAGTTTCTTTTCCAAACAATCACATTAGATTAAGAAATTGAGCTATTAAAAAAAAAAAAGAAAGAAAGAGAAAAAAATTGAGCTATTAATCTACCATAAGACTACGTACCTTAAAGAGAATGCAAAATGGCATGTATACTTTGGAAGAAAATCTAGTAGTTTCTTATAGACCCAAAAAAAAACTACTATCCTATTGACTCAGCAAATCTACTCCTAATTATCCAGGAGAAATAAAAATATGCTCACAAAAAAACTTGAACAAAAATGTCAAAAGCAACTTTATTCACAGTAGCCAAAAACTGGAAAAGAAACAGTATAGATGTACCAATAAGAGAACAGATAAACAAATGGATTATATTAATAAGCAATGAAAAGAAGTTAACTGATATATGGATGAATGTCAAAAATTTAATATTGAGTGAAAAGTTATATAAAACAGGGTGTATATACATATACATATATGATTCCATTTATAAGAAATTCTAGAATAGAGAAAACTTAATCTGTGCTAGAAAAATCATAACAGTTTACCTCTAGGAGAATAAGAGCAGAGATTAAATACAAAGAGGCATATAGAAACCTTCTGGGGTGGTGATAATGTTCTATATCTAGAGGTTTGGGTTACACACACTTAATTTTTTTAAGATATTATTTTTAAGTAATCTCCACACCCAGTGTAGGGCTTGAACTCAGACCCTGAGATCAAGAGTCCCATGTTCCACCAACTCAGCCAGCCAGGTGTCCCAGGTTGCAAACATTTATGCATTTGTCAAAACTCAACAAATGTATGCTTAAGATGTGTGCATTTCATGGCATGAAATTTTCACATAAAGAAAAAAGCTCTACAAAGTATTGACTTATAGTTGATGCATGTTAAAATATATAGAGGATAATATTCTGATGTCTGTAGTTCCATGGAAAAACTGATAAACAGATGGATAGACAGGTGATGATAATGATAAAATCTAGCTGCTGAGTACATGGGTGAATATATACTGCATATTTAAATTTTTTCATAATAAAATCTAAGTAAAAAAAAAAGTCTACCCTTAGGGGTGAACTATATCATAGACGGTAAATGAAATTTTAAATGAATTAACACACTATATAAGTTACATACTAAATAATATGAATATATTCTTTAAAAGCAGTTTTCTGTTATTTCTAATATTTGTCGTAGTCTAGAAAGGCCAAAGGAGTCTCTAGCTTGACTACTCAATTCCCAAACCAAAAGAGCTCTGTTATCAGACCTATAAACAACAAGTAACCAATCAATGGTACAGTGACAATCACCAACGTTCACTGATTATACTTGGCAGTAAAAAAAGAAATTGAATAAAATTTAATGACAGTATACTTGATAACCCTCTATCAAGGGAGATTATAGTCAAATGAGAATAGAACAAATATGAAAATATTGAAAAGCTGGCATAATAATGGGATATATTGACTTTAAGAACTCTTGAAGAAATCATCTCCCTACACAATGGTCCTATCATGTTAAGATTAACACTTATTACAATGTCTTCAATATGAAGGATGAAATAATTCTGAAAAGATTTTTAAAAGCAGTTTTAAAAGTACTTTTAAAAATCATTATACAGGGATGCCTAGGAGTCTCAGCGGTTGAGCATCTGCCTTTGGCTCAGGGTGTGATCTCGAGTCCAGGATTGAGTCCCCCATCAGGCTCCCTGCATGGAGCTTGCTTCTCCCTCTGCCTATGACTCTTTCTCTCTCTCTCTCTCTGTGTCTCTCATGAAAAAAATAAATTAAATCTTAAAAAAAAAAAAAAAACTATACAACCTGAGAACAAAATATTTTGTGTGTGCACTTTTTATTTGAGTAGAGTTGACATATAATGTTACGCTAGTTTCAGCTATACAACATAGTGATATAACACCTTTAGGTTACTGTATGCTCACCACAAGTGTAGGTACCCTCTGTCACCACACAATGGTATTACAATATCATTGACTATTATTCTCTATGTTGTGCCTAAAAATAATATGCTTGAGGGACTCTATCAAAAAAAAAAGTTACTCTCCTTATAGATGTATACAAATTAAAAATTGCATTAAACTAAACCATAAGGGACCTGTATTCAAAGTTAACATATCTTTAAACATTAGGGAGTGTCAAACATTAGGGAAATTCCCAAGGAAGCACATAAAATTCACCAATATACTTATTAATTGGATAGAATCCTAAGTTTTTTAATTTTTTTTAAGATTCATTCATTTATTTATTTATTCATGAGAGACACAGGGAGAGGCAGAGACAGAGAGAGGGAGAAGCAGACTCCCTGGCAGGGTGCATGATGCGGGACTCGATCCCAGGACCCTGGGATCACCACCTGAGCCAAAGGCAGACACTCAACCACTGAGCCACCCACAGCCCCAGAACCTTAAGTATTATCAAGTTTTGTGGTCCAACTTGAATGTGTATAACCAGCCACAGATTCCTCAAATTCTTAATTCTACAGTATTATTTGACATCAGGTGTTTGCATAATAATTAAAGTCATCAGAACTTTCTTACTCCAAAATGGAAAAAAAAAAGACTAACTAGAAAATAGAAGCATATAAATTCTTTTTTAGCTGTCCTCTTTGGACAATGTCATGATACTAAAAAGATTAAGATGAATTTTTAAAATTCCCAAACCTGTCATTTTTTTTTAAATATTTTATTTATTTATTCATGAGCGACAGAGAGAGAAAGGCAGAGACAGAGGGCGAGGGAGAAGCAGGCTCCATGCAGGGAGCCCGACGTGGGACTCGATCCTGGGTCTCCAGGATCATGCCCTGGGCTGAAGGCAGCACTAAACCGCTAAGCCACCTGGGCTGCCCCCAAACCTGTCATTTTTAAAAAAAAACCTCAAAGTTCCTATGAAATAATAATCTTTTAAATACAACAACAGAGTAGAAAAATAGCCATGGAGGTATTCCAGAATCTTATGTTCAAGTTATTTTTACCTGAAAGAACCCTAAGAACATTAAAATTTTTTAAAGGAACAAAATTTTGTTCATATTTCAAACTTCATATTTAAAGTGTTTTTGCCTTATGTCAATCAGTACTGGGCACTTAACTTTTCATAAAGGAATAAAATTATATTTTGCCATCTTAATCATGAGAGTGGGGAAGTCAATTGAGTAAAAGCAAAAATTAACAACTTAATATTTTATCTGAGGAAAGATCATGAAATTACATATTTCCCAAAATGCCCTTAGTCTAGATGATGGACTACAATACCACATGTTGTAACGTGCACACAAGAAGAATTATTCCATGTTAACTTTATGTAATGTAAATTATCCTACTCTTACTACAAGTAAGGTCATAGTGCTAATTACACCTTTTTATTTTATATAATTAAAAAAATCAGATTGTTTATACATCTCGATAGAAGAGCGAACTATAGACCACCTAGGGTTTAATGTACTTACAATTCCTTGTGTTTGTCTTCAGCCAAGATTTGGTCATTTGGTTTAAGAGAATACCTGTAACACAGAAACAAAAAAATACTGGTCATATAAACACACAAGTACATTTGCCTCATGGACATCTCCCTATGGCTATCAACATACAGTTACTTAACCCCTGTAAACAAGCACTACCACACTGTTACAGGTCTCTTTTTTTTTTTTTTTTTATTTATTCATGAGAGACACAGAGAGAGAGAGAGAGAGAGAGAGGCAGAGACACAGGCAGAGAGAGAAGCAGGCTCCATGCAGGGAGCCCAACATGGGACTCGATCCCAGGTCTCCAGGATCACGCCCTGGGCTGAAAGCGGCACTAAACCGCTGAGCCACCCGGGCTGCCCCAGGTCTCTGTCTTAATTGCTTAAATGCTAATGCCTAAGTTCTTTGCTGTCCTATTAGTCAGTATCACAGACACCACCCAAGAACTGAAGTAGGATCAATCTGACGTTCAAAAACACAAGGTATCTTCAGTATTCTTCTGTGGCAAATAATCTGTAATGTTATACTCATCCAGAAGTTCAAAATTCCAAGAAAATATTACAGTATTTAAGTGTTAACAAAACAATATGCAGTTATTCACTCATTAAATACATAGTAAAAATCTATGTACCACATTATGTCCTAGGTGGTGTGACATAGGAGGAAAAATAATGTAGTTCCTTGACTTACCCACTTATTAGCTTCATAACCACTGGCATTATTTCATTTCTTTAAGTCTCACTTTCCCTGTCTATAAAACAGAAGTTGCTCTAGATAAAACAAGTATCTTCTAAGTTACCATATATTTATAGTGCTAAAGGTAAACAGATTTCTGAGGAGTACACAGACAAAAATAAACAATGAGTGGCAATTCCCAGGTTTTCAATTTTCACTTGTATTCAACCCTTTCCTAAAAACTAAGCTGCCTGACAATGGGTCAGAGGCCCTAGCAGAAACGTCACGTGGATTCCCCGTTCTTCCCTCCCCCTCACAAGTACCTTTACTCTATAAAAAGAATGGCAAATCTCTCACCCCTCCTGAAAAGAAGCATACTGCAGTGGCTGGGGTATAAAAACCTCTGAAGTCCTTAACAAGAAACAGTTCATAATATTTTTGCCTGCAAAGCCTCTTTAAGTAAAATACCATAAACTGACTGCAGAGATTACTCTTTTATACATTATTTCTGTAAAGAATGAAGCTACAAAATATAAATGGAGAACTGTCACAGGATGTCCTATTTTCAGATATATCATGGAATGGGGCACAAGCTGATTACCCTTTTCTTTAAAAAGTTTATCTTTTCCATCCCATGTACATTGTTAAAGAATGCATTATTTGTCAAGAAGAGTCCTATGAAGTCCAATGAAGACTCTTCATAGGAAGAGTCCTGTGAAGCAAAGTTAAGAGAGTTTCCAATTAAAAAAAATAAGAAAGTGTGAACTATTTCCTCCAAGCAACAAATTTAAAACAAGGTTCCTTATCTTCCATTTATCTATTAATGATTAAATATCAGAACATGGATGTTACAGAAAAACAAGTCAAATCATTTATTTGAACTGAAAAATGAAGCCAGACTTTTTTCTACCATGAAAGTAAATCTGATTTGACAATGAAGAACAATTTTACCAATGATTCCAAGGCAAATAACAGCCTTTAACTAGATGAATAGTTTTGACTAAAACATGGTTAAGGCATTCAATAAAAATATTTTATCAAAAAAAATCCTTTTGAAAATAACAATATTTAACTTTCCCCAACATCTCCTAAAATGTTTAGGTAAACATACGCCAATAGGTAAAGCACTAAAAGATATAATTACTAGCTATTTAGGAAGTCTTACCAAAGCCTTTTTTGGTATATTTCCTAGAATTGCATGTCTTTAACGACTCTAATGACTGGAAAGTCAGGTGGTTTCTAATTCTTTGCTACCAAAAAAACTGAAGGACCTAATCAAATAATCAGCTGATAGACAAATAAAAGTAATTTTTGATGACAGATCATTTGATAATAGAGAAGCTCAAACAACTGAGTGATGCCGCTGAAACAACACTCTGCTTCATTTACCATCCAATGAATTATGTGAACATATATTTCAGAATTTTCACCTGATAAGGAGCAAGAATTCCTCATCCCCTTCTTAGGGAGCAAGACCTCTTATCCCCCTCAAGGTCCCTCTAGCTAGTCTAAGAACAAAATTGACAGATTAACAGAAGAAAATCAAATTTAATAGGTGTATGTATGGGGAGTCCACATATTTTTGGAAATCCCAAAGACAGTCAAACAAAATGAGGTACACCTATCATTCTGAAATAAGGAGAAGAGGGTAGGGGTCTGGGATTTCAAGGAAAGGAATGTACAGGGCAATTAGAAGGGATGTTTGGGAGCACCTGGTGGCTCAGTTAAGAGTCTGACCCTTGATTGGTTCAGGTCAAGATCTCAGTGTCATGAGATGGAGCCCAAGTCAGGCTCCTTGCTGAGCATGAAGCCTGCTTAGGATTCTCTCTCTCCTTCTCCCTCTGCCCCTCCTTGCTCTCTTTCTCTCAATTAAAAGAGAGAGAGAGAGATGTGTGAGTAATTAGATATTTGTCCTATTATATAAATGTGTCACTCAGATATAATTTATCTCTGTTAATCTTTATTCTGGGAAAGATCCCCAATTTAGATTCTTCTGCCCATTTAAGGGAGGGGCAACAGTTTCTCATGCACCCACAGGTTCTCAAGCGCCTTCAGCTCAAAATAATCCACATACCAAAGTGTCACATTCTGAGGGGGGCCTATCCTGAACCTCTACACATCTCTAAAAGAAAAAAGGGAAATAAAATTAATGCTAAACATTGTCTTATTGCAGCAATGAGTATTATTTATCCAAGAAAGGTTGAACTAAATGAAATAAATTAGTTTCATCCACCTCATTAAAAGATGCATTTCCAATAAAATGTTTCCTTGCTTAATATTTAACAAAATTTTATTACATTTATGTTGTTTTACTAACTATATGTTAAATATAATTTAATGACTAGGAGATATTTTTAATTCAATATACAGGCATAATTTGTTGTGGAGATCTATGATAGGGTGATTAATATGCATGAAAGGCTTTAAAACATGAAAATATATTACCTTCATAATATATGCATAATATATTACATAAAAAGATAATTCACACACAAAAATACATTACACAAGGATAAAATCTGGCGGCAAAAAGTGTAATAGAAATAAAGATTTGGGCAGCCCCCGTGGCTCTGCGGTTTAGCTCCACCTTCAGCCCAGGGCATGATCCTGGAGTTCCGGGATCAAGTCCCACATGGGTCTCCCTGCATGGAGCCTGCTTCTCCCTCTGCCTGTGTCTCTGCCTCTGCGTGTGTGTGTGTGTGTGTGTGTGTCTCATGAATAAATCAATAAAATCTTAAAAAAAAAAAAAAGCTAAGAAAAGAGCCTGCTTGTATATTTTTATAAATGGATAATGGTAAAAAAATTTTTTTTTAATAAATGGACAATGCTAGATATCAAACCCCTATAGTATTTAGAGTTCACTAAAAGAATGTTTATCAGTTTTATTTAACTGATAAAACATTTTTATGAAAGTTAAGAAGTTTAGGGGCACCTAGGAAGCTCAGTGGTTGAGCTTCTGCCTTTGGCTCAGGTCCTGATCCCAGGATCCTGGGACGGAGTCCCATATCAGGCTCCCTGCAAGAAGCCTACTTCTCCCTCTACCTATGTCTTTATCTCTCTCTGTGTGTCTCTCATGAATAAATAAAATCTTTTTTTTAAAAAAAAAAGTTAAAAAGTTTGAAACCAGTAGATTGGATAGATAGCAAAGTGTTTTGTACATATACAATAGCAACTCAATCTATCTTTACTTTCCTTCTCCAGCTGGCTAGTGATACAGAACAAACATTTCCTGCACTTAAGGACCTCAAGATTCAGTAAGTGAATTAGAATAAAAATAATTGCTTGTGGTGTGAGGTTACAATAAAGTGAAGTACAATGTATAATGTTCAAACAAAACAGAGTAACAAGTCTCCTTCCTAAGACAGTCAAAAAAGAGACAGCTTTTATCTGTTCCCCAACTTTCTCTTCCTTTCAAAAAAGAGACAGCTTTTATCTGTTCCCCAACTTTCTCTTCCTTCCCCATTTCACCTCTCTTCTCTGTTCCTTTCCCATTAAATCAAAACAAAATATCCTAAAAAAAAAAAAAAAAATATCCTAAAACATCCTAAAAGTCTCAAGATGAGACTTTTAAAGGGAATGATGAAGGAAGTCAGGGAAAAAAAAGAGTCCACATAGGCAAGAAGCAGGCAAGGAAGGGATATAGCCTGATTTTGATCAAAACACTAAAAGGAAAGTTTTACTTTTCTAATTCACAGAGTACGTTTCCAGATCCTCAAGGATAAATTTGCAAGACCCACTCTGAACCATTCTCCAAGCAAATTAGTTCTCTAATCCCAAACTTCAAGCGATCATTCTTCCCATAACATTTCTTTCTCTCATCTGATTTCCTCCTGCTCCACACCAAGTTAACTTTTCATCACATCTCTGTAACTTTAACTTTCCTTCAACTTTGCTGGGGATATTTTTAAATCAATTCTATCTTCCTTATCTCTTCCTTGACTCTTGCACACTGCATTTTAGGAAATTGGTACAGTCTATTTTTTAGTTGGGTTCTGTTTCTTAAACATGAGATAGATGTTCTGCTTTTTTATTATTTCTTAAATTCAAACATAAACATGGCCTCTAAAAAGCCAGACATTGCAAAATGGTATAGTGGCAGTTCTCAACCTTTCTTCTGCCTGAATTTACCAGAGGATAAAGACAAGCACTTATTCCAATCAACAGAAGATAAGGAAGCTGGAAAGAATACAGGGAAGCACCTTCTTTATTTGCCTCCAGCCCCCACAGAACACCTCTGAGACCTGTGTTACTGTCCTAATTCTGCTAGTAATTAGTCTTTTGAAGAAGGCAAGCCACTTAATTTCTGTAAGGATAAAACTACCTATGTTACCGGGTTACTATGTGTATCAAATAAGATAATACATGAAGTGTTCAAGTGTCAGCAGTGAACATATAATAAATACTTCTCCCCTTTTTCTTGAAATGCCTTCACCTCTGTAAAATGACTGATTCAATTAGCTCAAATATGGAGGGAAGTTTAAAGTGTTCACATTGTGAAACAAATGCATAACTACAAATTTCCATTAAGAAAACATCAGTGTTGTGTACAAGTATGTCAGTGTTGTGTACAAGCATTATTTATGGAAAAGTAAAATTGTAAGCAAATACTACAGAAAGCACATTTATAATCAGTAGATTACAGCACAATGGGGAAATGGTTCAAGATTAAGTTTAAAAAAAAGAAAAATGGCAATATACTCCTCCAAAGAATTGGAAACATAACTTCAAAATATTATACAGCATTACAAATTATTTTTATTCTCTTCTTCATGCTTTTTCAAAATGTAAATAATAAGCAAATTACTTTTGAAATTAGAAAAAAATGTATTAAAAACAAATACATATATACCACTTTAGAATGTGGTCATAATATTCACCTGGATGAGGTTTCACTTAAATTTTTCAAGCAATGAACATTTAAGCTTCCAAAGATTAGTTCAAAACTTTTCTTGTGTATGGGATGCGTGGGTGGCTCAGTGGTTGGGCACCTGCCTTCAGCTCAGATCATAATCCCAGGATCTGGGCTCAAGTCTCACATTGGGCTCCCTGCAAGGAGCCTGCTTCTCCCTCTGCCTGTGTCTCTGGCCTCTCTCTCTGTGTCTCTCATGAATAAATAAATAAATCTTTAAAAAAAAAAACTTTTCTTGTGGAGAATTTAAATAAATTTAAGTATTTTTATTGTATAAATATGGACAGCAACAGGTGACAAGTGGATAGAAAGAGAGAAAGAAGGAAAAAAGGAAGAGGGAAAGGAGAGAAATAAGGGAGGAGGGGAAGAAGCAGGAGAGGGGAAGGAGGAATAATTTCTTTCATCCCTGTCTGTCTGAGCTGTTAAAGGAAGACACACTTGAAGCAAAAAAAGAATAAAATCCAATAATGGCATTTCCATCAAGGGTAATGGAAAATGGTACGGTTATTTAGGTTTATAATTAAATATCAGAACACATAGGTAAAATGTATCAATATATGATATATAACTATTAAGCTATGCTAGAATAGCAGTAATATGCAACTAACAGTAATAAAGGTTGGGCCTTGAGACTGAAACAAAGAGTATTTATTCAAATGTGCTTTCCCTGAAGATTAGCATAACATAAAATTTCAAACCTAGAAAGGTCCTTGAAGATACTGTGAAATCCAAAAACAGTCCAGTCATAAATGAAATGGCTAACCCAGTGTCACACAAATAGTTAATGCCAAGCTACAACTAGCTACATACCACAACAATAAAATATTCCATAAATACTTGCAACTGAGATTGCCCTCTAAGAATTAAACAAGATTCCAAGAAATCTATAAATATTACCACATGCTCCAAAGAATACTAATGGTAGCATGCAAAGTTTTACGGAATTGGCACAGTGTAGGTGTGGCAAAATTTTAAATAACACGTTAAATTAGCCCTAGCAATTAAAGAATAAACTCATCAAAACATATTAGAAAGGAAAAAAGGGGAGGCCAAAAATGCTAATCACCACAACAATGTTTCAGACTAAGGCTGAAATTTAAGAAGCTTACAAAGAAACCGATTAAAGAGTAAACCACGGGGTTAGAATGAAAATAATAGCAAAAAGTTACAAGGTTTATGAAACTAATATTTTAAATTCTCATTAGTAAACTAAATAAGGATTATAACTCAATTACAGAAGGCTGAAGAAAAGACAAACTAGATTTACACTTAAATAGAACTACACTCTATATTATTAGATTTTTATGTTTTTATTTTTAAAAACCATTGATAATTATTCAAAATGACTAGCTACATATTTTCATTAAAGGAAATTTTAAAATTTGGCTTGTAACATGTCCCTGCTTGGCTACTGGGCCATGATGTGAAAAGTTGGGGCTCAGGAGCACATAGTCAAGAAAGAATTCTTGAGATGTCTAGGACCAGGAGACAGAAAAAGCTGCACTGGAATTGGGAGAAGTGACTGACTATATATTTTTAAGTTGGGAGAGAGTTACAGATAGTGCAAGTCTCTAAGGAATTTGGGAGCAAGGTTTCTAGGACCCTGAGGAGCCATTTACTATTGTCTAGTAAAACCTTAGTCAGGAGACCCTTTGGATGTGTATCAGTGAGCCATTAGTTTGTGTATATATGTATGTGTATGTATCTATGTATGTTACATCCAACATGGAGCTCAAACTCATAACCCCAAGAGATTAAGGGCTGTACACTCTTGTGACTGAGCCAGCCAGGTGCACCTACTGATTGCTCTAAATACCATCTATTTTAATGAGGATATGATGATGACAATGACAGTAATAGTAATAACAGCTAACATTTATTGAACGGCATCGTATCAAAGTAAAATTAAATATAATGCTTATTCATTACACAACTCCCAGCCATGAATCCTCTACCCACCAGAAACATAAATCAAACTATCTCCCAAATGGGTCTACCTGGATATCACATATTTATTGCATGCATGAACAAAACTGAACTCAATCTCTCCACTCTAACATGTCTTCCTCTCATACTCCCTAACTCAATTGCAAATACCATCATCTATTCAGTCACCAAAACCAAAGTTGGAATGTCATCCTCGTCTCCTTTGCTCTCTTCATTAATCGATCATTAAATTTACCTTTATAACACTAAAGTATTATTGAACTTTCTCCAAACCATCATTTCCTAACTACAATGATCAGGTTGCCATCCATCAACAACTCTACCACTACAGCCTCCTCTAATTTATCTCCTCAAATCCACCCATCTACTGTAGACACATGCTTTATATAATTTTAAACGTAAATCCGACCAGTCATTCCCCTGCTTAAACTCCTTAAGTGCTCTCCACTGCCCATAAAAAAGACAAGAGAGACATTCCAAGCTCCTTAGTAGCCAACAATAACATTAGCTAGTATTTGGGAAACACATAAATTATCTCATTCAATCCTCACATTATAACATCCTATTTTAATATTCCTTGTTTTTTACAAGAAAAGTGATCTTCCATAGATTAAGAAACATAATCAAGGTCACACAGCTGCAAGTAGCTCCAAAGCACACTCTTAAATCTCTACCTATAATGCCACATTAATGAGGTGATTTCTTTCTACAATTGTCTTTTCAGACTTACTAGCTGCTTAAAGGCAAGAAACTCTGTACTCCCAATACTTGGCCTGTGCTGACCACAAAGCACGTGCTCCAGAACATTTGTATTTAGTTGAAATGAACTATTAAAAATGTATTCGTGTTTAGGTAAGCCTTAGAAATACCATTTTCTCAATATCCAAAGTCGAGTCTGAACATCAGAGAATCCACAAGGAGTATCATCTAATGATCTATGAAGCAAAATAAAGGCCCCATAAATGAGTCTGTGTTCATTCAATTTCCATAGTTTAGATCTTATTTGAGAAGCTTCAGAGCAACTCAAGACTAATCACTTAGTATGTGAAATAATCTAAAAATTCAGAATCAAATGCCAGTTCATCCCAAAATCTAAGAACCTATAATTCAGAATAGCCCAAAGACCATTTTCTTTTAATGAAGGTAACAAGGTAACCAAGTTAAAAAAAAAGAAAAATTCAAAATTCAGTAACGTTTCCAAATACCAGCAATAATCTAAAAAATGTTATTGAAAAAATATTCCACTCACAATAGACTTTATTTTTAAAATACCTAGAATAAATCTAACAAAAAAAATGTGTATCTGTGAAGAAAATGATACAATTTTGTAATAAAACCTAAGCTGCACTAATATTAGTAACAACTAATCATATATGACTATTTAATTAATTAGGGGCTAGCTCAGCCAGAACAGGGTATGACTTGATTGTGGGGTTGTGGGTTCAAGCCCCATGTTGGAAAAAAAATAAAAAAATAAAAAAATAAAATAAATAAAAAAAGCCCCATGTTGGATGTAGAGATTACTAAATAATAATAATAATAATAATAATAATAATAATAAACTTTTTAAAATAAAAATAAATGTAATTAATTAAAATTAAATAAAATTCTAAAATTCAATTCATCAGTTGCACTAACCATATCTCAAATGTTCAAAGCTAAATGTGACTATCTGTTATCATATTGGACAGCACAGATACACAATATTCCCATCATCACAGAAAATTCTAGTGGCCAATCTGCTGTAGAGATAATAACTTACACTACATTTTGTTTTAAATTTAATCACTTCTACATGGTTTGGATTTTTTCCAAAACACAATTATTTTTATAATTTTTTAAAGATTTATTTATTTATTCATGAGAGACACAGAGAGGCAGAGACATAGGCAGGGAACCAGATGCAGGACCCCAGGATCACACCCGGAGCCAAAGGAGGACATGCTCAACCACTGAGCCACCCAGGTGTCCCTATAATTTTTGAAGCTAACAAATTTAGCAATGATCAGTACCATAAGATGTGTAAATCTGAAAAAAAAACACCTAACCATTTTGTAACCCTGTATTTAATGTATGTAGAGCCTATGAGTTATTAAAATATATAAAAGAATACCTAAAAGAAATTGAGATGTATATCTGCATAGATAGAAACTTATATATAGTAAAGATCTCATTTTTCCTAATTAATCTAAAAATGCAACACAATCATAAACAAAATTCCAAACATAATTTCTTTAGAACTTGACATCTTATTCCGAAATTTATGTACAAAAGAGCCAAGAATAACTAAAAACATTCTTGAATAAGAACAAAGTATAGGGACTTTCCCTATCAGACATCAAGATTTATTATAAAGCTTCAGTAACAAAATAAAAATAGAGCTGCATAAGTTCAAGCACAAATAGACTAGAAAAAAAAAATGAATTGGGAATCCAGAAACCAAGCTATATATAAATAAAAATTGGCACTGTAAATCACTGAGTAAAGACTGGAGTATCAACAATATAGTGATATGACAGTTGATTTCCCTCAAGAAAAAAAAAATTGTAACTGGACCCCTACTTCACATCATTAACAAAATCAAGTCAATTAAAGACCTAAATATACAAATCATAATGTTAAAACTTGTAGAAGAAATAATGCAAAGTAGCTTTACAAAGAATTAACTACAAAAGTGTCAGAGCATTTCATAATTAGTTTTAAAGCAAAACAATTATAGCTTTTAATCTAGGTAATTTGGTGGGGACAGGTGACTTGGGGACCCTACTCTTCCACCATCTTGCCCCCTCCTTGCTTTTAATCTTATATATGGAGTATCACTTGACACTCCAAATATAGTTTTACTTCAAACCTAACATATATTCATTTATAGAAATGATTCATCTTGATTTATACAAATTATCCAGTTGTAATCTTTGGTATTAAATAATCAGCCCAGAAATTTACAACTATTATTACCTTGAGTATCTTTGGAATGAATATTAAGTAATGTCTTTCATTCATGCTTAATTAAGACTTACCCAAGGTTTATGAGATTACATTATTAAAGATTCAGATTGGTAGGAAAAATATATTTCTTCATTCTAACTTCCTTTCTTAAAACTATTTTCATTTCTAATGATGGTTTCTACTTCCCAATCAGCTTGTCATTAATTCTCTTCATACCCTTATTTCTGTGATATTTATCTAGTGTCAGGAAAAATCAAAACAAACCTGTCATACATTCCTTTGCTTCTCTATCTATATACTTCTTCCTTTACTCTCCATTAACTAGTCAACACTCATCTGGAAGTATTTATATACACATTTCACCCTCCCCTTACACCCAATGTGTCTCTTCAGTATGCTAAAAAGATTATTTTCAATAGCCTACTTCCTGCCTTAAGTTTTCCTACTTATTTTCAGTCTTAATATTTTGACAAATCGGACACATCAAAACTGAGTAACTTAATTCTGCTTTTCTTTTAATTAGATAAAGATCTTACTTTTTTTTTTTTAATTCCAGGGGAAAAAACTGCTTTACAATCTTTAAATGAACAATAGGATATTTTTGAAGAAGTTTTTTAAATACAAATAAGTATCTAATTGGTATTTCAGAATGATGGCAATGCTTATTGTATTCTGAAAACAGGTCAATTGTAGGCAACATACCAACTCATACAAGAAGTGCATTGTTCAAAAAAAAAAAAAAAAGAAGTGCATTGTTCTGAAATCTTAGTCAAGGAGAGAATTGTTGAATGTTTCAAAGTCTCACTCGGGATTTATTAATCTACTCTAATGAATTAAAACTAAATATTAATAATTTTTAGAGTGAATTACACATGTTTTTCTCAACTATACACTACTGAAGGAAAACACAATTTCACTAAGCTTATAAACCTTTACATATCTACCATAACTTACACTGAAAAAACCTAGATATATAATTGAATTTTTCACTTTCAAATTAACATTTCCATAGTAAGGTAGCAGAAAATTGAGAGATAAAAAATAGAGATTTTACAATTAAGACAAACCTGTATTTCAAATCTCCGCACAATGACTTAGGTGTTTTTTTGGGACAGGAACAAATTTCTTAAGATCCAAATTAGGACAGCCTGGGTGGCTCAGCAGTTTGGCGCCGCCTTCAATCCAAGGCCTGATCCTGGAGACCCGGGATCAAGTCTCATGGCAGGCTCCCTGCATGGAGCCTGCTTCTCCCTCTGCCTGTGTTTCTGCCTCTCTCTCTCTCTCTCTCTCTTGAATAAATAAATAAAATCTTTAAAAAAAAAATCCAAATTATTCTTTATATGAGATATCTACCTCATAAAGTTGTCAAGACGACTAAACTGATACCATATACACCTAATACATGCTGAATAAATGTTATTTTTGTCAGATAATTCTTAAAATTTCATTATATTCTTATTTTTCTCTATACTCTTGAATATTTTTTGGATGGATCGGCCATTCTTTAGATTCAGATCTTTGCAGTGCGCAGGCCAATATGCAAAGATCATTAGCATATGATGGTTCTGATTCTTTAAAACACTGCTCTGAAAGCTGGACAAACACATTATATGAAAAATATATCTAAAGGCAAAAAAAGAAAGTTTTAATTCCCTCATTAATTTTAAATATGGAACACTTAAAATCCCACTTTATTTTTTTTAGATTTATTTGAGAGAGAGAAAGAGAGAGTGGGTGAGCACGTATGGGTCACGGGGGCAGAAGGAAGGAGAGGGAGAACCTCAAGCAGACTCCCTGCTGAACACAGAGCCTGAGGGGAGGCTCAATCTCATAACCTGAGATCATGACCTGAGCTGAAATCAAGAATTGGCCACTTAACCGACTGATCTACTCAGGCACCCCTAAAATGCCACTTTATTTATTTAAAGATTTTATTTATTCATGAGAGGCACAAAGAGGCAGAGACACAAGCAGAGGGAGAAGCAGGCTCCCTGTGGGTGGCCCAATATGGGACTCAATCCCAGAATCCCGGAACCACAACCCAAGCCAAAGGCAAACACTCAACCACTGAGCCAACCAGTAGCCCTAAAATCCCACTGTAAAAAGGTCTTTTCACAAAAATTTTTTTTCAGTGAGATGCTACTTCCGAAGTACCTAACATGTACCCAGAACAATGTTATCATGTACCTAAAATAAAAGAGTTTACAGACTTATCTTACAGATTTACTAAGATACTTTTCTTAATTGTGTCTCTCCTCAACAATGTTTATAAACCCTGCATGCAAGGCTTCTACTATGGATATTTAATCATATACCTAGTACAGGGCACCGCAGCCACACAGCTTGTTAGACGGCCAACTCTTTCAGCTCAGGTAGAGATCTCCAGGTCCGGAGATGGAGCTCCATGATGGGCTCCATGCAGAGCACAGAGTCTGCTTGACACTCTCTCCCTCTCTCTCTCTAAAATAAATTTAAAAAAAAAAAACCTAGTACCAAAAAAACCACTGAGCTCCCTTTCAATAAGAGATTAGTTAGGAAGCAGAAAAGAATGAGAGCCAAGAAAGTCAAAGGAAACTACAAAGAAAAAAAAAAAACCTCTTTTATACTAAACATCGCTTGTTGAAGAAATTACAAGATCACATAAATTAACATATTATTAAATACTTAGAGAATTTGAACAATCAAAGAGATTTGAACCTAAAGGAAGATAATCATTTATTTATCCAGTGTTTATTTATGAAGCAGAAACCAGGCCTACTCATTTAAAATCCTCAAAACCTGGCATGTAGTTATTATTAACTCATACAATATCCTTTAATTATCAATAATTTAATAACCTAGTTAAGAAATAAAGGTAGTTAGAAGGAATGGTGGAACAGGAAAGGAATAAGGGTCAAGAGACACAGATTCCATCTTAGGTTTATACTGCTAACTATAATCATGGGCAAAACATGGAACTTCTCTGAGTCTATTCCTTGGCTATAAAATGGGTATAGTTATCTCCAGATTCCAATCCATCTCAAAAATTCTACAAATCCGTAGTTATATATGCTAGCACACATATAATGACTGTGAAATATTACACATATACACCCCTTGGACATTCACTTAAATATGGCAAAGAGACTATCTAATCTTTCTCCCAAGATTCTGTTAAAATAATAATAAAGGTACAAAAAGAAAGGTAAAGATCTACAGGCTCAATCTTCAGAAAAAGGAGAGCAAGGAGCACGTGGTTGGCTCAGTCAGTAGAGCATGAGACTCTTGATCTCAGGGTTGTGAGTTTGAGCCCTACACTGCGTATAGAGATTACTTAAAAAAATAAAATAAAATCTTTAAAAAAAAAAGAAAAATGAAAGCGAATGAGGAATTTAGGTAAGCTGAAAAAATTAAAATCTCAGTTGCAACTGAAAGAGGCTATATATGATAGGCAAGCTTTAGCTACTTGCAGAAGCCCGAAGTCTCATAGGAACTGGATAAGGCATGGAGCTAAAAGTAGAGAAACAGACTATCATCTCACCAAAACAACTGATAATTCCTAAAATAAATTAGAAACCAAACAGAAACATCTCTTAACTGAGAGGCAACAGGCAAAACAGGAAAGATAAGGAGGGTCAGATCAAACCACCTACTTAATTATATTATCTTTGCTCTTTTACCCTATCCAGCTCAAAGAATAAAGTAATGAGGCTTGAAAGACTTTTCTGTAAAGAAACTGAAGAGACTCAGAGCACAGACTTCCAAATACTAATAATATTAGGGGTCACCCCTTAAATATAGGCTTTTAGTATAATCAAGTCACAATAAAGTCCTATTAGTCAACAAACTCAACCTATGCATACCAACCTTTCAATGAGGTTTTGAATGTGGGGTGTGGGCTGTGTATTTGAAAAAAAATTTGGGGGAGATGCCTGGGTGGCTCAGTGGTTGAGCACCTGCCTTCCTTCAGTCCAGGACATGATCCTGGAGTCCCGAGACTGAGTCCCACATCGGGTTCCTTGCATGGAGCCTCCTCCTCTCTCTGCCTGTGTCTCTGCCTCTCTCTTTCTCTCTGTATCTCTCATGAATAAATAAAATATTTTTTAAAAAAAGAAAAAGAAAAAACATTTTTTTGCTATATTTATTAGTATCTTTTGGCTATGTAACAAATTCACCCAAAACCTGGAAGATTAAGGGGACCTGGGTGGCTCAGTCGGTTCAGCATCCAACTCTTGATTTTGATTCAGGTCATGAGCTCAGGGTGATGGGATCAAGACCCATTTTGGGCTCGGTGCAGTCCGCTTGAGATTCTTTCCCTTGGTGCCTCCCCCCACTCAAGCTCTCTCTCTCTCTGATGAATGAAAAATAAAATCTTAAAAAAAAAAAAAAAGGTAAAAATAAAAGAGGGTTCCTGCGTAGCTCAGTAGGTTAAGCATCTGCCTTCCACTCAGGTCATGATCTTGGGGTCCTGAGAGCAAACCCAGAGTTGGGCTGAACCCCCCTGCTCAGCAGGGGAGTCTGTTTCTCCCTTTGTCGCCCCAGCTTGTGCTCTCTCTCTCAAATAAATAAAAGTTTTTTAAAATGCTTAAAAAAAAAAAAAAAAACTTGGCAGATAAAAACAATACTTATCATCCCACACAGTTTTTCAGGGTCAGGAATCCGGGAGTGCCCTAGTTAACGGATTCTGGCTCAAGGTCTTTCAAGAGGATACAATCAAGCTGTGAGCCAGAGCTGCAGTCATCTCAAGGCTCAACAGAGGATGGAGAATCCACTTATAAGCTCACATACATGGTTGCTGGCAAGTCTCTGTTCCTCACTCCCTGTGAGAGCAGGGAGGCCTTATCTGCAGTCACCTGGGTCTCTCCATAGGGTGCCTGAATGTGAAGACATGGCAGCTAGCTTCCCCCAGAATGAGTAATTCAAAAGAAAAAGTATGCATACAAACAAGTCAGAGAACACCTAAGGTGGAAACCACAGTCTCTGACAACCTAATCTGTCAAGTAGCATACCATCACACCTCTGCCGTATGTCATTCCTTACATAGCTCAGCCCTGACACAGTGTGGGAGGAGACTACTCAAGGGAATACCAAGAGGGGATCACTGGGAGCCATCTTTGAGGCTGGCTATCACAGTATTTCTTCTGTTAGCCCCTCCAAGTATCTCTGCCTCCTATTTTTCATATTCATGTGTAGTGCCCTCCCACATATTATACCAGATTTGGTCTGTATGACCAATAACATTTGGCAAAAGTGATATCATGTCACTCCTAAGATTAGGTTATAAAAAAAGACTAGTTTTCCATCTAGAGAAAATGATTCTTCCTCTCTCAAATCATATGTTGGTCCATGAGATAAGGAACTGAGTCCCTGAGTTCAAAAGCTCTTAGAAATGGAGGCCAGTCAATAATGAGTCAGCTGGGAAGTAAATCCACCAGCCACAGCTGAGGCCTGAAATGACTGCCTCTCTGGCCAAGAGACTGACTGCAACTTGATGGAAGACCCTAAAGAAGAACCACCCAACTATGCCACACTCTCAAATTCCTGATCCTCAGAAACTATCTGAGAGATACTAAATGTTTGTTACTTTAAGCAGTCAAGTTTGGGGGTAACATGTTACACAGCAATATATAATTTTATTAAAGCATTTAAAAAAAAAAGACTTTATTTAATTGAGAGAGAGAGGGAAACAGATTATAAGCAGGGGGAGGTGCAGAAGAACAAGCAGACTCCCCGTTGACCATGAAAGCCAGGATCCCAGGACTCTGGGATCATTACCTGATCTGCAGTCAGATGCTCAACCAACTGAGTCACCCAGGCATCCCAAATGCTTTTTTAAAAAATTATAAAAACAATTCAGAATGTTATAAACATTTTAAATTGTAGAGAGTGTTGAAATAAAATATCTACCTAGCCAATCTACTCTTCCACAACTGTTACTGTTTTGAACATATCCTTTCATATTTTTTATTCCTATAAATGGAATGACTGTTTAATATCTTATCCTTAAATATGAATTGATAGCCAAAAATCACTTAATACTAGTGGAAAGTCTCCATTGTGAAGGAGAAAGACTATGATAAATAATCAGAAAAGAACCAATCCATAGAAAACTGAAATAATGCAGGAAATAGAAGAGGAACCTTCAAAAAACAAATAAAACCATCTCTAATATGCTTGGACAGGAAAAAAAATTATATCCATAACACAAGAATGTTACATAATAATAATTTAACTAATAGCAAAAACAAAACAAAACAACACTACTAAAGCTTCCACAGAGAAAAAACTGTGATCTATAAAGGAGGGAGATGCATTTGATGTGCTGGCAATGGTACATAGATTCAAAATTCGCAAAGGAAACTCTAACCAATCAATAAGATGTGAAGGAAAAAAATTTTTAAAGATTATCACACATATGCAAGGATTTAAAAAAATGTACTATATGTAAAAATGTACACATACTCTTTCTCTTAGGAAGCTACTGAGGCTATGCTCCCCCCCACCCCACCCCCACACACAGAAAACCAATTAAGAAGATATGAGGTGTAGGAAACAAGAGATCCAAAATGGTTAAGTCACAGGGAAGTTCAAGGAAAACTGCTGTTTAAAGGGAAAAAAAAATGTCTAATACTACAATCAGTCCAGTTTGGAGCACAAAGATAGAGAATTCTAAACAGGAGGTCACCAGAGAAAAAGAGGTTGGAGACTTACTGATTTTGAGGAATGAGGAGTCAGAGGGCGAGAGGTTAATAGGCATGTGACAGATATTAGAGTTGTTTGAAAATTTCAGTAATTGTACAGAAAATGGTGCAAATGAATACAAGATAAAATTAAGTAACTGGAAGAAAAACAAAAAGTTTTATACATAATCACAGTCCACAATTTTGTTCACAATGATTATTGATTTGTTTGGACATAATTTAATAATATGAGGAAGATGAAATGGTAGTAGGTGAAAGAAAGCTAAAGCTTTCACAAGCTATCACAATAAGGAGTCAATATACAATATCTAAAACTGACAAACTCAAGCAGCTCCTAGCTGGCTCCTCAGTTGGTAAGTAGAACAATGTTACTCTTGATCTTGGGGTTGTGAGCTTGAGCTCCACCTTGGGGGTAGAGTTTTTAAAAAAATAAAATTAAAAATACATTTGTAAATAAATAAAAACCACCAAACCCAAGAAATACCTAATAAGATAGACCTCAAACAGTCCCTAAGCTTGGGACTACTAGACAGACGGTTTGCACGAGAAATTAACCTTCAGTTCACTTAGTGTCACAGTAAACATTCAGGAATGTATAGCAGTTGTTAGTAACTACTAAAACCTGGTCAGCAAGGAGGTAAGTAATCAGACTCTTCAAAAATTAAACATCAAGAGATTATAAAAATTCTGGTAAGAATGGCAAAAGCAAAGTTCTCAGAAGGACAGAGCAAATCCTCTCCACTGTCATCAGGAACATGATTAGGTTATCCCTTCCCACAGGGAATGGAAGATCAAGGGTGCCACTCTAGCAGAATGCTGTGTTCTGGAAACCATCCTAATAAATCATGATCTTGTAACCTTTCCCTATATTAAAGGAACATTTATTCTTTACCTCTCCAATCAAACATCCTTATCAAAATCGTACATAGCAAATATTAGTGTATTGTTTAGAACCAACCAGATAAAAGGAAAAAACAGCTAACAATTAAAAATGGCTGCTTTTGGAAAAATAGCATTTATGGGGGGGTAAGATAAAAGCAAGGGGAAAGGTAGAAGATACAGCAAAAAACTAACGTTATTCCTTATAAACCTTCAGTAGTAGTTTATTTTTTAATTAGCACTAGTTGTATATTGATAAGAATTTTTTTATTGAAACAGCCAGAGAGTTTTCCTAAAAATCAGAAACACATACTTTATCAAAAAAACTTTGATGGTTAACTCATTTTCATAGTGTAAGATACTAATAAATACAAATTTATTTCATTTACTTAGTACCTATTCCCAGAAATTATTCCTGAAAAAATTTACTTTTACACATCCCAAATGTAAAAAATACTTAAACATAGTCTGAAATGTAAACTAAACCTAGTCTACTAAAATAATAAACAATACTTTCAAAGTATATTCTACAAAAATCTATTAGGGTTAAGAATATGAAAGTCTTTACATTTATGATTAGGGTCCAAAACTTGTTTTTTATCTCCAAGTACTAATTTAAAAATCAAGGTTAAAAATAAAAACCCTCCCAAAATAAAAATATTAAGCTTCAGCTGGCCTTTTAGGATCAGCTGCTAATGAAACAAAGAAGCTACTTGAGCTACCGGTAGTAGAGGCAGACAGCTGCCAGATCATAATCATTCTGCTCACATTTGCATGAACTTTTAAAAACAAATATCCAAGGGCTCCTAGCTGGCTCAGTTGGTAGAGCATGCAATTCTTGATCTTGGGGTTGTGAGTTCGAGCCACACACTGGATGTAGAGATTACTAAAAAAAAAAATTTAATCTAAAATAAATAAAAATAAAAACAAATATCCAAAATATAGAGTAAGAAAAAAGCAAATTACCTTATACACAGTATTATCCCATAAACACAAACATGTACCTATAGGTTGTATATGCCTAAGAGATATCTGGAGGCATGTTTATCAAAATAGTAACACCGGTTATACACATCATAAAATTGCAAATTTCTTACTTTCTCCTTGTACTTTTATATATTATTTTATTTAAATAGGGACTAATAAATTGATTTCCTGAACAAAATCTCTCACACTAAGCAAATGAAGAAGCTCTAACTTCAAATTCATGAGTTGATGTTCAATTGATTTTTGTTGTTGTTTATAAAGCTTTGAGATATAACTAACATATTACACCCTATATATTTTAAGTATACATTTTGATAAATTTTGATATTTATATTCATGAAATCATCACATAATCAAAATAATGAACACATCCCTAGAAACTCCCTCCTGTCTCTTTATAATCTCTCCCTCCCATGTTCTATCACACCTTGCCCCATGCACATAAAACAAATATTGTCTTCTACCACTACAGATTAAATTGCATTTTCCATAATCTCATATAAATGAAATCATACAACATGTTCTCTCTTTTGTCTAGCACCTTTCAATGAACACAACTATTCGGAGTTTCATCCAGTCAATATTCAATGCATCTCTTTTTTATTCCTGACTAGTATTCCACCATACGAGTGAATAATCAGCTTAATGATTCACCTGCTGATATTTAGGTAATGTCCAGATTTCAGCTATTAAAAACCAAGTTACCATGAACATTGGTGAGTATTTGTATGGACATCTGCTGTCACTTCTGTTAAAGACCTTAGAATGGGATGGTTGGATCAAACAGCTGATGTACGTTTAACTTTTTAATTAAGACTATAAAACTCAGCGCAGCATTTTACAATTGCCATGAGCAGAAAGTTCCAATTCCTTTACAACTGGTCAATATTTAGTATGCTCAATTTTAAAATTTTAGCCATTCTAACAAATGTGTAGTAGTATTTCATCATGGCTTTAATTTGCATTTCCCTAATAACAAAAGTGGTTGAGCATTTTTTCATGTGCTTGCCATCCATATATCCTTGTGAATGTTTATATCTCTTGCCCATTTTTTAATTGCGTTGTTTCTTTTCTGATTGAGTTTTGAGAGCTCTTCATATAGTCTGATCAGTGGTCCTTTGTGAGACATATGCTTTGCAAAGATGTTCTCCCAGCCTGTAGTCTGTCCTATCATTCCCATTACAGTACCTTTCCAGTAGCAGAAATTTTTCATTTGTATAAAGTCCAAATCATCAATTTTTTTTTCTTTTATAGAACATGCTCCTCATTTTATATATAAGAAATCTTGATTTAGACCACAGTCAGAAAGATTTTCTCCTACGTTAACATCCAGAAGTTTTATAGTTTTAGATTTGACATTTAGTTTTATCCGTTAATTATATGATGCAAAACATGGGTCCAAGTTGGGATTTTTATTTTACTTTTTTTAAGATTTTATTAATTTATTCATGAAAGACACAGAGAGAGAGAAAGAGGCAGAGACACGGGCAGAGGAAGAAGCAGGCTCCCTGCAGGGAGTCCAATGTGGGACTCTATCTCAGGACTCCAGGATCACGCCCTGGGCTGAAGGCAGGCATTAAACCGCTGAGCCACCCAGAGATTCCCAAGTTGGGATTTTTATATGTGGATATTCAATTGTTCTAGCACCAGATAGATATCTTCAAGAGATAATCCTTTCTCTACCAAACTGCCTTGCACCTTTGTAAAAAAATCAGTTGTACATTTTTGTGTGGACCTTTTTCCAGATTTTCTATTCTATGCCAATAATATCTTTATGGTAATATCACTATTTTGATTACTGTAAATTTTATTGCAAAACTTTATTGTAAAATTGATTCCTGAATATTACTAGCTTTATAATAGTTCTTGAACTAGTAGTAGCTCTTTTGTAGATTTTATTAAATATTTTACATGTCTTTTACTTTTTCTTCTCTGATCGCCCCAACTAGAATCTTTAGGACCACTGTATACATTGTGAAGTAAGAGTCAACATCTTTAAATTGTTTCTAATCTTAGGGAAAATCGTTCAGCCTTTCACCAGTAAGTGTTAACACTATTTATCAACAGGCTTTTCCCTAACCTAACTACTTCAAAACTTACCACAATGCTACAACAATCAAAATAGTGTGGTATTGGCAAAAGGACAGACATATAGATCAATGGAATAGAACTGAGAATCCAGGCTTAATCTACAAGTCTAGGGTAATTGATTTTCATCAAGAGTACCAAGAGCATTCAATGGGGAAAAGAATGGTCTCTTTAAGAAAGAGTGCTGGAACAACTAGATTTCCACATACAAAAGAATCAACTGAATTTTTTTGTTTGTTTTTAAAGATTTTATTTATTTATTCATGAGAGACACAGAGAGAGGCAGAGACATAGGCAGAGGAAGAAGCAAGCTCCCCACAGGGAGCCAGATGCAGGACTTGATCCGGGGACCCTGGAATCATGGGCTGAGACAAAAGAGACATTCAACCTCTGAGCCACCCAGACATCCCTCAACTGAATTTTTAATAAGCATCTTATACAAAAATTAACACAGATCAAACACCTAAATTTAAGTGCTAAAAGCTATGAAACTCTTAGAAGAAAACATACACATATGTCTTTGTGACCTTGGATTTAGAATGAATTCTCACAGATGACAGAAAAACCAGAGCCACAAAAGAACAGAACAGAAAAAGTAAACTTCATCAAAATTAAATTTTTTTTAAAAATATTATTTTATTTTATTTTATTTTTTTATAATTTTTTTTTTTTTTATGATAGTCACAGAGAGAGAGAGGCAGAGACACAGGCAGAGGGAGAAGCAGGCTCCATGCACCGGGAGCCTGATGTGGGATTCGATCCCGGGTCTCCAGGATCGGGCCCCGGGCCAAAGGCAGGCGCCAAACCGCTGTGCCACCCAGGGATCCCTCATCAAAATTTAAAACTTGTGCATCAAAGTAAACTATCAAAAAAGATTTTATTTTTTAAGTAATCTCTATACCCAATGTGGGCTCAAACCCTAAGATCAAGAGTAGCAGGCTCCACTAACAAGGCAGCCGGGTGGCCCCAAAAAATAAAATCTTTAAAAATAATGAATACATAAATAAGAGAAAAGAACAAGTTTTGGCAAGAAAACAGAATTCTCGTACAATAGTGATAGAAAAGTAAAAGGGTGCGATCAGTGTAGAAAAGTTAGGTAGTGGGATGCCTGGGTAGCTCAGCGGTTGACCACCTGCCTTCAGCTCAGGGCGTGATCCTGAAGTCCCAGGATTGAGTCCCACATCAGGCAGAGAGAGAAGCAGGCTTCCATTCAAGGAGCCCATGTCTCTGTCTCTGTCTGTCTCTCTCATAAATAAATAAATAAATAAATAAATAAATAAATAAATAAATAAATAAATAAATAAATAAAATCTTTTTTAAAAAAATCCCAGGGATGCCCGGGTGGCTCAGTGGTTGAGCAATCTGTCTCCCTTTGGCTCAGGGAGTGATCCCAGGATCTGGGATCGAGTCCCACATCAGGCTCCTTGCAGGGAGCCTGCTTCTCCTTCAGCCTATGTCTCTGCCTCTCCCTCTTTCTCTCTCTCTCTCTCTGTCTCTCATGAATAAATAAATAAAAATCTTAAAAAAAAAAAAATTTTAAATCCCTAGACTTGGAAACTCCAACGGAAACCTCCTTGGTTCCCCTCTTCAGCAGCTTTGTACTATCACCCAATAAACTTTGCTTTAAAAAAAAAAAAGTAGTTCCCCAAAAAGTTAAACACAAAATTATCATATCACTCAGCAATTCCACTCCAATATATAAATCTTAGAGAAATGAAACATATGTCCACACAAAAACTCAAACACAAACGTCCATAGAAGCTTAATTTACAATAGACAAAAAAGGAAACAACCTAAACGTCCATGAATCAATGAAAGGATAGAGTGTGTGTATATATTCATACAATGGAATATTATTCCTCCATAAATGGAATAAAGTACTGATAACATGCTACAGCTTAGAGAAACCTTGAGAAACATCATGCTAAGTGAAATTAAGACTCATAAAAGGTTACATCCTGTATGTGTCTATTTATATAGAGTAAAATGTCCAGAATAAGCAAATCCATAGAAACAGAAAGTAAATTGGTAGTTCCCAAAAGACCAGGGTACAGGACAGAGATGGGAGAAGGACAGGCAGCGATAGAGAAATGACTGCTTATTTTGTACAGATTTCGTTTTGAGGTAGACAGAGGCAATTGTTACAAACACCAGAAATGTGATGGTAGTCACTGAATTATACAATTTAAAATTGTTAAAATTATAAATCTTAAGTGAACTTTACCTCATTTTTTAAGATTGTTGCCCTATGGGTACAGAACTTGCTTTCTCATTATTAATCTTTTTTTTACTAGTTAATTTTTTCCTTGTATCAAATGGTCAGACAGCCAGAAAAATAAATACAAACTGATTTCTCAGCTAAGTTAAAAATATCAAAAATTACTCTTAAAGGAGAAAGAATATAGATTCATGACCTCTGAATTATGTCCTGCTTATTCTTCTTGTCTTCTCTAATCCCATTTCTTCTCCCATTTACATTACAGTACATGACAGACATAACACATGGACAGTAATTTAAAAATTTGGGAATTAAATCATGAGGTAAATCACATATACTTTTTCCTTGCACAGAATAAGAAATAAATTTCAAGTGAAACTAGCAATATGATTGAACAAATGTACCTAAGTTTTTCCCAGAGAAAACTGTGGTCAGTTACTCAAATGATAGTGCAACTTGCTATTAAGGAGTTTAAATTTCCTATTAAGGAGTTTAAATTTGAGTTTTCCTTCAAGTGAAGGTGCTAGAGTCTAAAGTTTTCACCAGTTTTCCTACAGATATAAGTTCCACACAGTATATGTGAAGAATTTAATACTTACTTATCAAGGAAATCCTTATCCACTACAGCAGTGATGTCAAGAAGAGGATTTCCCATTCCAAAGAGAATATTTTCACTAAAAAAAAAAAAAAACATACACACACAAATGTAAGCATAAGTTAGAAATATTTCTGAAAATAAGTTGATATATAAAATGCACACAAATATAAAAATAAAGACCTTCACTTTACTTTAAAAATAAACCTAACATACTAGCTTATTTAAACCTTTGATTTGCCTTTTACGTTTCAGATAACATTTTAGAGGTAGCACAAGCCATTTAGAAAGAATGATGACTTTTAAATTGGATGAAATAAAAGAGAAAATCAGATCAAGTGATCTTTTTCCATAATATTCAACAGCTAATGACTAAAATGCTTTTAATGCTTTTTTTTTTAAGTCTAGCATTAACAAAGTTCCATACTCAACAAACATGACAGATAATTAACTCTTTTTAGTTTGTTAGATATACAATTACCAAAAGTTATTAGAGAGGTTACAGAATTTCCTACAGGAGTCCAGCCAAAGGCCCTATTGACAAACTGGGAATGACTGTGGGGAGACTTGCACGATGGGTACCAAAAATGAAGTAATTACATTTAACAGACTTTGAAGTAGTCTATTTCCCAATCAATGATCACAGTATGGCTCAAAACCAAGGGAAAGCTAGAACTCCACTACAAGTGATGTCTTAAACAGGAGTGCAACTGATAGCAAGAAATGAACTGGTGGCCATGGTAGGGTCAGCCTTGATGGGAGGAATTCTCCTGGTTTTTCAATGAAATTTGCTTTTTATTTGCCATTGGTCTCCAGTTTGCTGAAGGTCTCTTCCAGTGGCTTCCAAACCAGTTACCATCCTTACCATTTGGATACCATCAGTAATATTAGTTAAAACTGGTACCCCATGGGGATCCCTGGGTGGCGCAGCGGTTTGGCGCCTGCCTTTGGCCCAGGGCGCGATCCTAGAGACCCAGGATCGAATCCCACATCGGGCTCCCGGTGCATGGAGCCTGCTTCTCCCTCTGCCTATGTCTCTGCGCCTCTCTCTCTCTCTCTCTCTCTGCGACTATCATAAATAAATAAAAATTAAAAAAAAAAACTGGTACCCCAGAGTTTAAGAATATGGGTTATAACCTATGATTACAGTCTATAACAATTTAGAAGACTGAATTACAGTATCATATTAAAACCACAGATTGGAGGCACCTGGGTGGCTCAGTCTGTTAAGCATCTGCCTTTGGCTCAGGTCATCATCCCATAGTTCTGGGATTGGGCACCTGGGTTGGGCTCCCTGCTCAGCAGGGAGTCTGCTTCTCCCTTTCCCCCTGCTCCCCCCCCACCATAAATAAATTAATAAACTTTAAAAAATAACAAAATAAAACCACAGATTAGACAACTATGGCTGAATATATAATAGTGATATTTGTCCTTTTCTTTTTAAAGAAAGCTGAATGGGGGAGAATTAAAAGAAAATACATTGATCTATTCAGACCTAAGTCCTATTTGTAATTAGAATAAAAATTTAATATAAAAATACAGTAAAACTTGACCATTAGAAACTTCTCTGCCTGATTTGTGTACTGTTATTCAAACGATAAAAAATTCCCAGAACTTGTTTTTTTTTTTTTTTTTTTTTTTCCAGAATTTGCTTTTAAAAAAGAAGTGTAAGGTGTTACTGGAATGCTTGGCTGTTTCTTTTTATTCAATCTTTTTTAGTGTTTGGGTCAATGTATATAGTCATGAAACCACCCCCAGAATCAAAATATGGCACATTTCTAACATCACAAAGTATCTGGCTACCCTCATGTCAATCTCTACCCCAACATGTCCTCGCTTGGTTTTAAGGAGTATAATGACATTTCTTTTTCAGAAGTCAATCCTTTGAACATCTCCTGCATTCCCAAAATAGTCCATTGCACTCCATTTGAAATTTTAGTAAAATATTAATAAATCCATGCACCCTCTGTGGGTCTAAGGTTTCTATAGTTGAATGCATATGGGAATTTACAAATTCATGGAAAAGAGGAGCACACTGAATCTCAGAATCCTGTTTAAACTTGTATTCCTAAACTTGTTTGTCTAGCAAAAGTTTTTTTTTTCCTGAATGCAAATGGACAAGAATATATTTACACAAAGCACAAGAATATGCTGGGACTGAATTGCTCAAATTTAAGACTGAAAGTTAAAAAAAAAATAAGACTGAAAGTAATTTTTTATATATTATTAAGAGTAATGATTGGGAAAAAATTTAACTGGTAATTTATTCTTTTATTATTTGTTAATAAACTAAACAACAGGCTTTGCCTTGTTGCCAAATATTACAATTCACCTAAAGTCATTGGAAGCCATTCTCCTAATAAACTAGAATTGTGTGCTTGTCATCTATTCCTTGTCATTCTCCTACTTTCACCCCAAATTTCCTCATTCAAGAGATCTGGGTGAAACTGATCCACTCCAGCCTGATTGGTTTAACCTTGAAGCACAGCAAAGCCTAAGCCAAACAGCACAGTGTATTTCTCTACTCTTACTGATCAGTCTGAGATAGGCATGTAACCTAAGCCAGGCAAATCAAAAAGGACCCCAAGACTTTTTTCTAAGAGTGCTCACATACAAAATCTCTTCCTTTCTAGTAGGTATAAATGCAAATGGTAATGTCCTCTTTAAGTACCTCAAGGTCTCCAGGTGGCTGCCTTGGGATAAATCCAACATTACAGAGGGCAGAATGGAAAAATATAAAGAAACTGGGTCATTCATGAAGTTATGGGACCAATTTAGCTTCACCTGAAATCTATACTTTCTCTGGACTTTTCAATTACAGGTAGGTTATTTTGTTGATTCCAATTTCAGATTCGTTTTCTATTACTAACAGATATAAACTGTTGTATTTCATTTTGTGAATCTGCTTTATTTTGTAATGCATTTTTTATTATAAAAGCCACAAGATTGTTAGTATTTGCATTACAAACTGTGTTCCACTGAGGAACACAAGTTCCTCTGAGGCTAAAATAAAGTCTTAACTTAGATCTCTTGGATTTTTTTGTTTTTGTTTTTAAGATTTATTTATTTATTTGACAGAGAGAGGTAGAGAGCACAAGCAAAGAGAAGGGAGATCAGGAGTGGGAGAAGCAGGCTCCCCACTGGGCAGGGGCTTGATCCCAGGATCCTGGGATGATGACCTGTGCCTAAGGCAGACACCTAACCAACTAAGCCACCCAGGCATACTAGATCTCTTGGATTTCTTTTCCTTCCCTCTGTGGGAAGGGTTATATGGATTTTACTTTTACTGTTATTGAAACAGTGAACTTGAAAAAATATGTTCAACGAGCATTTACCATTTTCTCTGTATATCTCCAACAAATGGTAATAGTAGTTTTATATATTTAAATAAATCTTATTCACAGAGGCTTTATGTCTTAACTTAATAAAATTATTTCTAATTCTTAAATTGTACACCTAAACCACTTCCCCAAAATTAATTCAATAAATATACTAGAAGATGACAATCAACATTTTAACATAAATCTTAAAAACATAATAAATTAAGATGATGTAAAAGCTGCTAGACTGGTGAATACAACTATCGGGAAGGTCACACTGCCCATGGAACTTCCATTTCCCCACTCCTAAATTGTGTGATACTGTGATTTAGAATAAGAAATGCACACTTGGCCTTCATCATGGTCCCTGGAAAAGAGCTCCTAAAAATGGAATTTCTGAGGAGTGGGATAAAGGTGTCTTGTTATGTTAATGAGGTTACTTTTGGAAAACTTGGTAACCTAAGGATGAGTGGGGGCCTGGTTGCAAAAGGAACCTCAGGTGACTAGAGGATTAGAATTTTCAGTCCCACCCTCACCTTCAGGGAGGGGAAAGGGGCTGGAGACTTGCTTCAATCACCACAGATATTATCAACTGGGCCTATGTAATGAAGCCTCCATATAAATCCAAAAGTTTGAGTTTCAGAGAGCTTCCAGACTTGTAAACATATGTGGAGATTTGGGGAAAGTGGCTCATCCACAGAACATGGAGGTTCCCATCCTTTCCCACATACCTTGCTTGGCTTATGCAATTCTTCCTTCTGGGTGTTCCTCAGTTATATCCTTTTATAATGTTAAAATAATTTCTAGGCCTAAAATGGAGCTATCTCCTTCCTGCCCAGGGTGCCTCAGGAGCAAACTAAGCTTTCGTGTTTCTGTAAATGGTCCAACTGACCAGAAATGTAGTATATTCAGTCACCTTCTCTCCTAACACCAGCCAACTCTATACTTACTTCTTTTTTTCCTTAATCTTTCCAAATAAGGTCAGATATGCAACCCTAGCCAATCACACCATTCCATTGTTGCTCCTTTTAACACTCTATAAAACATACTCTTGCCCAAAATCCCTTGGAAGGAGTACTCCACTGCATATAAGGCACTGTACTCCCTGAATCCATGCAGTTTTCTCTTGAATAAAGGACATCAAACTGTTTTAGTTTTGTCATCTGACAATAATAAACAGTAATCTAATAAGTAAAATGCTTCTCTGAGTTCTGCAAGCCACTCTAGCAAATTATTGAACCCAAGAAGAGGGTGGTGGGAATCTCTGATCTATAACTGGTTGGTCAGAAGTATAGATAATAGATGGCTGAGTCGGTTTAAACGTCCAACTCTTGGTTTCAGCTCAGGTCATAATTTCAAGGTTGTGAGATCAAGCTCAGCATCAGGCTCCACACTCAGCACACTGCAGTCTACTTGAGATTTATGACCCCTCTCCCTCCCTCTTCCTCTGCTCCTCCCCCACCCACTTGCATGCATGCTCACTCTCTAAAACTAACAAATAAATCCTTTTTAAAAAAAAAAAAAAAGTATGGGACGCCTGGGTGGCTCAGCGGTTAAGTGGGTTAAGCGTCTGCCTTCAGCTCAGGGTGTGATCCTGGAGTCCCGGGATCGAGTCCCACATCGGGCCCTCTGGATGGAGCCTGCTTCTCCCTCCGCCTGTGTCTCTGCCTCTCTCTGTGTCTCTCATAAATAAAAATATCTTTGAAAACAACAACAAAAAAAGTAGTAGTACATATAACAACCGGGACTTATGATTGGAATGTGAAGTGTGGGAGGGGACAGTTTCGTGGGACTGAGCCCTTAACTTGTGGCATCTAACACTATCTCCATATAGATAGTGTCAAAATTGAGTTAATTGCTTGGTGGTGTTGAAAAACCTATACATTGGTACTTGCCCTATGCTTCTCTTCCATCTGGTTATATATTTTATCATAAACAGGTAACAATAAACAAGTATGCATTAAACAGGTAAACATTAAAAATATAATAAATACGTAAACATTAAAAAATAAGTAAAAAAGTGTCTTAGGCTAAGTTCTCCCAAAAGCAGAGCCTGAGACAAAGGCTTATAAACAAGGCCATTATTTGAAAAGTGATTCCAAAAAGCAGAGGTGAGAGATGAGGGAGTGAAACAAGAAAAAGCAAAAGCCTATGAAGATGTTACCGAGTTGGCCACAATTACAGATAACATTCAATCTTATCACCACAGGTGACTACAGCTCAAACTTTTCTGGAAAAGTTTTGAACTGTGATTCAGAGACCCCTATCTAAAGGACAAAAGAGAGAATTTATACAGTGACTATTGTCTCCCATTACAAGAAGTATGTAGCATGGGTCCTGATGAGAAACGCTATTAGGCTCTAACTGTCCAAAGCCTGTGTGGACCCTGTTGCAGCAACAATGGCTAGCCTAAGAGATAGGGACACCTCTGTAAATGTAAAATAGCACATAAGAAGTGTCTTCATACAGTAAGCTAAAATTATACAATTATTTCTTGGGGCACTTGGCTGGCTCGGACAGAACATGTGACTCTTGATCTTGGGGTTGTTGAGTTTGAGCCTCATATTGGAGGAAGAGATTACTTTTAAAAAAATTACACAATTATTTCCAGAAGCAAATACTTTACTCTTCATCATATTATTAACAGGATTTCATTCTAATATGACAAAACCCTAATAAAAAAACACTAATTCTTCAAAATGGCCAGTTTCTTAAATACAAACACAAAATACTGTCCTGGCCAGTACATACTAAGACACGTATTACACTTCTTCAATAACAAAGAATCTATACAAATAATCTATATAAGATCATTTATTGTGATCTTGTTCTACTAGATGTAAACAAGATGGTGTCTGCTGTGGCCAAAAACTACGACTGACCCACACTGTGATTACTATTTTGTTTCAAATGTTATCAGCGACTTTTTCCAGGAATGGATGCTAAGATGAATGACACTGAACATCTTTTTTTGGTCAGTAATTTTTAAATTCCAATAATTCTGGCTCCCAGCCAACATAAATCTGTCCTATAATTATTATTTTGCTCAACAGCTAACAAATTTTATGCACTAACACAGATATCAGACTAAAAGTTCCTAAGATAAATTTGTTTAGGCTATTGATAAATTAATGTTGATCAGCCCTATGGCTAGCAAAAATGTTTACTTGCACCATGGTACCAGAATAAATACTAATAAGCTTTATATGTGAATTCTCTCTCCACTAACAAGTACTACCTTACCAGTAACTGCATTTTCTCTTTTATCAAACAGTTCTTCAACCAGTTTATCACCTAGGAACCTCCACAACATCCCACTAGCATTGCTTTTAACTATTAACTAGGCCCTCTACAAATCTTGCCTAAATCCTTATATTACTAATTTTTTTAGCCACAATAAATCCTATACAGTATCACCAGAATTGTATTATTTAAACAAACCTATTGTATTTTTCTACTTAGCCTAGCTTCCAATTATATGTAGGATAAAATCTACAACATAAATTCTTTTTTTTTTTTTAAAGCATTCTAATTTTTTTTTTTTTTTTATTTATGATAGTCACAGAGAGAGAGGCAGAGACATAGGCAGAGGGAGAAGCAGGCTCCATGCACCGGGAGCCCGATGTGGGATTCGATCCCGGGTCTCCAGGATCGCGCGCCCTGGGCCAAAGGCAGGCGCCAAACCGCTGCGCCACCTAGGGATCCCCTACAACATAAATTCTAACTAACATAAAAGATATTGAATCTAGCTAGAACCTACCAAATTTCATCAAACCTAAGATGCCATGAACTGTAATATATATGTTCCAATTTCTCATGGTGATTGGCAAGATACAGTTACAAAATTCATGCTAATATCACAGATATTATAATGGAAAGAAATGTGCATATTAAAATCAATGAAATACATTGCCTCTCTACCTTTATCTCTCACCATTCTAATACATACACAGTCTATTTGCTAATCATAATATTTCACTGTTCTCTGAAAAAGGCTGACTGTAAAATCCTTCCCTTAATTCTTTTGCCTGGCAAATTCCCATTGATCTTTTTAAATTTTTTTAAAGATTTTATTTATTTATTCATGAAAGACACACAGAGAGAGACACACAGGCAGAGACACAGGCAGAGGGAGAAGGCGGCTCCATGCAAGGAGCCCGATGTGGGACTCGATCCCGGGTCTCCAGGATCACACCTCGGGCTGCGGGCGGCGCTAAACCGCTGTGCCACCAGGGCTGCCCCATTGATCTTTTTTAAATTTCACATATGACACCTCTTTTAGAAAATCTTCTCTGCCCAATTCATACCAAAAGGTTCCCACGTAAAGGTGCACAAGTTGTCCCCTGTACAACTCCAGAGGGTGATGTTCACAGTATGGATGATAGCTTCTGGAGTTCTAAGTATTGCTGCCCTTCCTTCCAAAGTTTTATTCATTCATTCCCTCAGGTTCTGTAAGTTCTTTGATAAATTTTTTTAAGGGTTAAATGACAGAACATTAATTCAAGATAGGTTGTGATAAGTTAAAAAGAAATGCTGCGCTCCCTAAAGCAATCACTATACAATAATACAATAAAATCCAACAGAGAATATAAAATGAAAAACTACAATATACTCAACTAAGAAGGAAGGAAAGACAAAACAATATAAAGAACATATGAAAAACAAAAGGATGATATTCTAAAAACCACCCATATTAGTAATTATATTAAATGTAAATGGATTGGGCAGCCCTGGTGGCTTAGTGGTTTGGTGCTGCCTTCAGCCCAGGGTGTGATCCTGGAGACCCGGGATCGAGTCCCACGTCAGGCTCCCTGCATGGAGCCTGCTTCTCCCTCTGCCTGTGTCTCTGCCTCTCTTTCTCTCTGTGTCTCTCACGAATAAATAAACAAAATCTTTAAAAATAAATAAATGAATGAATGAATGAATGAATGAATGAATAAATAAATAAATAAATAAATAAATAAATAAATAAATAAATAAATAAATGTAAATGGATTAAACAAGTTAAACAGGGGTGCCTGGGTGACTCGGTTGGGCATCCAACTTTTGCTTTTGCACAGGTGGTGATCTCAGGGTCATGGGATTGAGCCCTGCGTCAAGCTCCATGCTCAGCATAGGATCTGCTTGAGATTCTCTCTTTCTCTTTCCTCTGCCCCTCTCTGCCTCTGCTTGCCTGTTCTGTCTCCAAATAAATAGTCAAAATATTTTAAAAAACAAAAACAAATTAAAGATCATTTACTAAAGATATACCTAAATATAAAGGCATAGAGAGTTTGAAAATAAAAGACTGAATAAAAAGATATACTATCCAAACACTAATTATAAGAAAACTGCAGTGGCTATATTATTATCATACAAGGTAGACTTTATTAAAGTATAGCTGACATGCAATGTTACATTAGTTTCAGGTGTACAACATAGTGATTCAATAATTCTATACATGTTATACTCACCACAAGAGTTGCTACCATCTGTTATCATATTCTACTACAATACTATTAACAGTAATCCCTATGCTATACAGACAAGGTAGACTTTAAAACATGGAGTGGCACCATATAAAAAGGATTTCATATAAATAAGTCATTTCATCAAGAAAATAAATGGCTTCAAAATACTTGGGGGAAAAAACTTGAGAGAAACAAATGAGACAAATACAGTCGTAATATCACTCTTTCAGTAATTGGTAAAACACAAAATAAGGAAGAAATCACACTACTGGACATTTATCCTATAAAAATGAAAACAAGTTCACATAAAAACTTTTTACACAAATGTTCACAACAGTTTTATCTGTAATAGTTAAAAAAACTGGAAATGATCAAATGTCCTTCAACAAGTGAGTGGGTAAGCTGTGGTATACCAATACAATAGACAAACACTGAATAATAAAAAGTAATGAACTACAATACAACTTGGATAGGTCTCAAAGACATACATGAGTGAAAATAAAATCTGTACTATGTGTTACATACTCTATGATTCCGTTTATATAACACTCTTAAAGTGACAAAACTATGTTGTTGAAGAACAGATCAGTAATTGCCAGGACTTGAGGAGCAGGGGTGAACATAGAGGGATAGATAACACAAAGCAGTTTCTTTGTGGTGACTGAACAGTTTGGGATCCTAACTGTGTTAATGGTTTCACTAATCTAGACATGTTAAAATGTCACAGAATTATATACCACCACCACCCCACCAATAAAAAGCTGTTTGAGCAAAAACTGGTAACATTCCAATAATACTTGTAGTTAACTTTATAGTCCTGTATCATTAGGAGAAGTTGAGTGAAGAGTGCACAGGAACTCTGTACTATTTTCTTATATTATATTATATATAATATATTATTATATTAGTATATATAATATACTATTATAACTCTGTAACTTCTTGTGAGTCTTAAAGTATTTCAAAAGAAAGAGTATATTAAAAATGTTTTAAAACACAATTAGGGTGACATTATGAGAAATAAGAGCCTCCAAAAACTCTCTTCCATTAAAGCAACAAGTTGTCAAAAAAAAAAAAAAATCAGTATTAACTTTTTCAGAACTCTAAATATTAACCAAAGGCTTACAACAATCTAGGAAGCATTAAAGAAAAAAGCCAAATCTCACTAAAAACAGCAAGCTTTGTGCCATTTTAACTTGCCCTATTCCCATCCCCCTCTTCCTAGCTCCATGGTAGCCTTAAAAAGAAAAAGCCCACAAGCACAGTGAAAACTAGAAGCCTAGCAGCTATTGGAGGGGTCAGAACAGGATTGGAGCTCTTTCAAAGCCCTATTTTCAGAGAACTGCTATTATTTGAGCTTACAGGCAGTTCTCTGAAAAACCCTACTCCGGAGGCTTCTCATTATTTGACCTGACTCAGCTTGCCCAGCTCTAACACCCTTTTCTCCAGGAGAATTTGTCAAAAACAATCAGCTGCAATTGTTTAACATCCTAGCTGTCTGAAGCAGTTGGCACAAACAAGAAGCTAACCGAAAAACTTAAAAGGAAAAGTGGGGGCATGAGATGTCCATAAAGGGTTCTGAAAAGTTCTGAATATTCCTGAGAATCTAGAAGGCCATGTACATGTGCCCAGAGCTGTGACATGCTCAAGAAAGACCTGAAAGATCCTAAACAATCATCTCTGAGCCATAAGCCTCTGCACAAGCAGGAGGAAATAAAGGTTATGGCAGAATGGTTAAGTCCCTCTGAGTGTTAAACATATGCCACAACAAGCACACAGAGCCTCTCAGCAAAGACTGGAAGACAAGTATTGGCAAGAATATGGAGAAAGTAGAATCCTCAAGCATTGCTGTTGAAAATGTGCAGCTAGCTTGAAAAAAAGTTGGGCAGTTTCTTGAAAAAGTAAACATATATTTACCATATGCCCCAGCGACTCCACTCCTAAGTACTAGTAATGAAAACATGTGACAGCACCAAAACATACACGAATGTTTATAGCAGCATTATTCATAATATACAAGTGGAAATACAAATATCCATCAAGAGATAGAGAAAATGTAGTATATATATGGGGGCGCCTGGGTGGCTCAATCAGTTAAGCGTCTGACTTCAGCTTAGGTCTTGATCCCAGGGTCCTAGAATGGAGCCCCTCAGCAGGGAATCTGCTTCTCCCTCTCCCCCTCCTCCACTTTGTGCTCACACACATGCTCTCTTTCCTGCTCAAATAATAAAATATTTTAAAAAATAAAATGTGTTATATACATACTATAGATTATTCAGCCATAAGAAGGAATGAAATGCTGATACATGCAACAACATAAATGAACTTTGAGAACATTATACTCAATGAAAGAAGCCAGACACAAAAGGCCAAATAGGATTCTGCTTAATGAAACATCCAAAATATGGCAAATTCACAAAGTTTCCCTGGTTTGCAAGGAAAGGGGCAGAGGAACTGGAGATTAACTGGTAACAGATACAAGGTTTAGTTTTGGGGTGATGAAAATGTTCTGGAATTAGTGGTAATGGTTGTACAACCTTGTGATATAGTAAAAACCATTGAGCTGTTGAGTTTAAAATGGTAGATTTTAGGGTATGTGAATTATCTCAATTAAATAACAGTTAATAACAGTTAAGTGAACAAAACAACTAAACTTGACCTATCTGATATAGAACACTACACCCGGTAACTGCTATATTCATTTATTTAATTAAAGGTGTGCACAACGTCTATACTGAAAACCTCAAAATATTGCTGAGTGAAATTAAAGAGTAAAGAGACAGGAAACATTCAGCAGAACAGACTATAAGCTATGCCATGAAACTAACCTCTAAATGACCTATAGATCTGAGATATCACAATTAAAAGTAGAAAATAATTTGAACTGAACACACATATCAAAATTTGTAGGATGTGGGGGACCTGGGTGGCTCAGTCCATTAACTTTATACGAAGTTCTACAACAGGCAAACCAGTATTACTGAAAGAAGTCAGAAAAATGTTGCCTGGATGGGACAGGTAGTAGGATTGACTGAAAAGATGCAGAGTAGATAAACATGTTTTATATATTGACCTAAGTTGTAGTTATATAAATAAATATATATACTCATATTCAAAATTCAGTGAACTTGGGAACTGTGATTTTAACTGTATGTAAATTATATCACTGGCATTTTTTTTCACTAGCCAAGTGAACAGACCAGGGAAATACCTGGGTCCCTTAGTTTCTGTAAGTCCAATCCTTCCATTTGTATTCTTTTTTTTTTTTTTTTCTTCCATTTGTATTCTGAATATACCTTCCTGCATGCTCAAGAAAATGATCTCTGATACAGTAACTCATTTAATATAGCTTTTTTAACAAAAATAAAATTTATACTCTCCTCTACTGAGATACTAACATGTAATCTCTTTTTGACAGGAAAAAAAAATCTCTTCTCTCTGTCCAGCATCATCCTACATGACTCTACAACATAAATGTAGATGTTCAAATTTCAGCCCTCCCCCCAAAAAAATCCACATATATCAACTAATAGTAGTTGTAGTAGTCCCTGCTGCTTGTTACAGCAAAACATTTCTAAAAGACTATGCTCTGTGAAATCGTAAGTGCCCCTAAACCAGATAAAATTGTTCATTTTTTTTTTTAGTAAGCCCTATAACCAACATGGGGCTTGAACTCATGACCCTGAGATCAAGAGTTGCATGTTCTTCCAACTAAGCCAGCCAGGCACCCCAAAATTGTTCATTTTAAATTCAATTTTCAGAAGCACATATGTAACATGACTAATACATATAACGTGTAGCGTAAGCATTTTTATAGGTTACTTTTTTTTATGTTATTGTCTTTAAATCCTCACAATAACCCCATAGGATAGGCATTACAATTATTTCTGTTTAACAAAAACAGGAGGTTCAAAGGATTTTATAATCTGCAAAAGGCCAAATAAATGATTCCCAACTTCAAATTATGTGCTTCCATGTTTAATATACTACATCTAGACATCCAGAACTCTTAGTACAATAAAAATGTCTGACTAATGAAAACTACCCATGTCTAACCAAAAAGAAGCTAATATTCCACTATCTTATGGTCCTATTTCAAAGAACATTTCAATGACCAAAATCTACTACAACAAAACTATTACAGAGTGTAAGTAGGTGACCAGATAATTTATTACCCAAACAGGACACTTTTGAGAATAAAGGAAGATTAATAATTTTGCCAGGATAACCAGCATGATGCAGGACTGTCCTGGGCAAACTGAGACATATGGTCATCCTATTTATAAGCTAGCTTTGCTATTTAAAAATAAAAACTCATACTTATGTTTTATTGTAGTATTGTTAAAATAACAATTTAAAACCAAGTAGGCATGAAGAGATAAAGAAACATGATTGTTAACGAATGATGGAGGAAAGGGTTAAAGTTCAAACAGTCTAGGCAATCATTTTGGTTCCCTTTTATCTTTAACAGTTCTTAATGTAGCAATACAGTGGCTGGAAAGATTTGTAGTTAGAAAACCTTGTATGCCTTTTCAAACAAAGATGACCTATTTACAAATATGAGCATTAACAACTGACAACATTGCACAGTTCTGGAAAATAAAGATTTCTGTTTTAGTTCTTCAGAATATTTCATAAATGAAACAATTTCATTTTATTTTAAAAGCTCATTTGCAGGGCGCCTGGGTGGCTTGGTCCATTAAGCATCTGACTTCCAACTCAGGTCATGATCCTGGGGTTCTCGGATTGAACCAGGCCCAGGGATTGAGCCCCACGTTGGGCTCCCTGCTCAATGAGGAGCCTGCTTCTCCCTCTACCTCTGCCCCTCCACCCTGCTTGAGCTCTCTCACAGCAGGCTTTGTCTCCCTCTCTCTCAAATAAATAAAGAAAATCTTTAAAAAAATAAATAAAAGCTCATCTACCTAAGAAGTCCTATAGCATAAAAAAGTTTGCATAGTAATCTGAAATTTACAATTCTTATAAAAGACACAGGTCCTGCAAGGAGTCTGAAAATTCTATTTAAAGGCTCCAAAGAAAAAAAATAAAATAAAATAAAGGCTCCAAAGAAACCAACTCAACAAAGCAAGGCAGTTTCAATCTTAGCCACATTTTAGTCTCCGTATGAATGTTCGCCATCTGAGTGGCTTGGCAGATCTTATTGGATACATCTCAAAAGTCTTGAGTGTTAGGAGAAAAATACCCTAAGACCCAACCCACAGCCCACATAAATTTTCCAATGTAGGCCTAATCCACAAAAGTAGTTCCAGAATCATCATGTAGGGTACAATCATGTCAAGTCCCAGAATAGAGCAAATCTGACCTGTCTAGGCAGGCCAAAGAATAGGGTTCCTTAGCTCTATAGCAAACACTCTCCCCGTCTCCCTTTTTCCTAGTCTTCTCTGGCACAAAATCAAGCTCTAAAGCAGTGTTCAAAATCAGACTAGGCAGTGATGTTAAGAAAACAAGGCAATATTCATAGCAGTATTTTGAAACAGTGTTGCTCAATGAAAAGCACATAAAGTAGGAGCCAAAAGACCTAAGTTCTATCTTAAGCTCTACCACTGCCTAACTAGGACATACCCTTCACTTTGAGCCTCAAGGTCCAGTATAGAGACAGGAAAAGGGAAAAATGCCCTCTAAGATTCTCATTGAACTAGTCATGACACTGCACATTTTCCCAATGTCTCCTGAATTTAACTCCAGCATCAACTTTCCTATTGGGTCAATTAAAAAATGACAAAAGTATCAATTTATCAAACATGTTCTATCATTTCCCAAATTAAGGTCAACTGGAATCTGATATATAAGAAAAAACAAAAGTTATTCTTCAAAAGGATTATTGGTTTTAGAGGCTGTAATTCAGACTCTTCAACAGTAATGATGCAGCAGAGTAGAATATAAACAGCAAGTTGAAGAGACAGTATCTACAGCCAAATTCATTCAAAGATCTTAAGTTTAAAAAAATACTTTTGATTTAAATCATTATTTATGAATTTTGAATAGATGAATGCTACACTGTAAAGGGCACTGAACCAGGTATCTAGAGATCTGGATTCTAGTTCAAGATCTGCAACTGTTTGGTTGAGCTTAAACAAATAACAGTATCTCCTAGCTTCAGTTTCTTGAAACGTAAGGGAGTTTGCTTCCTACTTTAAAATTTAAACTTGGGCAGCCCCAGTGGCGCAGGGGTTTAGCGCCGCCTGCAGCCCAGGGCGTGATCCTGGAGACCCTGGATCGAGTCCCATGTCAGGCTCTCTGTATGATGCCTGCTTCTCCCTCTGCCTGTGTCTCTGCCTCTCTCTCTCTCTCTCTATGAATGAATAAATAAAATCTTTAAAAAATAGAAAAAATAAAATTTAAATTTTTTCAGATAACACTATTCTCTATGAGATTCAAATTGCTTTAATGACAGAATTTTTATAAACTTATAAAATGCCCTAAAATTTATTTTTTTTGTTTTTTTTTTTGTTTTTTTAATGCCCTAAAATTTAAAAGCACTTTCATACCTACCTCACAACATAGTGAGATACATATTAGTATCATCATCACTGAGTATTTCATTAAACAAATATCCAGAGAAGAAAAGGAAAATGGTTAACTCAAAAAAAAAGAAAAAGACTCTCAGAACCCAGGTATGCTGACCATGGTCCTCATTGGCTTCCAATCTTACATTCTGTCATTGCAAAGAGTTACATATTACAATATTTAGGAATGAGTGTTTTTTTTAAAAGGTCTTATTTATTTATTCATGAGAGACACACACAGAGAGGGAGAGGCAGAGACACAGGCAGAGGGAGAAGCAGGCTCCATGCAGTGAGCCCCAATGTGGGACTCGATCCCGCATCTCCAGGATCAGGCCCTGACCTGAAGGTGGTGCTAAACTGCTGAGCCACCGGGGCTGCCCAGGAACAAATATTTCAAGTGGTGTAAAAAGCACCATTGGACATAAAGTCAGATTTGGATAATTTTTTATCTTGATCACTCTCCTCACCAGAAAAAGCCAATCAATAATACCTATCTTTTGGGCCACTATTAGACTAGGCACAAAATGGAAGCAAGCCTAACATTACCATGTTGGTGAAAACTAAAGTTGACACAATTGCACTGAATGCAGTCCTCAGTGGAAAGTGGCTGGTATCTGTAGGACCAACTCGTGCAGAGCTGCCTCAACTTCAGTAGTCTCCCTGTCTACTCATCAACCTAAGTTCTAAGTTATCAAGCTCCTTAGAGGACTAGAGTAAAGCAAAAAAGTTGCTATAATTGTTTCTCACAATACTTGACAAATTTTGTTCATAGAAACAGCTTTTTCAGGAAATTTAAGTAGCATATTGTTCCTATAAAAGTATCATGCAGTGTACTGCATCATGGATGTCTGGATTCAATCCCTAACTGCTACTAAATGATTTCAAACCAGGCACCCAACTTCTCTTGGTCTGTTTCCTCAGGTGTAAATGTGGTATCTGGTTTATATAACATATTTAAGGGGCACATGTGTGGCTCTGATGGTTAAGAGTATGTCTTTGGCTCAGGTCATGATCTCCAAGCCCTGGGACAGAGCCCCAAATTGGGCTCCCAGATCAATGGGGAGTCTCCCTCTCCCCCTGCCTGTCCCCCTGCTTGTACTCTCCCTCTCTGTCAAATGAATAAAAAATCTTAAAAAAAAAAAAATATTTGGGACGCCTGGGCGGCTCAGCGGTTGAGCGTCCGCCTTCAGCTCAGGGTGTGATCCTGGAGTCCCGGGATGGAGTCCCACATCGGGCTCCCTGCAAGGAGCCTGCTTCTCCCTCTGCCTAGGTCTCTGCCTCTCTCTCTATCTCTGTGTCTCTCATGAATAAATAAAATCTTTAAAAAAAAACATTTAAAAAAATTGTGGGGGTCATCACTATAGTTCAAGACTATGTAAATTGCAAACTAAATCTGAAGAAACCATAAAATTTAACTATTAGCAATTATGATCCTTCCATTAAGTCAAATAAGGCTGATATGAAGCCTTATTCAGTCTTGAACACAACAGCCATTAGACGCCCAACATTAAAACACCCATCCTGTTGTCACATGCCAAGGAGTAGAAGCTTTAGATTTGTGTTTCTCCACTGAAGAGCAACCAGGAAGACAATGGTCAATTAGTTCTTATGTGAGTCCACATAAGAACGGGTTCTGAACACAGAAAGTATTTGACTCACACTCCTAATTAGCAGCAGGCTGCAAGGATGGGAATGGAAATGGGAGTGGGGTGAGGGGAGATTTACTTGGTTTGACAGCATAATGTTAATTCGTCTTAAAACGCTGTTAACATAAAAGCTAGACTCTTAGGTCCCAATATAACTTACTGTGAAACCTTTCCAGGTGGGTCTCCGAGTTCTAGTACCTGGATTTCTCCTCCTGCATAATGAGGTGAGTACTCGTTGTCTGTGTCCGGATATTACACAATTTAAGAAAGAAAGTGTATCTGAGATCAGCACAGTCGCATCTTGTCTTACCTGAGGATTAGGTTCCCAAGTCATCTCTTAAATATTATATAGTCAATATTACCAATAAGAAACCGTTAAATCACCAAGGCTAAGACGGCTGGAAGCTCACAGACCAAAAATTAATTTATTTTATTCTCTTCACAGTTTGTGCTGGAGCCTCCCCTTCTCTGGGACAATGAATGCCAAGGTCTACTTTAAAAGAAGCGGCTCAGAACTCTGGGTAAATAAAGCAATTTATCTCTTTTTATAAATAGTCGCATTAGCATAAACATTCAGTCTAGCTACCTGCCGAGAAAGTGGAGCTGCCATCATTAACAAAAAAAAAAAAAAATCTTCACAACTTTGGAAGAGCTACTGGGGGCAAGTCTCCTCCCGTTCACTGCTCTCAGTCTACACCTACCGCCTCACCAAAGTCATTCCACTCGTGACTCTCAGATAAAAGTAGGTAGACAGATGGCACCTTGGGGAACCAGAGTACGGATTCCAGCCACAAGCTAACCTTTGAGGGACACACAATTTCGCAACTTAGGGGCGATCAATCTGCTTCAGGGAAGGGCCAAATATGCTGGTCTGCTCATGGACACCAACGAAGTTGTCAGAGGGTATGACATGCAAGCATGGCCACACACGGTCCACGTCACACTTCCTCAGGCGCTGGGTCACCCCTGAGGGGTTAAAGGTGCTGCATTTTTTTCCCCATGAGAAATCCACTACAAATCCTGGAATCCGGGCGAGGGTCACCTCAGCGGTGCGGCTAGTTAACAGGGCTCCGCCATGTGCCCGAGACCCAAAAACTTCTGAGAGCAGAAATGACCAAATGGAAAGTGCAGCGAGAACCTCCCAGGTGAGGCGACCCGTCCACCGGGGGCTGCAGACCGCTCCAGGGAGGCGGCGGCAGTTCTCAGCAGGCGGGAGGCTACCGCCCAGCAGGCGAGCACCGCAGGCTGCCGCCCTCTCGTTACCTGATGGACGTCATGGCTCCACTTTCCTGCCCCTCGCTCCAGCGTTCGCCTCAGGCTCGGCGTCCGCACGGGCGGCGGCGGCAGCAGGTACCACGGCAACTGCTCCTCGGCTCCGGCGCTCGGCGACCGGGAGCGCGTCCTCACACACCCCGCACGCCCGCGGCCCCCGCCGAGCCGGCCCCATGCGCTGATTGGCCGCGCCGCGAGGGGGCGGGCGCTCCGCCCACGGCCGGCGGCCGGAGAGGAGCCCCGGGCGCCGCCCGCGTGTCTCGCGTCCGCTCCCTGGCTCGCCGGCTCGCCGGGTGGCTAGCGGGCGCGGTGGCCATCTTGGGTCTTGGTAACAAGGTTCCCCCCATCCCCGGCTGGTGGGGCATGAGGTTGGGTGCCCGCCTCAAAAATGGCCGCCCCGATTGGCAACCGGTTTGTCAGTCACATGGCCACGGTCTACCTCTGCGCTCAGGTCGCTTGAACGCGGCTTGGGGCGCGGACGCTGTCGGGCAGCCCTCGCGGATGGGACTGAACAGCCTGGAAAACCCATCTGCGGCCACCTCCTGGGGGGACCTCGGCCCGGGGGAAACCGAACGCGTGGCAACAGCAGCATGTGTTGAATTCGAACTCGCAGCCTCTCAGAATCAGTTGCTGTGTCCGGTGGTCCCCCAGCGTTCTTGGACTTCAGAAACACTTAGAACGGCTTATTTAACGCGGAAGTGTCCAGGGCCCACTGTAAGCTTTGTGCCTCAGAATCTAGAAAAGGTGAGGCCCACCTGAGGCCCAGGTGCTGCAGGTACACAAAGTTTCAAAGCCTCTGGGCCAATTAGCCCACTTAAATGATACTGCTCGCCACGCTTAATTGTCAAATTACCACACTTTTCTGAAAAGTATGCAAAGCTCTGAAGCAAGCATCTAATGCCACAGAAGCGGGGGGGGGGGGGGGGGCAGAAATGAAAGGACCCTAACTCCTGGCCCTAACCTTACAATTTAGTGGGGCCAAAGGGTTAAGAAACTGATTCTGAACCAATAAGGAGACAGGTAAATTTCAACTGCGGTAAAGATCAGAGGGAGCAAAATCACTGTAGGCTTTATGACCTAAATAGCTTTCTTTATTCCCTCCTTATTCTCTGTAAAGTAGTATTTATATTAACACACTGCAGTCTCCAGTGATGTTCACTTACTGACCCTATGGGGTGGTGTGATCAATTACACAGGTCTGAAATCAGTTATATATAGAAACATAATCCAGCATATGATACTGAAATATGCCTAATGTGACCAGAAAAACTGATTTTTTAATTTTATTTCATTTTAGTTAAATTTTAAATCCAAAGCAACGTAAAATATTTTCCATCAAACACAATTTTTTTCATTGGACTGTATCTCACTGTTTATGTGAAAATTTAGCACCCAAAGTGAGACACTGTAAATATAAAATACCAAGTTTTTCAAGACTTAGTACGAAAAAAATGTATTACTGACTACATGTTGTAACAATATCTTACTACACTGGGTTAAATAAAATATATTAAGATAAATTTAAACTGTTTCTTTTTACTTTAATGTGGCTACTAGAAAACTTAAAACATATGCATCTTGCATTATGTTTCCACTAGACACTGCTGTTCTACTGTCCAAGTTAGACTTCCTTCTTTTCTTGCCTATCATTGCCCTTCTGACAGAATAATTCTATTCACAAAAGGCAATTAGGGAGATCAGTTTATACAGATCTGGGGCTCCTTGCTAACCATCTAAACATCAAAATTTAAAGACTTCCAGTTTTATTCAAATACTTTTTTCTTTAGCATTGTTCTCTTCAAATCGGTAAATGACTATCTAGAATGAACCCATGAACTATAAATCTGGTGTGTTTAGTCCATGACTAAAGACTGTTAAAAACATAACTATGCTTGGCTGAGTGAGACTTTGACTAAATGTCCACAAGCAGAACAAATCAGCTGTTCCTCTGGATTAAAGAGGATCTGAATCAAAGCAGCAGAAGACCAACTTGAAGTGGAGGAGACACTAACAATTTAATGGTTTCCCTCCTCCTCTTGTGGAAAATGTTGGTAGTCCACATGAACTAAAATCAAATCAGGAATAATCCTTAGAAAAAAAAAAGTAATAATCCTTAGAAAGGATTTCAAAATCTCAATGTACTTTTAATATGGGAGGTATTGTGGTGCTGCTTTATTATACATACATATGATTTGAGGGATCTCATTAAAATAAGGGTTTAAACTCACTAAGTCTCTGTGGCCAAGATTTTGCCAGTTCTTTATGCACCCAGACCTCATCAATTGCTTCTAGTCAACGGACCATGTTAAGTGTCAAGGTTGTAAAGGAGGGTAGAAAGGCTATAAAAGGCAGCAAGACCATGTTTGGAAACCCTCTTGACTCCCTACCAACTGCAGGACCTTGGCTTATATATTACAGGTTCTTAACCCATCTGTCGGGATCCCTGGGTGGCGCAGCGGTTTAGCGCCTGCCTTTGGCCCACGGCACGATCCTGGAGACCCGGGATCGAATCCCACGTTGGGCTCCCGGTGCATGGAGCCTGCTTCTCCCTCTGCCTATGTCTCTGCCCCTCTCTCTCTCTCTCTCTCTATCATAAATAAATAAAAATTAAAAAAAAATTTAACCTATCTGTCCCTCAGTTTACCCATTACATGCTTTTCAGGGCATTGTGAAAACTAAAACTTAACTAATTCTAGTAAAGTGTCTACTGGAGCCCTTGGCACGTGGTGTGAGTACTACTTCGTTAAAATCACACTGGTAAAAATTCCATCTCTGCGAAACATGATATGAAAGTTAACATGAACTTGGCTCTATGAAATATAAAATGCACTCTTCCTCATGCCTAAAATACTTAGTGATTCCCACTTTTGATTTTTAACAATAAAAGTTTTTTAAATTAATTTTTAAATTAATTTTGGTGCCAAAACAGCTAGACTTGAAATTTTATTTTTAACAAATACACTGAATTCATTAAGGAAAGATTAGAGACTGCAATATTCAAATCTTTAATCAGAATAAAACTGTATCACATCCTCTTCATCTAACAATCAAAATGTTAAATATTTTTTACTTATAATCAGTCAACACAACTTTCAAAAAGTTTATTCTTTTAAAATGTATTTTAGGTACCAGTCCCATTTCAGCAGGTATAGACATAAAAATGTTATTTCACCAAACAGGGCTCATGTATGATTGTTCTTTCAGAGTCAATCAGGTAGGGACAAAAGTAAAGACATGGTTTTCCAGGCAAAAACAGAAATTCTCTTTATTCTTTCTCTCTCAGGCCTTTCACTCTTTTTCTTCTCATTCCCTATCCTCTCTTCCACCCAGCCTTTCCCATCTCTCCCTCCCTCCCTTTTTCTCATTTTCTCTCTCTCTCTCTCACATGCAAATACACACACAAACAGCTACCGAGTAACTATTACTTTTTTTTTAAAGATTTTATTTACTTATTCATGAGAGAAACAGAGAAGCAGAGACATAGGCAGAGGGAGAAGCCAGCTCCCTCCAGGGAACCCAGTGAGGGACTTGATCCCAGGACTCCGGGATCACGACCTGAGCCAAGGCAGATTCTCAACCTCTGAGCCACCCAGGTGCCCTTACTTAAAAGCTTTTGTGATCAATATTTCAAGTAACTTTTTACAACAGTATTCTTTTTCACTTTAGGGAAAAAATCAGCCAACTAAAATTTGGATCCTTCATTAACTTCCGTACAGCTTAAATAGTTGCACCAATAAATAAATAGTTGCATCAAGATAAGTGGGTCCAAATAGCTTGCTCTTGGATAGATACGTATTCTATTTTATTTAACAGTGTAGATAGCCACTTTAAAAGCAAATAGATAACTAACCCCAAACAGCTAAGTGCCTCCAGATAGCATAAATAAATACATAGACCCACCCTACTACATTTTTTCAACAAATGTTTCAAGGCACAAAGTGATAGCACAGTTCTCCTCAAAGGATGCTATAAAATCAGCTTTTTCATACATAGTTAGCGGGAGTATAAATTAATACATTTCTAGAAAACTTTTTGGCAGTAAGTGCCACCAATTCCTTTTTTTAGGCAACTATCATAAATAAAATAGAACAATGCGAACAAGGATTTGTACTCCCAGTTATTCATTTTAGCATTAATAATAGAAAATATCTGATATTCTAAATAGCCAAAAATAGGGTAATGGTTAAATAAATTGCAGAAGAATGTTATGGAGCTATTACAAAATGTTTTTATAGACTTTTTAAGGATGTAGGAAAATACTCATGTTAAATGAAACAAAATAAACAAACAAAAGAATGTAGAGTATGATCTTGATCGTGTTAAAAAAATTCATACCATTATGCAAAGAAAAAAGATTGGAAAAAAATATACCAATAAAGCATTATGGGTTTCTCAGAAAAGTGGAAGTATATAATTTTTACTTTTTTTCATCAGTTTATAAACTTTCTACTATAAGTGGTTTTATTAATGTAAAATTTTCATAATTATTAAATTTTAATTATCTTTCTGAAATGGTTTAAAAATACAAAACTTATTCCTTCTGTTTTTAAAATTGTATTTTTTAAATCACAATCCATCAAAGCTATACTTATTTTTAGAGAAACTGGGCTTACTTTTATACATGCCTCACCTTTTCATGTATAAAGACTGCTTAAACAGAAACAACAAAAATATCTTTATAATTTTCTAGGTTAATTTTAAATCTTAACTGACAAAAATTAAAAGTATAAATACCGCTTTTAGAGCTCTGCATAGCCCTTAAGAGGGCAGCTGTCACAATACTGAATGTGGAATGCCTTCCCTGCATATTAGTTAAAAATACATCTCCCCGTTTCCTATAAATTAAAATGCTAATAAAATAATACTTCCAAAACAATCTATATCCTACTTCAAAAAAAAAAATTTCTTCAGACTTGTCTCCCTAAAAATAAGTAGTGTGCCACAGTGTAAGGTTCAAGCCTGGGAAAAGAGAGATGGGAATTTTATTTAATCTTGGACCTTATAAGGAACATTATAACCTTTGGCCATCAGTTTTCTTACCTGAAACACAAAGAAGTTTGTTATAGGTGACATCTCAAGTCCTGAAATTTCCGTTTTTATTGGCCAAGGAAAGAAAAAAGCTCACTTGTGTCTCAATACAACTAGCGTTGTTTTTTTAAAGAGCTGATCAGTTTTAATGCAATTTTAGTTAGCTTTCATTACAGACAAGACTATTCCAAGAAACACTGCTAAGTGTATTAACTCTTTTCCTCAAAGACATTATATATAAAAGGTCGGCTATTTTTATTTTCTTTTAATTATTAGCTGTAGATTCTTGTGTCACATTTCACTTAAACATTACATATTCAAGCAATATAATCTTTAAATGGAATCTGATCATTTATTTCCAAGGAAAATTTGAAGAATATAATAACGTTTGATTGACTGAATTTTATTTAGTAAGAATTCTTAGCAAAACTCCCTCCCAGGAACACCTACACAGTGTTGCTTTATTTCCAGGGAACTACAAATCTCTGAAGCTCAAAGAAAACCCCCAGTGCTTTGGGTAACAGTGCTACCCAATTATTTATACTGCCAAGAACACAGTTTTAAATTATACAATTGAGTATCACCACCATTTCATTAAAGAAAGGGCATTTTAACGTAAAAATATACGAAGGAGGGACACCTGGTGGCTCAGTCAGTTAAGTGTCTGACTCTTGATTTTGGCTTAGGTCATGATCTCAGAGTCATGAGATCAAGCTTCATTCGGGCTCCACACAGCGTGGAGTCTGTTTGTCCCTTTCTCTCTGTTCCTCTCCCCACTCGCTCTCAGTCTCTCTCTCTCAAATAAATAAAATCTTTAAATATATATATGGACATCACAAAATAAAGAACAGCTCTTCCCAAAGTCTTGTTGAAATCTTATAGTTTCTATAGAATAGATCTTTATTTTTATTTCACTACAGATCTGATCTACAGTACTTAAAAACAAGCTTTTAGCAATTATTCACTCATTAACTCAACAAATATTTATTAAACAGCTATTCAACTGCTCCAGACACTAGAGATTCAGCTACAATCAAGCTGAACTAAAGGCACATGAAATGCCTTTACATTCTAGTGAGGAGATACGGATGAATAATACAACAGTAAGAACATCAAATGATCATATGTGCTATGCAGAAAATTAAAACCAGCAGATCAATGGAGAGAAAGGCTCCTTTAGATAGGGAAAGCTTCCAGCAGGAGAGAACTGAATGACAAGGAAAAGCCAGGTGGAGGAAAGCCATTACTGATAGCACTAAAATGATCTAGAAGACCGGTGTGAAAAAAAGGCAAGGGAGAGAAGAAATGTTTGTAGTCAGAGAACAAGGAAGATCATGTTCCCTTTTATAAGCCTACAAAGTTTTGATTTTGTTATAATAAGCATGACAAGAAGCCACTGTTAATTTTAACACCGTTTTAACATTTTAAACAGACAAATAACATGATCTAATTTTGTTTTCAAAGATCACTTTAGGTTATTGTGGAAAGAATGGACTATAGGAGCATGAAAGGAGAAAGACCAAATTAGAAGTGTACTACAGTAATAGAGATGACAAATAATACTGCTAGACACAGAAGAAGGACATTTTGGAGACAATAACAGAACTTGCTGGTGAACTAAATATGACAGACTAAGGAAAAGGAAGGAATCAAGAACTCCTAGACTTTGGAATATATTGGGTAAATGTGGACTACACTGGATAAATGGTGCTGTTTACTGAGAAATGGAGAAGGCAAAAGAGAAGCTCAGAAGACTGGAGCTTTGGGAGAGGTCAGAATTGGAGATAGAAACTTCTAAAACAGATTTTTCCTTCTAGTCTTTCTTACTCTGTGGTGACTACTATTTCCTATTGGTAGACTAAAAATAAATGTTCAGAATTGAATATGCAGTTTTATTGAACAACACCCCAAAAGAGGAACCATATTGGAGTCAACGGTGGGGGGGCATATTGTGGTAACTAATTACAAGGAAGAATATTGCTAGGACTAATTTTTCTTTAAAATAAGAAAAACAGGGCACCTAGGTGACTCAGTGGTTAAGCGTCTGCCTTTGGCTCAGGTTGTGATGCCAGGGTCCTATGATCGAGCCCTGCATTGGGCTCCCCGCAGAAAGCCGGCTTCTCCCTCTGCCTATGTCTCTGCCTCTCTCTGTGTCTCTCATGGATAAAAAAATAAAATCTCCAAAAAAAAAAAAAAAAAAACATGAATTGTTTCTTAGATCTCTTTTTATTTTTCAAAATTTCAACCACAATTTCATTTGTCAAAAATCACAAGAGTGATTTTTAACAAAATCATTCTTTAACCACTCTGCAAAAATTTAGGGGTACACAATGAGTATCAAGTGGCTAAGCTTACTATCAAGCTAAGCAAATTCCCCATCCTAGCCATTCAGCTATGTGAATCTAATTTAAGCCTTACTGAGGCCTTCCTTATCAAGACCTCTCAAGACTCAGAAGTTGAAATCACAAATGTTCACAATAGGTTCCAAAACAAATTTACTTATATAGGCCATAAGTATCTCCTTTTTCTAACTCCCAATCCCTACCATTTTCTTTATAAGAGTAAAAATAAATGTGGTCTCAAATTGAATATGCATTTTATCTGAAAAATGTCCTAAAAAGTGATTTCTATTTGGTTGTTTTACAATAATGGAATGATTTTCTAACATTTTCTTTTATTCAACATTTTTGTTTTCTATACTGAAGGATGGTGAGATAGGGGTGGGGAACAGAAGGAGATATCTCACTTTCTGTTTTCAACACAAACATAACAGCCTCAGACGGCCTGTATATGAAGGAAGCTATTAAATCCAAATGTAATCTTCATGCATTGTAAGAAGGCAGCTCCTTTTGCGTGTCAAATAGACTTTTTAGGTAGAGACAGCAAACTTCAGACTTCATATATATTTTTGAACCTTAAATCATTTCTTCAAAAACCAAAAACTCAGTATATCATGGAAAAATAATATACACATTACATTCTGAACTTTAAAACCAAAAAAAGACATACTTTCCAATGGGGAGGGGGAGACTATCAAAAGTAATCATCTTTTAAGAGGCAATAACAGAATTAAAAGCTTGGAAATATAATTCAGTCATGTTCTTCAAAATTATTTTATCATAACTGTAGCAGATTAAAAATGGACTCAATTTCTTGGAAACAGGAATCTATGTCCCCTCCCCCTGAATCTGGGCTAGCCTAGGACTCCTTTACCCAACAGGGTACAGTACATGAAATGATGCTGTAACAGATTCCAGGCAAGCCTTAAGAGGACTGCCAGTTCCTGTCTTGTTACCTGAACTGCCAGGTAAGAAGCCCAACAAAGAGGTTGAAGAAACTACATGGAGAGGTTCACAAACTATATGGAGGGGAAGAGAAGCAGGGTTGAGCCCCGCTTTCCAGCCATCCTCAACATCAGGCAAGTAAGGGCAATCTGAACACTCCAGACCAGACCTATTGTCAGCTAAATACCTCCAAGTGATCCTAGTCAGTACCACACAGAGAAGAATCAACCAGCCAAACCATGTCTGAATTCCTGACCCACAAAATAATGAACTCTAATACAGTGGTTGTTATTTTAAGCCACTACATTTTGGGATAGAAAACCAAACTCGCTGTGAAAAATACTTTTTTTTTTTTATTGCAACCTAGTATGCTATACTTACAGCTAATTGAACAATGTTTCACAAAGCAATACTAATGCTTACCATATTCAATGCACTGATATTTTCTATTCTATTTTCCTTTTATAAAATACCAGTTGTGATACAACCAAATTGAGTCATGATTTAGTTTGAAAAGCATTTCAGTTTATATTACTCACTTCACAGGTGCATACACAAAGCTAGACAAAAACCTTAACAGCACCTAGTTCATAACAAGAAGCTTCTCCTAAAAAAAAATTTTAAAAAAAAAAAAAAAGAAGCTTCTCCTGAATTCTCATTCACAGCTCAGAACTGAATGAAAAGCTAAAGAGATGAAGTGTCTGAGGTTGGAGGTTACACAGAAATCAAAAATAACTAAATGGAATTGAGACTTTTTCTTTTTTTATCACTTCCCTTTACCTCCCCCTTCCTGTTCACACATCTCTCTTGCTCTTCCCCTATTTCCTTTTTCCTATGATAATCAAGCATTATGAGACTGAAGTTTTTAAATAACATTTTAATTTAATGAAATGTAGTAGTCCTATTCTTAAAAGTAGACTAACTGAATGTTTCACTTCTTTTAAAAGGTTGCCTTTATTATTATTTGTATGAGGTCCAAGGCTAATCATGACTGCAGGTCATTTTTATTGAAAAGGAGTTCCACTAATGGAAACACGTACACACCAGAGACCTTCTCATCAGCGCCATCTCAGATCTGGTACAACATTTTCATAGGATTTCAAATTACTAATAGTATTAAAAACATTAATAGCTTTCTAGAGGATTACTAGTACTTGTTTCATGTACAATATAGGAATACTTTTTGAAGCAAAGGGTGTGCTTAATGATTAAAAATATTAATCATACAAATCACCATTGATTCCTGTTGGTTATATAATATCTGAGTATTATAGCTAATTATGAAAAATCTTTAATAAGATTCAAGTTTGAATCCTATCTCTGTCACTCACCGTGTAATCTTGGGCATATTAAACTTTCAATATAACAGTTATTTCACAGTATTATAATAATTAATAATGCTAAAGACAAGATTGAAATTATTAGCATCAGAGGAAAGTGTAAAATCTCCAAAGTAATTTAAAACATATTAGAAATTGTTCTGTTAACTGGAACATTTTAACTCTTAAACATAAGCAAAATTGGTTTGCTCAAGGCTTTTTAATTAGAAATCTGCCCCAAATTCAAGTTCAAGGGGTTAATCCATTTGCAAAGCATACCATTAAGTATATCCCACAATGGAATACAGTATTGTTGAGGAGCGGGGGGCGGGGGGAAGGGCTACATGTGTCAATGAGAGAACTTGAAAGACAAAAATCTAAACAAAGTTACTAAACACAGTGCCACAGGGATCCCTGGGTGGCGCAGTGGTTTGGCGCCTGCCTTTGGCCCAGGGCGCGATCCTGGAGACCCGGGATCGAATCCCACGTCGGGCTCCCGGTGCATGGAGCCTGCTTCTCCCTCTGCCTGTGTCTCTGCCTCTCTCTCTCTCTCTGTGACTATCATAAATAAATAAAGAAAAAAAATTAAAAAAAAAAAAACACAGTGCCACAGAATTTATTTAAAAAGTGTGCTTATCGGGATCCCTGGGTGGCGCAGCGGTTTGGTGCCTGCTTTTGGCCCAGGGCGCGATCCTGGAGACTCGGGATCGAATTCTACGTCAGGCTCCCGGTGCATGGAGCCTGCTTCTCTCTCTGCCTGGGTCTCTGCCTCTCTCTCTCTCTCTCTCTCTCTCTCTCTCTCTCTCTCTCTCTGTGTGTGTGTGTGTGTGTGTGTGACTATCATAAATAAAAAAACTTTTAAAAAAGGAATAATTATTAAAAAAAAAGTGTGCTTATCTAGCACACACAGAATTCACTTTGATAAGTGCTCAATTTACAGCTTTATAAGTGTAATGTGAACAGCAGGAAATAGGAGTCCTAGGTCCTGAGTGTGAATTGAGAGCTCATTTCTTAGAGTCTCCTCTATTTCCTCAGCTAAAGGTTACCTTCAAGGATCGGTAAGAAAATGTTAAGGAAAGCATCTGATAAAATTTTTACCATGTTATTCTTATCTCAAAACAATCCAAAAACTTGAAAGAAAACAGATACTTCATTTCTTGTTCCAGAAGGTAAATTCAATGGGAAGTTTTATGACTTGAGATCAAATCTCAACTCAAATACTTCATAGCTTTAAGTAACCAGCTGTGTTACCTGAGTAGATATCAGTTAACCTCTCTGGGCTTCAATTCTCTTAACTGCACAACATAATAGGCTGATTTTAAGTACTTCATCAGGCACTAATATAGATTCTAAAACATGTTCAAAGGGTTCCTAAAGGGCAGCCCGGGAGTGGCTAAGCGGTTTAGCCTGCCTTCCGCCCAGAGCCTGATTCTGGAGATCCGAGATCGAGTATCACGTCAAGCTCCCTGCATAGAGCCTGCTTCTCCCTCTGCCTGTGTCTCTGCCAATCTCTCTCTCTCTCTCTCTCTCTCTCTCTCTCTCTCTCTCTCTCTCTCTGTCGGTCTCTCATGAATAAATAAAATCTTAAAAAAAAAAGGGTTCCTAAAAATCACATGAAATTGTATATTAGAATTTCAGTGGCACATCTTGGCTGAGGCCTGTTCTTTTCACACCCCAACTCCATAATTTGCGGGAAACCTCAGCTTTAGGAGGGCCCACCCTACCAAGGAATTTGCACTGTCATCACCTCCCACCCCTGTTCCTACCCTCACTCCCACCAGAGGTCTTTGGAAACACTTCTCAAAGGGAATAGTTTCTCAAAGGGAAAAGCTAGAAGCGCCTGCTTACAAGTACAGACCTGTTTTATAAGTGTAAAGATCCAACATCTTGGTTAACAGATCATTTAAAGAGCTCTGAATTGGACTTGATACTACATACAGGATATTAGCAAGTCTTCTCAGGAATATAGTTTATTTAAGTTTCACATAAGTCAAAGGTCAGGTGTGTATGTGTTTCCATTAGTGGAAAATGTACTCTTCTTCCCCTATTTGTGCTGAATCTAGGTGAGGAATGGTACACAACAAGGGGAAGAGGAGTGCTAAAGAAGGGATTCCTGCTTAATGTAGTAGGCTGAGCCACGAAAATTTAGTATCTTTCCCGATTCTAAGGATCTGTGAGTGTAAATCTTGAAGTTTATATATTTCTCTATAGAGTATCCTTAAAATGTCCAAACATAGGGAAGACCCAATGAAGTCAAACCTACCATGTAGAGAAGAACCTATATTCCCCATCCACACCCTAGAAAGACAAATCTTTTCCTTTTTTCTTACTAAAATATTATTTTTAATACTAAACATTGAGTACTACTTACTGAATTAAATAGTGTAACTATGTTTTGTTTTAATATTTTAAATGTACACTACCCAGATGCATACATTTGGGTAAGAAAGTGCTAAGTAAAATTAACAAGACAAAGTAGAAATTTGTCAGTATACTTTCATGTGAATCAACGTGCTATCCCATGCTAAAATGCAATATAGTCATTAATTTTGTGTGAAAACAGAGACATAACTAAGGATAGAAGCCTGCATCACTTCTACAGCTTAACAGCTTTAACCTTCAACAAAACTAAGAACTAAAAATTATAACTAAGGTCTCGTCTGTTTAGGAGAAACAATTTGTGAAAAATTCTATTTTTAGGAGGAATCTAAGACTCCCCTTATTCACACCTATAAAACAAAAAACATTCAAATTTCTAATGTGGTTAACTTCAAAGACAACATATTTAAACTGTTTATTTTTAAAGGAAATAATTTTCTTGTATTTCAATTTGTTCACTCAAAAATTTACATGGTTTTTCAGACCAGCTCTAGAACTCAGAGTAAAACATTTTGCTTTATTAAGCTTAAAGGAATTTGAGAAAACCTAAGATATCTGAATTTAATTCTTTTGCTATATTTTGTTTTCAAGTGACCCCTCCTGGATGAGTCAACAGAGACAAATTTCTTTAAAAGACCATTTTGCGGTATTATCCATTGGTTACAGAGTACATTCGCTTACACAGTATGCTACAAAACTAAGAATAGTATTGTTAACCCTCTATGTTTTTTAGAGTTCTGATTACATTGCAAATAGTCTCACTAATTAAGGTACTTGCTAACCCAAAGGAAAAACATTAATCATTCTGATAGGTGACTCAGATCTTCTTTGTTAATTCTTTCAGAAAATTTATTCCTCCACCAAATAAGTAATTTTATATTTAAAAAAGAAAGTAAGGGATGCCTGGATGGCTCAGTGGCTGAGTGTCTGCCTTCGGGTCAGGGAGTGATCTCAGGGTCCGGGATGGAGTCCCACATCAGGCTTCTTGTGGAGAATCTGCTTCTCCCTCTACCTATGTCTCTGCCCCTGTCTCTCTCTGTCATGAATAAACAAATAAAATCTTTAAAAAAAGAGAGAGAGAGAGAGAGAGAGAGAGAGAGAAAGTAAAGAAAACAGTGACCTTAGGGCCTTAATAAAGTGTTACTGTTTGTGTAGAAGTATTTTTCTTACTTCTGAAGGAATTTTCCCCATGGACAAATGCAAGAAATTATTATAGTCAAAATTCACTACAGTGACCACAAAGAACAAAAATGCAATGTAGGAGTACATCTCTTCCCTATACTGTCCTGTGGCACTGGATTTATTTTGTACACACAAAAAAAATGAAAGGTCCATGAAGTGTTCTCAAGTAAGAATTTACAGGTAATAACATGAACCCATTTTGCAACACTGAGTACTACAAACATAATCATAAAACATCTTTAAAGAGTTACTTAAGAATTCATTTATTCAAAAAAAGTTTAGAGCCTATTATACTGCAATGAAGTAATTAATTTTGAGGCACTAAGAGTTATTCAACTAGCTTCCTGATTTCAAGCAGCAGTAAATGAGGCAAAACATGCACAGTATACAAAGCAGTAATGCAAAGTATAAACAGCCAGAGGAGGTGTTCCCAAGTGGATGATCAGGAAAATTTTTTTGGCCGGACCTTGAGGAATGAGATTATCAGTAGGGCGATTGTTTGTTTTCACAGATATTTTCTACACATGCTATAGAAATGGATTTTTCTATGCTATGGATTTTTCTCATGCTTAAGAATGACAGCACCTCTCTCACTCTACAAGGCCCTAGTAGAGTTATTGATTAAGCATGTCCCTCTGAACTCCATCTAGTACCCCATACATACAAACACCATGCTCACACACACAACCACATCCACATGGGCACACACAACACACACAGGATGAGGAATAAAAATATATCCCAGGCTGCCCAAAATCCCCACCTCTGATACAGTAACTGGCTCAATGGTGGGTATGTAACCCAGGCAGTATTTTCAAAACTGATACACGAACATGGAAAATCTCTTCCACTGGGCTCAGGAGATTTTTACTTTGGGCAGAGAAATGCCATCTTTCTTGTTATATTAAGATGTCCTAGGGCGCCTGGGTGGCTCAGCAGTTGAGCGTCTGCCTTTGGCTCAGGTTGTGATCCAGAGGGTTTTGGGATAGAGTCTCGCATTGGGCTCCCCGCAGGGAGCCTGCTTCTCCCTCTGCCTGTGTCTCTGCCTCTCTCTCTCACTGTGTCTCTCATGAACAAATAAATAAAGTCTTTAAAAAAAAAAAAAAAAAAAAGATGGCCTACATGAGAAATAAATCCAATATCCCCGAGAACAATGGAGGCAGGGGATGCACTCCTAGAATGAGTCTTATCTGGCTGCGGTTACCAGTTATGTTAGTTAAATTGAGTCCCTTAGAGACTTAGAAATGGTTCTACTAAGGATGCACTAAAGTCCAGCCTCAGTCTCTAGAATGCCAAATAATCACTTCAATATCATTTCTAATCATTCCTAATTTTGTGAGTGATCAGTGATCAATGATCACATAGGTTACCTTCCTATCTATAATCCTGCAATTGCAGGTAACAGCAAAATAGCAGGATTTACTAGTAACTAAATGTGGCTAAATAGTGAGATCCTATTGTTACAGTAACCAAACTGATGGGACTTGAGAAGGTAAAAATTTCTTAAAGGAAAATTCCTGTACATACTGTCTTATTCTAGAAAAGATATTGAAATCAGCATGCATGCAATGAAAGCCAAAATGCAAATGGAAACTCACATGTTCAGATGTTCTTATGCTGAAAGCTAATTACACTGCTTTTTAGATGAAGACAAATCATACAAGGCCACAAGTACAAACAAGTACAAGCAAAAACATCAAAAATAAAATATGTGAGGGCAACAACTTTAAATATCCTTTGGATAATATTCAAAAATATCTTCTCCAAGTAGTATATGAAACTTCAGTAAAATAAGCCTTTCAAATCTTAGATCCAGAAGCTGAAGAAAAATCTTTAGTCAGTCAGTATTAGAGAGGAAGAAAAGCCTAATAACTTGATGACATATCCAGTACCAGTTTTATGGTAGGGCTAGACAAAAGAGATCTTTGAAATAAAAACATCTATTTAAAATCATAGATGTGTAGAATGGGAAAATGCAGCAACTGACTGATAAGAATGTTTCTAAAAACTTCTAAAAGCAATTAAAAATTTTAATAGAAGTCCACAGTCCTTTTGCTGATTTCCATGGGCAAGATATATTTTTAGGGCCAGAATTTTATGAGACTCCAAATTTTAGAGCTTTCAGGAAGACAATACACTATATGTACTATATGTTTGGTAAACCACCCAGAGTTTCATGCAGAATGCCATTAACAAACAGACTAACATTTCTACAACAAAGCATACACATTTGTGTAAGGCAGATAAACTCTACAGAGAGTCTCATATCACATTTTGTCAAATTAATTCATCTCAACCTTTTTAAAAAACTTCCAGTTTTCAGAGCTTTTGGAATTTCAGAAATATAGATGAAAAGATTACAACCTATAATAAAATCATAGTACTACTTATTTTATAAAGTTCCAGGTCTACTTAGTATCCCAGAGTTCCATTCCATAATGGTGATATTTAGCCACTCAGCACTCGCCCAGGATACATAATTAGTGCACATCAAGTTTCTCCAGCTTAAAATCCAGAGTACTAATATACATGTGCAGTGCAGAAAAGCTGGAAAATACGAAAAAAAGAAAAATAAAGAAAACAAAAATAACTACAATCTTTCCATGTAGAAGTAACTAAATTTTCAGATTCTTTCTATACATATTAATTAGGATCAAAATCTCTTTAATTTTAGTGTGGATTTTTGCTTTTATGTTACTATGTACCTGGAATACCCTTTTTTAAAAATTTATTTATTTATTTATTTATTTTGGAGTTCAATTTGCCAACATATAGGATATCACCCAGTGCTCATCCCATCAAGTGCCCCCCCTCAAAGTGGAATGCCCTTTCAACCTGAGAACAGTGAACTTAAGTCTGGAAAAATTCTCAGCCATCATCTCTTCTAATATATCCTCTCCACCATTCACAATAGTTCCTCTCTTTGGAACACTCAGATGTTAAGGTATATTCCTATCTCTTAATTCCTATTTATTTCTCTGTGCTACATCTGGATGAATTATTTGGTACTATCTTCCAATTCACTAATTTTCCCTTCAAATATGTTTAGCATAAAGTTTTATCAACCTATTTTTTGTCTTAATTTCAATAACGATTTATTCTTTGACCTAGCTATTTATTTCATATATGTTAATTTTTTATTCATAACATGTTTTTTAATGGCTACTACTTTACCTTTTTAAGAGTCTCTGAAATACTTAGTCATTTTTAAATTGCTGACTAATTCCATTAGATTTTGAGTGAATTTATCTCCTGATGGTTATGCTTACTTTCAGGCTCAAAACTTTCCCTTCCTTTTTTCTGGTGGTTTGAGATAGGCCACCCCACTTCCAGATCACATGACCTCCAAGCTTGGTGCTCTTTTATTTATTTATTTATTTATTTTTTTGGTGCTCTTTTAGATAACACATGATAGTACAGATATTACAATTCCCCTATTGTAATAAGTCAGGAGACTTTTGTTTTCCATTTTCCTTGATAGTCCAAAGCCTTAAGCTTAAAAGATTACATTTCTGAATATAAGTGAACAGCATGTGGTATCATTCAAAAAAGATCTGCCAACTTCAATTTTAGGCTGCATTATTAAACATAAAAGGTCTAGAAAAGTGAAGGTTATCACTCCCACTCTACGCTGGGCTACTAATTCAGTCAACAAGCATTAACTGAATAGGTCCTAAGGACCAGGCACTGTGTAACACATTAAGGACACATGATCATCTTTGCACCTTTCCAGTCTGCATATATTTTCCTCATTTTATCCTTACAACAGACCACTCCTGGAACAGTGTACTCAGTTTGTAAAAATAATCTTCCAGAGAATTTTCTGAAAGAAAAAAAAATGTGTTTTAGAAAAAGTGGTTACTAAAACTGTTTACTCAGTCACCTCAGATACTTATAGACTTTTTATCCTGTTTCCTATACAATTTTAAAACACAGAGTCCTTAGTAAGGTAGGACACAGGGAAAGAATAAAAGGAATCCAGGAAAGTGAAATGGTTTGGAAGCAATAATTTGAGAAAAGCTTAGTATTTGCTGACTGGGAAATTGCAGTTTCTTTTCTTTTTAACATTACTAAAAGTCATGACGTGAAACAATCTTTAATTGCTAATGTCATATAGAGTTATAATGTGGGCCTTAGGATTCAACCCTTCTTAACATCAACTTCAGAGCTTACAAATATTTGCTATGATGAACAAGTAGAGCTATGCTTGAAGATTAGGAAGAACTTGACATTGGAGGTAGAGAGGCTAGTTAGGAAGCCAACAAAACCTAAGCAAGATATAGTCTACGCCTGAATTGTGGCAGCCAGAATGGAAAAGGAAAGGCATTTATGAGACATTTCTGAAGAAGAAAAGACCAACTTTGATAACTATATGTGAATGGAAAATGAAGCAAATACCTAGATTCCAAATTTTGGAGGAAGAGAAGTTAGTAGTGCCATTAACAGACGCAGGAGCCATGGAAGAAGGTGCAGATTCAGGACAACAGATGGACTTAGTTTGATATATATGACTTTGAAGGATCAGCAAGACACTCAGGAGATATTCAGCAGATAGTTAAAACGAGGTTCTTAGAACTTAAGGACATAGCAATCACACACGTGATCCTGTAAATAAATGTCCAGTACAAAGCCTGGATGCCCTCTACTTTCTGCTTCAGTCAAACCAAACTTCTGTAATTCCCCGACAGAGGCAGCTCTCTCTGATCTACCTCCAAACGAGCTTTCCTATAAAGCCAGACACCCTACTTCATACCTGGTTAATTCCTTGTCATCTTTAGAACGCTCAGGTATCATTTTCCCAAACCTTATTCATTTCCCAGGAGGAGGTACCTACGTCTTACCTCTCAACATATTAGTACCTAATTTTTAGCATTATACCTAAAATAGCAGCCATTTAAAGACTGGAAAAAACAGACTTGGCATGTGTTCAATAAGCTTTCGAAGGAACAGGATCCTCTTAAAGGAGACTGCCAAAGAAATGAACTGGTATGAAATTTCCAAGAGAGAAAAGAAAATGAGCGGTCCTAAACGTAGGTATTCATCATGGAACATATCTATCTAGGGATCAGTTCCTGAAAATGATTCTCAACTTCTTTCAGCTCCAATACCTCATCTGTAACATGAGGATTGTTATCTACCTCATGGGGTTGCTGGAAAGATTAAACGAGATTAATATATATAAGGCACCTAGAATAATGTCTGGCATTCAATTAATACCCCTTCTATTCCCCAACCCAACATGAACATATGTTAGAGCCTGCTTATTTCTTCACAACTTTAGTAACTGCTACAACCTGAAAAGCAATTCAACAGAAAAATAATGGATATTTGAAAAAGGGAAGCTAGACTTGTCAGATGCTTTCCCTTAGAGCAGTTTTTTTCTATCTCAACACTACTGTTAATTTTGGCTAGATAATTCTTTGTTGTTGTAGGGAGTTTCATGTGCATTGTAGGATGTTAAGCAGCATCCTTGAAGTCTACTTACTAGGTGCCAGTATTGCTCCCCTACCAAAAATGTCTCCTGACATTGCAAAGTGTCCCCTGGAGGCAAATTTTCACCTGGTTGAGAACTACTACCCTAGAGCTAACTGAAATTCTCGAAGTCCTAAGTCCTTCCTCTGACATCTACAAACATGTCTCATACATTTTTCCCCACTGATTCATTCTACACATTAAACTTTGCTTAGGCTTTATAAGCCCTTCCCCTTAAAAGTCAACCAAAACGGGCAGCCCCAGTGGCTCAGCAGTTTAGCGAGCCTAGGGCATGATCCTGGAAATCCGGGACAGAGTCCCGCGTCGGGTTCCCTGCATGGAGCCTGCTTCTGTCTCTGCCTCTCTCTCTCTCTCTCTCTCTCTCTCTCTCTCTCTCTCTCTCTCTCTCTGTCTCTCATGAATAAATAAATAAAATCTTAAAAAAAAAAAAAAGTCAACCAAAACAGCTAGCCCCTTAACTGTCAAGCCAGTCACAGATAATGCATGCAATCCAACCACTTGGTACATTATCACACTGCAACCCTTAAACCCAAATATAATAAAAGTAGGAATAGCTAATCCCAAAAGGTCTTGACACAAAATTAAGAGATTTATTCAAGTACTCAAGTGTCTAATATTTTAACTTCATGTCTACAAGTGGTACTAAGTAGATATTATATAAAATGAGTTTTAGCCTAAAGACTTTAAAAAAAAAAAAATTGGGGGCAGCCCCGGTGGCACAGCGGTTTAGCGCCACCTGCAGCCCGAGGTGTGATCCTGGAGTCCCAGGATCCAGTCCCACATGGGGCCCCTGCATGGAGCCTGCTTCTCCCTCTGCCTGTGTCTCTGCCTCTCTGTGTGTGTGTGTCTCTATGAATAAATAAATAAAATCTTAAAAAAAAAAAACGTTTAAAAAATTAAAAAAAAAAAGATTTTAACATGTTTTTGTTTGTTAAGTAAATTCCTTGCCCAACATGGAGTTTGAACTCATGACCATGAGATCAAAAGTCACATGCTTTAATGACTGAACCAGCCAGGTACCCCAGGACTTTCACACGTTTTAAATAAACACTAAAGACATATACAATAGAGTCTATATATTTAAGAAGTATGATATGCCTACATATTGCAATAACAGAAAAAGTTATGTACACTAAAAAAAAAAAAAGCAAAAGTAGAGAAACAAAAATTGGCTTAACAGTTCACAAGGATTTTTGGATAATTGGTTAGTTAAGTATAGCATGATAATTAAGAGTACAGACCTGGAATCAACCTGGATTAAATTCCAACCCCTTCACTTACTAGATAGGTGACCTTGATCAACTTAATGTCTCTATGACTGTTTCCTCCTTGGTAAAATGAAGATAATTATAGTATCCACCTTCAACCAATGGACTTGCACCCAGATGCTCTGGGTTGATATTTCACTTCCTTAACTGTTCCATTTGTACCTCAATTTCCTCATCTGTGAAACAGGAAAGTGCTCTGAAAATGAATTAGCATAAGGGAAAATCGAAGGGCCCGATGTTTAGTGGGTAATAGGGAAAAGTTGCATCTGTCTCTCAATTTGGTAGAGGAAACTGTATGAAGGACATACCTTTTAAAGAAATAGCCCAATAATGGGCAAAGTAGGGAAAGCACATGCCTTGAACCCAGGTAAGTCTGATTCAAAAGGCCTCTGCTTTATTTATTCTATGGTTTGAAAGCTTAAAAATAGAACATCCTGAGTTGTCAGAAGAAAAACAAGTTTATTTTCTTTTCATAAGGTAGGCACACTAACACTTTGAGGATAGTAGGAATACATTAAAGGCACTCCCAAGGATTTGATAACCATCCATTCAAAATAGCTTGCAAACACTACCAAGTCCCTAACTGACCTTTTCTTTTCACAATGCTTCATTATTTCAGGAGGTGAAGGTGGATGATGTTGGGGGAAAAAAAAAATGAGACTTATTTTGTACTATCAAGGAAGGTCCCAACAGTTTTAAATCAATTTATGTCTACTTCTAGATAGAAAAGTCAATGCCTTCCAACAAATATTTCAAAATCATCCAGGATTGTGCATGTTGCACTTTGTACTTATTAGGAGGGAACATTTTAGCAAACTATCTTTTGCAAATAAACTGCCACATCAATCACACTGAGGCAGGTGTTGGGGGCAGCAGCACTGTTGCCAAAAAGTGCAAAGAAAACAAGAAAAGTCAACATTCCCTATCCATTCAGCCAAATACCACCCCTGCAAAGCCTCGGAGGCGGGGTATCTGGGTCCCTGCAGAGGTGGTCTTCAAAGGTGTCCACTTTCAGAGCAGGTACAAAAAAAGGAAGGTCAAGGCGCCCTTCCGCGACACTTTACGAAAAATCCCCGGGAATTCTGTCTTTGGCCCAAGGGAGGGCAGTGGCTGGGCCCCCTCGTCGTAACCCCAAGGGAACAGGAGGTGGCCGCGGCGGACGCGGCTCCGGACCGGTCAGGTCCGCCAGGGTCGCACCAGCTCCCACGTGGCGCCCTCAGCCTGCCCACTGCCGGCGAGGCTCCCCCAGGCCGGCTCTCTGATTGGCCAAGGGCAGCCGAAGCCCTCCCGGAGCAGGCGGCTACTCGGCCAAAGCGGGCCGGCGCCGGGCGAGAAGGTCACAGCCTCGCGGGCAGCTCGCGGGCAGCTCGCCGAGCAGCCGGTCCTGCGCGTTGGCCCCACGCCGACAGCCGGAGCCGCGCAACCCCACGTGGGCCCTGGTTAGCGGCAGGCGCCGTCACCCTCCACCCGACGTCGAGTAGCGCTCACCTCAGCGCTCGGGGCGCCTCTACCTTCAGCTTTTTGGGCTTCGGCTCCTCGTCGGCCGCAGCCATCTTCGCGCGCCCACCCCACTCGGGCTCCCGGCGTGCGCCCCGCCCCTCGGCTCTCTGGCCCCGCCCCCTCTCCTTATCACCGCCTCCTTCTCTCCGAGCCCCGCCCCTCCCGACTCGCTCCGCTCCGCGGCTCTCCCTCCCACAGCCATTGGCCCAGCCTCTTTCTGGCCCCGCCCACCCGACTAGTCGGGGGGACCCCAGACTGAGTTAGGCTGCGTCCGAGCGCCTGAGTCCTCATGGTGCGAAACCCTCCTTTCTTCTGGGTTCTGAGTGATCGAGAAGATTTTAGATCCTAAACCTCAGGAGACGCCTTTCTTCTCATCCAACGTCTTTCTGCTCGTGTACTCTTTCCGATACCGTAGCCCCAGTTGGTTACTTTGAAGCTGTCAGTCAGGCAATCTACTGGGCAGCCCAGCTCGGGGTCCTCGCGGCCTCTTCAGCTGCCTAGCCTCGGTCCGGAGTGGACCTGGCGCCGAATCACTGGCTGGCCTAGGTGTCGGGGTGAGTGTGGGGGGGCGGGGAGTCTGCGGACTGGGAACAGCTCGAAAACTGGGGAGCAGTCTGAGTAGCTGGGGCTCCGGACTCCAGCCGGTGCTGCGGGAGAGTCTCTGATGCTGACCGCGCCTTCCTCTCGGCCTTCCGGGCTTGCTCGCCTGCAGGGCCGGAAGGGAGAGGTGCACCTGCAGCCCGGCCTGCTCCGGCCCCAGGCCCAAGAGGTTCAGACTCGTTGGGGTCCCTCGCCGTGCTTCGGCTCGGGGAGAAGATCTTGCCATCCACGGTGAGCCGGAGTACCGACAGCTTGGACGTCAGCCCCAGGCTTCGGCGTTGGAAGACAAAACCCCTGACACACCTGAACAGACGTCCAGTCAGAGGGTGGCGCCCAGATGAGCTCGGGGTAGGGAATACCGTGAGGAGGTTGTCCCAGGGCTTCAGGAGAGGTGACAGGAATCCAAACTGATGGTGTTAAAGTGATGAGCGCTGTGGCTGGTAGGATTTGTTGGATTTGGGTCGTGCCCGAAGTTGAAGCATATGTAGCCTATATGATTAAGGAGGTGGAGCCACTAAAATTAGGAGCCCTCACATGAGGAGGAATTTTGTGGAGATTGGGATATATCGAGTTTGAAACAGTGTCTTAGGTGTGGACGGTAGAAAAATTAAAAGAAAAAAAAAAGGCTGGGAAGTAAGCCGAAAAGAAACTTTCAAGGTGAGAATTAAACCAGGTGAAGTTTTCCTGTAATAAGGTAAGAAGTATTTATTTGGGTTGGGGGGAAAGTTATCAGTGACACGAAGTGCTGCAAGGATCAAAGGAGGAAGTTGAAGTCTGAGGCTAGGTAGCTAGATTCGATGATTAGGGAGTCCTTAGGCTATTTGAGAGAACTGCTTTAATATAGTGAGTAACTGGTAGGAGATACTAACTGCGACTGTAAACTAATCCGTCATTTGGAGCAGGAAGCAAGTCATTATTGAGGCAGTCAAGTCCTGAGTTTGTTTTATTTTTTTTTTTAAGATTTTATTTATTTATTCATGAGAGACACAGACGCAGAGACACAGGCAGAGAAAGGGAAGCAGGCTCCATGAGGGAGCCCAACGTGGGCCTTGATCCCGGGTCTCCAGGATCACGCCCTGGGCCTGAAGGCAGCGCGCTTAGCCGCTGGGCCACCCGGGCTGTCCCCTGAGTTTGTTTTAAAGAATACAAGGCACATTATGTTTGGGGGCAGAAAACAATAACCAAGGTTTGTAAGATTAAAGATTCAAGAAAGAGGAGATAAGATCCAAGAAGAGAGAGAAGGGAGTGGGGTCAAAATAAAAATGGAAGAATTGGTTTTGGAGGAAGGAGGACACTCTCAATTGAGACTATAGGAAAAGCTGGGAAAAGAGATGAATGAGGAAGTACCTGAAATTTACATACCTTTGGTAGGAAAACTCTCTTTGCAGGAAGGCTGATTTTTTCTTACTGAATCTTAGGATTTTTAGAATATTTCTAAACATTCGCCATTATACACAGAGTTCCCCAGGCTAGATATTTTTAAGTAGCTCAATAATACCTCAATGCATGAGTAGCAGATGGCTTTTATAGAGAAGAGGAATTCTCCCTCTACAAATGATCTCTCCTATTGCACAGAGAGAATAGAGGCGATCATCTTCCTACCACCAAATGTACAAAACTTCTTCCCTTTTGTTTAAAGAGGAAAAGTGTCCCTTATGAGGGAAGGTAGATCCTTTCATCTACCCAATACCATCCTCTCCTACCCTATCAGGAGCCTCTTTTATTCAGTTTTTTCCACCTACATCATCCACCTTTCCCCTTCTACTCACACCTTTCCTTCAGCAATTAGAAATATTCTTTCTTAACTGTGTGAAATACTCCCATTTATTTTCATATCTTTTCAGCCTCTTGACAGCTAGAGTTCTTGAATGTATCATCTTCTCTCCTTATCTCTGATTTCCCCACTTCTTGCTATTTATTTCTCAGCCCATTTCAGCCTGTCTTGTTCCTGCCTTTCACTGAACTACCACTAAACTACCTTTACTAAGATCACCAATGTCCTCTATATGTTAATTTATAAATTCTCAATAGGGACAGGAATTGCTTTTTGTGAGGCAAAAAAAAAAAAATCATTGCATATATAAAACATAGTATTTTTACAGTATATTAGATACATAAATATATAATATTAAAATTCTACGGAATTGAAGGGGAGTCTGAAAAAGCCCTTCAGCAGGTAATTAAAAAAAAAAAAAACACCACATGTTCAGTTCTTATAGCTTGACCTCTTTGTGCCCTTTAAAATGTGTAGTATTCTGTTCCTCTGGAAACAAGACTAACACCTCTAGTTACTAAAAACTGTTAGCCCCCTCTTTTTTACTGCTCTTTAGCCACATCTTCTCAGCCTTTTTTTAGGCCCACTTCCTTGACCCACTTGCTACTCAGATGTTGGAATTCTTTCCATAGGCTCTCTTCTTACTATGCACATAATCTCTTTATAGTTTTTTTTTTCTTCTTGTAGCTATAATTCCCATTAACAAAAGGCACGTGTACTCACAGGCATGTCTCCAACTCAGCTTCTCTCTGAAGCACTAGACCTACATTTATAATAGTTTTTCGAATATATCCATTTGGGTCAAATATATCCAGAATTGGGTCAATATACAGGATCAGAGCTAAGTGCCTCATTTTCCCTCTCATCTCCAGCATCCAAATCCACCTAATCTTTGCTTAAGCCTGAATATTTATCTTTTCATTTTACTTCATCACTGCTGTCAACACTGTAGTCTAGGCCACCACCATAATTCATCTCTGAACTGGTGCCCTATTAAATTTCTACAGTGCAATGTTTTTTTAACTGTCAATTGGATTTCATGAATTCCCTGCTTACTACCATAAAAAACTGCTCTGACAATTAAATGAACCAGTATTTGGTTATCTCCTTCCCAATCTCCTCTTGCCACCTACCTTCACCTCCTAAAGTTGCTAAATTTGTACTGGATTTCTTTACTTGTGTTCTCTGTCATCTCAAAGATTTGTGGAATTCTGAAGGACACTGTATTTCCCCTGTCATAGAAATTGCATCTTACTGTATTGTTTGCCTTCGTTGCTGAATTCTAAACACTCTGAGTTCAGGTACTCTTACTTTGTTCACTCTTTTATCGCCATTGCTTACTATATATAAAACATATTCAGAACTACTTGTTGAATGAGTAAATGGTCAAAATATTGCCTGGGAATCAGAGGTGCTAGATTCTTCTCTAATCTCATTCTCTTACCTTGCATATAGGCCCTTCTGTGCCTCCATTCTGTTATATGTAGAAGGAATGCATTTTCTTTTTTAGACACTATTTGAAGGATATTTTGACTACGTATCTTCCTCAACTTATGATGAGGTTATGTCCTGAAAATACTGTAAGTCAAAGATGCATTTAATATACCTAAACCTACTGAGCATCATAGCTTAGCCTAGCCTGCCTTAAATGTGCTCAGAACACTTACTGTTAGCCCACAGTTGGGTAAAACTAACACCAAGTGTATTTTGGAGTAAAGTGTTGAGTCTCTTGTAATTTATTGAATACTGAAGTGAAGAACAGGATGGTTGTAAGTGTATTTGTCGTTTACTCTGGTGATCAAGTGGCTGACTGGGAATTACAGCTTGCTGCCTCTACCCAGCATCCCAAGAGAGTATTATATTGCTCTCCTGGAATAAGATCAAAATTCGAATTATGGATTCTAATGGATGCGTATCACTTCTGCACAAATTTAAAGTAGAAAAATCTTAAACCATCATAAGTCAGGGACCGTCTGTATTATAATTGCATTGTTTGTGAATCATCAGGTTGAGTGTCCAACATTTGGTAAAGAGGATTTATGAAATATTTAAGCTGCAGTCAAAGCTCTGATGGAACTTTCTCAAGTGGCTTTATTTTTTTTTAATTTTTATTTATTTATGATAGTCACACACAGAGAGAGAGAGAGAGAGAGGCAGAGACACAGGCAGAGGGAGAAGCAGGCTCCATGCACCAGGAGCCTGATGTGGGATTCGATCCCGGGTCTCCAGGATCGGGCCCTGGGCCAAAGGCAGGCGCCAAACCGCTGCGCCACCCAGGGGTCCCTCAAGTGGCTTTAAAATAAGCTGGTCTCATTCTGTTTTCTGATTCAAAAGTCACTAAGAACCAAAAAATGGTTGTGATTGCAGTGTGTAGCTTTCCCAGAAAGTTTATTAAAAAGATGAAAAGAAGTAACTATAGCTACCAAAAGAATAAGTAACTAAAGAAACAGGCTAATTTATATTGTCACATGTGACATTTATTTCATTGTTATATGCATTAGCCTTTGGTCATAAAGGAATAGAATAAATAATCTCTCTCTTTTTTAAAAGATTGTATTTATTAGAAAGAGAAAGAGATATGAGCAAGAGGAGGGGCAGAGGAAGAAGGTGGCTCCCTGCTGAGCAAGGAGCCTGACATGGGGCTCCATCCCAGGACCCCAGGATCATGACCTGAGCTGAAGGCAGACTTTTTTTTGTTTGTTTTTTGAAGGCAGACGTTTAACCAACTGAGACACCCAAGCACCTCTAAGCTCTCTTTTCTTATGATAGAAAGGTGAATTGGGTTTTAAAGCCAAGCAATGTTGAGAGCTGTAAGTGTTATGCTTTCATCCCAGTACTAAGGATAGCAGTAAATCCAGATGGCTGGTTTAACTTACTGTATTCTTCTGAGATTAGAACTGTTACCAACAAAAACAACTTTCCAGGAGTGCAAACTCCCTGGAAAGAATTTTTCACCAGTAAGATGATGATTAGGAAGCTGGCCTATAAAATAAAGGAACTATGAAGCCACTTGCTTCAAGAACAAACAACTCTTGTAGGATGTACTGTGGCACAAAGTACCACCAATCCATGTGAACTATACTTTCTATAGAATAAATGGTTTAATAAGATAACTTATGTCAGATGTTTTAAATATAATTTCTGCTGTAAATAATTCATTAGAAGACATTTTGGCATTTAACTAAATAGGAAACATATCCTTCAGCTCTTCTTATATTATAAGCTCAAAGAGCACATTTGCTGCTCAGTCCAGTATGATAACCACTAGCTACATGTAGTTATATAAATTTAAATTAGTTAACATTAAAACTTCAGTACATCAGTTGCATTAGCCACATTTCAAGTGTTCAGTGGCCACAGTGGATGTTATATTGGACTGCACGGATATAAGACAGTCATCATTGCAGGAAATCCTACTGGACAGTTCTGCATTATGTGTGTTCATAATAATTAGTCTCCAGGAGTCAGGTAGGAACAGGAGCCCAAGATTCATCCAGGCCTGGGTTGGAACCTTAGCTCTGATACTTATTGTATGATCTGATTTAACATTTCTAAGACCTTATTATCTTATCTGTAAAACAGGGATAAGTGCAATATCTGTAACATTGAGTTGTAAAGATTCAATGAGATAATGTAGGTAAGTAAGTGCCTAGTATAGTACCTGGCCTAGAAGACATTTTAGATATTTATTTATCCTTAATGAATAAACACTTTGAATAGAGCTGAAAATTTAGTTTCTCAAAGAGTACCATATTCCACAACCGGCTAACCCAAAGTGCTCAAATCTAAATCTCATTGAGTGGATTACAATATTCTTCTTTCAGTTATACTTTGTATTTCACATGAAGATTTCATTCCAAGAAAAGCTATCATAATACAAATTTAGTTGCAAATCTTATCCTTGGATATTCCTGTTTCACTTTTTTAAAAAGTGTATCAGCGGAGGTTATAGCTAAAGTCAGTAGGTTCTACATAGTAAGTCTACATTCCAGTGACACTATTTAACACCTGAATAGAACTATAAGACTGACACAAAGCAAACCTATTAAACAGAGCATCCGACTAGATAAAGTAGAAAAATTTAATAGGTTTCAGTATTAATCTAGAAAAATTTAGTAGGTAAAAAGCTTCAGAGTTATTGCTACCAGCTCATGTTGATTGCTTGACTAAATAGAGATGGCTTTGAACAAAGAAACATTGTTTTTTTCTAGTGACAGGAACCCTAACTCTTAATGTTCATATTTATTAATACAGTAGCTTCTAAAACACATCTTAGTAATTAGTAATTTATTTAAAAACTTCTGAAACTATGCCAAATGGGAAGGGGAAATAATCACCAGGTAGTCCTTAAATGTCAGCTGCATTCATAAAATAAATGACTTGCTCTCAAAAGAATTAGGTTGGTGTCATTGTCTTCTGTGACAATGGAATTGAATGAATGCATTCTGGAAAGTCTTCCTTTCCTCTTTGTAATTTATCTTCATGCAGAGAAACTATTCATTTTAAGTTTTTTACAGTTGGAGTACACTTATACAATACTATAATTTCGAATTAGTGGACCACGGGACTAAACACCTGATAAGTGATGTTATCTACATAAAAGAAATGAACACATTAAGGTTTATTAGATATTTTTCTACTATCCCCCATTTGCAAGGATAATAAAGTTTTTATTTGACATAAAGTTATACTCAGAAAATTGTATGTCACAATATAAAACCCAATGAATTATCAAAATGAATATAACTTATAACTATCATCTAGATCAAGAAATTAAACATTATAAGCACCTTAGGAAATATCCCCCATCCCCTCTTAGTCACTGCCTCCCTCTCTCCTCCATAAAAGATGGCATTTGATTTCTTAAATCATAGATTAATTTTGTCTGTTCTAGCACCACATATAAATAGAATCATACTTACGTGTCCTTTTGCATCTGGCTTGTTTGTTCAATATTGTATTTGTAAGATTCATCCGTATTTGCTTAATTTAACAATAGGCTATTTGTTTTCATTGCTGTATAATGTTTCATTTTAATAATACACTATAGTTTATTTTTCCATTGTACTATTAATAAATATTTGAGTTGTTCCAGGTTTTCACTACAACATTACATTTTTATGTGTGTTTTTGGTGCACATTTTTACACATTTATGTTTAATCTGCCTGGAAGTAGATTTGTGTGTCATAGTAAGAATATTTTATAAGTGAAATATAATTCACATATTATAAAACCCACCATTTTAAAGTGTTTCTTTTTCTAGTTTAAGTCATTTTATTATAAGCAAGTGCTAGACTTTATCAAATGATTTTCCTACACATTTTGAAATGATTATATGTTTTGTCTTTTATGTATACTGTGTGTTACGTTGATTGATTTTCATATGTTGAACCAGTCTTCCATTCTTGGAATAAATCCCATTTGTCAAGGTGTGTAATCTGTATATGTTGCTGGATTTAGTTTGTTGGTATTTTGTCAAGGATTTTTATAACTATTCTTACATGATACTGGTCTATAGTTTCTTGTATTGCCTTTGTCTGGTTTGGGTATCAGAATAGTACAAGGATACTTTTTGATGTACACTAAATTTAAACTTTTCCCCCCCCCTAGAAAATGATCCACAGTCTATTTCTCATAAACTGTTCCGGTGACATATTTCTAGAGAAGCACTGGAAGAGCGTTGTGAGCCAGTCTGTCTGTGATTATTTCTTTGAAGCTCAAGAGAAAGCTGCTGATGTTGAAAATGTACCACCTGTCATTTCAACACCTCATCACTACCTCATCAGTATCTACAGGGATAAGCTCTTCTTTGTGTCTGTCATACAGACTGAAGTGCCACCTCTCTTTGTAATTGAGTTCCTACATCGAGTTGCTGACACTTTTCAGGTTGGTTACTCATCAAATCTTTTGAATTTAAGTTAAAGTTAGTTGGGAGTGAGATAAATGATTATATTCTCTAAGTAATCAGCTTTGGATGTATCCTGTTTCTTCTTTTCAACTAAGAATAAATTCATAAACCCTTTCTTTGTAGGGTGTATAGCAGTATACATGGCTGTTCCATTCACTATTTCAGTAGAACACCATAATCTCATGGTCATGGAAGCCATATTTTTTATATGTATTACAAATTGTGTCATCAGGAAACAGTAATGCCCTCCACATACAGTTCTCTGAATGGCCCCAAGATTTTTATTGGTTATGTAATCGTCTTAATATTTACATTTTATTATCTTGCTAAATGTACCAAATAATTGAAAACTTATCTATGTTTTAGGGGTACCCAATCAGAGCAAATTAAGTTAATAGTTCGCATCCTAGTTTAATGTTTCAATGTAATGGAAATTCAATTCAATCTGAAGATATTGAGAAATAGCATATAGAACTATAGAGGGTTTTTTCTAATTTACATATTTCAACATCTTAATTAATTACGCTACTGTAAGTTTATCCTTCTAAACAAAGAGTGTTTAGCAAGCCTTTCTCCATGCTTTCCATTGTACAATATTATGTACATTTTGTTAAGGACTACTTTGGTGAGTGTTCGGAAGCTGCAATTAAGGATAATGTGGTCATTGTATATGAGCTCTTGGAAGAAATGTTGGACAATGGATTTCCACTGGCTACTGAATCTAATATTTTGAAAGAACTGATTAAACCACCAACAATTCTACGTTCTGTCGTCAACTCTATTACAGGTAAGGTGAAAATGTGCTGCCTTAGGAACTAAGCAATTAACACTTTATAAACAACTCCTTGTTGCTTGATCTGGCAAATAATTAAGGTAGTTCAGTTTGGCCAGAGTTAAAGTTAGTAGTATTGTTGAAATGAATGTGTATTTCTTTTCATGAGGAGACTAGGTCTTAAATGATAAAGAAAACTTGATAATTACTCTTTTATTATAGGCTTTTCTGTAAGACCACAATAACATTGTTACTATTACTTAACACTAAATAATAAGACTGAATAAATTTTCCCAGTTAATCCTAGAGAAGCCAATATAGTGAGGCTATAAAAGGAAAGCCTATATGTGAAGCTACTTAGAAGAACACTTAATCTATTTATAGACTGGCATTTTAATATTTAAATTAGCACTATTGTATATGATGTGATGAAGATGTTAACTAACAGTATATTGGGTTATAATCGTAGTATATAAGTATATCAAATCATCATGTTGTATAGCTTAAACTTAACATGATGTTAAATATCAATTATGTCTCAATAAAACTGGGAGAAAAATTAAAATTATAAATAGCATTATAAAACTAGCATTATGTTGTTACCCCCATATTACTAGGATATAGAAAATTTAAGACTCTCCACCACAGAGTACATATTATCTCCTCCAAGTCTTTGTTTTATACATGCAGAAGATTTATTAAAACAAAAAGATGGGGGATCCCTGGGTGGCGCAGCGGTTTGGCGCCTGCCTTTGGCCCAGGGCGCGATCCTGGAGACCCGGGATCGAATCCCACGTCGGGCTTCCGGTGCATGGAGCCTGCTTCTCCATCTGCCTGTGTCTCTGCCTCTCTCTCCTTCTCTCTCTGTGACTGTCATAAATTAAAAAAAAAAAAAAAAAAAAAAAAAAAACAAAAAGATGGGAAATTAGTGAGATCTCATGCATTGTGACCTTGTACTTTGTTTTAAGCTTCTTTTTTTTTCTAAAGATGTTTATTTATTTACTCATGAATGACAGAGAGGCTGAGGGAGAAGCAGGCTCCCTGTGGGGAGCCTGATGCAGGGCTCCATCCCAGGACCCTGGGATCATGACCTGAACCAAAGGCAGACGCTCAACCACTGAGCCACCCAGGTGCTCCATGTTATAAGTTTGTAATTTTTATTTTTTGAATATAGCTAGAAATTAGGTACATCCAGATGACAATATTTTTTGAGAGTATCGAAGTCTTCTAGAGAAAGATTTCTGTGAAATGTTACATAACACACCAGCTATGCTGTCTACCATTTTAAACCCCGCTCTAAGTGTACTGACCTAAAAAAATGGGACAAGAGAGGCCTATAAGAGGCCTTTATTCATCTTCTGTACAAAGCTGAGCGTTAGGAGAAATTCAAGGAAAGATAAGATAGAATGTATGCACCTAAAACTTAGACTCTGGATGGGAGATTAGAAAAAAATTAAAGTATGTAAATAATAATATAACATTGTAAAAGGCAATTCCATACTTTATAAACAATACAGTGACATTGGAAAGTACACATGATATAATACTAAATGGAAAAAATACCAACATAAAACTATAAAAGTTTCTGTTAATTACACATAAACATTCCTACAGACAAAAAAGTTCTAAAATATTTTCAATGACCGTCTCCAACTAAGGAACAACATACTATCTTTATTTTTGCTTAATACTTTCTAATTTCTAAAATAAACATGTATTTTATAGTTACTAAAATAGAGAATGAAAATACATAGGTTATTAAGGCAGTGCATTCAAGAGAATGGTTCAGTAGATGAAATAATCCCTCCTGAACTGTGGTGCTTGGCCCCAATGCAGGGCCCTAAAGAATCAGCAGAATTTAGGGAAAGAGGGAGGAATAAGAGCATTCTGTAGATGGAACTATATGAGAAAAAAAACACACAACATGAAAAACCTAGAATTGTATTAATTATTTAACAGGAGCAGAGCTGTTTTTTTTACTGAGTAATGAGACACAAACACCAATCATAATTAGACTGTAAAATCTAATTATATATATACAGTATATTGTATATACAGTATGATTGCAACTATATTTTAAGGTGCAGTCAAAAATAACAAACTTACCAAAATAGAAAAAAATAAATGCAGCCTATTTTTGAGGGAAATGTTTAAAGAATTATACCAAACTTTTAATGGTAGTTGTATTTTGGTAACAGAAAGATAGATTCTTTTTAGCCACTTTTCTGAGCTTTCCATGTGTTGTTACTAAGCATATACTACTTTTGAATTAGAAATATAAATTAACCAAAATGTTAAATATGTCACAGCTCAAGGGTGTGTTTTGGACAATCAGACTTACTTTCAGACATATGTCAACTTACCAGTAAATTAGCCCTATATTAAACCTTAGCCATATTACAGCCATATGGTTGTGCTGACCTTAAAATGGGAAAAGGCCAGAGTGTGTTCTTCATCCAGTTACTCTGCTGAGGCCTGCTTGGCAGCATCTCATGTAGAATTTAAGCTGAATACCAAAGGGCCTACTTATCACTTATTCTCAGTGGAGACATTTTATCAGCAGAAGGTTCTACAACAACTAGCCTCTTTTCTTCATCACTGGCAGCAGGACGAGATTCTGTTGTTGAGCCACTAGAATTAGGTTAGGTTACTGTTAACACACAGGAAGCAAAAGATAGGTAAATGAATTTAACCTGGTTTGGCACATAGAGGACCACATGGCCTATTTCTGTCCCCTAGAAATTTGATCATGTCGGTATAGCAATTCCAGTAGTTCTGGAAACCATCCACAACTTCGATGAAGAAAACGTAAACATTAAAGAAGCAACTAAAGCATTCTTTTTTTTTTTTCCTGTTAATAGTTTTTCTTTCTTTTTTTGTTTTTAAAATAAACTATACACCAGTGTGGGGCTTGAACTCACGACCCCAAGGTCAAGAGTCGCACACTCTACCAACTGAGCCAGCCTATCACCCTTGTTAATAGCTTTCCTTTTTTTTTTTTTTTTTTTTTTTTTTTTTTGTTAATAGCTTTCCTGATGACTATTTTATGCATTACCTTTGCTTTCTCCTTTTCCGGTTTCTAGGCAGTAGTAATGTTGGGGACACACTCCCCACTGGGCAGCTGTCCAACATCCCATGGCGCCGGGCAGGGGTAAAGTACACAAATAATGAAGCCTATTTTGATGTCGTTGAAGAAATAGATGCAATTATAGATAAATCAGGTAATTGTGTGCATGTGATCTTATTTGGGAAAAACAGTTGAGCTGACAAAATTGAAATCTCTTGGTAGTATGGTTTCAGCAGCAAGGCATTCACTTCCTGATAGCTTAAAATCTGTTTATTTTGCCCAGAGGCTACATAATAATTTTCATAACCACTAGCTGAGATCTGCCAAACCTTTGTAAATCAGATCTCATGCTGCCTTACTTTAAGCCAGTTATTATCCTGTCTGCCTCTCCCTCTTGCCATTTATTCAACATTTATTGTATTATCTACCATGCACCATACTTTTGCTACCACTTTACATACAGTACTTCTGAAGACCCCAGACAATACAGCTGTACTCTATTAGAACCATAAATTTTACTAAAACATCTAGTCCAACCTTCACATTTTATAAACTGAGGCTCAAAAGGGTTTAGTAATCTGCTCAAGGTCACACAGCTAGTTGCTGTGTGAAAATGAGTTATTGTGAATTATAGCCAGGATTTTTTCTCCAATCAGTGCCCTTTTCATTATAAAAATTCTATCATACAGAATAATAGCTACATTATTACAGAATAATGGTTCCTATTCAAAGTTAACAGCTTAGTCCATTTCAATGAGAAATTTGCCTCATTTTTAAATTCCATTAAAAATATTTTAACTTCACTTTTTTTTTATAAAAGGGAAAGAGTTGATTGGGAGGGACAGAGGCAGAAGGGGAGAGAGAATCTTTAGCAGGCTCCATGCCCAACAGGAAGCCCAAGGTGGGGCTGCATCTCAGGACTTTGAGATCGTGACCTGAGCAGAAATCAGGAGTCAGCTGCTTAACAGACCGAGCCACCTAAGCACCCCAAAAACATTTTAATTTCATATCCAGCAGTCTTATAAGGTTGACTATGTCAAGACAGAGGCAGGTTTGATATTCCGTAGAATTACCCCAGTCCTACCAGTTAGGTGTGGGCGTTTAGTGAAGAAACTGTCATAACTGGTGCAATGGATCCTCTGTCCCACTAGCTTGTTAGTAGATGTGCAAGTTTCATTATGTCTGACACCGAGGCGATGTCTCCATTATTTCAGAGACAGTGATCGCTCTAGTCTTTACTAGACTCCAATTCCAGTGATGTTATCACTTCCTTTCTTCAGGATCTACAGTGTTTGCAGAAATTCAGGGGGTCATTGATGCTTGCATTAAGCTATCTGGAATGCCTGACCTTTCTCTTTCTTTCATGGTAAGTTTTGTTCTCCTGTCCTGTAGATCTTTGTATGCCTAATATATATGAAGTACTGAAAGAAATGATAAATACTGAGAGATGTTTGTATCTTAGATTGTAAGTATTATCTCAGAAATATTCTAAGATTTATTTACTTATTTAGAGAGAGCATGAGCAGGGGGAGGGGAAGATAGAGAGAAAGAGAGAATCTTAAGCAGACTCCACGCTGAGCAGGGAGTCTGACATGGGGTTTGCTCTCCCAACCCTGAGATCATGACCTAAGCCAAAACCAAGAGCCTGCTGTTTAACTAAACCACCCAGGTACCCCTATCTCAGGTACCCCTATCTCTTAGCACAGCTTCCCAAGACAGTGGCTTATGTAATGAGCATGACCTTTATGGAAAGGCTGAGGAGAAGTCTTCTCCTGGCTATGTTAGAAGTGGCTTAAATGGCTGGATGGCTTCTGCAAATCTGTAGTCTCACTGAATTATTTGCTTTACTGATAAGAAAGGGCATTGATCTTTTGCATCATTTTAGACTTGGCATGATACACTACTAAGAAAAGAGAACAAAGTTCTGTTGCTGTCTCGTTTTGACCTTGAGTTCTTCCAACTTCATTTTTGTCATCTGTGAAATGGAAATGATACTACGGCTCACATTTCCTACTTAATAGTAATTGAAATTCAACTAAAATAACATATGAAATATTTGCGGGTCACCTGGGTGGCTCAGATGGTTAAGTAGCCGGCTCTTGATTTCCGCTCAGGGTTGTGAGGTTCGAGATCTGCATCTGGTTCCACACTCAGTGGAGAATCTGCTTGAAGATTGTCTCTCCCTCTCCCTCTGCCCCCTCCCCTGCTTTACAAAATATATTTGAAATCTCAAAGCCTTGTGAAACTGTTAACTGTGTTATTGTGGTCATAGTAACAAACTCGTAATGTAACTTTTATCCTTAGGGAGTATATTAATTTCTCATAGTATCCTAGCAGACTTGCCCTATTCCGCACACTCTGTGAATACTGCCGTCTTGTTTTCCTGGCAGAACCCACGGCTTCTCGACGATGTCAGCTTCCACCCCTGCATCCGGTTCAAGCGTTGGGAATCTGAAAGAGTTTTGTCATTTATTCCTCCAGATGGAAATTTTCGACTCATATCGTATCGTGTCAGCTCACAAAAGTACGTTGATGCATCAACTAGAAATCTGCTATCATGTATCAGTGATGGGTAGTCCCCTTACCTTTTTCATTCTGACAGGTGGATACTTGAATTCATCACTGCTCTCTTTGGCCATGGCTCATTAGGAAACTCAGGAAGAACTGGTGAAAATATGTATCTAAAATAATCAGTGTTCCTTGAATGTGAGAATATAAAGTACTAGTAAAACATATACCGGAGAACAAACACTTTGGACTGTGCACAACCTACACAAAACCTTGAACCCATGCCATAATTTTACTGTGGTCTGTAGACTTCATATCTGACAGAGGGAAACAGATACATCTCTAATTCTCTAGGCAATCGCCCAATTAACTGACTTCCGGTCACTCTTTCGGGTACTAAGGTTTAAATGAATGAATTGGCACTGTGGGTTGTAAATGGTTTGTCCCTTGAAAATATCAGAAGGCGTTTGGGTAGCATCAGTAATACTCAAAAGCAGAGGAGTTATTTCTTGGCTCTTACCACATTTCATTTAGTTTAATTTTAAATTCTCTTTTCTATGGGACCTTAATTAATTTCTTCAAACTAGGGCTATTTGTGCCACTTGTTTATCCTATCTTGAGTCCTGTCTTGATTTGATACTTCTTGCTCAGAAATTGTGTAATTCCTAGTGTGGTGGTGCTTAAACTCTCTGGTGAGTACTAGTGAATGCTGACCCTCCAGGTCTGGGGGTATATGGCCCTGTGGTAGAGTCAAAGGAGTGGAATACTCAGGCTACCTCAGGAGCTGTCTCACACAATTAATTATGTTTGTGGTTGTATCTGTCTTTTTCTTTTCAGTCTAGTGGCAATACCGGTGTATGTGAAACATAGCATCAGCTTTAAGGAGAACAGTTCTTGCGGTAGATTTGATATTACAATTGGACCAAAGCAGAATATGGGGAAAACTATTGAAGGAATCACAGTAACAGTTCATATGCCCAAAGTTGTGCTGAATATGAACCTGACACCAACACAAGGCAGCTATACATTTGATCCAGTTACCAAGGTACAGCTAGCTCTAATCAAGAGTGAGCAAATGTTTCTGCAGTCTTTATTTTCTGATGGCAGGGAGGGCAGAAGGAAGGGTTAATGTCTTGGTTAAAACTAAAGTTCCTCACAAAACCTGAGAACAACCTATACTCGGCCACTGGCTATGGAGGGAATCCCGCATCTGCTGCTGAGGAGATGAACAGAAACGTGAGACTCATTCTGTTCTCCTTCAGAGGGTGCCTTTCCTCATCCACTGATAATCTAGAGACATACTCACTAAGGAAGAAGACGTAGAAAGCTTTTTTAAAAAGAGAAAAGCATGATCTGGATATAAGAAGTTAGTATTGTAGTCTATTAATTATTCGATTTTCTGTAGAAATTGATCATTAAGACCTTTCTTTTTCATTTACAAGCAATTCATACTCTTCCACAGGGAATGCTGGCTAGGATAGCTGCTTCCTCACCATACATAACCATACGTAAACGTGCCTCTAGCAAAGGGTTTGCAGAGAAACTGTAAAAAGATGGTTTTCTCTCAGATTCCTGCTTGGGTAAAAAGTGTGGTTCTTTTCAGCAGCAGAGTCATTGAGCTGCCTGCTAAGTGAAAAGGCATTTTTTAAAGTAAAAACCAGTCCTCAGGATTTGAAGAACTTCCCCAGAGGTTGACCACAGAGCCTCAGTTTCTTTGTAAAAAGAAGACAAAACCTACATCATAGGCCTTTTTGAGATGTATGAATAGTGCTAAGCACAGTGCTGTATCCAAAAGTGGATGCTCTATAAATGTTGGTTCTCTGCCCTCACCATTCAGAGTCACAGACCTGATTAGTGGTAAGACTCTGTGAAGATCCCAGGTCCCTTGTTTCCAAGATACTGTGCGTCATTCTGTACAGAAGTTTATAGTGTCTTTGAACATTTGTCTTTAGTAAATGGTTCAGATTGTATTTCTTATGCCTTTTTAAGGTACTAACATGGGATGTGGGAAAAATTACTCCACAAAAGCTCCCGAGTCTTAAAGGACTGGTAAATTTACAGTCTGGAGCACCCAAGCCAGAAGAGAATCCAAGTCTCAACATACAGTTCAAGATCCAGCAGCTTGCTATTTCTGGTAAGGATAAGTTTTGACTTATGTTTGCGGTTTAACTGAGTTTTGCTGGGGTCAACTATTTGGAGCTTAGAAGGGTACAAGCATTTCCTCTCTAGAAAGAACAATAGCTCCAGTTTGCCTGTCACACCGTGCTGTGGGGCCACAGTCCGAGGTACAGTGATTTGCAGAGCACTTTATTTCACACAGCTTTCTTCCTCTGCACCCTCTTCATCCAAGCACAAAGGGAGGAGTCATTCATACAGAAAGATTTATCCTTAAAAGACATTCTTTGCCCACTTGGGAATCTGAACTAAAACCATCCCCCCACAGTGCTATAATTTGTGAATAGTAGAAGGGACACTTGGTTAATGTCAGATTTACTCAGTAGTGTTCATTGCTAGAAAAATAACTGTTGGTTGGTATGGCCAGGAAAATAATTTGTTCCTTTCCTTACCTTTTTTTTTTTTTTTTTTGGACACAGGCTTAAAAGTAAACCGCTTGGACATGTATGGGGAGAAATATAAGCCATTTAAAGGAGTCAAATATGTCACGAAAGCTGGAAAGTTCCAAGTGAGAACATGAGAAGAGGCCAAAATTCCTCAAGATCCGTTTGTTTTTCTAGTGTCATTATAGTTTATTACTGTTAGGTACCAAGTGGGTGGGAATACATATTCTAATCAAAGCATTCCTATCATGCTACACACCGCTAATGAAGTTGCTTAGTAATCAATGTAGGGTTCTGAAGGAGCTTTCAGCTAAGGAAACTTTGAATGACTTAGCTTATTTTATATCTTTTCAGTTAGAAAGATTCTGGAGGTGACTGCTTCCATAGGGGGGCGTCAGCTGGAGGCTGCACATCATGACAATAAAGGCAAAAGGCTACAGTGATAACCTCTCCCCGAAAACAAGTGAACTGGTCTCAGCAGGAGCAGTCTTAATCTGTAATGTGATGTATCAAGTGCAGCCAAACATCACACCTGATTTTAGCCATCCCAAATCAGCATCTATCCCCACAGAGGAAGTTCTCCCCACCCCAAGAAGTTTACAAAAAACTGCCTCTTCAAGTGTTTGCCTTATTCAGCTTTTCACTTGTGCCATTAAGCAAGCACTGTAGCAAAAGCCACTTCCACATGGCCCTGGCAGGGAGCACCACTGCTCCGTGCTTCATTCTCACTGTACTTGGTATTGTATTTTTTATAAATAAGATTTTTATGTAAAGCTCAGATTTTGATTTACAGGGACCTTGCTGCAGTAAGTACCCATCTCAGTTTTGTGCCACTAGTTCAGCTGTTAGATAGCATAGTAAAAATCGTATCAAAGGGGCAAATGCTTTATTAAGGCAATAAAAGGGAACACTACTTCTGCTTTTAGGAAGTTATTGCAAGCACAAGCATTTGAGATTTGAAGCAAATTAAAGGGTAGAAGAGAAACTTAAGTGAACTTTGCCACCTTCATCCACTTAAACCATCTTAGCCTAAAGGCCTCAAGCCCTAGTTCAGCAAAAGAAAAAAAAAATGTGCCTGCTTCACTATGGTCACTTTTTTTTTAATCTTTTATCTTTTTTATTGTTGTTCTTAAGGTCTTGAATTTACCTGTATCCCTTGCCTTCAAGGGAAGCTCCTGTTTCATACTGTGTGCTTCCCAAGACTACAGTAGTCAGTAGGTTCCTTCCTCAGACTGTTGTCATAATTGTCACTTGAGTGTCTCTGCTGTACTGATACAGTACATGATATTGAGGCAGAAACAAGATCCTCAGTGACACTGATGAAACCATATTGATCGTCTTGACTGAGAAGTCAGTCTAGAGTTGTATCATTTCACTCAACCTCACTGGCTTTGAAGTCCTTGCCCAGTCACTTGGCCTCATTAGACCTGAAGGAGAGAGGAAGGCTGGAAGATACAAGTGCTTGTTTGTCATGGTTCCCACTGGTTCTTACTTATGCTGTTAGTTTTTTTCTTGTGACTCCCTTCTTTTCCTTCCTCTCGGCTTCTAACTCCTCCCATATCATAAGAACGGCCCTTAAATTCATCCCACTCTGCTGTTAAGGGCTAGTGGTTGAGGCTACCAGAGAGAGCCCAGCAGACAGCAGCGTTCTTACCTCTGCCTCCATAGGGTACCCAGCCTGCCGTTCACCTACTAGGAAATGGCACTTTGCAAAATTTGAAATTTCTTGTGTAACCAATATTAGCTTGGCAGCTAAAATCAAGATGTTGCCAAATATTTATTGTCTTTGCCTAACGTTGGTTACACAACCCAGTTGCTTTTATTTTTAATGTCTTTTAATGTCCTATCTCAAAAGAACAATCAGTACATTTTCTTTCTGCAGAATCCCGAATCTCAACCATGTATAACTGGACTGTCCAATTTTCTTTGTGCTGTCTTCTCTTATATATAAGTAAGCAGATTATATGCCAAGAGTCCCTCTCTAGCAATTTCTGCTAAAACTTTCAAGTAGATTGTTTCCTTTTACAATTAAATTATTGTATTTATTCATTTGAATCCAGTAAATCCTTTCTCTAATCTGGCTATACTGTCAATAAAAAGATGAAAGCAACAAGTTGATTTTTTAGCTTGACTGCTTATTGAGCATTCTCAGATGGGTACGCCTCAGCATCAGAGCAGCCTAAACATGATCAGTTTTTTGTTTTTTTACTTATGATAGTCACAGAGAGAGAGAGGCAGAGACACAGGCAGAGGGAGAAGCAGGCTCCATGCAGCGGGAGCCCGACGTGGGATTCGATCCCGGGTCTCCAGGATCGCGCCCCGGGCCAAAGACAGGCGCCAAACCGCTGCGCCACCCAGGGATCCCAACATGATCAGATTTTGTTCTGTATCATCACATAAGCTGTAAGGGTTGCAGCAAAGCACTTGGAAGTGCTCCTCTCATAACCTCAATATGTTAACAGCCATGGATAATTTCTCTGAGCATCACTGTCTCGCCAGAGACTGAGCAGTAAGTGATCAAAGTTACTCCCTATCACCACCACCACTACCACATACTAATAACAAAGATCCACAAATAACTTAGTAGTAGAATATTTTTCAAATGCAGAATTACAGCTAATCCCAGAATTGCCCCATTTTATAAATTCTTTTATAGAGAGACAGAGAGAGGCAGAGACACAGGCAGAGGGAGAAGCAGGTCCCCCACAGGGAACCCAATGCAGGACTCCATCCTGGATCTTGGGATTGATCATACTCTGAGCCAAAAGCAGATGCACAACCCCTGAGCCACCCAGGCAGCCCTCATTTTATAATTTCTTAAAGGAGATACCCTAAGAGCAAATGAAGTAGATGCTCATTTCTCTGCAGAAGGAAGTTAACATCATTTATCCAAACAGAATCCATGTGATGGATTCATTCCTAAAGTGGTGTTACAGAACAACCCTTGGAAGATGCTGGTCTTCACTGTTCTTGGAGTCCTCTGGTTTGAGAAAACAACTAAAATATAATGTAGCAGGAAGGCAGTACCCGTGAACATATGGTGAGTTACAAAAATGAGACCATGAATACTGTTTTCAGATACTGCTGAACTAATTCTGTAGCCTTGGACATTTCTCTTTAACTCCAGCAGTCTGAAATTGGCCTCTCTAGTCAGCAATGCTTCTAAACCAGCAGTAAATGTAGTCCACAGCACTACCCCTCTTTAACGATCTCCTTTCAGATCCAGAAAATCAGGCAAAAACAGTGATGTGCCCATTCTAACTCCCAAGTACCTACTCCTACTTCCTCAAGCAAGATAAATATGTCCCCCAAAGCTATGTCTGCCTTATAACCCTGGCAGATCTCCAACAGCCCTATTGTTCTATATTGGACTTTGAAATATGAAAAAACAGACCTGTGGTATTCCTGCACATGTAAAGCTTCAGCTTCTCAGGAGTGATGGTCTCCATGACTGGCTAGCATTAAGATAAAGACACACCACTTCAACCAGGGAATGATCCATATCATCTGTTTCCTTCCTATTGTTCACCTTGATCACCTCCTTCTAGCATGTAATCCCCAAAGTTGTCCTTTCGCTCATTAAGTAAATACACTACTGCTCTACAGAAGTAGGAGACACTGTTCATCCAGTACAACACCTGGGTTAAATAAAAGCGTTTCATTTCCAGATCCTGAGGATTAGTTTCATTGGCCATTTTTCAAACAAAGGAGAAAGCTGATCTAAACGTGTTTGCCAAAATAATATACCCATCATTTAAAGCATTATTTATACAAATGCACTTTATTGTTTTAAACAGAACAAAAGAAGAGGCAGAAAATATTTGCGTATAATAAATCCTAGCTTATAAATGTAGTTTTTTAGTGGTGATGTCTCTAATCAGTCTTCAGGGATTTTTTTTTTTTTCCAATTTGCTTCACTGTGTCTGGAGCACTGATATTAGAGAAAAGCACATCAGCATAAAGTGTAAACCAGTGTCTCAAACCACTGGAAGAACCTGGAGAGCAAACATGATTTTTCTTATTTCCTCTAAGTAATCTTTCATAAAACAAAAGGTGATCTTTGGCATAGATTCATACTTTAAAGGCATCAATATTGCATTTATATCAGGTAAGCAACTATACAAATATGCTGAGGGCCTTGAAAATAATATTCATCAGTTAAAGGAAAATAGAGGAAAGCCTGAGTGTACAGTACCAACTGAGGACAAGGTTTATACATTCGATGTTGGGATTTAACACATTGGAGGTGAGAAGGAAGGACATTCAGGCAATGGTTTCTTACTTCTTTACTCATCCAGTTCTGGCTTTGGGAAGAAGTACGATTTCATGTGCTGGGCAATGCTTAGACAGCAGTGTAAGTGCAAAAAAAAAAGAATTCTTTTCTCTCACTTTGCTAATAGGAAACATATGGTGATAATTAAATATTATACTCATTACTCACGGACATTCATTACTTGGGAGGGAGGAGAGGATAGAGGGGCTTGGTTAAGGGAGGAAAGAATATACTGAGGACTATTTCCCATTGATTCATCCCCAACGGTGCCAGAATTCCAGTCTGCAAGTGCCAACCTCCCTTAGGTAGGAAGAGCCCTTCAGACAGGATTGCCTTTCTATTAAACATTCCGGGGGTGGCAAGCACCAGTTCTTAGGACTGAATTTCAAAAGGATAAAAAGGATCTTTCAGAATACAATGAACAAACACATATCTTTAAAATCTTGTCTAGGAAGGGTAATGAGGGAGGAATACAAAAGCCAGGATTGGAGACATGATTTGGTTAAAAACTAAATGCAGCATTTCAGCTCAGAAGGGACAGTAAGAGCTAAGAATGAATGCTAAGGCCTCAACGCAGACCTCTGCAGGCAGTGACGAAGCATGAAGCGCCTGGGCGCAGCCCTGCTGGGAAGATGGGCAGGGCTGCACCCGGCTACTCTGCCCCTCGGTGGCAGAAAGCACCAGGACACACAGTGTGTGGGATGACTACCTTGGCAGGCCAAGGCAGGCTACAGGACAGGAACCTTCCCTAGCATAGACGTTGCTCAGGGGCAAGGTAAAGACAGAAGCACACGAATGTGATTCTGCGATTTCCTCCTGAGAGCAAAATTTGGTTTTGCACTAGGGGAAATTAGAAGGATGAAACGGGAAGGGCAAGAAGTGAATCCAGGCCCCACATGCTGGGGCTCCCCAGAGGCCATCTTCCCCTGTAGCAGCAAAGCTCACTTCTGAAAAGGACCCAGATAGCACAGCCAGGGTCAGGGGCAACGTGGAAAGCCCAAAACACATTTTAGAGGCACAGTGATTTCCTTCTTAACTAACCTGCCAGGGTGGGAGGGATGGGCGGGTAGTAAAAAGGAAGCAGAAAAGGAACTGTCCCCTAGGGAATGAGGGTGGAGCAGGGTGTCTGGCTAGTGTTCAGTCGTGGATTCTGAGCTTATGTGAAGTCCGTGGGCTAGAAACCCAGTCTTCCTATTGGACAGAGTGTGCACGAGTATAACTGTGTTTGAGAATATAGGCTGTGTACGGAGACGCGTTTCGAAGTGTCCATGACAAGAGTATACAAGGTTTCTAAAGTGAAGAGGCCCCACTCCTTTCTGTTATGTCAGGCCAGGATGTGGGTGGCTTTTAACCCCCTAGCAATTCTCAGCATCTTCTGGGACTCAGACCATTTCATTGTGTTTAGTAGGGGTTTCTGTGCCAGCCAGATGTGACCAGGTGCCTACTGGTACCAGGGAGTCTTTCTAACCCAGCGCAGTGTAAATCCAGCATCTGTTCGAATTTTGATTGAGGCAGCTTCTGCTTCTCGAACAGTCTCCTTCACTGACTGCATGAGGTTCTGGGCGTTGTGAACCAGCATCTCTGTAGCCTGCAAGCAAAGAGAAACGCTCCGTTACTCAGAGTCCCCTGATGTGGCCCTACCTCCAGAACTGGCTTAAGCTAGGAGTGGACTGCAGTTTGCCCGACCCACAGCTGGCATCCCCCGTACTTGTCATATCACTGGTGGGTTGGGGGGGGGGGGGGAGGTTTCACCAAAAAGAATCCAAAAACGGCCATCAATGATCATGTACTATACCCGCAGCTGGCCTCTAGCACATACTCCCTTCCTGGTCCTCAAACAAGCTGCTGCCTTGCCTCGGGCTCTTACTGTTCCCTCTACCTGGAATGCTTTTCCCTCACGGCTTAGCCCTCACCTCCTTCAGATCTTTGCTCAGATGTCACTTTGGGAGGCATTCCCTGATCACCTTATTTTAAATACAAACACCTTCCCAAGTGACAGCATTCTTCATCCTCCAATTCTTCATTTTTCTCCACAGAACCCGTCATTACTGATATGCTATATGCAAATTTTACCTAAGTTGTTTGCTTTATCTGCTATTTTACCTGATTTTATCAAATTTTAGTACCACGAGGGCAGTGATTTTTGTCACTTTTGTTTGCTGCTATGCCCCGTGTTAGGACAGGGCCTGGCACAAAAAGAGGTATTTCATAAATATTTTAATAATGAATGAAAAAATTAACCAAATGAGCAAGCCAATCATCTTATAAATCCATGAAAGTCTAAATACATAAATTTAGATACACAAGCTTACTGCAAACACACTAATACTCCAACATAGAAACTCAGAGAACTTATTGATCTATTAGGACAGTAATTTTTTTTTAAAATCTTTAACTATTTTTGATTTAAAAAAAAAAAAAAAACACCATTTTTGAGCCACAGACGCTTTGAGGATTTTGAGGAATTCTGTAGAGTCTTCCCTGGAAAATGCTCGCGTGTATAAAATTTGTCCACACAGTTTCTGAGGGTTCACTGGCTCTGAGACGCATAACTACGGGCTTAAATTCCTGGTCAGCTGATCTTTTCACTCAGTCCACAAAGAGGCTAAGGCCCAGATAGGTTCAGAGATTCGCAACCAAACTCACACAATCATCAGGATGAGGACTCAAAACGTCTGACTAGCAGTCCTGTGGTTTTGCAGTTCGACCACACTGTTAGTTTCTCTTTTTACTGTAATATTAGGAGGAACATAGGAGATATTCCCCAAATACATTTGTGTTGGTTAATTAAACGATATGGTCTGAAACCATGAGTCTTTATCCTTCTTTCTCTGTTTCCACTTCCTTTACTTGGTGCAGATGAGATCACATGACAAGGAACAGCCCAAGTGCCCAGACCCTGCCTAGAATACATGGAAGTTAGGGGTGAAGATCCAACCCCATGTTGTACAAGGAGGGGGAGGGGGAGGGGGAGAGCTGTTGGACTAAAACAAGGCAGTGGAAGCAGCACCACTGGCACCAGACAGCAGCCTCTGTCTCCTGGCCCAGAGATCAGGGCTGGCCTCCCGAACTACCTGTGAATTCCCTGAGGAGAGGGACTGTGTGTCTGTTTCTCTAACTCCGCTCTACAGCGCCCAATCCACAGCCACATGCTCACCCGTGTACGATGAGCCTGTCTGCGCAGCTCAACAAAAGATGTGCTACCTACTGTGAGGTGACACTAGACGTATGGCACACAGCGTGGCCTCCCAGAGGGGAGCTAAGGAGAGGAAGAGGTGCTCACATGAGAGCTTTCCCAATAGTTCTGGGCCACAATTCCAGGAGGCAGTGAAGGACGACAAACTCCAAAAAAGTGGTTGCCATCACTTCAGAGAACCCTCCTGCCACTCTTATTGCAATTTCTGTCAAAGAAAGCAAGAGAAGCACCTCCTCTGAGCTGTCATCTCGGCCTCAACCTGTCTCATGCCCCTGAAAAGCCAGCACGATTCTTCCTCGAGGTACTGATATCCCGGGGAGCTAGGAAGCAGAAATGCTCTCCAGCCAAAGGAGTGAATAGGCACTGGAGGCCTCAAGAGAGCCAAAGCTACTTCCTGGAGGAAAAGAACTGAGCTTAAACCCCAGGCCTCAACTTCCTATCTGTACAGGGACAAAAGCCACACAAGAGTTTTCCTTCAGCTGGATTAAATTACTATAAAGTGGCACAGAAGCTGCTGGCAAGAAAGAGCAGCAGAGGACACATACCTGCTCAGACTCCTCATCACTGATGTTGGTGCGACCCAGCATGGTGGCCTTCACCGTGGACAGGATCTTGAGTTGGGTGCTTATGGTTGGGATTCGCTCGCATACCTAAAAAGGAAACTTAATTTAGTATGTTTCTAACGTTCTTCTTGCCCGCCAGCTCTTTGAGGGCAAGACTTATCCACCGCTGTATTTCTGAGGCTGGCATGCAGAAGCCATTCGGTAAATCAGCAGCAGGATCCCACTTGCTTTCTCCCCAGAAGCAGTCTAGTCCCTCTCTTCAGAACGATGCGCTACCATTATCATTTTTTCATTTGATTAGGAAGGAAATTGTCCTGAATCTCTTTCCCAAATATATATGTGTATTTCCCCTTTCTGCTGCCTCTTCAGAGCTCCTCCACCTCCTCCTTGCTCATCCAGTTTTCTCTCTCTCGCTTTCTCCCTCCCACACCTCCTACTCTGACACACTCACACACACACAAACACACACACACACACATTTCTCTTGAGTACCTGTAAGAGGTTGGTTCTAATCCGCTTATCTGTGCACTGCTTGGCAACCTCCTTGGCCAACCGGGTCACCTCATCTGAGGCCTTGGCAATGTCCTTGGCACACTGAATCAGTGCCCGCTTGGTACCACTGCCCCCTCTTACCAGCCGAGACATCTCAGCCATCAGCAGAGCCATGCGTTTGGCTGCTGCAATGATGTCATTGCCCTAGAGAGAAGCAAAGATATAATGTGAGCTCAGCCCACACGCTGGCCAAGTTAGGGAAGGAGGTAGAAGCACAGAGAAGAGAGGAGGGAGCCTGCTGCTCTAGCAGCCTCTGGAAGGGTGAGGAGAGAATAAGGGGACTGCTCTTAAGTGACATGGACAGTACAGGAGAACAGAGAGAAGGGTGAGCCAGGACACTCCTCCCAGCACTCAGTGAGAGAGGCAGAAAGAAAGAGATGACCCCACTGAGAAAGGGAAGACCCGGATATTAGTCTGGAAGGGCAACATGTGCGCCCCGGCATGGCAATGAACGAGCACCTCAGCATCTCCAAGTTAATCATGTCAATAAAAATGAGGACGGGACCAAGAAGTTGGTTAAACAGGCATTTTCTTTCTGTAGGGGAAAAGCAGTAGAGCTGGCTTGAGGGGAAAAATACAGAGGAGCCTTTCCAGGTGCTGAAATCATCCCCTTCGCCCTAACCCTCGTTGCCAATAACAGCCAAGGACGGACTGTTGCAGCTGAGCTAGAATTTAAACCAAGTAACCATTATCAGCCTTGATGAGAAAAGATCTACTTTCTCACCTAGACTGCTCCTGCCCTCCCGTCTACTGCCTCTTATTTGTCCTGTCAGCCTAAGGGAACATGTTATTTTAATTTATCACATTTGAAAAGGCTGAGAATCAGTCCTCTCAGCTAAGTGGCTTCAATTAAAGAAACCTTCAGCTAAGAGCAAAAAAATAAAACTCATGAGTCAAGCTGTAAATGGAACCCCCCACTCCAACTACTAGCGGTTTATCTTCAATTCGGCATCTGGATTCATTAAAACCCTCATGGGTCATAATCAAGAAATGTACATGAAATTTACTTTATGCCCTCAAAAGGAGCAGCTTTTTGGCTGCTAACAACCAAAAATAACCACTGCAATGTTCAAAACGACCTAAAAGGTCAGGCCCTACTCATTTTTCCCCTCATGCATTTCAATTTCTAGACCAGGCGTGAGGCATACACAAACCATGCCACTGCAGGGCACTCTGGGAGACACCCCCACAGGCATCAGGAAGTGGCTGATCACTGTGCAGGGAGGCGTGTATCATCGCAGGCAGTAACTGGGGCCAGAGAGAACAGAGGTATGGGAAGAAGTCATGAGAACAGGGGCAGGTTAGACAAGGCCGTCTCTTCCAGTGTAGACCTGGGATCATTACAGGGTTTCACGAACTTGATTAGAAGACAGTGTAGTGCCAGGGTTAGTTATTACCCATCACTCTCCAAACCCTTTCCTTCTTGCAACATGCTACCTTCAAAAGGAAAAAAGTGATTACCCTCTTCCTCCACTCCCCAAACTAGCGTGGGTTCAGTCCCAAGGCCAAAGCTCTGTGGCTGCCTGTCCTGCAGCCCTGAGTGCTCCCTGTCCCCCACCCCCCCACCCCTCCCACCGAAACACCCAAGCAGTCAGTGAAGCCCCTTCCCTGTGGGTTCCTATTAAGGCCAGCATCTGCCAGGCAGCCAAGTGCAGGGCAGCAAGCAGTCCGCCCCAGAGACCCCGCCATATAAGCTGCTTCTCACCCTGACCAGCTCTGCTTGAGCCATCAGTGACAGGTCAGCAGAGGAGGGGGTGGCAGGCAAAGCTCAACGGTCAGGCCAGGTGACCTCTTAACGGTCTACAATGGTCCCCGACCTGCATGTCATTGAGAGACATATCCATGGCCTCCCAAGGGGGCTTAAGGTTCCAATTGTGGCCCCGAGGTCAGTAAGAAAAGGAATCCTTTCAGAAAGTGACCCCATCTCTAGCCCCAAACATAATGCAATCCAATCACTCTGGCATTAGCAGACCTATCAAACTTGTGAAGCCAGTCCTAACAACAAGGTGCAGACAGAGGCCCGCCCGCCCAGACTCACAGGACTCGCACAGACCATGAGTGATGCAATGTGTCAAGGCTGCACATGGCCGGATGCATATGGAGCAGCCCCCACCGGGGTGCTAATCAGTACCTTACTAGACCACTTGGTAGCTTCCCGATGCAATGACTGAGCCGCGGCCAGAATGGGCTGGTTGACCGGCTGATTGGATGGCATTAACAGCAGCTCAGGTTCGAAATCGTCTTCCATGTCAGGGGGGACAGGGAACCCGACAGCATCGGCCGCATCTGCCTCAGCTACAACGCCTATACCCACCTCAGCGGCTCGGTTACCCGGCTTGGTCGATGGCAGGAAGGATGAGAAACAGGGACAGTGTTAGTAAGAGCAGTAGGACTGGGGAAGCTGAGCATCAGCTGGTTTAGTAACCAAAGCTTGCCTAGGATGGGAAGGAGAATGGCCTCTCTCCAGAAGCCAGATGAACCGAGCCCCACAGAAGGGGAATTCTCAGCCTCCAGCACCAGCCCGAGCCCTCTCCGTTCTCAGTGAGTGAAAGAAAGGCTCACTCCCGTGGCAAAAGGTTTCCAGAGAAAAAATTTAAACCAAGAAAGCAAGCGGCATTCCTTTTTTATAACTTACCACCAGAGTTAAACTTGCCAAGAATAATTTTCATGTCACGACATTTCAGAGGAGCCAAACAACCAAACAATAGTGGCTAATTACCTTTAAAAGGAATCCGGGCGGGGGGGGGGGGGGGGGGGGGGAGGAAGCAAATGCAGCCACACAACTTGCTTTGAACAGAACAAAGTGATCATCCCTTGCTGGCTCCCTTGGGCACTGTTCTCTATCTTCCTGGACACAGGAAGTGACTTGGGTCAGCACTGCAGTTGCCAGGCCACAGATCATTATTTCCTTCAGGAGTTAAAGAGTCTCAGAATTTAAAATGATACATCAGAGGCAACGGATGGCAAACCAGGAAAGAGCCAAAGAAAACAAACACAATGATTGCGTGAAGAGGACCTATCAGATACCCCACAATCAGCCAGCTGAAAGGAGCCTCCAGAATAAGCCACATCCAGCTTCCCATCTTAGGGAAAGCCCACACTGCAGACCAGCTCTCTCTATCCCCTCAAGGTCTTCAGAGACAACACTTCCACGACCTCACACCATATCCACTGCTAGGGTTGACTCAGAAAGCTGTTCCTTGGGTACAACCTCAATCTCTCCTGTTGCTCACTAGCATTCTCACTCCAACCTCAGTTTACACACTTCACAGATAACACATGAGTGTGGCAACTGACCAAGGCTGAGTTGAAAGGAGCCCAAATTAGTGCCCATGAGAGAACAGGACCCATGAGTGGGCAAGAATGCATTTAATACCAGGGATGGGGATTCTGGAAGGTCAGGGCAAGAGGCAGTGTGATGGGATGCTGAAATAGGCGGAGGGGAAAGAAAATTAAAGAAACTGCCTCAGTGAAGCCAAACCATGCATATGAAGAATGGTGAAAACAGTTTCTTCTTAAAAAAAAAAAAAAAAAGAAGAAGAAGAAGAAAAGAAAAAGAAAATAGATTTATTTTAAAGTAATCTCTATAGCTAATATAGGGCTCAAACTCATGACCCTGAAATCAGTGGTCACATGCTCTACCAACTGAGCCGGCTAGGTGCCCCTGAACACAGGTTCTTTATATCAAACACATCTAACCAAGAGGAAGAAAGAGTTTACTTGAAGTTTATTCGAGGTTGCTGTCACTCCTAAAATTCTTATACTGCACAGGAAACCTGTCTCCAAAAGGCGATGACAAAGTTCCAGAATTCAGGGCAAACAAGGGGTTCAGGTACATTCTAAACCCTTTCCCTAAACTCTGTCTCAACCAGGACTCATCCTCATTCCTTAGAGAAGAGGGCAGCTCGCTGCTGCTGGAGTTCAGAGTCTCACCGTGTACAAAGTCAGAATGACAGATACACAAACGCACACGGTTCAAGGAACTCCTGACTTCACACATCTCAAAGTCGCCAATCCCGCAATGCTCCAAACCTCCCGAGACAGTCGGGCCTCAAGACTTCTGGCTACAAACAGCAGAGTGGGGTAAATATGTAGGCTGATGCCATGTGCCCTGTAAGTTTATTTATAATTCACATATATTTTGTGTCCAGCTACATGGTATATCTGGGTTTATTATAATGAAATTTAAATTCCCTTTAAAATCTTTGAGTAAAACCAACCTCTGCTGTCACCTCCACTCCACTTTCCACATGCACTGCTAATGCTCCTGGAGGTGTGCATGCCCCAGGTAGAAAGATATGATTGCAAATAATTCCACGATCAGACCCAACACCAGCAAGGTCACTGTTCATTCCTTCTTAGAACCTGGGCTCACAGCTAACAGCACAGAAAAATACGGAGTTAAAAAACCAAGGTCAATTTCCCAGCCTGGAAAAACCCAAGATCAGCTGCCTGCAAAAGGTCCCTGGGGAACTGCATTTAATACAAGAGCCTGAGACGGCTGAGGGCGTGAAAAGGCAAATAAATGGTGGGAATGAAGATCTAGAAGGAAGCGTCATATGACAAACAGTTTAGAACTGAGGTAGAACTACGTCTCACTGTCAGGCTAGCAATAATGTTTAGCTCTTATCTAGAAAAACTACCATGCACTCTTCATCATTTAGGGGGATAGAGGCAAAAGTTATTCATGGGGCATGACTGCTGCTGCAGCAGCATCCACATTTTCACCAACCACGTTATTATTGACACTTTGAGATTTGTGGAGCTAGAGTTAGCCTGCAGCGGGCTGGAATTGAGGGGTAAGATGATTCTGAGAAAAAGAATAAAGCATGTGCCTTCTAAGACATCCATCAACCTGCTTTTATGAAAAATAGAAGGAAAACACAAACACTTCATTTAACTCGAGCAGAGCCCCCAGAAGACTACTTCACGATTGGAGCACTGATAACTAGCAAGAGAGCATCTAAACACATTCAGCAATCCCAAGAAAGAAAAGCAATTTTTAAAAGACCCCAAGTGTCCAGGGTCACAGGAGCAGACACTTGCATGGACAGAGGAAAGGAACCTCCTCTCAAATATCTTACTAAACCACAAGTAAAAGGGCGATCATGTTATTGGCAACAGCAGGAACCAAGGCAGAGAGAGGGTAACCTTCCAAGAAGACTCTTCTTCCTGGGCTGTGAGCTCTTCTTCATCCTATTCCAACAAGAAAAGCCTCCTTACTTACCTTGCTGGACCATTTGCGAGCCTCATCATGGAGCTGCCTGGCAGCCATCATCATTGGCTGGTTAATCACCTCCCCGGCTTTCTGCTCAGGGAACTCTTCATCCTTCTCCTCCGGTGGTGGGGGCCTGGGCGGAGGGACCTCACCCTCAGGCAGAGGTGGTTTGGGAGGAGCAAGCTCATCTGCCAGCTAAGGAAGAATTACTGGGTTGTAAGTAAAACCCTAGGAACTACTCCCTTCTAGAATTCTTTCCTTTTCCTCTAAAAAGCATCCCCAGAAAAGCCACCCACACTCATTCCATATAAGACCACCCACACTGAGCACAGGGACCACCTGCTTCAATCTCAACAGATGCATACTTTCTTCCTTGCTTCTCCATAAAAAGCCAACAGCTACAGTTTTGGATGCATCCCAGGGAGGCACACATAGCACCACTTCTCTGGGACTGAAGATTCCTAGAGAAGATCTAATTTGTGGTCCCGGTTGTTGAAGCCAGTTGCATAGGCAAGTTAACTTCTCTCCTGGGCCTCAGCTTTCCCATCTGGCAACGAGGGGCAGCTAGATCAAATGATCTCTAAGATCCTGAGTCTAAGTGTCATGAATCTGCTGATCACATACAAAGCCAGGTCTCAGAATAGCCCCCACCCTGGCCCTCACCACGCACCAACAGCCCTGCTCCAGAGACTCAAACGAAGCTGAAGCATTGGAGGCTACGGAAGCACTGTGCCTTAGCTCAGGCAAAATGACCCAATTCTGTCCCCAACCAACCTAGAAACTCACATCTCTTACTGACATGAAACATGGGAAAGTAAATCAAATGGTTGCCTTGATGAACTATTCCCAAAGTCCAGCTATTTCCAGTAGTGTTAGAATAATCACTATTTCCTATTCTAAGATTTGTATCTATAAGATATTGCCCAACTAAGCCTCCTCTTCAACCACTGACCTATGGAAGAATAATTTATGGCACTCTGGGGATGCATCAAAAGACTTTAAATTATAGTTGGGGAAAAATAAGCTTTAAAAAAAAACAAAGACTGTACCACTTTTATTACTAAAAAAAAGTCAAGGAAAGGAAAGAAGGTACACACGTCTAGCTACCTCAGTTTCACCACTGTCATCTGGGAACACAAAACATCTCCACACCACCAGATGATTTCCCCACTCCTCATTAACTCACCCAGGACCTCAGCACTCATCACACGCACATTTGCCAAAGCCAGCTGTTCCACGCTAGTGGGTCCCCAGCACAGTCAGCCAACCCACATCCCATGCATAAGAATGGGGTGCAGGGGGTGAGGTGCTCTACTGATTTGGGAATGAAAAACAACTTGTGCGCCTAAGCTTCAAGTAAAAGCTAAACAGAGACACCTAGTAAATGCGGCTGCAGGGCACAGCTTACCTCCCTCTTGCTACAGTCCCAACACCCTCTGCTCAGTTCTCCCCATCATCCTGAATTTACTTACACGGAGCTGTTCAAGATCTGGAGGAGGAGGCGGGAAGTCAGGCTCCTGAGGTTGGAAGGCTTCTCTGACCTTGGCCACAGCTCCCAGGATCCGATATCCTGAGTCCAGGAAGCTCTTTTGCAGGCCTAAACATAAGACGCCCTCACTTTCAGCTGGGCAGGTCAGTGCCCTGGAGCACTGTCTGTCCAGCAGAAGAACTGGTTTCTATTAACAAAAGCTGGATGTGAAGCTGCCAGGAAGCATCACAGGCAGTGATTGAAGTGGAAGGGACGTCAGGGCAAGGCAGATGCCATAAGGCCTACAAAGAGCCAGAAGAGTCACAAACCAGCTAGTCCCTGTGCTGCAGGGTGCCTTCTGGCCTGTACAATTAACAAGTACTCAAGACGTTCCTGGGTGTGATCACTTTGGGCTCAGGTGGTGCTCACCACTTCTCCTATAATGATGAAGCAGTCAAGAGATAAGGCTGCCAAGTCAGAACAGGAGAGATGCTGGTTTCAGATGGGGCATACGGTCCCTGGAGGACGTCTCACCTTTCTCCCTACTTCATTGCTCAACCTGGCATTAAGTGTATTAACCCCTATGTTGATCAAATGCTGCTATGGTGTCCAGTCACCTGGGATTCAGGAATTCTACTCGAACTACTAGAAACTCCAATTAGGAAACGGAGTGTGTTCTTAGTGACGGTGGGCTGAAGGCGTGGGTAGGGATGAATAGGGCCGCCCTTCCTTCCCACTCCCTTACGCTGCCTGGATTACTCGGAGACAAGGCTAGACACGCTGGATGCTCAGAACACGGAGGAATTCAGATGTTTCTGACCAAAGAAGCAGTAACATCTTTAGTAATACTGGAAATGTGCTCAGAATTCAGCTAAAGAAAAATCTAGATTCCTTGGTGTGGGATCGGGATATTTACCAAGGAGATCTACAGGTCAACTTAAGCCCTCCAGATTTGGCAGAAACAGAAAATGTCTTACAGAGAAAAGACAGTTCAAGAAAAGCAGAAGAGAAGTTAATGCCAGTTACATAAGCTAAATGGTTGATAAAATGGTTTTCTTGCATCTTTTGAGCAATTTCCAAAACAATGACTAAACAGAGCCAGGAGCTATCTAGTCAGACAACATTAAGAAAGCACAGAAAAGATGGCCCAGAAAAACTAACTCACAATAAAACCTGCCAATATTGGAGAAAATATTCAATGTGATATTTTGGGGGGACATCAAAAGAGTGATCTAGCAATCTCAAACTACAGATCTGTAGGTTTTGCTCTCAGATACTGGACATGGTGGTTATGGGGTGGGTGCACACCGTCTCGGCACCCTGTCAGCTTCCCGAGTTAACCTCTCGAGGGAGGTGAACCGCACCATGCATCACTTACCAGGGTCGGAAATGTTTCCAGCCACAGCCTTTGCATCCATCACCATTGGGGAGATGGTTTTGCTCAATTCATCGGAGGCAGCTTTTACAGCCTCACGGAACTTGGGATCCTCAGAGTTCTCCACCTCCCTCTTAGCCACCAGCAGGATACGGTTGGCCCGGCGAGCGATGCTGGTCGCCCCGGCGACCAACATCTGTGGCTGAATGTTGGCCATGGCTACTTTACACTTGTCCAGGTCTTTTTTAATTGCTTCTTCGGAAGCATCCAACAGAGATTTGGTATCAATAGCTTCGTCCACCAGCCCTGTCAGGAGAACAGAAATGGAATTTCGTTTCTACTTTAGAAGAACAGCGGCTCAAAAACCCTGTTGTCCACTCGAGTCTCACGTGAAAATGTCACACCCAGAATTCTCTCCTTCAGCTCCGAGTCCTTCCTAAACAAGCAAAAGCTTCCAGATGATTACCTTAGTTCAAAAAAAGAGTGAAGATGTAGTCCAGGAGGCTGTACAGATTCACAACACTCATACCAACCGTGGTCACTGGCCTTCTCGAGTCGACCACAGGTCACCAGAACCGCGGCGACATCAGGAGGATGGCGACTCAGGCCTCTGCGGCATCTCCACATTCTGCTAATAACATTTTCTCCCTTCCCTCCTCACTCCACAGCCATCTGTTGCGTGCTGGCAGCTTGTAGGGCCCAAGACGAGCCACGCCGCTGAGGATTCTAATAACCCCGGGCAGCTGTTTCTTGTTTCTGTTACCTCTCCTCCGACACCTCAGGAGCTCCACTTTCATCTCTGGCTGCCGTGGCTCCCGTCACCACAGGTTCAGCCGGGGAAGCCGGAGAGCCCGCATCCCTCCCTTCTGCCCTCCTCTCCTAGGCCTCCCTCCACAGACCGTGAAGATTCGGAGGTGCCGCTTCAGTTGCACGGACACGCGTTTGCTGGCGGTTGGCTTCTCCTCTTTTTTTAAAAAACCACGTAGTTGATAAGTTGGAGGGAACTCTGAGACAAGGTGTATTAAATGGTAGCTATTGTGGTTCCTTGAAATGTGAACCCACTGAAAATGACAGGGCCACTCACTGTGTCCGCGAACACTGCCTCGCAGCCTCTGAAACCAAACTCTGGTTCAGACGGAGCAAAGGCACTATTCAGAGAGGAGATAGCAGCCCTAACAATACACATCACACAGGGAGGGCAGCATTAAAATAAGAGGGACTCAAAGAGCCTCTCTTCAAACAAGTTGCAAGGCTTGAATGAGAAGCTGCCGCTGCTCTGCGGCCTTAATCAGGGCCAAGTACACTGTCGGGCACGTGACCATCCCTTCCTCCAATTACAGCCCAGTCACATAACCGGTCCTGCTTGAGTTTCTGCAAACACACTTCTCAAGGGCTCCACGGTAAGAGCTTGGCACACAACCCTACCTGTCATTTTTTCAACATTATCGATCCACTGGTTCTTCATGGTCTCAAAGTGTTCGTAAGCAGCTTGATTTCCAGGATTCCTAAGTAAAATGCGAGCAGCTGAGACCACCTGTGGATGACAAAACAACCCGTAAGCCCCAGGGCGCCCTTGCACTGGGACACAAACCTTCAGCGAAGCTTTCCCCTCTCTCCACCTACAGATGGCACTAGAAAGCCAAAAATGGGCAAGCCTTTCAGGCCGAATGCAGGAACACTTGGTCTCTGCAACCGCTCACCAGAGCAAAAGGTTTTATAGTCACAGGCTGATTCTGAGAAGGTACCAGAATAACAAAGTGGCGTTCACTTGATACTTCAGAACATATACAAAGTGACTTATGTTGCTGGGTCGTAGGGCAGATCTATTTTTAACTCTTTAAGGAATCTCCACACATGGCTGCACCAGTTCACATTCCCACCAACAGTGCAGGAGGGTTCCCCTTTCTCCACATCCTCTCCAACATTTGTGGATACAGATGCAATGAAACACCGGGACACCTGCACCCCGATGTTTATAGCAGCAATGTCCACAATAGCCAAACTGTGGAAGGAGCCTCGGTGTCCATCGAAGGATGAATGGATAGAGAAGATGTGGTTTATGTATACAATGGAATATTCCTCAGCCATTAGAAACGACAAATACCCACCATTTGCTTCGACATGGATGGAACTGGAGGATATTATGCTGAGTGAAATAAGTCAATCGGAGAAGGACAAACATTATATGGTCTCATTCATTTGGGGAATATAAAAAATAGTGAAAGGGAATAAAGGGGAAAGGAGAAAAAAATGTGTGGGAAATATTAGAAAGGGAGACAGAACATGAGAGACTCCTAATTCTGGGAAACAAACTAGGGGTGGTGGAAGGGGAGGTGGGTGGGGGGTGGGGGTGACTGGGTGATGGGCACTGAGGGGGGCACTTGATGGGATGAGCACTGAGTGTTATGCTATATGTTGGCAAATTGAACACCAATAAAAGTAAATTTATAAAAAAAAAATAAATTTGTAAAGTTCAAAAGAAAGTGACTTATGTTTAGACACTTGATGTTTAAAAGAAATAAATAAGATAAAAGAAATAAATAAACACTTGATGTAGATTTTTCCATCTTAAAAAGCACCACCAAGACAGACACAGCAAATTACTTAAAACTGCTATTTACAGATTTAAAAAAAAAAAAAAAAAAAAAGGAACTGGCTACAGTTCACGAAGTACTTCCACATGCATTATTTTACTGCATCCATTATCTCACAACACCCCTTAGGAAACAGGATGGGTAGGTAATTCCACCAACTTACAGATGCAAAAACTAAGACTTAGAAAATGTAAGCGACTTGCTCAAGAGCTCCCGGCAAACCAGTTAGAGGAGCTGGGGAAGGAACTAACACTGCCCGAATATTTGGTAAGTTACAGGCTACACACATATCCTCTTAATCCTCCAAAATATCCATTAGGAAGGAATTCCCTCCATTTTACAGATGATTAAACTCAGAGTCACAGAGGATGCAAGTCTAGATCTGTCTCCAGAATCCTTACTCTTTCCATAGTTGGTATTTTTAATTTTCTGTTTCTCTTTTTTAGGAATCTCAGTTTTATACAGAAATGCCTATGTTCTATGTTCTATGTTTTATGGAAATTTTTAAAGAAAGTTACACATGTTCATATTTTATAGAAATATTTTTTAAAAGTTGGGCATGTGTGATTTTTCAAGAGAATCTAATTTGTTAACATGCCACGTGGGCAAAAAAGCAAACAATAAAGAGGTGTGGGTTTTTTCCATCCCTTCCTGCAAGTTCCCACCAAAGCCAGTATCACAGATGTGTAAAGCTCCTGATATACTAAAGGCACACAATACATATCTGCTGAATAAATCAATTTTTTAAATGAATTCCCTATAATTTGATTAGAAAAAAAGTGCAAACATCACACTAAAAGATGTTGGACTGGTATTTTTAAGAATACTTGTCACATATTAGAACTTCAATTCCCACCCAATTTGGTTTTTTTTTGCTCCCACTCTACCAGTATACTATTCACAGCATACTGGCTATAACGTGGTTATATAATGAAGTAGAAAAAAAGAAAACAAGTTATGAACACAACCGGATTTTTTTAAAATATCCTCAAAGAGATGTGGGGAAGGCAGACGCTCTGCAATCAAAATAGACTTAACCTCTCAAGATTATCCAAATATTTCCCAAATTATGGGTGTGTGTGAGCAGGGGTTGCTTTACTACTTTTTTCTACTCTCAAAAGTAATCTATGATCATTGTAGAAAGCTAAAACAATACAAAAATGATTTTGACACTGTGAGTTTGTTTCTTTTATGATAATGTAGAATAAGTGTTCAAAAATGTATAGAAACTATTCTATAATTGACCTTTACTGCACACTATACGGTGAGTACTGAAACAACGAAAAAGTGAACAAAATTCAACCTGGGGTGTGAGTTCTCGGGCCGTCTTTACTGATGCCTGAATGCCTTCTACGGTGGATTTATTAGCAGTTCCAACAGCAGCCGCCTTCTCCGCTGTGGCACCAAGCCTTCCTGAATGGTGCTCAAAGTTAGCTGCCCTCTCATCAAATACCTTGAGGAAAAAACAAAGAAATTAGGAAAATTTATTTCAGTAAAAGAAGTCAAGAAGCCAAAGAAAAAACTCTCTTTAAGTAGAGGCAGTAACCACTTAAGCAACAACTTCACAGATGACATCAAACCTTAGTCAATAAGACAACAATCTGGCGATTGCCAGGTCTTGACCTTGCTCTGTGTCCTCAGAGATTTGGCCATAAGCATCACATGCGTGCACAGCCTACCCAACTTTGGTTTTTGTTTTGTTTTTTTTCCTACCCAACTTCGAATTTCAGTTCAACCAATGCTTACCAAGTGCAGACAGGATACAGAGCACCGTGTAGTCTGCAATAAGGAGTCCACAGACTTCAAAATTCCCTGTCTTATCCTGTAGTTTCAGGAAGACAGACAAACCCACCCAGGCTCCAGTGTAGTTGGCTGGGGACATTAAAGGCCAAGAACATCCTCGTCCTAACCTGAACTCCAGCCGCCTCAAGGCAGCATCCCTCTCATATCCATTACCATTAATGTTGTAAAAACTCTGCTCCTGACCTCCACGGGAAAAATGATAGCTGGTGCTCACACTCAGGCCTGAGACTAGGGCAAGGAAGGCTGATTTTTATTACCCTGAATACAAAACCACCTACTTAATTGTTCATTCACCTCTCAAATTAAAAAAAAAAAAAGTTAACTTATCCTTTGATGTGGATATTAATGCAAGGCTGAGTATGATGAAGGGGACTATTTAACTCAGATAAAATGACAAAAGCTCTTCTGTCGCTTGTTAGGGTAACAGTGCTTGAAAACACAAGGCATACCAGTGCCTGGTCAGGTTTACACTCTACACATTGCATGTCAGAAACTGCCGACAGGATCCATCCTCTTCTATTTTTTCCCCCGAGGATCTACCTGCCCCACCAGGGCAGTTCTGACTCTTAGCAGACCATCTCTAAGCTCTAATGGTCTCCTGGTTCAGCAGCAGGTTCCAATCGAATCGCCAGGGTGCTGGGTTGACCCACTCAAGTCTCTTGCCCACACTGGCCTCTTGTTTGGGTTCAGCCACCTGGGTTCTTGCCATTTAATGCTCAGAATTTCTGTCTGAACCTCTGATCTCCTAGCCTCAGTCCTTGTTTCTTATCTTGGCTGGTCTCCCACCCCTGGATCTACAAGGCTTTTGCTTACCCTACTTAATCATCCCAATTCCAGCCCTGTCTGCTGCATCCTCTGATTTAACTGGCTGTTTGGCCTGCTTTTCTTATCACTCAGCCAAAATTTACTGAGCACCTACTATGTGCCAGAACACTTGAATGGGTGCTAAAGATACAAAAAATGAATAAGGCACAATTTCTGCAACTCAGGAGCTCACATCCTTGAGATGTAAAAAAAGGCCCATAAACAGATACTTATATTAGAGTGTATGATGTACAATCATAAACCTAAGCGCTGACATCATGGGAGCAAAAGGAAAGGCGCTTAAACCTATCCTGGAAGTAAAGGATAAAAGGATAAAGGATAAATAGGAATTAGCCCAAAAAGAAGGAAAAGGTAATTAGAAACAAAAAGAACAGAGACAAGGAAGAGAGAAAGGACAGAGTCTGTAGGAAACTATAAGCAGTTAAGGGCTACTGGGGCATGAACTGAAAAGCAGACGCTTGTGGGAAACAGGCATAAAGAGAGTACTAGGAGCAGATCCTGGCACTCTGGCTTTATCCTATGCGAGAGGGAAGGCCTGCGAAGGGCTAAGTAGTGAAATAGGGTCAAATCTGTATTTTTATTTTATTGGTGGCTTAGTGACAGATTCAAAGAAGACCAGTCACAGCTGTGCAGTCATTTAGGCAACAGGGGACAAGGATCAGAACCAGAGCTGTAGCAACATGAATGGAAAACGTAAAGGATTCAAGGAATATTTGTGAGATCAAATTAGCTTGCCTTAGATATTTATTGGTGTGGGAAGAGTCAATGGCGACTCACACATTTCCGAGAGAGAAGAGAGGGGGACAGGAGGACAACACATGCTGACATACCAAGGAACCAGCAGAGACTCTTTCTACTAGTCTAAGACTCAGAGAACTCTGGAATGAAAAGAATAGCAAATCATCCTAGTCGAAGGGGACCATGAGCTGAACTGTGCCATGACCTAGGCTAAAGAAGGAAAACGGGGGTCATCAGCAAAAAGGAATAACACAAACCTCCACCCACTACTTCTACCTGGTCTTAGGTGCCTGACCCAACAGCCCCTTCTTCTTTGCTGCCAATACTTGCTTTCCTAGATTCCTCTACAGCTAGAGCAGCCATATGACCAAGTTCTAGCCAATGAAACATAAGCAAAAGTCTCCTGGGGGATTTCTGGGAAAGGCTTTACTTCCATTCATTCAGCACCAACAATGTGCCAGGCATTGTTTTAGGAACTGGGAATATTCATTCCTGCTTTGTCAGAAGATTCACTGACCATAGAGTTGAGGATCCATTTCTGGATTCTCTATTCTGTTTCATTGATCTATGTGTCTGTTTTGGGGTTGGTTGGTTTGTTTTTTAAGATTGTTTTTATTTATTCATGAGAGACACAGAGAGAGAAGCAGAGACATAGGCAGAGGGAGAAGCAGACTTCCTGTGGGGAGCCCAATGCAGGACTCAATCCCAGGACCCAGGGTCATGCCCTGGGCCAAAGGCAGACGCCCAACCACTGAGCCCCCCAGGTGTCCCTACGTGTCTGTTTTTGAGCCAAGAAGTCCAACGGTGGATGAATGGATAAAGAAGATAGATATAAATAGATATAGATATAGATATAGATATAGATAGATATATACTACACAAGATGGAATATTACTCAGCCATCACAAAGGATGAAATCTTACCATTTACATCATGACATGGATGGAACTGAAGGGTATTATGCTGAGTGAAATAATTCATTCAGAGAAAGATAATTACGACACAGTTTCACTCATATGAGGAATATAAGAAAGTGCAAAAGATCATAAGGGAAGAGAGGAAAAATGGAATGGGAAGAAATCAGAGAGGGAGACAAATCATGCGAGACTCAACTATGGGAAAGAGGGTTGCTAGAGGGGAGGAAGACGGGGGAATTGGGTAGCTGGGTGACGGGCATTAAGGAGGGCATGTGATGTGAGGAGACCTGGATCTTACATGCAACTAATGAACTATTCAACTCTACATCTAAAACTAATGATGTTCTATATGTTGGCTAATTGAATTTAAATTTTAAAAAATTAAATTTAAAAAAAAAGAACTGGGAATAAAGGGAGGTCTGAGTGGCTCAGTCAGTCAAGTATCTGCCTTCAGCTCAAGTCATGATCCCAGGATCAAGCCCCAAGTCAGACTCCCTGCTCAGCGGGGAACCTGCTTCTCCCTCTACTTCTCCCTCTCCCTCTGCCCCTCTCCTTGCTCATGCTCATGCTCTCATTCTCTTGCTCTCTCTTTTGCTCACTCTCAAATAAATAAAATCTTATAAAGATTTTAAATAAAATATTTAAAGAAAAAAAACTGGGAATAAAGTATGACAAAACAAAGTCCTTGCCTGCATGGCCTCTCAGGCTACTGTGAGGGAGACAAACAAAAAGTGAAGTAAACATGTCAAATGTTGAAAAATGCTGAGGAGAAAAGTAGGATATGGAGATTAGGAAATCCCCGGGGCTGGGGTTGCTATCTTAGGCAGTGACCCAAAAGTGGCATTTCAGTAGGAGATGAAGAAAGGGAATGAATAATACAAATAATTATCTATGGGAGGAACAGAGAGAACAAGTACAACTGCCCCAAGGTGAGAACACAGTAGACATAAACATGGCAGCCCGGGAAACAACACCAGGAGGTCAATGTAGACAGAGGAGCATGAGGGGTGAGGTCAGAGAAGTAGGCGGGAACCAGCTGCCGTGGTGCCCCGGAAGCTTCGAGAACAACTCACACCAGCTCATCAGAGCCAAACATGCCCATCTCTTCCTTCCCAACTCTGCTTTCAGTGACTCCACAAACAGTCATGATGGGAATATTTACATCATGGAAATAAACAAGCTTTACAAATTAGGGTGTTCTGGTCTTTAGACTTTCCTGGAGTGCTGTCCTGCCAGCACATCACTGGCCTTACTGTTATTTTAAGGACGCTGGCTTCACTCTGGAAGAGGAAGGAGTCATCGGAAGAGGCTGAATATCTGAATGACATCAAATCATTTAAAAGGCTTGCCTTGAATTCTGTGTTGAGAATAAAATGTCCTAATAAAAGGGACGGTTATGACTGGAGGGCCCTACCCCTTGTTTCTTATTGCTCTGAACATGATGCGCAGAGTTATAGCAGCCATCTCACACCATTAGGAAAAGACCAAGAAAATCACAGGTATGCCAGATCTCATGATGACAAACTGCTGAACCTGTCAAGGATCACCTATCTCCATGTTTCTTGTCACACAATAAAAAGAAAACCCATTTGTTTTTGTCTCTGATAGTCAGGTCTTCTACAGCTTACAACTGAAGACATGTCCTAAAGACATTCCTAACTGATACACCTGATGACTAAGGAGGATGTGGCAAGGCCTTCCCTTTTCTGCCCTCCCACACTTCATCCACAATTTCCCAACCACTGCCCCTGATGCACACGGAAATCACATTTTGCCTTTACAAATATACAAATATATATGAGTGTGTGTGTGTTTACAACTGGCCAAGAGAAGAAATGGAAGACCTCAGATACTCACTTCCTCCCTACTGGGAGCATCAGGAGGTGCAGTGGCCGCCACTGCCAACAGCTTGATGGGAGTTGTGGTATCGCTGAAAACATCTGACACCTCCTGAGTCATCGCCTCCTGCATCCGGGCTTTCAGATCCTTAAAAACATTGTTTACAAATAAAAATTACCAAAAATGTCCAAAAAGCACATCTGCCAATGTCCTCACTTCAGTGACACATTCATTCATTCATTCATTCATTCAATCTTTCATTCAGTAAGTATTTACTATCAACTATGTACAAAGTACTGCGCCAGCACGGAACAGGTGTAAGATATGAATCCTATCCTCTAAGAGATCAGTGTCTGGTAGAAAGAGTAAGACAGGACCCACATTTCCCTGGAGACTGCTCCACCCAAACAAGAAATCTTACTTCTTTTCTTGGTGGCCTCTAAGAAATCATACTGAGATTCATGGGGTAGAACCCAAAGAAGACCCTGAAATGAAATGAAGTTCCTCACCACTCCCAATGCTGGAGGAGCCTGATAATGACCACAGAAGCTGTAAGGATGGACACAGTCCCAAATTTCTAAGCATTTTCTCACATTACAAGTAAATAAGTTAATGATGGAAATTTCTTTTGGATACATGTTTTTTCAGTTAAGTTTCTGGAATAACTTGATAACCAGTGTATGTACCCATTTCTTAACATGAGTCTAAAGACAGTTCTTAGAAGTCATGAAAAGGCTCCTTTTTGTAGTTATCACACTTAGTCTGACCTCAGTGTTCTGGATTTATACAAAGAAGTCTCAGTCTCTCCCACTGTTTCTCAAGATGAGTAGTTCATGATACCTGAGATGATTTTAGGTGTTAGATTGGTGTTCTTATTTTAATAATTCCGTGTTTTCTTTTAAAGAATATTAGGAAAAATATAACTAGCTCATCAAGCTCATGATTTCAGGTTTATTATAAATTTTTCTTTTAAATAAATCCACCTACGATTAAAAACGGAGTCCATTTTAAGAAAAATATAGACCAAATAAAGAAGTACAGGTGACAGCAGGGCAAACATCCCGAAAGAGCTCCCATTTGACTGAAACTCAGAAAGAAACTTCAGCCGCTGTCAAACACAAGGGAGCTTTTTCCTAATAAGCTCTGGACTTCCTTATATCCTCCTCGATCCACTCTTCACTTTCACCAGACTCAAGAAATTATTTATTTTAAAAATCTCTCTCCCTCCCTAGTTTGTCAATAATGCTAAGCACACAGATGTAATGATATATGCTTCCAAGTTTTACCTTTAAGGAGTCTTGGAGCTGAGAGGCAAGTGCTCTCGCCTGAGGACTCTCTCCTTCCCCTCTGGCAGCAAGGTCAGCCAGCTGGGCTGTCAGCTGGTCCACCCGGTCACACTTGGCAAGAAGATCTTGGCGATATGGCCCCATCATGACATTAGCCAGACGATGCCCTTCGGCCACAAGCCCCCGGATGGCAGCCTGACCTGGATCCAGAGGAAAGCACTGTAATTCACGTAGACCCAAAGAAGGCAAGTGTGGTAAACTACTGTATTGTTGGGGTTTTGTTGTTGTTGTTTTTTAATTAATAACATTTTGTGGGGTTTTTGCCCCTCATAATAGGAAACTGTAGGAAATTCAGAAAAGTATAAATAAGAATAGATAATTCACCATAATCCTCAGAAATTGATACAGTTGAACATTTCCTTCTGGTCTTTTTAAAAACTATTCTACTAATATGTATTAATTTTAATTCCAGTATAGTTCACATACAGTGTCGTATTAGTTTCAGGTGTACAATATAGTGATTTGACAATTCTGTACATTACTTAGTGCTCATCACTATACGCATACTCTTAATCCCCTTCACCTATTTCACTCATTCCCCTACCTACATCCTCTCTGGTAACCATCAATTTATTCTCTATAGTTAAGTCTGGTTTTATTGGTTTATTTCAATTTTTGGTTCATTTGTTTTGTTTCTTAAAATCTACAGATGAGTGAAATCATGAGAGAAATGATTTGTCTTTCTCTGACATATTTCACTTAGCATTATACCGTCTAGATCCATCCTTGTTATTGTAAATTTTCTAGTTTATTTGATGCATTGCATGTTCCTACACAAATATACATTTCTCTTTTACAAAATTGAGATCATACTTTACATTAATTTTTCTTGCTTCTTTTATTTAATGGAAGCATTTTTCCACATCACTGAATATTCTTTAAAAATCATGATCTAAGGGCAGCCCGGAAGGCTCAGCGGTTTGGTGCCTGCCTTCAGTCCAGGGCCTGATTCTGGAGACCCGGGATCGAGTCCCGTGTCTGGCTCCCTGCATGGGGCCTGCTTCTCCCTCTGCCTTTGTCTCTGCCCCACCCTCTCTCTGTCCTCTCATGAATAAATAAATAAATATCTTAAAAAAAAATCATGACCTAAAAAAAATCTATATAATATTTTATATTACTTATAATTATTGATGACATACATATTAAACATTTATATTTATATACATTCTTGTGTGTAATTCCTTAGAAACATGTCTAATTACTTTTTATAATGAATTCCTCTACGTCAAATTGCTAAGTCAATGAGTATGAACTTTTTTAAAGCTCTTAACATGTAATACTAAATTGCTGTTCAGAACATTTATACCAATTTATTCCTCCCCCAGTAAATTATGCATCTGTCTGATTCCCCAACACCGGGAATCACCAACTTAAAAATTTATCTTTTTATCCAACAAATACAGTTAATGAAATAAACAGATCTTTCAGCTTCAGATGGCTTGCTATCATAAAATGACCTAAATTCTTATAGATTCATCCCTAAAATCTCCCAAAAATCAAAATTCTCAGGTATCAATTCCACTGGTGACTATGTGATGCAAGAGCCCTTACAAATGAAAATAACCTTGGTACCTAAGTGCCTCTTACTTATTTTCAAAAATTACATTTAACTGGGTACTTTCCAATGACTGTAATAGAAATATAATAGAATAGAAGTATACACAGTTATATACTGAAAATAATTAGTTCAAAATTTCAATTCCAATCTAAGGACCTTTCTATTTGCCCATAGCAAGATCATTTATTTGCTAATTCTTTTTGATTAAATCACAGGAATCATATCAGCTACATTTGGAAATGGAGTCATGTTGTAGAATGACTTACTTACCAGGAGCTAAGAACCCTTTCTGCACCTAATTACAGACAAACAAGATCTCTATCGACAACTTGCTTATTTTCACTGAGACCAGTTTAATGAAGGTTAAGTGCACTTATGGCCTTACCAACACCCCGGTCATCCACTGTGGGATTATCAATCCACCGCTGTGCTTGCTCAATCTTGCCTTCAAGGTGGACAGCTGCCTTGGTGGGCCTGCTGTTGGCCACAGCCCTATTAGTTTTGGTCTGCAAGTTCTGCAGGGCTGTGGCCACCTGTTTGGCCAATGCTCGGGCCTCTGGGGAATCTCCTTTGCCCCTGAAGAGAAAAAAAAAGCCATCCTGTCACAGACACTATTTACACTGAGATGATTTTAATTGCTATACAAATGCTAATGAGATGATAAATTGCTAATCATTATTATTAGCTTAGTTTGGAAGGAGAATGGTTTATTTGGCACTAAAATAAGAAATTAATAATTTAAATTCAGATTGCATTATCCCAGTTAAAACATTAAATATGAGATTGAGTCATTCTACCTCAATCAAGCTCAACCATCTGGTTAGCCGAGCTCAATCAAGCAACACTCAGCCATTGCAGAAAATACTACTCCCCTCAGGAACTAGGTGGGCTCAAGTAGCCATGTATGTTGTATAACAGTAGTTGAAGTAGTTGTAGAACTAGCTATAGTAGGGGGCACCTGTAGAACTAGCTATAGTAGGGGGCACTATCAGAGTTGGAACTCAAATGACTGTATTCCTGGGCACCGGGGTGGCTCAGTGGTTCAGCGTTTGCCTTTGGCTCAGGTTGTGATCCCGGGGGTCCTGGACTAGTCCTACACCATGCTCCCAGCTGGGAGCCTGCTTCTCCCTCTGCCTATGTCTCTACCTCTCTCTGTGTTTCTCATCAATAAATAAGTAAAATTAAAAAAAAAAAAAAAAAGAACTAGCTATAGAACTAGTAGTAGTACGATCCTTTTTTTTTTTTTTTTTTTTTTGAGAGAGAGAGAGAGAGAAAGAGAGCACTAGTGGGGTAAGCAGGAGGTAGGGAGAGAGAAAGGGAGAAGTAGACATCCAACTGAGCAGGGAGCCTGATGTGGGGCTCAATCCCAGGACCCTGAGATCGTGACTTGAGCCAAAGGCAGATGCTTAACCAACTGAGCCACCCAGGTGCCCAGGAGTACAGTCCTTTGAGTTCCAACTCTGATAGTTACTACTGCAAACACTCCTCTTATTTAATCCTACAACAACCCTATAAGGTAAACACCAAAGTTATCCTCGCTATTCAAAAAGCAAAACTGAGGTGCCAAAAGGTTGGACAACTTACCCAAGGTCTATCACTTTCTTTGGTGGACTCGGGATTCAAACCTAGGCGCTCTAACTTTTGAGTCCTCACTCTTAGAAACTTACATTGCTATCAAGTAATTCTCCAATCTTTGCTATAACTGATTAAACTGGTTATCTAACTCAACAAGGCCATAGTCAAGCAAGGTACCTAATTCCAGTATGGCTAAAAGTCACCTAGGATCTTAGTTTTAAATGCAGATTGTTAAATCTATCATCAAAAGAGATTCTGATCAAGTATGCTGGTGAGGGGTCCAGGGTGTACTTTTTTTTTTTTTACAACCTTCCCAGATGATTTTAAGGTAAGTTGTCCTTGGTCCATACTTCAAAAACACTACATAATCAACTAGTGGTGGATCTGGAACTGGAAAGCCATACTATGCCTGGAACAGGTAGGTGAAAGCCAGACAAAGAACCCAAATAAAGTCAACACACAGAGTGAAGCAGACAGCATACCATACAACTATCAAGAGATGGAGGGAGGAGCTTCCAATTGCCACTAGACCTGGCCATACTTCAAACTATCAAGCTCCATTAGCTGCCTCTACATATTTCTAATAAACTTCCACTTTTTACGTGAGTTAGTTCCTTGCAACCAAAGAACTTCAACAAGACCATCAACACAGAAATAAAAAGAAAACCACAATTATGTATCACAAAGGGAGATTACTGCCCCCAAAACTCTACTCCAAAGACTTCAGGTTCTAACCACTATGAACATATACCAAGTCTAATGCATTTTATATTTCAAGTCTATTTAAAGAAAACTTCAGATGAATCTTCTCTGTCTCACCAATAAAAATGAAAATATTATTCTAGCTGCCAGAATGACTAATTTAGATACTCTCCTAAGAACTCCTTTGTGACTTTAAATTTCAATACCTTCTCCGTTATAGAGCTGGACAAAGAAGGTTATTTATCATGGTTCTGATCATGGCTGCTCCTGCTGCCCGGAAGCTATGTATATGTACATGTTATAATAAGGAATGATGGCATGTGGCCACACAGGGACATTTGCTGTTGATACCATTACCATCAATTCTCTCTTCATCATTAAGAAACATAAGGAGTACCTGATATGTATATGGAACTGTGTTAAGGTCTTTAAAATAGTTTTCTCCTCTCAGTATTTTTAAGCTAATAAGAACGTAAACAGATTATATAAATAGGTTAATATTAATGAACATAGACCTAACTGCATAGACATTATATTGTACAATTGTCAAATTATTTATTTTCTCAGTCTAAACAATTCAGTCATCCCCAAATGATCAAGCTTGGTATATAATCAAACTTGAGCTATTATTTAAATTGGTCTCATCACAATTTTCTGCCTAAAGCATGTCTATTCTGCTTCCACTCAGTTCCTATTTCACAGCCCTAACTAGACAGGAATGTGCTTTTTTTTAACCACCATTGTCCTCTTGGTCAATACAAGACTTGAAAGAACTCCAAGGTGCCTGTCACAGAAAAAAGGTTAGGTTCTCCCATGGAAGAACAGGAAATGAAATATGCAAGTTAAATGAAAACCCAAATCTCACAAAATACTTGACTACGGTAACCCCGGAGAAGAGGCTAGAGGACTGAGGTGGGGAAGAAGAAACTTCTACTTCGACATTGTACTCTTGTAATGTTCTTTCAGCACATGCTGCAGTTTGTTTAAGAGAGAAAAATATCAATCAAAAGAACAAAGCTACACCTCTTTTCTACATAATCAAAGTGGATGATGCCATGAAAGTCTTTAAACGCAGCAGCTGTGATGAGGACGTCATATTTAAGGATCTTTCATAATAGTTACATAAGAAATAACATTGCTGGGGAAAGAAAAAAGTGTCTTCTTATGCCTCCCCTCCCCACCCCCTCCACAGCATCTTTTCTTAGAGAGCCACAAAAATTATTTTCCTCATATGCCTGGAAATCGGTTATGCCACAAACATGATGTAGCAGGAAAAGTCCTAGCTTAGAAATTAAAAAGTAGATCTCAAAAAAGGAGTTCTTGGCATCCTAAATTAATTCATTTAAAACCATCTGACCAGTAATAAATCATTAAGCCTCAGTGATGGCAATAATAAAATAGAAGTAATATCTGACCTAGCCATGTCATATAGAATCAACAGGAATATAGTGGAAGAACATCATATGTGCCTTTAACCTACAGCATTCAACCATCTACATGCCAGGGGAAAAAGAGAGATTAAAGGGCAATATCAGAAATTAAATACATACTGTCTCCGCAGATCTGCTAATTTAGAAGTCAGAGCAGATATCTCCCCAAGAGAACGTAGAATGTCATCCCTCTCTTTAGGATCATCACACAACTCTGCTATTTTCCGAGCTTCAGCCAAAGCCCCTCGAATCTGTTCTTCTCCTTCTGGTCCACCATTTGGATCTGCAAGCCAATTCTGCACACACAGAAAAGGGAAAAAAGCACACTGTGATCTCCTCAGAAACTATTTCTTTAAACTTAACAAGGCCATCAGAAAGATCTCAAAAGTAATCACAAGGCACACCAGTGATCACTTTTATAATGCTGATTCTTATTGTTTTGCACAGGTTCTTGGCTCAGGTAAAATCAAATCTATCCTTCATCTGCTTATAAGTTATTTTTTCCATCCCCGTTAGAATAAATATTTTCACAAGCTTTATCTTATCTTTGACTTAATCACACCTTATTAATTCACCTGCTCAAACATTTGTGTTTCTCTGTGAAATGCATGAAAATCATTTTACAGGAGAGTAGCATCTGAAAACTCTAACCCTTTAACAGTGCTATGACCAAATATAGTTGTGAATTTTAACACAAAGAACAGTTTTCGTATTCTGTGATCTCTACCAAGAACTAGGATTTTCTTGGTACTCAGAGTACATTCTTTTAACTAATCAAAGTATTCAAAATTAAGATCTCTATTTCAAAATAGAGATAACATGAGTCTAAATCTGTGGTGACAGGGAGAGGTGTTAACATTGGTAAATGCCGAGAATCAGTCATCACTTAGAAATACTCGTTATCCACCCACAGTAAATAAGAAAGACAGACAAACAGACAGAGATACAGGATATTTATTTCCCACCCCTCCTGAAAATCATCATTACTACCTGAGCAGCATCAATCTTCTTGGCAATGCTCTGCTTTGAGTTGGTCATAGCTTCCAGCTTGCGGGCTGCATTTTCCACTTTTGCTGTGAGCACATCCAGACCCTGAGACACCTGCTGGGCTTTCTGCATGGCCACTGGTGAGGCTCCTTGTCCTCTGTTCAAAACAGATGTTGTCATTGCACTCTCTCAAATACTTACTGGCAAAATATCATGAGAAGCACAAATATGTCATTTTTGTTAACATGCTTGTCTTTTTCCTTTCCTCCAGCAAATCTGGGGTAGCACAAGAAAACACAGAAATAAAGCAAAACACCCAAATCATCTACTTTCTCCTTTTGCTTTTAAAAATATGCATTAGCTTCCTGGAACTGCATAACCACTTTAAAGACCAGCCTGCAAATTTTGATAATAATGATTCTCCTCTTGATGGTGATTACATAATCAAGTCTGAACTTAAGGGGGAAAATGTGCTTGTGATCTTCTTGCTATGGAGGGTTTGTTACCATAGTAATGTGTGCTTTAGAAAAAAAAATCCCATTAGATTGTCTTATTTATGGGCAAGTATACATCGAAAATATTTCAGGAAGTAGCATGCCCAGTGCTACTAAAAGCACACCAAACTGGGACCAAGCAGATCTGTGTTCAAATTCTTAGTCTTGGGACCTGTGAACCTTGTTTATGACAGGCTTTAGCTTTCTCACTTATAAAATGAGGACTAGGTAGGTAACAGGACTTGCCCAGCTTACCCAACAGAGTGGCTTCAAGCAAAAGGGTAAACTATAGAACACTGTGGCAACAAAGCCATACAAATAATATAACTACTGCTGCTATTTAACTGCCATTATTATAATAAACCTAATAATAATTGTAAATGTCTACCTTCCACTCCTATGCAATCTATAAATATCAAAACCAGTTGGTACTAAGGAGGAAAAAAGCACTGTTGGTGAGAAACTGGGTTTTTTTTTTTTTCCATCATTCTCCTGAAAGACTAATTCTACTATTTTCCTCTCTCGGAAGTGGTACGCTATATTAAAAATGAGGTGCATCATTAGACACTTGTTTTCTCTTTGTAAGAGACTTCCTAAGTCATAACAAAGTAAGATTTGCCACCGTTTCACAAACTCAGATTTTTAAGCCACTCCGCCTGGTACTCTCAATGATGGGGTGGGGAACTTTATCAGTTGGTAGAAAGGCAAGCTTATCCTCCTAACCTAAGCTTCTGACTTTAGGATGAACTCCAAAACATCATCGCTCCCCTTAATTGTAGCATAGATCTGTCATTCATTTATCTGTTCTCCTAAAATTCATCTTGTTTTTCATCTATACCAATATGTAAAGTCATGAACTCAATAATATTTATTGCCAGGTATGTTTCATTTGTACTTGAGGCTTCCCCTTAGATGTGCTGAGGAGTGGAAGGCTTTTGGGACCTTTTACAATTTAATTTGCTTTTTTCTTTCAACTCTAGTCATTCGTGATGAGAAACTTTTTACAGGACAAAAGTCCAAGTGTGAAAATGTAAAAAATATTTATAATATTTCATTCAAAATAAAAGTTTACTGGGTCCCATGGAGGAAAAATAGATCCTTACAACCTACAAACCCTAGCAACTGAAAAGAAGTTTATCAATGAGGAAATTGTTGCTGAGCCTCAGCCACTAAAATGTTAAATAGCTAGGCATATTTAAGAAAGGCTAACAGGGAGATAGCTTACTAATCTTTCATCAGAAAAGGACACTGCAGGCTCCAGTGTGAAGCAGGCCCACAGCTCATCACTGTTGCAGCCTTGTCCCTTTACAGATTTACAGTCGATCCCATACAGCAACCACCTTGTTCTCTTGCTCAAATTCATCTTTCTCTAAACACATACAACTGTGTATTCGAGAATTCCAAGTGAAAACTGTCTACCACACTGTGAAAAGGCTGCAGACAAAAGAGCCAGCAGTGAGAAATTAGAAGAGCCAAGAATCTTGTCAAACTGCACTGGCAATTCTCCGAATGGGAACAGAACTTCTTTTTGTCCTTTCTGTAAAGTTCTTGTCATGCTCATGACAGGGGAGACTGCTTCACAGCAGGAGAAAAAGGCTCATTGAGCTCAGTGAGACCACATTTATTTATGCAGTTCCTTCTCCCTACAAGGTAAAGACTCTTGACCTGAAACCCCTGGAACTTCCAGGGCTACGATGAATCCACGAACCTCTGGAAATTACACATATTACACAGGCATGTTTATGGGCATCTTTTTATGTACAGATTAATGGCTTTCATCAGATAAGAATTATCTTGACCCAAAAGGTTAAGAACCACGCCTTTAAGAACTGTATTCTTGGGGGACCTGGCTGGCTCAGTCAGTGGAGCGTGTGACTCTTAATTTCAGGGTCGTGGGTTCAAGCTCCATGTTGGGTGGGGGGATTACTAAAAAATAAACTTAAAAAAAAAAGGACTATATTCTTTTTTTCTTTTTTTAAGTACTCTCTACATCCAATGTGGAGCTCAAACTCACAACCCCAAGATTAAGAGTAGCACATTCGACCAGCTGAGCCAACCAGGTACCCCAAGAACTGTAGTCTTATGTCTATTCTGTTAATACATTTGAAACCAGGTCTAACAGTGTACAACTTGTCAAGGGGTATTTCTGAGGCCTGTTTGGAGACCCTGTATATTCCAGTTATCTCAAGGTGTTTCATGACATTCTTGAAGCCAAATTAATATTCAGCCACACTAGTAGTCCCCATATTTCAATTCTTGAAATTGAGTTTCAAGAATGCCCATATTATAAAATTCCATAAAAATGAGGATCTTTTAGAACTTCATTGACTCTACGGGTGAGTTCCAAAGAAGCCTATGTTATACTGAGTTTTCTTAATAACAAACTATATATAGTATACAGGGGGAAAAGTTCTAGAAGTCAAGCCTTGAAGTAGGTAAAAGAATTATGAAACCAAATGAATAATGATGAAATAGAAACTCAAAAAATCCTAGAAATAACCAACATACATGATAACCTACTTAAGTGGTTTTTTAAATAATGTGAAACAATTCCAATATTTTCACTCTTTATGTTTCTTTTTACCCATCCTTAATAAAAGATATGCCTACCCATGCCAGACTTCACCACTGCCCCTTATTCATCATAAGCCTGTGGCTAGAAACTAAGATACCAGATTTCCATTTCAATTTCAACTTTACTACAAGGCATCAGCCTACTTTAAAAGTTTATCAAAGGAAAAGTTCACTTCAATCTCAAGAGAATTCATAGACTATAATAATCTGTTATCCATTCATCAAAAAGAATACAGTAAAATTAGCAGGCCCTTACTCTCCGAATCACTTTGTCAGGAATGCCATCCGATCTGTTACCTAACTCAGGTAAGAGTAGAGGAATTTTACCTGGCTCGGAGTTCAGCCACTTGATCAGTCATCTGCCCCAGCATTTTACAGGTTCCCAGGATCTCCCTACGCTCTTTGCCTGCGCAGAGTTCACCGACTTTTCCAGCTTCATCTAAGATCTGTCTGATGGCCTGCTCACCAGCATCCCCTAAAATAAAGAGATATTCAATATCTACACTGTTGACGCATTAATTATTTAGGAAGGATGCTTCACAAGTCATTTCATTCATGAAGGAATGGATGATTTTAAATGACAAGACAAGTGAATAGAAGACAATACATCTGATAGCTAACCATGCCCTAACAACCAGAGGGTGAGGTTTCAACCGCAGATACTTCTAAAAAAGATACTTGGAACCATATCCATCTGGAGATGATAAGCAGCTTGTGGTAAGAATATGGATGATGAAAATAGGCTCTACTAATTTAATACTACTTAGCACCTCTAACCTCCATTAGGCTTTTCACGTCCATTCAAATATTAATCTAAAACTGAATATTAGATTAGAAAATCCATAAAACCTAGCTCAATAACCCATTTGGGTCTTTACATAAGTCAATTTTGCTTTCCAATTCTTATTGGCATCATCATTTAATCTGTTTAATTAAGTACTTTGTTGACATAAATGGGAACTAAAAGAGAAGAGTTTTTATTCAAAATAATTACCTTTCTGATTCAGGGAAGAAGTGAACCAATAATCTAGCAAAGAATGCCCAGTTCAGCTTGGTTAATTCTTCCAGAATGAAAGGTGATTGGTCTTTGCCCTTCATCCTTTTAAGGACCAGTAAATGCTTTGATTAGTCAAAACTATCAGAGAATAGAGTATGTCCCTTAATGTTGCAGTAGTTATCTCAGAATGAGGTTATGGGAAGATTTTTCTTTATTTCTTTTGTTGGCTCAACTTTTAGTTTTTTATTGTATCTGTCAGAGAAGCAGAACTAGATTACCTGGAGAGGCACTGGGATCACGGAGCCAACCTTTGGCCTGGTTCAGTTTGGAGTCTATGGAGGCCAATGCTCTCTTCATGGCTTCAGTGTCCTTTTGAAGAGAAATACAGTTATTTTCTTTGCAAAAACTGAGATACCATGATACAAAGTAAGACAGAGAAAAAGTTACAGCACTTAACATACAATAGCTAAGGTAGTCCTACAACAGCCTTAAAAATACTCTCATCACACCAGAATGCTTATTTCTGTCAAAATGCAGCATCGTGCATGCAAATCTTCAGTTAATTCTATTTTGTTTTCTGATCTATTGCTAAACTGTGAAAACTGGTAAAAATCACTCAAGCCAAAAGATGCTTAATGTCTTCAGCAGGAAAAAGCCCTGTTGTCACATGCCTCATTATCAGCCTTCTACTCAACAATCATCTACTGCGGCCCTGGCACAGCCCTCCCTGCATCAGGGAAGCCTCATTAGCACGTGGTGCCACAAATCACAGTTCTTTTACATCTTGTTCTGAAATACACAAACACTGGATAATGCTTCACTATACTTAATTAATCTGAAAAACTTGGGAGTTACTGGCTGGAAAAAAATGGAAAATTTTAATCTAGCAATTTAGTTTTAATTCCATAAATAAACCACTCCATGTAATGCAAGAAAAAACTGTTTTTCTGGCCTTCTCTGCCATACTCTTCATCTTCCTCATTCTAAGTTCCCTTATCATCCTAACCTGGAAGAAGAGGCAGGATAAAATAAGTGGGTCTCAATTAATTGTTTACAATCAGAATTCATAATAGTTAGTATTAAATTACCATAAAATCTCCCAAGACATAGCATGAAAAGCTGAAGCACACTAAAAATAACACCTATAATTTGATGAAGTTTTTAAAATACACAAAAATGTAGAGAACAATATAAAAAGTACCCAGGTATCCATCCTCTCAACTGACAGGCTGGCTATCTCGTCTCTATTTAACACCTTAAAGACAGATGAGGGGCTCCTGGGTGGCTCAGTCAGTTAACCGTCTGACTCAATTTCAGCTCAGGTCTTGGGATGGAGCCCCATGTTCAGCTCCATACTGTTTGGGATTCTCTCTGTCCCTCTGCCCCCACCCCACCACTCATGCCTTCTGTCTCTCTCTAAAATAAATAAATAAATAAATAAAATTTAAAAATAAAAAAAAAAAAAGACAGCTGAACTCCTTTTGCTCTAGGGAACTGGCTCTTACAGAGTTCACACACCAAAGCACAGAGTTAACCTTTGAAATTCTAAGCAATGCCCTGAATCTCTAACTTTTTTTTCACTTCCCAGTCCTGCAACGTGGGGTTCTTAAAGGTGTTGTATCACCACTCTTCCACATGGGGGCACGAGGAGCTTCCCCACTTCTCTAATCCACGCAAGACCCAAAACTAGTACAAAATAAGCACTGGCAGCAAGCACCAGTGGGGTAAGGTCAGCAGCCTGACCACAGCTTTTCCAAAGTATCTATTCAAACTATAAGGACTTTCAGCTTTAGTATTTCCTCCTTCCCCATCTAAACAGATAAAGTTTGTTCTTCTGTCTTCACCTCACCTTCTGTTGAATTTGGCTACAAATTCTCAGCCACAGCAACTGAAGTGAACTAAATTACCAAAAAAATGTAAATAGAATATTTTTTATTATCAAATTATACGGAATTATGGAGGCTATCTCTCAAAAGAAGGCAGGGAGAGTCATAAGAGTATCTATTTTGAAATCCATTTGAATTAGTACAAGTAGACAAATGGCATTTTTTAAGTGCTTGTATTCTCAAATAGCTTAAATATCTACTCCTCCTCCATCTTGTTCTACATTAATCTGTACAACAAACCCTGTCTTTAAAAGCCAGCTTTAGCTTGATTCCAGATTAGCAAGGCCCAAATCAATACCTATTTAAAAAGAGGCTCAGACAACTCCCAACCTCAGAGAATTAGATAGCCTAGGGTCTAATACAAGTTACAGGATTTTGTCTAGGCACAGAAAAGAAAAAATCATAATCTCTTCCTAGGGAAGTCTGTGCCTATTCTAAGGAGAAATTATACCCATGTGAAAATAATTTATAATCTTTTAAATAACCATTTCTCTAACACGCTATTATTTTTTCAGTGAAAAAACTGGAAATTGATTTCATTTCAAAAGATCAAATATTTTGTGGGTCTACTCTAGCATTAAAGGCTACTCTCTGAGGGGATCCCTGGGTGGCTCAGCGGTTTAGCGCCTGCCTATGGCTTGGGACGCGATCCTGGAGTCCCGAGATCGAGTCCCACATCGGGCTCCCGACATGGAGCCTGCTTCTCCCCTCCTCCTGTGTCTCTGCCTCTCTCTATATATATATATATATCATGAATAAATAAATAAATAAATCTTTAAAAAATAAAAAAATAAAGGTTACTCTTTGGGGGCTCCTCATTGGCTCAGTCAGTAGAGCATGCATCTCCTGGTCACCGGGTCATGAGTTTGAGCCCCACATTGGACATGGAGCCTACTTTTAAAAAAATAATAAAAATAAATAAAAAGGCTACTAGTCTGGAAACTAACTTTAATTGAGGATTTCCTGCATGATAGGTTCTGTTTTAGGTAGTGCTTCCCCTCATTACTTCATTGAACCTCAAATTTAAATGCAATTTTACAAACTAAGAAACAGTCCTACAAATCCAACTGATCACAGGTTTGCTGACATCAAACCTCTTTATTTTATATTAACTGAAATTCATGAATTTTTTTCTTTTACCAAAAAGAGTTGCCAAAGATTCTAACCTTCAGTAATAGTAAGTCTTTGCCTTGTTGATTTTGGCTTTGGTTAATACTGACCAGAAAATAAGCTCTAAAAATCAAAATCCTAATCCTTACTACCATAAATGACTTATTTTATTCTTCACTGCCCAAAAATGATTTGAAACATGATGGAAATAGTAGCTTTGCTCTATTCAGTACCCTTAAAAATCATCGCTTTTTTTCTTCCTAATAAAGCATGAATGGCCACCACACTTCAAGGAAAGAATCTAATCCTCGGGAAGTGAGTAATTTACTCCTGAGTGGGAGAAGATGTGACATCAATAAGTTAAAATTGGGCAGCCCTGGTGGCACAGCAGTTTAGCGCCGCCTGCAGCCCAGGGCTTGATCCTGAAGACCCTGGATCCAGTCCCACCTCAGGCTCTCTGTATGATGCCTGCTTCTCCCTCTGCCTGTGTCTCTGCCCCTCTCTCTCTCTCTCTCTCTCTCTCTGTCTCTATGAATAAATAAAATCTTTAAAAACTGAAAAAAATTTAAAAAAAAATAAGTTAAAATTAAAAGGTTCTATTTTGCCCCTAAAAATGATCCATTAAAAGTTGAAATGAAGCTACATTATTTAAAGTGACAATTTCAGTTAGTTACCAGAGTTTTTAATAGCATGAATTTTAGACAATTTTGATGATTTAAAGCAGTAACTGAAAGGACCACTTTTTTTTTTTTTTTTTTTTTTATGATAGTCACACAGAGAGAGGTAGAGGCAGAGACACAGGCAGAGGGAGAAGCAGGCTCCATGCACCGGGAGCCCGATGTGGGATTCGATCCCGGGTCTCCAGGATCGCGCCCTGGGCCAAAGGCAAGCGCCAAAGCGCTGTGCCACCCAGGGTTCCCGAAAGGACCACTTTCGATTCTTTCTGGAACAGAGCAAGTTTTGAATAATCATTTAAACACATTACACTTTAATGTCCTATCAAAATAAAAAAGGTCCACGGGAACAAATATTTTGGTCTTCTAAGAATCTCATATATACTTCTTTTGAAGAGCAGTCTTTACTCTGGAATTAACAGAACTGTCATAAGCATCATAAGAAGTATATTAATAGAGAAAAAAATCGTCATTGGAGTATCTTTGTAAAATCTCAAATTTGGAAAAGAGAAAAATCTCCACTAATCTCTTCTCTGGGTTTTTGTTGTTCTTTTTTGTTTGTTTGTTTTGTTTTGTTTTGTTTTGAAGAGTGAGTGTAAAAAAGACCAGATCTAGGCACGCAGTTTTAGGGACAGCTAACAGGAATCTGGTCACCTCCCCAAGGTCCCTTTTACAGTGAAATTCTTATGAGTTCAGATTTTAAATGAAAAAACCACACTGACTTGGCAGTCTCACGCACACCAAAAGGTGGAAGGACAACCTTAAAAGAACTACTTTTTATATGCTCTCCCAGGAACTGAAACACTCCTGAAATTTAATATAGAGTTAGTTCTAAGGAACACAGAATAGTACTGAGAACCCTGGAGTTCCTCCTAGAGATAATCAAAAGGAACTGTGATAGAAAAAGTGAGGTCCTACAACGCCATGTTCTAGAAAATTTTCAATATGGGACTAAGGACTGCCTCTTGTTTGCTGCCCAATCTACTCTCCCTTTTCCCACTGACACCTCCCCTCCCCACTCTTCCCACTCTGTTCCATTACTGATGGCATTTCCACTCCTTAATCCGTGTTTTAAACAAATGTTTCTGGAAAGAATAAATGGGCATTAGAACAAAATCTTACAAACTACATTTAAGTAACGAGAGAAAGTTGTCTCCCCCTGAGACTTCAGGCAAATTAGGCTTTAGTTCCTCATCTTTAAGAATACCTTCCCAGCTCTAAAATGCAATGCCACCTATGTGTGTACAATCAGATGTACCAAGTAGAAGATCACTTGGATGAGAAGGGAAATATCAATCGCTTCAACATTTTGGGCTCTTCTTCAGTTTGAGGGGAGGGGCTAAAATATGATAAATGTCTGAATTAACTACTTATCTCAAACTCTAAGAGATAAGTCCTCTATTGTATTAGCTGCTAAAAGAAAACAGTCTAAGACTCATTAAAAAGTTCACATATTGTCAAATCATTATGCGTGCACTTGAAACTATTATAACATTATATGTCAACTGTATTTCAGTAATAAAAATAAAACATCTAAAGTAGAATCGTTTTAATTAATCAAGTCAATCTTAAATCATGTTTCATTTTCACAGTAGACATTCTAATAAAAAAAAAACCCGCACTTACAACCTTTTTTTTCAAAAATGAAATAAATTATCAACACTTAAACCTCAGCTGTCTGTAAGTAAGACCAAGTAAGATCACAAGTTCTAACCAGTTTTTCCTTCTCTGGTAGGGTACAGAAATCTTCTGTGCAAGACATCTTGTGAGTCAGTCACTACTTTTACCCCACCACCAGCCTAGGCCTACAGGGGCAGGAGATCCACAAGAACTAATTCTATGGGTGCCTGGGTGGCTGAGACGATGAAGCATCTGCTTTCATTCAGCTCAGAGCATGATCTCAGGGCCCTGGGATCGAGGCCTACATTGGGCTCCCTGCTCAGCGGGCAGTCTGCTTCTCCTTTTCCCTGTGTGCTCTCTCTCCCTCTCTCTCAAATAACTAAACAAAATCTTAAAAAAAAAAAAAAAAAAAAAAAAGAGAAGAACTAATTCTGAATAACAGCATGGGATGACTCAGGTCCAGTTGTAGGAGCATCTAGGTAGGGTAAAAAAATTCTTAGCTTAAAATTTTTCTCACTTCCTCTTAATTCTCAGCATGCATCAAGAAACAAGTAATATAAATATTTTAAAAAGAGAGTGCTAAATTTACAAAGGGCAGAATTAGAGTTGTGTTTAATTCACAAATTTCTTTCATAATGAACACTAAATTCATTTTTAATGATCACTATACGAAGATTATTGATTTCAGGAGGGGAAAATTTTTATTCTCAAAATAAAATGAAGCATTTAAATTCAAAGTACTTTTAAATGTGTAAATATGTAATTTGGATGTAGGTATAAAAGGTAAAATAATCAGCTATTGCACTGCCTCTTTAAGAACTTAACTTATTCGGCAAGACGCACTTTTACCAAAAATTTTTTCCACTTACTTTCTTCCCCCACTTTTCTAGAGGAACCATCACTTTCCAGGAGAAAACTGCACCAATGGGGAAGCATGAAACAAGTATGGTAAGACAAAGTTAATTCTTAATTGGTAGGGTCGAGAGGAGGTAAAAGATATCACGTATTAAATAGAATAGGGACTCAGTGTTCACAGATAGACGCAAGGTCTGATTAATTCACTGCTTACAGGTGAGCAATGAAAGATGCATAATGCTAGTAAACTGAAAAATAACCAAAATTCTAGGTACCAATTTACCTTTTCAAGGTAAATTTTTTTTTCCTCATTATTCTTGCAACTAATAAAAGCAATTACAGTTCAGGGGTAGCTGGAAGTAGAGTAGATGGGGATGGGGTCAGAAGTAAGATTTGTCATGTATATCTTTTTATAGCATTTTGATTTTTGAACCAGGTAAATGTAAAACAAAAACAAAATGAGACTTAAAAATGAACACTTCTTGCTCATTCTGATGTCATTTTGTACTTGAGCTTCTTTTGGTTGAACTAATTTTATTTACTTTCTTTCATTCTGATAGTTTTGCAACACCCCGTACAGTCTGGTTCCTCCCAGATCAGCATAAAAATGAGACAGCTACAAGAATGTACACAGTGGGGACCAGGTTCATTTCCCTTGTATATCTCCCCAGGTGCCACATCCTTATCCTGAAAAACTCAACTGACCACATTTCAAAAAAAAAAAAGAAGAAGAAGCATCTCTCAATGGCACTTGTACAAAATAAAGCTCAGCAACACTTATTTACTAAATGATGGATAACTTTTCCCCTCCAAAAATAGAAAAACATTGGGGTGGTAAGACCTGCTCCTCTTTTTTTGCTATTTCTCATCTGCTAGAAGCAAAAGAGAGAGAATAAGGAGAGATTAGGTTAGGGGAATGTGAGGTCATGGAGAACTATGGATGATTCACAGCTTAGCAGAACATGCAGTGAACCACGGGCTGAAGTTAGGAAAAATCTTAGATACACTTAACTTTTTCCCTTTTTGATTTTGAAAGCTCGGGTCACTGTGAAGGACAGGTGACCCATCTAAACTCTTCAACCTACTTATTTTCATTATGGTTTAAAACCTCAATGACACATCTCCAAAAGCAGAGACTGATATGAAATGCAAATCGAGAGATGGCATCTGCTACAAGTTTCATTTCCCAAGAACAGGGTCCGTAGGTCACTTGGAGGTCACCCAGCTACTTAGAGAAACTTGCCCTTCAAATGAAGTCAGTGGGAATGACCAGGCCAAAACAGTGCTTAGGAGCCTGTTCAAAAAGATGAAAGCATCCACCAAATACAGAAAGCATGATATCCCATAGTAATGTCTTTTATTTTGCTCTCCCAAAAGCAATAACTCAGTATGACCCAGAGTCAGTTTGCCTGGCACAGCCCCGAGGCCCTATTAAATCACATTCTGACACATATTCGAGCACAGTGTTACACACCGGCACACAGAATAAGGCACAGCACACAGCACAAGAAAACCTTACAGACATGCTTTTTTCTCTTTTTAAGCCAAAAAGAGACTAGAGGGCAAGAGAAAGCTTACCTTCTAAATGTGAGAAAAAGAATAAAACAGACAAGAGAACAAAAAAAGATGCATAAAGAAGTCATAACAGGGAAGTGAAAGTTGTCAAATATGCAAAAGCAAAATTAAGTAAAATATCAAAGACTTAATAAAATGATTTTACCATATAGATTGAAAATACAGTCTTAAAACTTGTTCAAGAACTTTGTGTCTCTGTAAAATCCATAGTTAAGCTAATTTCCTTCTGCATATTTAGATTCACTTTCTGGGCAATATGATTTTAAGACCCAGCTTTGACCTTACCTTAGAGGTGTTCTGAAGAACAAACACAACCCTACTGAGCACCCAATGAAAGTCATACTACAAATCCCCTCTTTCTATACAACCATACTGGGCACCCAATGGAAGTCATACTACAAATCCCCTCTTTCTATACAACCATACTGGGTACCCAATGGAAGTCATACTACAAATCCCCTCTTTTCCAGGGGGGGCCCTGGAAACATCATTTGGGTGGAGAAGCTGGATCCTGGAGGCAGTGTGTTTCCCCCATTGGTTGTATCTTGGGCTCCTATAAGGAAAGAATAAACCTAAGTGCCTCAGATCTCCCAGACAGTCACTAGACAGGGAAAAGTAGACCAGAGCAGTATCAACATAAGATCACTGCTGCTAGGCTCCAGAAGGAATCAACCCTTCTGGAGTTCAGGAAGAAATTCTAGATAAAAGGTGAAGGAACCCCTCAAACGCAAGGGCGAATATGAAAACCAATATTTTAATTAAGCTTTCCTTAAGGAAAATGGTATGACAAACAGACACACCTAGAAATGCCAAGAGTTTCTCCTCTGTAGATTTCTTAGGTCAAAGATTGGTTAAGGAAAAGTTTCCATAAAATTAAATTAATGGTCATATTCTGTATCTTCCTTAGTCACCTAGCAACAACCACCCATATAATAAGGCAGGGTTCCCACCCAGGGGAGTATACACCCTACAAGAATTCCTCCACCAGCCCAATGAGTGTCCAGCTTAAAGAAAAAGCTACACATCTCAGTCTTCAACCAGCCATTCACCCCACATGCCTATTTATTTGTTCTAGCCTGGGGCAAAGGAAATTTGCAAAAGCAGCAACTAACTCATGAAACCCAGGAAAAGTGAAGTAGAAATCATTTCATAATATCTCAGTAGTCTTACGCTACCCACAATTACAAGATAAAGTGTGAGGGGGAGAATTCAGGAGTTTGCTTATTTCTCTTCCAATAACATTTACCTTGCTGGCCCAGGCATCTTCATCCCAAGAAGTGAGTTGTAATACACGAATGATCTCATTAATTTCAGCACTCATCTTCTCTACAGTGAAATTGCGATTTTTCAAAGCTTCTTCTATTCCTTGGTTTTTTGAATTTTTAGTTGTTACAAAAATCTTCATAGCTATAAAAAAATAAACAATCAGAAACTAAGCTCAGAATTTAATCTTGCTGTATAAAAACATTCACACAAGATGTTCCACACTTGTACATGTTTTGGGTTTCTAAGGTCTTAAAAAGACTATATTAGGCTAGCTCAGTCAGTAGAGCATGTGACTCTTGATCTCAGGGTTTTAAGTTTGAGCTCCACATTGAGGGTAGAAGTTATTTAAAAAAGAAATCTTAACAACAACAAAAAAGAATATTAAAAACAAAACAAAACAAAAAACACTGCAAGTCTGCCAATGAAGTTCCACTATCAGTAACTTTAAGGTACAAGACATCATTAAAACATGATCAGGGAGTTAATTTAACATGCATATACTGATGACCTACAATCACAAAATACCCAGTGTCTTTCTAAATCAGTTATCTTCCTAGCCCTAACACTGGCCCCATCTAACATACACCTAACAGGACAAGATGAAAACAGTCAATAAAACTAAATGGAGTATCCTGCTATATCCCATCGTAATGGAAGATCCCAAAATGTTGAGTTTATCTTCTGGAATTTCTCTCAACATGTAGCAGGAACTTTCTAGCCCCCAAAAGTAAAGAAGATGAAAATATTAATTTGAAGCACTGGAGAAAAAGGCTATCTTCCCATAAAACAATTAAAATTGTTAAAAATTAATCGACACTGGGACACCTGGGTGGCTCAGCAGTTGGGCGTCTCTGCCTTTGGCTCAGGGCGTGATCCCGGAGTCCTGGGATCAAGTCCCCCATCGGGCTGCCTTGAGGAGCCTGCTTCTCCCTCTGCCTATATCTGTATCTCTCATAAATAAATAAAATCTTAAAAAAAAATTAATTGACACACTACTGAGTGACCTAGATCAGAAAGAAATCTTACTCTCAAAACCTTTCTACCACATGGAACAGCCCCTCAAAAACATATTTCCCATGGAGATTATAAGACTCTACTTACAATTTTTTTGTTTTCTAGTTCATATGAGGGCGTTCTGAGCTCCTATACTCACCTCTCCTTTTTTAGCTACTACCTGAAATGTCAAAGCAGGAAGGCAGGAACTGAGGATGACTGTGCCATGCCTTGTAAGATTTTGAAAATAGAGCTGCCCCCTTCTGATAGTTAAACTAATTCACCCATAACTTGATTAAGATAACTTACGTAAACTGTGAGGTGTCTGGTAGATACTAGACAATAAATATAGCACCCTTTTGCTAGCTGAGACAGCTGCCACCAGGCTCTACCCAGTGGGAAAGTGGTCCCATGTGGTATAGACTACCAACTCTATAATGTAGAGAACAGTTAAATGTCTTTTAGGAAAAACTGTGTTAGCATGACACTGAAAAGGGCTTTGGGCTGACTTCTTTATCCTACAGTGCTCCATAATATCTATTCCGGCTCCTAATTTTTTTTCATAACACAAATAAAAATGTAAAAATTCCTATAGATACTCCATCTCCCAGAAAACAGGCTTATTAGAACTTGAGAACAGAGCTGGGCAACAGGAAGGGCAGCTTCAAACAAAGAAAAGGAGGAGAGCTCTCCTTCTGGTGAATACTGATGAATACTGGTTCTTAGACAATCAGCTGCAGCCATGTGGTAACACCCAATCTATCAGGTCTCATTCTTACCCAGCCTGAAGGACAGGCAACTAAGCAGTAAAGGAAAATTAACAGAGTTTAGAGTATGTTGACATTTTTTTCCCCTGTAATAAGATAATGTAGAAGCAGAAAATACCTGAAATGAGAACTGGCAGCAACTCTTTCACGGTGTTCATGGAGTTCACCAACATCACTCGGTGCTCCTGGTGAGTCAGTTCCTGCTGCCTCTCATCAATCATCTTGGCCATCTTAGTCATTCCTGAGGCATAAGGAGTAAATTGTGCAGGGTGAGTAGTGAAACATTCCAGACTGGTTTTCTGAGCCTAAGTCCATTATGAATGATGATGAAAGTCCAAAATGCCCACTTAAATAACAGATACAACCACTGAACTGTAAGCATTTATGACACAGAATATTCTGGACAATTCTTACTTAATCCAAATTCATTCATTTCTATTAAACATACTTTATTAAATGTAAGTCCTAGGGCACCTGGGTGGCTCAGTCAGTTAAGCGTCCGCCTTCGGCTCAGGTCATAATCCCAGGGTCCTGAGATCAAGCCCCGCATCGCAAGGGGCGCCCTGCTCAGCGGGGAATCTGCTTCTCCCTCTGCCTCCACCCCTCCCCCCTACTCATACTCTCTCTCAGGCTCTCTCAAATAAATAAATAAAATCTTTAAAAATTTTAAAATATAAGTAAATAAGTAAATAAATGAAAGTCCTAAATATGACATAATTTTCACACGTTTGACACAAATACTTCACAAATACAAAAACATACTGAAAAAATAAATATATGTTTGTTAAAAAATAAATAAAAATATTTTTCCTGGTTACCACACATACCAGGCTCATGTCATGTGTCTGGCCACTGTGTCTACATAAGAATCTCATGCGAGCCTAGTACTGAGAATCCAGTGGCTGAAAAAAATCTTAAGAATTACAATAATGCGTTTTGTTTTCATCTTTATATTTTTCTGTACTTCCCAACTTGCCCAAAATAAGTAAGTACTATTTTTATAATTAGAAACAAACAGAAATATTATAAAAATAATTATAGTTAGGACAGCAATCAAAAGCATCTGGTGTTTTGGAATCAGTCTGCTTAGCCCTTTTTGTTTACTTTGGTTATTATTCAAAGGTGCTGTGTGATTCTCTAAAGCTTGGGTTTTCAAACTGTTCCTAGGATTTCTTAAGCAGCTTCACAGGTCATCAAGGGGTACCAAAGGGGGGAGGAAAAGGAGTGGTTGCCCCTGCTTCATTCAGAGTAGCTCCATTTTTGTCTTTTATATATTGGGATTCTGTGTAAGATTTTATTTGAAGAAATAAACTTTTTTCCCTAGTCCTATGGGAAAGTTTAAAGAATACTGCTCTAAAGGCATTTCCTGGTGATCTTCATTGATGGCTCAGAGAAATTCTTAAATGCCAGAGGTTTATAGAATGACTGTATTGGAACCTCATGAAAATACCGTTAATTGAGAATCATTTTACCTAAGACAAAAGATTTTTATAAGGTGATCTTTTATACTGACAAGTTAAACACCTGATGTGCCTTTTCACTGGTCTCAATCATACTTTAAGAACCCTCCAGAGTTCATGTTATATGACTATAAGAGAAAAAGCTGGTATCTGTTCACGTATTTTGAATATTCAATTCTCAGGTGACTAAACAATCATTTCAAAATGAGATTTAGTCACAGTAGCTATTCTCTCCTTTTAGGTCTGATTATGTTATGCAGCCTCCGGCTAGGGCATGAATCCATAATAGTAGGCGGGCTAATTAATGAGCTAAGAGGTCATAAAGAGCTACGGGCCAGCTGGCAGACAGTGAAGGAATGCAGTATAATGTGGAATGGAGAGGTCAGAATTCAGGGTGGCCTTAAAGCATTACAGTAATAGAAAAGTATTTCCTACATTCTCCAGCAACATTTGCAATGTCTACTTTAATTCATTAGGCAGGGCCAGGATTTGTAGAAAGCAGATTCAGCTTTCAGAAACAATGATACCTCCTCAGTAGAAACACAGTGTCAGCTCCATCAACAGAGCAGAGACACCTAAAAGCCCAAAGTATCATTATTTATCTTCTGCAAAAAGCAGGCAGGAGTACTCCTTTCACCTTGATCAAACATGGACAATCCACAAAAAATTTTATTATAAAAACTGGACACAACTAACCTGGTCCAAGATTCTTTGTGTAGGTGACCAAATCTTCCATAGTTTCCACTACTTCTGCCACTGTAAGATATTCCAAAATTCCTTTGCAAACTCTAATAATTTTACGAACCTGTAAACATATTTTAGTGAGTAAACAATATGTAGAACATACGGGAGAACAATATACAGAACAATATGTAGAAAACATGCTAATTCAGCAGGGTAGCCTTTTGACATTTTCTCATCCTAAAACATCAGCAATCCTCCAATTATTATCTTTAAAACTATCTTTAAGATTTTTGTCTGGAAGAGGACTGCATGGGCCTCAGATTGCCTACCTCAGCCTCATCGAAGGTGAGGAGCAGGTCTGATGTGCCAGAGAGGATGCCCCTTGACCCATCAATTAGATAATCTCGAGCAGGCACTGAGTAAGGATCTGACTGAAGCATCTGGGCTGCCTGGACAAGCTTGGTGCAAGCATTCTCAACCCTGTGGGAAGGAACATGGAGTTAACCCACTGGCAGAACCAAGTAGAATATGACACGCAAATACAAAGAACGTTAATGGACATATTCACATTTTTTTCTGATACGGAAAATAACCAAGACCAATTTATAATAGGACCTAAGTTTTAGCTTTTAAAATCAACAATAAAGGGCTGCACGTCCATTCATCCACCCATTCATTCATTCATTCATTCACTTCATTCACTGCACTAAGCCCTTGTTCTTTGTTATTTCCTGGCAACAAAAAATGATGACAAAATGGTTTGGACCTTTCACTTTAGGTTGCTATACATCTCTGAAACACCATTAAAAGACACTACACTAAGAACAGAAATCCTTGACAACAGTTTCAGATTTAATATCTGGAAATAAAATGCCAAAGCACTGTATTAAGTGAAATTTAATAATCAGATACAAAGGATTAGGAGGAAACAAAAAGTATGAAGTAATGCATAGATTTCCCATTCATCTAGCTAAATGGATTTTGACAAATCCACTGAACTGTTTGAAAACTACCCTATAAAATCATTTTGTTAATTAAAATGTCACTAGCATTAATAACAAACAGTTATTAATAGTTTAATGTTAATACAGCTTAATAATATAGACAACCTAATCATATGTAACAATAAATGAATGAATGAATGAATCAGTGAAGAGCTAGACCTCATTGCTGTGACTGTGGATCACTCCTAGAAAACTAGTTGTTTACTGTTTCTTTTTAATTTTTAAATTAAAGTTTTAATTTAATTTTAACTTATAGAATTTGTCTATTCATATCTATGACACAGTCAGTGAAAAATCACCTTCTTTCTACTATCTCCTAGGCTTTCAAATCCCATCTACTTGCAACCAATGTTATAGAGTCTCCTCTGTTTCTTCAAAATAAAATATTTTACTCATAGAAAAACAAAAACAGGCTTCCACCTTTTTTATACAAATAGCATCATAATAGGCATACTCTCCGCATTCTGCTTTTCCCACTTAAAATTTAACTTAGAGGGCGGCCCTGGTGGCTCAGAGGTTTAGCGCCACCTTCAGCTCAGGGTGTGATCCTGGAGTCCCAGGATCGAGTCCCATGTTGGGCTCCCCGCATGGAGCCTGCTTCTCCCTCTGCCTGTGTCTCTGCCTGTGTCTCTGCCTGTGTCTCTGCCTCTCTCTCTCTCTCTCTCTCTCTCTCTCTCTCTCTCTCTCCGTCTCTCATGAATAAATAAATAATATCTTTAAAAAAACTTTTTTAATTTAACTTAGAGATGTTCTAGTTAAAGTACATTAAGAGCCTCCTCATTCTTTAATAATCCACATAAACTAGTCCATAATTTATTAGCCTGCTAAAATAAATCACCTTGAATAATATCATTGTAAAATGTATATATTTGTAGGATACAGGCCAGAAATGGAATTGCTGAATCAAAGGTGTAGACATTTACAATTTTGACAAATATTGCCATATTGCCATCCACAGAGGTTATTTACATTCCCCCCAAAATGGATGACAGCAGTACCTGTTTCTTCCATCTCAACAACTCGGTATATAATCGAACTTAAGTTTATCTTCACTAATATGATGGACCAATATAGTTTTTTAATTAAGGTGAAATTCACATAACATACAATTAGTTGCTCTAAAGGGTATATACAATTCAATGGCATTTAATGTATTCACAATGATAAGCAATTATCACCTCTCTTGAGTCAAAACTTCTATCACTTCAGAAAGGGACCCTGAACCCTTTATGTAATCACTCCCCATCTTCCCTCTTCCTTCATCCCCTGGTAACCATTAACCTGCTTTCTATCTCTAAGAATTTACATATTCTGGATATATCATATCATTGTGTCTGGCTTCTTTCACTAAGCATAAATGTTTCAAGGTTCATCCAGGTTATAGCATGTGTCAGTAGTTTGTTCTTTTTCATACCTGAATAATATTTTATTGTATATGTGCACATACAAAAATTTTAAAATTTGCTTATCCATCCATGTATTGATAGGCATCTGCACTATTTCCACCTTCTGGCAATTATGAATAATGCCCCTACTAACATTCATATACAAATTTCTACATGGGGGACACCTGAGTGGCTCAGTGGTTGAGCGTCTATCGTGGGCTCAGGGTGTGATCCCGGGATCTAGGATAGAGTCCCACATCAGGCTCCTAGCAGGGAGCCGCTTCTCGCTTTGCCTGTGTCTCCACCTCTCCTTCTCTGTGTCTCTCATGAATAAATAAATAAAAATCTTTTTAAAAAAATTTCTACGCAGATTTAGGTTTTCATTTCTCTTGGATATATACCAACAAGTGGAAGTCTGTGTTAATTTTTTTGAGGAAATGTCAAACTGTTTTCCACAGCAACTGCACCCACTTTATATTCCTACCAGCTTTGTAGAAAGGTTCCTATTTCTTCACATCTTTACCAACACTTGTTATTTTTCGGTTTTTAAAATTTGGGAGCTAAAGTCATCCTACTCGGTATAATTATGATTCTGATTTGATTCCTTACTGATCAAAGAAAGATGTTAAACATCTTTTCATATGCCTATGGGATATATCTTCTTTGGAGAAATGTTTATTGACATGCTTTGCTCATTTTGTAATTGGGATGTTTTTCTTTTGTTGTTGAGTTGCCAGAATTATTTATATACTCTGGGTATTAAATCTTTATCAGATATAATTTGCGGGCAGCCCGGGTGGCTCAGTGGTTTAGGGCCACCTTCAGCCCAGGGCGTGATCCTGGGGACCTGGGATGGAATCCCACATTGGGCTCCCTGCATGGAGCCTGCATCTCCCTCTGCCTGTGTCTCTGCCTCTGTGTGTGTGTGTGTGTCTCTCGTGAATAAATAAATGAAATCTTTAAAAACAAAAAAGATATAATTTGCAAATATTTTCTCCTATTTTGTAGGTGTTTTTTACTCAACATAGTTTTAATTTGCATTCTTTTATTACTAATGAAGTTAAAAATATTTTCATATTTTTTAAATTACAAAATAAAACCACACAAAAACTGTAATACTTTTATATTCAAATACCAAGATACAACAATCATACTTCAGAAATGAAATATTACCAAGTACTTTAGACGCCCCACCCTAACCAAATGTTCCGTATTTCTCAGAACTAATCATTATCCTGAATTTTGTTAATTGTTCTCTTGATTTTTTGTATACTTTTAATACCTGGGTATCTATACATATCTAAACAATGAATCATTTAGTTTTGTTTATATATAAAATAGGCATCTGTTTAAAATAGGTATTTGTTTATATATAAAAGCTTAAATAAGTCTAATTATACTGTTATATATGCTTCTGTGACTGTTCTTTTGTTCAATATTATGATTTTGAGACCTATCATGTTGAAGACCACAGCTAATATGACATATTCCACTGTATGGATATACCATATTTATTTACCCATTCAACTTCTGATTGACATTACAGGTATTCTAGGTTATCTTATTTTTTACTGGTGTTTATATCAATACTACTACTATGAACATTCTTACACTGGCTTCTGGTGCACATTAATAGTATATCTAGTAGTAGAAAAATGGAGTTGCAGAAAATGCATATATTCAACTCTACCAAGGGAAGTCAAACAGTTTTCAACCAATTTAAAACACTAACCAGCAGTGTTCACAATTGCTCCAGAACCTTACCAACACTTGGCAATGTGAATTTTTAAATTTCCCAATGTGGTGATTGTGAAATGCTAAATTATTGTGAATTTAATTTGCATTTCTCTGCTACTAATGAAACTGGGTAGGGGCTAGGGGTATTTTTATGTTTATGGGCCCCAAGAGTTTTAACAAGTAGCATTTTTATTTTATTATCATCCAGCTCTGAACAATTTTCATTATGACATCTTTGACAACGAATTGTTTAGATATTTTAAAATGTACTTCAAGGCATAAGGGGCTTTTCTAAGTGATCTTTTTGCTATTGATTTACCATTCACATGCATTGTGCCAGAGAATGTGGCCTGTAAAACAGCAAGGCTTTGAAATGTGTTGAGGCTAGTGTGATGGCTTAACACATGATCAACTTTTATAAATTTTATATGTGTTCTTGAAAAGAACAAATATGCTCCAATTTTTTTTTAATTTTTTTTTTTTATGATGGTCACACACACAGAGAGAGAGAGGCAGAGACATAGGCAGAGGGAGAAGCAGGCTCCATGCACTGGGAGCCCGACGTGGGATTCGATCCCGGATCTCCAAGATCGCGCCCTGGGCCAAAGGCAGGCGCCAAACCGCTGCGCCACCCAGGGATCCCCTGTGCTCCAATTTTTAAGTGAACTATTTTACATAGTTTATTCTCAAACTTGTTAATTAAACCTGTTCAAATTTTCTATATCCTTGCTGATATTTTTTTGTCTGTTTTATCTATCAATTACTTTTTTTTTAAGATTTTATTTATTTATTCATAGAGACAGAGACAGGCAGAGACACAGGCAGAGGGAGAAGCAGGCTCCATGCAGAGAGCCCGATGTGGGACTAGTTCCAGGATCTCCAGGACCACGCCCTGGGCTGCAGGCGGCGCTAAACCGCTGTGTCATCGGGGCTACCCTTATCTATCAATTACTAAGCAATGAAATCTCCTATCATATGGACAGATTAGTCTATATCTCCTTGTAGTTCTGTTTGGATTTTAATATATTGAAGTTAACATTTTAGGTACATATAAGTTTACAATTATTATATAACTTGAACCTATTTATCATTATGTAACATCTCTCTGTACCTTCAATAATGTTTGTTGCTTTAATGTCTATTTTGTGTGACATTCACCTATGTCTCCAATAATGTTGGTTGCCTTAATGTCTATTTTATCTGACATTAATATTGCTGATCAGTTTTGACTATTTCAATCTCTGTCATTACGTTTTAGATGTATCTTTATAAAGAACATATAGCTACATGCATTTTTTAATCTAGTTTAGGAACTTGTAATTTAATAATCTAGCCCATTTAAATTTATTAATATTACTGGTATATTTATTTTCTTTTTCTTTTTTTTATTTTATTTATTTGAGAGAGAAAGCACATGTGGGGGTGGGAGTAGAGGGAGAGGGGGAAGCAGGCTCCCTGCTAAGCAGGAAGCCCAAAACAGGGCTCAAATCCCAGGACCCTGGGATCATGACCTGAGCTGAAGGCAGATGCCCAATTGACTGAGCCACCGAAGCAACTCATCCATTTTTTTTTTAAGAATCTTTTTTTCTTTTTTATTAGAAAGAGAGAGAGGTGGGGGGAGAGGGGGCAGAGGGACAGGGAAAGAGAGAATCCCAAGGAGGATTCACACCTGGCACATAGCCCAATGTGGGGCTCAATCCCACAACCCTGAGATCATGATCTGAGTGGAAATCAAGAGTTAGACATTTAACCAACTGAGCCACCCAATGACCCCTAGAATTATTTTCATATATTATTTATTTTCCATATGGCCTGTAATTTTGACTTATTTTTTCTCTTTCTCCTTACCTTTTTTTTTTTTTGAGAGGGGGGAGATTGCTAGTTTTGTCTATCTTTTTCTTATTCCCTTTATTAATTTTAAAGGTTATATACTCTGTTCTTTTTGTGCTTACCTTAAATATTTTAGCATGCATACTTGTCATGTTAAAAATCTAAAATAAAAGCTGTCCTCTTAATACAGCTGGCAGCTCATCAGTCTCATAAAAATCTAAAATGAGTCAATATTTTTACCTCCTTTCCAAAGAATGATCTTAGGATACTTAATTCTCAATCATCCCTTTCCTGACTTTTATGCTATTGTTTTCAAATTTTGTTTTATGTTTACATTGTTTTCATGTATAAAATATTCTATCTTTTATTTTAAGTCTTTAAATCTGGGGATCCCTGGGTGGCGCAGCAGTTTGGCGCCTGCCTTTGGCCCAGGGCGCGATCCTGGAGACCCGGGATTGAATCCCACATTGGGCTCCCGGTGCATGGAGCCTGCTTCTCCCTCTGCCTGTGTCTCTGCCTCTCTCTCTCTCTCTCTCTCTCTCTCTCTCTCTCTCTCTCTGTGTGTGTGACTATCATAAATAAATAAAAATTTAAAAAAAAGTCTTTAAATCTTGATATTACATTGTCATATAAGTCAAAGTTTGCTTATATTTACCAACAAACTGTCCCATATTTTGACTAATCATTCCCTCTTATATCTCAGGCCTTACATCTAGAATCATCTGAATCGGTCTAAATTACATTCTTTAGAATTTCCTCTACTAAGAGAATGCAGTGACAAAATGTATCCATTTTTGTTTGTTTGATAATGTCTATTTTGTTTTCCTACTTCAAAGACCATTTCAGTAGTACAGATTTCTAGGTTGACAGCTATTTTACCACATATTGAAGGTATTATTTCACTATGATGTAACAAAAGAAGCAGAAAAAAATATGGCAGAAGCAGAGGTAAGAGATGCAGTGCTATAAGCCAAGGAATTTGAGTAGCTTCTACAAGCTGAAAAGGCAAAGAAACGAAAGAGAGAAAGAAAGAAAGAACGAAAGAGAGAGAGAGAGAGAGAGAGAAAGAAAGAAAGAAAGAAAGAAAGAAAGAAAGAAAGAAAGAAAGAAAGAAAGAAAGAAAAGGCAAAGAAACAAATTCTCTACAATCTCCAGAAGAAACACAACTCTATTAACCCACTTTGGACTTCTGAACTCCAGAACTGGAACACAAAACATTTAGTAGTATGACACTGGCCTCCAATTAAAATTTGCCAGGCATACAAATAGGCATGAAAACACCATCCACAATGAAAAGAAAAAACAGTAATTCAAGAACAACCCAGAAATGACACAGATGACAGAACAGACTAGAATGTAAAAACCATTACAACTGTATTCCATATGTTCAACAGCTAAAGGAAAGTTTGAGTATATTAAATAGATTAATGAAAGATATAAAAACAAGCCTCAAACAGAACAACTGGAAATGTGTCTCAGATACAAAAAAGCAATGAATAAATTACTAGCAGATAAGATATTGCATGAAAGCAAGATTAGTGAAATTCAAATCACAGCAATTAAAAACTACCCAAAATGAAACAGGGAGGGAAAAAAAAGACTCCAAAAAAAAAAAAAAAGAAAAGGAACAGACCATCATTGAGCTGTGGTACAACTCAAAGCAGTCTAATATATGTGTAATTTGAGTCCTCAAAAGAGAGGAAGGAGGGAGACAGAAAACAATATTTGAAGAAATGATGGCCAAAATGTGTCTAAATTTAATGAACACTAATTATAAAGCCCGAGTCCAAGAAGCTCAATAAACCCCATGCACAAAAAATACCAAGAGAACTACAAGTCACATCATAAATTGCTTAAAGGCACATACATAAAATTGTTCAAAACCAAGACTAAATAGAAAATATTAAAACTAACTGGAAAAAATTGACACTTTCACAGAGGAACAAAGAATGACAACAAACTTCGCATTGGAAACAATGCAAGCCAGTGAAGCAAAGTACTGAAAGAAAAAAACAAAACAGAACAAAAAAAACCTGTCAACTTCACAACCTATACCCCCCTGCCAAAAAAAAAAAAACATTTCAAAGATTACGATAAAATAAAGACTTTTTCACATATGTAAGAGCTAAAAGATTTCATGAGCAGCAAACCTGAACTATAGGATAAACTAAAGGAAATCCTTCAGGAAGGAGGAAAATTATACCAGACAGAAACTTGGATTTACAGGGGAAAAAAATGACAACAAACAACAACAAATATGTTGTGTGAATAAATATTTTTAAAATTCTTATTATTTAAATATGTTTAAAAGACAACTGACAAAAGCAAAAACTTTTTTAAAAATGAAGTTAAAAAAAGTAAATTTGATTCAGGTGGTTAGAAAGACAATGAGGACGGGCCTTGCCAATGATTATGGCAGATGTTTTCCATAAATCAAATGAACCAAAATTACATGGAAACATATTTAAGACAGGTATATCATACATAATATGGCAGAAAACACATGCTGTGCAACTAGTTAAACTTATGAGTAAAAAAATGTTTCTGGAATTTAAGAAATAAGATAAATAAGCAAGGGGGGAAAAAAAGAGAGACAAGCCAAGAAACAGACTCTTAACTGTAGGGAACAAGCTGATGGTTACCAGAGGGGCGGTGGGGGGGGCGGGTAAAACAGGTGATAGGGATTAAGGAGTGCATTTGTTGTGATGAGCAGCGGGCGATGTATGGAAGTGCTGAATTACTACATTGTATACCTGACACTACTATAGCACTGTATGTTAACTATACTGGAAATAAATAAAAATTTATAAATGAAAACTTTAAAATATTCAAAAGAAATATTTCAGAAGATCTTTAAGGATGACCAACCACTCACTGAAGACCATTAGATGAAAGAGCACTAATGTCTTGCTTCAATAATTTTTTATATCCATTCCCACTAATTCAGACACCTCTCCCTACTTTTGCTTGACTAACCACTACTTATTCTCTTAGACTGTCTTTATAGAACTCTTCCTGGGGCACGTGGGTGACTCAGTCAGTTAAGCATCTGCCTTCAGGTCAGGTCATGATCCCCGGGTCCTACTATGGAGCTGCATCAGTCTCCCCACTCAACGGGAAGTCTGCTATTCCTCTCCCTCGGCCACTCCCCCTGCTTGTGCTCTCTCTTGTGTTCTGTCAAATAAATAAATAAAATCTTAAATAAATAAATAATAAATGACCCTTCCTTCAGGAAACCATCCCAATTCTACAAGTACTTCTACATGCTCCCATGAGACACATCACAACTTCTCAATTTAGTTTTCTCTATTTTCCACAAGACTCTACATTCAGCAAGGCCAAGAACCTTGTCTATCTTGTTAATTACAGTCAATCAGGAATTTTCACCCAGTACAGGTCCATAAAAATCATTAACTTTATAAAAAGTCACAAAACCTGATTTTATTTCCAGGTAACATGAACATTGATGGAATTAAAGCAAACCTAATAATCACAGAATGCCACGTACAGTTGTGTTATACCTACGTGCAATGATCCAGTTACTACAGAAGTGTTTCAAATTTGGAAACAAAATGAAAAATAAATGAAAGTTAGAAATAATCATCATGGAGAAAAGAAACAGAAAAAATGACGAAATCAAAAAGCTTTACAGGAATCAATTTGATTCTCCACTAATGGTTCCCTTGTGTGGTAAAATGATAGGGCTAAAACAGACACTGTAGCATTTTTTCTACAATAAGACATCTGATCTGTACATTAAAATTTAATGGCATTCATAAAAGCCAAACAAATCCCACCATGACTAACCAGTGGTTAGAAAAAGATAGGAGTCTGTTTTGTCTGTGGAAAATGTGATTTTATTAAAACATTCAAGCTGCCTCACTTCTTAAAGTGATCTTCTACTTTTTAACACAAATCTAAATTTTTTGAAAAGCATTTTAGAGAATGACAATAGGGAAAAGGTCTGTTTCCTAAATAATTATATATCTTGAGTATATCCTAATAATATTGATTTAGATACTTTAACATCAATCAAATATCACAAGTTAAAAGCTTCTCTCTGCCTTTGAGTCTTCAACTTAAATTAACAGAAAATTCTTATGCTTTAGATCAGTGGACCAATAATAGCCTCACAGGGCCCAAAATATGTTCACTCATAATCCACTAATCCATTCTTTCCAGGATTACACATGATATAACTTGATACAATTTAAGACATATAAAGATCCCAAACTACTCAGTTTCATTTTATTTCAATGATCACTAATCAAGAAGCTTAAGCTTATGCTGAATTTTTAATTTAAGAAATATAAGGGAAAACCAGATCCAGAGATTATAAAGATTGCCGTAAGTCATTTTTAAAGGTTCTCCTAGACCGCATCTAATCTTAAATTCCTTTAGTTTTTAATTCTTATATATTTTTGTTCATCTAATGTATTGAGGACCCATCACATGCTACATGAGTCCTAGGAATACAAAGTATTTTTAAGTCCCTATTTTTAAAGTGTTACCACCTCAATAGGAAAAGACATACATGTAAACAAATATAAATTAGTATTTAGAAGTATATCCAGCACATGCCAAGGGAACATAAGAGTAGGAATAGCCATTTTTACCTGAAAGATTAGGAAAATGGTGATGGAGAAGGTGGCTACAAGTTGCTTCTGCCTCAGAAGCTTAGCACTACTTATAAAGATGATCCTCTGCATAGCATCTGAGTTGTTTTTCCAATGGAATAATATTCTCTATCACAAGCGTGTGCATGCACACATACACACACACACAGAGTTCTTTCTGTGAAAAATAATATGCATTTGCCAGAGACCTGGTTTGACTAGAGAGGGCCATTTATTATCACAAAGTGCAGGTAACTCATTCACTCTGAAGCCAAACATTCTCAATCTGCTTCTGTAAAAATCAACTAGCAAATCTTAGCTCACTGATTGAACAGAGGGAAGAAGAGAGGGCTGTGGAATAAAATAATGTAAAGGAAACCGTCTGCTGGGCCTATTTAGACATATACTGCTCCATAAGATAAAGCTGAAAAGCCGGGCAGCCCGGGGGGCTCAGTGGTTTAGCACCACCTTCAGTCCAGGGCGTGATCCTGGAGACCTGGAATCGAGTCCCATGTCAGGCTCCCTGCATGGAGCCTGCTTCTCCCTCTGCCTGTGTCTCTGCCCCTCTCTGTGTGTGTGTCTCTCATGAATAAATAAATAAAATATTTTTTAATAAATAAATAAATAAAGCTGAAAAGCTCCCTGAAACATTCGAGTTGAACTTCACCCTGCCACAAAAAAAACCATGTTGGGTGGTGTGGGGGAAATGATCCTATATCAAATTCACTGTTTTAATAAAATCTGAACTGAATCAGTATAGCCATTTAGGTTATACATACTGTCACATACACACACAAATACATTCTGTTTGCTAAAGACTGAAGAGCTGTGAAGTCGAACACCTGAAAATTTTATTTCATGGAAGTCAGATTACCCTGAGGCACACCCAAGGAAGCAGGTGTTTACATTTTGGGACCTGTCCTTTTAAGAGAGAGAGTTGGTCAGGCCACAGGAATATTACACAAAACAACATTACAGAAGATAAAAAGGCAACAGGTGAAAGAAGAACATGTTCAACTGGTCTGTGAGGCTTTCTCCTTGTGGCCACAGTGCCCAGCACCTCCATCACTGCCATTTCCAACCAGGCTGGCCTTGGCATAATTATTTGGCAGGCAAAAGTGACTGTCAAGGCTATTCCTGCTCTCATCTCAATCCTTGTGGAGACTTTCCTTTTCTTCCCATCTGTGTGGGGTCTCTCAGAGGTCAGGGAAGGCCCAGATCACTTCTAAGTTTGAGAAGCCCATCACATTTCAAAGTTAAGAAATCCAAAAGCAGGGTCATAAAAAGAGTGGTACACGTGTTTACATTTAATAATTTTAATGGCACGATAAACACCATTTTGTTTATTCATTGGAGAGAGGGGGGACACAGAGGAGGAGGGAGAGGAAGAGAGAAAGAATCCCAGGCAGACTCCATACTGAGCCCAGAGTCTGACACAGGGCTCCATATCACGACCTTGAAATCATGACTGGAGCCAAGACCAAGTGACAGATGCTTAACCAACTGAGTCACCCAGGCACCCCAACAGCTTCTTTTAAGATTCTTTTTCTCTATGACTACATATATAGTATCATTTGAAAATAATATTAAAGCCCAGGCCTGAGCCTGAGAGAAAAGCCACAGTGTGGGGTAAGGGTCAGGCCTTCAATCTCTCTCTGCTTTCCCATATTTAGAGCCTAGTCTCAGTCGAACATATGATAAGTGAAGATGACTGCTGAGACCTCAAAAATTCTCCCTTCACCAGGCATTTAAGCATCTAAACTGTTAACCTGAGGAATGAGCTCCAGTGAAATTTCAGGCACCAGTAACTGACAATTCAGCCTTTCTGGTATCCCTCCAATAGGAAGTGCCACCTCTATAAGCAATTCATTTCATCCTCAGATCTCGTTGTGTATATACATAGCATTAAAAAGCAATAATAAAAATAATAGGTGTGAATGGGATGCTTGGGTGGCTCAGTCAGTTAAGCATCCAACTCTTGGTTTCAGCTGGGGTCATAATCTCAGGGTCCTGGGATAGAGCCCTGCCTCAGGAGTCTGCTTGAGGATTCTCTTTCATGACCTCTCCCCCATGACCCCTCCCCTCCCTTGCTCCCTCTCTCTCTCTCTCTCTCTCTCTCTCTCTCTAATAAATTAATCTTTAAAAAAATAATAGTAGATGTGAAGATCACCAAAAGTCTCAGAGAGACTTTTATATGCCAGCCATCTGCCACAAACTCTACTTTGAAATAGCAAAAGTAGAATCATTCTGTGGCATCCCAGGACTAGGACTAGCCAATACGCTTTGGTCCTGGCGTTGCCATTTTGAGAAAGGTCAAGGATCCTCAGCCATTAGTCATCTAGAAACCTGAGTGAAGGCCACAAGAATAGTTACAGTTTTTAGGAGGGAGTTGGGAACATAGAGTACAATGACAAACTTTAATCTAGTTCAAGTCGAAAGAACATGGTCGCAATTCACCCACACGTACACTGCGATAATACTAAAACAGGCTGTTCCAACCCCGCGCTCCCAGATTTAAAGATCCTACAGGCCTCATCCACGAATTATTCCTATCCCTTTCCTAACTCAGTGATAGCATAGGACACTGCATGTATACACCCAAAACTAAAATTAGAAACCACAATGAATCATATTTAAAACATTCAAAGCCTTTTAAGGGCCACACCAATCTCTTTTTGCTGAACATGTACATTGAGATAACCAAAGCTAAAAGACACACACACAGAAACACCATGGGCTCACTAAATTACTTCATTTCAGATGAGAGTAGGAGAATTGGCAACCAGTTTTAACTTGGTCTTCAAACAAAGCAAGAGTCTGCCAGAATTGAGAGAGTAACTAAAGAGGAAGTGACATGTTGCGAAGGAAAGTTAAGAGTGTCACTACTGCCCACACCACATGCTCTTCAAATCTTGGTAGGCCGCTTATTTGAAAGTTAGAGTTGGAGCCATAACCTTTGAATCCTTTAAAGCCTAAACGATTAGTCGTGGTCTCTCTCTCTCCACTTCCTTCACCCCTGTTGAAATTTGGCATCTATGAAAGAAGAGGAGATTCAAGCCTGCAAGGTTCAGGCAAGAACTCTGCTCCCTGTAGATCCATTGGCTCCTATGGTCCTTCCCCTCCATGGTAGGATTACAGCAGAAACAGAAAATATAGAAGCAAGTGTGTCTTACATATACTAGTAGGTTTTTAATGTGTCATAAGGCTGCTGTGATGAATAAAACAAAATTTTATTTTAAAACATTAGAAGGGCCGCCCCAGTGGCGCGGCAGTTTAGCGCCGCCTGCAGTCTGGGGTGTGATCCTGGAGATATGGGATCGAGTCCCACGTCAGGCTTCCCGTAGGGGGCGTGCTTCTCCCTCGGCCTGTGTCTCTGCCTCTCTCTCTGTGTGTCTCTATGAATAAATAAGCAAAATTTAAAAAATAAAATAAAATAAAATAAAAATAAAACATTAGAAAATCACAGCATCTTTTATTCTTTTTTTTTTTTTTTAAGATTCTATCCATTTACTCATGAGAGACACAGAGGGAGAGAGAGAGGCAGAGACACAGGCAGAGGGAGAAGCAGGCTCCATGCAGGGAGTCCAACACAGGACTCAATCCCGGGTCCCCAGGATCACACCCTGGAACGAAGGTGGTGCTAAACCACTGAGCCACCTGGGCTGCCCTATTCTTATCTATTCTTAAATAATAATAAAAATCTCACTATTATTTGAAGGTCCTTATGTTAAAAAAAAAAAGTTGACAATTGCTGTTCTACAGCAGAATGTGATGAATGAGTTAAGTATCAATATCTAAACACAAAATGAAATAGAACAGACACACTAGGAGAATATTTTTACTTAAACAGCCAAAAACTAAGATATGGTTTACAAAAAAATCTGGAGATACAAGTCAACAGTAGATTAATAACATCAGTCAACAGTCATTCTTTAAAAAGGGCAATAAATGGGCACCTGGGTGACTCAGTCAGTTGCATGTCTGACCCTTGATTTTGGTTCAGGTCATAATCCCAGGGTGGTGAGATAGGGACACACAGGGTTCCACGCTCAGCCAGGAGTCTGCTAGAGATTCTCTCTCTCCTTCTTCCTTTGCCCCTCCCCTTGTTAGTGCACATGAACACACACTCTCTCTCACTCTCTCTGAGTAAATAAATATTTTTTTAAAGGGTAATAAATAACAAAATAATTGACAGAATTTAGGACCCAGAAGAACCATAACCTTGTAACCACTTATCACTAATAATACTGCTTTGAAATATATAAAGCTAAAGCTGACAATTATGAGAAAACTGACAAGCCTACAATTATTACAGGAGATTTCAACATACCTCATCATAAAGTGATACTTCAAACAGACAAAATAGTATGGCAATAAAAAGTTTGATCAATAATATTTAGGGGCTCCTTGCTGACTCAGTAGACCATACAACTCTTGATCTCAGGGTTGTTTGTCCCATATTGGGTGTAGAGATTACTTAAAAATAAAATCTTAAAATAATAATATTTATATGTTGACCTAACTGATGCAAAGAAAACCTTAACCCAAGCAAAAGAGAATATACTTTCTTTTCAAACACATATAGCACACTTACCAAAACTGACCATATATTACATCACAAAAGAATTTCCAAGAATTGATATTATAACAATCATGTTATAGGCATAACACAATTAATTAGAAATAGAACAATAAGAAGATAGCAAAAAGAATTTTGAAATTTTTAAAATATTGTTAGAGGAATTCACAACCAAAATTACAACTATTAAAGTTCCTATAGCTGGAAAATTCACAATTCCATTTATAATCCCACCAAAAAGAATAATATACTTAGGAATAAATTTAACCAAGGAGATGAAAGACCTATATATTGAAAACAACAAGACATTAATGAAATAAATTGAAGACACAAATAAACAGAAAGGTATTCCATATTCATGAATTAGAATTACTATCATTAAAATGTCCATTCTACACAAAGCAATATACAGATTCAGCACAATCCCTCTCAAAATTTCAGTGGCATTTTTCACAGAAATAGAACAATCCTAAAATTCATATGTAACCAAAAAAGATCCCAAATAGACAAAACAGTCCTGAAGAACAAAGTTGGAGGCATCATACCCCCTGACTTCAAACTATGTTTCAAAGCTAAAGTAATTAAAATATCATGGTATTGGTATTGGCTTTAAAACAGACACATAAATCAATGGAAAAAAAAAAGGAGAAAGAGAGCCCAGAATAAACTCACATATGTATGGTCAATTAATTAATGGCAAAGATGTGAAGAATATACAATAATGAAAGGACAGTCTCTTCAATAAATGGTGTTGGTAAAACTGGACAGCTACATGAAAAAGAATAAAACTGGACCTCTATCTTTTTTTTTTTTAAGTAGGCTCCATGCCCTGTGCAGAGCCCAAAACAGGCCTCAAACTCACAACCTCAAGATCAAGACCTGAGCTGAAATCAAGAATCGGATGCTTAACTGACTGAGCCACCCAGGTGCCCTGAAACTGGGCCCCTATCTTTCATCACTCACAAAAATTAACTCAAAATGAATTACAAATTTAAATATAAACCCTGAAACCATGAAAATCCTAGAAGACAACATGTGATAAGCTCCTTGACACAGGTCTTGGAGACGATTTTTCTAACAACAAAAACAAAAGCACAAAAGCAAAAATAAGTAGGACTACATCATACTAAAAATCTTCTGCACAGCAAAGAAAGCCATCAACAAAATGAAAAGGCAAACTACTAAAGAGGAGAAAATATTTTTAAATCATATACCTGATAAGGAGCTAATATCCAAAATATATAAAGAGTACCTCACAACTCAAAAACAACAACAAAAAAATCCAATTTAAAAATAAGCAGAAAACACGAATGGACATTTTTCCCATAAAAAGACATATAAATGGCCAACAGGCACATGAAAAGATGTGCTAATATCACTAATTACCAAGAAAATGCAAATTAAAACCACAATGAGATATCACCTACACCAGTCAGAATGGCTATTATCAAAAGGACTAGAAATAACAAGTGTTGGCGAGGATATGGAGAAGAGACAACTCTAGTGCACTATTGGTGGGAATATAAATTGGTATAGCCACTGTGGAAAACTATGAAGAATTCTCAAAAAATTAAAAATAGACTATTGTATGATCCAGCAATTCTGCTTCTGGGTATTTATCCAAAGAAACTGAAAACACTAACTTGAAAAGATATACACATCCCTATGTTCACTGCAGCATTACTTATTACAATAGACAATATATGAAAACATCTTAAGTGTTTATTGATGATAAATGGATAAAGAAACTGTGGTGTATATGTATATATACATGTATATACAACTAAATATTATTTGGCCATAAAAAGAGAATGAAATCTTGCTATTTGTAACATGGATGGACCTCAAGAGCCCTAGGGTAAGTGAAATAAGTTAGACAGAGAAAGACATATACCATATCATCTCTCTCTCTTTTTTATCATCTCTCTTATATGTGAAATCAACCAATCAAATAAATGGGTGGATGGATGGATGGATGGATGGATGGATGGATGGATGGATGACCAACCAACCAAACACATAGGTACAGAGAAGAGATTATTGGTTGCTAGAGGCCAGGGTCCAGGGTGAGAGAAATGGGCAAACTGGTTTTGTCCTTTTATTTAGTTTAAATACACTGAATAATAACAAAACATATACCTATAGCTGCTTCCAAACTTATAGTAGAGCTTAGAACAAAATTAAGAGCTCAAAATATACTTAATTAGAAACAAGAAAGATTGAACATAAATACTGAAATGCTGAAAACAAAGTATGTAAATAAACTTAATAAGGAATAAGTCATGAGAATGAAAGGTATAGCACAGGAAATATAGTCAATGGTGTTGTATGGTGACAGCAGCTATATTGTGAACACAGCACAACATATAAACTTGTCAAATCTCTTATGCTATACACTTGAAACTAATATAACATTGTATGTCAACTCTACTTCAATTAAACACTAAATAAATAATAAACTTTAATAAATATGAGAGAAACAGACCATTGAGGGAAAATAATATAACATAAATCTCTAAAAGAGTGATAAGAAAAAAGGCAGAAATAAATAATGCTTAACAAAAAAGGTGATATAACTAGAAATGTAACAGAAGAAGTTACTATGAACTTCATACTAATAAATCTGTGACCTTAGATGAATAGATAACTTCTTAGAAAAGTATCAGATTAGCAAAGTTGACTCAAAATGAACATAAGACCAGAATTAGATTAAACAACAGGAAAAAAAAAAAAAGGACACTGAATGAGTAATCAAATTTCTTCTTCCAAAACACCAGACCCAGTTTTATTTGCAAGTTTGGCCAAACTTTCAAAAAAAAGTTTATTTTATAAACTGTTTCAAAAACTAGAAAAGGATCTTATTTTATAAAGTTAAAGTAACCTTGACACCAGAACTTGGGAGGAACAGAACAAAAGAGACACCTGGGTGGCTCAGTGGTTGAGCATCTGCCTTTGGCTCAGGGAATGATCCTGGTCCTAAGATAGAGTCCCACATCGGGCACCCTGCAGGGAGCCTACTTTCTCTGCCTGTGTCTCTGCCTCTCTCTGTGTGTCTCTCATGAATAAATAAAATCTTAAAAAAAAAAAACAGAACAAGAAAATTATATATCAAGATACCTCATGAACAAAGAAAGAAGTGATATTCTTTTTAAAACATTAGCAAATTGGGGATCCCTGGGTGGCGCAGCGGTTTGGCGCCTGCCTTTGGCCCAGGGCGCGATCCTGGAGACCCGGGATCGAGTCCCGCGTCGGGCTCCCGGTGCATGGAGCCTGCTTCTCCCTCTGCCTGTGTCTCTGCCTCTCTCTCTCTCTCTCTCTCTCTCTCTCTCTGTATGACTATCATAAAAATAAATAAATAAATAAAAATAAAAAAATAAAAAAAAAACATTAGCAAATTGAATTTAGGACTGTATTTTCTTTTTAAAATCACAACCAAGTAGTATTAATTCTAGAGATGCAAAGATGGCTAACCAGTAGAAAATCTACATTCATGTAGTAGACCAGAGTCTATCTTATATGTGATAAAAACTGCATTATCATCTAAATAGATACAGAAAGAGCTTTAAATAAAAACAAGCAATCATGTTTTGTTCAGTTTTTTTAAAGACCTTACCATAGGAGACATTAAATTAAGGGAAAATTCTGAGAAAAGTTTAAGAAGAAACTGACTTTATTTGAAGAAGAGGACTGAGAAAAAAAGACTGAGAAGCTAAGGAAGGAAGCTAATAATCACCAAAAGTCTTCCCCTCCCGCTCCCCCCAGGTACTTGCACATACATTTTCTCACTCATTTAAGCCTTTGCACATATATCATCTCACTCATTTAAGCCTCACAGTAACTATTATGTCATAAAAAGTTCTCATAATGAAGAGAGAAGGCAGTCTTGGCATACTGGAATGAGAACAGCCTGGGAGTTAGTGCAGGGTTTGAATCCTGCCTCTGTCACTGATGTACCGGAAGACTTGGCAACAAGTTCCTGAGCTTCTCTGGGTCTTAGCTTCCTCAACTGCAAGATGAGGTGAATCAAAGAATACAACTCAAAGTACCCAGTTCACCAAAAATATTCAAGAAATCGAGCTATTTTTGTAAGTTTCTTTCGCTGTAGTATGGAAAGAAGAATAAAGATTTTAAACACATGAGGGGAAAAATTTTAATCTTGAGAATTTCTTGATTTGGGACTTGACCTATACAGGAACAGTAAAGATAATAGTTAAGGGAATACTTGTGTCTAATTATTTATAGTGTTTCTGTTTGAGGCAGTAAGGTGGACAGGCCCAATGACCTCCATTCCTCTATAAAATAAAGCAGTTGGAGTAAATAATCTCAAGGATTCCTTTTAACATTGAAATGTTACAACTTTAACTTCTTTACAGTTTCAGGGTTATAAGACACTGCCATACATTACAAATTACACCCGTAATATCCCTTCAGTGGGAAATGCTTAGGAAAAGTATAAATTATTATCCTCGAAGAATGATATAAAATTAGCACTGCCTGAGAGAAAAGGATGGACTATATGACTTCATGGAAGGTCAGATTGTGGAAAGAACATGGGGCAGCCCAGGTGGCTCAGCGGTTTGGCACCGCCTTCAGCCCAGGGTGTGATCCTGGAGACCCGGGATCGAGTCCCACGTCGGACTGCCTGCATGGAGCCTGTTTCTCCCTCTGCCTGTGTCTCTGCCTCTCTCTCTCTCTCTCTCTCTCTCTCTCTCTCTCTGTGTGTGTGTCTCTATGAATAAATAAATAAAATCTTTAAAAAAAAAAAAAAAAGAACACGGAGAAGTGTGACCTTCACAGAAGGTCAGATTGTGGAAAGTACATGGACTCAGAAGTTATCCAGTATTTGGCTATGAATTATGAACGTGGACTTGGAAGTCATGAGACTACCAAAAGGAAACGTGACGTGTCCTGCCACATACAAAGAGAGTCGACCTTGGGTGAGTTTTTTACCTATAGAATTAATTTATCAATACCCTGACGCTGATGTTCTCAGAAAATGAAAATATGTAAGTACTTGGCCCAATAATATGCACTTGATAAATGTGTGTTCCCTTGGTCCCTTGAGTTCCTTTCAATCATATGATTTGGATTACTCTGTAGAAATAGAAACCAAAGTATTACACGTTTAAAGTTTTGTTTATTTCTTAATCATAAAGAGTATACAAAGTAAACCTAGGATCAAATCCCTACCAAATTGTTGAGAACTCCTCTGCAAATTAGTAATAGTGACTCAGAGTTTATTACTGAGAAGACTTAAAATATAAATCATTTTTGTTTGAGAAAGTCTGTGCAAAACAGTAGTTCCCAATTATGTTTAATGTAGCAAGTTCAAAGGTGAACTATTTAAAGTTTGAGTGTTTGCTCTAGGTCAAAAATGCAGCAAGTCAGCCAGCAGATGTGAATAATTGTCTCACAGAACCTTGGCCATCTATGTTGAAACAAAAATCTTTTCTTAAATAGCAATGGAAAGGATCACAAAAAACTCAAGTTAAAATATAAAACATTAGAATCACACCAGATAAGCAAAGTGCATTGAAGGGTATGATCAAAGAATTAATTCTAAAAGGAGATACTCTGGGCTTTTTGACTGAAAAGAGTGTTTAAAAATATAAATTTCACCACAGATGATTTTGAGTGGTCAAGATCATAAGCAAAGAAAAAGCTAAATATAAGGGCTGGTGATCCAAAAATAGGACACTACTACTTTAGGTCTAAAGAGATCTAAATTAAGCATAAGCATGTATCAACCCTTTTCAAACTTCCCTGTAGTACATGAACATCAATCAAGGTAAAATTGTACAAATATTAGTGCAATTGGGCTTGACTAATGAAGTTTAAGAGTTAAAAGAAGGCAATTTTCTAGGAAATATGATTAATGCTAATCATGCAGATTGTTAATAGTATATAAACCCTTTCACATAGTGTTTTAGGAACATTCTTTTATTCAACAGGCCTAGACATTAAAATATGTTTCAAAAATAATACAAGCTGGTGAATCAACCCAAGTTTTGATTATTTCAAGCAGATTGTTCATAACAGCACTGAACAGAAAGTGGCAACAGTTTGTAGTTCGAAATGAAACTATCATTTGCCTGCCAACAGACAAAGCCACTGATGCCCTTTTTAAGGAGTTCATACCACAAGACCACCTCCCAAGTGACACAAGTGACATTCAGATACTGAACACCCTTGGATAGGGTACAAAAACTGTCTTCCTCTTCATTTCCACTCCACTGCAGAAATAAGAATGAAATGCCATTGTACACTACAACAGCAATTTTTCCAAGGCAAATAAAATAGTTTGCCATAAACATTTTTTACCTGTAAGGAATCCATCTGAAATAAATCAACACTGACAGAAAATGAATCTGATAGGTTCATATAGTTCACTCTCCTTCACTAGCACCTATTCTTCATCCAGTATTTGGCTATGAATTATGAAAAATCACTTTCAGCTTGTCATCTTACAGCTCAAAGCTGCAAAGCTTCTCTGCTGCCCAACTCCAAATTCCTCTGTCTGCTTCCAAGGGCCTTTATCACCTAGCAGAACTTACCTTGGCTTAGATCCTACCACTCCTAACACGACCATCCCTCTCCTCAGAGGCCCCATGACTTGTTCCTATAGTTCATTCCACCTGGAGTTTTTCCCTTTCCCCCACATCTATCTTCCCAAGTCCCACGTCCTACTTGCAGCCTCTTTCTACTATTCCTACCTAAAATGATAGCACTTTCTCTGAATTCCTATTTTTTAAAAAAGGATTTTATTTATTTATTTGACAGGGAGGAGAGAGAGAGAGAGCAGGTGCGCGCAGGAGCACAAGCAGGGGGGTAGTGGCAAAGGGAGAGGGAGAAGGAAGCCCCCCTGGGGAGCAGGGAGCCCCATGGGGTCTCAATCACAGCACTCTGGGATCATGATCTGAGCTAAAGGCATATGCTTAACCCACTGAGCCACCCAGGTGCCCCTCTGAATACCTATTACACAGTGAATGTCAGTCTGCATTACAGCTCTTATTTATTTCAGACAGAGAGTGTGTGCCTGCGCAAGGGGGGGAGGGGGGAGGGAGGGCAGAGGGAGAGAGAAACGCAAGTAGACTCCTCACTAAGCACAAGCCTGACATCAAGCTCAATCTTACAACCCTGAGATCAGACCTGAGCCAAAACCAAGAGTCAGACACTTAACTGACTGTGTTATCCAGGTGCCCCTCCACATTACAGCTCTTTAAAAATTCTTAAAGCATTTTCTTAGTCTAAAAAAAAAAATTTTTTTAAGCAATCTCTATACCTAACATAGGGCTCAAACTCACAACCCTGAGATCAAGAGTTGCATGCTCTACCAACTGAGCCAGCCAGGCACCCCCTTCTTAAAGCATTTTTTAAAAATTTCTCTACAGCAGAAATTTGTTCCATCATGATACACAGAGGAATAAAACCCACATGTAAGACACCCCCCCATAATCCCATATCTGGGATTATGCACAATTTCCAGGCATAACAGCTATAATTCCATTATTATCTCTTCTACTAAAAAAAAAAAGCATAATATAAAGGAAGTGAATATATTATACCTCAATAAAGACTAAAAAAAAAAAACAATTACCTAGTAAGTGGAAATGAGAGGGATGTTATACATGTGATTTTGAATATGCTCAATTTACTTTAAAAAAAGCATTTGCAAATTTTGGCATGTTATTACTACTAATAAATAACTTATAATACATCTTACAAGTGGTCATTCATAATACACTGGTAAGAACTGCCATTCTATGTAGCACTTAGTGTGCTAGACATAGTAGAAGGTAATCAATAAATACTTAATTAACCAACTAGTGTGTCTAGCCCATTTATCAATCAATTACATATAAATATCACTGCTGCTGCTGCCTGATAATGATTGACAATAATGCAAAATACTCTTCTGCTGACAGTCTCTAAAAGAACAAACTATTTCCTACCAAGAAAACCTAACCAATATTATGCAAATCTAACCAAAATTATAACAGTACAGCATGACCGTTACACTCCTAAAGTTTATGAAGATTGAGACAGTTTCTGTGGCAATCATCATGTAACCCTACACCTCCTGTGCAACAGTGTGGCTATTACAATCTGGGGTAAAATTAGTAAATTGTAAACTCTATCTCACAGGGCGGTTAAAGATCAGATAACTTTTGTTCCACCCAAGAGAAAGGTTTTCTGTAACAATGCAAATTTTGCTCTATATTAAAAAGTTCTCACTTTTACAATAAGGAATTGCCCAAGCATTTGAAGTAGCAAACTGAACATTATAACTCAAATATATAATTTTTAATTGATATTAAACCCATTCTCCAATATATCAACATGTCCTTAATGACCACCAGTCCCTCAAATAGACTGACTTGATTCTGACAACCCTCAAATCCTAAAAATGTCAAAAATCCTGAAAATATATCTTTCCCTGAATAATCTCTAAACATATATCAGATTGCTTTAGTATAAATCTGTCTACAGGCCAGAAGTCTTCTGTTTTCTCTAGTTCTGACATTCTAACATTCTAGGAGTAGAAATTCATCTAAGAATACATTTTTAAAATACATTTTATTCTTTAGTGTTACCTAAGCAGACACTATTTAGAAGTCCTTGTAAAAGTGGGTGACAGAGGAAGCTCTGTCATGCCCTGGAAACCTCCAAACATCAACCAAACAGCCCAAAAGAATGTCCTACTCAACAGTTCCAAGGATGTCATTAATTGCTTCCATCTGTTTCCCTCTCTCTGTCCCCTCCCCCTTCAAGTCAAAGCATCTACTAAAGTTATTTTCTGCTTCATTTTGCACTCTAAAGAAAAGCATGAAGAGCCATGTTTTAAATTGTGGAATATTTGCTTCCCCTCCCCCCCCAAATTTGTTTGACAATCACAACCATGTTATGTGTACTCTATCCTATTTTCCTTTTTTTTTTTTTAAGATTTTATTTATTTATTTGAGAGAGAGAATACAAGCAGGGAGAGTAGCACGCCGAAGGAGAGGGAGAAGCAGACTCTCCCCCCCGCCCAAGTGAGCAAGGAGCCTGACAGGGGCTCTATCACACTGGGATCATGACCTGAGCCAAAAGCAGATGCTTAACCAGCTGAGCCACCCAGGTGCACCCTCCCCCCCATTTTCAAATAATATATTAAGTCATGTACCTTTTAAACATTACTCAGTAAATTTTTCAGTTGATCATAACATGGTGTCTTTTCCTGATTCCCCATGAAGACCAGGGTTTTTCCCTAGTTCGAATGGTCTCACCTATTGATGATCCTTACACAAATCCACTGTTTAAAATTGCATAATTTTATTATGCATAATTAAAATTGGATAATTATGACCTTCTAATTCTGTCATTAATCCCACATTTGTTGGTTGGAATTCCCCTCACCAACTAGGGTTATTAGGCTACCCTGAGATAAAGTCTGTACAAGGAAGGCAAGATAGCTACAATTTGGGGGGGGGGGTGCGGGGGATGAGAACTTTTAACATCGATTTCCTTAGCAACTTTTTTTTTTTAAGATTTTTATTTATTCATGAGAGACACAAAGAGAGAGGCAGAGACATAGGGAGAGGGAGAAACAGACTCTCTGCAAGGAGCCTGATGCAGGACTCGATCCTGGACCCTGGGATCATGACCTGAGCCAAAGACACTCAATAACTGAGCTACCCAGGTGCCCCCACCCTTAGCAACTTTCAAATATACAATACAGTATCATGAACTATAGTTACTACACTGTATATTACATCTCCAAGATTTACTTATCTTATAACTGAAGTCTGTACCTTTTGACCACCTTCATTCACTTCCCCAAAATTCCTGTGTATGTAAATACATATATATACACATCCAAATATATATACACACACACATACAAACATACCACATTTTCTTTATTCATTCTCTGACGGACAGGTCATTTCCATGTCTTGGCTATTTTAAGTAATGTAATGCACATGGGAGTGCAGATATCTTTTAGAGATAGTGATTTTGTGTCCTTTGGGTAAATACACAAAAATGGAATTGCTGGATCATATGGTAGTTCTATTTTTAATTTTTCAAACAGTCTCTGGAAAGGCAAGATAAATGCTCAAACCTTTTTCTTTAAATTACCAATTACCAATAAATGAATAAATATCCAATTCCCAGAGAAAGGGATTGGTGTCCTATTACCACCAAGAAAATCAATGAAGTTTTATTTTGTTTTAAAGTTACCTACTTTTTTGAAAATATTATCATGACTAAGCCACACTCCTTAATTTTTCTAAGTCCCCAAGAAAGCCTGTCAGAGCATATAGCATACTTCAAGGATATATCTCTGGGAATGAGCAGAAATGAGTTCCCTGAAGAAATTCATTTATCAGTCAAACGATATTCATAGACTTGAATGTGAGGGTTGAAAGGAACTTTCTACAGGGTCATGTAGTTCGAATACCCACCTACCTGATGTTGAAACCCCTTGTACATTATCTTACCACACTGTGTACCTTCCAGAGGTTGAGGGGCAAACAGGATAAAAGCTACAGCTGTGTTTTTAATGTAGCATAAATATGTTTAACTATAGTGTTTAACTGACAGCATAGGACTCCTCTTAATATTATCATGGTGATGGAATGGCACATAAACAAAGTAGGCTTAGGAATCCCTGAGTGACTCAGCGGTTTAGCGCCTGTCTTTGGCCCAGGGTGTGATCCTGGAGTCCCGGGATCGAGTCCCACGTCGGGCTCCTTGCATGGAGCCTGCTTCTCCCTCTGCCTGTGTCTCTTCCTCTTTCTGTGTGTGTCTTTCATGAATAAATAAATTTTAAAAATCTTTAAAAAAAAAAAAAAAGTAGGCTCATATGGTTTAAAGCTGGGAGAAACCTTGGAGGTTACCAAGTCTAATGAAGGCAAATCAGACACGATACTCCCACAAAACAAGCTCTACAGAAAACAGATGCTTCTGGCCCCTTACTTCCTAACACATGAACATTTTGCAGTATTAACAGAAACACCGTTATGTAGAAGCACCCACTCAAGTAAGTTAGAAATAAGGAGACATCAATATGGGTGAAGTTTTGCATCTGTTCAATGAAAATAGAACATAAGGAGGATAAAAAATAAAGGAATACTTCTCTATTTAAAATTGTGTATGTAACATACATACAGAAAATTATATAAAACATATGTATAACATAATGAATAATTATAAAACAACCACCCATGTAACTCAATACTTATGTCAAGAGATATATTACCATTTTATTTACTTGTGTGTTTGTTTTTACTTGTTACCATTTTAGAAGCCCCTGTGTGCCTCTCCCTGGCTACAACCCCCTTCCTTCCTCCCAGAGGTACCACTACCCTGACTTTTGCAATCATGATTTTCTTACTTATCTTTATTTTTTTACCACATAAGTAGGCATCTCTAAACAACATTGTTTACTTCTACATGTTTTCGGACTTTAAATAAATGGGACTACCTACATATCTATCATTCATTTCTCTCAATTATTTTTGAGATTCATTCATTTTTCAATTAAGGTGAAATTTAAATAACATAAGATTAACCATTTTGAAGTAAAAATTCTAAATCCTTTCCATTCCTGATTAGTATTCCAATTTATGGCTATACCATCATTGCTTTCATCCATTCTACTATAAATATATCAGTAGGGTCATCATGAACAATGTTGATACCAATATTTTCATATATAGATCCCAGTGTACATGAACATAAGTTTTTCTAAGAATTGCCTGTCTTCTACTTTACAAACACCAAACTGTTTTCCAAAGTGCACCAATTCCTAATAGCAGTGTATAACAGTTAAAATTGCTCCACATCCTTATCAACAACTGATATTATCAGTTATAAATCAGATTAATTTAGGGGTTATAATAGAATAATTTGCACTGCTCTCATGACTAATGAGATACAGAACCTGGGCATAATTTTTTGGCCATTTGGATTTCCTCTCTTTTGAAGCACCTAATCAAATCCTTTGCCCTTCTTTTTGCAACTGAATAGGCTTATCTTACTCTTGTAGAGGTTCTACTTTCTTTCTTTCTTTTTTTTTGGGGGGGGGTCATATGCATCAGCTTTTACAAGGACTGACTGCCATAGAACAAAGCCACTGAATAAAGACCATGTAATCAAAAACTTGATACAAGTTTTAACTAATGAAAAGTTATTATCTCTGGTTTTATTCAGGATAGGCAAAACACCTGCAAATTACTTGTAGGAGTTTGGGTGACATATAAGTATAACTTCAATTTAAAATGCTACTGAAATACACTGAAATTAATTTTTTAAAGTTTGTATCTACTTTATTCCCTTATCTCCAAGCAAAGGTGTTTAGCATATAAGTCTGATTCATGCCTGCTAAGGTCAGAATGTTTCTGAATCCTTTCCATTCCAGACAATGAAATTCAGAAGTCGTAGTTTTATTAAAATTATTATGTCAAAAATGCCTAACAGCAATGAATACAATCAACAGTAGGAAACCAGAGTGTTAAAAGATCAAAAGTTGAAATTACAATTGTAAGCACTTTTATATTACAAAAAAAAGTTTGCTCCTGGAATCAGTTAATTTTCTTTCCTAATAAGAGGATTATTTTGTTTAGCAAGAGAAAAATGTTTTAATTACTCACTTAATAAATGCTGGTGGCATATCTCTCTTCAAAATCTGATCTTCGGTGGTTTGAACAGTCTCTTTTCCAACCTATAGGAGAAAAAGATTCACAATTTAGTAATAAATTCTCAGACTAAAAACTATTCAACATATTTCAGACATATGCTTTATATATAATCTATCATTGGAGTTTCTGAATTCAAAGAAAATCTCTGGATTTTTGAAATTATCAAGATTGTTCCCATATATGCTTCCACAATAAACTTGGATAACAATATGGAGTACAAACATAATGTATTACCCCTTCTTCAGAGTAATTCATTTGAAGGCCCACTGAGCATAGTAAAAGAAAAAGAGACAAATTCATCACTGAGGGGTTTTTATAAGATTTTATTTATTTATTCATGAGAGATACAGAGAGAGAAGCAGAGACATAGGCAGAGGGAGAAGCAGGCTTCCTGCAGAAAGCCTAAGGCGGAACTCGATCCCAGGACCCCAGGATCACGACCTGAGCGGAAGGCAGACACTCAACCACTGAACCACTCAGGTGCCCCTTATCACTGAGATTTATATGTATATGTTTAGCTGACAAACTGCTATCTCTGTCTTTTTTTTAAAGATTTTATTTTTAAGTAATCTCTACACCCAATGTGGGGCTCAAACTCACAACCCCAAGATCAAGAGTCCCATATTCAACAGACTGAGCCAACCAGGCAACCCTAAATCTCTATAACAATGCATGAAGTACATGAGTCAAGGTAAGTAGGCTAAAATGTCCATACAGGGGAAAAAAAAAACAGATGTTACTGGAACTGAAAAAAATATAAAGCAATTATGACACTGAAACTAGAAACCAAACATATGAAAATACACAACTTCACCAGTCATCAAGTAAATTCAAACTAAAACAACATGATTTTCCCCTAATTATAGAACAACTTTAAAAAATAATATATAATGCTGAATTCTACAATGGAATAGTTTCATACCCTTCTGGTAGCAATGTAAACTGGCAAACTCTCTTTGGAAAAGCATTTGCTAGTATAAATTAGGAAATATAAAAAATGTCCTATCTAGGAATTCCTCTAATGAGAATATACCCTGAAGTAATCATACCAAATGTGGTAATAACAATATTCACGAAAATATTCACTATCATGTTAGTTATAAAAGCTAAAATATTTTTTAAATAACTAATCCAACCATGAGGAACAGTTAATGGAATTAAGATATATCTTTAGATAGTGTACTATAGGGCCATTACAACAATGGTTATAAGGACTCAACACTACAAGAAAATGTTTATGCCATTACATTTCATTTAAAAGGAATAAAAATAATAAATACACAATGATTACAACAAACTGAAAAAACCCATATGCATGAAGTAAAACACTGAAAGAATACAAAACAAAATGTTAACAGTGGTTATAATGATACTTAGAAAATAGATATACAGATACAGAATTTCCTAATTTTCCAAAATGTGAATATACAATTTTACAATTTAAGAAGTAATATTAAGGGGCTCAGTCAGTTAAGCATCTGCTTTTGGCTCAGCTCATGATCTCAGGGTCCTGGGATAGAGCCCCATGTCAGTGTCTCTGCTCAGCAGGTAATGTGCTTCTCCCTCCCCCTCTGCCTCCTTCCCATTGCTCATGCTCTGTCCCCCTCTCTCTCTCTCAAATAAATAAATAAAATCTAAAAAAAAAAAGTCACATTAAAATGTTACTCTGGGCTATTTAGATGTAATTATTTCCTACCTAACAACTATGGTAATTATGTCATTTCATATAAATCTTCCAAATAGTAATAGTTAAAAACATAAAACTATATCAAAATACTAAAAGTCACACTAACCAGATTGTATATATGTGCACATGTATTTATTATACCACAAAAGATACACTCACTTTCTTCAAGATTATTCCTATGGAGGGTTTGGATGTCAATTTTTCTTTCATTATAGTTATATGACATATTCTAAAGTACTCTAAAAGAGATAAACTTGAATATACTAAATGATGAAATTCAATATAAATATAAAGTAAAGCTATGTAAAAGTGCTAAATCGTAAATATAAATCACAGTTTAATATAGAAATCAGTGAAATTTTTTAAAACCTAATATGGAAAGTATCTCAGCCCTACTGTTTAACCATTTAACTCTTGATTGAGTTTAAAGAAGAAAACAAGTAAGAAAAATCCCTAAGTGCACACAGTAAATCAGCTAAAGAAAATAATACGATAAATTATTCTCAGGGAATACAAGTCATGCATAAGTTAATGAATACAAGTGTTTTCTCTCAAGTTAATAGCTCAGAAAAAAGCAAAACACATATACCACTGTGTAATAGCCAGTGCTTTCGTAGACAATAGACTGTCTGTATCATAATAAAAGCCTTTCAAATCAGCAGCTGGTTCTCTAGAGTTTCTCAGATCAAAACATGACAGAGTATTTCCAGATGTATTGTTCACTGTATTTTCCAACTAAAATCAACCATTCAAAAAGCTATGGGCCATGATTCCATGAAGTAAAAAAATGAAGTTCAGCAATAAAGTCACTAGCTCATACTAGTATCAAGGGCTTAGAAGGATATTCACATTTAGACACATGGAGATTTATTTTACACACACAGAGAAAGAGACAAGGACAGAGACAGAGCAAGGGAAGAAGAGGAGAGAGTTCTTCTTCTTATATCTCCTTTAGAAAACATTCAGTTATTTAGCATTATTAAACATTTATTGAGTACAACTACATAAGCCAGGCACTGTTCTAGGTACTGAGGGTACAGCCTGAGTATCCTGCCCTTATGGAACTTATATTCTAGTAGTAGATAGAGAATACACAAGTAAATAAATAAACCAACAAAATCATCCCAGATAATGGTTAAGAGTGACGCCATGAAGAGTATGGGGTAGGAGTAAAAGGAGCCTACTTCAAAAAGAGTGGCTAAAGAAGGCTTCTCTGAGGAAGTAATACTGGAGTTGAGAATGAAGCTGAGAAGAAACCATTCATGCAAGAGCCAGGAAAGAACACTCCAGAGGAAGAAAAAAGAAAAAGACCCTATGGCAGGAAAGGCTGAGTATATTCAAGGAAGCTGAAGGAGGCCAGAGTGGCTAAAGCTCAGTGAAGGGAGGTATGGTGATAAGGCTGGATAAGAAGGCAAGGGCCAGATCACAAAGAGCCTTCTGGGCCAGGTTAAGATGTGTGGAATCCTTTCTAAATACAGTAAAAAGCAGGAGTGCTAAACAGGAGATTGAAATGATCTGATTTTGTTTTTCAGAAGTCATTTGGCCTGTTCTACTGCAAAGTGAGCTTAGCAGGCAAGGGGAAGCAGGGTGACCAGTTAGGAGGCTATTGCAGTCATCCAGGGGAGAGAGGGCAGAGACTTAAGACATGAAAGTGGAAATGGGGAATTCGTTCTTTTGAAGGAAGAGGTAATAGGATGTTCTCTTAGACTGGGAGGAGCAATGGATGGGGAGTAGACCGAGGGGACAAAAATCAGAAATGACTCCTAGATCAATTCAATGAAAGGTCTTCAAAGGCAGCAATGCTAGAAGGTTGATATATGGCAAAGATTTATCATCAAAAAATAAAACAATCATGAGTACACTCAACCAAATCCTTAAAAACATTTTTGCAAAGAGCCAATCTTCTGACCCTGGTGGAGATAATTGCTAAAGAATGAATTTTATGTAATTATTTTATGTCTCTTTTTTTGAGGTTAGGGGTAGATGGGGAAAGAAAAATAGATAATAAAAATATACTCAAGGGTGGGCAACTGGATGGATCACTCAGTTAAGCATCTGCCTTGGACTCAGGTCATGATCTCCAGGGTCTGGAATGGAGCCCCAAAGCAATATTGGGTTTCCTGCTCAGCAGGGAGTCCGCTTCTCCCTCTCCCTTTATCCCTCCCCCTTCTCTCAAATAAATAAATAAAATCTTAAAATAAAAAAAAAAAACACTCAAAGACTACTTATTCAGAAGCTATTTTTAAGTATTTAAATGATAGGCACTAAATTTGACTCACTATTCTAAGCTGCATTCATACTTATGGTGATAATATCCACAATCACTCCAATCTTTAGTACATTCAGTCCAGAATTAAGTTAGGTACAGTAAATAAATGATCCCATTTTTAAGGCACAATGCATAAAGCATGACTATGTAGAATGAATGTCATTTCACTTGAGGAATTGATTTTTAGCAATGCTGTCCAATATGAACTTTCTTTTATGATAGAAATGTTCTATTTAAACTGTCTTACCCAATACAGTAGGCATGAGCCACATGTGGCTATTGAGCACTTGGATATGGCTAGTGCAACTGAAGAACTGAATTATTACTTCTTATTTAATTTTAATTAATCTTAATTTTCTAAATTAAGATTTTATTTTTCTTTTACAGCATTTTAGGTTCATAGCAAAACTGAGGGGAAGATATAGACATTTCCCAAACACTCCCTGCTCCCTACAACAACAGCCTCCCTCAATAACAGCCCCTGCCAGAGAAGTACATTTGTTATTACCAGTAAACCCACCACCGACTACATCATAATCACCCAAAACCCACAGTTTACAGGACAGTTCACTCTTGGTGTGGTACATTCTATGGGTTTGACAAATCCCTAAGGACATGTATCCATCATTATGGTGTCATATAGGGAACTGTGCTAAAAATCCTGTGCTCTGGCTATTCATCCCTCCCAGTCCCCAAATCCCTGGCAACCACGGATATTTTTCACTGTCTCCCCAGTTTTACCTTTCCCAGAATATCATATAGTCAGAATCACCCAGGATATAGACTTTACAGATTGGCTTCTTTCAATTAATTTTAATTTAAATTGCCACATGTGGCTAGTGGCTACTATATTGCACAGCTCAGGTCTGTGGTACTTTCCCTGTCTCCTAAAACTAGCCTTCCTTTCTTCTAATTTACTCTTCACACAGCTGCTAGATTAACTTTCATTTTTGTCTATGCTACATGGTCTCTTCACAGAAGAAAGGAGGTGGGCCTGGAAAGGCAGGGGTTGCCAGATGGAGAAGGGAGGGATCAGAGAGCAAACCAGAAAGGAGGAAATAGGCAAAGGCTCAGATATATTTGAGCACATGGTGGACTAGACAAGAAAAACAGGCTAGTATGGTCTAGCAAAAGAAATGAGGCTAGAAAGGAAAGCTCCAGTCACCCTGGGAAAGGCTTTGTACGCCAAGGAAAAGCAGAGAGGATTATGTAACTTAACCTACCTATTTATTCAAAGGTTGTCATCCTCTGTTCTAGATCTTTCCAATTCAGTGTTCCATCACTGAAGGATCAATTCAAGAAGTTCCAAAGAAGCCAGTTTCTAAAGATATGCAGGACCAGAAAGGCATCTTCTATTTATGATCAACTGGCAAAGTCTATCTAGGAGAGCCAAGACACAGCTTCACATTTTTAAGCCATCAACCAGGAAACGACAGGAAATGTACTTTCCACCTCCTTCCCCACACTATCTAAACAGAAACAGCTTTTTTAGCACCCATCTTTTCCAATAAAAAGAGTAGAACAATTAAGAAGGGGATTAATTCACAATATGTTCTTTGTTAACTAGCGGGAATCGTCATGGCTTGCAGAAAAACACACTCCTGGAGGTCAGCCTTAGAATGGAGAAGTATATGATTCCTAATACAGGCCACACTTGCAAATAAGCAGGTCAGTAATAATTTTTTTTAAGAGTTTATATATTTATTTTAAAGAGGTTGGGGGACAGAGCGTGAGCAGGGGGTAGAACAAGCTGATTCTATGCTGAGCACAGAGCCCACCCCCAGGTCAATCCCATGACCAGAGATTATGGCCCCAAAATATAAACCCAAGAATCAACAGGAGTGGGAAGTCAAGAGTCCAATGCCTAACTAACTAAACTATCCAGGCTCCCCTGGTCAGTAATAATTTTAACAAATATTTCTCGAACCTGTGGGGCACCAGTCACCAAAACACTTGACTAGTTAACCCAAATGTTTTTGCTACACACATGTTAAGAGCACACACACAGGAATCTGGTGACTTGGTTTCCAGTTCCAGCTTAGCTAATAATGGTCATGTGACCTCAAATAAATAATATAATTACTCAAATATTTCTTCTAAGCTATGTGATCTCTTTAGGTATCTCCATACTTATCTACTGTAGGTTGGCTAAATTCCCTTTTGGCTCTCTGATAAAGGAAATTTACCTTTATCTTCTCTACCTTAAATCCTCCTTTATGACCTCAAATTCTTTTTAGAACAAGTCAAGGTATGAAATGATTAACAAATACAAAATTCAAAAGCTCTCATTTCCTGTATATTTTATCTATATGCTTTATGATTGTGAGATTAAAGCAGATGCCTGATTTTTCAACCTTAAAATAAATTTTATTCCCTCTGAAAAGAGACCCATAGTTAAAGGGTTTAAAAAAGAAGGGCAGAAAAAAGAATGACAAATAGGTCCTAGTTGGAGTCTAAGTTCTGAGTAGGTTTTTCTGGTCAGCACTTATTTCAAAACAACCCTTCAGAGTAACCTAACTTTATAGTAAATACATTTTATTACCTCAAAGCTTTATTCCACAGCAGAAATTCAGATTTGTTGGTTCTATTCACTGCTAAAACTATTTCTCTTTTATTTTCTTCTTCAGAGAATCGCCTCTAACTCATGAAGCCCAATTCTGCTCAATTCAATAAACAGGCAGTAAGTGCCAACTATGTGTCCGCTAGGTGGTGGGAAGAGAATGAGATAAGAAATAAAGCATCCTTAGATAAACTGAAATAATGGTAGTGAATGAGTAAGAGGCCTGGGGGCATTTTTAGGGGGCTTGGCAGGAAGCCCTGTTTCTTTTGAAGAGCTCTTACTTTGTTCAGTAGTTAATTTAAATATCTTTTGTTCAATATGTGACTTTAGTTCAAAATTCTATGTGAGAGGCCCTTTGTCTTCTGCTATTGTTATTATTACTCCTTTTATCACAATCAATTCAGTTTGGTTCTGTGATGTATAGAGTTTGGTTTCACTCCAGAAAATAAAAAAAAAAAAATAGCTTGGTTGGTTCAAGTCATTACCCAGACTAAAAAATATGTTAATGTAGATGTCTTAGCTAGACTAAGTATAAGAATACAGGAAGACAAAACACATCAGAGAGGACTTGTGTTACAGATTTGTACAGTATAAGTGGTATCTAAGGAACATCACATTTAAAGGATGCAGGGATATGATAATCAATACAAGTTTCTAATATTTGGACAAGAAGATGTAAATGATGAAAATGTAAGCCTAAGGAACAGTTAAAGTTACAGTAGGCCAGCTATGGAGCCAACTGAGGGAAACCAACTGATTGTGACCTGACAATCTGCCTGTACTTAGTTTGGCTCAAATCACTATTTCTACAGTGTAAGTATTAGGCTGATCAATCCATTATACTGAATGGCCATCATGATATGCAGCTGCGTGCAGCACCACATCTGGGCCACAGAAGGATGATAATAATGTATGAGCCCACCATCAGCAACATTTTTGGTTGTTTTCCTGAAGTGATGGACTTGTGATCCATTCACCCCCACTGTACCTTTTGCATCATTCACAGATGATATACTAGAGTCAGGTATTTAAAAATCCATATATCCTTGGGCAACCTGGGGGGCTCAGCGGTTTTGCGCTGCCTTCCGCCCAGGGCATCATCCTGGAGACCCAGGATCGAGTCCCACATCGGGCTCCTTGCATGGAGCCTGCTTCTCCCTCTGCCTGTGTCTCTGCCTCTCTCTCTCTCTCTCTCTCTCTCTCATGAATAAATAAAAATCTTTAAAAAAATAAAAAATAAATATCCATATATCTAGAAAAAATAGGACTCTCTAACCTAGTCTGATTTCCAACTCATTCATTTAATCAAGAACTTATTGAGCACTTCCTATGTGTACAACACTGTGTGTGATGGCAATACAAAAATAAGTGAGACACAGTCCTTGCCCTTCACAGAAAGATGACAAACGCTTAAATGAATCACTGTAACACAGTGTAATGCATGCTGTAATACAGTTAAATCCAAGCTTCAGCTCTGTGTCAATGAGGTAGGAGAGGTTTCACAGAGGAAAAGAAACTTCAGAAAGGCTGATAACAGTTCTCCAAGTGTAATGGGATTTTGGGAAGGACAGCTTTCTAGTAATGGGGTAGCATATGTGAAGGCAGGGTCACTTCAGGGAACATGGATCCACAGGGAAGAGGTATAGAGATGACAGGAAGTTGGAGAAGCAGAAAGAGACATTAGGGAGAGACTTGTATGAGGTGGGCTTAGACTTTATTCTCTAGGAAATGGGAAATTATTTAATGGTTCTAAGCAAAAGACATTATTAGCTTTGCATTTCAATAAGAAAAATTCAGCAGCAAAAGTGGACCAAAGATTTAAAAAACTACAATGACAAGTTCATGTGTTAGTGCATTTATTTGATCAAATATTTATATAACATACCATGTGCCAGGTATTTTAGACAGTAATGAAGAAAATACATGTGGCCCCTGACCTCACAGAGCTTAGCGTCTTTGTGAAAGACAAACTACTGATGAGCTAAAGCACCAGCAGTATGGATGGATATGAGGGCAGACTTAAGAGGTCTATCTACATGACACTCCATGTGGAGGGTAAGGGAGAAATCTAGAATGACTCCTAGCTTCCTGACTCAAATAGACTTGGGAAGAGAGGTAATACAGGAAGAGAAAACCAGATCTGGGAGGGAAAATAATTACTCCCTGTGGAGTGTTTAGATGGAGATAAGCAAATGTTCAATAAGCAACTGAAGAGATAATTCCTCAGTTTAGTTGCCTGGGCTGAAGAAACAGATGGCAGCTCATCCAAGAGCAAGCTGGTGAAAAGAGCTGAGAAGGAAATGTCTGAGAGCAAAATGCAGGGAAAGGTAGAACTATGACATGAAAACAAAAAAACAAAAAAACTATGACATGAAAAAAAAAAAGGAATCATTTCAAGAATGTGAAAAATAGTCATCAGTGTCAACTGCCAGAGTCAATGGTTTCTAGTATATTCAAGAGAGCTGTGCAACCATCAACACAACCAATTTTTGAACATTTTCATCACCCATTAGTAGTCATTCCTTTCATTTTTCCCCAACCCTTCTCCAGCCCCATCTAGCTATAAGCAATCAGTAATTTACTTTGTCATTCCATATTTGCCTATACATAACACAAATGGAATCACAGAATATGACTTTTTTTGACTGGCTTCTTTCATGTTGGACCATACTATCAGTACTTCATTGCTTTTTATTCACAAATAATAACCATTGTACAGTTATACTACATTTTATCATTCATCAATTGGTAGACATTTGGATTATTTCCATTTTTTGGCTCTCATGAATAATGCTACTATAAACATTGGTGTACATGTCTTTGTGTGGATGTTTGTTTTCATTTCTCTTGGGTATATATCTAGAGGTAGAATTGCTGGATCACATGGTAATTCCATGTTTAAATTCTTGAGGAATAGTCAGGATGTTTTCCAAAGAGGCAGAGAGTACCACTGAACATTCCCACCAGCAATGAATGAAGGTTCCAATTTCTCCACATCCTCTGCTATATTATATTATCTCTCTTTTTTTTTTTATCATGGCCAGCCTATGCAGTGGTTTCTCATTGTAGTTTTGATGTGAATATCCCTGATGGCTAATGATGTTGAATATCCTTTTATGTGCCCCTTGACCATTTGTATACCTTCTTCAGAGAAAATGTCTACTCAGATCATTTACCCATACTTTAATTATAATTTTAGTTCTGTGTCTTTTGCAAATACTTTCTCCCAGTCTATGTTGTCCTCACATTCTTGACAGTGTCCTTTGTGGCACAAAAGTTTTTCATTTTGATGACATTCAATTTGCCTCTTTTTTTTTTAAGATTTTATTAATTTATTCATGAGAGACACAGAGAGAGAGAGAGAGAGGCAGAGACATTGGCAGAGGGAGAAGCAGGTTCCACTCAGGGAGCCCGACGTGGGACTCGATCCCAGGTCTCCAGGATCAGGCCCTGGGCTGAAGGCAGTGCTAAACTGCTGAGCCACCCGGGCTGCCTGCCTTTTTTTTTTTTTTTTTTTTCTTTTGTGGATTGTGCTTTTAGTTTTGGGGCTAAGAAGGCTTTGCAGAACAAGGTCATGAAGATCGACCCTGACATTTTATTCTGAGAATTTTAGTTTCAGCTCTTACATTTTAGGTCCAAAGTCCATTCGAAGTTGTGTGTGTGTGTGTGTGTGTGTGTGTGTGTGTGTGTGTGCGCGCGCTGTAAGGAAAGGGTTACTACTTTGTTTAAATAGAAGAAAACCAACATGTTGATAGGCTGAAGGAAAGGAAGCCAGAAACAAGACACTGATTATGAAGCAACGTCTCTGAAGAGGCAGAGAAAGAACCAGGAGAACAGGTAAAGACTAACATTTACCAACAAGAAATCACCTCTTCTTTGGAGACAGGAGGTATGGTGAGATAAATGAGTGGAGTAGAGATATTAATTGTAACTGTGTGGTCTATAAGCTATCTCTCCTTGGGAATTTACAAAACATATTAGTTTATTTAAGGATCTAAGATAACCTTCAGTCAGGAAATCTGTTTAATTTCATTTAATCGACTACTTTCCAAATTTGTTATTTCTTAATACCTACTAACCTATGATGGAATTAGGATATGTAGGAAATACTTAGGGAAACAGTGATCTAGGACACAAGTTATAAACTAGTGGACTTTGTGCACCATTTGGACCAAGGATAATTTTTGTTTTGGCCACCTTTTTTTTTTTGAAATCAAGCAATTTCATAAAGATTTTGAAATATCAAAAGATTTGGCCACGTCAGATCTGCATTTCAGCAAAGAAACAATTTGCTAGAACCCAAATGTCCCATATAGAAAATATACTCTTTTCACCACTCCCATAATCTTCACATCCAGACCATTTCACTCATTTATGTCACTTCCTGGTCCCTGTGGGTATCAGAGTTTATCGTTCCTACACTAGGCAATCCTCTTAGTGCCTATAAGAGACTGAAAATTCCTGAAGCTACTCTTAGAAATTCCTTATCCAGAGCACCTGGGAGGCTCAGTCGGTGTTGAGTCTTTGCCTTTGACTCAGGTCATGATCCCAGGCTCCTGGGACTGAGCCCTGGATGGGAACTCAGCAGTGGTTACGCTAGTCTTATAATTACATAACTATCACATTTTCATTAACACTGGTGGGGAGGAAAAGATCATTGCATAATCTGAATAGAATCTTCAGCAGATGCTTCATGTACAGAACAAATTCCATTGAGGTTGGGGTCTGGACTATTCTTCCCTCATAGCCATGATACCCAGTGACTGACAAAGTGATAAAATAAACAGTACCAACTAGGGAGCCTGCTTCTCCTCTGCCTCTGCCTGCCACTCCCCCTGCTTGTGCATACTCTCTTGCTCTCTGTCAAATAAATAAATAAGTTCTTTAAAAAAAAAAGAAAAGAAAAGAAAAATTCCTTATCCAAGCGCTCTAAATACTTTCTGTTATAAAAGTGCTCTTCTTGTGAGAGCTATATGAGAATGACCAAGAGAAGTAGTTATGTCAAGAATGACAAAATGGTGGTGTATGGGCCAGGTGCAATCTACAGACCTACTTTGTTTGATCTGCACAGTATTTTTTTAAATGGAAAATTTCACATTAAAAAGAAATCTAGATTTCTGGATTTTATTGGATATCAGGAAGATCTGGTAACACTAGGCTCTATTTCCATATGACAACAATGACCTGGAGATAGTAGCAGTTTTCTTCAATCAGGTCCTGAATTTTTTCAGTTTACCATGGTCCCTACCACTCCCCAATGTCCTCTAACTGGTCTGATTCACACATTTATCTACTTGGCCATTCAGGCATCTGAATTTGTATCACTAATTTAACAAAAGCACTCAGTTCTTAATTAGCACAGTGCATGAGGCAAGACTTCCAACATCATGAGTGTCATGGGAAATTCCACTTATGCCTTTGCTATCTCACTAATGAATTATCCCACTCTCCCCCAAATACATATACACATAAAAAAAATTAACTGAAAAAAAATTAACTGGAAGGAAACAACACAGAAAGTAGAATTCCAGGTGATCTCGATTTTCTTCTTAATCTTTTTCTGTACTTGCCAGATTTTTTAAAAATAGACTATATGGGGGTGCCTGGGTGACACAGTCAGTTGAGTGACCGACTCTTGGTTTCGGCTCCAGTCATGATCTTAGGGTCGTGAGATGGAGCCCTTGGTAGGGCGCTCAGCCTGGCGTCGTCTCTCTCCTTCTCCCTCTGTCCTTCCCACATGTGCTTGCTTTCTGTCTCTCCCTCTTTAAAATAAATAAATAAATAAATCATTTTTAAAAATGACTATGTATTGCCTTCATAAACAGAAAAACATAAACTTTCTAAAATGTATCTACAATATTCTTGATGTAATAATCTATAAAGTAATGAGAAAGCACCAGTGCCTAAAAGGTTCAAATTTTGACCAACTGCCAAAAACTGAATTTAAGGGATACCTGGGGCAGCCCGGGTGGCTCAGCAGTTTAGCACTGCCTTCAGCCCAGGGCCTGATCCTGGAGACCCGGGATCGAGTCCCACGTCGGGCTCTCTGCATGGAGCCTGCTTCTCCCTCTGCCTGTGTCTCTGCCCCCTCCTCTCTCTCTCATGAATAAATGAATAAAATCTTAAAAAATAATAATAATAATAAGGGACGCCTGGGTGGCTCAGCGGTTGAGCATCTGCCTTTGGCTCAGGACATGATCCTGGAGTCCCACATCAGGCTCCCTGCATGGAGCCTGCTTCTCCCTCTGCCTATGTCTCTGCCTCTCTCTCTGTCTCTCTCATGAATAAATAAATAAAATCTTTAAAAAGAAACTGAATTTAAATGTGCATCAATGGTAATACAATCACATAAGACAAACAGTAGAGGAACCATGTCAGTGGCAAGTCTTGTGTCAAGCAAGCTTATTTGCTGCAACCTACTTTCCTTAGAACTAGTGTTAAGTTGCCTTGGCGGCAGCTGCTTATTATAACCCAACATAAGATTGACTGTATCAATTAACGCTAGAAAAATGTTAGCAGAGCATCCTGCTCATCAGATTCCTATTTATGAAGATGCTGTGGGTAGGCTTCCAATTTGCAAATACTATAGTTCATTCTCTCCCTCAACTCAGGACTCCTCTGTACACTTCACAGTTACTTACACTTATGCTCTGATGACCACTAATTTAGCTATAAAGCACGTCATCAGCACAGGAAAGTTCTCCTACCACCCACTTTCTCCTGAGCCCCCTCAAATGAACATAAAATATGCTCCCTCCATTTCAGAGAATTGCAGAGTCAAAAAGAATTTGGCGATCTAATCCAAATGCATCACATCAGAAAGGAAGCTCACAGAGATAATTTCTCTAAGAAAGTTGCAGGACTTGAATGTGAATCCAAGCCTCTAGGCTCCATTTCCCGTGTTTTTTTGTTTTGTTTTGTTTTGTTTCATTTCCCGTGTTTTCAAGTACACTTTCTAACTTGCTAGCAAGACGTTAAATGACAAATATTCCTACATTCCTATTCATTTACAGCATACCAAATCCTACTTAAAGCAATTTATATTTTGTTTTGAAACATACAGAAACAAATACTACATCACATAAAGGTTTGCCAATTCTCACCCTTTAGTAACAGGAAAGCAAATAATAATTATGGGAAAATGAAAGGATTGTTTTCACTCAATCTGCTTTACTTCTTCTAATTTTTTTAGTTATTTAAATGGGAACTCAGTTGTAGTCGCACCAGTCTTATAATTAATTATGTAACTATCACATATTCATTAACACTGGTGGGGAGTAAAAGATCATTGCATGATCTGAATAGAATCTTCAGCAGATGCTTCATGTACAAGAACCTCCACTGAGGCTGGGTCTGGACTGTTCTTCCCTCACAGCCATGATATACAATGACTGACGAAGTATCAAAAAATAGTACTAACTAGGGTTGCCTGGATAACTCAGTTAAGTGACCAACTCTTGATTTCGGCCCAGGTGACCATCTCTCAGGGTCCTGGGATCCAGCCCTGCATCTGGCTTCAGCAGGGAGTCTGGGTGTCCCTCTCCCTCTGCCCCTCCCCCCACTCATGCTCTCTCACTCTCGCTCTCAAATAAAGGAATAAAATATTTTAAAATAAAAATTAAAAAGTGCCAACTAAAATAAGAAAAATAATAAAGAAAAATACGTTTAAAAAAACATTTAATTCTACCATTTTCGTATCTGCCCACATACACTCTTTACTCCATCCTAATTCCTTCTGTTTCTGCATAATTAACTCAGGAAGAATGTCATTCTTTTATTTTCATTCATTCTTCAACATACAAATTAATCCTCTATTAAAATGACTAGCTAGGCTCTTTAAAAAAAAATCATGGATAAAATCAAGAAAAAAAGAAAGCTAACTACTGCCAAGAAAAATTAGGTCGACTCTACCACCTGTCCTATGTGGCTCATACATTATTATAAGGAAATAACACATAAGAATGTGCTTTGTACATCATCAAAGTGTTATCAAATATAGACTGTCTCTGAGCTATAAATGTTTAGTCCCTCAAAGTATCCTAAAGGCCCCACCAGCATCAAAACAGTCTCCATCTTCTTACTGCTCTCTAACCAATTCTGCTTTGCTCAAAGATTAGTCCATAGAATTTAAAAGATATTTTTTGTTTTTCTGTTATAATAGCCAGAAATGCAAATGCACTTTTTCCTAACAGTTTTAGTTCACAAATATGCATAATTTCAATAACAAAGTAGCTTTTGCAGATAAGTCTGGGTATGTAACCACCATTTGTAACTTTGTCCCTACCTCGTAGACACATTTTCAAAATGCAACCCATTTATATGTAGGGAAAACTGGAGACCTAGTGAAAGGTTAACATTGAGCAGTGGGAAAAATACCGGGGTTTTGGAATGAGTCTCCCTCCAGCTCTGCTATTATTAATATCGTGTCCTTGGGCAAGTAACTTAATCTCTTTGAGTCTCATTCTCCTAACCAGTAAAACAGGAAAAGCATAATCTCTCTCCTGGCTAAAGAATGTGGTGCATATGCAAATTAGCTAATACATATGTATTTTCCAGGGCCTGGAAAATAATAGGTGCTAAATAAACACTGGTCCCTTTTTCTTTCCCTCTGCCATTGTGGTATTCATTTGTAACTTCTGTTTTCTCCTTTTTAAAAAGTTGCGTTTGGGTTTTTTTGTTTGTTTGGGTTTTTTTTTTTTTACCTGAGCACATGCTGTAAGTTAGGAGCTCTTTATTACCTCATTATATCTTTGTAACAACGCTATAAGGTAGGTACCATTACAATCTCATTTTACAGAAGATGAACAGAGGCACAGAGATGTTACTTGATATGCTTAAAATTACTCTGATAACGGTGTGGACTTCAGCAGATACATGCTCTAATTCTAAACCACTGTGTGTGTGTGTGTGTGTGTGTGTGTGTGTGTGTGTGTGTGTGTGTGTGTTTAATGAGGGAGAGGGATTCAATGATGAGTAATGTTTCCTACTGTTATAATTCTCTGGAGCTATCAAAAGACAAGGACAAGAAAAACTTCAGGCTCACAATGGGCAACTATAAACCATCAGGCTGCAGTCTTATCAACTCATACCCAATTGTTCTGGTTTCCCCGCCCAGAAGCTGGAAGGTTTCCACAGGTTTTCACTAGGGCTGCTGCTGCTTCAGCTCCATAACTGTTATTTGCTTAGGAACAATCAACGGTGTCAACCTGGCCTCAATTATCTCTTAAAATTGACAAATAATGTAGTCTTTTACTTTTTTTAAAAAAAAAGAATTTGTTTATTTATTTAGCACAGGTCAGGGATAGGGGCAGAGGGGCAGAAGGGCAGAGGGAGGAGAGAATCTCAAGCAGACTCTGTGCAGAGCACAGAGCCGGATGTAAGGCTCAATCTCATAACCCTGAGATCATGACCTGAGCCAAAATCAAGAGTCAGACACCCAACCGACTGAAAAGTGCCCTGCCTTTCACTTTTTTTTTTTTTAAACTACTGGTAGGTCAAATTTTGAAATAGTAACCGAATGGCAAAAGTCTTAAGTGTCTTTACTAATGTTGGGAGCCATCTTCCTTGCTAGCTAGAGATTATTCAGTCACTTTTACAGTTTAGTAATTAAATTTGGCTCCAGGCTGTAAAAGACACTCTGACCCATTAAATTAGGGCCCAGAAACAAAATTACTCTATTTCTCCACTCAAGCTACAAACACATTTCTTACAAAGAGCCAGAACTGGAAATCCAATGTTTGGAAGCATTTGTGTGGCAAATGGTTAAGGCTCCAGCTTTAAAATGCCCATAGAAAAGACTTTTTTGAAGGTACCTATACTAAATAAACCCCCAACATTTTACCTTTAGGCTTATTTATGCTTTTACCTTTTCTTCTCAATGACTACAAATATATTCAGTGTGACTGCACAGGGGCTGAGCAAGACTCAATTCTAAACTTGCTGAAAAGTGAAATAAGAGCACAGCTACAGCACATCCAGACCAAATTGGCCAAGATGTACAGATAGAAAAAAAAGCTGTCAAACATTCCCAGCAATACTATTTGTGTTTGTGCCTTTGGCAGATTGTATTTCATCACTACTCCTCATATAACATGAATAGATTAAACATAGACTTGGCTTAATCAGAAGACTTTTACAGGAATATTGTTTATTTCCTTTCGTTTCACTTATTTTTTTTTTTAATTTTATGATAGTCACACAGAGAGAGAGAGAGAGAGAGAGAGAGAGAGGCAGAGACACAGGCAGAGGGAGAAGCAGATTCCATGCACCGGGAGCCCGACGTGGGATTCGATCTGGGGTCTCCAGAATCGCGCCCTGGGCCAAAGGCAGGCGCCAAACCGCTGCGCCACCCAGGGATCCCTCACTTGCTTATTAAAGCAAAATTATCAGTACTACAAGCCTACCTATTGAATACTTGCCACAGACAACTAAACCTTTAAGTAAGTAATTCTGGCTCTACCATCTCAGATAACTTATTCCAGTTGGGCAAAAGAAACAGAATTAGTCAGAATTGAGAGACTTACATTATCATGGGAGTCCATTCATCTTTTATTTTATTATTGTTAATGTTTTCTTTTTTAAAGATTTTATTTATTTATTCATGAGAGACACAGAGAGAAAGACAGAGAGAGGCACAGAGACACACGCAGAGGGAGAAGCAGGCTCCATGCAGGGAGCCCGACATGGGACTCGATCCCAGGTCTCCAGGATCACACCCTGGGCCGAAGGAGGCGTTAAACTGCTGAACCACCTGGGTTACCCATATTATTGTTAATATTGTTTTAAGCAAAGTATTAAAAGTCAATGCTGGCAAAGCACCTATACGCTAAACTACAATCCTTTTATCTTCAGTCATCACTGAATACCAAGTTTGCTCCTAATGGTTCATTACAGAGCAACACAAGTCTATATTGGTTCATAATTGGAAAACTTTCCAAAATAAATTTACATGGAAGATATAACAGCAGAGAATCCCTGGAGATCAACAATGTATAAGGTTATCAGTGTGGAATTTGAAGTTAAAGCATGAATTCCCACCTTAGCATGCAAGTTTCTATAAGCCTAGTAATCAATATCCTCATTTTGGGGCACCTGGGTGGCTCAGTTGATTAAGTGTCTGCCTTCAGCTCAGGTCGTGATCCTGGGGTCCTGGTATTGAGCTGTGAATTGGGCAGAGAGGAGTCTGCTTCTTCCTCTGCAACACCCCCCACCACTGCCTTACACTGATGTTCCCTCTCAAATAAATGAATCAAATATCGGGAAAAAAAATTGTTTCTTCCTCTTCCTTTGCCCCGTCCCTCTCTTAAAAAAGGGAAAAAAAATACACACACACACACACACACACACACACACACACACCTACTCATCTTAAATAATAATTACATAATCAGATGATCTTCCTTAGGACAAATTCAAGTTTTCCCTATGGTATGCATGATCAATTGCGAGTTAGCTATTATATAGGTAAATTTACCATCAATTCTTCTATACAGCTGATCCCATCAAAAATATTACTCAGTGGCTGTATTTTCTTTTTTTTTTTTCATAATAGACATAAACTAGAGATGTTGAAGGCATCTCTTATATCCTGACGTTTTTAGATTAATTTATTCTTTAAATTATGTCCTAAGATTTCTATGTGTAAGGTAATGTGCAGGTGACACAAAGATGTAGTTAGGGAGCTTATGGCCTGGAACAGCATTAGGACTACATACATGGCTCCTGTGAATGCCAACAGGGAGGCAGAACTTAGCACTACTGGGGGTAGTGGACAGAGAGTACAACCAGCTGTTGAGATTAACGCAGTCTTCAGTATTTGAGCTGAGCCTTAAAGCATGGATATAACTTCTGGAGGGAAGGTGGTATCTTAGATGGCAGGAAATGGAGTACATGCAAAAAAAAATGAACTGAGAAGGACCTGAATTTGCTTGTGAAATGCCAAGCAGTCACACTGGACTAGCACAGGTTTTGAGGGAAGGCACTATGGTGGGGTAGGACCAGCACTGGATTCTGATTTTGGCTTTTCCACTGTCAAAGGTACTTGCTCCAGATCCCCCTGTTGATCATGTCTGAGAATACATTTTCTCATTGTTAAAATGAGACAGCTGAGGGCATCTGGCTGGCTCTGTTAGAAGAGCATGTAACTCCTGATCTTTGGGTCATGAGTTCCAGCCCTATGGTGGGCACTGAGCTTACTTTTAAAAAAATGAAAAAGTTAGATTAGAACATCTCAGAGGTCTATTTCCAACTTTGTAGATCTAAGACTCTGGGTCAGGGTCTGGCAAACTTTTTCTATAAAGGGCCAGACAGTAAATATATTCGGCTTTGTGGAGCATATGGCCTCTGTCACAACTTCTCAACACTGCTGTAGGGTGAAAGCAGTCATAAAAAAATATGTAAATGAGTGGTTAGGGCTGTTCCAATAAAATTGTATTTATGGATATTGAAACTAATTTTAGGAGCACCTGGATGGCTCAGTGAGTATCTGCCTTTGGCTCAGGTCATGATCCCAGGGTCCTAGAATAGAATCCTGCATCAGGCTCGCCACAGGGAGCACGCTCCTCCCTTTGCCTATGTCTCTACCTTTCTCTCTGTGTCTCTCATGAATAAATAAAATCTTTTTTTTTTTTTTTTTTTTTTTTACAAAAATAAATAAAGGGACGCCAGGAGGGCTCAGCAGTTGAGCATCTGCCTTCAGCTCATAACGTGATCCTGGTCCAGACATCGAGTCCCACATCGGGCTCCCTGCAAGGAACCTGCCTCTCTCTCTCTCTCTCTGTTTCTCATGAATAAATAAATCTTTAAAAAGACAATTGGAGGAGGTACAAGCTTCTGAGCAAGAAAAGTGTTGAGATCAGAGCTGTACTTAAGATTTACTATGAAAATTGGCAGTAATGGATGGGAGCGAGAGACTAGTACGTAACTATCAAGGAGGAAAACTATTAGAGCCTAATCTAGACTGGTAGCTGAGGAAAGAGAAGAAAAAAGACATGGAAGGAAATATCAACAGAACACTACTTGAAAAAAAAAGGGAAAAATAAAAGAGAAAAAAAGAAGAGGAAAGGTTTATCTGGTAAATATAATAAAAGGGGTCAATTTCTGGACAAGAAGGGGAAAGATGGGAATTCTGCATTCCCATTCCTCAGTGCCATCAGTACATGACTACTGTAGACTAATTAAGGAATCTGCCTGTGTATGGAAACTTAGGACAAACAGTCGAAGTTGGAACTTCTAGTTCAAAGATAAAAGTTTTCTGGTAAATTCAGGTAAAATGTGGCATTTGTGTTTTGGTGTCAGAGATGCAATAGATATGGCAGTTTTAGAGATGATGTTTATTTATTTATGGCTCCTTGTTCTCCAGGGACTTTTCTGTAGCCTTCTCAAATTAGGAAACAGTATTCATCTGGTGTATATAGATATATCATCACGGTCAGAATTTTAAAATCACTCTGCTGACTGTGATTTGGAATCTATATCTATTTCTTCCTCCTCTGATGGAGAAAAACCTGCAGTGCTGCAGTACAATGGAGTCAGCATCACATTATCTACCAAAAGCAAGTAATCCCACTCTATGAAGTACTGCATGCCTTCCAAAATTTGTATGGTGAGTGAGGTCAGAGGAAAGAGGAGTACAAACATACGTGCACATAAGCAGCTCTAATTCATGATTGTACCTGATTAAAAAAAAAAAAAAACATAGGCAAGTCTCATGGAGAGATTAATTTCAACTGAGCAGCCTGGAAAAGGCTTCATGGAGAAAGTGACATCAACACTGGGCCCATCTTAACAAGAGAAGAGGGTGATTCTAAGCATTGAGAACAGTACAAACAGTAACAAGAATAAGATGTGCGGAAATACTGGATTAATCTTTTTTTACTTCAAAAGTGGTACATGTTCATTGCTAAGAGGGAAAACATGAATTACGGTAAGAAAAAAAGTATGTAACCTAAAATCCCACCACTCATTCCCACCACATTTTAGTGCATGCTCTTCCACATATAGGAGAATACAGAATAGGATCCTATAAATATGTCCCCCTACTGCTTTTTGCCTAACATCTTAGCATAGGGATCTGTCCATGCCAGCCTAGAATACATACTGGAGTGATTAAAAATCACTTGCATACTTGAGTTCAGGGACAAGTATAACCCTTTCCTCAGAGCTCCCACTTCAATTTTATCTCTTTCTGTTTTCTTCCACGATTTCTATATAGGTAGATCCACTCTACTAGCCACTGTATTTAATATTTATTTCTTCCATATAAAATCAAAAAGGTATGGGTATGACTTAATTCATAAAATAATTAGTAATTTTTTAAAAGATTTTATTTATTCATTCATGAGAGACAGAGAGAGAGAGAGAGAGAAAGGTAGAGACACAGGCAGAGGGAGTAGAAGGCTCCCTGCAGGGAGCCCGATGCAGGACTCAATCCCGGATGCTGGGATCACGAACTGGGCTGAAGGCAGATGCTCAACCACTGAGTCACCCAGGTATCCCTAATTAGTAATTTTTAAAGTCATTTTGTTTTACTGGTGCATTTCTGAAACTGAGAATACTGTGAATCCAAATGTAAATAAAGAGGCAAAACTAGAGTTTGCCCCTCTTCTTCTACTCCAACACTTAAAGGCAGCCTTTACTCTCTCTTGGAAAGATGGCACTGCAACAATGTGTGCCTCGTTCTCCAATCTATCTTCCTCACCACTACCAGGGTTATCTTTTCCAAACCCCAAACTCTCCATGTTATACCTCAGTTTAAAATCCTTCCATCACTGGGGCACCTGGGTGGTTCAGTCGGTAAAGTGGCCAGCTCTTGATTTTGGCTTAAGTCATGGGATTGGGCCCCACCTCAAGCTCCATACTGGGTGTGGAGCCCACTTAAGATTCTCTCTTTCCCTCACCCTCTGCCCCCCCTTCCCTCTCTAAATAATTAATTAAATAATTAAATAAAATCCTTCCATTGACTAACATCTAGTGCATGGAATGGTCTCTTTCTAGAAACTATCCTATAAATATACTTGCACAGGCATAAAACTATTTAACTGTGTCATTCATTGCCACAGTCAGAAATAACAAAAGATCACAAATAACCAAAGGTCCTTCCATAAGGATCTAGTTACATAAATTATGTCACAATCATCAATGCATCAATGGATTATTACATAATTGTCAAAAGACTCAATATATATTGACAAGAGATGTTCTCCAAAGATGTTAAGTGAAAAAAATCGAGGAACAGGACAATATGATAGGTCACCATTTGTATAAAAGGGGAAAACATATTGCCTGCATATGCACAAACCATGTCTAGAAGCATACCCAAGCCATTGAGTTTCTTATGTTCATTGGTTTCCTACTAAAACTGCGGCTGGAGTTCAACGGTGGGAGAGAGATTATTTACTAAATCCCTTGCCAAACCTTTTAAATTTTGAACCAGGTGGGGCATCTGGGTGGCTGAGTCAGTAAAGCATATGCCTTTGGCTCAGGTCATGATCCCAGGGTCCTAGAATTGAGCCTCACATCAGGCTCCCTGCCTCTCCCTCTCCCTCTGCCTCTCCCCTCCCCACTCATCACTTGCTCACTCGCTCTCAAATAAATATATATGAAATCTTTTTTAAAATATTTTGAACCAGGACACCCCCGGTGGCTTAGCAGTTTAGTGCCGCCGTCAGCCCAGGGTATGATCCTGGAGACCCGGGATTGAGTCCCACATCGGGCTCCCCACATGGAGCCTGCTTCTCCCTCTGCCTCTGTCTCTGCCTCTCTCTCTGTAGGTCTCTCATGAATGAATAAAATCTTAAAAAAAAAAATTTAAATAAATACATAAATAATAAAATAAATAAAATAAAATAAAATAAAATAAAATAAAATAAAATAAAATAAAATAAAATAAAATATTTTGAACCATAGAACGCCTGGGTGGCTCAGGGGTTGAGCAGATATCTGCCTTTGGCTCAGGGAGTGACCTTTGGGTCCTGGGATTGAGCCTGGCATCAGGCTTCCTGCTTCTCCCTCTCCCTCTGCCTCTCCCCTCCCTATTCATCACTTGCTCGCTTGCTCTCAAATTAATAAATATAAAATCCTTTTAAAAATGTTTTGAACCATGGGACACCTGGGTGGCTCAGGGGTTGAGCATCTGCCTTTGGCTCAGGGAGTGATCCCGGAGTCCTAGGATCAAGTCCCACATCTGGCTTTGTGATAAATACTGGGTACATAGGGACACCTGGGTGGCTCAGTGGTTGAGTGTCTGTCTTTTGGCTCAGGGCATGATCCCTGGGTCCTGGGATTGAGTCCTGTATCAGGCTCTCTGCAAGGAGTCTTCTTCTCCCTCTGCCTATGTCTCTGCCTGTCTCTGTATGTCTCAAATGAATAAATAAATAAAATATTAAAAAAAAATTTTTTTGAACCAGGTGAATTTTTTACTTATTCAAAAATTAAAGTTGGGTTGTTTGTTTGGAGTTTTGGTTTTTGTTTTTGTTTTTGTTTTTAGTTATTCATTAATACCTATGTCCCTTCCCAAACTAGCAAAATCTACGTTACTAGTCTCATTACTAAAGCTGCTCCACTCACTAACTGTTCATTCATACTCTGTATCTTTGCATTTGCCCTGCACAAAAGCTTTCACATTTTTCTCTGGCTGGCAAACTGCTTCATGCTTCGATACTGGCTCTCTAAGACAGAATGAATTTCCCCTCCAGTCTTCCTGCCATATTGTGCAAAAGAGCCTTTGGTCTGATTTGATTACGTGTTTGCTCTTTGCAATCAGAGGCTAAGTTCATAGTCTTACCTGACTGAGTCCATGAGAAGATTCTACTCCTCAGGGACAAAGTCCAGACCTCAGAAGGCAATACAAGAGTGAGGAAATAGCAGCATTATTCACAGTAGACATAAAAAAGGAACTGAAGAGTCTCTTAATGGATGAATGGATAAGCAAAATGCAGTACATACAATGGAATATTATTTAGCCTTAGAAAGGAAATTCTGACATAAGCTACAACATGGGTGAACCTTGAAAGATATTAAGCTAAGTAAAATAAACCAGTCATAAAAGGACAAATACTGCATGATTCTACTTATAGGAGTTACCTAGAGAAGTCAAACTCAAAATTATAGAAATAGGGTTGTAGTCAGGGACTCAGGGGAGTGAAAAATGAGAAGTTAGGATTTAATGGATACAGAGTTTCAGCTGGGAGCAATGAAAAGGTTCTAAAGGCAGAAGGTGGTAATGATGACACAACAATACTTCATGACAGAACTGTACACTTAAAAATAGTTAAAATGGGGGATCCCTGGGTGGCGCAGCGGTTTGGCGCCTGCCTTTGGCCCAGGGCGCGATCCTGGAGACCCGGGATCGAATCCCACATCGGGCTCCCGGTGCATGGAGCCTGCTTCTCCCTCTGCCTGTGTCTCTGCCTCTCTCTCTCTCTCTCTCTCTCTCTCTCTCTCTCTGTGACTATCATAAATTTAAAAAAAAATAGTTAAAATGGTAACTTCTACATTATGTATCATTTTACTGCAATAAAAAAAAAATTAAAGAAGGGGCTCCTGGATGGCTCAGTCAGTTAAGCATCTGAATTCATCTCAGGTAGTAATCTCTGAGTCCTAGGATCAAACCCTGTGTCCGGCTCCATGCTCAGTGGGGAGTCGACTTATCTCTCTGCCTCTCTGCTGGTGCACTCTCTTTCTCAAATAAATAAAATCTTTTTTAAAAATTAAAGAAAAAAAAGAAAATAATCAGAGACTTCTACAATCTCAAGACAGCAATATTATCTTGGCATTTCTTTAGATTTCAAAAGTACCTTTCTATTCTCATCCTGGTATTAGCTATTATAGTTTCTACACTCCAACATATTTTTTATCAAACCAAAAAAAAGAGAGAGAGAGAGAGAGAGAGAGAGAGAGAGAGAGAGAATACAATCTTTTTTAAAAGGTCTGATGAGGGGCACCTGGGTGGCTCAGTGGTTGAGCATCTGCCTTCGGCTCAGGTGGTGATCCCAGGTCCTGGGATAGAGTCCCGCATCAGGCTCCCCACAGGGAACCTGCTTCTCCCTCTGCCTATGTCTCTGCCTCTCTCTCCATGTCTCTCATGAATAAGTAATCTTTAAAAAGTCTGGTGAAAGAACAAGAGACTATCAAAACTGCAAGCAGATTTTGAAAAAGATATAAACAGTTCTAGAAGTAAAAAATACTATCATTTATTTTTTTTTAAATACTGTCATTTAAATTAAAAACTCAGTAGATGGACTAAATGACATACTAGACACAGCTGCTTGAGAATTAGCACACTGGATGGGCAGAATAAATTACCAAATAAAAAATATAAACTGGGGATCCCTGGGTGGCTCAGCGGTTTAGCGCCGCCTTCAGCCCAGGGCATGATCCTGGAGACCCTGGATGGAGTCCCACGTCGGGCTCCCTGCATGGAGCCTACTTCTCCCTCTGCCTGTGTCTCTGCGTCTCTCATAAATAAATAAATAAAATATTTTTTTAAAATAAAGAAAAATATAAACTGTGAAGGGTTATGATGGACAGAGTGAGAAAGTACATTTTTCTCACCAGAGTTTCCAAGGGAAAGAATAAAATGAGGGAAAAGATTAAAATTCAAAGAGATTCTTTTTGAATTAAAAAATTCAAAGTGTAAGAATTCTCTAGGATTGCTAAAAGAAATCAATCCTCAAAAATCAGGGAGCCAAAAAAAAAAAAAAAAAAAAACCAGGAAAGATAATAAACAAGGTCCTTAAAACCCCCAGGGAGAAAATCATAATGTATAGCAAAACAAAACAATAATTAGATCAATGGCTGATTTGAATGCAGAAACACTGGAATAATATTTTCGAAGTGCTGGAAAAAAATTACTATCAGCCCTGATTTGTTTCTCTAATGAAATTATCTTTCAAAAAAGAAGACAAAGAAAGGTATTTTAAATAAATAAAAACTTAGAGTGTATACTACCCAAAGACCCCATTAAAGATATTCATGTAGGGTGGACTACAGGAAGTAGAGAGATATACCTAGAAGAAAGATCTATTCATCATTTTTCTTATATCACAAAGAAAATCATAAATGTGAGTAAATGGGGAAGAAAGCAACAGTGTGAGACAACAGTATCTAATTTATGGGGTGAAAAAAGAAGACAGAAACAAAATCTTAGACAACCATATATAAATGGACAATGGAACTAGAGGTATTTTTACAATCTTCATATTACTCAGGAAGACAGTAAAAATGCCAACTAATTTAAGACTTTGAAGTTAACCATACATGTTAAAAATTTTCCAGAAAATTAACCACTGTTAATTTAACCACTTAACCACTGTTAAGACTAGAAATAATAGGTATACCTTCCAAACTAGTAGTGTGACCATCATGTTGTCTCTTTACTCTCATGCTGATAGGATATTTGAAATTCTAGCCCTCCTTTCAGACATGAGATACTAAGCCCCCTTAGTATATAGCACAGTATGTAGTCATTACATATTTGTTACATTAGTTTGTCTGTTCCAGAATTAAATGAATTCTAATTCACAAATGGATTATACTTCTCAACTCTACCTGGAAGGCTGATTCCATCTTATTATTTTAGTGAGTGGATGACTATCCCTTCAAGTTTTTCTTTTTTTAGAAAATAAGACAATCAAGGCTTGGGGTAAAACATCAAATCCTAAGTCCCTTTTCTTATTTCTAAACTTGGGGAGAAGCTATATATATACTTATATATGCTTTTCCCCTTATTATTGCACCAAAGGAGATATCAATCAAAAATTCATATGTTTGATTTTAATCATGGGAAAATGGCAGTCTAAAGCTCATGCACCTAAACTGTGAGTGATATTTTCCCCACAGTTGGTAAAACTGTATATTCCACAACATATGGAATTCTACTGAAAGCTTTCACTGGCACTTTGCCTTCCTAAGCAAAAGTTAGAAGTTATGCTAAGACATTTAAAAAAAAAAAAAACGAACACTGCCTTTTCATTAAACTAACATTTAAAATATGACTTAAATACCATGGAAAATATATTAATATATCTAACAGTCACTGAGCTCTCAACTACATGTCAGGCATAGTTCTAACCATTTTTATGAACTCATTAATACTCACAAAAATACATGATGAGTCAGGTAGTATTGTGGTTAGCTTTGCTTTACAGAGGAGGACCATGAGAAAGAGATTAAATAATTTCTCCAATTTACATACCTCAAATGTATCAATCAATAGTGGGATTTGAACCCAAGGAGTTTAGCTCTGGAGACTTTACTACTACTACTACTACTGCCCCCCAAGATCCTTGTCATGTTTGTATGCTGATTTACCTTGTATCTATATCTAAAGTCTAACTTCAGTATTTGCTAACTCATACTAGATGCATTATGCCAAAGCTGTCTGTTCTGTTTATTTGCAAAGGATTAAAACTAATAGAGAATTTCAAATCCATGATATATTTTTATTTACACTTACAAATTCTGCATATTCCTGTGTTAGTAGGATTATTCTCATCTGTACTCTAGGACTTCATGCCTGGAATTTATTCATTCAAGAACTAGGAACTGGATGGTCCTACTACACGAAATGCCTTGTACTAAGCAACAATTTACAGCTACTTTCCTAATTGGCAGTTAAATTTCACCAAGATTCACCCACAGCATGATATATATTTTTCCAAAGAAGCATAAAAAAGTTTTGGTAGGGAAGCAGTAAATGCTCTTCCCATTCATTCACTCAACAAATGTTTTTCAAGATTCTACTACATGCCAAAAAGCACTATGATGGGTGCTTAAAATTCAGTGGCAAACACCACAGAACCAATATTTGCCCCTTAGGGCTTTAGGGAGGAGAAAGATGTTAAACAAGTAATTATCATACAAATAATTACTTATAACTGTGATAAGCAAAAGAAGAGAAAAAATATACTAATCATATGATAGGCAGACCTAAACTTAGTTTTAGAGATAAAGTCAGGGAAAGTGTTCCTAAAACATTGACATTTAAAATGGAAGTTGAGGACTAGTAGAAATTACCCAAATAAAGAAGTACTGAAGAGTAGTTCAGGCACAGGAATAGCACTGCATTTTAGAGGAAATGAAAACCCAGTGTGCCTAGAGTACCACATGAAGATGGCAGCTGAGGCCAATGCTCAAAGGTCTTTCCTCACTATGAGGCCCACCACCTGCTCATTCTGCTGGTGGCCCACTCTAATTTTCTCCATGGCTCCAAAGAATAAAGTATTCCCAGTACTAGTGCACAACCTTATAAAATGAATAACTTAAAGTCTGCAAACAACTTCACTGGTGGAGTGGATGTGGATAAGATAAATCTTTTATAAGTTATAAATTTCAGGGGCACCTGAGTGGCTCAGCAGTTGAGCGCCTGCCTTTGGCTCAGGGAGTGATCCCAGATTCCCAAGTTCTAGTCCCACATCGGGCTCCTTGCATGGAGCCTGCTTCTCCCTCTGCCTATGTCTCTGCCTCTCTCTCTGTGTCTCATGAATAAATAATCTTTAAAAAAATATTATAAATTTCATCTGTATTTTAACAACTTGAGGCCAGAGAAGTGTAGGATAAGAAATTTAAGTGTTAGTAGTCTCAATTTTTTTCTATGTAAGAATTATATTCCCATCCATATATCCTTATCTACTTTAATTGTATGAATAAAAACATGTTGTCTGCCTTAGAGATAAAAGATGAGCCATTCTTCAGAGATGGATTAGAGAAAAAAAGAAGGCTTGAAATATAGGGAGCTAGATAATAGAAGTCCCTAACCTCCCAACTCTAAGAACACAGGTGCTATTTCTCTTCCTTCACAGAAAGCTTAATTGTGGGAATAAGTTAAACTTATTTCAAAAGAAGGAATCACTTTTACTTGGATTGTAGCCAGCTGCGATGATATTCAGCCACTTTTCTCTTAAAAGTCACTCAACTGGAAATCTTATCAGTGCGAAATTCTCTAAGGGCCAAAGACTCTATTTTCTGCACCTTAACAATATTTGTAAAACATTTTTAGTTCTAAGATTCACTACCTCTCATCCTCTGTACACACATATATCCCACATTCCTACCAATCCAATGAGGTGACTTCTAATAGAAGTGACATAAAATTTTTTGGACTCTGAAAGTCCAAATATGTAACAACACAATATAATGTCATTTATGAATCTTTCTTTCTCTCTGTGACTACATAGCCATTTGTAATAGCAACATGGGAAGGCAGGAAAAGAGAATCACCATGCCTCCAAAGGAGGCAAGAGATAGTGAACTATCCTCATCAGAATGACAAGCTGAGATAGCAAGTATCAAAGCACAACACGCTTATGGAAGGAATACCATGAGCAAGGGACCTCCCAGTCCCAGGAACAGTACCAAAAGTATCAAGATTATAGCCCAGTCCTTCCCCTCCAGAAATCAACAGTGTAAAAGGGAGAGACCCCAATGAAATGGGAAAAGGAGGGGAAAGAAAAAACACAAATCAATCATCAAAGACTGATAATCCAACAGAGGAGGACACGAAAATCTACCAAAGTACTGGAAAGAAGGCAACAAATCCCCAACTTCCTATGTCTAATTATCCAAGTCTCCTTTTATCTATTACTCTATCATACTCTATCTCTTTGCACACATAATGCACATACCTAAACAGATTTAATCAGACTAAAGCCCCCAAATCTTTAATAAGCATGTAAAGATTAGAAGTTCTAATCTAACCTAGATTAGATTAGGACCTCGTCCATTATCTTGAAGTCCTGTCATTCCAACAAGTACATCATGACTTCTTAAACTGCACATGACAAAATCTTGTAATATTGTATCAGCTGGTCTCCTCACTTTCTTTGCAAATTCTTTTTTTTTTTTTCTTTGCAAAATTTTAAACAGGAAAGTGAGTTAAAGGGTTTGGGAGTTTTTTAAATGGTCAAAAAGGATAAGAACTGGTGTATCTATATACATATTATTTAGTTTCCATTTATATCTAGGGAAATACAAAATTGGAGTAGAGAAAGAAAAAAAAGAAAGACAAATTAAGTTCAAACAGACTAAAAAAGGCTGAGAAAACTGAGAAGACTGTGACTAAATACAGATTTTCTAAACTTCAACAATAAAAATGTAACACTTTTATGACAAGAAAAATTTTGTTCTTTTGTAAGACTATGAAGGCTCAGCCCTGGGTAGCATTGACATTTTCACAATATTAATTCTGCCAATCCATGAGCATGGAATATTTTTCCATCTCTTTGTGTCTTCCTCAATTTCTTTCAGAAGTGTTCTATAGTTTTTAGGGTATAGATCCTTTACCTCTTTGGTTAGGTTTATTCCTAGGTATCTTATGCTTTTGGGTGCAATTGTAAATGGGATTGACTCCTTAATTTCTCTTTCTTCAGTCTCATTGTTAGTGTATAGGAATGCCATTGATTTCTGGGCATTGATTTTGTATCCTGCCACGCTACCAAATTGCTGTATGAGTTCTAGCAATCTTGGGGTGGAGGCTTTTGGGTTTTCTATGTAGAGTATCATGTCATCGGCGAAGAGGGAGAGTTTGACTTCTTCTTTGCCAATTTGAATGCCTTTAATGTCTTTTTGTTGTCTGATTGCTGAGGCTAGGACTTCCAATACTATGTTGAATAGCAGTGGTGAGAGTGGACATCCCTGTCTTGTTCCTGATCTTGGGGGAAAGGCTCCCATTGCTTCCCCATTGAGAATGATATTTGCTGCGGGCTTTTCGTAGATGGCTTTTAAGATGTCGAGGAAAGTTCCCTCTATCCCTACACTCTGAAGAGTTTTGATCAGGAATGGATGCTGTATTTTGTCAAATGCTTTCTCTGCATCTAATGAGAGGATCATAAGGTTCTTGGTTTTTCTCTTGCTGATATGATGAATCACATTGATTGTTTTACGAGTGTTGAACCATCCTTGTGTCCCGGGGATAAATCCTACTTGGTCATGGTGAGTAATTTTCTTAATGTGTTGTTGGATCCTATTGGCTAGTATCTTGTTGAGAATTTTTGCATCCATGTTCATCAGGGATATTGGTCTGTAATTCTCCTTTTTGGTGGGGTCTTTGTCTGGTTTTGGAATTAAGGTGATGCTGGCCTCATAGAATGAATTTGGAAGTACTCCATCTCTTTCTATCTTTCCAAACAGCTTTAGTAGAATAGGTATGATTTCTTCTTTAAACGTTTGATAGAATTCCCCTGGGAAGCCATCTGGCCCTGGACTCTTGTGTCTTGGGAGGTTTTTGATGACTGCTTCAATTTCCTCCCTGGTTATTGGCCTGTTCAGGTTTTCTATTTCTTCCTGTTCCAGTTTTGGTAGTTTGTGGCTTTCCAGGAATGCGTCCATTTCTTCTAGATTGCCTAATTTATTGGCGTAGAGCTGTTCATGTTTTTAAAATCGTTTGTATTTCCTTGGTGTTGGTAGTGATATCTCCTTTCTCATTCATGATTTTATTAATTTGAGTCTTCTCTCTCTTCTTTTTAATAAGGTTGGCTAATGGTTTATCTATCTTATTAATTCTTTCAAAGAACCAACTCCTGGTTCTATTGATCTGTTCCACAGTTCTTCTGGTCTCAATTTCGTTGAGTTCTGCTCGAATCTTTATTAACTCTCTTCTTCTGCTGGGCATCGGGTCCATTTGCTGTTTTTTCTCTAGCTCCTTTATGTGTAAGGTTAGCTTTTGTATTTGAGTTCTTTCCAGTTTTTGAATGGATGCTTGTATTGCGATGTATTTCCTCCTCAGGACTGCTTTTGCTGCATCCCAAAGATTCTGAACAGTTGTATCTTCATTCTCATTAGTTTCCATGAATCTTTTTAATTCTTCCTTAATTTCCTGGTTGACCCTTTCATCTTTTAGCAGGATGGTCCTTAACCTCCACGTGTTTGAGGTCCTTCCAAACTTCTTGTTGTGATTTAGTTCTAATTTCAAGGCATTATGGTCTGAGAATACGCAGAGGACGATCCCAATCTTTTGGTATCGGTTCAGACCCGATTTGAGACCCAGTATGTGGTCTATTCTGGTGAAAGTTCCATGTGCACTTGAGAAGAATGTGTATTCAGTTGAGTTTGGATGTAAAGTTCTATAGATATCTGTGAAATCCATCTGGTCCAGTGTATCATTTAAAGCTCTCGTTTATTTGGAGATGTTGTGCTTAGAAGACCTATTGAGGGTAGAAAGAGCTAGATTGAAGTGACCAAGTATAAGTGTATTATTATCTAAGTATTTCTTGACTTTGGTTAATAATTGGTTTAAGTATTTGGCAGCTCCCACATTTGGGGCATATATATTGAGGATTGTTAAGTCCTCTTGTTAGGATAGATCCTTTAAGTATGAGATAGTGTCCCTCTTCATCTCTCACTGTAGTCTTCGGGGTAAATTTTAGTTTATCTGATAGAAGGATGGCTACCCCTGCTTTCTTTTGAGATCCATTTGAATGGTAACTGGTTCTCCAACCTTTTATTTTCAGGTTGTAGGTGTCCTTCTGTCTAAAATGAGTCTCTTGTAGACAGCAAATAGATGGGTCCTGCTTTTTTATCCAGTCTGAAACCCTGCACCTTTTGATGGGGTCATTGAGCCCGTTTACGTTCAGAGTTACTATTGACAGATATGAGTTTAGTGTCATCATGATATCTATTTAGTCCTTGTTTTTGTGGATTGTTCTACTGAACTTCTTCTTAAAGGGGAATTTTAAGAGTCCCCCTTAAAATTTCTTGTAGAGCTGGTTTGGAGGTCACATATTCTTTCAGTTCCTGCCTGTCTTGGAAGCTCTTTATCTCTCCTTCCATTCTGAATGAGAGCCTTGCTGGATAAAGTATTCTTGGTTGCATGTTCTTCTCATTTAGGACCCTGAATATATCCTGCCAGCCCTTTCTGGCCTGCCAGGTCTCTGTGGAGAGGTCTGCTGTTACCCTAATATTCCTCCCCATGAAAGTCAGGGACTTCTTGTCTCTTGCTGCTTTAAGGATCTTCTCTTTATCTTTGGAATTTGCAAGCTTCACTATTAGATGTCGAGGTGTTGAACGGTTTTTATTGATTTTAGGGGGGGATCTCTCTATTTCCTGGATCTGAATGCCTGTTTCCCTTCCCAGATTGGGAAAGTTTTCAGCTAGGATTTGTTCAAATACATATTCTGGCCCTCTGTCCCTTTCAGTGCCCTCAGGAACCCCAATTAAACGTAGGTTTTTCTTCCTTAGGCTGTCATTTATTTCCCTTAATCTGTCTTCATGGTCTTTTAATTGTCTCTCTTTTTTCCTCAGTTTCCCTCTTTGCCATTAACTTGTCTTCTATGTCACTCACTCATTCTTCCACCTCGTTAACCCTCGTCGTTAGGACTTCTAGTTTGGATTGCATCTCATTCAATTGATTTTTAATTTCTGCCTGATTGGATCTAAATTCTGCAGTCATGAAGTCTCGTGAGTCCTTAATGCTTTTTTCTAGAGCCACCAGTAGCTGTATAATAGTGCTTCTGAATTGGCTTTCTGACATTGAATTGTAATCCAGATTTTGTAACTCTGTGGGAGAGAGGACTGTGTCTGAATCTTTCTTTTGAGGTGAGGTTTTCCTTCTAGTCATTTTGCTCAGTGCAGAGTGGCCAAAAACAAGTTGTATTGGGAAAAGGAGAAAAAGAGAGAGAAGGAAAGAAAAGAGAAAAAAGAAAAAGAAGAAAAAAAAAGAAAAAAGAGAAAAAGAGAAAGAAAAAGAAAGGTGAAAAAAAGGGGGTGTGGGGGAAGCAATCAGAAATCAAAAAAAAAAAAAAAAAGAAAAAAAAAACACGGGGGAGTATCTTCTGATTCTGTAGACTTTAAGCCCCTTGACTTCCCCTGGAACTGGTCTGTCCAGCTGGTCTTCTGGGGGAGGGGCCTGCTGTGCCGATTTTCAAGTGTTAGCACTTGGGGGAGCTGCTCTGCCCCCTGCCTGGTGCAGGGCTCAGTGGGGGTTGTTTACCCCGTGAGGCCCCAGGAGGAACAACCCCAGTGGCTGCGGCAGCTCTAGAGCCCTGGATTCAGCTCCCGCAGTAACTCCAGAGCTCTCGGTCTGCAGGGCCTGGAGGCTCCGGGGCGGGGCCGCTGATCTGCTCAGCCCCGGGCAGGAGCGTCCTTGCTGTCCTGGGCCCTCCCGGCCTCTGCCTGTCCCGGGGGAGGCTGGATCCTGGGCTGTGTCCCGGCGCCCGGTGCTCCGGGGCCTGCGCTGTTGGATTCGCGCTCCCGGCCCGCGCAGCCCCCTCCGCACGGAGCCTCTTCCTCTGCCCGAGCCGCCGCCGCCGCCACCATCGAGCTGCTCCCGCCCCGCAGCCCCCTCCGCGGAGCCGCGCCCGAGCCCCTCCGAGCTGCTCCGGTCCCGCCGTGTGCGCTGCAGCCCTTAGGGAGCTCGGCGCACTCTCCCAGGCGCAGGTGTCTGTTAGTGTCCCCGGGAGCCCGAGGGCATCCCCGCCTTCCTGGGTCCTGCTCTAACTCCCTGCGAGCCCCTTTCCGCCCGGGAAGGTTGGTGCAGCTCCTGCTTCTCCGGGACGGGGCTCTCCTGTCCTGGGGACACTCGCCCCGGCCTCAGCCCGGCTCCTCGCGGGGCCCCTCCCCCTCGGAGGCCTTTTGTTTCTTTATTTCTTTTCCCCCGTCTTCCTACCTTGATAGAAGCGGGAACTCTTCTCACTGTAGCGTTCCAGCTGGTCTCTCTTTAACTCTCAGGCCGAATTCGTAGATTTTCAGGATGATTTGAAGGTTATCTAGGTAATTTGGTGGGGACAGGTGATTTGGGGACCCTGCTCTTCCGCCATCTTGCCCCTCCCTAATAAACCGTTTTTAAAAGAAAAAACAAGACAGTCTTCCCCTCCATAACCATTCCCAATGAAAACTATTTAAGTACTAAAATGGCTAAAAAAGACAGAGAAGCAGCCACCTCGATCATTCAAAACTTCTGTTACCTGAACTTAATTCTGTGGGCCAATACGCCAAACACCTATTGCAAGAATTCTACAGTTCCGATTACAACGTATAAGAAGACAGATAAAAGCCTCCAATAGGAGACCCTACCTCCAATACATCAACTTTTTTCTCCGGGTGTTTCAGAGCCTTATTACATATTCAAACTTTACTCCTTAAGCCTCTCTTTGAGGTATTTATACTACTACAGCACTGAAGGCTGCTGAAGCTTTAAAAAGTCAAGGCTGAAATTTATGTTTTCTCCTTTTAGTCCTGTCTATAAGAGAAGGTGTAAGGGCAGATCTGCCCAAAAACAACATGAGGTGATTGAATGACCCTTCCTCAGCAAGAATACTGAGCGTAGATAGCATTATTCTAGAAAGAAATGCTGCTGTGATACCAACTAATCTCTGACATTAGCTCATTAAGGACTGCTACTTCTTTTGATACTGCTCTAATGCTGGCTTATTAGGTAAAAATACACCCACTGTCATGACCATGACAAGGTTCAACAAAAAGACTGGGCCAGATAAGTGAAAAGGCAAAAAAGAGGCAGTTTAACTTTGTGATAATCTTTTTCTCCTGCCATATGGTTCAAGGAAGTGAAGATCTGTTAATAAGGAATTCATGACTCAGAGTATCATACTGATACTACACTGTAACCAGCAGGACTCCAAATAATGTATCAACACCTGGTCTAAATTGTTAAACTTTAAAAAGACAGTTCTAATTTTAAAAGAATGCAAAATCCCAATGCCTCTTTCAGATAGGAACATATTCTCACATTATGAATTTAGTAAGTGGCCTGTGTAGTTGAAATAGCTCTGAAACAGAGATCCACAACCCAAAATAGCCTGAACACTTTTGTTATCTCAACCAATGGGCAGTTAGCCATTCATTCCTTCCTCTTAGTATATATTCTACTTGTTTCAGACAAAGCCCACAATAAACTCAATGAGAATATTCAAATTCAGCTATATCAGATGTTTAAAAGCTGAGAATGAATATTCATTCACAAAATTTCTATTACAATATTTTGCACATAAAAAGTAAATACTACATATATGTTCATTTAGTAAAATATATATATTTGTACATGTATGGTCACAGCCTGACACTGGAAATAAAGTAATTAATCCAACAGATGTGATCCCTGCCACTGAGAAACCCACAATCTAGTGGAGAAAACAAACACTGATCAAGTATGGTGAATGTCTCAGGACCGTATATACATGCTATGCTGAACTGCAGTAAAAGATAAGGAATAATAAGACTCTCTCAGTTGTGATACATATAAAGCATAAGTATTTTATTGTTATATAAATAACTATTAATTAAATAAGTATATAAAATGACCAAACTCCTTTTTTAACAAATATATAAGAAATAAATATTGAAAACCAATTAAGTCCCATCCCCATAAAAGCAGTTCCCTTAATGCTGCCCTTACTCGTGGACTGTAACAGAAGGAGCCAACTTAAGATACTGTGTTTAATAGCTCAAGACTTTTCCTTTTACACAATCACTTTTATCTTGTCCACTTAGAGTTACACTGGTGTGTTATTTATAAAACCCTTAAGACAAGCTCAACTTTGCCCATAGATCACTTCTTCCTGTGGCCTCGCCATGGCGCTCTACATACAGAGCTGCAGGGCCAATGTGTATTCCTCCATCTATGCTGACCTTGACAAAGCTGCCAGAGATATTTTCTTTTTTTTTAATATATTTTTTTAATTTTTTTTTTTTATGATAGTCACACAGATAGAGAGAGAGGCAGAGACACAGGCAGAGGGAGAAGCAGGCTCCATGCACCGGGAGCCCGACGTGGGATTCGATCCCGGGTCTCCAGGATCACACCCTGGGCCAAAGGCAGGCGCTAAACCGCTGCGCCACCCAGGGATCCCTGCCAGAGATATTTTCAACAAAGGATATGGTTTGGGGTTGGTGAAACTGGATGTGAAAACAAAGTTATGCAGTGGTTGTGGAAATCTCAACGTCGGGTTAATCTAATACGGATACTGGTAAAGTTACTGGAACCGTGGAGACCAAATATAAATGGTGTGGGTACGACTTTCACAGAAACAGAACACTGATAACACTCTAGGAACAGAAATCACAACTGAAGACCAGATTAGCCAAGATTTGAAACTGACATTTGATACCACATTTTCACCAAACACGGAAAAGAAAAGTAGTAAAATCAAGTCTTCTTACAAGAGGGAGTGTATAAACTTTGGTTGTGATGTTGACTTTGATTTTGCTGGACCTGCAATCTATGGTTCAGTCGTCTTTGGTTATGAGGGCTAGCTTGCTGGCTACCAGATGACTTTTGACAGTGCCAATCAAAGCTGACAAGAAATAACCTTGCAGGGGATGGCTGGGTGGCTCAGTGGTTTAGTGCCTGGGCGTGATCCTGGAGTACCGGGATCGAGTCCCACATCAGGCTCCTTGCATGGAGCCTGCTTCTCCCTCTGCCTGTGTCTCTGCCTCTCTCTCTCTCTCTCTCTCTCTCTCTCTCTGCGTGTGTCTATCATGAATAAATAAAATCTTAAAAAAAGAAAAGAAAAGAAAAGAAAAGAAAAGAAAAATCTAGTGAACTCTGGATATTATTAAAAAAAAAAAAAAAAGAAAGAAAGAAATAACCTTGCAGTGGGCTACAGGACTGGGGACTTCCAATTAGACATTCATGTCACTGATGGGCCAGAATTTGGAGGATCAATTTATCAGAAAATATGTGAAGATCCTGACACTTCAGTAAACCTTCCTTGGACATCAGGTACCATATGCACTCTCTTTGCCACTGCAACCAAATACCAGTTGGATCCCACTGCTTCCATTTCTGCAAAAGTCAATAACTCTAGTTTAACTGGAGTGGGCTACACTCAGACTCTGAGGCCTGGTGTTAAGCTTACACTGTCTGTTCTGGTAGACAAGAAAAGCACTAATGCTGGAGGCCACAAATTTGGGCTTGCCCTAGAAATGGAGGCTGAATCCAGCTGAAAGAAACCTCTGGGAATGGATATCAGAAGATTTGGCCTTAATATATTTCCAGTGTGACCAGCAGGCTTTTTTCCCACCCAAGAAGGTGATCAAAACAAAGGATGATCTAAACAAGAGCTATATGTTAAATATTTAGACAGTTACTTGTTAGCTGGTTTCTAGTTGAATTGGTTATCTAGTTACCAATACTGCAGTCCTGCAGTCACCTATACATTATTTAATATATATTTAACTGTTAAATGCACTACCCACCAATAATGAAATAGACCTTTATGAAAACTGTGAAGAAAAAAAAAAGAATAATTCACTTTTGAATGTGTAGCTATATAAACAAATATTTTTTTAAAGATTTTATTTACTTGAGAGGGAGAGGGAGAGGGAGAGAGGGAGAGAGAGAGAGAAAGAGAGAGAGAGAGAGATGGTGTGTGGGGCTTGATCCCAGGAGACCAGGATCATGACCTGAGCAGAAGCCAGAATGCTTAAACAACTGAGCCACCCAGGTGCCCCTTAAACAAATATTTAAACTGGGGCTCTACTAAAATTAAAAACATAGTTGTAGAAACATTATAATCTTCAAAATTCTTCTGTTCTCTCAATCGCATGAGTAAATGTTAAGTATTATTGGAGCAAAGTTCACAATCTGACCCATTCATTTATCTCTTTTGATCCAAAGTTTTTCATTTTTCAAATGAAACTTCATGATTGCCTTAAATACTATGTAAATACAGAAATCCTATAAAAGTACTTTAAATACTATTAGTTCTAACAGGCTTTCAAGCTGAGCAGCCATATATACTGTAAAAAGCCTTTATTTGTTTTGCAGACATAAATACTTCTATGTTGATCTGTAACTACTCTTATTTTTTTCCTAAAGAAATGCCGCAAAATTGAATGTTGCTGTGAAACAGAACCCTACCTTCACATCATTCCTTTCATATAGGCCCTTTGTGCAGGCCATACCAAAGCCAGGCTTTAAACAGATAATCTTGCCAGGCTCAGGACACATGGAAACTCTATGACTAAAGGCATTCTTGTTGCTTCAGATTCTAGGTGGAAAATGTCCACTGATACTTAACAACCTTGCTCTAAGTGGACACAGAATAGTGCAGTAGAGAAAGTGCAGTAGAGAAAGCAAAGGATACAGAGTAAGAAAAACTGTTTGGGTTCAAGCTCTACTACTAACTGTGCCACTGTCAGCAGATTAATTTCACTGATCTACAGTATACTCATCTGTAAAACTGGGACCATCAAACTATCTACCTTAAGGGATTACCATGATATTGTATATGAAAGTATTTTATTGGGCAGCCCGGGAGGCTCAGGGGTTTAGCGCTGCCTTCAGCCCAGGATGTGATCCTGGAGACCCAGTATCGAGTCCCACGTCAGGTTCCCTGCATGGAGCCTGCTTCTCCCTCTGCCTGTGTCTCTGCCTCTCTCTCTCTCTCTCTCTCTCTCTGTGTGTGTGTGTGTCTCATGAATAAATAAATAAAATCTTTTAAAAAAGTATTTTATTATCTATAAAGGATGAGACAACTGTTCTTATTATTCACTTTATTAATTTCTTCCTTAATGTAGGAATTACATGCTCATTTTAAAATTGGAAAATACAGGAAAATATTAAAAAGAAAAAATTCACCCACAGGCCTATCACCATTGTTTTCATTGTATTTAATTATTTCTTGAGATTGTTTTTTTCGAAGTTATCTCTACAGGCAACATGGAGCTCAAACTCAACAACCCTGAGATCAAGAGTCACATGCTCTTTCAACTGGGCTAGCCAAGCACCCCTGTTGTTATTGATTTTACGTGAAATAAATCTAACATCAACCAAAAAAAAGAAAAAGTTGAAGCAAAAATAATTTCAGACGCTAATATTGATCATTTGCAAATGACAAAACCACTGATCTCTTTTTAAGAGCAGAACAGTCTTTCCCATCTATCAGGTTAAAGTAAAGACAAAGCTGCTATTTGTACCAGAGCTGGTTTCAAGAGTGTATGATATATGGGTGAGGCTCATAAAAGTCAAGGCCACAAAAACTCCCAAAATAAATATTTCATGAGCCCAAGGAGTGGTTACAACACATGCCCTCAGATGCAATGGAGAAGGCAAAGAGTCTGAAACCCCATTAATAAAACTATCACAACTGCAGGGTCACAGAGACCGACAGATTGTCATGGGCCACTTCAACAGAAAAAAAGAAAAATTTATATACCATGCTACAAGACAGTCTAAGACTTCTGACTTTTTCACATTGCTCACAGCATCCCACCCTTGGAACTTCTTACCTCTCCTCTATTTTTCCTTTCCCACCCTTCTTTCTCTTAGACCCCCTTTATTGTTTTATTATTGCATTAGAATCACTCTGTTTCAAATGGCCTTATTCCATACAATGGAATATTATTCAGCAACAAAAAGGAATGCAGTTCTGATACAAACTATGGACGAACCTTGAAAACATTATGCAAAATGAAAGAAGTCAGATACAAAAGACCACATATGTTATGATTCCATTAACACAAAATGTCCAGAATAGGCAAATCCATAGACACAGAAACTAGACTGGTGGTTGCCTAGGACTGGGAAGGTGGGGGCCCAGGAGAGAATGAATAACTGCTAATGGGTACAAGGTTTCTTCTTGAGGGGACATGGATTTCTTAAAATTAGATTGTAGTGATGGTTACACAACTCTGTTAATATATTACAAAAACAACTGTATACTTTACATGGGGGAATTGTATGGTATGTGAATTAAATCTCAACAAAACTGTTTTTAAAAAATGGTCTTGTCCAGGATCTCAAGTTGAACAAAGGACATGTAAATAAATATTCCCATCCTACCCCTCCCTGAGTGTGTAATAAAAGTGATGACTCAGTTGCGATAAGGTATGTATATTAAGTGACCAGACTACATTTGTTAAACAAATATACATGAAATTACAAATCCAAATGAGTCTTGCCCCTCCAAATGCAGTCAACTTAATGATGCCCTAAGTCAAAACTTGGTCCTCAGATTCTCAATAATTCTATGCCTTTGTTTGAGTAGATCTTTCCACTTGTAATGCCTTTCTTACCACATCTTTAAATCAAATCCCACCTGTCTCAAATGTTACATCCTCCAGGAAGTCTTCTGGATTCTCCCATCAAAAGTAACCTCACCTTCCTCTGAACTTCCAGAGTATTTCACTGCCTTAGAGTCACTTAGCACTTTCAATCCAGTAACTTATTTTGCCTAGAATCATACTTACTGCTCTGACCTTAAAAGGGGGTCTCAATAAATACCTATTTGATAAATGAATGACTATGCTTAACAATTGAGAATTTCACCTTTCTCTGGTAAACTTTAATTTTGGAATTATACAAAGATCACTTAGACTCAAGAATGGTACATAAAATAGTAGGGCCTGGAATGCAGCCATGTTACACACTACCTAAGAATGTATTCTGGAGTCTTAGATTAAAATTAGTTATAAAAATAATAAATATGTAAATATGTAGGAATAAAAATGTAACTTCTCAAGGCAACTGAAAGAAACCCGAATTATATAAGTTCTATAATATTTGTTCAAAAATCAGTTTCATTATTTTACAATAACACCACATATTTTTTCCTAACAAAACCTGGTAAGTCTATTGTCAAGTTCTACTAACTCTTCTACTATATTTCTAATTAATTCCTTCTCCATTTTCCCTGCCGCACCCAAAGTCCAGAGCTTCATTATCTTCATGACCAACCTTTTTTTTTTTTTAAGATTTTATTTATTCATGAGAGACAACAGAGAAAGAGAGAGAGAAAGGCAGAGACACAGGCAGAGGGAGAAGCAGGCTCCACGCAGGGAACCCAATGTGGGACTCGATCCCAGGACTCCAGGATCACGCCTTGGGCGGAAGGCAGGCACCAAACCACTGAGCCACCCAGGGATCCCATGATCAACCATTTTAAAAGGTATCCCAATTTATCCTTCTTCCCATAGTTTCTTCTTTCCCTCAGCAATACTTACTGGGCCATCCTGTGTGCCCAGGGTAGGTACTGGGGAGCACATAAAGAAATATCAGATGAAGCCTGTCCTCCAGATACAACCCAGTTGGGAATTTGACACATGTACATAATCCAGCAGAATAGTCAGTAGCATATATATATAATGGCCACAACTGGCATTGAGAATTCCAAGCTGTAGGTAGGTCCTCTGGCCTCCAGAGAACACAATCTATCCAGTCTCCCTCCCACAGTCTTTGTTCATCTTATTAGATAAGGCCTCTGTTAAACTGTCCATATGTCATATGCTGACTTCGTCTCTAATTTCTCTCCAACTGACTTTCTGAGCTAGTCCAGACAATATACTTGTTGTAACCTGGAAATGACTTACCAGTACCTTTGTTCATTATTGACTATCAGCACCATCTTCCCAACTTTCTCTCTGCTAATTCAGATCTACCACCAATCCCAAGTCCCTTTTTTGGTATGTACTGGGATGTAACTATATGTAATTTTTTTTTCCAGCCCCTGACTAGCCTTACTTTTTTTGTATTTGTCTCACAATGTCTTTGCAGTGTTTCCTAATAAAGCATATATCACAACCACCTATGGAGCTTTTTAAAAATACAAAGGCCAGGCTGCCTGGTGGCTCAGCGGTTTAGCACCGCCTTCAGTCCAGGGCCTGATCCTAGAGACCCGGGATCAAGTCCCACGTCAGGCTCCCTGCATGGAGCCTGCTTCTCCCTCTGCCTGTGTCTCTGCCTCTCTGTGTGTGTGTGTGTGTGTGTGTCTCTCATGAATAAATAAAATCTTTTAAAAAACAGAATAAAAATACAAAGGCCTTGGGACACCTGGGTGGCTCAGTGGCTGAGTGTCTGCCTCTGGCTCAAGTCATGATCCTAAGGGCCTGGGATCCAGGCTCCCTGCAAGGAGCCTGCTTCTCCCTCTAAGTCTCTGCCTCTTTCTCTGTGTCTCCCATGAATAAATAAGTAAAATCTTTAAAAAATACAAATACAAAGGCCTTGAGCTCCTCAGTTAAGTCTGAGATGGGAGTTGGACATCTTTATTACTAAGAAGCCCCACCAGTGATTCTGATACACACCTCAACCTGAGAACCACTGATTTATTACAATGCTCCCTACACAACATTCAATTCTTATTAATTCATGCAATGACGCTCATAAATAACTTTTCTCTAAATAGCCTAACCAGATATCAACCCCTAGACTAAACTAGCTCTGTTCCAAGAGCAACATGTGGTTTTAAGATTTCATTTCCTGAAGTACTCCATGGAGGGACACTATTACCCTGTCTCTTTACATTGTTTCCTATTTGTTGAAAAATGGAGCCCTGGAATGCAGCCATGTTAGACAACACTACATAAGAATGTACTCTGGAGTCTTAGATTAAAATTAGTCATAAAAAGAACAAGAACAATGTAGAACTAGATATTCTGAATGAATACAGTGTTCCTACTGAATAGATTCTTACTTAATCTATACAGAAGGAAGAAGGGGAATTTGGTCAGTAGAGCTCCCCCCCCCCCCCCGCCGCCCATGTTCCTAATTATCAGTCTCTCCAACTGCCCCAGAAGGGCCCCCAAAGGCTGAGGAAGACTTTCAAGCAGCTAAGGTGCCCCTGGAGTGTATTTAGGGCTCTGATCAGATAAGTAACCCAAGCCCCACCCAGACCCACAGCTTGCCTCCCAACCTGCCAACTCCCCTGACAACACACTATTTACACGGCTCGCTGGGGGAGCCGCATGAACTTTTTCCAAAGTTGTCCCTCACAAGCAGCAGCGGTCTGAGTCACCCACCCAGAGTGGGAAAGAAAGTGTGATATTAGTCAGGGGAGTGTTAGGAGCCTAGTCACAGCGCCTCTTCTTGCACTTGGGGAGGGAGCTCCGCCTCCCCTAGGAACCACCTAAGTTATTAGTCACAGCTGTGCGCTCCAGGGGTCTGCAGGCCACTCAGACACCCACGAAAGTTGTGGGCTGGGGAGGAGACGCCCCGTCCTTCTCTCCGGCAGGGGCCGCAGATCCCAGAGCCCACAGGCCTCTCCCAGCACTCCATCTTGCTTCCTGCCAGGAGGAGGGGCCGAGGAGGAGGGCCCCGGAGGCTGGAAAGGCCCCAGGGGGAGGACGCCGTTTGACAGCAGGTAAAGCCAGGTGGAAATCTCCACGGGAGGGCAGAAAAATGAAAGGCGGCTGGGTGAAACGAAAGAGGAAAGAGGGCTTACGGTCATGAATTATTGCATAAAGAAATATATAGAAATTAGCCGGGGGGCGGGGGGGGGTGAGAGTGCCAGAGGTGTGAGCAGAAGTGGAAATGCCTGGGAAAGGGAGGAGGAGGCCGGGAGACGAGTGGCCAGGAAGACAAGTGGACAAAAGAGCCAGACTCCGGAGCGCGGGGGAAGGGTGGTGCGTGCGGCGGGTCTCAGGGCGAGGGACCGAGGTATTAGAAAGGTGAACAACGCGGCTCAAAGAAGAATCCCTGGAAGGAAAGGCGGGGAATCCGTAGCAGAGCGCGCCAGCCCCTAGGCCAGACCCGGGAGGCCTAAACGGGTTCAGAGCAGGGCTGTCAACGTGAGGGGCGACGGACGGCTGGGTGAAAGGGGCCATCAGACACCCTAACAACTCACATTTACTGAGCACCTACCATGGGTCGTACGCTGCGCTGGGCACTTTACAAATACCACCTCGCTGAATCTTCACAATACACCCGCAAGGCAGGCATTATTACGACTGCCCCCATTTTACAGATTGAAGAAACTGAGGCACCCCGAAGCTTGGGGGCTCGCTCAAGGTCACAGAGCAGAGGAGTCGGGATTCGAACCCATGGCCACCTGGCTCCGAAGCCCACGCGCAAAGCCACAGGGAGCGAGCCTGCGAAGGGGAGCCACTGGGACGTCTCCTGACCCCGCTCCCACCCCAGGCCCAGCGCGCTCACCCGGACAAGGTTGCTGACGGCCGCCTGCACGGCGGCCACGGGCGCGGTGAGGTCAGGGATGGCTTTGCCGTCCACCTCGCCTTCCTCGTGCATGATCACCAGGTGCGAGATCTGCTGCGCCACCGGCTCCAAGATGCTCTCGATCGTGCGCGTATGAAACACCGGCATCGCGGCGGCGAGCGGGGCGGCGGACCGCGGGCTACAGAGAACTGGGAACGGCGGGACCGGGGACCCGCGGGAAGACCGACTGCGAGCAGCAACTACGGAGTCCGGGCTTCCCTCGGCGTAACCAGCCCCGCGGGCGCCCCGCCCCCTCGCGTCGCCGCACCCAATGGCAGCACCGCTCAGACCGGGGCCGCCGCTTCTATTGGCCCCGCGTCGAGATGCTCCGCCCCCGCCCCCGCACCGCCCAGACCCCGCCCCGCCCCCATTCCCAAGGGAGGGGCCTGGGATTGGGGCTGCGCCGCAGGGATTGCGACCGGATTCCGGAGCCCTAACGCGGGGCGCTCCTTATAAGGGCATGGTGGGAGCGGAACGAGCGGTGGAGCCGGGGCCCCGCCCCCAGGAGCCGCCTCCCGCCCGGGCTCCGCAGAGCTCCGCCCCTCTGCAGAATCACCTCAGCGGGGCGGGGTCTCCTCACCTCCCAAGGCGCAGGAGTGTCCAGACCCCGGGTCTCCCCGCCCCCTCCTCAACTTTTCCCTCTGCACGACGCCCTCGGAATGATCTCTCCGCTTCCTCTCAGTAACACATGGAAGTGTTTGGGGTAGAACATTAGGACAACAGAAGTGCATAGAGAAGCATGAGTGTCCCATTCATTCGCACGCACCCCACCGGCTCCCTTCCTGGGGGATGCTCAGGGTCAGCAGCTCAGGGTGCAGCCTTCTAGGCTTGCCTAGTCGTTTTCTTGTTCGTAACTGTCTTCTAAGTAAGTGGGATTAGACACTTCCTGGAATTTGATACTCCCCCCCTTAATTAAAACCCCCTGGTTCTCGTTCACCATTGATGGATATGGATCTACTTCATTCTTTGGTGACGGCTGCGTGGTATTCCGTTGCGTGAAATCAAACCATTTATATGACCGATTTCCTAGGAATGGGCATTCAGGTTGAGTTCTGGTTTTCAGAATTTAAAAAAAAAAAGTTTCTGCATGAACATCATTGTACTTGCCTCTGTATTGTGCACCTGTCTTTATCTAGGGCACCTAGGTATCTAGGATACCCAGAAAGCCCAAGTAAAAATGAAAAAGTATATACATTTTGCATTTTGATATGACCAAATTACTGATCCTTTCATGGCGCACTTTGTGTACAGAGTCTGGTGAATGTCTTCCTTATCTCAAATTCTCTTTTGCCCAAGCTTTCCCATGCCAAGGTAACACTTGCACTAATATGTCCAAGCTGAAGATCCTCAAGTCAAATGAAAATATTTCTCAAAGTCCCACATTTTGCAAGAGGCTAAACTATGGGTGTGTTGTCCCGTGCAACTTTTTTTTGTTTTTAAGATTTATTTAAGAGAGACGGAGACAGAGCGGTGGGGAGGGGCAGAGGAAGAAGAGTCTCCAGCAGACTCCTGATGATTAGGGGGCAAGGAGCCCCTAGGATCTCAACCCAGAGACCATGACCTGAACTGAAATCAAGAATCTGATGCCACCCAAGCACCCCTGGCTTATTCAGTTTTTGAAATTATTTTTTGTCTGGTAATACAGATCACCTGTTTCTACTGTGCATGCTGCCAAATCCTGCACTTTTCCTTCTCATGATACCTTCACTTTCTTGTTACTGCTTCCATATCCTTACAGGCAGTGGAATTCATTATCTATTTTAAGCTCACATTTGTTTAGTACTCTATAAGTTCCAGGCACTGGAAAAACCCTTATTCAAATTCAGGTATATGCAGTGTACTTTTTTATTCTCCCCCATTTTACAGATGAAGAATCTGAACTCTGTAGTTTATCTAAAATTTCACAAAGGGTCAAGCTACCCAATTTGTGGGACCCAGTACAAAATGAAAATGTGGATCCCCTTGTTCAACGAGCGGGGAAAACTGCTGTTAAAGACACTAAAATGGGGCACCTGGGTGGCACAGTCGGTTAAGCATCCGATTTTTGGTTTCAGCTCAGGTTGTGATCTCAGGGTTGTGAGATCAAGCTCTGCCTCCGGCTTGCACTCAGTGTAGTATCTGCTGGAGACCCTCTCTCCTTCTCCCTCTGCCCCTCCCCGCCTCTAAAATAAATAAGTAAATCAATTTTTTAAAAGATACTAAAATATAAGGTTTATTCCCTTCTTTGCAGCCTCTCTCTCAACTTGTAATGGTATTTTTTTATTTAATATTTAATGTCACATTACCTGATCAGTGAGATACCTTTGATGTGAATACAGAACCCCCACAAGAACTTGGGGGCCCACGCAACCCACTGGCTGCCTGGAGCCCCCTCCTGCCAGCTGCCAAACTGACGTACTGTTCCCAGCTAGAGGCAAGGAAGCCAAGCCAGGCATTTCTCCTTCCCACAGGCCTTCCTCTTCAACCCACAGCAGATGCGTGACCACAAAAGGCTTCTTTCCCTCCACACTGAGGCTTGCTCAGTAACTGAATCAAGGGAGAGAAAGAGGCCCACTGCCCCTTAACAACCCCCAAACCTACGGTGGTACCGGGAGCTTGAGTTGGGAATGGCCACCACGATGCCTCACCCCTTGTCACTACGGAGAGCACACTCAGAACCCTGCCCAGGACAAAGCAGAACCCAGCTGGGATCACTGGACAGCAGTGGGGACAGGAAGGGGAGGCTACCCGGGTGGGGTTAGGGGACCAAGATGTTGGGGGAGCAGGCAGCCTAAAACCCATCTGAAGGAGATGGTGAGAGGCAGGACCATACAAAGCTGCAGCACCAAATCCCTGGTGCATGCTCCACGGTCCCATTGGACTTCTAAAATAAAAACTCGAAGATAAAATTGTTAAAAATCAAGACAGAGGGGATCCCTGGGTGGCGCAGCGGTTATGTGCCTGCCTTTGGCCCAGGGCATGATCCTGGAGTCCGAGGATTGAGTCCCACATCGGGCTCCTTGCATGGAGCCTGCTTCTCCCTCTGCTTCTCTCTCTCCCTGTGTCTCTCATGAATAAATAAATAAAATCTTAAAAAAAAAAAATCAAGACAGTGACTACAGAGCATTAGACCTCAAATGTGAAGCTCTTCGGAGAGCGGAGCTTGTGTGACTACACCGACTGGACATCCTGGCCTGTGATCCCGGCCTTAGTTCACAGCTGGTAACCCAAGTCTGACCACAATGGACTCTCAATTACTAAAGAGTTCTCAGAAACCACCTTATCTCTCAGAAACCCTCTCATCAAAACAAATGAACTTTTTGTCTAGCCCACCACAGCTACCAAAGCTGTTTTCTCTGCTTATTATTTCACATTAGTAATATTTGGGCAGTGGAATTAGGTACAATCTTTTTTCTGTAATCTTTACTCTGCCTCCAGGTGGATGATTATATACCTTATGTGCAGTTTAACACATTCTTCTGTCCTGTGTATTTCCTGCAAATCAGCAGCAAGATTCAGAGGCTTAATCATCCACTAGTCTTCTCACTGAAATATATTGTTCTTACCTCCAGGCTAACCATATTAGCCTCCCTAAAATACCACATGGCACATCCAGGTCAGTGCTCCCCTCTATCCACATCCATGTCCGTGTCTGTCCCCCTCCTTGCAGACATCATGTGCACACATCCATGAGCACACATCTTCCTTCCACACATCCTCTAAAATCTTCCATGGCACCTTTTAATGAATTAACATCAATGCCCTCCACAGTCTGGGCTCAGACCAACCTCTCTGTCTTCTGCATCCCTGCCCAGATGCACAGGCAAGTGGGTTAAATAGCTCAAAGAGCACAAATTTGGAGTGTGAACCGTATTTGGGATTGAACCATAATCCCAGCTTTACAATTTGATTGGGACAGAACTCTAGCAGATGGCTTTTCTTCTCTCTGCCTGAATTTCTTCACTTGTAAGCAGTAAAATAATTCCACCCTTATAGAGCCGACGAGAGGGTTGGTAAATGAGTTTGTGCAAAGCACCTAGGAGATCCTTTGTGAAAGGGAGCTGCTATGGTTACTGGAGCAGTCACAGGAGATATAATCACAATCTCCAAAAATTACTGGTAGAGTTTCCCTTTGGAGCTTTTGCCTACATTTCTTTCCCAACTAGAAAGCTCTCTCTGCCTCTCTAATCTTGCCCACTGTGGTAGGGGAAATTCTAAGATGTCTGCCTAGATTTTCTATCCCTGGTATAATCCACAAGACTGCAAATGTAATGGATTTTACCTCCATGGTGCTATTATGGGTGACCTTAAAATAGGGGACATTATCCAGACAAGTCTGACCTAATCCCAGTAGCCCCTTTAGATATATTTTTAAAGATTATTTATTTATTTATTTATTTATTTATTTATTTATTTATTTATTTATTCATGAGAGATGCAGAGAGAGAGAGCGAGAGAGAGGCAGAGGGGGAAGAAGGCTCCATGCAGGGAGCCCAACGTGGGACTCGATCCCAGGTCTCCAGGATCACACCCCGGACTGAAGGCGGCCCTAAACCGCTGAGCCACCGGGGCTGCTCCCATCAGCCCCTTTAAAGCAGAGTTTTCTTCAGCTGGTCACAGAAGAAGAAGAAGGTAAAAATTAGAACCACAAGAAGGATTTAACAAGCTGTCGCTGAATTAAAGATGCAGGAGGCCACATGTCAAAGAGTGCAGGCAGCATCTAGGAGCTATGAGTGGACCCTGGCTGACAGCAGGGAAACGTGGACTTCAGCCTCACAGCTGCAAGGAACTAAATTCTTCCAACAAGAAGAATGATCCTGAAACAGATTTTCCCCCAGAACCCCCAGACAAGAGCTCAGTCCATCTGACATCTTGATTTCAGACTGTGATACTGAGCATTGAACCCAGCCACACCATGCAGGATGAACGTCTGACCTTTACAACTGTGAGATAATACATGAGGGCTATGAGGCATTTGTTACATAGCAATAGAATACTAATGTGTCTACCTTCAAAGCCCACTTTTTTTTAAATTTTTTTTAATTTATTTATGACAGAGAGAGAGAGAGAGAGAGAGAGGCAGAGACACAGGCAGAGGGAGAAGCAGGCTCCATGCACCGGGAGCCCAACATGGGATTCGATCCCGGGTCTCCAGGATCGTGCCCTGGGCCAAAGACAGGCGCCAAACCACTGCGCCACCCAGGGATCCCTCAAAGCCCACTTCTAGTCCTTTCTATATGACTCCCTGGCATAAACTATTTATACAAATCTTTCTTCCTTCATAACACTTTCGCAATTGCCCTTTTATCACATGACCAATTGTACATTTCTCTCCTATTATAGAGACTGCTAGATGTCCCCGATATTTGTTCTGTTATTTCTCCACAGGAATAGAACCCCAGATTTATAGCTGAGCATTTAGCCACACTATTCCAAACTGACACATGGCAAGTTACAAAGCTTTGGTTTTCTCATCTCTGAAACAGGAATAATAATCTTTTCAGTCTTTTTTTTAATACAAAGGGCTTAGCTCATAGTCAGCACAAGAAAAGCATTAACCAAGGTCAATTCACAGCCAGCACTGGACTAAGAATCATCATGAAACTGAGTCACAGAAAATGTAGTGAAGACCATGTGGTCATGTACCAACCAAGAAGAGATCACCATGGGCCTAAGGATACGAAAGAGTTTATGGGACAGTGGAACTAAATCTGGCTTCAAAGGAAGAATATTTGGTTAAGCAGCCAAGAGGCAAATATTCTAGAATAAGGCCTGGAGGTGGGAGCATGTTCTGGGACAGTGGTTAAAGTACAATAGTCTACCCTTACTCATGGAGAATACATTCCAAGACTCCCAGTAGATGCCTGAAACTGCAGATAGTATCGAACTCTACCTATTTACACTGTTTCTTTCCTACACATACATACCTATGATAAGATTTAATTTATAAATTAGGCACAGTAAGAGATTAACAATAATAACTAACAATAAAATAGAACAATTAGGGGATCACTGGCTCAGCAGTTTGGTGCCTGCCTTTGGCCCAGGGCATGATCCTGGGGTCCCAGGATCGAGTCCCGCATCCGTCTTCGTGCATGGAGCCTGCTTCTCCCTCTGCCTGTGTCTCTGCCCCTCTCTCTCTCTCTATCATGAATAAATAAATAAAATCTTTAAAAATTCTTTAAAAACAGAACAATTATAACAACATACTGCAATAAAAGTTTGTAAATGTGGTCTTTCTCTCAAAACATCTTACTGTACAATATTCGCCTTTCCTCTTGTGATGCTGGTTGATGATCAGATGCCAAGGTCAAACAAGGTGAATGACAGGCACTGTGATGAAGCGCAGGGGACTCTCAAACTTCTGCCATTTTCAGAAGGAAGACCAGCTTCTTCAGGGCCACAGTTGATTATGGATAACCGAAACCCTGAAAGTGAGACTTTGGATGATAGGGATGACTGTCATCGGATGAAAGTGAATGTTCACACAGCTCAAAGGTAGGATCAAAAAGGTATATTTCCACAAGACTGTGACCTACAGAGGTTAAGGACTGTATGACTTTTTCTCGTGGTTGCAGCCAGCTTAGCATCGCTCTGCTGTATAATTAGCCTCAGGCCACTAATGATAGGGAACCTTGTAAGATAAGTAAAAATTTAGCATTTCTCAGTTAAAAATAATTGAGGAATAGTTTTTGATGGTGGGAATTATTTTACACAGTGCCCCATGGCATGGGAAATTTCAGATTGTTCTCGGTCCACAGCAGTTTTCTGAGATAGGTGGAAAACAAGAAGTACAGCTCTCTTTTATTACACAGACTGGGAAATTGAGACACAGTAGCAACTGTCAGTACAAATACAGTTTGTGGAAATTTGAATCAAGGAAGGAGGTGAACATAAAATCTGAGCCTTCTGTATATGGTTGTATTTATTTGTTTAGTTTCTGTTCTCTCCTCCTGATTCGTTTTTGGACTGCTCTACCTAAATTGTGTGCCTAAGGATTGGCTTTAGCTTCTCAATACTTTCTAGTAGACTTCCCACCCACAGGAGTAAATCTATAACTTACACACAAACACAAACACACACACACGCTGCATCCCTCAGGTCGCACAGATGTACCATCTCTGCTCAGACCATCTCACCATCCTCTTCCCCACACTGTCCCCACATCAGAACCACACAACAGCTTAATTAGTACTTCTTCCTTTTCTTCCCTAAATGCTACATGAACACCAAATCCCGCCCTCCACCCCCACCCAAAACCACAACCACTTCCTCCATCACTTTGAAGACAACATGGAGGGCACCCCGGGTGGCTCAACAGTTTAGTGCCACCTTTGGCCCAGGGCGTGATCCTGGAGACCTGGGATCGAGTCCCACGTCAGGCTCCCTGCTTGGAGCCTGCTTCTCCCTCTGCCTGTGTCTTTGACTCTCTCTCTCTCTCTCTCTCTCTCTCTTTCTCTGTGTGTGTGTGTGTGTCTCTCATGAATAATGAATAAAGAAAAAAAGGAAAGAACGTGGATTTTCTCTTTTCTTTTTTACCGCCTATTTCATTGAGGTGTGATTAACAAAACAATATACACATATACACACACATATATAAGTGTACAACATAAGATTCTGATACAATATACACTGTGAAATGATTACCACAATCAAGCTATTTCACACAATCATCATCTCATGTAGTTACATTTTTCCTGTGTGTGAGAATACTTAAGATCTACTTTCTTAGAAAATGTCAAGTATACAATAAATTATTACTAACTATAGTCACCAGGCTGTGACTGGTCTCTAGAACTTATTCATCTTATAACCTAGAATTTGTACCCTTTGACAAACATCTCCCCATTTCTCTCACTTCCCCCACACACACCCTGGCATTCAGTCTTATTTCTTTTTCTTTTTGTTTAAGTTTTAAAATTTGAGTGTAGTTGACACACAATGTCACATTCGTTTCAGGTATACAACACAGTGACTCACAAGTTTATACATTATGCTATGCTCACCGCAAGTATAGCTACCATCTGCCACCATACCACATCATTACAATATCAATGACTATATTCCTTATACGTTCCTTTTATTCCCACACCCCTTCTACTCTGTTTCTGAGTTCAACTTATTTAGATTCTACATATCATGTAGTATTTTATCTTTGTGTAGTATTTTATCCTTATCTTTCACTCAGCATCATGTTCTCTAAGTTCATCCATGTTGTCACAAATGAAAGAATTTATTTCTTTGTTAAAGGTGAATAATATTCCACTATATACATATGCCACGTTTTCTTTTCTCTTTGACAAGCACTTAAATTGTTCCGTGTTTTGACTATTGTGAATAATGCTGCAATGAACGTGAGAGTACAGACATCTCTTCAAGAACTACATTTTATTTCTTTTATATAAATACCCAGAAGTGGGATTGCATTTTCTAAAGAAGACATCCAAGCAGCCAACAGGTATATAAAAATGTGCTCAACATCACTAAAAATCAGGGAAATGCAAATCAAAACCACATTGAGATATCACTTGACATCTGTTAAGATGGCTATTATCAAAAAGTCAAAAAATAGTAAGTGTTGGCGAGGATGTGGAGAAAAGTGAATCCTTATTCACTGTTGGGAATGTAAACTGGTACAGGCATTATGGAAAACAGAAGTGAGGTTCCTCAAAAATAGAACTACCTTATGATCCTGCTCTTCTCCCTTTTGACCAATTTTTTAAAAATTCAATGTGGATTTAAATCACTTTCAGCTTCACACTTTTTCCATGTTCTCATTTTTTTTATTGCACCTTAACCTTGTGCATTGTGTGAGAAAGCTACAAAGAAGGCTATTAAAAATTATGTAAAATTTCAACTCCCAGAGATAACTACTAATAACATTTTAATATATTCCCTTTCAGGCTTTTTTCTGCTCATATATATTTTTATGTGTGTGTTCATTTTTTTCTCATACAAATTTTTACTGAGATAATTTACACACCATAAAATTCACCCTTTTAAAGTATAATGTTCAACTTTTATTCCTGCTATTTTCACCTCAACATTATTATATCAAGAACATATGCGCATGACATTGAATATTCTTCAAAACTTGATTTTTGTGGTTAGCTTATAGCCATATTACATTTAAAGTGTGCAAGAATCATAGTTCATTTAAAAATCTTCTTGGTGGACATTTAGGTTGCCTCCAACTTTTCATTATTGTAAATAATGCTTGGAAAGATAGCCTTGAGTTTTCATTTTTATAGGCATTGAATTATCATTTTAATACATTTCTTATTTATGAGAGGGATAAACACCATTGGCTGCCTCCCCAATAGGCATCTCCCTCTCCCTCATCCTTAGCTTATAGAATCTCACAGTTTGGAGAGGTATATTAGTTATCTATTGCTGTCTATATATTACACCAAAATAATAATCCTTTGCTCTCTCTCACATTTTCTGTACCTTAAGAATTTGAAAGTGGCGTGGCTGGGAGGTTCTAGCTCAGAGTCTCTCTGGTTGCAGCCAGCAGGAGTCATCTCCAAAGCTCCTTCAGTCACAAGTTAGATACCTGGACTGGAAAGTTGAGGAGAGCTGGAGGCTTAAGTGGTAGAGCTTTTCAAGAATCTCTTTCCATTTGTACATAGTCCCCCTCACCACTATCTCACAAGCATGCCAACTGCAGGGTAGTCAGACTTCTTATACAGGACTCAGTACTATAAAAGCACATCTCTCAGGAGATCAGGAGGTAGGCAGAAGCTGATCACCTTTTTAACCTAGTCTTGCAAGTCACAAATAGCATTTCCCACCTGAGTCATGCACACGCCTAGCCAGATTTCAGCAAGGGAACATAGAGAAATATCAATGTGACATTTAAGGAGAACATTTGGGAAATCTAAGAGGCAAACATGCTCAGAAAAGGTAGAACTCTACCCAAACCTAAGGGGTGAACCATGCTTTGTCTGAACCAAGTATGCCAATCCCACTCTTTGTTATTAGTGCAAAAGACACTGCTAGCTGCCCACTCAAAATTTATTTTCCCTTCCTCCTGTCAGAACCCAGCTAAACATGCTAATTTACCCTGGCTCTTGCAGCTGGGACAGCCAAGTGATAAAATCTGCCTTAATGAAACTAAGATAAGAGATCCAGGAAACCTTTTCATTTTCCTGTTGTAAGTCCTTGCCCCTTTCTGATGCATAAGAATACAGTTCCAGGGATAGTGCTTGAAGGCATGGGCCAATCAATGCTGTCTATCTACTTGCTCATAGTGATTGGTTCAGGAATGAGCATTTGGTCCAATTTGGTCCAATATGAAAAAGAGTGACTCCCAGGGATAGGAGCTCCCAAAGACAAGCTTTCTTTTTCCCTCAAAGCATAATGTGAAAATAGGAAGCATCTGCAATCATTTTGCTTTCATGAGGGGAAAGTTTGAAGCTCTGAAGAATACCATAGGAGCTTGAATTTGAAGGCAACAGCAAGAAGTGAGAGTGAGAGACAGAGAGAGAAATATATCTGCAGTGAAATTTTTATTCTGGACTCAATCCTCACCTAAAGCCAGACTGACCTCAGGATTTCTCAGTTACTGATAGTATTAGTCAGGGCTTTCTTGAGAAACAGAGCCAATAGGAACCAAAGAGACTTATTATAAAGAATTGGCTCATGCCATTACATTAGAGGGCAAGTCCCAAGAGCTGCAGGGTGACTGGCAATCTGGAGACCCAGGAGAGCAATGTTTTAGTTCTAGTCTAAGTGTGAAGGCCTGAGAACCAGGAGAGGTGATGGTGTAATTCCTGTCAAAGGTCAACAGGCTCAAGACCCAGAAAAACCCATGTTTCAGTTTCAGTCTGGAGCCAGGAAACAAGCTAATGTCCCAGTTGGAAGATAGTCAGGAAATAATGAATTCTCTCTTACTTGGGGGAGGATTACCCTTTTTGTTTCATTCAGGCCTTCAGTTGTTTGGAAAAAATCCACTCATGTTAGAGAAGGCAATCTGCTTTACTCAGTCTACCAATTTTTTTTTTTTAAGATTTTTATTTTTCTTGTAGTCTCTATACCCAACGGGGGGCTTGAACTCATGACCCCACAATCAAGAGTTGCATGCTCCACAGACTGAGCCAGCCAGGCACCCTCAGTCTACCAATTTAAATATTAATCTCATCCAAGAACACTCATCACAGAAAATACCCAGAATAATGTTTGATCAATATCGGGGCACCCCAAGGCACAGGCTAACTGACACAAAACTAATCAGCACATTGAGCAAATAATTCCTCTTGTGGTTTAAGCCAGTTTGATTTGGATTTTCTTTCACTTGCAACCAAAAAAGACTAAATTGATAGCCTTGATACTAAACTGATACAAGGAACCTACTGTGTGCTAGACTGTGCCGGGTGCACCAAAACGGTGAATAAGACAGAGCTTCCAGTCTAGCAGCATGTGTAGGAAGACTATTGCTTTTTTTTTTTTTTTTAATTTCCTTAAGTAATCTCTACCTCCAATGTAGGGCTCAAATTCACAATCCTGAGATCAAGAGCTGCACCTTCCATTGACTGGCCCAAACAGGGGTCCCAAGACCATCGCTGCTGCTGCTTCTTCTTCTTTTTTTTTTTTAATGATATTGAAGTTTAACATTCAGATGACCCACAAGTTGGTTGACATCTCGACTGCAACCTCATGAGAGACCCCAACCCAGAGCCACCCTGATAAGCTGCTCCTAAGTCCTTGACCCACAGACATTTATGTGAGATAATAATCATTTTTGTTGTATTAAGATTTCAGGTAATGTTCTACCTAAGAATGGATATGTAATATACCCCTTCCCCAGACATATTCACTAATCTGACTCCTATCATCATCATCATAGGTTAGCTTTGTCTGTTCTTGAAATTTATATAAATGAATTCATACTATATGTACTCTTTTGTTCTTGGTTTCTTCCACTCACCATATATCTGCGAGAATCATCATATGCTTACATCTAGCATAGTCTGTTTTTTTGTTATTGTTGTGTAAATATACCAAAATGTATCATTTCTACTGCTGGTGGACATTTGTTTTCCTTTTTCACATTTTGACATGTAAATAAAACTTCTATGAACATTCATATAAGTCTTTTGGTTGGATACATATATACTCATTTTTCTTAGAAGCCATTATTAAAATGTAATATCCCTTGCTTCTAACTTTCCCATTCTACTGCCCACTCTGATATTTTATTTGTTAGCGTGTCCTGCCATTCTTTTGAAAATGACTTAAAACTCAATCTCACCTTTTAAACATTTCCAAACAGCCTTTAATTTGCAAATTTTAACTACGTATAATGGCAAAGGAATAACCAGAGGACACTGTACTGTTTTCTTAGCTGTGTGGAGAATCAGTTCAGGCTCCCTCATTCCCATGGGTTTTTAAAATCTATCAAATGGAACTTTCCATCCTAGATTTTTATGTACATAGAACTTCTCTCAGCAATGTTTTTGCAGATCCCAGAATTATGCTAGTGAGTAAAACTACTACATAACAAAATTGATGAACAGCTCATTTTTGCATATGCCAGCAGTTCTCAAATGTTTTCATCTCAGGACCTCTATACACTTCTAAAAATTATCGAGGTCCCCAAAGATCTTTTGTTTATGTGATTATATTTATCAGTCTTTACTGCTTTAGGGGCGCCTGAGTGGCTCAGTCAGCTGTCTGCCCTCAGCTCAGGTCATGATACCAAGGTCCTGGATTGAGCCCCACATTGGGCTCCCTGCAGTGGGGAGCCTGCTTCTCCCTCTCCCTCTGCCTGACGCTCCCCTTGCTCTCTCTCTCTGTTAAATAAATAAATAAAATCTTAAATATATATTTATATGTATATGTATATGTATATGTATATGTATATTTACTGCTTTAAAGTAATTGATGAGGAGTGCCTGAGTGGCTCAGTTAAGCAGTTGCCTTTGGCCCAGGTCATGATCCCGGGGTCCTGGGATCTAGCCCCGCATGGGGCTCCCTGCTTGATGGGCAGCCTGTTTCTCCCATTCCACTGCTTGTGTTTTCTCTCTCTGTCTCTCTCTCTCTCTCAAATAAGTAAATAAAATCTTTAAAAAAATTGATGAATACGTATTAATTCATTTTTAAAAATAATGATAAATCCATCATGTGTTAACATAAATAACATATTTTTGTGAAAAATAATGTGGACCCCCCCCCCGAAAGTGTTTCAGAGACTCAAAGCAGTCCCTGGACTACACTTTGAGAACCACTGGTCCGTGCAATGAGTTCTTTGCCCCTATTGTATCATTTTGTAGCAATCATCTTTTATTTTGACTTTCCAGTATCACATCTTTATTTGGTGACAAAACCCTCCTTTCCAAAAGAGAATCTATTCGAGATGGTTCAAATAAATCTGACCACATCCCTTTTCTCATTCAGTGATAAGTATGTGTGATCCATGATTGGCTAGAGGTTCTTGGGAACTCTCATGCTGAGCTATTAGAAAATTATTTCTCTCTCAATCTCTCTCTGCCTCTGTCTCTCTCTCCTGTCTTCCCTCTCTACCCCCCAGGTTGCAAATCATGGCCTAATAACAGCTGTCTTCCCCATTAAGTAGAGAGCCTTCTAAGAGATGGAAAGATTCCATCCCTGACAACATAATTTGAATTATTGGAGCAAGCAAGCCAGGATTGCAAAATCTCTCCTCCCTTTTCTCAGTTGTGTTAGCCAGTTTGCTTAAGTTAGGTCTTTGTCACTGGCAAGTGAAGAAACACTGGTTAATACACATTGATAACATTTGTACATCACGTAAAACTTCAACATTTAAAAGCGGGATCCCTGGGTGGCGCAGCGGTTTGGCGCCTGCCTTTGGCTCAGGGCGCGATCCTGGAGACCCGGGATCGAATCCCATATCGGGCTCCCGGTGCATGGAGCCTGCTTCTCCCTCTGCCTATGTCTCTGCCCCTCTCTCTCTCTCTCTCTCTCTCTCTCTCTCTCTCTCTCTGTGACTATCATAAATAAAAAAATTAAAAAAAAATTAAAAAAAAACATTTAAAAGCAACATGAACATTTCAGGTGTTGTGGTAAGGCAACAGGCAAATTGTTTAGGCGCACAAAGTCTCCCAGACATTTAGGTCAGTAGTTCTAAATATTGGTTGCACCTCAGCAACAACCAAGGGAGCTTTTTCAAAATAGAAACTTTAAACCCTGCCCAGTTGGTCTGTGCTAAAGCTAAAGAATATGTATCATTAGTAAGATCCCTTGGTGATTCTGACAAAATCAGACTGAGCTCTAGCATTTGAAAACACTAATCTAGGAAGCTGTTCACTCTATCTATAAGAACAATATTTACTACAGTGTGAATTTCTATTTTCTTCTTTATAGAAGAAAACTTCTTTGGCTGGTACAAGAATGCCATGATTTTCAGAAATTCATTTAAGAGAATTTTTGAAATTTACAAATTTAGTGAAATGTTCATCCGAGGTATAGCACCCATGTACTCCTATCGCCTCTCAGTCAAGATCATTTAGAAGTTCCTCATAGATTTTGAATACTAACCCTTTGTCTGATAAAACATTTGTAAAAATCTTCTTCCATTCTGTAGGTTGTATTTTAGTTTGATCAATTGTTTCCTTTGCTGTGCAAAAGCTTTTTATCTTGATGAAGTCCCAATAGTTCATTTTTGCCTTTGTTTCCCTTGCCTTTGGAGACATGTCTAGCCAGAAGTTGTTGCAGCTGAGGTCAAAGAGGTTGCTGTCTGTGTTCTCTTTCAGGATTTTGATGGATTCCTGTCTCACATTTAGGTCTTCCATCCATTTGAGTTTACTTTTGTGTATGGTGTAAGAAAATGGTCCAGTTTCATTCTTCTGAATATAGCTGTTCAATTTTTGCAACACCATTGGTTGAAGAGACTGGCTTTTTCTTTTCTTTTTTTTTCTAAAGATTTTATTTATTTATTTATTCATGAGAGACACAGAGAGAAAGAGAGAGGCAAAGACACAGGCAGAGGATGAAGCCGGCTCCATGCAGGGAGCCTGACATGGGACTCGATCCTGGGACTCCAGGATCACGCCCTGGGCCGAAGGCAGGCGCTAATCCACTGAGCCACCCAGGGATCCCCTGAGACTGTCTTTTGTCCAGTGGATATCCCTTCCTGCTTTGTCGAAAATTAGTTGAGCATAGAGTTGAGGGTCCATTTTTAGGTTCTCTATTCTGTTCCATGGATTTATGTGTCTGTTCTTGTGTCAGTACCATGCTGTTTTGATGGTTACAGCTTCATAATATAGCTATAAAGAACTTATCAAACTCAACATTCAAAGAACAAATAATCCAGTCAAGAAGTGGGCAGAAGACATGAACAGACATTTCTTCAAAGACATACAAATGTGGCCAATAGACACATGAAAAAATGTTCCATATCACCCAGCCTCAGGGAAATACAAATGAAAACCACGAGATACCACCTCACCAGTCAGATATAGCTAAAATTACCAAGTTAGGAAACGACAGATGTTGGTAAGGATGTAGAGAAAGGGGAACCCCCTTACACTGTTGGTGAGAATGCTAGCTGGTGCAGTCACTCTGGAAAACACTATGGAGAAAAAAAAAAAACACTATGGAGGTTCCTCAAAAAGTTGAAAATAGAGCTACCTATGACCCAGCAATTGTACTACTGGGTTTTTACCTCAAAGATACAAACGTAGTGATCCGAGGGGGCACGTGCACCCCAATATTTATGGCAACAATGTCCACAATAGGCAAACTATGGAAAGAGTCCAGATTCCATCAACAGATGAATGGATAAAGAAGATGTGATATATGTATCACCTCTTTATATACGTATAAATATATAAATATATATGAATATAAAACATATATATTATATAATGGAATACTGCTCAGCCATTAAAAAAACGAAATCTTGCCATTTGCAACAACATGATGGAACTAGAGCCTATTATGCTAAGTGACATAAATCACCCAGAGAAAGGCAATTATCATATGATCTCACGCATATGTAGAATTTAAGAAACAAAACAGAGGATCATAGAGGAAGAGAAGAAAACATAAAACAAGATGAAATCAGAGAGGGAGACAAACCATAAAAGACTCTTAATCATAGGAAACAAACTGAGGGTTGCTGGAGGAGGCGGATGGGATAACTGGATGATAGGCATTTAGGAGGGCATGTGATGTAATGAGGGCTGGATGTTATATAAGACTGATGAATCACTGACCTCTACCGCTGAAACCGATAATACAGTATATGTTAATTAATTGAACTTAAATACAATTTTTTTGAAACTAAAAAAAAAAAAGAATGCTTTAGCTGCGAATAGCAGACTGGCGTAAATGAATAGGAAGTTAATTTCCAAATTTGACCTTGACAGAGTAACAGGGACCAGATTTACCCTCTTGCCTAAAAACTATATATATAAAAAAAAAGACAAAATATTTGAAACAATCATTTTCAAACATTGGACAATAGGCAGTGCATGGTATTGATCCCTGAAAGAAGGGAAATGAGGGGTGCAAGCTTTACAATTGCCCTGGCTCAATGCAGGGAAGGAGAACCCAGAGTCCCCGGTACCCCTGAGTAGAGGAGGTTTTGCACGGAGTACAGGCAGGTCAAGGTGAGTCAAAACTTCAACAAAAAAGCCATATTTTGCAAATAGAAGAATATCCCACAGAATCCAAGGGTAAGATGTGCAGCCAAGTCTCATAAAAGACCGGACAAAAGGGATCAGGGATTGGTCAAGTACAATAGCAGCTATCTTTTATTTCTGTGTCTTCTTCAGGGGCCACTTGTTTTCCTGGGAACCTGCTTCATTCTCCTCCCTCTATAGTCTGAATTTCTTTACTTTTTCATCCACAGTCTGGAAAATGACTGTCCAAACTCTCTTTGTTCTCCCTCCATTTTCTGTTACATGCATTTCCCCTCATTCCTTGCATATTCAATAGCGTCTTGATTTGCTTTTCAGAGGACCAGAACTAACAAATTAGCATCAGTACATTCTGGTTTATTCAGTCTTAAAAACAATCATGTGGGGGTGCCTAAGTTAAGCCTCTGACTTCAGCTCAGGTCATGATCTCAATGTCCTGGGATCAAGCTCAGTATCCCAGCTCAGCGAGGAGTCTGCTTGTACCTCTGCCCTTTCCCCCTGCTCATGCTCTCTCTCTCTCAAATAAATAAATGAAATCTTTAAAAAAATAAAATAAAATAACTATCACGTGAAATATGGCTATCATTATGAACAGTCAATCCTCCAACATGAGATGAAGTTCATACCTGTGGTCCCTTCTGCAGTCCTTTCCCTCATAAAAAAAAAAAAAAAAGACAAAAAAGACAAAAAAAAAAAACAAACAAACCCAGCAGGTGGGGCAGCCCGGGTGGCTCAACGGTTTAGCGCCGCCCTCAGCCCAGGGCATGATCCTGGGGACGGGGATCAAATCCCATGTCGGGCTTCCTGCATGGAGCCTGTTTCCCCCTCTGCCTGTGTCTCTGCCTCTCTCTCTCTCTTTCTCTCTCTCTCTCTCTCTCTCGAATAAATAAATAAATAAAATCTTAAAAAAAAAGCAGGAAAAACATCTTACACTACTCTCCAAGAATGCGTAATAATTATAGATATAGGGCAATCTAAATTAATAGAATGAGACCTTCATCTTCAAGGTAGCCTAAATTCATAGAATGGGACCTTCATCTTCAAGGTCACTAAAGTAACACCTAATTTACGTGATCAAATATGTAATTTATTGATTGAAAAAAATCACTATTTTAGTTTGTTTACTTTATTCAGTTTTTCCTCCTAAGAGCAAAGGATGAATATATTGTATTTACTTGCATAATTAAAGTCATAGCTTTTCCAGAAGAGAGGGCAGTCAACTTTCAATACATATCCAAATCTTCACTTATTAGCAAGAAGGGCTAATATAACTTTTAAGTTATATTATAACTTTTAAGTAATAGTTTTTATTTGGCTTTAAAAATGTCAAGTTCCAGTTTCTGTCATGGCAATCCATTGCAAATGGATTCATTTCATTTAGTTCTAAAAACAATAATGTTTTACATTCATCTACATTTTACAGAAGAGGAAACTACATGTCAGAGAAATTAGGAAATTTACCCAAGGTTGCTTCACTGAGTCTTGGAGACAGAAATTAAACCGACTTCCTTCCAGCACATAATTTCGTTCTTTTTGTTGCTTTTTGAGATGCCACTGAAAATCTAGTTGCTAAACTCTTTGTTAATAATGATATATGGATTTTTAAGCAAACTTGCTTGTCCTTTTTGTTATTTTTTTTTTCTTGAGAGAGAGAGAAAGAGCTCAGGGGGGAGGTGAAGAGAGAGAATCTCAAGCAGGCTCCGAGCATGGAGCCCCACATGGGGCTCAATCTCATGACCCTGAGATCATTATCTGAATCAAAGTCAAGACACTTAACCAACAGAGGCACTCAGGTGTCCCTGTCCCTTTTGCTATTTAAGAAAGTGTGAACTGTAAACTGTTTTATCAAAAAGTTGAATATACATAGATATTTGCTATATGTTGCTCAAGTTTCTGACACATGGGGCGGGGGGAGGCTTTCCTTTTCTCTTCCCCTTTCTCTTCACTGGGGCTGAGCTTTCCACTTGTATCTAGTAAGAGTGGAGTTTGGTATGTCCAGGGTTAGGCAAACAAATAAATACAGATTTCTCACTATTGGAGAAAAGTGTTACAACTATGGCAAGTGGCTCAAGTGGTTGAGTGTCTGCCTTTGGCTCACGGCGTGATCCCAGGGTACTGGGATAGAGTCCCACATCGGGCTTCCCATGGGGAGCCTGCTTCTCCCTCTGCCTATGTCTCTGTCTCTCTCTGTGTCTTAATCTCTATGTCTCTCACAAATAAAGAAATAAAATCTTAAAAAGAAAAGAATTGGAGATATCAGTATTACGACCTGATTAGATAGACAAATGTAACTGTGTATATGTGTGTGTTTCTGTTCACTAAGAAAGTCTAGAAGCAAGGACATTCTGATAACAATGAGTATGTTTAGATCTTGGTTTCTAGATAACATTATCCACTAAAAGAAACCAGTCTCCTTGCTAAAATGGCCGACTCTAGGAGAAGTATAAGATATATGTATTTAGAACATTTTATGACACTAGAAAGTAAAAAAAAAAGTTTGAAAAGTGATAGAGACATGTCCCTAAGACATAGCAATCAGCTTGAGGGGGCTCTCACTGGTCAAGTCTGGGACAAAATGAGTATCAAAATAAATAATGACACACAATAACAGATTGTAATCCTATGAGTAAAAGAGAAATCCTGAGCCCGTACTGTCATTAATAGGAGAGTAAGGAAAGTTCTATCCTACTTAATAAATCTAGAGAGAATAAGTCTAGAAAATTCTCATCTCATAATCATCAGAGTAATAATTTATTCAGGTTAGAATCATTAATCAATGCTAAAACTGGTGAAAATTTGATAAGAAACAAGACATTCAAATAATCTCAAAGATCTTTGCTACAAATTAATCATTAATTATGTTACAATAGAGAACCTGGCAGACAATATCTTAGCTAAGTAATTAAAGTTGATATCACCATTAATGGAACAAATTGATACCACATACCTCCTCATATGATTCCCAGAGACTAGCACAGCATTACTTCTGTGAGATTCCTATCGAAATGCCTAAATTATAAAGAAACAGCAGACAAGTTCCCATAATTGAGAAACATTCTCAAAAGTAATTGGTTTAGGGATCCCTGGGTGGCGCAGTGGTTTAGCGCCTGCCTTTGGCCCAGGGCGCGATCCTGGAGACCCGGGATCGAATCCCACGTCGGGCTCCCGGTGCATGGAGCCTGCTTCTCCCTCTGCCTGTGTCTCTGCCTCTGCCTCTCTCTCTCTGTGTGTGACTATCATAAATAAATAAAAATTAAAAACATTTTAAAAAAAATTTTAAAAAAAGTAATTGGTTTAGACTCTCCAAAACTATCAAGATCATGAAAGATAACTAAGAAACTGAGAAACTTCCAGATTGAAGAACACTAAAGAAACACAACAACTAAATGCAACATGTGATTCTAAAATCAAATCCTGGAATGAATGAATGAATGAATGAATATAAATAAATAAAATCAAACCCTGGACCCATAAGGGACATTACTGAGACCATGGGTAAGATTTGTATGGGGTATATAGATTAGATGATATTACTGGATCAATTTAATTTCCTGATTTTGATTGTTGTATTGAATCCTTTCACTCAAGAAATACAAACTGAAATATTAAAGGGTAATAGGGCATTGTGCCTACAACTTATTCTCAAACAATTAAGAAATAATAGTAAGTGGGGGCAGCCCGGGTGGCTCAGCAGTTTAGTGCCACCTTCAGCCCAGGGCATGATCCTGGAGATTGAGGATCGAGTCCCACATCGGGCTCCCTGCATGGAGCCTGCTTCTCCCTCTGCCTGTGTCTCTGCCTCTCTCTCTCTCTGTGTCTCTCATGAATAAATAAATAAAATCTTAAAAAAAAAAAAAGAATAGTAAGTGGAGGATCAAGATGGGGGGTTTATGGAAATTCTGTGTACCATTTTGCCACCTTTTTGGTAAATTTGAAATTATTTATAAATAAAAAGTTTTTGAAATGAAAAACTATGGCAGTTTCTTCCCCCCAAAGAGCTCTAAGAACAGCAAAGACTTGTGGGATTAAAAGACTGGAGGAATACAAAACAAAAATTTTCATTTCAATCATTCATGGCTACGTAATAAAAACACTCCAAAATTCAGTGTCTTTATTGTATTCTCTGTCATGATTCTGTGGATTGATCAGCCTCATTTGGGAGTTCTCCTCCATGTGACTCAGATGAAGCCCCTGTCATTTGGGCCTCCACTAGGCTGGATCATCCAAGATGGCACAGTCCCATGTCTGGAACTTTGCTGAGGGTGGTTAGAAGGAGGGAGAGGGCATATATGGGCTGCTGGGAAAGCTGGGCCTCCTTCTCCATGCAGTCTCAAGGTCTCTCCTTTTCTACCTGGCCTCCCCGAGTCACTTCTCCCATGTGATGTCTTTGGGGCCATCCAATTGGGCAGAGGCCAGCAGCGGGTGGTAACAGAATTCACCCGAGGCAGAACAAATGAGATGGAAGTTTATCGAATACACTGTAAGGGGAACAGCGGGCAGAAGGAGCAAAGGAGAGACTGCCAGGAGACTGGTTGGGGGGTGCTGCAGTTAAGAAGGAAGGTGAGGAGGGATAAGAACTATGCAATTTTCTTTTTTTGATACCTGTGTCCAGGTGTAAGTAACCCATTGGTCAGCTTGGGTTTATGGATATTTTGAGGTGGGTCACCTAATGGGCCTGTTTATATTCAGCTGGGGAGATCACTCTGGGCCCTTCTACCGCGCTCAGGTTTCCATTGTTTAAGTTGGTTGCCTAAAAGTGGCCTCTACAATCTCTCTTGCAGTAAAGCCAAACTTTCTACATGGCACTTTAGGACTCTCTTCAAAAGTGTAAAAACAGGGCCGCCTGAGTGGTTCAGTGGTTGGGTGTCTGCCCTCAGGTCGTGATCCTGGGATCTGTCCCCTTGGGGCTTCCTGGAGGAGCCTGCTTCTCCCTCTGCATATGGCTCTGCCTCTCTCTGTGTCTCTCATGAATGAATGAATGAATGAATAAATAAATTTTTAAAAATGTAAAAACAGGGCCCCTGGATGACTCCATTGGTTAAGCATGGGACTCTTTTTTTTTTTTTTTTTTTTTAAGCATGGGACTCTTGATCTCAGCTCAGGTCTTGATCTCAGGGTGGTGAGATCAAACCCCCCCAATGCTGGGCTTCCTCTCCCTCTGCCCTTTACCTCCTCACACTGCCTCCTCTGACACACACAGCAGGAGTGCTCTCTCCCCTCTTTCTAAAAAAAAAAAAAAAAAAAAAAGCACAGAAGCAAAAATTGCTGAGTATTCTTAAGGCTTAAGTCTAGAACTGACCTAATGTCATTTTCATTGTATTTTTTTGATTAAACCAAAACAAAACAAAAAGGTAGAGAAATGTTCAAACATAAAAAATTGCAAAAAGTATATGAGCATTCATGCACCCATCATCTAGCTTCAAAATTTTGTATGAAACTTTAAGTCTAATTTAAATTATTAATAATTAAAAAAAATGAAGTCAATCCAGATTCTATGTGAGAGGGGACCATACATGCATGAATAACGGAGAGTATACCAGGAGCCATCTTCAGAGCTTAGCTTCTGTGCCCTCACAGCTAGTTTACCTGTCTCCCTGCCAGAAATTTGTTATATTTTAAAATCATATTAGAGAAGTCATCTTTAAAATCCAAATATGAACCAATGCAAACTAGATTAAATCTGAGACATGCTTTAGATTCTTGTAAAATCTTTCTTTTCTTCCTCTAACCATTTACATAACTTTGTGGTTGTTTCTTGTGGTTTTAAAACAGCTGTTTTCTCATTAAAAGTTTGTCATATCTGAGTAGTAAACTAACTATTTTGATTTATGAAGGTGTTCTTGATTATATTTTTCTTTGTTGTTTATATTTCAAGAATGGGTTGAAATAACCAAATGGATTTTGATAATGATGTTCTTCCACTGTTACGAAGTTTTAGCAGCTTTATTAAGATTTATTATAAATACTATAAAATTCACACATTTAAAGTATATAGTTCAATGGTTTCTAATATGTTTACAAAGTTATGAAACCATCACCACAGTCAATTTTAGAATATTTTCATTATCCCCAATTTTCTCAGTCACTCCCTATTACAACACCCTTAACCCAAGGCCTAGGTACCACTAATCTATATTCTGTCTCTATTGATTCACCTATTCTGGGCAATTCATATAAGTGGAATTATACAATCAGTATGTGGTTCTTTGTGATTCACTTCTTTCAATTAGCATGTTTTTAAGGCTCAATCATATGATAGTACGTATCAGTACCTCACTTTTATTTGTTACTGATAATATTCCATTGTGTAGATATGCCATATTTTGCTTATTAATCAGCAGCTTGTGGGCATTTGGATTGTTTCCACTTTTTCAGTATTATGAGTAATGCTGCTATGAACATTCAGATACATGTTCTTATGTAGACATAAGTTTTCATTTCTCTTGGGTTGACGTCTAAGTCTATGAATATTTAATTATATTTTATAATACATTAATTATATATGTAATAAATTTTATATAATTAATTATATTTAATTACATTTAAATACATTTATACATCTAATTAATTTTGTATCTTTTATTTTTTTTTAATTTTTTTATTTATTTATGATAGTCACAGAGAGAGAGAGAGAGAGAGAGAGGCAGAGACACAGGCAGAGGGAGAAGCAGGCTCCATGCACCGGAAGCCCAATGTGGGATTCGATCCCGGGTCTCCAGGATCGCGCCCTGGGCCAAAGGCAGGCGCCAAACCGCTGCGCCACCCAGGGATCCCTGTATCTTTTATAATACATCTGATTCATTGATATTTTTATGAGAAAACTAATGGTTATTCTCCAGTTATTAAACTTTATCTTTCTTTTTTTTTAAAGATTTTATTTATTTATTCATGAGAGACAGAGAGAAAGAGAGAGAGAGAGAGGCAGAGACACAGGCAGAGGGAGAAGCAGGCTCCATGCAGGGAGCCTCACGCGGGACTCGATCCCAGGACTCCAGGATCATACCCTGGGCTGAAGGCGACTCTAAACCACTGAGCCACCCAGGCTGCCCAAACTTTATCTTTCTAATCTACAGTGAACAGTAAATAATAGTTAATTTGAGGGAGGATGATTATAGAAGTTGATGAGAACTTTACTTAAAGGATAAAGGAATTTAGGCACTTAGACATCGAATGCAACTTCATGGTGTAAAATCCTGATTCTAGCTCACTTGCTGTAGCCGGCCTGCATTCTGCATTCTCCCACCACCTTCACCAATCGCAATGGAAGAGGAGTTTGGAACTCATCACTGACAACCGATGTGGCATGTGCATGGTGAGCTTTGCTGGAGATCATGCACCCTGAGCCATGTTCCCATCCATCATCTGTTGATTCTGACACCAGAGTCTTATGGGTGGGAATGGGCCAGGAGGACTCCTACATGGGCAATGAGGCCCAGAGCAAGCAGGGCATCCTCACCCTCAAGAATGTCATTGATCACAGCATTGTCACCAAATGGGACAACATGGAGAAGACCTGGCACCACGCCTTCTACAACAAGCTGCACGTGGCCCCCGAGGAGCACCCCATGCTGCTGACCAAGGTCCCCCAGAACCCCAAGGCCAATCATGAGATGATTCAGATCATGGAGAACTTCAACACCTCCAGCCATGTATGCGGCCATCCAGGCTGTGCTGTCCCTGTATGGTTCTGGCCACACCACTAGTATTGTCATAGCCTCTGAGGATGGGGTAACCCACACTGTGCCCAACTATGAGGGGCACACCTTGCCCCATACCATCCTGCATCTGGACCTGGCTGGACAAGACCTGACAGGCTACCTCCTGAAGATCCTCACAGAGTATGGCTACAGCTTCACCACCACAGCCAAGCAGGAAATTGTGTGTGACATCCAGGAGAAGCTCTGCTACATTGCCCTGATTTCAAGCAGGAGATAGCCATCACCTCATTTTCCTCCTTCCTGGAGAAGAGCTACGAGCTGCCAGATAGGCAGGTGATCACCAGTGGCAACAGCGGCTCCACCTATCCCAAGGTTCTCATTCAGCCTTCTTTCCTGGGTATGGTGTCCTTTGATACCTAGGAGACAACCTTCAATTCCATCATGAAGTATGATGTTGGTATCCAGAATGACATCTATGCTAACACAGTCTGTATGGTGGGAATGCCATGTACCCCAGCAATGCAGATAGGATGAAGAAGGAGATCACAGCTCTGACGCCCAGCACAATGAAGAGCGAGATCATCTCTCCTGAACGCAAGTACTCCGTGTGGACCGGGGGCTCCATTCTACCTTCACTGTCCATCATACTTCATCCTGAGGTTGAGAACATGTTTATGGACGAGAAATCCATTCATTTTAGAATCTGCAAGACTGTGAGGTTCCTTTTTTTTTTTAAGATTTTATTTATTTATTTGAGAGTGAGAGAACACTAGAGAGACAGAACAAGCATGAATGGAGGAAAAGGCGGGGAGGGAGAAACAGGCTCCCTGCTGACATGGGGCTCAATCCCAGGATCCCAGGATCATGACCTGAGTAGAAGGCAGACACTTTTTTTTTTTAAGATTTTATTTATTTATTCATGAGAGACACAGAGAGAGAAAGAGAGGCAGAGACACGGGCAGAGGGAGAAGCAGGCTCCATGCAGGGATTCCAATGTGGGACTCAATCCTGGGTCCCCAGGATCATGCCCTGGACTGAAGGCGGTGCTAAACCTCTGAGCCACCAGGGCTGCCCCACTTTTTTTTTTTTTTTAAGATTTTATTTATTTATTCATGAAAGACAGAGGCAGAGACACAGGCAGAGGGAGAAGCGGGCTCCATGCAGGGAGCCTGATGTGGGACTGGAGCTTGGGACTCCAGGATCACGCCCCAGGCCAAAGGCAGGCGCTAAACTGCTGAGCCACCCAGGGATCCCCAGAAGGTAGACACTTAACTGACTGAGCCACCCAGGTGCTCCTGACTGTGAGGTTCTTGATCTGTGCAGGATATTAATGTGTAAGGGCTGCCTCTTCCAAGATTTCTCTAGAAAATCTTGCCAGAGGCTGGCAAGTGTCCTGAACCAGTTGTCATTTCTGTCTTGCCGGTCTGACAGGGTTGGGAAGGTATGAGCCTAGGTAAACCCACTTTCCTTTCTTACCAGATATTTTCCTGCCAAAACACAGTGGGTTGTTAGTTGCCTTGAGTTGGAAATTGGTTTGCATTTCCAACAGTAAATTTATTCATCCTTTTAATTTATGTAAGGTTTTTGTACACAATTCTCTCTCTTTTTTTTTAAGATTTTATTTATTTATTAATGAGAGACAGAGAGAGAGAGAGAGAGAGAGGCAGAGACACAGGCAGAGGGAGAAGCAGGCTCCATGCAAGGAGCCCGACATGAGACTGGATCCCGGGTCTCCAAGATCATGCCCTGGGCGGAAGGCGGCACTAAACCGCTGAGCCACCGGGGCTGCCCTGTACACAATTTTAAATTCTTTAAGAGATGTGGACAAGTTTTGGTTTTCTTTTTTTTTTTTTAATAAATTAATTTTTATTGGTGTTCAATTTACCAACATACAGAATAACACCCAGTGCTCATCCCGTCAAGTGTCCCCCTCAGTGCCCATCACCCATTCACCCCCACCCCCCGCCCTCCTCCCCTTCCACCACCCCTAGTTCGTTTCCCAGAGTTAGGAGTCTTTATGTTCTGTCTCCCTTTCTGATATTTCCCACACATTTCTTCTCCCTTCCCTTATATTCCCTTTCACTATTATTCATATTCCCCAAATGAATGAGAACATACACTGTTTGTCGTCCTCCGATTGACTTACTTCACTCAGCATCATACCCTCCAGTTCCATCCACGTTGAAGCAAATGGTGGGTATTTGTCGTTTCTAATGGCTGAGTAATATTCCATTGTATACATAAACCACATCTTCTTTATCCATTCATCTTTCGATGGGCACCGAGGCTCCTTCCACAGTTTGGCTATTGTGGACATTGCTGCTATAAACATCGGGGTGCAGGTGTCCCGGCGTTTCATTGCATCTGAATCTTTGGGGTAAATCCCCAACAGTGCAATTGCTGGGTCGTAGGGCAGGTCTCTTTTTAACTCTTTGAGGAACCTCCACACAGTTTTCCAAGTTTTGGTTTTCTATTGTCATGTGAGAACATTAGGCCCCAGGGATGCCTCATTGTGTAAGGAAAATAAAGTGCTGCAGTAAAAAAAATCAAATCAAATCAAATCAAATACTGATTCTACCATTCACAGGACGTGAGACCTTAAGCAAGTTACTTAACCTCGCTGAACTTCACTTTCCCTGTCTGCAAAGTGAAGGAAACTATAATAATAACTACCTTATCTAGGTGATTGTGAGGATTAAATTAGACACCTCTAAACCTACTGCTGGGCACTTTGTAAGCATGTATTAATTGTTAGTAATTATTAGTAATGATTTATATGCTGTTGCATTCTTACATTTTTTGAAAAAAATTATTTAATTATTTTAGAGAGCGAGAGAGAGTACGGGGAGGGGCAGAGGGAAAGGAAGAGAGAATCTTAAGCAGACTCAGTCCTGATTGTGGACCTGAGATGGGACTTGATCCTACGACCTTGAGATCAGGACCTAAGCTGAAACCACGAATCAATTGCTTAACTAACTGTCACCCAGGTGCCCCTGCATTCTTGTATTTTTATGATGAACATGCATTGCTTTTGAAATTCTAAAAATTATTTTTAAATGTTATAGTCAACCTTAATTTTGAGTGTTTACTAATTTAAAGGCATTCTTAAATTATCAAATCATGCTTTGAGCTGGAAATTTTCACCCTGCTCTCTTGGTGTTTCAGAGAAAACGGAGGCTGCTGATTTAAGGTCTGAATTGTCCTTTTAGTTATTTGTTTCCATTTTATAAATCAAGGAAGAAAAATTTCCTGAGCACAAAAATTAATGAACTTGTGGTACTATTTTTTTTTACCAAAATTGATCTTGAAACAACTACTAACAGTATTAAATTTCCTAATCTACAAAGAGTTCCTTTTAATATTCCATTGGTCATTTGGATCTTCAAAGCAAAGCAAGTCCAGCTAACTTTCATGTTGACCCCTAAGGCTTTTTGTTTTAGTGCAAGAGAACTCTGTTAATAATCTAGCATTTTCCCCAAGATCCTGTCTCATTTCCCTCTGGCTGATATGAGCACTCCATTTTAATTCATTGCCTGTGGAATTAGTAATTATATGATTTCTCTTGCGACTCCAATCTTAAATAATGATATCCCTTCAATAAGTCGTGTTCTATTTATAGGACTGAAAGAGAAATTTGATTTTTTAGAAGAAAACAGCAGCAATACTAGATAGAAATCACTGCTTAAATGTATTTTAGAAGCCATTTCCTAGCCTTTTTTTTTTTTTATTGCTTTATTCATGTTTCTGGTCAGAAGAACCAGGATGCAAAATGGGGAGCTTGTGAGATTCTCAACCCAGCTCGACCCACCAATGCTTGGACTCAACTAGTAGCCACTCACTAGGATCTCCAAATGGATACCAGGGCCATTTTCCAGACCTTAGGAGTCCTATAGCCTTTAACTACCCAACTTGTAAGTACCTACAAGCTAACAAGTGCTTTCCTTGAGGCTATCTTTCTGTGTGTATGTGTGTGTAGCAGCTTTATTGAGATATAATTTATATACTCCGCAACTTACCCATTTAGAGTGCACAATTTATTGATTTTTAATATATTCACAGAGTTGTGCAATCCTTACCACAATGAATTTTACAACATTTCCATCACCCTAAATAGGAACATCATATCCACTAAGAACACTCCACTTTTCACATAATGACACGAAGCTAATCCAAAATGTATTTACATTTATCCTACTAAAGCAAAAGAGACAGATTAGAAGGAAAGCTCAAACTGTGCATAGTGGTCTAATTTTTAAATTCTGTCACTGTTTTTTGTCCTATCTCAAATTATGGAAAGACTATTTTCCAGGATTTTAATTTTTCTTAATTTGGGAAATTTATATTGTATAACCCAAAAGATTGAAATTGAGAAGATACAGAATTTTCCAGCACCTAAAATTGTTAAAATGGGCACCTGGGTGGCTCAGTCAGTTAAGCTCCCAGCTTCATTTTGCCTCAGGTCATGATCTCAGGGTGGTGAGATCCAGCAGTGAGTCAGGCTCCACCCTGGGTATGGAGTCTACTTAAGATTCTCTCAGCACGCCTGGGTGGCTTCTGGGGTCGAGTCCCACATGGAGCTCCCTGCGGGAAGCCTGCTTCTCCCTCTGCCTGTGTCTCAGCCTCTCTTTGTGTATCTCTGGTGAATAAATAAAATCTTAAAAAAAAAAGACTCACTATATTATGATCTGAACTTTGCAGTCTAGAAGAATATGTGTCTCTCAACATTTTTGAAAATATGATGATGAACATTCTTCTATCTAGAAAGAAAAAAATATGATCCTATTTATCAAATTTCCAGAATAGTGTAGACTTTTATGGAGCATTTGCCTCTTCTCATCCCAAAGGCCTGAGTAGGCTTTAGGGACAAGTGGAGCAAGACATAGTGGTGTAACTTAAGGAGCATTACAAAAGAAAATATGTCTTTAATTATTGCAAGGACATTCTTCATTTTGCTTACAACAACATCCCTGGTTACAGAAGTCAGAAATTCATCTGGGCTAATACATTTTTATTGTAGGCACTCACACCTTAGCACAAATTATTTTAATAACTACACTTACCTCTTAACCCTTGCTTAAGTACAGAACTAAGATGTTCTGATAGTAGAGGAGGTGCTTTTAAAAAGATGGAAAACAAGTAATTTTATAGCTTACAAAGGGGAATTGGAACATACCACATACATTAAATTTGTTAGGTTACTTATGGCTCACAACGACACCATGAGATAAGCAGTATAATTTTTATTTTAAAAGAAAGGAAAAAGGTGAAAGACACCCGGGTGACTCCATTGGTTTAGCATCCGACTCTTGATTTGGGCTCAGGTCATGATCTCAGGGTTGTGAAATCAAGCCCTTTGTCTGGCTCTGTGCTCAGTCAGTGCAGAGTTGGTTGGGATTCTTTCTCCCTTTCCCTCTGCCGCTGCCCCCATTCATGCTATCAATCAATCAATAATCTTTAAAAAAGGGGGGAAGAGTCTAAACAAGTTATTAAGGTCACACAGATTATACATGGAGAACCAGGATTTTAACTCATATCTATCTGAGTCCAAAAAAATCAGAGCACCCACTTTCTGTCCTGAATAGAGAATAAATACTTGCTAGATGCTGGGGCTGGGAAGGAGAGAATGTGGAGAGCAGGGCTATACTGAAACCAAACCTTCCGTTCTCTACAATTTTTTTTTCTGTGCCCCTGGTTGCCACAACCACCTGCTGGCAGCACCTCCAACCCAATGGTTCAGCTGTGCAGAAGTGCTAATGGGTCTCTAAATGCTTCCTGGCTTAGTGGAGAGGGGAGCTACTGTAGTTGACTAAGTTAGGATGGCAGCAACTGCTGCTGCCTGAGCCACACACAATCCAGCAAAACTTCCTTATTTGGAAAAGTCTTTCCCATGCTATCTGGGCAGAAAGAATACAATCTTACATTTAAGAAAAACAAAATGCTTTGTCCTACATCAGAAGGAGCACTTGAAAACACTGAAACACAGAGAAATGACAAAAATATCAAGTATATTTCCCTTTTTGAAAAGATTTACTTATTTATTTATTTGAGAGAGAGAGAGAAAGAGAAAGAGAGCATATATGTGCAAGCAAGCAGGGGGGTGGGGGGTGGGGTAGGTGCAGAGGGAGAGAGAGAATCCTGAAGCAGAGTCCCCGCCCAGCACAGAACCTAGTGCAGGGCTCAATCTCAGGACCCTGAGACCATGAACTGAGCCAAGATCAAGAGTCGAATGATTAACCGACTGGGCCACCCAGGTGCCCATGACCGGTATATTTCTAAATACTTTGGTCAAGTGGAAGGTACGGGGCAGGGAGGGCGGTGGGTGAGGGGGGAATGCTTCATCAGATAGCTAAAAGAACATTCAAGAATCCTTTTTCTTTAACCCCAGAAGTTGGTCTAGTCAACAGTAAGCTTTATATCTCAGTTATATGAAATTTAGCACACTTTTTACTGGAACAAAGAAAAAATACATTTTAGAATTATTTATGCTGTTCAAGCCAGGAGGGACCTTAATGACAGGACACTGTACTTTCTCAGATGGTGTAGCATTGCTTCTCCTCCCCTGTGCAGAGGCTATATTTGAAAAGGCAGGACCAAGTGGATATTTGCAGGATGGGCCAGTGAGGTCAACCTGAGTGTCAGCAATTGTGGCTCCTGGAGCAGCTCCACTACCAAAGAAAAGAGGGGACTTAAGTCTCAACTCTGCCACTAACTTGCTGGGTGAATTTGGGCAAATTACTTAACCTTTCTGAGTGGACCTCTGTTTGCTATCCTTTGAAGAGAGGTTGGACTAAATGATCTCAACAGCCTTTGCGGAATTGACTTTCTATTTTGTGACTTCCATAATATGGAAAAGGGTTTGTCTAGGCTAAAGTGTGCAATAGAAACCATGGGTTTCCAATATCCCCTACACACCCCTCATTTCCTAACTTTCCTCCTGGTCATTCCTCCCAAAGGACCCAGTGGTATGCAAAGCACAATAAGCTGAATATCATTCCCAGTGCTTATCAAATTTTATCTGTCCCATGTTCCATTCCCTCAGAGTCTGCTTTCAACCACCTGGCCCTGAGTGATGACGATTAAATCAGATAAAATAACCCTCATTGAGATTAGCTAACATGTAACCCCCCTTGCAAAATACCTTAAAAATAATCACAATATACATCTCCTCTCCAAAGTTCCTAATATCTGCATTATTCACTTATGTGGAGGGAGACAATTAGTGAAAGGGTCTTCCTATGCCCCTCAAATTGCATTAAGGTTGTATTGCTGGGACGCCTGGGTGGCTCAGTGGTTGAGAGTCTGCCTTTGGCTCAGGTCCTGATTCCAGGGTCCTGGGATCAAGCCCCACATCGGGCTCCCCACAGGGAGCCTGCTTCTCTCTCTGCCTATGTCTCTGCCTCTCTCTCTCTCTTTGTCTCTCATGAATAAAGAAAATCTATTTTAAAAAAAAGGTTGGATTGCCTTCTCTGATCGGTGACACTTGGTGAAGTCTTATCTTGGCAGGAAGATTGGAAACTCAAGATGGAGATTTTGTTTTCCTCTGCATTAATCTGCAGCTAATGCCAGTGAACATTATCCTTGTTTAATTACACTCACTAACCAACTGACACAACTTCCCCTGGGAAGAAGCTTATCCGACTCTGACTCATGCTTTACAGCGTGTTGGATTTGAGGAAATGGATAATATACGCCCCGCTGGCTTTGGAATTTTAAACAGAAACCCACATGCCGCCAAGTCTCCAGCTTACTCCCAAATATGGGAGAATGTGTGCCCCAGCCACGGTTGCAGGAGGCATGCTCAGTGTGACAACAGGCAAGACCCAGGGTGTGCGCTGCGTGCCAGGCCAGGCCAGGCCGGGGGAGCCAGAGCAAGCATTCACTTATAGGAAAAGGAACAACCCCAGAAAAAAACAAGGAGAATGCCTCTTCTAAGGACTATGTCCCTTTTCTAGAGCTATCTTGATGATGACCTATCAGTGAATGTCTTATTAAAAGTGAAATTAAAAAAAAAAAAGTGAAATGAGTTGCCAGCACCAGGAACTAAAGAGGTATGATTTCAAGGGGCCAATCTTTTTTTTTTTTTAATTTATTCATGAGAGACACACAGAGAGGTAGAGTGGAGACCTAGGCAGAGGGAGAAGCAGGCTCCCTGCGGGGAGCCAGATGTGGGACTTGATCCCAGGACCCCCTGGATCACGACCTGAGCCGAAGGCAGGAAGGCAGACGCTCAACCACTGAGCCACTCAGGTGTTCCTTTTTGTTGTTGTTGTTAATTTATTTATTCATGAGAGACACAGAGAGAGGCTCCAGGGGCCAATCTTTAGAGGTTTTTAAAGCAGACACAGCATGTCAGAACAGGAGAGGAAATGATAGGAGCTTTGTGTTGAGCTGCTGGGGTCCCCCTGTACCCAGATCATGGCAAAAAACCATCTGGTAGCCAGTGTGCACCAGGCTTCTCTAGATCAGAGATGTTGCCAGAGCAGAGCTAACTGGGGGCGATTACTCTAATGTCTGAGTCTGAGCTTTGGGGGCAGAGGACAGTAACCCAGAGGAGAAAGAGATGGCTCATCAGCTGGAGGTCAAAAAAGAAAGATTCACAGTCCGATTCAACTCCGATCCCCAACTCCATGGCTGAGCCCCTCCTCCTTTTGCCTTGATGGAGTATTTTCTTTGCATAAGACACTGTACGAAAGCACTTCACGTGCATCATGTTATTTGGGTAGGTTTTTTATTATCCCCATTTACAGATAGTAAGATTAAAGCTCATACAGGTGAAGTAACTTGCCCAAACTCCCATAGCCAGTACACAGCAAAGCTGAGATTTGATTCCAAGTGCTTCCTTTCTAAAGGTGATGTGTTTATTACACAGGCTGCCTTAAAAAGTATGAGAAATAAGCACTGTATTCTTTCCAGATCTCTCTTCATATAAATGTTTGTGGTGTTTATTTTAACCTGATTTTAGTAGAATAAGATCTGAGATTGACTGGGCTTCCAGGAAGAGGGAGAATGAGTCACCCTCTGTAATTTATCCAGATTTCTCTTCCCCTTAAAAAGCTCTAGTTCAGGGAACCTGCACTTGGCTGAGTCCTAAGCCCTCTGCTGGTCTCCAAGAGGCGCGGGTGTCTTGCTGGGAGCATCATACCCAAGTACACAGTAGGTACTCAATTGTTTCTCTCCAGTGGCATTGTCAAAGATAGATTTTTCTGTGATCCTTGCCCTCTGCTCTGGTGTAGATATTTAAGAGCTTTGTGTTCCTTTCCTCTCCAGATGGTGCTGGAGAGGAAAGGTGTTGGAGCCAAATAAAGAACCAACTGCCCAGGGATCCCTGGGTGGCGCAGCGGTTTGGCGCCTGCCTTTGGCCCAGGGCGCGATCCTGGAGACCCAGGATCGAATCCCACATCGGGCTCCCGGTGCCTGGAGCCTGCTTCTCCCTCTGCCTGTGTCTCTGCCTCTCTCTCTCTCTCTCTGTGACTATCATAAATAAATAAAAATTAAAAAAAAAAAAGAACCAACTGCCCAAGGAGCCTAAAAACGCAAACATGTCATGCTCTAGAAAGCAAAATTGATGCTACTACTGCTGTCCTAAGACTGCCCTATAAAGCCCTTACTCAAAAAATAAATAAATAAATAAATAAATAAGCCCTTACTCAGGGGCACCTTGGTGGCTCAGTTTGTTAACCATCTCACTCTTGATTGTGACTCAGGTCATGATCTCTGGGTTGTGAGGTCAAGCCCCACATTCGGCTCCATGCTGGGTGTGGAGCCTGTTTAAGATTCTCTCTCTCTCTCTTTCCCTCTGCCACTCTCCCCTGTCTCCAATAAATAAATAAATAAATAAATAAATAAATAAAGCCCTCACTGAATTTGTAGACCTGGTCTTTCTCATGGCTGCTGATGAAATGAAGAACTTTGAGGGCAGAGATGGTCACTGGCGAGGTTAAATGTGTGTGTTGTGGTAGTGGGGAAGAACAGAGTGGGGTCTAGGTTCAATGACACTCCTTGAGCTCATAGGAGCTCCTGTCATCAGATCTAGTGTGACTTCAGGAGGCTAGAGAATCACCCACAGGCAATGACAGGACTGACTCCAAGGGGCGGTGAATTTCCCTGATTGGTCATGAGGCCTTAGCTGAGGAAGCAGAATGAATCATGACAGAAGCTAACCAAGGACACAGGAAACCTGCTTTCCTTCTCACTTCTCACTAACCAGTACCTTCTCTGTAACACATATAACCACACATATTCTCTTAGAAAAAAAAATTACATATATTTTACTATGATTGAAAAGAAGATACCAATCCAGGTTCAATATTCTCTCTCCTTGGGGCACCTGGGTGGCTCAGTGGTTGAGTGTCTGCCTTTGGCTCAGGGTCCTGGGATTGAGTCCCACATTGGGCTCCCTGCAGGGAGCCTGCTTCTCCTTCTGCCTATGTCTCTGCCTCTCTCTGTATCTCTCATGAATAAATAAATAAAATCTTTTAAAAATATATTCTCTCTCTCCTTATTCCCATGTCTATATATTCCTTAGGGTTTTTTTCCCCAAGCAATGTAATCCACAATATTACATTTGAATCCCCTCAGTTTGTGATATAATAAGAGTTGTTATGATTAGTTTCCTAAACCAGGGATTACTAATTTTTGTCTTTTTCTTTTTGCTAACTTTGTGGAAGTGTGACATATATACAGAAAAGTGCACAAATCATAAATAGATAGCTCTATAAATTTTCAGACAGCAAGCACCTTCGTATAACTGAAACCTAAATGAAAAAACAGAATGTCACTAGCACACCTGAAGCCTTCCCTTGGTCCCTTCCAGTCACTAGGCTCTCAAGGGTAATTCCTACTCATAAATTAAGAGCATAGATTAATTTTTTCCTGTTTTTGAACTTGACATAAATGGAGTGATAAGTATGTATTCTTTTCTGTCTGGCTTCTTCCACTTAACATTATAGTTGTGATATTCATCCTAACTATTGTATGTAGTTATAGACTATTTTTCTCATTGCTATATAATACTCCATTATATGAATTCACCATAATTTATTTATCCATTCCATTGTTGGTGGACATTTGAATTGCTTCTGGTTTTTAGCTATTAATAATAATGTCACTGAGCATTCTTGGACACATCTTTTAGTGAACTTATGTTTTCTAGAAATGTAATTGCTCATCCTAAGGTATACATATATTTTTTTTTAAGGTATACATATCTTTGACTTTGATAGATGTTGTCAGATATTTTTCAAAGGTGGTTGTAACCAATTTACACTTCAGTAGCAATGTCTGAGAGCTCCAGTTGCTCCATATCCTCACCAACACTTAGTGTTGTCTGCCTTTTTTATTTTAGCGATTCTGGTGTGATGTGTAGGCATCTCCTATTGCGCTTTTTTTTTTTTTAAGATTTTATTTACTTATTCATGAGTGACACAGAGAGAGAGAGGCAGAGACACAGGCAGAGGGAGAAGCAGGCTCCATGCAGGGAGGCTGACGTGGGACTTGATCCTGGGTCTCCAGGATCAGGCCTCGGCTGAAGGCAGCACCAAACCACTGAGCCACCCAGGCTGCCCTCCTATTGCGCTTCTAATTTGCATTTTCCTGCTGATTAGAGAATTGAGTATTTTTTCACGTGTTTATTAACCATTGGATATGCTAGGGGCTTTTTAAGTTTTGTTTTCCCAGTTATCAAAGTAATACATGCTAATTGAAAAAGATTTGGCAAATACAGAAAGGAATGATGATGGCTTTGTACTATGTCAATTTAGCTAAATTGGAACTATGTTTTTCAGAATTTTATTCCTTGTCTGGTTCTGGGCTAGAGTTGGCCAGGAGACGATTTGCATAGGCCTTGGAGGGCAGAAGGGAAGGAGCCATGTTTTTGCGCAGGAGGTCTGAATAGAGGCAGGCACCATTACAGTTCACACAAGTTTTCTCAGATCTGCTGACTCATCTTGTTGGCACAGGAGAGCAGTTGGACTCACAGTTCCCAACAGATTTTGTCCTTCGACTTGTCTACCTCCTGGGTCAAACGTGTGTTTAGCTCCTTGCCAAAGGATCCAACTCCTTCTGCAGATCATTGCCATCACTGAAGCTAGAGGTTGTGGAGGCGGTGAGAGATTGATATGACAGTTCTACTTCACCCTTGCGGTGCCACATTTTTCTTGCAATTTCTGGTTTGCTCCCGCTCCCCCATATTTCACGTCTCTTTGTTCTTCCTGACTACCTACCTTCCTGATTTCAGGCCCAGCCCCAAAAACATAAGCAGCAAATGCATGCAAGCTGTTGAACCAGCTCCCACGGTTGCATGATGTCAAATCCCCACAATAAACCTCTGACTCTGTCATTCTTAGATGTTCTTCATCTCTAAATAAACACTGAGAAGAAACCAACTTCACCTCTCAACCCACACCCATGGGCCACTATCAACATCTCAGTGTGTATTTTTCCCACCTGGCGTCTTTTCATTGAAGAGAATGAGCTCTGAGGTGAAGGATTGCTCAAGGCTCTGCTGGCAATGTGGCAAAGCAGTCAGTATGCTGGTTTCATCCCTGCTAATGTGGTGTGTTGCTTCCACTGGGTCCCAGAATCCCTGAGTGACTCTTTACTCCTCCAGCCTTCCTGGGGCCTTCTAGCTCTGAGCACGAGCTCTGTGCCTGTGAGAGCAGCTTTTGATCACATTTTCCTGGGCTCTGTAGCCACCTGCTTTTACAGCTTCCCCATTTTGTTCTGACCAAATTATAGGAGTTCCACCTTTCTGTTCCTCTTCAGAAAAAGAACAGTCTTTTAAACCGAGAGTCATGCTGTCTTCCACACCCAGAGAACCTACCGAGAAGTGATGGCCACCAGGGGGCCAGAGAGAGTCCTCAGGACTTCTCCCCACCAAACACAGGTCCCCTGAAGTCAAGTAGAGCTGGAGTCCTTTGATTTAAGCATTACTGTCTTGAGAGTTCTCTTTTAAAATATAAGTACTCCTGAGAGAGGCAACGCATGAAATCCATAATTCTCCAGAATGCATTTCCCAGATGCACTAGTAAGTGACATGGTATCACAAAACCTTCTGGAAGAGAACAGGTTGGGCAGGAGGCAGCCAGGGGGAGGTGAAGCCAAAGAACAAATTACCTGCTGTGCAATTTGGCCAAGAACCTCCTGGACAATGGGTTTCACAAAAAACAAGAGTCAACATCCATTTTCTGCTCAAACCTGAGACTTGGGCCCAGGCTCTGCTCCTCAGCTAGAGGGTGGACCCACGGGGACAGATTGTTTCTGAGAAGAACAGAACCAGAGAGAAGCATCTGGAGATAGAGTGCAATTTAGAAACTAGTGATGATAAGAAGGAACTGGTGACACATACTCTCCCAGTGTGTCAGTTCTGCCTCATTGGTTTCTTGAAGAAGAACAAAAAGTGGGTGTTGTCGTTAAGGTTTCTTGCTTTGTTTACTTTCCTTTTCCAACAGCTATACCTACGGTTGGGCTCGTTCCTGGTTTGTTCCTATCACTGCCCCCCAAGATGAGAGGACAGTTACCCCACAGGTTGGCTGCTCACCCCGGAGCCCCAGGAAGGCAAGGAGGTCATAGCCCAAAGCACAGGAGTGCCCAGGGGTAACATTATCCTGCCAGAGCTAAACAAGGAACTGGGTGTTTAGAATAACTTCAAGAAAGTCGTGGGTGTTTCCTCTGTCAGAGAAACAAGAAACCACAGTGAGATAATGGATGGCTATATTCAGGTCACAGATTATCAGCTGCCATTGCTGCTTCCTGTTCAGAATTCAATGAAACTCCTTTCTAGTCACTGGAGCTTCATGGATTCTGCAAGTGATAGCATTTAGTCGTGTGAGGCTTGGAAGTGCTACTAACCAGAGGTGCCACTGGGGTTATTTTGAAGATGGGTTGTGAGGCTTCAGGGGCCTGTTCCTGGTAAGAGTAGGTGGTGAGTAAGAGACCAAGAGTAAGAATAATTTTTTGCCAAACTCTTGGTATTTTTCAGGCTTTTAGATTAAGAGATTTTTTGGTACTACTTCATTTGACTCTTTCTATAAAAAGACTTTATTTTTAAGTACCCTTGATACCCAACATGGGGCTTGAACTCACAACCCCAAGATCAAAAGTCATATGCTTCATCAACTGAGCCAGTCAGGAGCCCAGCATTTGACTCTTAAAACAAGTGCTATGTAAAAGGCAAGTTGGTGAGGATACAGAGAAACTGGAACCTTCTACACTATTGGTGGGAATGCAAAATGGTGTAGCCACTATGAAAAGCAATGTGGAGGTTCTTCAAAATGTTGAAAATAGAATTAACCCACAACTATATGGTCAACTAATCTTCGACAAAACAGGAACGTGTATCCAAAGGGAAGAAGATAGTCTCTAAAAAACAGTGTTGGGGAAACTGGACAGCAACATAAAAAAGAATGAAGGCAGACCACTTTCTTACACCAAACACCAAAATGAATTCAAAATGGATCAAAGACCTAAATATGAGACCCGAAACCATGAAAATCCTAGAGAAGAACACAGGCAGTAACCTCTTAGACATCAGCTGTAGCAGGTTCCTGCTAAATATGAGTCCCGAGGCAAAGGAAACAAAAGCAAAAATAAACCATTGGAACTTCATCACAATAAAAATCTTCTGCACAGGGATCCCTGGGTGGCTCAGCAGTTTAGTACCTGCCTTCTGCCCAGGGCGTGATCCTGAAGTCTGGGATCGAGTCCCACATCAAGCTCCCTGCATGGAACCTGCTTCTGCCTCTGCCTCTGCCTCTGTCTCTCTCTCTCTCTCTCTCTCTCTCTCTCTCTCTGGGTCTCTCATGAATAAATAAATAAAATCTTTAAAAAAAATCTTCTGCACAGTGAAGGAACAATCAATAAAACTAATAGGCAACCTACTGAATAGGAGAAGATATTTGCAAATGACATATATAATAAAGGATTACTATCTAAAACCTATAAAGTGCTTATCAAGCTCAACAACACCCCAAGAATGAATATCCAATTTAAAAATGGGCAGAAGACGTGAAAAGATATTTTTCTAAAGAAAACATATAGATGGCCAACAGACACATGAAAAGATGCTCAACATCACTGATCACCAGGGAAATGCAAATCAAAACCACAATGAGCTATCACCTCACATCTGTCAGAGCGGCTAAAATTAACAACACAGGAAAGAACAGATGTATGTGAGGATGTGGAGAAAGGAGTATTCTCTTGTACTCTTGATGGGAATGCAAACTGGTGCAGCCACTCTGGAAAACAATATAGAGTTTCCTCAGAAAGTTAAAAATAGAACTACTCTATGATCCAGCAATTACACTACTGGATATTTATCTACAGAATGCAAAAATACTAATTCAAAGGCATCCTGGGGCATCTGGGTGGCTCAGTCAGTTAAGCATCCCACTCTTGATCTCAGCTCAGGGTTATGAGTTCAAGTCTTGTGTTGGGCTCCACACTGGGTGTGGAGGCTACTTTAAAAAAAGAGGTGGGGGGGGGGGCAGCCCAGGTGGCTCAGCGGTTTAGCACCGCCTTCAGCCCAGGGCGTAATCCTGGAGACCTGGGATCAGTCTCTCATCGGGCTCCCTGCATGGAGCCTGCTTCTCCCTCTGCCGGTGTCTCTGCCTCTCTCTCTGTGTCTCTCATTAATAAATAAACAAAATCTTTTAAAAAGGGGGAGGGAGATACAAGCTCCCCTCCCTGTGTTTACAGCAGCATTATCTATAATAGCCAAATTGTGGAAACAGCCCAAGTGTCCATCAAAATAAAGAAGATGTGGTATACACACACACACATGCACATGTAATGAATTATAACTTGGCCATAAAAAAGGAATGAAATCGTGCCATTTGAAATGACATGAATGAAGCTAGAGACTAGTATGCTAAGCAAAATAAGTCAATCAGAGAAAGATAAATATCATATGATTTCACTAATATGTGAAATTTAAGAAATAGAACAAATGAGCAAAGGATAAATGAGAGAGAGGCAAACCAAGAAATAGACTCTTGCCTATAGAGAACAAACTGGATGGTTACCAGAGGGGAGGTGGTTGGGGGGAATGGGTGAAATAAGTGATGGAAATTAAGGCGTGCACTTGTGATAATACTGGATATCACATAGAATAGATGAATAACTATATTGTACATCTGAAACTAATATTATGCTATATGTTAAGTAACTGGAATTTAAATAAAAATTTTTAAAAATAAAAAAATTGAAAAATTGAAAATATAGAATTATTGTGTCATTCAGCAATCCCACCTCTGGGTATTTATCCAAAAGAATTGAAATCAGGATCACCAATCAATATTAGCACTTCTATGTCCATTGCACCACTATTCACACTGGTCAAGATGTGGAAACAACCTAAATGTTCACTGAAGGATGAATGGATAAAGAAAATGTAGGGGCACCAGGGTGGCATTGTCCATTAAGCCTCTGACTCTTGGTTTCAGCTCATGTCAGGTCTTGCTCTCAGGGTCCTGGGATTGAGCCCCATGCGGGGCTCCATGCTCAGTGTGGAGTCCGCTTGAGATATTCTCTCTCCCCTCCCCCTCTGCCCCCTTCCCCCACCTCCACCCCCACCCCACAAATATGCTCTATCTCTCTCAAATAAATAAATAAATCTTTTTTTTAAAAAAGAAAGAAATATACATTCAATGGGATATTATTCAGCCTTTAAAAGAAGGAAAGCCTAAAAATATATGACAGCATGGTTGAGCCTTGACGACATTACACTAAATGAAATAAGTCAGTTACAAGACAAGTATTATATGATTGTACTTACATGAGACATCGAAAATAGTCAAACTCCTAGAAGCAGAAAACAGAACTGTGGTGGCCAAGGGCAGGCTGGAGAGTTGCTAATCAATAGGTTTAGAGCTTTAGTAATGCAAAATGAATAAGCTCTAGAGATCTGTATAACATTATGCCTGTAGTTAACAATACTGTGTTATACACTTAAAAATCTGTTAGGAACAGATATCATGTAAAGTGTTCTTACCACAATAAAATAAAAATACGAATTTAATTTTAAAACCACCCTATGAGAGCACCTGGGTGGCTCAGTCGGTTAAGCATGGGCTCAGGTCATGATCCCAGGTTCCTGGGATTGAGCCCCACATCTGGCTCCTTGCTCAACGAAGAGTCTGCTTCTCCCTCTCCCTGTGTCCCTACCCCACACCCATTTGCTTTCTCTTTCTCTCTCTCTCTCTCAAATAAATAAATAAAATCTTTAAAAAACACCACCCTATGAGAATGGTACTATTATTATCCCCATTTTATAGATGAGACAAGAGGATCATAAATGTTAAAGTAATTTGCCCAGGGGTCACAGTAGTAGAACTGGGAGCTACAGTCAAGACTTGCTTCTCTCTCTCTCTTTCTCTCTCTCTCTCTCTCAGTACTTTATTGAACTATCATTTGCATATACTTAATATGTATATACCCATGTGGCCACCAACCAGATTAAAATTAGAGCACTTACATCATTCTTAAGAGTTCCCCTGTGCCCCTCTCCAGCAAGTACCCACTCCCCCTAACTTCCAAGGTAACCAATATTCTGACTTCTATCCTCATAGATTCATTTTACCTATTCTTGAACTTCATATGAATGATATCATACTCTTACATCTGGCTTCTTTTGCGCAGTATAGTGTTCTAGGATTTGTCCACACTGTATGTATCAATTTATTCCTTTTTATTGCTTGAGCAGTATTTGATTTTATGAATATACTACCCAGTTTACTCATCCATTCTCTTGTTGATGAATATTGAGGTGGTTTCCAGTTTTAAGGCCCTTTTGAATAACGATGCCATGAACATTCTTCTTAGGTAGGAATAGGTTTTACTTTATTTAATACTGTCAAAAAACAGCCTAGTTGCTCCACATCCCTGCCAACACACGGAGTCATTGGTCTTTTCATCTTTGCCTTTAGAATGAGTGTGAGAATGGGCTCTTTCCAATTCCAAAGCCTATGCAGCACCATAAAGTTCTGGATTTGAGCTCTTGCTTCATCCATGGCTGTCTGTCTTGGGTAGGAATAAGTGGCCTAAGTACCACTTACATGCTGGCAGCAAGAATGGAAAGTGGCTTTTCCAAGACAGCTAGTGTCTTAGAGATCTGCCTCCTCCATCATTTCTGAGGCGTGCCCATCAAATTCAAGATTAAGTGTATACATGCCATTCTCTAGGAAAGCTCTCTTAGAGAAAGCTCTCCTGTGGCTTCTGGTACCGGGGTGTGTGCCAAGTGTGTGGCCAGTGTGGTCAGAGCCTACTGTGAGGTTGGGCCTGTTCTTCACTGTTAACAACTTAGAGTGCTTCAAGTTAGAACATCAGAAGGCTCTCAAGGATGTCCTGGCCCAGGAAGTGCGTTAGCCGGAAGCATAAAAACTCTACAACTACTTTTTGGCTTGGTGTTATCCCCCAGTGTGACCTTGGGTGAGTTTTTTAACCTTTTGTGACTCAGTTTTGTAAACTATTAAATGGGGGCAGCAATTGGTTCTTCAAGGGCTTCTTATTGTTCTTAGAGTGTCTGTTTCCTCAGCTCATCTTTCCCTCACATCCCCTGTGCTTCTACTGCACTGATCTATTTAATGTTCACCAGCAGGATATATTCTTTCAGTCCTCCACATTTCTATAAAAGCTGCTTTTAGACAGGGTATTCCCTTTCTCTGGAACAGCCTTTCCCACCTTGTCCAACTGGCAAACCTTTCTTTATTCTCCAACACTCAACATAAGCAGTATCTCTCTGAAGCCTTCTCTGGTCATTCCTTGTCTCTTCTGGCAGATGGAGGGCCCCATGACAGTTGGTGTTATACATCCATTCCTATTACATTGTTCTTTGTGAGTCTTCCCCATCAGGCTGCGGGTTCCTTAATAACAAAAAACTCTAGCCCTGTGTCAGACTGATAACAGTGGCTCAATAAACATTTTCTGAATTAATGAATAAATCTTGAAAGAAGAGGAAATATAGAAAAAAAATTTTTAAAGGAAATTAAGCTTTCACTATTGTCTTCGTTAGTAAAAACATATATATGCATATTATAAAATATTCAAGCAAGGGAAGTAGAGGTTTCTCCTCTTCCACCCTACATCCAGGGACAGCCCTATCAGCAATTTGCTTCCAGACCTTTTTCTATACGTGTACATTTTTTTCCCAATAATGGGGTCATATTGTTCAGAAACCATTTTTATTTGTTATATCATGAACACCCTTTGGAAATGTCTCCTTTCTTCATTATTATTCAAATAAAAGTTGGAAGAACAAGTCTCAGACTTTGTAAACAAGTAGGGGATAGAAACTTAAGGACAGAGTTTCCTTCTCCATTCAAATCTCTAAGAAATCTAAAAAGTCCCTTACTCATTCATTCCTTTGTTCTTTTTTTTTTTTTTTTTTGCATGGAGCCCAGTGAAGGACTTGAACTCACAACCCTGAGATCAAGACCTGAGCTGAGATCCCATCTAGGCCTTGCATCTCATTGGCTAGAACAAAACAGGATCCAGGACCCCCAGACACTTTGACTGAGCCACTCAGGTGCCCCAAATCCTTTGTTGTTTTCAGTTTTTAAAACTTTTTTAGGGACGCCTGGTTGGCTCCTCAGTTGGGTGCCTGCCTTCAGCTCAGGTCGTGATCCCGGCATCCGGGATCGAGTTCTGCATCGGGCTCCTTGTCTATGTCTTTGCCTCTTTCTCTCAGTCCATGTCTCTCATGAATAAATAATCTTAAAAGTAATAAAAATAAAATAAAACTTTTTTTAGGGGGGGGGGGTTGGGCGGAGAAAGAAAGAGAATCATAAGCAGCCTCCATGCCCAACACAAAGTCCAAGGCAGGGTTTCATCTCACAACCCTGAGATCATGACCTGAGCCAAAATCAAGGGTCTGACACTTAACCAACTGACCCACCCAGGCACCCAGTTCCTTTGTTCTTTTAATTACAAAAGTGATGTGAATGCACTGTAACAGATTCAGACAATACAGAAATGTATAGAGAGGTAGATGTTTTCCATATATGTATGCATATATGTGTATGCAAAATTTTTAAGAAGAAAAATATTTTACTATATGTGTTGCTTTTTTCTTCTTAATAGCTCATGGACAACCTTCCATATAGAAGGTCTCTATCAACTGCATTCTTTCTGATGCTTGCATAGTATTCCTTTGCATGATATACTACAATTTAGATGTTTTCTAACCCACTGTTGATACAATAGATCCATTCACTAAATACTTATTGAACACCAATAAAAAAAACTAAGTATCAGTGTGGCGCTCACTATGACACGTTTATCCCAGGATGCTGTGGGAGCCCAGAGGAGACACACAGACTGGGGAGCCTGTGTTTGACAGTATCTGTAACCAAGGAGGATGGAACAAAAAATGTGAATCTAAAAGGCCAGCTGCCGAGCACTTTCCCTCCCATCTAGGCCTTGCATCTCATTGGCTAGAACAACGCAGGATCCAGGACCCCCAGAAGGAGCTTCCAGAACATGAGCTGAATGGAGCAAGCACATTTTGCTTTAGATGAACAAATTGATTTTGCAGAAACAGGAAATTTCTCTCATACTTGAAGTCCTAAAATAGAAAAAATATGCTGGGATGCACAGGGACTTGGGGAATTTGGTTAATGTTGTGAAGTAAATTTGATGTGCATTTTGAATCTGACAATTTCAACGTGAGCTGTTCCTCACTTCTCAAAAAAGCTTTTACTGAAAATTAAGAAATGTCAACTATCAAAGAATGTTCACATAGTAACAGAATGGAGTAAGAGAACACTTCTAAGTATCGCTGCTCTCAAAGGTGCAGGAAATGGAACCCTTCAGGCTCCACTGGGGAGACTATAAATCAGGCAACCTAGAGAGCCAAATGTGGCCGGGCCCAGCCTTCCTCTTTAGCCTTGACTCCAGATTTTCTCCCTGACACTGGCTCTGGTATTCCTCCAACTTAGCACACTGTCCACCTGAGGGCCTCTACACAGGCTTTCTTTGTCTGGAAAGCCCCTTGCTCCCCAGTCATCCTCAGACCCCTGGTCTCTCTAGTCTTCCTATTCATCCTGGATGTCTCAGCTTCAGGGAGGCTGTCTCTAAACTCCTAGTACAAATTAGTTTCCTCTTTGTACATTCTCTGACAACTCTGTTCTTTTTCTTTAAAGAAGTTACCACAATCCCCATAATATATTAATTCACGTGATTATTTGTTTAGTGATAATGTCTGTTTAGTGACACAGGATGAGCCTGTGTCATTTTGCTCATAGCTGAATACCTAGGGTCTCATAAGTGTCAGACACAAAATCTCACCCAATATATATTTGCTGAATAAATGAATGCTTTTAGAGGGTAGTCTCTATCAAAATGGTAAATGTGAGGATACTGTGTGATTCAACCCTCCTACTGAAGGACTCTATCCTATGGAAACAGCAAGACTGCCCTGAGACATGGGTGCATGTGTATCTGTGGATGCATCATTTGTATTAGCAGAGGTTTAGAAAATACCTCATGTGGTACATCATTCAATGGAATACTATATAACCATTCAAAAGGATATATATATATATATATAAATAACTGAATTACTGATATGAAAAATGTCAAGGGAGGGGTGAATAAGTAGAGCACAAAAGATTTTTAAGGCAATAAAATTACTCTGTATGATACAAAAATGATGGATACATGTTATTATGTATTTGTTGAAACCCATAGAATGTACAACACCAAGAGTGAACCGTAATACAAACTATGGACTTTGGGTGATAAGGGTGTATCAATGTAGGTTCATTGATTACAACAAATATACCATTCTGGTGGGGTATGTTGATAGAGGGGGAGGCTGTATGTGGATAGGTGTAGGGAGTATATGGGAAATCTTTGTACCGTCTACTTGCTTTTGCTATGAGCTTAAAAGCGTTCTTTTAAAAAATCTATTTAAAGAAAAAAACAAGTCCTTGGGCCATATATGGAGGATTTCTACCTTTTCATTTACATATTTTACACATTTGTGTTTTTTGAATTTGTTACACTGCACATATATATTAACTACCTTTGTAATTAAGAAATATTAAAGATCAAAAAGAAAGGAAGAAAAATATTGTCAGTCTATATATACAATCCATACTGTATGACTGCATACATGCACAATAACAAGCAGACATGCAAACATACTCAGAGCTCTTTAACCACCAATGATAGTATCCAAGCCTTTCCCTCAACATCTGCAAGATCACACATTTTCATTCAGTGTAGACCTTGCAGAGGGAGAGGAAAACTGCTCAACTCCAGGAGATTGGATCAAACTTGGTCCTGAAAGAGGATGAACCTGGGACCCAGGGGAGGTTGGTCTGCAAGACATCTCTGCAAGACATCTCTGCAAGACATCCAGGGAGGTGTCTTCTAAGCCTGGCACACTGTTCTTTCAGGTAGGCCCAAATAAGGTTTTTTCGCATAATTACAACATTTACATATTTTTTAAAGATTTATTTACTTATTTGAGAGAGAGAGAAAGAGTGAGGAGGGGGGTGGAGAGGAGAGACAGAGGGAGAGGGAAAGAGAATACCCCAAGCAGACTCCACACTAAGCTCAGAGCCCAAGCAGGGCTCAATCTCTGGACCCTGACGTCCTAACCTGAGCTGAAATCAAGAGTCAGATGCTTAACCAACTGAGTCACCTCGGTGCCCCAACATCTACATATTTTTGTTGTGAAATTTAGACAATACAAAAAAGTACAAAGAACCAATAACCTATAGCTCCACATCCTAGTAATAATAGGACCTGGAGATAGAAACAACTTGGTGTAAATTCTTCTAAACTTTAAAAGTCACACATTTATAAACACATATGTATGTAAACATCTTATAAAACACTTGCCTGATTGACATATTTCCCTATTTTCATTTCTTTTTATATGCCTCTGCACTGGAGCTCTCACTTTTTTTTTAAGAAACATTTTATTTTGGAATAATTTTAGATTCACAGAAAAGTAGCAAAGGTAGTCAGAGAGTTCTTGTGTAACTTTCACCCAGCTTGCCCTAACATTAACACCTTACATACCTGAAGGTATCGAAACTAAGACATTAACATTAGTATAGTACTATTAACCTAAGTTTAGGCACTGTTCAGATTTTACTAGTTTTTCCATTTATGTCCTTTTTATATTCCAGGATACCACACTGCATTGACACAAACAAGTTTTCACAATTTTCACCAGCTTCTTAAGTTGCCACTGCATGTAGCACTAATGTGGGTCCAGAGTGCCTTCCTACAGTTTTCTATCTCCTGCTTTTCTTACGTGCTTCTCCATAGACTGCCTTTTCTGAACCCCATAGATAAGAGATCTCTCTAAAGACTCCTTTGGTCAGATAAATCCTGCTCACTGCCCTTTCTCTGAATAGAGTAATTCCAGCCAGGAGGTTTGCTCATTAGGAAGCATCTCACCCAGGACTGGATTAGATCCATGGTGCTCTGGCTCCCCTCATTGTGCATCTTCTCTATGCCTTCCATTGCAATTCCAAAACCATGACTTCCCTGAGCATGTCACCTGGGAGCCAAAGCCTTTACCTGCTTTCTCACTCATTCAATTCCTATGTCACTTTTAAATGCCTCCAAGGGTGCCTGGGTGGTTCAGTCAGTTAAGCAATCTACTCTTGGTTTCAGCTCAAGTCATGATCTCAAGGTCATGAGATTGAACCCTGTGCTGGGTTGCATGCTGGGGCGTGGAGCCTGCTTAAGATTCTCTTCCTCTCCCTCTGTCCCTCCCTCAATGCCCCCTCTCTCTAAAAAGATAAAGTAAAATAAAATAAAATGTCTCCAAGAAGCTTGAAACATTTTGCAATAATCTTCATGGGTCTTCCTTTGAAATGTCTATCCAAATTTTATATAGCCACCAACTATTCTAATCATTAAGGGAAGCTCTAGATGCTCTTATTATTGACCAACATTTGGGGGGTACTTCATTTGTCTCTGGTACAGAAAGTTGGACAAATCTCTTCAGTTCGTTATACATTTATTTCATCATCAGTAAGTAGGTGCCTTCTTTTATTTTTCCCCCTGCATACTCATCCTTCTCCTCACCCCATAAGGGATACTCACTATAATGCATTTAGTACATGTCCTTGGGGCATGCCTGGATGACTCCGTCAGTTAAGCAGCCAACTCTTGATTTTGGGTCAGGTCATAATATCAGGGTCATGGGATTGAGCCCGATGATGGGATGGAGCCCCACGTTGGGCTCCCCACTTAGTGGAGACTCAGCTTCAGGATTTTCTCACTCTCTCTCTGCTCCTCCCCCACTCACTCTATCAAGTAAATAAATAAATCTTTAAAAAAGAAAGTTACACATCATATGTAACTCTTTTCTTAAAAGATTTTATTCATTCACTTGAGAGAGAGAGAGAGTGCAGGAGCAAGGGGAGGGGCGCAGGGAGAAGCAGACTCCCCACTGAGCATAGAGCTGGACACAGCCCAGAACTTCTGGATCATGACCTGAGCCGAAGGCAGGCAACCGAGCCACCCAGGCACCCCTGTAACTCTTTTTTAAAAAATTGTTATTAAAAAAAATACATGTCCTTGGGTTTACAGGCATTCTTAAAAGACAGTGTTCTTTTTTTTTTTTTTTTTGGACAGATATGATGTTAGTTTACATAAATGGTATTATACCATAAGTTTTAGTATATTTCTTCCCTATGTCACCTGGGAGTGACATACATTTTTAATATTGTTGTGTGGCTTTGAGTACATTTGATTCATTAAATCTGATTGCTGCACAGTACTGCAAAATGGGCATCCATACATTTTACTTCACCATTTCTCCAGGGGGTTGAACACCTGGGTCGCCTCTGCACACAATCCTCTAACAAATTTGCTTGTTGATGTTCCATTAGGGACCTTCTGAGAGTTTTTTCCAGGGCAGTATACTCAGGAGTGGGATTGCTGTTCTTTGGGTATAGCATATTTAAATTCATGAGATGGAGTCAGATGGCTTTTAGAATGGTTCTCCAAGTTTATATTTCCACCTGTGGTTCCCTCTCCCCCATACCTTGCCAACACATATTAGGTAACATATGACTTGTCTAACTTTTGCTAATCTGATTAACACAAAGTGATAATATGTTTTAATTTGCATTGCTCAGGATGCTTCTAAGGTTGAGCATCTTCACCTACTGGCGAGCCATTCTGATTTCCCATCTGTGATTTCCTAATTTATCAATTGCTCACTTTTCCATTGGGTTTCTTTTCTTTTTTTTTTTTTTAAGATTTTATTTATTTATTTATTTATTTATTTATTTATGAGAGACACAGAGAGAGGCAGAGAGGCAGAAGCAGTCTCCATGCAAGGAGCCTGATGTGGGACTCGATCCCAGGTCTCCAGGATCACACCCTGGGCTGAAGACAGTGCTAAACCGCTGTGCCACACAGGCTGCCTTCCATTGGGTTTCTGGTCTTTTTCTTGTTGATCTGTGGGAGTTTCCTATACATTCCAGATAGTAATCCTGAGTCTGAGCAAACTGGATTCCTAAACACAGACTGCTCTAGAAATGGCTTTTTGTGTTGTTACAAATATACTTTTCCTCTTTATGGTCCGGTGATAAAAACTGGCCACGTTATTGTGGTGGAGCCATAGTCTCCATCCTGTGAAATCCACAATCACAGGGGTCCACGCAGTGGCCAGCCAGGGCCGACCTGGGCATATGAGTAGAGGAACGCATGATTTCAGGGGTGGCTGAGCCTGTCTCATGACCTGGGTGATATACAAAACGAGAAAGAAAACAGAATTGGCGGAAGCTGCTACTACTAGCAACTTAATGGCCAAACTTCACACCTAAGTGTTCTTAGCCTGTATGAAACTAAGCTGTTTTTTCTATAGTTTAAAGTTTCCATGTGCAATATTGGATGAGAAACAGGGTGAAGGGGGGAAGGAAACTGTGGTGATATAAACTGCTTTATTCACGATGAATAAAACCACTGTCTGTTTGAAGTGAGCCTTTGCTAGACCTAAAAGGCTCTATTTTCTCAATAACCTGATACCAGCTTTTGTCACTAGCCATGGCAGCTGCACTAAGCTGTGGGCTCCCTTGTGTTATTTTTATCCAAAATACTCACTGGATCCCACTTGGTCACCAGTATGTGCAAAGAAGTTTTGAGGGCCTGAATGCACCCATCTACTTCACAGGGATGAATGCCAGCCACATGGGCAAGAAGAAGCACTTTTATTAAGTGGCTGGGTAAGGCTCCCACTGCCCTCACAACAAGGTTCTTTAGTAAAAGCTGGATCAGAGAACTCAGCTGTGGCCAAGGGGCCTCAGCAAGGCTTCCTGTTCCCTCTCTCTGAATCAGAGAGTTCATGACCCAACCAGCTGCATAGAAGAGGTCTGCCCTTCTCAGAAAGGCCAGGCCCTTTATGGTCCATATGGAGGCAGAAATCAGAAGAGAAGACATTTAGTCATTTTAAAGAGGTTTTTTGAGAGAAAGAGGGAGAGAGAGCATGAGCAGGGGGAGGGACTGAGGGAGAAGGAGAAGCAGACTCCATGCTCAGCATAGAACCTGACACAGGGCTTGATCCCAGGACTCTGGGATCATGACCTGAGCCAAAGGCAGATGCTCAACCGACTGAGCCACTCAGGTGTCCAAGAAATTTAGTTATAAATCCCCACCCAGCAACAGACCATTTCTCTTCCTGGGCTAAGTCATGCTCTCAGACCTGGACCTGCCTCCCTTCCTCAGCACCTCTATCAGAACAATTTCTAAAACCCAGAGAGTGGCATAAACAACCTTGGGGTAGCCAAAGCTTATCTTCTCTGAGCCCCTTTTGACAGCAAAGTACACATACTGTCCATCAGGCCATCCCCCCTCCTCAAGCCTTTCCCCCAGCCAGAGTTCTGGGCGCCACCCCATCTTTAGCTGCTTTCACCCCCAGCCCAGCAGAGGCCGCTAGAGTAATGCAGATAGAGCCAGTGTTGCCAGGAGCAGGGAAAGGGCTCCCAACAGGGCCTCTGGGCGGTATAATAGTCTGTCCTTCAGAAGCTCTTAGGCCAAGAACCCAGCTGGGCCAGCACTCTGAGCCTCCTGCTTGGAGTTCCCCTCACCCCTCTCAGAAGTGAAGCTAGGGCCAGAGTACTTCCATTGTATGATTTTTAAAAATATGTTAACTAGTTCCATTTTTATGGCTCCGGATGTTTTTTTAATGTCCCCCCAAATTACTAAAATTGTGGTTTATTTCAAGTGTTTATATTTAGCAAATTAAACCTTATGATACTCCCACCTACCCTCAGCCCCATATACTGCAACATAATGGTACCATTCACAAGCTGTATGAAAACAATTTATAGCACACTATATAGTTGACATGGTCTTGGTAATGGGACAGGTTTGAGATGCACGTTTTTCCTGAGCCCAGTGAGTGATGGATACATAAGCCCCACATATAAGGTCTGAATGTAAGGCCCTTCATGAATGGGAGGCCCTAGCCAAATGGCCCTCCTAGTCTACTGTCTACTCTCCACCCCTGCCCTCCAAGGACCAAGCCATGGAGGAAGATTAAACTGAGTGCAGAGTGGAGAAGGGGTGTGTGTGTCAGAAGTTACTGGTCCCCCTCTTCCAGTTCCCAACCTGTCATCCTCAGATGGGGGGATGCATTCAGCGGGCTTCAGGGATGAATCTGGATGGCAAGAGGGAGGCCTCTCTGCTCCTAGCTGTTCTGTGTACAAGCCTCTGACACCCCAAAACCTCCACTCTAGGCCATTATTCCCACCCCCTAGGCCCCAGAGCCTTTTCCTGTGGTTGTGTTGTTTTTCTCAGAGCAGGAAGTCTTCCTGGAAATTCTCCAGGAATCCAACATCCTCCTTCTCACCCAGGGGACACTGGCCTCAGGCGCGCAGCCCACCCCACCCACCCCACCTCCACTCTGGGCTTAGACAGGACGCATCATCAACAGGAAATCATCTTCCCAGGAACTAGCATCTTGCCCTCAGAATGCTGTGGGCCTCTTCTCCTCAGGAACACTCAGAACAACCACCTTTTACAGTTGAAGAGAAAATAACAACCCAAATTTCCACAGCGCTGCTTATCTGCATGTCCTTTTTCTTGCCTGGGACCTGGAGGCTGAGCACCATGAACCACCCCACCACCACCACAACACACACACACACACACACACACACACACACACACTCCACTACCAAGATCTGTGGTTTCTGCTCTGGGGCTCAGCACTTTCAATCTCTTCCTCCTCTTTCAACTGTCAGAATCCCCATCTGATCTAGTTGTCATGGGAAATAATAAGGCCGACGTGAATGACTGGCAAGGACCCCAATATTCTCTCTCCTGGGAAGGTTATATTATAGACTGATAGCTCAGGTATCCTGAAGAGTCTATGCAACCCTAGTCCTCCTGGATGCTCCTGAAAGATGGGGTTCTATGGTCAAATATGTTTGGGGGACATCATATATATATATATATATATATATATATATATATATATATAATCCTTTATTCACAATGTTAAAGTCAAAAAAAGTCCTGAAAACAAAATTTTTCATCACTTGGGGTAAAACTTGACCTAAATGATGTGTAGTTTTTTTCAGATTCTTTATTTAACCTACTTGGTGTGACTGTCCATATGTTTTGCTGCAGAAGTATGTGATTACAGAGCCTGTTCCACTCTGGTGGGGATGCTATGGAAAAAATAGCACATTCACTATATTATCTTGTTAAAATATGAAAAATTCCAAATTCTGAATATATCTGTCCACAAGGGTTTTGGATTCTGGATTGTGAACTGCATACAACCCCTTGACTGGATATTTACCCTATCCATAGCATTTTAAGGCCCTGAGAAGCCTTGTCACCAAGAAACTAAACTTAAAGAGCATTCTCCAAATTTATTTGACTACAAAACTCTTTGTTCCACTTCATACCTATTAATACCTCACAGAACTTCCATGTGGACACTAGGAAAGTCTAACAGTGGATGCTTAGATATAGGAGAAGGTGGATCATCTTGAAAGCTCTTAGATCCTAGGTCCTAGGGAGAGTTTTTCCTTATTCTCAAGGCTAATGCTGTGGGAAAGAAGAAAATCTGGAGTAGGGCAGACTGAGGCAATACTCTGATGACTCATGTGGGTCTGGGACAGGGACAGGGCCTGCTAGAAAACCCAATTAGGACAGACACCTATGTCAAGACTCAAACTGGAGAGCATACAAGAATCAGAAGGGAAACAGTTAAAAGTTCAGCTGAAAGGGTGCCTGGGTGGCTCAGTGGTTAAGCATCTGCCTTTGGTTGAGGTCATGATCTCTGGGTTCTGGGATCCAGCCCTGGGATAGAGCCCTGGGATGTAGACCACATGAGACTTTCCTGCTCAGCAGGGAGTCTGCTTCTCCCTCAGTCCCTCCCCCTGCTCATGTCTCAAATACATAAAATTCTAAAATAAATCAATACATAAAAGTTCAGCTGAAGATCAGAAAAGCAAGAAATACAATTTAAAGCACGCGGAAGTCCAAATACCCAACACAAAAATCCTGGAAGCTAAGTTAACCGTTTGCCCCATCCTATGAGATTTTATATGCCTCCTATAAATATAAAGACCTACGCCCACTCTAGAGTTTGCATTACATAAAAAGAAATGAAAGCTCCTGGCTGGTGTGTTAAATCAGTGAAGAGGCAGCTAAGCACCTAATGCCTCCTCCTGACCCAGGTGAAAGGGATACTGAGCGATTTGTAAGAATAGCGAATTCAGGCAATAAGAGCTTCCAATATATTTCTTGTATCTTGGTCTCTGGCTGCAGCTGGATGTTATCATTCTTTTAAATTGCAAATTGGTAAAACAAAAAGAAAAATCATGTTGGGCTCAGTTACCATGTGTCAGTGGGACCAGAGCCGGGAGCTGCAGCCTGTCAGAGTATGCAGGTGAGGAGGTGTCATCCTGGCTAGGACTCCTTAGCAGTGTTGGGTCTGTTAGATGTCAGGAAACTCTTCAGAGTTAGCTCTGGGTGACCTGGAGGATAACTCATTAATGGCTATCTCTGAGCTCTTAAGGCTGGTGCTCTGGAACAGCATGAGCACACCGGGAAAAGGATATGCCAAATCCATCGCAGGCTTTGTTGTCGCTGACCCCTGCCTCTTGCTACTGTGAGTACAGTATGTTCAAGGCCTTTTTTAAAATGTCTCTTCCAAAAGTCTCACACTCAGCTTCTGGCTACCTCCCTATGCCTGCCCTCTCTATGGCTTATTCTTAGTCTCAGGGTTTCTCAACCTTGGCACTATTGACACCGGGGACCACATAGTTCTTTGCTGTGTGTAGCTGTTCTATGCACTGAAGAATGTTAACCCTAGATGCCAGTAGCATCTCCCCACTTACGGTAACCAAAACTGTTTCCAGAAACTTCCATCTCCAGAGGAGCAAAATCACCACTCCTTGTTGAGAACCACGGTTCTATGAATGAGGAGTTAGCATGACAGACTGAGCGAGACCCCAGTTCTGTCCTGGGCTAGCTGTATGCCTAGAATCAATAATATTTCCTAAATGACCCTATAGTATTTCTGGGTGAATTTAGCTTCTCTGATCCTCAATTTCCTCATAAAATAGAGGAAAATGATAATAAATATTTCATGGGCTTGTTGGGAGGGTTAAATGAAGTAACTCATGTAGAAAGATTAAAGTGCTTGGCACAAAGGAGCATTCCAATACCTGTGGTTTATTATTTACCCCTTTCCCCCCAGGGCTCCACACCTGCTTTCAGAGTGACCATTAACTGACCTTAAACTGCCTTATAAAACGTTTCAAAACATTTCATTCTGACCTTCCCTCTCAAACTTCATTTCCTTAACATTGCCTCCAGCTCAACACTCCAGACCTATTGACTGCTTGCAATTCCAGGGAAGCAGTCAACTTTTTTATGGCTCCTGTGGTCTTCGTGCATGCATGCTGTTCCTTATGCTCAGTACTCTCTTCCCCTCCCCTGGCTGACTGCTGCGTACCTTTCAGGTCTCAGTATGGGCAGCACCAAGTCCAGGAAGGCTTCACCTCTCAAGCCAGGGCAGAGGGAGCCTCCTTCCACTCCTGTCATTTTGTTTCTGACATTTGCATGGCCATTGCCCAGTTCTCTGAACTACTCTCCTGACTGGGATCTCTGTGAGGCAAGGGATGCTGTGTTGCTCTACGCAGAGTCTCTGGAACCTTGCTCAGTGCCTGATGTCCAACAGGGACTTTGTAACGTTTGTACAGTTGATGCCTAACTTGATGAACTGCTTCAACATTAATATGGAAAAATTTCTCTTCCTTCCCAGATAACCAGGCATTAATCTTTCCATTTGAATAGGTAGTATTTGAAAATGGAACAAAATTCGAGTTATTAAAAGGTATAGGGAGGGGGCCCCTGGGTGGTGCAGTTAGTTAAGCATCGATTCTTGGTTTCAGCTCAGGTCATGATTTCAGGGTCCTGTGATCAAGCCCCGAGTCAGAGTCCACACTCAGCATAGAGTCTGCTTAAGATTCTCTCTCTTCCTCTCCCTCTGCCCCTCCTGCTTGTGCTTTCTCTCTATCTCTCTCTCTCAATAAATAAATAAAATCTTAAAAAAAAGAAAAAAGATATGGAGAAGAGTAAGGCTCCCTCTCCCATCCTCCAGCTCCCTGGTCTCCCTCCCTAGAGGTCACTACAGTACTGGGAAGCCTTCCACTGATGTCCAACTATGTACTTAAGTGCTCCCCCACTGTCAGGACTCCAGCCCAGGCAGCCAGCATGCATCCTCTCCATTCCCCAAATCCCACTTGCCATACTCAAGAAAATGGATACCCTGGGGCAGGAAACAAACTTTTGACTCTTTTCAAAGGCAGCATGATAGGAGATGGCAGATGGCAGAGGTGACAGCAAGGGGGAAATCTGGTAGTTCCCAGCATGGCCACCACCCCGAAATCTCCTCAACTGTCTACACACACATGAACGCACGCACACACATACGTACACATACCCAGAATAAAAGCAGAAGCTGTGGGGACATCCCCTGGAGCACTGTCACCTGCAGAGCCTCATCCTCTCCCTCACTACCTTGAGAAATCTGAGGGAGAGGGAGGGTCAGGCCCAGCTTCAGGCTTCCTCCTTTCTCCACAATTAGAGGAAGCCAGTTTCAATGCTGAGTCATTTCCCATGGGGTTGGGCTTTACCTGGGGATCTGAGTCACCACACAGGTGCCAGTGAGGGAGAGGTGCTGTCCGATATGACACATCTGCTTGCCCAGGAAGGACATTAGCCATTGGGGCTTGTGGAAACTACTGCAAGTCTGACCCTGGGTGCTAAGAACCCATGCTGTTCTGTGAAGGACTTTGGAGTTCTGGGCCAAGGGCAAGTCTTTGACTCCTTTGCTTCTCTAACACCTTTTCCTTTCTCCTTCTCATCCCCCTCTACCCATGGGGAACGAGCCATCCTGACCTGCAGCTCCCAGCACCTCCGTGGATAAAGCCACAACACTCCTGAGAGGACAGGGGTAAAGGCCTCTGAGTCCCAGGCACTTCATGGGGCTTCAATAAATGTTATTTGCCTTCTCCTTTCTCTGGATTGAGGAGAAAGTCCAGGGCCTGAAAAGTACCAATAAGCATACTGATTCCAAGGTAGCCTCAGCACCTGACCTAATATCTCTCTCTCTCTCTCTTTTTAAGATTTATTTATTTATTCATGAGAGACACAGAGAGATAAAGAGGCAGAGACACAGGCAGAGGGAGAAGCAGGCTCTATGCAGGAAGCCCAATGCAGGACTCAATCTCCGGACTCCAGGACCACTCCCCAAGCCCAAGGCAGACACCCAACCGCCAAGCCACCCAGATGTCCCCTGACCTAATATCTCAACCATGCCAGGGGCTTCCCAGAGCTGGCCAGAGGTGACCAACCAAACCCTGGGAGAGGCTGGACTCTATCCTGGGAATCTTCACCTTGACTTGGCTTTCACTGTGCCTGTAGCAACTGTTTCCACTCCTATTAAGCTGTACTAACTGTAGTAGGCTTAATAATTGCCTCCCAAAGATGTCCACATCCTAATCCCCAGAATTTATGAATCCCAGTTTACATGGCAAAGGAGACTTTGCAGATGCAATTGAGTTAAGGATCTTGAGATGGGGAGATTATCCTGGATTATCCAGGTGGACCCAATGTCATCACAAGGGTCCTTATAAGAGGGAACAAGAGGAACCAGAGTGAAAAGAGGGTCTGTCACGATGTAAACAGAAGTCAGAGTGAAATGGGACCTGACTCCAAGGACGGAAGGCAGCCTTTAGAAGCTAAAAGGCAAGAAAAGAGATTCCGCCTAGAGCTTCAGTCTTACTGACTCATTTTGGACTTTTGACCTCTAGAACCATAAAATAATATATCTGGTTATTTTAAGCCACTAAATTTGTGGTCTTTTGTTACACTAACAGTAGAAACTAATACAGATTTTGGTACTGGGAGTAGGGTGTTGATATAACAAATACCTTAAAAACCAAGTAGCTTTGGAATTGGTCCATAGGCAGTGGACAGAAGAATTTTAAGAAGAATGATAGAAAAACCCTAGGCCGCCTTGAACAGACTTGTTAGTAGAACTATGGATGTTGAAAATTGCTAATGAGGAGTAAGAAGGAAGTGAGGAGCACAGTAGAGAGAAAACCTATTTTGTCTTAGAGAATATCTAAATCATCACAAACAGAATGCTAGTAAAAATATGAAAATTAGGGATCCCTGGGTGGCGCAGCGGTTTGGCGCCTGCCTTTGGCCCAGGGCGTGATCCTGGAGACCCAGGATCGAATCCCACATCGGGCTCCCGGTGCATGGAGCCTGCTTCTCCCTCTGCCTATGTCTCTGCGCCTCTCTCTCTCTCTCTCTCTGTGACTATCATAAATAAATAAAAAAACAATTTTTTTAAAAATATGAAAATTAAAGGAGTTGCTGGTGAAGGCTTAGAAGTAAGGAATATTTTATTGAAACCTGGAGGAAGGGACGCCTGGGTGGCTCAGTGGTTGAGTGTCTGCCTTTGGCTCAGGGTGTGATCCTGGAGTCCTGGGATCAAATCCCACATCAGGCTCCCTGCATGGAGCCTGCTTCTCCCTCTGCCTGTGTTTCTGCCTCTCCCTCTCTGTGTCTCTTGTGAATAAATAAATAAAATATTAAAAAAAAAAGAAACATGGAGGAAAGAGAGGAGGGGTCTTTGTTATATAGTGGTGGGAAACTTTTCCAAATTGTATCCTTCAGTTATATGGAAAGCAGAACTTGTGAGGAATGAACTTGGATATTTAGCTTAGGAGATTTCCAAAGAAAGTATTGAAGGTGCAATCTGGCTTATTTTTGTTCTTTATAGTAAAATGTGAGAGAAAGAGATAGAGGGAAGAACTATAAACAAAAGAGAAGTAGGACTAGTGATTTGGGAAATTCTCAGCCTATCTAGATTGGCAAGGGTGCTAAAATTAGAAGAATCACTGTCAGAAATGAATACTCTGGGGAGAAAGCCAAACGTGTGACTAGACAACCTTTTGTTAATGCCTTGAAGGATCAAAAGGTACTCATTTACACAGAGGACTCTTCCAAAAATATTAGGCATGTGACTCATGAAACCCCACCACCACCTCAGTAGAATCCAGAAATAGAGGTGGGACCATCCAGGAAAAATCTGTGGAGGAGACTTTTGTCTAATGAAGTGAATGTCTGTGACATACATGGGAGATCTACAGGCTCTTGGAAATTTTATACCATCAGAAACAATGTCAACTTGGATTGAAAGGGACAGAGAACAAACAAAATGAAAGAAATCTGATAGACTCCCAACATTCTATAGGCAAGAAACAAGATGATAAAAATTACTCAGTTGCAAACAGAATTATCCTTCAAGTAAAAGATGGAACAACTAAGAGAGAGGGGCAAGCCCAGAGGTCAGAGTCTCAAGCCCCAGAGGATTATTCCCAGGCCTTGAAACCTAAAGGAGTTTGCGCAGCTATATTTTGGAATTTCTTAGGACCAGTAACCTTTTTTCCTTTCATTTTCTCCCTTTTCTTGAGTAAGAATGTCTAAAACTATTATTCAATACCTATCCCTGAAAGCTGATGACTTGTTTCCTGACTTTCACCAGTGCACAGATGGAGGGAAAATGGATTGTACCCAGGGTCTCACTCATATTTTATTTAGAATATTTAGATGATGAGATGTAAAGGATTTTGAGCTGATAAGATTTTTTAAAGATTTTATTTATTTATTCATGAGAGACACAGAGAGAGAGGCAGAGACATAGGCAGAGGGAGAAGCAGGCTCCCTGTAGGGAGCCCAATGTGGGACTCGATCCCAAGACCCTGGGATCATGCCCTGAGCCAAAGGCAGACACTCAACCACTGAGCCACCCAGGTGTCCCAAGCTGATAAAATTTAGGTCAGATTTTAGACTTTGAGTGATACCCTGATGGATTGAGATTTTTGCAGGAGGTTGGAATAGAGTGGGTGTGTTTTGTATATGAAATAAATGTGAAGCTTTAGGGTCCAGAGGTTAAACGGTGGTAGGCTGAGTAATGACCCTCAAGAATATCCACATCTTAATTCCTGGAATCTGTGAATATGTTAGCTGACATGGCAAAAGGGACTTTGCTAATGTGATTAAGTTAAGGATTTTAAGATGGGGAGATTATTCTAGATTATCTGAGAGGGGACAGTGTAATCACAATGGATAAGGGGATTCTTCCAAGAGGGAAAAAGGAGGATCAGAGTGAGAGAAGATGTGATGACAGAAGCCAAGGCTGAAGTGATGTGGAGTCATGAGCCAGGGAATGTAGGTAGCCTCTAGAAGCTGGAAAAGGCAAAGAAATGGATTCTGCTCCCCTAGAGCCTCCAGAAGGAACACCGCCCTGCTGACCAATTTTGAACTTCTGACCTCAAGAACTATAGAATAATACATTTGTGTTATTTTAAATCACTAAATTGTAGTAATTTATTGCAACAGCAGTAGGAAACTAATACACTGACCCTCTTCATTCACCAAGTTCCATACCATTCAAGCCAACCTGCTCATCTTCCACCTGAGACACTCTGCCTTTTTATCTCCTCTAGACTTCCAACTTGACATTTATAACTAATTTCCCCTCCAGACTTCCACCAACTCTTTCCTTGGCACTCCTTCACTTTCTCTTGTTTCCTGATCCTTCGCAGATCTGCATTAGCCTTTAACTGGATGGTTTAACCTAAACAATATATTAAAATCATTTGGATGTGGCTGGATGGGATGGGGGTAAGGGAGGGGGAAGATTTGTAAAAATATTGAAGCCCCAGCCTGGACAGACTAAAGCAGACTCTCAGGTATGTCATTATTAAAGCTCCCAGGTGGTTCTAATGTGCATACTATCATTGAGAACACCTGCCAACGTGTTGCTCCAGGGTTATCAAACTTTCATATGCATAAAAATTACCTAGAGAACTCTGAATGTAAGTGCCAGGATCTCAGGCCCAGAGTCTGGTTCAATACATTAGATACTCACATCCTACTCTTCTGACAATCTCCCCAGAGGGTAAGATGCAGGTGGCATTTGGAACTTTAAGAGACATTTCCACAGCCTCCTGTCTGCTCTCTCCCCCAAGAGACTCAGCTAATTGATAAGATGAATTCCTTAGATCAATGATTTTCAATCTTTGATGAATATCAGAAGCACCTAGGGAGCTTGCTAAAAATACAGTTTCCCAGACGCCAATCCAGTTTCGTTTAACCAGGTTATGGTTAACAAGCTCACCAGGAGGTTTGGGTTCATACTGCAGTCTGAGAATAAGTGCCTTAAATCAGTGATTCTCAAATTTGAGTATGTAACAGAATCACCTGCAGGGCTTCTTAAAACAGATTGTTGGGCTCCAACTCTAGAGTTTTTAATTCAGTTAGTCTGGGATAGGGCCTAATAATTTGCATTTCTAACAAGTGCCAGGTGATGCTGAAGTTGCTGATTTAAGAACCAAACTTGGAGGACCACTACCTTGTTTGTTTGTTTGTTTGTTTGTTTGTTTGTTTGTTTGTTTAAAATAAGCTATATGCCCAAAGTGGGACTTGAACTTGTACTTACAACTGAGATCTGGGGTCCTTTACTCTACCGACTGAGTCAGCCAGGAGCCCCAGAGAACCACCACTTTAGATTGATGTTCTAAGCAAAGTGTTTATTTCTTCATATGCCTTTCTCCATCCTTTCTCCTGATTCAGCCATGAAAGAGTCAGCCAAGGAGAAAGAAAGGGCTAAGGCAAGTAGCCAAAGGAGTTTTGACCTGAGGAGGTTAAAAGAAAGGCTATCAGAGAAGGACTTCTGGTAAGCTCACCATAGGGGCATCCTAGACCAAATCTAATAGGTCTCCAAGGCCAGGGATGGTGGCCAAAGTCCAGTGAAAAATAAGAGTGATATGATCAATAGCTGTTCACACACACACACACACACACACACACACACACACACACATGTCAAGCCCTACTGGGACTCAAGGGCTTACAGCTACCCTAGCAGAGTCTCTCAGCCTGTGATGGCATGCAGGTAAAGTAAGTAATAAGAGAAAATTTGAGGTCACCTTTGTCACCAAAGTAATTAGAGGAAAAGCCAAGCTGAGACTATAGAGTCCTGCTCACCAATAGTATTGACCTCAGCTTATACACATGCTCTAGAGAAGAGAACTAAAGAGACCAAAAAGCAAAGATGGGAAGAGCCAGATGAAAGAGGAAAGTCATTCCCTGTCCTTTTATTAAGAGGGAGTGAAAAATTAAGGGCAACTGGCGGGGGGATGGAAGGATTGGGCTGGGAACGCAACCAAAGTCTTTATTTATTTTATTTATTACTAAATCCATTTTATTTTCATACTCTGCATGCAGGAATTGGCTATGTGCTAAGTGCATGTGACCTGCTCAAACACCAGAAGTCATGTCTCAGTTTTAGGAAGCGAGAGAGCAAACAGCTAGAGCTAGTCTGCAGATCCCCTTATATGTACCAAAAGCCTATGCACTAACTTACTGACAGTGCATCACAGGACTGGAGGTTTTGGAGAAGTTCCTGGAGTCAGAACCCCAGTCACAGGGCTGAACAGACTAGGGATGTTTAGGCAACAAGCATCAATGTCTGCAGGTTTGGATAACATCACTGCTTAGTGATCCTGGTGATTAAGAAGTTCTCCAACTGGGTGGACTGAGTCACAGAGGCCATCAGCAGGTCTAGCTTGCCTTGTAGATACTGATCCTCCAAATTCCACCAGTAATAACTCTAATTTGTTCAACTACCTACTAGATATGGCTTTAGGGAAATCACTTATGGTAGAAGCTCAGCTATAAATTTATGCAATTATCTTACCTGTCTGAAGACTGGAAGCTAAGCCAAATGATACTCCTTCTCCTTGCACCCCCCAGCCAGGCGCCAAGTTAATCCTATCTTCACAAAATCTCCCATATCTGCACACTCTCCTCACACCCCACTGCGACTGTCCTGGTTCAGACCCTCTGTAGCTCCCACTTGGCTCAGCATAGTGGTCTCTGAACCCACTTTCCCTGTCCATAATATCATCTAGGCCCAAGAATCTTCTTTTAATCCATATTTTATACTACTACCACATGTCACATGACTCTCCACCACAATGAAGTCCAAATTCCTTCATGTGGCAGGCAAGGTCCTCTGGGTTCTATCTATCTCTCACCAATCCCTCCAGACAAATCACCTGTATGAAACTGGCTTTATACCCCATCTACCTGAACAACCTGCAGTTCCTTAGTGCCCCCTTGCTCTCTCCTGCCTCTTTACTTTTGCACATGCTGTGTCCTCTGCTCAGATTGTCATTTCCTCCTTCCATATTTGCCCTCCAAGACCCCATTCTTATCCATCCATGACCATCATGCACATCTTCCTCATAGCTATAGGAACGTTGTACCCCGTTTATTTGCTTGTCTCTTTTCCAAGTTGACCTTTTACTCCCACTGAAGCTGAGACTGGGGCTTTAACTTCCACATCCAGTACATAGCACAGTGCCAGGCCTGCAAGAAACTCTCAGTGTTTGTTACATGAATGAAAGATAAATCAACGAATCAATGAGTATCTTGAGTGCCCTCCCACCCCCCAATACTCATCAGCTTGGTCTGAGCATCCTTCTTGTAGAAGTCCTTTTAAAAAAATGCAGTGTCCTTGGGCTGGTAGCATATTAAAGTTAATGAGTTATTTTAGACTTTAACTGCAAGCAAAACAAGGGCACCAAAAAAAAAAAAAAAAAAGCCCCAGGAAAGGAGGTATTAAGGCAAGGGTGGGGAGGGCACCTACATTTCCTTTTAAATGCAAATAATATTGCTTCATATGTATATACAGTTTATAAAGAACTTTCACATACTTTACCTATGATGCCTGGATCCAGAAAGGTAGGTTGGATGAATGTTATTAGCTACATTGTATGGACAAGGCTTGGAGATACTTGTAACACCTAGGAAAAGGCTTATGACAAAACAGTCAAAGGAAAAGGACAAGATACAAAATTATGTGTAGAATGTGAACACAACTAGGTAAAAAGCAAATAGAAAAAAAGAAATACATCAGAATGCATTCATTCAATAAAAATTTGTTAAATGTCTGCCATATTCTAGACATCATGCTAGGTGCTGGGGATACAGTAGTGATCAAAAACATATTGTCCCTCGTGGAGGTTATAATCTGATGAAAAAGCAAACATCAATCAAATACTGATGTAGCAAAGACAAAATTGCAACAATTACAAGTGCATTAAAGAGGTGATACTTTGTTGCCATGACATTATAGACAGAGGGATCTTTTTTTTTAAGATTTTATTTATTTATTCATGAGAGACACACACACAGAGAAAGAGGCAGAGACACAGGCAGAGGGAGAAGTAGCCTCCATGCAGGGAGCCCAATGCAGGACTCGATCTTGGGTCTCCAGGACCAGGCACTGTGGGCTGAAGGCAGCGCTAAACCGCTGAGCCACCCGGGCTGCCTCTAGACAGAGGAATCTTATATAAATAGAGGTAGCCCAGGAAAGACTTCCTTGAGGAAATGATCTCTGAAGCACAAGAGATAACCAGTCAAAGAAAGTCTCAGGCATGAGATGTCTGGGCAGCTCACTGGTTGAGCATCTGCCTTTGGCTCAGGGTGTGATCCCAGGGTTCGGGATCCGGTCCTGGATCGGGCTCCCTGCATGGAGCCTGCTTCTCCCTCTGCCTGTGTCTCTGCTTCTCTCTGTGTGTCTCTCATGAATAAATAAATAAAGTCTTAAAAAAAAAAAAAGTCCCAGGCAGAAGAAACGTTATGAACAAGGGCCCCATGATAATAAGAAAGGGGCTGATGAGTAAGAGAATTGCATAGTAGAGCAAGACTGGGAGAGGTTGGTTCCAGGTGGTGCTGGAGAGAAAATAGGGACCAGACACTGCCGGATACAGCCAGCCAGGAGCAATGGGAGTCATTAGGCACGCCTTCATTTTCAAAAGATTTTCCCAGAATGGATTGGTGGGGTGTGTGGGAGGAAGTTGGGGTAGAGATAGAATCAATGGGGGAAGCCAGTTGGGAAGCTATAGTGGTAGTTGAAGCAGGAGCTAATGGCGGCTCTACACAGGTGCAAATGAAAAAGGGATGACTTCAAGAGCTATGAGGCAAATTGCCAGGATGGGATGAGGGGTGTGAGGGGAGAGAAGCATCAGGAGACTCCTGGGTTTCTGGATGTGAATGGAGGTGGTGCCATCACCCAAGTCAGAGAGTGATAGAATAAGTTCACCAGGTTGGGGTCTGAAGAAAGGGCCAATTTGGGGCAGGTTGAGTTTGAGGTGCCCTGTGTGAGACAACCAAAAGAGGGTGTCAAGTAGACAACAGAAAATAAGGGCAGGTCTGGCTGGAAATAACCATTTGCAAGTCAACTGTTTATTGGTGGTAATTTAAGCCTGGGTGTGAACGAGACTGTGAGAGAAAGTTTAAGGTGGGAAGAGGAGAAGGTCTAGGATGAGGCCTTAGGGAACCTGATATTCAGGGCCACTAGAGGAGGTTGATTGCAAAGGAGACACAAGAAACCAGAGATGTTAACAACAGCTATGAAATCCTATGGGAATATTTTATTTTCACAGTTACTTTAAAAATTGGGTGGAATTTTTTTTTTTTTTAAGATCCATCCATTTATTCTAGAGAGGGGAGGGGAGGGGCAGAGGAAGAGGGAGAGAGAGAATCCCAGGCAGACTCCCTGCTGAGAGCAGAACCCAACATGCGGCTCTACTCCACAATCTCAAGATCATGACCAGAACTGAAATCAAGAGTCTAATGTTAAAAAAAAAAAAAAAAAAGAGTCTAATGTTTAACTGACTGAGCCACCCAGGTGCCCCTACTGGGGAAAATTTTTAGTTAAGGAAAAAAACCCTTGGGCAGTCCAGGTGGCTCAGCGGTTTAGCGCCGCCTTCAGCCCAGGCCCTGGTCCTGGAGACCTGGGATCGAGTCCCACGTCGGGCTCCCTGCATGCACCTGCTTCTCCCTCTGCCTGTGTCTCTGCCTCTCTCTCTCTGTGTCTCTCATGAATAAATAAATAAATAAAATATTTTTTTAAAAAAAGGAAAAAGACTTTTTATGACTTCTGGACCTCAATTATCTTTCTGGATTTTGAAAAATAGTACCCATGGGCAAGAGGTGGTATTCAAAACATTTAATTAGCAGGTCTTCAGAGTACCAACACTTGGATGGCAGCTGGAGTAGAGATGGGTCTCAGAGGCTTTTGCTAGGGAGCCCTCTGCCCACTTTTAACCCTATGGTTGCTGGATCATGAAGTGGAAAGCGGCTGGGTGGCAGGAGGCCACATGGAAGGGATTTTGGAACAATAGCTATTTCGTGATTGCTACTGATTATCAGCCCTGCCTAAGGGTCCTCACCAACTGGATCCCACCAGCTCCCCCCACCTCCCATTTTCTGCCTACTTGTTGCCAATGCTCAAATGCTTTTCTCTACCACAGCAGTTTATTCATCATTTCTTCCTTTTTTTAAAAAGATTTTATTCATTTATTCATGAGAGACACGAAAAGAGGCAGATATAGGCAGAGGGAGAAGCAGGCTCCATGCAGGGAGCCCGCTGTGGGACCTGATCCTAGGACTCCAGGATCACACCCTGGGCCAAAGGTAGGCACTCAACTGCTAAGCAACCCAGGCATCCCCATTTCTTCCTTCTTTAAAAAGTAATCTCAATGCTAAATGTGGGGCTTAAACTCATGACCCCAAGATCAAGAGTCACACACTCTAATGACTGAGTTATCCAGGCACCCCTAGTCATCATTTCTTGAGAATCCCTTGCCTTTTCATGTCTTCATGATCTTACCTATGCCTAGAATGCCTTTCTCCTCCTTGTTTGGCAAATTTCTTTGCATCTTTATAGGCCCAGGTAAAACATCACCTCCTCTATAAAATCTTCCTTGACTTCCCAAGGTAGAATTAATTGCCTCTTTATTACTGTTCTGTGAATATACATACTTTTATTATAGCATTTATCACATTGAATTGTGTCTTGGTTCTGTCTCCTTCACAAAGTTGTGAGCTCTTTTTTTTTTAATTTTTTTTTAATTTTTATTTATTTATGATAGTCACAGAGAGAGAGAGAGGCAGAGACACAGGCAGAGGGAGAAGCAGGCTCCATGCACCGGGAGCCCGATGTGGGATTCGATCCCGGGTCTCCAGGATCGCGCCCTGGGCCAAAGGCAGGCGCCAAACCGCTGCGCCACCCAGGGATCCCAGTTGTGAGCTCTTTGAGGACTAGGACTGTGTCCCATTCATTCTTATACCCCAGCATCTACAACAATGCCTGGTGTCCATGTACTTGATTTTTTTTTTAATTTGTTGAATGATTCTCGAATAGGACTGCAAGGTCAGAAGGGGGCCTATGCTATCTTTTCTCCCAGCTGGCTATTTAAAACTCAGCAACAGCCCTGATACATGCTACAACACTGATGAAACTGAAGACATTATGGCAAGCCAAAGAAGTCAGTTACAAAAGACCACATATTCTATGATCCCAGTTGCGTGAAATGTCCAGCAGAGGCAAAGCCACAGAAGCAGAAAGTGGATTAGGAGCTTGAGGGGATGGGGAAGAAAAAAAGAGTGACAGCTAAGGAGTATGGAGTTTCTTTTTGAGGTGGTAAAAACGTTCTTGCACCGACTGTGGTGGTGTTGCACACCTCTGTGGATATAAAAATCATTAAGTTGTGTACTCTAAAGGTGAATTGTATGGTGTGTGAATTATATCTCAATAGTACTGTTATTTTAAAAACACCTGTTACATAAAAAAAAACAAACACAAAACCAAAAAACAAAACAAAAAGAAACCCCACCACTGTGTCTGATTCCAAAGGAAGATTCAAATGTTTGCTGCTGTTGAGGAAGATGGTCACACTGGGAGTGTGGAGAGGTAGGTGAGGCACGTGGTTGTTGTGGGGGGTTGTCATACGTGGAAATCAAGTTGAGTCCTTGTAATAAAACGGGCCACAGAATATTTCAGAAGGAGGGGTTCTGGTGAAAACGGAAACCACTTCAATGAAATCAGGTTTCAGCAAAAAAGGGATGAGGTTAGCTCGAGAAGAGTGAAATTTTACTTTGAAACTGGTGGCTGAGTATGGTCTCCTCACTTGGCCTGGGAATTTTTTAAGAGGAAAGAGAATATGTAATATAGTATAAAATAAAATAAAATAAAATAAAATAAAATAAAATAATATAAAATAATATAATATAATATAATATAATATAATATAATATAATATAATATAATATAATATAGGCGGGGGGGGGCAGGGAACCTCTGATACACTCAGCCTGTAAACCCAGCATCTAGGAAGTAGGGAGCTTGAAAGGAGGCTGCCCTCCTTTTCCCAGGCTGGGAGCTGCTGGAAGGTCCTTTGTCACAGTGCAGGGCCTGCAGACTCTGAAGCCTGACTCTTCCACTTACCAGATGTAATGTTTTGGGAAAAGGGAAAATCATTCAACCTTAGTGCCTCCACTGTCTCTACCATAAAATGGGGGTAGTGATAGCACATTCCTCACAGGACTGTTGTGAGGATTAAACCAGTGAAGATTTTTTAAAAAGACTTTATTTATTCGTGAGACACAGACAGAGGCAGAGACATAGGCAGAGGGAGTAGCAGGCTCCCTGCGGGAAGCCTAGGGTGGGACTAGATCCCAGGGCCCTGGGATCACACCCTGAGCCAAAGGCAGATGCTCAACCACTGAGCCACCCTGGTGCCTCTCATATGAAGAACTTACAGTGTCCAGTACAGGAGTGCCTGGCTGGTTCAGTGGGTAGAGCATGTGACTCTTGATCTTGGGGTCATAAATTCAAACCCCATGTTGGGCATAGAATTTGCTTAAAAAAACAAAACCAAAACAAAACCCAGTGCCCTGTACATAGTGAGGATGAGAAGAAGGCAGTCCCTAAAGGGATGGACACGTTAGTGTCTAGAGCCACAATACTGGTGGCTGGAGAAGTGGCTGTTCCCTGGATAGCCTTGAGAGAGATTGGGGAAGAGGTAGCAACTGGTGCTGGTGATAGTGGCGGCAGTGGCCGGGAGGTGGGGGTGTCAGGTCAGGGTGGTGGCTGGGAAATGGTCTGAAGAGTTAGCAGCAGCATTGCTCAACCCTGCCGGTGGGGCTCAGACTTCCTGTTTTCAGTGTCTGTGAGCCCTGATGCTGGAACTACTCATGTTGGAACAAGATCTTTCTTGGCCCCTGAGGCAGTGGGGGGGGGGGGGATGCAGAGGCTATGAAGCAGCTCAGCTTGGGCTGGGCCCCTTAGCTTCACATCATGCCTTTTCTTTCCTGGCAAGCTTTAGCTCCCATAAAACCCTCTCATGCAATCCTGGGGTGGAGGAGAGGAGGGGGCTCCTGCTCGATTCTTTAAGAATTTACAAAGTTTTGTCATAACAGCCAACGTTTTTGTGCCTTTACTAGGTGCCAGTATTGTACTAAGAGATTTGGGAACTCGTGAATCCTTGTAACATTCCTGGGAGGTAGATATTATTATCTCTTTTTCACAGATGGGGAAACTGGCACAGAGCCCCAAGTCACACAGTTAGTGTCAGAGCCAGGGTTCTAGTCCAGACTACCTGACTCTATAAACCATGCTCTGAACCACTGTATTACAATAAATAACTTGGCCTGCTATATTATAGGGATTAAAAACAAAATACTCTGGGTTCCTGCTCGCCAGTTGCCCAAGGTCTAGGGAGCCTCTGAATCGGAAGCCCACGAGACATTGCACCCTCAAACTCCACTAAAAAAACTGACTATTCATGCAGAGGACACATTCTGACCATATCTTGAATTTACTTGGACCTTCAGGTAATCTGGCCAGTTGTCCCCAAAGGATCTCAATCGAGAGTGCTTATCAGAAACATCTGGTGAAAAAAAGAAAAAGAAACCTCTGGGGAATTTTTCTAAACTCACAAGACCTGGCACCAGCCCTGACCTGAATCACAATCTCTATGGGTGGAGCATTGGCATGTATATATTTTTTAAAATGTTCTTAGGTGACTTGGTTAAGAAACACTGCCAAAACCCATTAACATAGCTTGGAAATTTCAACATTTTACCATCCAGTTGTATCTCCCCACCTGCCTTCTATACCCCAGTTCTCCAGAAGTCAATGTTTGGTTCAAAATGTGTGGCCACCTCCATTAGGATACCACCTAGCTCTAGATTCTGAGTCCCCTAATATTTGGGATAGCAGTGACTGGTCATGAGCTCCATTAACATACTGAGAAAACTTAGCACCAGACCCTCACACAGATGATGGGAAATTGTTTTCTGTTCCCTGAATGCCACACTCAAGCTGGGCTGGGTTTTAGATCAGCAATTTGCACTCATGCAGGTGTTCTGCTTGGTTGAGGTCAGCCCCAGGGTTATTATGAACAAGGTGAAGAGAATATGGTGGGGCCTATCCTAGCGGATCACTGTGTACAGCTGTACAAGATGTGCACTGTACAAAGGCATCAGTCTAATTGACAGTTGATATCAAGCCTGCACACCATGTGCTTATGTGATATGGAGGACCTACTCTATAACTCTTCTAGACTCTACTTCCCAAAGCCCCATTAAGTCCAGAGATTCAGGCCCCCAAGAAACTCTGGGGTATATGCCACCACCATTATTTTCCACTTTTTAAGCTTCCCAACTTCCTCTCATACAAGTACCAAGAAGGAACCAAAGTCTTCAGAAAAATCACATTTTATTGATCTTTATTCAAAATTATAAAAATAGATATAAATAAAAATAGCAGAATATAATTATTAAATATTCAGTGTACACGAGTGGTCCTCACCTCACCCAGTGAGGATTGGATAAACTCAGCTGAAAGGTCAGAAGGGATAACTGGCCAAGAAAGAACATCTATGTAAAAATGAAACTGAAAATTTAGTGCTGGTCACAGGCCATGCCCCAGAATGATACATTCATAGGCATCATCACATGAGAGGCCCAAGAGGCCCTAGGAGTGACCTCTCCAGACCATTTTATGTGACATCAAAGTACACTCAGTTTAGGGAAATATCTAGACTTGCAGTCAAACTCAGGAACACTAGCTGTTACACACACTGACACTCAGCCTGTGCACCAGTGTACAAACATATACACACATATATAATATTTCCTGATACATTCATGGAATGTCAGAGCCCTTCCATCAAGTCATTAGTGTCTCCACTCCCCAAGCCACTGTTCAACAGTGGCCACGCTCCCTCAAGAGACCTCTGTTCTGTTCTACTTCCTAATTAAGAAATTATTCATTTCCCAACAGTGGGCCTCATGAATGCCCGCTGTTGGGGGAGCTGGCTCTCTTTCTACCTATGCTCAGGAAATGGCATTTTTCACTCCAGGAGGCTTTAGTTCAGAGAAAGACAAACAACTGGTCAGTACCATCCTGGGTCAGGGCCATTCCTCCATCCTGGCCTCAAGAGATCTGGGCACTCAGCACCCAGGCCTGTATCTGAAGATCAAGCTATTGCTGCTCACCCTGGTGGGCAGTACAAGCAAAATCATCTCTGTAATAGCCTATCTTCCTCAGTTCCTTCCTTATAGAGAGCTGATGCAGATGGTTCTATAGCAAAAATGATAGTCAGCATGGGAGTGGGTGGACCCCTCTCTTCCCTTGGCCCCTTGGGGAGCCTCAGAGGGTTAGGCCATTCTGTTCCCCTATGTGCCTGTGGATCCAAGGCAGGAAGCGTGAGACCCTTGTGTAGACGCCTGGCTTGTTCTTCATGGCACATCCACTGCCCCAGCTCACAATCCCAGTCAAAGTCAGGCGGCCTTGGGTAGAGCAGACCAGGGGCCCCCCGGAGTCTCCCTGTTAAGCCAAAGACACAGAAAGTGAGCCCTGGGAAAAGTGAGGAGGGGCCCATCTGACCCAATCACCCAGTCATCCCCAAAAGAAAGAAAGAGTTTCTTAGTTTTAAAATCTTTAGTGATTCCGCATTTCCTACCATATCAAGTTTAAAATACTCTGCTTGGCTTACAAAGCCCAGCTATCTGCCACAATTCCATCTGCATTCTCAGGTTCTTTTCCTCCCCATCCTGGAATATGCCATGATCATTCTCATTTTTGTATCTTTCAATGGGAATGTTCTCCTTTCTTCCCCCTGTCTCCTCAGATGCCTACTGAGTCACATTCTCTTTAAAGCCTCCCCTCTTGAATCCCTGGGTGGCGCAGCAGTTTGGCGCCTGCATTTGGCCCGGGGCGTGATCCTGGAGAACCGGGATCGAGTCCCACGTCGGGCTCCCGGTGCATGGAGCTTGCTTCTCCCTCTGCCTGTGTCTCTGCCTCTCTCTCTCTCTCTGTGTGTGTGACTATCATAAATAAATAAAAATTAAAAAAAAAAGCCTCCCCTCTTGACCACCTAATTGGCACTCACCCCTCGCTCCCAAACATCTGATCATTTACAATTTATACCAGGCCCTGAGCACTGAGTAGCATTATTTTTCTATTGTTCTCCTCTTTTATGGCCTTATTTCCTTCCTGTCTCCAGCCTGAAGTGCCTAGCACAGAGCCAGGCTCACAACTGTTTGGTAAACACATAAAGATCAGTTTAAACTGTCTAAGGCCTGAGCTCCTAATTCTGACTTCTTGGGGCTCTGGCTGGAGAGAGGCTCCCCAAAGCTGGCAGGGACAGGCCCACGAGCCCTGGGGAGTTCTGGGGGTGACAGGAAGAGAGGCTGGAACTCTCACCTGGCAGGAATCTGTTTCCCACTCTGGGTCAGCAGCACACAGCATTTGGTCGGTGACTTCAGAGCCATAGTAGTGGGGCTGCTGACACTCCTGGTGGGAAACCAGCTTCACAACAGTCATTTTCAGCTGCTCTGGATAGAGATAGTCAGCTAGATGGAGTAAACAAGGAGAAGTTTACATGAAGATGTGTCTGTCCAACCTTCCCACTGGGACCCTTGGCCAGGGAGGGGACCAAAAGGTGCTCCTGTCAGGGAAAGCCTTTACTCTTTCTGTCCCAAATCTGAGCTTTTACCTCATGTATAGCCTCTTACCCCCAATCTATTTACCTTAAAGATCCATCACTCCCTAAACAGTGCTCCCCATTCCATCCCTAAACCCATATGCTACCTCCACAATGCTCCCATCTCTATCTCCACGTTCCTCTCTTGTTCAAATTGAGCTCACCTCCAGGCGACAAGACTCCCCCAGGACCCTCTCAGCCAGCCCCAAATGTCACTTACTGGAATTCTCTTTTCCAAAGCCACTGATCTCACAGCTTGCACCAAAATGAGCATCACCATGTGATGGAGGGAGGCAGATGGTTTGTATGGACCTGGATGGCTGAGCACACTGGCCCTCATCAGAACGGATCTTCAGCAAGGCTGAAGGGGGAAGAGGGAAGCAGGAGAGGTCAGGGGGAAAGATCTCTACCTGATCAGGCGGCCACCGTCTCTCCCCTCCAAATGCTGAAGAATTGGATGTTTATCCCCAAATCAGGGACAGAGGTCATCCTGGAAAGTCTGCTGATAGCTTATTACCTGAAACAAGCCTCCCCTGTCCCATGCCTCAAGGGCTTTGTTCCAGCTGCTGACATAAGACTCGGCCAGTCAGGGCTGCTATATACAGATGTATGGGTGGCTGAGGTAGATGGGCTAAATTCAGCCCAATGCTGAATTTCCAGATCCTGGGACAGGCAGAGGTTGCATCCAACAAAAGAAGGGGCCTCTCAGCCCAAGTCATACGCACATGGGGCCATTGACATCTAGATGAGGCTAAATGTTTGGAAATTCAAGAACTCTTACGGAGGAGCAGCAGGCCCCTCACATATGTCCCTTTATTATATAAAACAGGATTTTCAGTTCCCCCTAACAACCTCAATCTCCCATTTGGTTCTCTTCTTGGACCCCACTTCCTCCAATCATCATCTTTATGGCAGAAAAGGGTTTTCCACTCACCAATATCATTGTGGTGAGCAAGACTGTCAGCACTATAGTCCTCATGCAAGATGAGCTTTTCCACCTCAAACTTCATCTCCCCAAGTGTTTTGGAGATACGCTTTGACCGACCCAGGTAGACAATGTAGTCCTCCTTCTTCTGGGAGTTACTGTAGGAGGGGAGACTTGTCAGATAGTCTGATCTCATGAGATCTTGTCATTTCCCCTCCACAGCAACCTCAGAGCACGACTTGTCCCCAAGGCCATGGACTGCATGGAGAGGGCTTAAGGGGGGTGGAATTTAAGTGGAATCCTTTGCTGGGAAGGAGAATGGGATGTTTTTGGGGTAAGGCAGGAGGGTCAGGGAGAAGAGACGGAGGGACTTACATGAAGCAGTGTGTGGCACTGACCACCCAGCAAGGACTAATGAGGCTGCCACCACACTGATAGGTGACAGAGCCTCCACGGTGCTTCCTGTAGATGGCTGCAAACCAAGGCTGGTTCTCGATGGTGGTGAATTCTCCACCAATAATCTTAAAGCGAGGCCTCAGAGCCTTCTGGCCACATTGAAACTCTGCTTTTTCTGGAGGAGAGTGGGGATTTTTTTCTGGAGAAGAAAGAAAACGATGTCTTAGGGAGGCAAGTAGGATAGTGTCCCTGTCTTGTCCTCTGACCTCCCAGTTTTTCAAGGCCAGGCAGGCCTCCCTCCTCCACCCTCTTGTGATGGGATAAAGGGACATATAAGTTTGTCCCCTTCCACCTGACTGTCATAAACAGGTCAGTGACACTCACCAAAAGAGCAGTGCTGCACCGTGCACTCCTGGACAAGCTGCATCAGGCCAACCTGCACATAGCACCACGGCTTTCTCTGGTGGTCCGGGTTCCTGGTAGCACAGAGAGGTTAGGGGGAGTGTCATTCCAACCCAGAATGCATTTTCTTCCCCTCCAGGGAAAAGTCAGCCAGAGGCCTTGCTATTCTCATGCTTATGGACAGCACTCTGGAAATATAGGGGACGGTAACAGGGTCCCTGTGGGGCTACCAGAGACTCTTTGCTGCTCCCACCTCACCTGCAGTAATTGTGTTTGCCCAGGCCCAGCTGAAGGGCATCAGGTCTGAGGGCGTGGTACTGTTTCAGAAGAACAGCTGCAGAGTTCCAGGCCAGGCAGGGCCGGCCCCTGGTGTTGGTGTTGGCCTTCCCGCGGTAAGAGTGACCATTCCCCTCGTAGCAGGTTTTTGATGTATCTAAGGAAGAATGGGAGGATGAGAGATATTAGAAAGAAGAGGAAATTCAGACAGGTATTTTAGAGAGCCTATCAGGCCTCACATGATTTCAGGCCCAGCAGAAAGCACTAGAAAGGGTTTCCTTCCCTCCTCATCACACATTTGCACAACCACAGATTCACGAAACAGCATGTGTTTATGCTCCACTGTGTATATCACACAGGGATGAAGATGTTCCCCGCTCCACCTCCAGCTCCTGACTCCTGCCTGCTCTTGCACCTTGCCCATCCTCCCTGTCCCCAAGTCTCTGTTGCCCCCTCCTCCCCACATAGAGTCAGGATCCCCATACCTATCTCACAGTGTTCCCCCTGGAATTTCTTTGGGCAGTTGCATCGCTGAATGTTGGAGAAGTACTTGTAGGACACGCACGTTCCTCCGTTCAGACAGCTGCAGTTTGCTGGAGATCATAGAGATGGAAGGGTAAGCAAGGGGGGGGGGCGCAGGAGCAGGCAAGGGGGGAGCCAGGCCTGCAGCGCCCTCTGGGAGGGGCCGCCCCCTGAGGCTTCTGCAAGTGGTCTGTGCAGCCAGATATTGTGCAACGGGTGGATACTCACATGCGCTAGACACTGGATGAAACTCATGGCTGCCCTGGAAGAGATGGAGGCGAGAAGTTCATCCAAGGTCCCAGGCTCCTGGGCCTCAAAGATGAGGAAACACTGGCCCCAATCCCAAATCTCACCCTTTCCTCCGTGTCCCTCTGTCCTCTCCTTGTTCACATCTAACTAGCCCTCAAGTGCAAGATCGTAGGTTTCAAGCAGGGAGAAACGGATGGACTCGAGCTGGGGTCACAGAGCCGGCAAGGAGGCTGGCGCGGTCTCTGGGGCTTCTTCCCCCCTTGCCCCAAAGTGGGAACTCCCTGAGCCGTCAGGATGCTCACGGCCACATCTGTCCTCCTCCCCCTGACGGGGTCCGGCCCCGCGGTTGCTGGAACCCGGGGCACTCCGGCCCCCTAGGCCGCCCCCCGCCCCCCTCGGGCCGCGGGAGCCAGAGCGGGAAAGCCGCTAATTCGAGAGTCGCTCACCACTAGGGCGCCCAGGAGCAGGCACGTCATCAGGGCTCTCATGGTGGCGGGGCTGAGGCTCCGGGCAGCGGCTCTGCTCGGGAGGGAGAGGTCAACTTGAGAAGGACGCGGGGGAGCGAGGACGTGGGCCGGGGGTGCCGGCAGCTCGGGGCAGGGCCGGGGCGCGGGCGGGGCTCCCCGCGGGGGGATGCCCGGCGAGGCGCACCGGCGCGGGCAGCGCTGACTCAGGCTCGGCGGGGCCGGGCCGGGCACCCCGCGCAGCCGGGGCGGGGTGGGGGGTGTCGGGGCGGCCTGCACTCACCGGTAGCTGCGGCGGGGGGACACGGAGCCGGGACGGAGGGACCCGCTGGGGCTCTGACAGTCCGCGAGGCTCTGGGGCTCCGGGGGCCGCGCTGTGCCGCTCGCGGGCTGCGGGGCTCTATCTATATCAGGACCCGCCCCGGCCCTGGCCCCGCCCCAGCCTGGGATCTCCCCAACCCTTTCCTTCCCTCGGCTTCCCTGGGGACAGCCGCGACCTGGACCCGTGGGCTTCCACGGCCTCGGCTGGGAGCGGGGCGCAGCGCGGTCCCCAGCGGAGGGGACGGGGACGAGCGAGGTCTGAACAGAGGGATCGAGGGGCATCTAACCCCCTCGCCCCCTCCTCCCGTTCACCTGGCCCCGGCTCCACCCCAGGGCCGAGAGCGCCCGGAACTGCACTAGCGAGACTCTCCTCCGTCCGGCTCTGCTGTCTCTTCCCAGATCCCCTAAATCAGCTCTTTTCCAGTCTTCCCACCTTCGGCCCCCCACTGCCTAGGAGAGTGACCGGGACCCTGGGGTATAGGGACCTAGTGCGCGGCTCGTAGAGCTAAGTCTCTTTCTCAACGTGAAAATGCAGGTGACAGGGGCGCCTGGCTGGCTCAGTGCGGGGAGCGTGGGACTCTTCGTCTCTGGGTTGCGAGTTGCAGCCCCAGGTTGCTGTAAGAGGTCACTTAAAAATAAAATCTTTGAAAAGAAAGAAAATGCATGTGACACGGACTCGCTGAGCCTTGCTAACAGGGATGTGTCTGTCAAATAGGAGCTTCCCAAAATTCATCAATCCAACCAGTGGATAAGACAAGCGAGTTTATTGCTTCGGAAGGAAAGGGCCTTTGGTAGTGGCTGGCAGGGGCAGCGTGTAGGCCAGGTCGGATTTTTCTTGCAGTTTGACTTAAGAGTGGTCTTTGAAAGTGAGGGCTTGATAAGGGTTGGATGAGGAATACGGGATTGTGAGAGCAAAGTCTAAGGGCACAAACTATCAATGCTTCCTATTGAAGTATTGATGGATGTTTCAAAAAGTTCCTATAACAAACAATCCTTTTATTTGCTTGGGCCAGAGTATAATTTATTGATAAAGACACTAGTAAAGCCTCATTAACCAGACAGTAAGCTGTGGAGGGGTAAGAAGTTCTGTTTTCACATCTGAGGGGAGGGATTTGGGAATTGGAGGACAAGAATGAGATTATTTTTCACTGTATGCCCTTCTGTGCTGTTTACATTTTTGAAAACATACCTTTGTATCACCCATTCCAAAAACGTAATTACAGATTTTTTTTTAAAAAAACACATATGTATTAGGGATCCCTGCGTGGCTCAGTGGTTTAGCACCTGCCTTCAGACCAGGGTGTGATCCTGGAGTCCTGGGATCGAGTCCCGCATCCAGCTCCCATCATGGAGCCTGCTTCTCCCTCTACCTGTGTCTCTGCCTCTCTCTGTGTGTCTCTCGTGAATAAATAAATAAAATCTTTAAAAAAAACCACATATGTACTTAGTATTCCAGACTTCATCATAAAGCCTTGCTTCTAATAAGATAAAAAATGATTGCTTATCAAACCAGATTGGCCTCCCGGAAGACAAACCATGTGTAAAGGACTCCACCCGCCCTTCCTGCCCTGGGCAAGGGCACATAGTTGTATAGAGGTACACAAGCACATATTCCTCAGACGTGTGTTTGTTTGTTTGTTTTTAAAGATTTTATTTACTTATTCATGAGAGAGAGAGAGAGAGAGAGAGGCAGACACACAGGCAGAGGGAGAAGCAGGCTCCATGCAGGGAAATTGAGGTGGGACTCCATCTCAGGACCCCAGGATCATGCCCTGGGCCAAAGGTGGCGCTAAACCTCTGAGCCACCCAGGCTGCCCTCCTCAGACATAGGTAAAGAAGCACAGCAGGGACTCTGAGGTTCAGTCCACCCCATCCCTTTCCCCTAAGGTTGGGAACCAGAGCTTGGGGTCACTTCCTGCTACCCAGAAGGACTGTCCCCATTAATGGTAGGAAAGAGGGCCGATCCCTATAACTCACTAGGGCCCTAAAGCCCGGCCCAAGGCTTGGTCCCTTTTTCTGCTTGAATTTACAGCGTTTTGCTGCCTGGCAAACCTGAACGTTGTGTCTGGATCCACTTGAGAGGGGCAAGAGGAAGGCAGCAGAGGAGGGAAGAGGAAAGCTTCTTTGTTCTGCTCCTGTCAGAGGCCTCAGGATGCCAGCCTCTCCTGGGGAAAGTGCCGGTTAACCATCCAGCTTTCATGAGGAAGGGGACCCATTATCCTCTGTAAAGAGTTTTTCTGTGCCCAGCTGAGCTGCCAACATCTCAGGGAAGGGACTGAATCAGAGAGGCGATAGGTCTCAGAGCTGGCCTCGCTAGTTCCTGGAGAGGACTGTAGCATGTTTTGTTTGGATTTAATTGCAAATAAATGTGATCAAAATGTAAACAGAGATGTTGCAGCCTGAGGACTTACCCCGAAACTACTAGACTGGGTATCAGGAAATTCCCAGCATACTGTCATGATTCACACAGAGCACCCCCAACAGCTCTCATGACTCTAGATTACTTGGCTGGAGGCTGTCATGCTGATTCTTGAGAGCAGGATGACCTCATTTCCTCCTGGACAAAGAGGCTTGGAGACCGTTATGCAGCTGACACTTTTCTTCCCCTTCCTTCCCCCTGTGGTCCCTTCTCCTGGTTGAACAATACTGAAGCCTCCAAATCTTCGCTTTCTTTCCACTCTGCGATCTTTGGTGCTCTCTGAAATCTCTGTGTCCATCTTTTGGTGCACAACTGTGTTAGTCTTTTCAATTCCTTGAGGGCAGGGATCACATCCTCAACGTCTTTGTCTCCTCTCAGCACTGGGCACGTGCCTTGTTCACATAGGTGCTTTATGAGGAATGGATCAGCAAACAAGTGGGAACAGAGAGCTTTGGGTCACTCTGGAAGTTCCCCTACTCTCTTTTCTTCTTGCCATAAAAAAAAAAAAAATAGTACTGTCTTGTGCTAAAAAGCACTTTTTTTTAATTTTTTTTTAAAAAGCACTTTTTTAAAAAAGATTTTTATTTATTCATGAGAGAGAGAGAGAGAGACAGGCAGAGGGAGAAGCAGGCTCTGTGCAGGGAGCCCGACGTGGGACTCGATCCCGGGACTCCAGGACCATGCCCTGGGCCAAAGGCAGGCACCAAACTGCTGAGCCACCCAGGGATCCCCCTAAAAAGCACTTTGATACAAATTATTCCTCTTTGTGGCATAGCTGGAAAGCATTATTCCCACTTTGCTGATGAGAAGAAGGAGGTGGAGAAAAAAATACAGACTGATGTGTGACAAAGCCAGTACTAGGACCCAGGTTTTCTGATCCTTGTTCCCATGCTTTTTACCTCACTGCCTCCATGGAGAGGGGTACAAAACCGGGGTACAAGACAGAATGCTGTGAAGATGAGGGCCAGATGATATATAATGTCCCAGCTCAAGGGAGCCCTCTTGCTGATTTTGGAGACTGCCTTCCAGAATACTCCCTGGGGTATGGGTGCCTAGTTCCTGGGGAACCCTTGGTGTAGTATGATTTAGTTGCTTGCCTAGGTTCTGGGAACTAACTTGGTGAGCTCGCTATCTGAAGTTTTTATCAAGGGTGAGAGAATAAGGAACATAATTTCAGAATTTCATTCTGTTCTGACCCTCAGAGTCACACTACCAGCCCTCGCCTCTGTGGTTCAGGGGACCAAACTTCCCAGTAAGATGTGGCAACGGAGACTGGTGGAGGCGCCCTCTTTCCAGAAGCTTCTCATAAAAGATCAGGCAGATGTCAGGTGTGCAAAGGGAACCAGGAAGTCTAAACTTGGCCCTGAGACTATATCCAGGAAACTGGGCCCCTGAAAAGGCTATTTTCTGACCAGCAGGACCTAAGGGGAAGTTCACGTCAAGTCACAGGATATATTCCTGGGTCGCTACACCAAGAATGCTCAGCGTGTTACTATATAGAGAGTACAGTGTCTAGCCCCGGGTGGGCCACATCCTAGCTGAATAATCTTTTTTTTAATAAATTAATTTTTATTGGTGTTCAATTTACCAACATACAGAATAACACCCAGTGCTCATCCCGTCAAGTGTCCCCCTCCGTGCCCGTCACCCATTCACCCCACCCCCCGCCCTCCTCCCCTTCCACCACCCCTAGTTCGTTTCCCAGAGTTAGGAGTCTTTATGTTCTGTGTCCCTTTCTGATTGAATAATCTTAAGCAAGACACTTAACTCTCTTGATCTCAGTTCCCAATGTGCAAAAGGAGGCAACACCTGCTCTGCTTGTGCCTCACTTTGCAGATTGAATGAGATCATGCTTGTGCGTGAAAGCATCCGTTTGCTCCTTTATGTACCCAGTGTTTTTTTTTTTAAGACTTTAAAATTTTTATTTATTCATGAGAGACACAGAGAGAGAGAGAGGCAGAGACACAGGCAGAGGGAGAAACAGGCTCCCTGCGGGGAGCCTGACACGGGACTCAATCCCAGGACCCAGGGATCACGCTCTGAGCCGAAGGCAAATGATCAATCACGGAGCCACCCAGGTGCCCCTATGTACCCGGTATTGATCAGGAGCCTACTATGTGACAGGTACAGTTCTAGATACTAGAGAGAGAAGGATGAACTTCTGGGGCACCTGGGTGGCTCAGTCAGTTGAGTCTCTGACTCTTGATTTCATTTCAGGTCATGATCTCAGGATTGTGAGATTAAGCCCAGGTCCACACGGAGGGTGGAGCCTGATTGAGACTCTCTCGGGATCCCTGGGTGGCGCAGCGGTTTGGCGCCTGCCTTTGGCCCAGGGCGCGATCCTGGAGACCCGGGATCGAATCCCACGTCGGGCTCCCGGTGCATGGAGCCTGCTTCTCCCTCTGCCTATGTCTCTGCCTCTCTCTCTCATTCTGTGTGACTATCATAAATAAATAAAAATTTTAAAAAAAAGAGACTCTTTCTCTCCCTCTATCCTTCCCTGTTTGCACATGCATGCACACATGTGCTCTCTCTCTCTGAAAGAAAGAGAAAAAGAAAAAAGAAGGATGAACTTTGTAAACTACAATTCCTACCCTGAGTGCCTGCCTTGCCTTCCTGACTATGGCTGTACTGGTCCAGAAGACCAGCAATCTCTGGAGTGCATCCCAGAATTCCAGTTAAGTGGGGATGCTGTGTCCTTAGCCAACAGTTCCCAGCAACTGGCCAGCTGCATGTGCTGCTCACCACCCATAACCCTGACTCCCATTCCCTCCCCCCTTCTCCATTGTCTGTTTTCTGAAGCTCTTCTCTTTTTCCCCTACACCCAGGGCAGACAGATTCCTCTGCAATTCTGGGAAGGAGGCACCGAATGCTGGTCACATAGCTTCCTTGGGTCTGATGTTCCTCTATGTGTTTAGTGCTCAGGGAAAAGATGCTGTTGTCACAGTGGGTCCTGAAACATGATAGGGGAAGTGCCAGGACTGTTAGGCCCCCAGCAGCCTGTGGAAAGAGTGGAACGAGTAGGGCAGAGGAAGCCACATACTTGCTTCCTTACTCATGGAAAGCAAAGAGCCCAGGGACTGCACTCTGAGGTTATACTCTGTCGTCAGTCATGCCCTAAACAGAGCAGCCAACTTGGTCCCTCCAGCTTCAGCCTCTGACCCCTACTCTTTCTTCCCGTTCTCTGCCTCACAATCTCTGGCCCAATTCCTAGCCCCACCCAAGACAGTTAGCTGAGATCTCTGCTTGAATATTTTGAGCTTTGGCTAAAATTTTCTTTGTCGTTAACCCAAACCCAGTTACTTCCTCAGTTAGGAACTTGTGACCTTAAAGGAGTCTTGGTCATGGCTTTCCAGATCTAGATTTTGAGTACCCTCCAGGAACCAAAGCTAAGTTCTGGTCCCAGAAGTTCTGCTTAGGTTACTGTGCTGGATGGCAATGGCTGCTTAACTGGAATCTAGAGGGGATACCCAGGAGGAAGGGGCTGAAAATGGAAATGGGAAACTAATAGGTATTGCCAAAGAAGTTAATGATGTTTAAGGACATACATGCAGCCAGGAGTTAGTTATTCAAAAACTTTGCTCAGGAGAAAACCAACATATATCCCTAGCCCCGATGATGCATAATTTCATGTGCTCGTGGCTCCCCCAAGCTGGATTCTATATGCTTCTCGGTCTTTAAAGCAAGTGCAAGCACTTCCCTTTCCATTACACAGAGAGGAAAATAAAGGGCTAATGAGGGGAAGTGAATCATCTGAATTCATTCACTGAAAATGATGAGATTCAGAATTCAGGAGGGCTGGGGCCGATTTTGAGGAAACTCATGACACATTTCCACCCTCTCCCCTCCTCAGTCTGAATCTTTACTCCTCCCTTCCTGACCACCCTCAACGCCCACCCTCGGTCTCTCCGCCTTCCTACCCACCTGCAGAAGGGTGCTGCTTGCCTCTAAGCAGTGATCGATAACAGTGTGATGAGGCAGCCAAACCCTGGGGGGAGGTCAGTATCCTTTAAGAAGTTGTATAGGACAAAATGTATGGAAGTCTGTGAGAGGAGGGAGCAGGGACAAAGCAGAACCCTTGAGATAGATGTGTTTGCAGAGTGAAAGAACAGCATGAAGGTAGACAAGTAGGGAGGCTTCTCTTTACTCTGAGAGCAATGATGGTGGGAAGTGTGACAGTGGTTAAAGAAGAGGAAGGTTGGAGGCGGCTGGCTGGCTCAGTCAGAGGAGCATTTGACTTGATCTTGAGGTTGTGAATTCAAACTCAACGTTGGGTGAAGAGATTACTTAAAAAAAAAAAAGAAAAGGAATCATTAAAAGAAGGAGGAGGAGGAGGAGGAGGCTGCTCCCTACAAGAGGATATTGTTAAAGATAAATGGTAGTAAGCTCCTTTTTTTGCTTAACATTCATTTCTTTTTCAATCTTAGCAACAACCTTTAAGGAAAACTATTATTTTCTTCATGTTACAAATAAGAAAACAGAGGTTTGTAGATATTAAGCAGTTTACCCAAGGTCACGCTATTGGTAGATGGTAGACTTGGGACTCATACCCATACCTGCTTGATTCCAAGAGGTGGAGAACTATCTCTGATGCAGTATTGCATTCTATTCAGGAAGGCAGGAATGCTTGTCCTTATACCTGGGGATCTTCCTACTTCTAACCACTGGTGACATCCCAGGGTAGCCCCAGCTGTCCAAGTCATGTCTGTGTTGGTTCCTGCCTACCTAGCTTGAGCTAGATTTTAATAAAGATGTTTTTCCTTTTGTTTAATATAGCCAGCCACAGCTGGGTCTAGTCAGAGAAGTGATCACCGGGTCTTCTGGCTATGCTTATGTATCCATGTGGATCTCTGGAAACATTTATGGACAGTCCTCTCTTTTCATAACCATCATTCACCCATCATTAAATGATGAAAATGCTCTATGGTTCTTCTGTGGGAAAATAATAATAGCATCTCTTTACTGAGCGTGCATTTTATTTAGCAGGCATTGCATAATAGTTCCATGTACATTATCTCATTTAATTCTCAATGACAAAAATGCAACACCATCCCCACCTTACAGATAAGGAAATGAAGGCTCTGAGAAGTTAAAGTCACATAGTCATGCCAATACATGGCAGGTCAAACCTAGGTTTCTGATTCTGAAGCCTGTGTTGGTTATCACTATGATAGTGTTGTCTCTTTACCACTCCCACCCCTACAGAGGGAAAAATGTACTGTGTTGAATAGGTACCTAGGAATCTGTAATATAAAATATTCACTAATCTTATGTTTTCCGACCTTGTTTGATGATAAGAATCACCTGGATGGAAGGTTTAAAAAATATAGAATGTTAGGTTACTTCCTTGGAAATTCTGATTCATTAGGTCCAGAATGGGGCTTAGGAATCAGATTCTCAATACGCATCTTACAAGATTCTTACCACCAAAAAAGTTTGGGGAAAATGTCAGTCCATGCATATCTGGGGAGTGTTGGTTTACTTTTTTTTACCTGGGAAGTGCCCAATTAAATCGCAAACTTTCTATTGATTGGGGCTTTCACTCCAACTCTATCCTTTGAAATGAGGGCCAGTGTGGAGATGGGAAAGATCCAGGGCTGGAAGGCCAACTTTTGGGCAGAATTTCTCAGACAGGGATGAATCAAGAAGGGAATGTACACCTGAGAGTCTTGTGCAAACCCAGCCAGCCTGAGGCGACTTTTCTAAAGAATCTATTCTCAAAAAGTTAATTGCTTCGGCACTTTTGTCTTGTTCTTTTTTTAGATCCTAATGATCATTTCATTTTAAAAATGCCAAGTGGATGGCTAATTGAGGGACTTTTCTATATAGAGATTGAAAGAGTTTGGAGAATGAGAGTAACCCTCAAAGTCACAGCAGTGGATTAAAAATTAGTTCCCTAGGACCTCAGGAAAATTGGGAGAAACTGGGTAGAGGTGAGAACAAAGCAGACTTGAGAATATCTGTACTTACTTTCTGTGATAGTTCCTGACAGATCTTGCTCTGGCACACTTCTGAGCTTCTCAATTTTTTTTTTCACCTAAGATCTTCTGGTTCCACCTGAGTAAAACTGGGTTTCCTTTGCAGGGAGGGTGGGAACTATCCTCAGCAACAATGGGCCCAGCAGCTTGTGGGATGACCATGATGTTTGTATTTTTAGTCAAGAAGGAAGCAACACTAACATTTTCCCTGAGCAGACCCTCTGCTCCACGGCATAACATCCTAAGGATTTATTCAGTCCATTGTGACAGTCTGCTATTTCTGTTTGCAAAGAAAATTCTACCCCAAATTCAAAAATAAAAGAATTAAGCTCAACTCAAGCTGTTAATTTCATTCAATCAACCAAAAATTACTTTCAAATACCTAAGGTGTACCTAGTGCTGGGTTAGGCCCTGAGGGCATGCAGAAGAACTTATGTTATCCTACCCTGAAGAAATTTAAAATGTGATAAGGAAGACAAAATGAATATACAGGAATCAAAACACCATTAAGCAAGATGGTTACTACAAAAAAAGAGAAGAACAAGTGTTGGCAAGTTGTGGAGAAATTAGAACACTTTTGCACCGTTGGTAAGATTGTAAAATGGTACAGCCACCATGGAAAACATCATGGTAGTTCCTCAAAAAAATTAAACAGAATTATCATATGATCCAACATTCCCAATTCTGAGTATATATCCAAAAGAATTGAAAACAGGGTCTCAAAGAGATATTTGCACACTCATGTCACAGCAGTACTATTCACGATAGCCAAGAAGTAGAAGCAACCCAAGTGTCCATTGACAGATGAATGGATAAGCAAAATGTGGTACATACATATAATTGGAATATTTTTCAGTCTTAAAAAGGAAGGAAATCTTGCCACATGTTACAACAACATGGATGAATCTTGAGAACATTATAATAAGTGAAATAAACCAGTCAAAAAAACCCCGCAGATACTACGTGATTCTACATATCTTTAGATAAAGAGGTATCCAAAGTAGGTAAATTCATAGAAATGGAGAATGGTAGTTACCAGATGATAGGACGAGAGAGAAATGGGAAGTTGTTCTTGAATGGGTATAAAGTTTAACTTTTGTAAGATAAAGTTCTAAAGATCAGTTGCACAGCAAGGGGAATATACTTAACACTACAGAACTGTATGTTTAAAAATGGTTAAGATGGTAAGTTTTATGTGTATTTTTATCATAATTTTTTTAAAAAGTTAACATGAACCAATCTGACCACTAACCAAAATTGCAGTAAAGACAAGAACAGACACACTGAAGTTAGAGATGCCCTAGGCCTGAACACATCCTAAAGGATGTGTCATGTTGGATTGGTAGGACACGGGGAAAAAAGAAGTTCCAAACAAGAGCCCTGGAAAATGACAGAAGCTGGAACAAACACTTTATATATTATGGAGAGTAAGTTTTATAAGTCCTTAACTATGTGTATGTGTGTGTACGTGTGTGCACATGTATATAAGCAGTGAGAAATCTGGTGCAATTAGGAAGAGTTTACACCAAAGAGTAGTGAGAAAGAAGTAGAGCTAGAAAGGATGAGGTCTAATTGTAAGAGATCTTAAAACCCAGGTGGAAGTCTGTACTTGATACCATAGACTCTAGGAAAGCGCTATCGGTTTTCTTTTCTTTTCTTTTCTTTTCTTTTCTTTTCTTTTCTTTTCTTTTCTTTTCTTTTCTTTTTCTTTTCTTTTCTTTTTTTTTTTTTTTTAGCCAGAAAGAGAGGGAAAAAGAGTGCAAGGTGGGGAGTTACAGAGAGAGAGAGAATCCCAAGCAGGCTCTACACCAAACACAGAGCCCAAGGCAGAGCTCAATCTCAAGATCCTGAGATTATAACACTGAGATCATGACTTGAACAGAAACCAAGAGTTGGATGCTTAACCAACTGAGCCACCCAGGTGCCCCAAGGCACTATACGTTCTTTTTTTTTTAAGATTTAATTAATTTATTTATTCATGAGAGACACAGAGAGAGAGGCAGAGACACAGGCAGAGGGAGAAGCAGGCTCCATGCAGGGAGCCCGATGCAGGATCGACTCCAGGATCACACCCTGAGCCAAAGGCAGATGCTCAACAGCTGAGCCACCTAGGCATCCCATGGCATTATAGGTTATTTTTTTTTTTTTGGCATTATAGGTTCTTAAACAAGGATATGTATAAGGTTTCTAGTAAAGCTGAAAACTCTTACCAGTCTCAATTGAAATAAAAGAAGCAAAAGAGAGTAACTAGGGTTTTGTCTAGGCTTGGGCTGGAGGGAATGGGGAAATGATAACCCTCTAGGACTGTGTGCTGGTAGCAGAAGGGAGAATTGAAATGACAGGACAGTGAAGGGGAAGTAAGAATGCAAGGGAAGAGAGGAGAGCTACAATTGCCTCGTTCTTGGTCTTCAGGAACTTTTTGTGTTTCCAAACTTGCAAGGTCATGTGTTTTGCTTTAGAAAGAGCCTTAGAAACTTCCTTTCAAGGGCTGTACCATAAAAATCCATATTTGAAGGTCAATATAACAGTCTCATGGGTTAGAGTGGGAAGATTGAGGGTAGAGGGCCCCACCGCCCAATCCCAGGGGCACCTGTCAAGTACAAAAGCCATATAGTGGAGCATAAGCTGAGAGCTTTATCTTGAGGAAAAGGGTGACTGCCCACAGTGAGGGCTGTGGTTTCAGACTCAAAGAATAGAGTTCCATTCCCAGCTCTGTTGCTGACTCCATCCATGCACTAGGGTGAATCACTTCCCTCCTAGGTCTCTGTTTTTTCCACCTGCTTTCACAGAAGACAGAAAAGACCAAAAGAAAAAGAAATATACCATGCACCTAATATAAGCAAAGAAGTAAGGCTGGAGCTGTAACAAAACTCAGAACTTATGACCATATGGGGGCCAGGTTTGACGTGCTCTGCTCTTGACATCAGAAGTCCATGGAGAGGACGTAAGTATTAAACAATACAAACAAATGTTGCCCCAGAGAGTCTGGGTTCTGGGAATATGAACTGGGAATCCCAACCAAAATTCCAGGTTTCCAAGTTCCCCTCAAGGAGTCATAAGGGTTATGCAGGAGGTGAATCACCACACCCAGGATCTGTCTTGGAGACCTAAACCACCGAATACTAGGCTCAGCAAAGGAAAGGGCTTGATTCAAATAGTTTGGGGGTTTTAACTAGAATATAAGCAGTTCCCTTGGGTCCTAATGAGACCATGAAACAATTTTGCCCTAGGATCTGGATACTGTTCTAGTTCTGAGGTCAGTGGCAGTTCAAACCTATAAAGTCGGTCCCTGTGGAGTCCTATGGCCTCTGGCCTGGAAGACTACATGAATAAAAGAGCTCAGAAGACTGTGGGCCTAAAGATATTGAATTCATATTCTTCCCAAAGCCTGTGTTATTTCTCAGTCCAACTTTCCATAAGCAAAAGGCAGAGAGATGGGCAGCCCTTGTCAGAGTTTGGAAGAAAGACCAGAGGGTACAGGAAGAAAGACGTGTGTTGACTGCTCATCAGCAATGGTGGTTTCTCTGCCACAGGGAAATACTAATCCTGCCAGCCAGGGGAGGTTCATGGGAAACCCAGGGGGAAGAACAGACCCCAGGAATCTGGAATACTTGAACCACTGTGTTCAAAATGGATTTCACATATCACTTCATACCCATTATGATGGCTATTATAAAAAAAAAAAAGTGGAAAATAACAAGTGTTGGCAAGGATGTAGAGAAATCGAAGCCCTTGTGTATTGTTGGTAGGAATGTAAAATGGTACAGCCCCTATGAAAAACAGTTTGGCAGGTCCTCAAAAAGTTAAACAGAATTACCATATGATTGAGTAATTCCACTCCTAGGTATATACTCAAAAGAATTGAAAGCAGGGCCTCCAACAAATACTTGTACACCATGTTCACTGCAGCGTTATTCACAATAGGTGAAGTCAAAAGGCAAAGCAACTCAACTGTCCATCGAGAGATGAATGGGTAAACAAAACGTGGCATGTTATATATACAAGGGAAAAAGGTAAGTGTTATGTATATTTCACCATGCTAATAATTAATTAATCAATAATTTTTAATTTATTTTTAATTAATACTTTTAAATCTTACCATTTATGGTAAGATATATATTAATGGTAAATCTTACCGTTTATGTATATTTTACTAAAAAATGGTTGCCAGAAAAGAGGGGGACACAGGGATCTACCAGGCACTGAGAATAGGATTCAGAGAAACAGGGCATGGGAAGGTGGCATCAATGATATTCAGAGTCTTGAGATGAGGTGGGGATGGGGGCCTGAGATGGAAACAAAGAGCCCGCCCATGAAGGAGAAGGATAAAGTGTGAGAGTCAGAGATGAAAGACGGAGAAAAGACCAAAATGGAGTACTGTTAGGGAATAGGGCTGAGTACAGAGAAAGAAATGGGGATTGGCAGGTCTAATTTTTTAAATGGGCCTGGGGTCTGGGTCTTTTCTTTGGCAGGCACGTGAACTTCCACATTTAACCACTGTGGGGCTTGTGGTGGATGCTTCCGGGACCTTCATCCACTCTGCAGTGGTCATCTGGCTGTTGCCCTCTGAGGCTTCCTGTCTCCTCTTAGGGCTGACAGACACCACAGTGAGTCAGTTCTACCAAGACTTGACTCATTTTTGACCCAGTTTTGGTGATAAAACACACAAAACCCTGGAATTTGGCACTATGGCTCAAAAGGTATGGTGAGTACATGGTTGCAAGACTCAGATTCCTGGCTGCTTCCTGTTGCTATCCCATTTCTTTGTAAAGGTTGAAGTGAATTACATTTGAAGATTTTTTTTTTTTTTTAAGTAACCTCTACTCCCAACGTGGGGCTTTAATTTATAACCCTGAGATTAAGAGTTACATCTTCTACTGACTGAGCTAGTCAGGCATCCCTGAAATGAAATACATTTAAAATCAGAGAGACTTGAATCCATATTCTGGCTTGCCTCTAACTAGCTGTGTGACCTTGGGCAAATTACTTAACCTCCGAAAGCCATGGTTTGGTTACTTGTAAAACAGAGCTACAAGCTCTGTAGCCTTGTGGTGGGCATTAGATGAGAAAATGTATGAAGAGCTTCTCAGCACTTTGCATGTCACAAAGAAATTGCCTAGTAAGTTAAAATTATTATTATTATGACTACTATCAGTACCTTGAGGTCTTTGATTATCTAGGATTACTTTGCCACAGGGGCAATGAAGACTTATATCTGGACATTAAGTGACTCACACTCCTGTAGCCCTGGATTTAGAGCAGGAAGACCCGAATCTGATTTGGGATCCCCAATTTACTAACTGTGTGACCTTAGGCACTTTCCACCCTCTTGGTTTCCTCATTTGTAAAATGGAGATGATTACATAGAGTTGTTAATTTCAAATTAAATACTATGTGTAAAGATGTTATTTATTTTTATAAATAACAACAACCAAAAAAGCATGGCTGTATAATGTACTCAGGATCAGAAGCAAGCCTATGTCCAGGCCAAGGTCAAGGTCCAGGTGGGAATCAAGGTTGGGATCAGCACAAGAGCTATAAAAACAACTGTGATTGAGATCAGTTGGGGTCAAAACAAAGTTTGGGGCTAAAATAAGGAGGGAGTCATGAGCAGGGCCACAGTAGGGGGTTGGGTGGAGTTTTTAATTTGGGCTAGGAATCCACACCGGATGGTGCACTGTCTGAGCCCTGAGGGGTACAGCAGTTCTGTGCAGTGACTCAGAGGCGGCTACACTGCCTGGGATAAGGCTCTAATCCAGAGAATTTGGTTTGGGGGAAAGTAGAGTACAGGACTTAACAAATCCTCAGAGATTTATAAAAGTGTAGGCCTTTAGGTAGATAGTCCAAATGCAGTAGTTCAGCAAGCTCATCCCTTCATCCTTCTCCCTGCAGCCTGGTAAGTAGCTACATCATATTAAGAATCACCCCATCTAGGATCCCTGGGTGGCGCAGCGGTTTGGCGCCTGCCTTTGACCCAGGGCGCGATCCTGGAGACCCGGGATCGAATCCCACATCGGGCTCCGGTGCATGGAGCCTGCTTCTCCCTCTGCCTATGTCTCTGCCTCTCTCTCTTTCTCTCTCTGTGACTATCATAAATAAATAAAAATTAAAAAAATTAAAAAAAAAGAATCACCCCATCTTCAAGTGTGTCCTGCACAACAGCGCTGGTTCTCACAGTTCTGATCATCCCTCCTTATCACCCATCATCCATCATCCACCACCTACCCATCATCATCCATTCAACAAAGATTTATTGAATACCGACTATGTGTCCAGCACTTTGCTGGACCCTGAGGATCCAGTAATGGTTGGAGGCAAGCATGTTGTCTGTCCTCACGGAGCCTCAGTCTAGAGGGAGAGATAGATAATGCAGTTGATTTAGACCTTCTACATTTGTGTGTATTAGTGGGTGGTGGCAGATTCTAAAATCAGTCCATGAGGCAAAGATTGCAAAATTATTCTTGAAAATACCTTACATTGCCAGGACCTTGGCATTTAGAAGCACAAAAGCCAAGAAATAACATCTATTTCTCTTTGCAATTTGGGTGTCACCCTAAGATAGTAAATGTCAAGATCTGGCTTTAATGATATAGTGTGATTTTAAATGAATGAAGGAAATTCTTTGTTTCTTGCTCTTTCCGCTGAGTATGTACGGTTGGGTTTGCATAAATTAACTTTATTAATGATGGGACTCCAGTATAAATACAAATTATACCAATGTGTATGTAATTATTTTAAATATGTTAAGGAGGAATACAGTGCACTGTGAGAATCCACAGTGGAAGGGCATAACCTAGTAAGGGGTAGAGGAGTGAGTGATATGGAAGGCTTCACCGAGGAGGTGACATTTAAGCTTAGTCCCCATTAGCACGTCATAAAGGGAAAAAACAACTTTCCAGGCAGGGGTATTGACAAGAGGCAGAAAAGGGCTCAGTACATCTTAGGAACTGAAAGCCAATTAGGTTGATATTGAAGAGATAACAAAGGGCCTCCCCAAGTCAGCCCCCAAAGTGAGTACCTATCCTACACACTCTGATGCAGGTTATACAACGTGAGGTAAAGTGGTCTGAGACTCAGAGAATTAAATAATTCAGAGTACAGGGTTAGAGAAACAGAAAATTTTTAACACAAACAGAAAGAAGTTATTGGAAACATGAACAATGGGATTCACCGCTCTAGCTCTGAATAGCCTGTACAAAGACATAAGCCAGGAGTCACAAATGCAAACACCCGAGAGGCTAAGCAGGTAATGTAAAGAGCAAAGCAGGTGGAGTGTAGGACAATGTGGGGCAGGGAGTGTAATGACTATGGTAGACAGAAGAGCTCTTGTCTTGTTTAATGGGGCACCTGGCATTCAGCTCCTGCTAATTGTTGCCGAGTGAGAACTGAGGACCAGTTTTGCTAGATCTTCCATACCGTACCAGATGCTGTCAGTTCCAGCTTCTTCTGGCCTTTGGAGCCCACTTTTTTCCACCGTACAACAGGCTGAACATTCCTTATGAATTAATACCACCACTGCCCCTTCTTTCCCACACTGGAGCAGCTCCCAGCCAGTGACTGCTGGGTTTGGTGGGTAAATATGCTAATGCCTTTGCCTCTCGGGTGAGATAACTTTGAGACATGTTCTACACTGCTTCTCTGAGTTCCTCAGGAGAATCAAGCCCCAGGTGATAATTCCCTTAATAGCCTTACCCTTACCTCTTACCTTCCCTGTCCCACTTTCCTACTTCCTAACTGGAGTTTCCTAGGATCACCTTCCAAGTAAACTATTTGAAACTGAAGACTTGTTCTGGGAGAAACCAACCTAGAACACAAAATGTTAAGAAATATTTGAAACCTGGAATTTTTAAAAAAGATTTATTTATTTATTTTAGAGAGTGAGAGCGGGGGGGGGGGGGGGGGGCGGGGCAGAGGGAGAGGGAGAAAGAATAACATACAGACTCCATGCAGAGTGAGAGCCCCACACCAGGCTCGATCTAATGGCCCTGAGATCACAATCTAAGCTGAAACCAAGAGGTTTCAGTTGAGTGCTTAACCAACTGAACTACCCAGGTGCCCTGAAATCCAGATTTTTTTTTTGAAGATTTTATTAATTTATTCATGAGAGACACAGAAAGGGAGGCAGAGGGAGAAGAAGTCTCCCCATGGGGAACCTGCAGGACTCAGTCCCAGGACCCCAGGATCATAACCTGAGCCAAAGGCAGATGTTCAACCGCTGAGCCACCCTGGTGCCCCTGGATTTTTTTTTTTTTAATGTCAAAACTTCCCAATTAAAACTGTGCAAGTCAACAGAAACAAGTTTATGGGTTGGATTTAGCCAACAGACCAGCGGTTTGGAATTCCTGACATAAACTAAGACTTCATCTTTCTTATAACAATCACCCAGGAAAGGAAAAGTGTTTAAGACAAAGTTGGATGAGAAAGTTCTAAGGGTGAGACTAGTGCTACATGAAAATGACTGCTTAAGATATGGGGAATTCCACCATAAGGAATGCTGCTGTGCAGTCAGGTCAGCAGCTCTCGCCCAGGGCTCCCGGCATGCCTCCTCATTTGAATACACGAGGGCCCGTGCAAAGTCTCAGAGCAGAGGCAGGCCCAGCAGCCGCCTATACCAAACTGGTTCTGCAGCAAGAGTGACAAGCCAGGGCCTGCTGGCTGCAGGGTCCTCAGAACCTCCCCTGGTTCCCAGTCAGCGACCATTCCTGGGACTACAAGACAGCTGCCATTCTGCATCATCTTAGCTCACCTGGCCTCTTGGTGCAGCCAGAGTGTGCATGTGAGGAGCCAGTTGGGGGGTTGCCGTGAGCCCCCACCCTTGGCACCTTTTGCCAGGCCAACTTTCTAGGTAGTCATCCAATTCAGCCACCTAAAGTGCTGACAGGAGGCACTGTCATCCTCTACTGCATAGAGGAAGACACACCAGGCCCTGGAGGGTTGAAGGCTGCACCTGGCTGGGATGCCCAGACAGGCTCACGGGTGACAGGCAACACCTTATGCCCCAAGCTGTCTCCAGCGGTGTTTGCAGAGCCTGAGCTATTTTAGGTTCCTTTGTCATCACTGCAGGCACACTGGACTGGAGAAGTCTGATTAGAAGGGAAAGAACCAGTTTAACAGAGCTGGGCTGGTGCTGCTTCCCTAGGCTGGCACCATTGCACCAGGCAGAAAAGCCTGTGTCGATGCTTCTGAGGATCTGGACTGGGTTAAGATTCCAGCACTGACTTTAGAACAACTTGTCAGACAAAAGAGGCAAAGAAGAGGACTTTGAGCTTCAGGGGCCAGCAGCTGTAATTCCCATTTTAGGAATAACCCCGACAATAATAATACTTTATTATAAATGTGCTGTCAAGTTATATTAAGTTCCCTTTATAGAAGGGATCTTATTTGATCCTTACTATAGTCCTATGGGGCAAACAGGTATTACCCGTCCCACACCTTAGATATAAGGAATCTAAAACTCACCAAAGTCAAAGTGACTCAAGGTCACAGTTTTAAGAAAGTGAGGATGGCAGGGCCCAAATCAATTGCAGAAGGAGTTTGGGAACCTAGATTTGCACATCTAGAGGTCTTCATAGGAAAAGGGAAACTAAAGGAGAGAGAGGGAGCCTTGGCTTTCTGCTGGTGGCCCCGGGAAATGTGGTGCTTCATGGATCAGTAGCTAAGGAGTGGACTTACCCACAGAGCCTGTTGGTGGTCTGCACTAAAGGGCAATCACAGCAGGCCTCAGGGCAGCTTCATCTCCTCTCATAGCTGGTGGGTGAGAAGGGTTTTTCTGTTTCCCTCATGCCGCCCCCTGAGTCAGCTCTCTGGCATTGCCCTGGCATGTCCTGGGCCCCACGCCCAGGCAGTGAGGAGGTGCTGGCAGATTGCCTGGGGAATGCTGCTGTCTTAACTCAAGCCAAGTTCTGGTTAAGACCCCTGACCAGAGGGAGCTCAACAATGGCTGCATTGGGGGCTTTGACTTGTAGGCACAGCGTGAGTCTTCCTCATCCCTCAGACTTCCTGGCAGAGGTGGCATTGGGTACACACCTTTACCTAAGGGCTGCAGCCTTGGAGGGGATGCAGGGACCAAATACACTTTATAGACTGGCTGAGCCAGGCTGCTACCCCAGAGCCCTGCTTGGGTTTCTGGTCACATCCAAATAGCTAGGGAGGGAGTTGCTTTTGGACAGAAAAGGGGAAAAGAGAGCCAAGACTCCAGTCTGAAGCTGCCTCAGCTGTTTCTGGGGCTCTGACTCAGAAGCTGCTTCTAAGGAATGTTGAGCACATGGGCCTCTGAGCCCCTTGTCCAGGCACAGTGGAATGAACAGCTGGGGCGTGGGGGATGTTTTATCCTCCCCTCTGTTCTCTGAGGATATCTCCCCCAGAGAAACCCTACCAGGATAGATTGAGGACTCATCCTAGAAGGCCCTGGTCTCATTGTCCAGTAAGGAAGCCTCCCCAGACCACATCAGCCCTAGGGATCGACCCCAGCAATGAGTGTCTGCAACTACCAATTTGTACTTGTCAAAATGCTGCATTGCATGAGTGTGTTTTGGTCCCCTCTCTCTAGTTATCTTATCTCCCTAACTGTTGCAACTTCCTTGACTTCATGATTCTGGGCAAAAAGGAATACCCGAGATATAACACTCATGTGATAAATACATTGATTGACAGATAATCTGAGAAAAAAAGGAACAAAGAAAAGAAAGAAGCTATGAAAAATCAGTGAGAAAACCAGCAGTCTGCGTCACACTCTGTACGGTAGTCCAAAATCTGGGGACTCTCCTTTCCTTTCCAAGCAAAGCTCCCAGGCCACTTGGAGAAAGGGGAGAAAAAAGCTGTGGAGAAGTGGCCCAGCACCTCCCTGCCCCAGCACCCACTCAACCCAAACACCCTCAGATCTGCCAAGAGCCACTGGGAACTTTTCTCCCTTGAGAGAGGAGGGGGCTCCACAGTGATCCTCCAAATGTGGACAAAGGTTCTTTTCTCTGCCTCTCATTTTTATTTATTTCATTTCTCTAAAGCAGGTAGATATCTCATGGGATAATCCACACTGAAATGAGACCCAAGGAAAACTAACCCTGGAACAGAAATCGTGTTAGCTCATCACACAATACAATATTTTTAGGCTTGTCTGCGTACCTCCTTAGATCATAAGAGCTGGGAGGGCAGGAATAGAGTCTGTCTTGTTCACCAAGCTAGTCCCAGAGTCTAGCACGCTATGTGGTACACAGCAGGCAATCCACAGGGTATTCCATGCGTATTTGTTGATTCGGCTAATCGAGGGGCATCTGGAGCCTGCCAGCATACTCCTGCTATCTAGCTGCCATCAGCAGCTTTTATTCTGGAGCTAACCATTCCAGCTCTGGGAATCTGATGATCTATTGGAAGAAACTGAAGCCAGGTACACTGATAGGCTGTCTCCGGGGCCCAGGGCTCTAGGACAGACTTGGTGTTGGAAATGACTCCTGGGGTGGGGTCCGCTGAGTAATCCACAGCCCTGACATCTCTCTAAACCCAAGCTTACTGCGGCCTCTAGTGGACAAGCAGAATCACTGCCCTTTTGTTGGGTGGAGGTCCAGCTTCCTCACCTCTGCCCCCGGGGGATCTTCAGGTTCTCCACCCATGGGCCCAGGGTCAAGAGCATACACAATAGCATCACCAGCAAGACAACAAACCATATTGTAACAATAGACCAGACATGGAACAGACCAATCCATTAAAAAACACCCATTATGTACAGTACATAGTAGTCTGATAAAAGCATGAGAAGGAGAAAGAGGGAGATATGGGAATAAGCATGATCTCTGCCCTTAAGAAACCTATGCTCTAACCGAGAAGGCAAACTGAAGTTTAAAATAAGCACACAGTGAGCCTGAAATTGGGTGCCAGACATTTCAAGAGCTGAGTTTAGAGGATCAGCTTCACTTCTCTATGCCTCAGTTTTCTCATCTGTAAAATGGGGATATAAAATTTACCTTGCAGTGTTATATGTAGATTATAATAAGGTGATGAGGAGAAAATACGGCATTATGTTTCTTGCTGTTATTCAAGTAATCCATGTTCATCATAAAATTTAGAAATCACACTTAAGGAAGAGGGAAAAGTCCACACCGATACCACAATCAGAGATAAATACTATTAATCTAACAATGTACATACTTAACATGTTAATCATGTCTATAGAAACAAGGGCATTATGGGAGTGGTATGAAATCACAAAACTGGCTAGAATTACAGAGGATCTAGAAAGTTCTAAATGAGCATCCATACTTAATTCTGAAAGAAAGAGCATTTCAGTAAAGATGTGATGATGTACTGAAAGTGATATTATTTCCCGTAGATCTCTGCATATATACTCATCTTAGCAGAGGGGCCTTCCCTGATTTACCCTACATTAAATAGCACCTCTATCCCCTTCCCCAACTTTGATTTCCTTCATAGCATTTATCACCACCTGGTATACTAAGTATTTGTTTATAGTTTGTGCCTCTCACCAGAAAGTAGGCTTCCCGAAGGCAAGAACAGTATCTATTTTTCCCACTGCTCTACTCCCAGCACTAAGACAGTGCCCTGAAAAAAAGTAGGTGTTCAACCAATATTTCTAAAAAGAAAGAGAAAGAAAAGTGAAGTATAAAATGGAGTTGGCAAAGGTAGGAGAGCTACTGCAGTAACTCTGGAGAGTGAGGTAGGCCAAGTCTAGGGTGGTGGGAGGAAAATACAGAGGAAGGAATGGATTCAAAGACATTTAAAGGGGAAGACATACTGGTGTTGATCCCTGATGGCATACAGGATGATAATAATAATAACTACCATTCCTTTAGCATCAGGAATTGAGCCACTAACATACAAATATTATCACTAAATTGTTACAGCAACCCTGGAGTGAAAATTACATCTTTATTTTACCAGTGAGGAACATGAAGCTCAAGAAGTTTAAGTAACTTGCCCAAGGTCATACAACTAGTGTGAGTGGTAGAATTCAAACCTGGCTCTGCTTTCTAAGTGAGATAAGGGATGAGTCAGAGTTGACTTGGAGGGCAGCCCGGGGGTGGGGGAGGGTGCTCAGTGGTTTAGCGCCACCTTCAGCCCAGGGTGTGATCCTGGAGTCCCGAGATGGAGTCCCACATTGGGCTCCCTGCATGGAGCCTGCTTCTCCCTCTGCCTGTGTCTCTGCCTCTCTCTCTCTGTGTGTGTCTCTCATGAATAAATAAATAAAATATTAAAAAACAAAAACAAAGTCGACTTGGAGATTCTGAACATAAGTCATTGGCAGGAGAGTCATGTTACCATCAGAGCTAAAGGAATTGGAGGAAAAAAAATAGGCAAGGCAAGAGAAACAATTATAACAGTTAATTTTTATTAAGCCCTTAAATATGCAAGGCACTGTTTTATGTTTCTCATTCACTCCTCATAAACCCCTGTAGGGTAAGTGCTATTATTATTATACCTATTTTGCAGATAAGAAAACTGAGACACAGAGAAGCCATAAAATGCGCAGAGTCCCATAGTTAGTAAAAGGCCAGGATTTGGCTTCATTGTTCTAACTATCATATTATACTGTCTCTCAAACTGATTAATTTGCATTTGGATCATATTGAATTTGGGGAGACAGCAGGACATTCAAGTGGGAATATCTGGTAAATAATCATCTCTAGCCAAGATCTGGGATCTAAGAACCTCTGGACCTAGTCTGGTCAGAAAGTTGGGCGTTGGTCCTTCCTAAAACCCATCCCTGCCTGGCCCAGAGCCAAATACTATTAACATCTGGCTGGTCCCCAGATTTCTATTCTTTTTCTCCCCTCTAGCTCACCTGACCACCCAGTTTCCCAAACACCTGCCTATCCCTCAGTATCTCAGGGCCTGACTCACACTCTTTTCTCTACTAGCAGTGACTCCTCACCCACAATTCCATCTGCCAACATCCTTCCCCTCCTTTCATCTCCTCCAGGTTTTCCAATTATTCCAACTGATCTGATTGTTTCCCCATTAAAAGTCCCATAGTTCTTTACTTTTACCCTTGTGCATTTACTGAGTACCTGCTATATCCCAGGCACTTTAGAGGATACCAGGATGAACATAAAGAGACACAGACCCTAACCTCATGAAGTCTTTAGTCACACAAACACATGTAAGATTACACTTGGGACAAGTGCTTTGAAGAAGTGGTGGATGGAACTTTGGGGGTTGTCATTCAGGGATCTGATCTGGCCAAGAGGTCAGGGAAAAGCTACTCTGAGGAAGTGACACCTGAACAGAGAACTGAGGTTAGGCAAGGGGAGGGAAATGTGAGTCAGTCAGCCATTTGTACTATGGTTACTAATCTTTTCTTGTATCATTGTGTTATTATCATGCTTATCTTCTTGCCTCCAGTGAGTAAGGCTCCTTTAAGGCAGGGCCTATCTCTGGCCCATCTTTTTATCCCCTATAAGAGTTGGGACCAAAGCTTACCCAGGGCAGTGAGATGATTACCTAAATGGACTAAGGGGACATTGCCTCTCTCTGCAGAACCTCTCAGCATAGCACCCCCCGAGCCCCAGAAGCACTAAGAGGTCACCCTGAACTCACCTCCAGCACCCTCCTTTTTTGTTAGACAAGGAACAGTGTCACTTCCAACTTTGAGCCCATTTTGATGTCCACCCTGGATGAAGGTATCTTCTGGGGTTTCAGCTGGTGTTCCTTTGTGAACATGGAAGCAGCCTGCCCTGTGGACTCCCTGTGATGCACGTTAGGAAGGAGCCTCAAGGTGGTTGCACCAGGACGATGGAGTTTATTGGGGCCTCCAGGTCCTGTTAGCCTATGGCTTCCCACTTGCCCACTCTGTTCCTGCCACGTAGGCCTTCTTTCCACCCGTCAAATATACCATGACCATTTTTATCTCAGGCCTTTGCTGCAGTTCCTTCCACCAGGGCTGCTCTTGTCCCATACCTCCAATGACTACCTCCTCCTACCATAAGGACACTATCATTTAGGTGTCCCTTGAACGTCTCTTTCCAAGGGCAGCCATGTCTGAGTGCCTCAGTTAAAGGAATTCTCTATTCCTCTCCACTCAATCTCATCGCTTTGTTTTATGTTCTCTCTAGAACATGCTGCAGGCTAAAAGGACCACTTTCTAGGTTCATTGCTTGCTGGCTACATGAGGGCAAGAATTTTGTCAAATTGTTCTCTTAGGTTTCCATGTGACTGGAACAGATGTGATCCAAAAATTAAAGAAATGAATGAATGAGTATCTCCATTGAGTAAGTGTCTAATCTGACTCAGAAATCAAATTAGATGGTGATAAAGCCACCTTGGGTTTAAGATACCAATGTAGATCCATCCCATTGCTGGTATGAGCACATCTGAATTGAACCCCCCATGCCATTTACCACTCCCTCACCTCAATATCCATTTCTATTCACTTTTCTTCAGTCACATTATCCCCAGCAACATGTTAGTTGTTTGCTCTTAGGCAAGTTGTTTCCCTTTTCTATTTTTTTTTTAAGTAATCTCTACACCCAATGTGGGGCTCAAACTCAGTACCCTGAGATCGAGAGTCAGATGCTCTATCAGTTGAGCCAGCCAGGTGTCCCTACTTTGCTTTTCTAAACTCTAGTTTCCTCTTTGGCAAAATGGGGCTGATGGCCTCTACACTCAGAGTGTGGTGGCGAGGATTAAATGGAATAGAGTACTCAATGCCTCCACCTTTCTTATAGGAAGCTCTCCCTAAAGGTTAGCTACAATGGTGGTTTTATTATCTTCACCACACCTTTCTCATTCACTTTCCTCTGGCTCTCCCGCTCCTCCCTCTAGCACTTTGTACGCCTCAGATCTGCCCACCAGGGGGCCCCACCTGCCACTCCGTGCCCTGACCACCCCACAGGTGCAGGCAGCTGGCCCTTTACCTCAGTATCTCTCTTCTTTCTCTCATGACAGTTTTTGTCACCTCTCCGCTGGTGCTCCCTCTTGGTCCTAAATATCTCAGTCTTGTGTCCCAATACTCCACTCATTCTACAAATAATTATTGAGCACCTACTATATGCCAGGCTTTGTGCTACGTGTTAAGGATACAAGGAGAGGGCAGCCCGGATGGCTCAGCCGTTTAGCGCCGCCTTCAGCCCAGGGCGTGATCCTGGCGTCCCGGGATTGAGTCCCACGTTGGGCTCCCTGCATGGAGCCTGCTTCTCCCTCTGCCTCTGTGTGTGTGTGTCTCATGAATAAATAAATAAAATCTTAAAAAATAAAAAAGGATACAAGGAGAAAGATAAGGTATCCCCCTGTATTCAAGGAGTGCACAGTCTCTAGTGGGATGGTGGAGCAGTGGAGAGGCAGAGAGAGCCCTGACCTGGACTGAGGATGGGAAGGCGGAAACCAGACTGCCCTTTGGAACCAGTCCTCTAGCTGGAAAATGGAAGGAAATTTCTCCCTTTTAGTCCCTCAGCCCCTCCCTCCTAATACCACCGTTCCTCACATTATATACTACTACAACTTATCCAAAATTCTGAACTCAGCTCATTCCCAGCACCTCAGACACTTCAGTTCCTCACATCAAAGTTTTTAGACCTCACCCTCAATGTCCTCAGCCTCTCAACCCAACATCTCAGCCCCTATGCCCAATTCTTCAGAGCTCAGCCCCTCATTTAAAATTCCTCAGCTCCTCTTTTAAGAAGTACTGTAGTTATGGGTTAAATCTGTGGTTTCTAATCCTTTTTTTCAGCTCTTAAACACAGCAGGGATGGGAAAACACTCTCACTAAGGACAATGGCTGTTGGAAATAGTTACTGAGGATGGGGCATATCAACTATTCTGTGCATGGTTGTGATTTGAAGTGTCTTCCAGGGGAGAAAGGGGCATCCCTCACTAGGCCCCCTAGTTTAGAACTTGTTTATTTAAATGTTTTCATTTGTCAGGGTGTCTGCCTGGCTCAGTCGTAAGAGCATGCGACTCTTGATCTCAGTCAGGGTCGTGAATTTGAGTGGGTGCTGGCTACACGAGGGCAAGAATTTTGTCAATTTGTTCTCTTAGGTTTCCATGTGACTGGAACAGACGTTATAAAAAAATTAAAGAAATTAATGAATGAGTATCTCCATTGAGTAAGTGTCTGGATTCAGGAATCAGATTAGATGGCGATAAAGCCACACCTTGGGTTTAAGATACCAATGTAGATCCCATTGATGGTATGAGCACATCTGAATTGAACCCCCCCCCCCATGCCATTTACCACTCTGGGTGTAGCAATTACTTAAACAGATAAAACTGAAAAAAGAAATTTAAGAGTTTTCATTTGTCTTTCTCACTCTTCTTTTTAAAAAAAAGAAAATTTCATTTATTTGAGAGAGAGAGCACGTGCACGCCCGCACGCACAAGCAGGGGGAGGGGCAGAGAGAGAGGGAGAAGCAGACTCCCCGCTGAGTAGACAGCCAAATGCAGATGTGGGGCTCTATCTCAGGACCCTGAAGGATCATGACCTGAGCTGAAGGTAGAGGCTTAACTGGCAGAGCCACCCAGGTACTCCTTTCTCACTCTTATCCTCATTGTCATATTTTGTTACTAGTTTCAAGTACCTCACCACTAATAATTTCCTCAGAGTCCTTGGAGAGAGGCCATGACCTCACCACCCAGAATTCTCCAAAACTAGCATTAGAACCTTAGAGTTGGAGGGGACTTCAGAAGCCACTGCTGTGAGTTTCAAACTTCTTTCAGGAACATTTTTTTAGCCAGAGATTCTTCTTCAACAAAATCTTATGCAGAACCCCAATATATATGTTGAGCAGCTGCTGAGGCATGACCTGTAACCTGTAGGTTTCTGTGGAATGTGGATTGAAAGCCCCTCATGGGCACAAGACTAAATCTTCCCCAAATTTATTTTACAACATCCTCCAACAAGCAGGTAATTACTCTGTTTCCAAGAGTGTCATCGCCCTTGCATTTAAGGCACCTCACTTTCAATTGCCCCATTTTCCTCAGGTCTGAAGAATAAGTACCTTTATACTCTAAAATTGCTTTTGAAAATTTGGGAGGGAAGCTTCTTGAATTCATGGGGCAAATCCTGTGGTGTAATTTTTGGAGACTTCAAGGAGAGGGATGGGAAGAATGACAGAGGGTCCCACCCAGTGGAGCTCCTCTGGTGATTACCAGAGCATCAATTTCCTGTGTGATTTCCCATTCCCTGTGCTGTGGGCACAGCCTGAGTGCTGGTGCTGCCCAGGGGACTGGCTGCAACCGAAGCAGCGCAGCTCTAGGACCCCATGAGGTTGCCATAGATACTGATGCGCAGGGAGCTAGTGAACTCGTTATTATTTATATGTAGCTTCCCTCTAATTGCTGTGGGATAGCTGGAGGTTGTGTGGGTGCTACAGCAGTGGGGATCAGGAGGGTGTGTGTTTGTGTGTGCACACAAAGGTGTCTCTAGGCTCCACATTGCCACTCTGGCCACGTCAGAGTCTGACCAGTTGACAGAAGTAGTGAGAGAGGTGGAAGCGAAGTAGACATAGAAAGGAAAAAGGAGAGAGTGATTTGAGTTTTGTTGTAATTGTAAAGCCTAACTTTCCACTTTATTTGGACGTTTCTCAAAATGAGAGGCATCGCCAAGCACATAGTAGGCAGTCGATAAACATTCGTTGAAAGGCAGCTAGTTCCACTTACATGGTAGTGTGAGTCATCCCCCAGGCTTTCCCCCACTATTTTTCTCATCTCATCTCATCTCATCTCTCATTCTTCCTTTTGCCCAGACATTCAATGAGAGGAGCTTTATAAGGTTACCCTCAAATACCCAGCATAGAAGGCTCACCCTCAGTAAGGAAGATAGCCCCCCTCACAGTGGGTACCTGGGAGTTGTAGTCCTGATTTTACATTTTTTTTTCCCTGGGATACCCTAGGGGACTTCACACCAGCCCTAGCTTGTTCTGATCTCCCTCCATCTTCTCGCTGCCCCTGACGTTAATGAATACAAAGTTTCAGCATGAGGAGGGCAGGAGCCAAGTTGTCCTGAGGGCTCGGGAAGGGCACATCGATGACTAATATGCAGCCCCTATCTCTGGAGTGCAGACTAGACATCACTTCTGCCTTTAAGGTGGATGACAGAAATTCAGAACTGTCATCCCCACAGATAATCTCACGGCCTTGCCCCACGCTGGGACTTGGAGCTCAGGCTCTCACCCCAGTGCTTTGAGATAGGAAGTGGCCTTACTCCCCAGTGCTTCACTTCCTGTTGCCCTGGGGAGGGGTGGGGCATGGTGATCTGTTCACCTCAGCCCCTTCCTCTGGCTGGCCCTCTGTGCCCTCCTCCCAGGCAATCTGTTAAAGCTTTTCCTCTCCTATTCCCTTAATCGCCCCCACTGGGCAGTCTGGTTCTCCCCATCTCTCAGGGCTGGGTTGGGTGAGGAAAGGAGGGGAGCCTTCCCTGGGAGCTTTGCTCCACCCACCCCCTCAGGGAGGCAGCCTGGGAGGCTGGGAGCCTCTCAGCTGCCTTCTCCGGGAGCCAGCCCGCTGACAATGGAGGACTGACTCCCAGTGGGCGTCCTGCTGTAATCAAGCCTGAGCCGCAGCAGTTGGCCCAACTCCATCTTGCCCAGTTGGGGCTGGCCCCTGACTTGGGGTACAGCTGCCTGGGCAGGGCAGCTTGGGAACCCGCCCAGCTCATTGCTCCTCCACGGAGACAGTGTGCCTCAGTTCCTACTGTCCTCTGATAGTGGGGACAGAGGAAGGGATGGTAACTCCCCCTGCCAGGGCCCCAAGGCGTCCCTTCATTCCACAAATGTTTACTGAGGGACTAGGGCTAAGTATACAGTGGTGAACAGAGGAGGCACAGGCCCTGCTCTATTGGAGCCTACAAGTTAGTGGGAAGGCAAATATTAAACAAATAATAATAGCTACCTCTGTTCTAATTAGATGCCAGGAGCTACTCAAGCTGCTTTATGTGATTTGGCCTGTTTAATACTCACAATCCCGTGAGGTAGGTGCTACCATTCTTGTCAGTTTTCAGATAACGTCCTGACACACACAAAGATGAAGTGACTTGCCCAACATCACACGGCCGGGCCAAGAGTTGCCCAGAGATCCAAGCAGGCAGTCTGACATCAGAATCCACTGTCTGGACGACCACATTCTAGCTCTACCGCCTCTCACAGCAGTAAATTAAAACATATCGTCACAAAATGTGGTGAGTGCCGTGAAATGAAAATATGCAGGGGGCCCTGCAAGAAAATGGGGATACTTTCTCCTTCCTTCCGCTTGCTCCTCTGGCCCACAACCACACAAAACCTCGGTGATGGGTCCCGCCTCAGCCCTCTCGTTACTGGCCTGAGAGAGAACAGTCTCTCCTCTCCAAGGCGGGAGGGGCAGGAAGGCAGAGTCCCACCTGCATCCTTGGCCCCGGCCGGGCCTCCCGGAGCAAACCGCGCCTGAAGGGTTTCATCTAATATTGGCCCCGAGGCTTACCCGGGTCTAGACTATCAGCTCCCAGAGGGAAGGCTGCTGAGAGAGCGCGCCCCGCACAGGCGGGTGCGGCCTGACAGCGACTTTTTGACCTTGGCGCTCTCTCCACACGGTGGGAGCGGGGCCGGGGGCCAAGGGCCGCGGGAAAACTCGGTGGGCCCGACCGCGCGGCGCCCCCGGCCCACGCACGCAGCACGCACGTTCCGAGCCCGCGCAGGGCCGGCCCTGGGACAAACCCGCAGGTCGCGAGGCTTCCGGCTCCCCGGGGGGCCCGGGCCGGGACCCCCGCGCCCCCGCGCTCCCGCGCTCCCCGGCGCGCCGCCGGCCGGGCGGCTCCCGGGGCGGGGCGGGGCGGGCGGCGGCGGGAGGCCCCTCCCCGGGGCGGGCCGGGGGCCGGGCGGGGGGCCGGCGGGGCTGGGGGCGGGGCGGGCGGGCGGGCGCGGGGGTGTCCCTCCCTCCCTCGCTCTCCCCGGTAAAGTCTCGCGGTGCTGCCGGGCTCAGCCCCGTCTCCTCCTCTTGCTCCCTCGGCCGGGCGGCGGTGACTGTGCACCGACGTCGGCGCGGGCTGCACCGCCGCGTCCGCCCGCCCGCCAGCATGGCCACCACAGCCACCTGCACCCGCTTCACCGACGACTACCAGCTCTTCGAGGAGCTCGGCAAGTACGGCCCGCCCGCCGCGCGCCGCGGCCCCCCACCCGGTCCCCGCCGCCCGGGCGCTATGCGGCTCCTCGCCCCGCCCCCCGGCCCTGCACCGGCCGCTGCGGCGCCCCCTCGGCCCGCCCCACCCCCAGCCTTTCCCGCCCGCCGCCTCCGGGGCCCCCTGGCCCCCAGCTCGCTGCCCCGCAGCCCCCTCCGCGCCCTGCAGCAGCTGCCCGGGCTGCTGCACACCGCGCTGCCGCGGGGACCGCAGCCCCCGGACCGTTCCTGGGCGCCCTCCAGCCCCGCCCCTCCCTCACCCTTCAGGCGCCCCCCACTCTGCCCCCGCCTGCTCGCCGCGCCCCCTCCTCACCCTGCCCTGGAGCTCACTCAGCACCCTGTCCCACGTCCCACGCGCCTGGCACTCTGGACCCTCCCCGGCCCTGCAGCTCCAACCCCGCTGCGGTGCCCGAGTGTGGGGGGATGTTTGGTGCCCGGCCCCGCCCCCCGCTAGTGATGCTTCCAGGATCCCAGCCCCGCTGCTGGGCAGTGCTGCAGCACCCCCTTGTCCCCTCCCCCTATCCCTGCAGTGGTCCCGGGAGCCGCGCGCCGCAGCCGCAGCATCCCCCTCCCCTCTGCACTGAGCTGGCCGCTGCAGCAGCCCCGGCCCCCCCCACCCCCACCCGCGGCGCCGAGCCCGGCCACTGCAGCCCCCGCCCTGCCCGCCCCCCTAGACGTTTCCAGAGCCAGAGAGTGCGAGCTCCCATTTCGGGGGGAAAGTAGTGGAAAAAATCGTGGGGTAGGGGAGCTATGGATGTCTGAGACCCACAACTAGATCCTGTCTTTCCCCGCCGCCAGTCGAGCCGGGGATGCAGTGGGATGATGCCGGCTGTTAGGGGTTTGAGCCTCACTTTCTCACCTTCCCCCAGGATTGATGGAGATTTCTCTCCCGCAATCATACCCTCTTTCTAATCTCTCCTTCCCCTACCCTCAACTATTCCTGCTGAGAGAAGGGCAGGGTCTGTCCCTTCTCCTGGTTCTCTTGGCTGGGACTGCAGGGCTGTCCGTCAGATGCAGCAGGTGTGTGTTTTAAGCATTGCCCACCAGCTCTTGATGTACAGCCTGAGGTTGGGGCTGTTGCTTTGTCCAGCGACTAGAGATGTGAGGGTGGGATGAGGTGGTCCTCTCCGACCCCCCCCCCCCCGCATCCGTTCAGTGTCCTGCAGTGGCCACATCCTTCTACCCCACGTTAGAGGGTGATGGCCACTATGCTGGTGTGTCTGATTTTGACTGAAGGGCTGGTGATGGGAGCATCGCTGTTCTCAGACCTGAAGCTTGTCTGTGTCACTCTGCTCTGCTCCGTGTCCCAGTTCTTTCCCCCTTCTCCCTCCAGGGGTGCTTTCTCTGTGGTCCGCAGGTGTGTGAAGAAAACCTCCACGCAAGAGTATGCAGCAAAAATCATCAATACCAAGAAGTTATCTGCCCGGGGTGAGTGTTTCCCCATCTTGGCCTCTCCCTAGGCCGCCTCCAAGGCTCTAGCTTCTGAAGATGCTCCAGGAATTGGGGGTTGTGCATTTTAGCCCCTGCAGAAGAATTGGAATTTCAGGGTTGCTTGACTTGGAAGCCAGGCAAGGAGTTGCATGGTGAACCAGAAGTGCTCAGGTAGAAAAGAATGAAAAAGATGTAAGACCTGTAGGTAGCCACAGGGAGGAATGGTGCCTGAAGGCTCAAGAGAGTTTGGTCTTTAAGGCAGGGAGAGATGTGGGGAGTGGTGGTAGCAGGGAACGGAGAGCTCCTAATTTGGAGTCTTCTGTATTGGGGGCAGTGGGCAGCCACTCTAGGCCTGTCCTAATCCCCATGCCCCAGTGGTGACTTCTGATGGAAATGCAGTAAATGAACAGCTCTGACAAATCCAGCCTCCCCCTGCCCACCAGGCGGCAGAACAGACTCCCAAGGGAAGGGAATCTGTAAACATCAGGGGAGGCTGCTACTGGCGAGGGCTTCTCGGGAACAAATCCTGCCAGATGAACTTGATTGCTTTTTTGATCAAATTACAAAGTTAGTGGTGCTGCAGCAGATGCAGCCTGTCCTGGGTGGGGGGTGATGCCTCATGGTCTGGAAATCTCAATGGCCTGGTCTAGGTGGGAGCCGCATGGTTTCCAGGTCCGAGGATTGTGAAGGCTCAGGCCGTGGAGCCTTTTTTGTGAGATCCTCCTGAGTACCTGAGGCCAGGAGAGTGAAGCCCTGTCTTTCACACCTCGATCCTACACTCCCTGAACCTTGCATTGGGTGCTTGCCAAACTCACCTCATCTGATAGGTATAGACCCAGCAATGTGTGAAGTGCTCTGAACAGGTCTGGTGAGTACCGAGGTATTTGGATGGGTCGTCGTCATCATCGTCGAAGACTGAAGGCTGAAGGCTGCACGGTGCACCAGGGGGACAAAGGTTTTTAGACCCAGTGAAAGGAATTTGTATGGGGCAATAGGATGCCACACATATATTAGGAGCATATACAGATGCCCTGGGGAAGGTGAGGACTGGCTAATAGTGACCCAGGCGACTCTCGCATGAGAGATATAGTTGATGTCCCTAAGTATCAGAGAAGTTATTAAATTCCATGGAGATGACAGTGGGCTTCTGTCATGTTTTGGGTTGTTCCGGGACCGGTTTAGCAGGGCTGTGTCTGCCTCCTGTCTGGGAGGGCTTCTCTTCCTCCCTACAGACAGGGCTTGTCTTTTTTTTTTTTTTTTTGACAGGGCTTGTCTTGCTGTCTCCCAGCCTCCATCTCTTGCTGTTTCTCTACATTGGCTATAAAGTTGACTTATTTGTTTGTTTTCTTTCACTCTGGGTACCTTGAGTCGGTGGCAATGGTTGCCATAGAGATAATGTGGGCAGTCAGATGCCCTCCTCCCCTGGGGTAGGGGGATGACACAGTGGGCTGGGCTCTTTGGCAGACATCCTCTGGCCAAGGGTGCAGGGCGCAGGCAGGGACGGCAGTGCAAGGGTGGATACCTTCCTTTGCCCACACGGCATAGCCCTGGTGCATCAGAAATGGGGCCGGTGTCTGGTGTCTTGAGTTAATGATGCAATGCTTCGTGTTCCTCATCTCACCAGTGTCCTCTGACCCAGGGGTGAGGGAGGGAGGGACGCTGGGAGCCACACTCAGGGATGTGAGGGTAGCTGTCGTGGTGACTTTGTGGAGCTGCCTGCCTTCAGCTGTCATTTCTCTCCTCCTTCCCTACCCCTCTGAACTTCCCTGACCTGTGTCATCATGTCCTATTGCCTCCCTCACCTCCTTTCAACCTTGTCTTCTCCAACTGACATCTTTCTCTCCCTGCCCAAACTGGATGAGGTTTGATTTCTCTTTGATTTTTTTTTTCCCCCGCAAGGAAAGGATTCTTGTGTAAGATCATATGCTTCAGACATCAACTCCCCCTCTTGAGAGACAGTTATGCCAAGACTGGGGCTCTGTTGTGTGGCTTATGTGCCAGGTTAACTTAGGGACAGAGGCCTGGTCCCGGCTGATGGGCACGGATGCCAACAAGAGGGTCAGGAATCTGTCAGTGCCAGTACTGTTTGGAGGTGGGAGAGTGGGAGGGTGTTGTCTTGGAGATGGAGGGACCAAGCTGGGGGCTGTGCTGTAGGTGTGGGCACAGGGGATGTGAGCTCGTGGAGAGTTGGGCCAGGGCGCCCACTGGGCTGGTGCCCACGGGGTTAGGGAGTGAAGGCCCATGGCTTCCCTACAGCCTCTCAGTTTACGCTGTATATTTTATAAAGGTGCAGCAGCTGGAGCTGGGTTTCACTCTTCCCTGTCTAGGGCTCCGCAGGTGTTGGATTTCTGTGTCTGGGAATGTGGTGGGCCCACCAGAGTCATCTGTGAGGGGCTGAAGGGGCTCGCTCTGCTGAGTCTCTCTGCCTGTCTTCTTGTTTGTGATTTTCTGTGCTGCGAATTGAGAGAAAGAAAAGGGTATCAAGCTGCTTCTCCTGGCATCAATGGTGAAATGCTCAGGAGGCATAGGGAGAGGTCCCCTGGTCTTATGGGGGGACTGGACCTGGATGGGAATCCTTCTTTTGCTACGTTGTTTCTTGTCATTGTGGCCTCGGGGGCCCACGTTCGCAGCTGTGGAGTTCGTGTGGCTGTGCGTTGAGCACCGTCTTTGTCTGCAGGCCTGTCTCCGTAAAGTCACTGAAAGTCACATAACGTCACTCCCTCTGCTTGGAACAGTGATAGGTGTAGAGTTGGGGCTCTTAAGGGAGCCCATGGTTCCAAGCTTAGCTCTCCACTAGGCTGAAGGAGGCATTTAAAATAGGCTTGGATGCAGGAGCTAGTGGGCCAGGTGATGGCAATGATAAGTCGTTATTTTAAGATTTAAGAGCACCCCCCCAAGGAGCCTGAGCCCTTATGTCTTTTTTTATTTTTAAATCTTCAGATTCCCTTCTTATCTTTATTCATATGCATATAGATTTTCACCTCGTGGAGCATAACATTTTATATCCTGCTCTCTTGCTTACATCCAAAACGTTTCCCCATATTGCTATAGTTGAAGGGCAAATGGTCCTTTCTTCCGTAATTTAGGATTTATCCTTGGAACAGTTCGCATCATAAGGAACCTCTATATTTGAACCATTTATCTAGATTCCAATTGCTTTTACTACAGTGGGTACTTGGCCTTACTAAGAGATGCTACCAGAAACAATATTTTGAAATCTGTTGCAGCACTTGCTGTGTTTATTTATTTAACCTGTATACCCCATTTGAAGAAATTTCTATTGAAGCTAAATGTAAATAAAAGCTTTCCTCTTCTTGAGGACCTGGGAGGTAAAGGGTAGGGACCACATCTATTTATTTCTTTACCTCTGTGTGGGCAGGGCCCAACAAAGTGCCTGACACATACCTGGCCTGTACACATCCAATGAATGGATTCAGTGGACTACGTAACCAATCATGGTTGCTTCTTGGCTTTGGCTCTCAGGAAACTCAGAGCCAAGTTGTTGGAACCCTCGTACCCTCGTGCTGGCTTGGGTTCCCCCTTTCTGATCCGTGGAGCCAGACTGTAGGCCTGACACGGCTGTTGGAGAGGACACAGGTTCAAGACCTGTGTTTGGGGCCTATTTGGCAGGTGCGAGATGTAGGAAGATAGTGTAGCTTATGATTCTTTCTTCCCTGTCAGTAATGGCCTTATAGGGCAATGTTGGGACTTCCTCTCAGCAGCGATTTTCAATTTTAGTGTGCGAAAAGATCACCTGAGTACTGGTTAAAAAGTACAGATTCTTGGGCTCTATCCATAGGAGGTCTGGGGTTAGGACCCAGACTCTACATTTTAAACAAGTGCCCTAGTAGATTTCATGCAGATGGCCCCCATAGCCATGCTTTAAGAAATGCCATCTAAAATCAGCAACGGCACCAACGATCGCTCTTGTCATGTTCTCTGAGATTTACCAGACAAACCCTGGCCCGGCCGTCTCCAGGTGGCATCTCTGCCGGCATGTGGCCATCTGTGCACATGGGCTTTTCTGTGATGAGGGGCCTCCTCCTGAGCCCCCGGATTGGGGTGTCAGCCTGTGTCCAAGGCTACGGCAAGCTAAGTGGCTGAAGGTTGTGGCATGTTGGCCACCAGAAGGGCAAAGGCTGTCCCTTTCTGGGTCCAGCTGGCCCTGGGGACTGAAATAGGATCCCCCTTGGTGGTGCCAGCTGCAAGTCCCCACCCCCTTAGTGTTGGCCTGAGTAGCCCCCATGACATTTGTGTCCCTTGCGGTATCTTCAAGTGAGACTTTCCTGTTAAGGATCTGGGTGAAGCGAGGGGAGGCAGAGAGGGGAGGGCTGGGGAGGTGGTGGTGGTTGGAGAGGAAGAGCAATCTATGCAGTGCTGGAACACTGGGACGCTGCTACTTAAGGAAGCATTTAAGGAGGTTGTATGCAAAACTGTGCTTTCCTCCTGAGGATAACAGGCCAGTCAATTTCTGTTGACAGAGAAATGGGCATCCTGTCTATAAATGACTGAGCTTCCACTGACTCGTCCCCCTGAGTGGATGAGAAAGCAGCCTGGAGGTCCCTTTTCTGGGCCAAGGCTTATCCTGGGCCGGTTTTGTCATACAGTCACGCTGTGAGCTATGTGAATCAGTTCGTACAACATTGGCCTGTCACCCTGCCATCCCACCCGCCTTCCCAGAGTGACTTTGGGTACTGGCCTCATGGATAGGGATGGAGGTTGGAAGGTGGCCCCGTCCTTGCTCTCTCCCTACTGCTTGCCCTGGTCTCTCATCATAACCTGTGCTGAAACCCTAGAGGTGAGTGACTGACCCCATTCTCTGCAGAAGCTAGAGACAGGGAAGGGAAGGGAAGGAATGGGTATGACAGGCTCCTGCCCCCAGCTCTGTGCTTGCTCTCTGGACAGCCTTGGCAGGCCTACAAGGGCCTGATCCCATGGGTGCCAAAAGGGTGATGACAGGAAGAGATGGGCACTTTGCACCTCTTGAGTGCCTCTCGGCAGAGGCCTTTTGTTGTCCATCCATGGCCAGAAAGATCTGCCCCAGGGCCAGTGGGGAAACCAAGGCACCAAAGGTTGGTTTGTTTATTTTGAGCTCTGAGTATGCCAGTGATTTTTGCCAGTGCTCTGACCCCAGCATCCTCAAGCAATATAGTTTTCACCTACCCCGTGGCTCTTCCCTTTAAAACACAGATTCTGTGGGGGATCCCTGGGTGGCTCAGCGGTTTAGTGCCTGCCTTTGGCCCAGGGCGTGATCCTGGAGCCCCGGGATCGAGTCCCATGTCAGGCCCCCAGCATGGAGCCTGCTTCTCCTTCTGCCTGTGTCTCTGCCTCTCTCTCTCTGTGTTTATCACGAATAAACAAATAAAATCTTTAAAAAAAAAAAAAACACAGATTCTGGGCATTCTGTTCCTGTGATGAATGCTGATATAACATCCCCACACCTCTGTCTAGGCCCAGAGCTCTAAGCCCGGGGGAGCAAACCCCTCTGTTTTGCTCGCTGAAGCCTGGCTCTCATCTGTACCCACCTCTCTAGGTATAGACCCCTCTGTAGTGGGGATATTTCTAGCCGCTGCCCCCCCCCAACACTGTCTCTACTTCCTGGGTCCTATCAGCGCGGCAGCAGCTTCCCATCTGCTCCCCTCTTTTCTCCTCCCTCTCTTTCCCCTCCCCCTGCTTGCTGCTGCCCTGGGAGGAGCTATTTTTAGGGGCTGCTTCCTGGGATGTTTTACTTGGGGCTGGTTACCATGAAGGAAATGTCACCAAAACAGTGGGCAAAGGCTGCAGGCACCCAGAGCCCTGCTGGGGGCATGGAGAACTCAGCGGCTGACCCTGCTCTGGCCCTGAGAGCATCCAGAGTGTCCAGCGGCAGAGCCCTGTCTTCTTGGAGCTTGCAAGTGACCCCATGGGGATTTTCTCCATCCAAGCTGGTTGGGGAGACTTTCGCTATAGACCACTTCTTGGTGTCTCTCTCCCTTCCCTCCTTAGTTCAAGCTTCTCTGAAGACACAAAGGCCAAAGTGGGGCTTGGGTCTTTGTGTCACCTTGTTGAAGCTGTTTGGGTAAGGACTAAAGGGAAAGGGAGGATGCCAGATTCCGGGACAGAGCCTGGGGGAGTTCATGTGACCACATTTTGAGCTCCATCCTACTGTATTCACGGCCCTCGACTGGTCCCAGCTGTGTGAGTGTGAAGGAATTCGAAAGCCATGACCCATGCTCTTACATGCTGGTTGGACTTTGCTCTTAATTGGAGACTCTTTGCACCTTTAGAGTGAGATTCAAAGAGGAAGGGATATGGCATCGCAGTGTCAGGATGAGGTCAGTGGGATTGTGGCTTGGGATTCCCACTGGTCAGTGCCTAAGACCAGGGGCTGTTTATAAGCAGCTGGAAATGTGGATTATGACACCAAATCCCTATGGTGCCCTTGTTTCTTCTCTTCACAGTGATGCTCTGGGGGCCAGACGGGGGACCTCTGCTGCTCCCACTCGGAAAGGAGGAGGAGGAAGGCAGCAGGAGGAGGCACTCCACTTGAAGCATCTGAAATTAGGCTGTAGGAAGCTGTAGGAACCTTCTCATTTATGTTGGGGGTCCAGGCACAGACCCTTGAAATACCCTTTGAAAAGTCAAAAGTGTCATTGTGATTAGAATTTGGGGAGGGTCCTCATAACTGGGATAGGACTCTGGGTTCTTTCCCATTACAGACAGTTGTGTATTTAGGTGGCAGTAGAATCTTATTTGAAGCTAGTGCTGGCATTTGTGGTTTTAGAGAAACGTCACTAAATCAGTCATGTCTGTGCAGGGCCATGGAGGGTCAGGGGCCAGCCTTCCCTGGCCCCTTATCCTGTCAGGGGAAGGAAAGTACTTTTGGAAAAGGCTTCTCTTTTGGATTTAGGGGGGAGGTGGTTCTAGAACTTTGCCTCCCCTTTGCCTCACGCTGTCTGCTCACTGCTTCCTCTTCTCTGCCTCCTTTGGCACTGACTACCTGGTCACTCCTTGCTGCTCTTCCTGTGATGGGTCCTTGGCCTGAACCAAGTCTTGAAGTGCTTGGGCAAAAGGCAGGGGAGGCAAGGCCTGCAGGGATACTTGTTTCTTGGACCTGACTCTGGCTTGGGTGGGCTGTTGGGAAGGCCCGAGCAGGTCCCTGATAACGGCCACTTCTGCTTTCTGCTCCTGTTGCTACCTCTGCTATTGAGAGGGAAAACCTTGCAGAGAGATGTGGTTCGAGCTGGGCTGAAGGTCGACAGGGGTGGGTCTCTCCATGGCAGCAGCACTCAGGCAGGCAGGAAGTGGCCCTGTGCAAAAGCGGGAAGTGGCTGTTGTCAAACAGGAAGGGGGGGCTGGGCCACGTGAGGGGGCGGGGAATAGCCCAGTTGAAAGGTGGGTGGGAAGAGGGTCAGTCTTGGAAGGCCTAGGAACAGAGAGCTCAGTGGTCAGTGGAGGAGGGGTATCTCGGGGGAGAAGGCCATCTTTGTGACAAAAGCACCAGCTGGTGTGTTATCACCTTAGGATGCCCAGACAGGCCCTAGACCTGCCACTGTGGACCGAGTCAGTTTAGTGGCTCCACTGCTTTTGGGGTTGTGATGCTGTGCTTTAGCCCTTGCAGTTGGGAAAGATACCATACAAACCATATTTGTTCCTGAAATACCACTGCTGCTGCTGGGGTGGAGCCCTCTGCTTTTTCTCAGACATGGACCAGTCCTGGAGGGGACTACAGGACAGGAGGTGTGTGTGGGGGGAAAGGGACAGGAAACAACACTGGAGAGGCTGGGGTACTGGCCTGCTGTGCGTGGTGTAAAGACGCAGGGAGAGAATGGTAGGCAGAAACCACATGGCTCATTGAGCAGAGCAGAGCTTCTGGATGGCAGGACGCCACAGCCACCAAGGGTGATGCCTAGGAAAAGGAGGGATCCTGCAGGCAGTGGCACTTCCTAGGCTGTCCTTTCTCTGAAGCCCCTGTTGCCGACCTGTCACCTACAGACTGTAGACAAAGGCGAGCCCCTGCATAACAGGAGGGAACACCTTCACGCCCATGAGGGATGCAGCCGAGCCAAGTTAGAGGGCTCTGCTGGTGTGTTGTGGACTCTCTGGCTGCCCAACCTGAGGGAGAGTGGGTCCGATTCTTGGTGTCTCTGCTGAGAGCCACGGCTGAGGTTCTCACTCTGTGCCAGGCACTATACTGAGCATTTACCCGATTACCTCATTTAATCTGCAGATATCACTGCCTCCGCTTTAGAAGTGAGGAAACTCTTTCCCAAGATATGTGCCTGGCTCCTTTTCTCACCTCCTCCAGGTCTAATCAAATGTCACTTCCTCACTTTCGGTGACCATCCTGTTTAAATGTGTACTGTTCCCCTTCCCTGCTTTATTTTTCTATATTGCACTTGCCACGACATTTAATGTGCCATTTCTGATTGTCTGTCCCTCCCCCAGCCCAGCCCCACTAGCCTCTATGAAGGCAGGGGTTTTTGTCTTGTTTTGTTCACTGCGGTATCCATAGCATTCAGAACAGTGTTTTCAAATGAATTGAATGAGGCTCAGATGGATTTAATAACTCACCTGGCATAGCAGTGTTCAGACTCAGCCCATGGCCGTCTGACCCCAAAACTCTTGTGTTAACAGATGGAGTCATGCTAAGGATCAGAGCAAAGACCAAGGAGCAGCCTAGGGTTCAGAGAAGATGCAGGTACTCAGCTCCTTGGACATAGGGTTGAATTAAGTGGCTATCAAGGACCCTCTGGACGTTGGGCAGCTCCTTCGAGGAGCTGGAAATACGAATCTGTCTCTCCTCTCTCCGTTCTGAGTCACTGCTAAAGCCAGAGCACCCTTATTTTTAGTGCTGTTGCTCTTGTGGGACTGTAACCATTAGCCAGTAAGAGACTTAAGGGAGGAGATAAACATTAATCTTCCAGGCCTTCCCCTCAGCAGCTACCTTCGCATTGCGAGATGCTGTTCTCCTGCACCTGCCTGGGCAGCCAAGCCCCAGAGGTGTGGGTCAGAAGGTAGTGAGGTGAGTAGTCAGAGTGGGGGAGGCTTTGAGGCTGACTAGCTTGGTACTTCCATCCCAATTCCAGGAGCTGGGAGGAAGGTCAGGATAGACCTGACATCTTCCTGGTCAGATCAGAAAGAAGCAAGCCCCCCTGCCACTGGACAGGGCTAACAGTACTTCCTCAGCTAACTCCAGGATTCCGATGGATCCCAGGTGATGGGGGAGGGTGGGGTCCCCTCTGGTTCTCTGGATGCACCCTGGTCAGTGGTAATGCCGAACCTGAGGATGGAAAGGAAGGCCTGACCCAGATCTTTGGGCAGCTGGGATGGATTAGCTGGGCAGCAGGAACTAATCTCTGCCTGTCCCCACCTCCTTCCACAAAGCAGGGCTGTTGCTAAAGGGAAAGTTTAGGACAAAACAGGGTGATTGGTAAAATAACAAATCTGAATTCCTTTTAGTCTGTAATCCCTGCATTATCTCAGACTACATGATCTTGGCAGGCCTGGGTTCGAATCCCAGTTCTATCCTTTTCCTGCTGTTGGCTCTCAGGTGAGTTATTTAATTCCTGTGAGCTTCCATTTCATTATCTGTGAAATGGTAATATTCATAGCACCCACCTGGTAGGATGGTTTGGGGGCTCATGGGGAGCTCTACAAAGGCTCTTTGCTGTTGAGGTAGGGGTTGGGTGGGCAGAAGCCCTTATGAGGGGAGGCAGGAATTGCTTGGCAGATATGGATATGAAGGCACCTGCCTGGACCTGGAGAAATGCCCCCAAAGCCTGGAGTCTTTACTAGATGTTCTCATTTTTCTTTATCCTGTCATCATTGCATAGTGATAGAGAAAGGGCTTGAGGCTCAGACTACCTGCATCCACTGCCTGGGGCCTTGGGCGGGTTACTTTAACTTTTTAAGCCTAAGTTTCTTCATTTGTCACATAATGGAGTTCATCAGATCCTTTACTTCACAGGGTCTGGGTGAGGATGAAGTAGGATAACCCATGCCTCTGGCTGGCATATGGTGAATCATCAGTAAATAATGGTTGTTACTACCATTGGTGTTCTTTTTTTTTTTTTTTTAAGATTTTATTTATTTATTTGTGAGAGACACAGAGAGAGAGGCAGAGACACAGGCAGAGGGAGAAGCAGGCTCCATGCAAGGAGCCTGATGTGGGACTCGATCCCAGGACCCCAGGATTATGCCCTGGGCCAAAGGCAAGCTCAACCACTGAGCAACCCAGGCATCCCTACCATTGGTGTTCTTGATAAATCATTATGAAGCCCCTATTATGGCAGGAACTCTAGAAAGCATTGCTCAGAAAGGCCTCACCCTTTGAAGAGCTTGTGACTGAAAGATAATGGACGTAATGTACAATGTGAAAATCATAAAAAGGGCAGTGGAAGACGGGAGAATCTCGGAGAGAGAAGTCACATCTGCTGGGAGAAACAGGGAAGACTTTGTGAAAGAGGGGACTGTTTGGCAGGATTCTAGCAGGTAGAAGGGGGAGGGCTGCTAGGCCCCCTTGCTTTGAGTCGTAGCATCGTCTCTTTCTACTTCCTGGAGCTCTGCTTTCCTGTGGAAGGAATTGACCAGCACAGCTTACTTGCACCTGGGGATTCCTAGATTCTGGTCCTTTCACCAAAACAGAGTAACCCCAATGCCTGAGTGCCAAGAGGTTAAGAGCTCAATGGCAGTACATGGCCAGGAGGATCCTGGGGAGGAGCAGGATTACTGTAGAATGGGCATCATAATAGTGCCAGCCTCATAGAGTTGTTACGAGAATACTTTAAAAGATGATTCTACCTAATGTAGAAGTAAGCTCTCAAGAAATGTTAGTTCTGGTTATCATTTTGTCAGATCGTTATCATCATCATCATCTTGGTTCTCAGCATCATTATGTTTCAGGGAACACTATGAAGACTAAGATTATTTGCGAAATTCCTAGCACAGTACCTGATCATATAGTAGTTGTTCAGTAAAACTTTGTTATTAGTAGTGTCTCTATCAAGAAAGAGATTCTGGACACCCTGGCCCAGTGAAATCCCTGCTGTAATGAAAATGGTAGCAAAGGTGTAGTTGAAAACCTGGATTCAAGTCCTGACTGTGCCTCTCACTAACTTGAGGGACTTTCCTAGGGCATTTCCTCATTAAAAAAAAATCATGATACCTGTCTCTGGGATTGCTGTGACTTGCTGCATTAATTTAGCAGATTAGAAAAAAGTGCATAGTTGGTGCCTAGTAATTGAAGGACTATGAATAGCGACGTGGCCCCAAATAGAACAAATGGCTAATGGTTTTTGTTTTCTCTCTTTTGCTTTTAGATCACCAGAAACTAGAACGTGAGGCCCGGATATGCCGACTTTTGAAACATCCAAACATTGGTAAGCACCTTCCCTCAGGGTATTTCTTGGGCATTTTGTAGAAAGTAGGGAGAACAGAGATCCATTGCTTTTGTGTCTGAAACCAGTTCTGTCCCTGGACCTTTGCCTGGTGTAATTTTTTTGTCCAAGTGGGATAACCGTTGTGTCTTGCTCAGAATTCTGGAGCATTCTGGTTTAGAGACCTGAGGGTCTCTGTCCCTGCTGTGCCATTTCAGGGCTAGGATGTGAGGTACTGGAACAGGTTTCAGACTCCCTTTCTTCCCCTTCTCCTTCCGTCTTTGGGCTGAGGTCCAGGGTCCTCAGCGTGTGAGGTTCTGGGCTAGTAGCCTGCCAGCGTCCCTCACCAGGGGCCTACCACAGCCATCGTAAAAGGGTCCGGATTTTGTTTCTGGACTTGAAAGAGTTTTGTTCCTGTTACGGTGTCATGCACACTCTGGGGGTTTCCATGGTGCTCCCGTTTGTATTCCCCAGAGCCAGGAAAGCAAGCTGCCCACCCGCCTGGCTTCTCTGGAGAAGGGATGGCAGGAACCACTCTCGTGGGGAAGGAGAAAAATTTAAGAGGATTTCTCTCTGCTCCCACCCTGACTTGGGGCACAAGAGCACATTGTTGGTTGTTCTAAAGCCTGAGGAGGTTTGCCTGCCACAACCCACTCGAGCTCCGTTTTACATTGTTCAGCTGAAATAGCCTTTGCCAACAACGTTGGCCCTGATGTGGTGCTTCTCGCAGAGGGGATGGAAGCCGGGCTGGCTGCAGTGTCTAAGCAGAAACCCCAGTCTTGACTTGAGGTGGGGCAGGGAGCATCTCCTAGGTTTTCCCTGAAAGCCCTGAGTCATCACAAAGAAAAACACGTGTTCCTTGCTCCTCAGGCATGGCCTAAATTTCGGGGCTCCCACAGAGCCCCGGAGGCTGCCTGCTCGGCTCTGCTGGCGGCCAGGGCTGTGAGGTGACTTGCTGAAGGTTGCTGCTTCCTCCAGAGCTACCCAGCCTCTGGTTTCCCAGACCTCAGGCTGGAAAAGCTTAACGTGAGCTCTCATGTGGGAGAGCTGAGGTCGTACTCCAGCCGAAGGGGCGAGGAGCAGCTCTGAGGTAACCAGAACTCCAACCATGCAGGGCTTTACAGATCGCAATCAGCAGCTTGGATTACACCTGAAGCAGATTGGCATAGCCCCTGTTGAGCTCTGCTGGTGCGGTGTGTTCCACGGAGCCAACACCTCTCAGCTGACGGGTCTTGGGCTTAGAACTACTGGAACTCCCTGGGTGAGCTCTGAAGGTAGACGCTCACCTGGTCTAACTGCATGGTGGGGACCAGTGTGTTACCCTGGGTAGGAGAGAGATGATGACAGAAACGCCTAGAACGGCAGTCGCAAATTCAGGCATGTTTTGTTTGGCCAGCCCAGTGGGCTAAAAATATTTTATTATTTGCCAGTATTTAAAAATGAGATCTCGCATTTTGGGGAAAAAAAAAAAAATTCTGCTTCCCAGGCTTTCCAGTCAGACCTTGTGGCTCTTCCGAGCCTGTATCCATGTGTGGCCAGAGTCAGTGAGGGCTGGGCAGTGGCTGCCTTCGTAGCCAGCTGGCCATTTTCCTTTGCCACTCCTTGTTACCTCATGTTTGCGCTGCCTACCTGGTCTCTGTAGGCTTTTGAGCTTGTGACCTCTAACCTGGAAGTTCCAGAACAGGAAGAAAAAGCATGTGGGTCACTAGAGTCCTCCAAAAGTGCAGAAGCATTTTGACATTCCAGTCCCAGGTGTCAGGGTCTGAGGACAGCAACTTCCTTCCCTTATGCTACTTGTGACCAACTCATAGAGCAGTGATGAATTGTTCTCATGTAGAGAGGAGAATAAAAGGTGCGGTAAGCAATGCGGGGCACAGAACCATGTCTGGATTATCTGCAGCCCAGACCTGATCGACCCTAGAAGGCTTAGGGTAAGATGAAGACAGTTGAGAAATGACCAGAAAGGACAAACATGGGATTCTAGCTGAAAACAGTTGTACCCTTCTTTTTATGCATTTCTAGAAATTAACTATATATACTTTTGACCTTTTAGACCATACTTGGTTTGGTAGCTCTTTCCTTTTTATTTTTTAAGATATTATTTATTCATGAGAGACACAGAGACATAGTCTGCAGAGGGAGAAGCAGGCTCCCTGCAGGGAGCCTGATACAGGACTCAATCCCAGGACCCCAGGATCATAACCTAAGCTGAAAGCAGACACTCAACCACTGAGCCACCCAGGAATCCCGCTCTTTCCTTTTTATCACCTACTCCCAGGGCTACCTGGGGACCTGGCAGTTGGGGGACCATCTACCCCAGCCATCTGCTCTGTTAGGAGGTCTGCAAGATCAAAGCCAGGCCAGGCCAGGCCCACTTACTTCGTCAGCATCTGATTGCCTAGAATCGTGCTTCATTTCACAACTGCTCCCAGGTCCTGAGAGATGTTGGTCTGAGGCCTTATTCTGGGGTCAAGAGCAGCAAGAGAGAAGGGTGAGTCAGGACTGTGTCCTGGGAGAGCTGGCTGCCCAGGCTTTCTGGCTTCCGGTGGGAACTGGGGCTCCTGGAGATGCGGTGGGGCTATGGATCCAGGAGGCGGAGGTTGCCATGGTTCCTGATCTGGCTTGTGGCAGAGAAGAGGCCGTTCTGTGCCCTAATTCACTATTCTTCCCCTCTCTCCACTGCCTCATCCTTCAGAGCTGTGGCCCTTTTGGCTCCAGCTTCTTTAACTCCATCCCGTAGGGATACAAGTGGACCAGCCCAAGAGTGGTGCAGAGTTGAGGAAGCTGAGAACAGAGATCACATGGCCACCCTTTGGTTGCTGTCAGACTTGGAGGCACTTGAACTCAGAAGGCTATTTGGTGCAAGGCACCAGGCGTCTCCAGTTTTTTTCCCTAATAGATATTCTATCCCAGGAGTTGGAAAGCCTGTTGGAGGAGTGAATGCTGATGTAAATTGTGGGGCCTGGGCGTGACAACGATGTGTCAGTGTAGATTCGTTGATCCTAACAAATCCTAACAAATGTGCCCGTCTGGTGGGGGAGGCTGCTGGTAGGGCGGCTATGCATATGTGGGGCAGGTGGTATGTGGATGGTTTCTCTACTTCCTACTCAGTTTTGCTATGAACCCTAAACTGCTCCAAAAAAAATAAAGTTTACTGATGGAAAAAAAAAAAAGCTTATTGGTTATGAGGCATACTGCAGAACCTAAAACTGTGGGAGAGTGGCCAGAGGTGTGGAGTTGAGAGGAGGAGCCGGCAGTAGTACTGTCTGCAGTCTGAATGGAGCACGTTCTACCTGTGATCTGCTTGCTCCCTGCTCTGAATTCCTCTAATGAATAGACTCTGTCTTCCTTCGTGCTGAGTTGTCTCAGCAGGTTCGATCACAGTCTAGCGTTATGGTTTAGAGCCGCACTACTGAAACTTTCATGTGCTCAGGAATCACCGAGGGATTGTGTTAAACTCAGGTTCTGATGCAGTAGGCCTGGGGTGGGCCTGAGCCTGCTCGGGAGTGTGGGGGGGATGCTCTGCGGGGGTTGCTCACGCTGCTGGTCCGTGGGCCGTGTGTGGAGAAGCAAGCTTTGTGGCTTCGGTATCGTGTCGTCCAAGTTTGAACATGGGGTTTGCTGGTCTAACTATGACCTCCAGCAGATTATTTAGCCTCTTCGTGGAGTTGTGAGAGGGTTCATTCAGTGGGCAAAGGAGGCCTCAGAAATGAAACAGTGAAAACAGGGACTCCAGCTCCTGGAAGTGACCTTCCCTAAATCCTCAGCCCCTGCCCAGTCCATAAGATATTTAAGCAGGGCTTCCATTTGCCTCGGACCCAGGCCCCATTGAGCTCACAGTAAGTGGAGCAAAAACAGGGGCAAAGAAAAAAAAGAAAACCTTGAGTCATGTCCAAGCAGCTCCTAAATCTCTGCCGAGGGGAGTCCTGCCCACCTGCTCCTGGCGGAGGACGGGGGAGGGGAGACTCAGGCCCCTAGGAAGCAGGGCCTCCTTCCCACTATGCTATTGCTGCAGACGCTTTTAACAGTGACACTTTTCCAGAGTGTTATGAGCCAAGATTTGCTAGTTAAAATGTGGCATATTGTTGGGTGGTTTCTAAAGAATCGGAAATAGCCACAGCATTTGGGTTATGGTGTTGTTAGTCCTTGAAGGTATGAAACGTCAAGTAAAGGTATTAAGGTGTTTGGGCTGTTTTTCTCTCCATAGTTTTTTTAAAACATTAATCTGTTTTATCGCTGACATGAAGTAAATGCTCTAGAATCCTTTTTCAGGTCTTCCTGTCTGTGGACTTGGTTTGGCCCTTGGCCTTCAAGCCCTCTAATCTGTGGAATGGGCTGGGTGTCAGATTATTTGTTTCCACGCATCCATAGCATCCTTTATGTCTACTCCGTAGCCCTTACCACAGTAGTGCCTAGTGATATGTTTGTGCAAGTGCTGGTTTAAAGCCCGTCTTCCCCATTGACCTAGAAGCTGAACAGCAGCGGGGTGAGGTTTCTCTTCCTCACAGCTGTATCCGTGGCATCTGCAGCCATGCCTGCATCAGGGAAGGCACTTCATGGACACTGTTGAGCAGATCAGAATGGCCAGAGCAAGGGGGGACTGGTTGGAGTTCCTTTGCCCAAGGGGACAGAGAAAGTGACTCCCTCGAAGGCAATTCTATGACATCAAGGATGTCAGTTGATATCAGTTTGTTTTGGCTTCATGTCTCAGTTCTGCCACTTAGGATGTCCTTGGATGAGTTCCTTTTGGGGCCTCAGTCTTCTTCCTGTAGGTGAGGATAACAGAGGTAACGTGAGAGCTCAATTAAATAACGTGTGTAAAGCACGCGGCACAATGTCCGGCACATAGAAACAGCTCAACTAAATGTTAGTTGTTATAATTTGGGTCATGATTGTCAAGATGCTGCTAAGTAGGCACTTAGAGGGGTACAGTCAAGTTTTTCCTCTTGTTCTCAGTTCTCTTAATTTTCTTTACAAATGGGGAAAAAAAAGTATCTTGTTCAGATATGAAGCCTTTTGCACCTGTCCCTTCTTGTCTTGATGGTACCTTGCTCTGGGGCACACATCAAAGCCATTCTCTGGGCTGGGTGGCTTGAAAGGATTAATCTCCCATTGCCGCTCCTCTCTTCTGATTCCCTGGCCCTGCTGCCTGCCACCTGGGCTCTGTGTGTGGCCTTCCTGGAGAAAGGGAAGTGCCCTTGCCTGCTTGTCTCGGCATAGGCATGGGCACCTGTACTTTTTGCTGCATTATCAGCTCCACTGTGCTGGATGAGGGGGCAGGCCTGGGGGGCTCCAGGGGATGCTGGGAGAGGCAGGGCCAGGTGGCAGGACTCCCCTGGGAGTGGTTGTTAGCATCATACCTGCTGTACTGTTAGCTTACTGTCCTGCTACTGTTAGTCACCTCCCTAACGAAGCTGGTCTTTAGCTTCTGGGACAGCTGATTTCCAGGGGATTATTTGTATTACACACTTTAATGCTTTTTAATAGCAAATTTTTAATTAAATGGAAAGTCCTTTTGGAAGCGAGGGAGCAGCAGCTACAGCAGGACTCTGGGTACAGCACCAACGGAGACCAGAGAAGCGCAAGTGAGGAGGGGGCTCACAGGGCTTTGGGGGAGGCCCATTTGAGCATGATCGGTTAGGGTGGGAGGGAAGAATGCTTCTGGCTGTAGCGCCTTCCTCCTGTCATCTGGAGGCCCAGAGAAGTATGAGCTTGCTTGCCGAAGTACAGAGAGAGCAGGTGGAGGAGGAGGGATTTTAGAAGTACCCCCTGCCTTTGATCCCCTTGGTAAATCACAGTTTGGGGAGGAATTTGAGGTAACCAGATCAGAGTTGAGTAACCAGATCAGATCAAATAAAGCAGGCAACGTGAAGTGTAAACAGTCGGGTGGCCCTCGACCTAGCCCTGGCAGGCCCAAGTCCTCGCTTGTCAGCTGAGAACCATGGAGCGGGAGGGATAGCCACAGGCCTGTATTTTACATTCTGGCTGCTTTTACTGTGGTGGGAGAGGCTGTAGGGAAGCACCTCGGCCCAGACGGAACAGTCTGATGCTGGAAATGGAGCCTGTCTTCCGGGGTTGTTGGCAGCTGGGGTCTGCCAAGGAAGAGACACGGTGACTTCTGTGTATCCAAGAATGTCACTGGTCGGTTTGGTGTCAGGCCATTCCTAAAGTGCTCCGTGAGGAGCTCCTGAAACTGCCCAAGAGTGGTGTGAAGGTCAAACAGAGGTTCCCCTTCCCAAGAGTTCAGGTGAGGGAAGGGACAGTGGCGACAGTCCGCCAAAGCATCACCTCGTGTTTGCATTATAACGGTACTCAAGGGTTGGCATTTACGCCCAAGGTGGCTTTGTGGGCAGAAGCTTGAAGAGGAGACCTCGGAAGACATTAGGTTGGTTTTGGCCCAGGAGCTCTGGAGGAGGGGCTGCCCTCCTCTGCTTCGAGCTGTGGCGTCCCGGGCCCATCTGTGCTGCTGTTGTAGGTGCATTCGTGGGTAGTCTCTCTCATGGTCTCCGTTGCTCTGGTGCCTGGCTGTGTGGGCTACACCACATTTCTTATAGGAAGCAGGGGTGTAGACCAGTCTTTGGAATCAGAGAGAGCTGGGTTTACGTCTTGATCCATTGCATCTTTGGCCTTTGTGAAGATACAATGTCTCTGAGCCTCCAGTGTCCTCATCTGGAGAATGGGAGTAATCTTCCTCTCAGGATGGTCGTCCGGAAAAATAAACTCCTCAGAGGCAGCCACTGTGTCCTTCCTAAATCCCACCAGCTAGCAGGGAATCTGACATGTGGGCACTCAGTACACCCTTGTAGAATAGGGAACGTGTGCAAGGAGCCTAACCCCACGCCTGGCATGTGAGAAGCACTGAAGAAACAGTGATTGCTGTTATTGCCTGAGTCTGCACATCGCCTCCCATGCTCACCATCCATCAGCCTCATTCCATGTGCCTTCCTGCTGGGCTCTACCTTTCTAGCTTCTTCCCCTCCCTCTAATTCCCCTTTGCCCAACTACTCCTGTGGAAGAGCTCCTGGGCTCTCCCATCTTGTCATTGTCTGTCCCTCTGCGGTCAGCCTCCCTAGGTGCCCCTCGCTCTCGCTCTGCGTTACACCATCACGCATCATATCCCAGGACCTCCCTCTCTGGGACTGGCCCCTCTGGGAAGGCTCTTGCTTTTCTCTGTCTTGTCTTACTTCTTAGCCACAAAGCGTCTATCTCTTGCCTATGTCTGAGGCAGTCTGCGGTGACAGCCAGAGCCCTGGACCTGGGGTCCGGTTGTTTCTCTGCTCTGTGGTTGTGTCACTTCGTCTTGGGAGGGGTGGGGGTGACGGGCATGTTGCTGCTTCTCGCTGCCACTCCTTCAGAACACTGTCCAGTGAGGCTGACAGTCTGGGGCCAGGGTGGGGCTGCTGCAAAGGAGAGCAATAGGTTTCCAAGGTTTCTCTCTGTTAATCTCTGTCCCCATCTCCTCTCTTGCAGTGCGCCTCCATGACAGTATTTCTGAAGAAGGGTTTCACTACCTCGTGTTTGACCTGTAAGTGCCACTTTCTGAGGGTTTGGGGGCCTTTCCCTCCAGCTGGCTCACGATGAAGGCTTGGAAAAAGACCTAAACTGGGTCTTGAGCCTCTGCCGAGGGTCCTTCTCCTTTGCCCAAGGGAAAGGATTTGATTTTGACCTTCCTCTGCTAATGGACAGGTTGCTGAGCGGACCTCATTGCTCACTCACTGTCTCCCCCAGGGCTCCAGACCCCCGGATGGCATTACTCTCGTATTTCTGTTCAGCAGCACACCTTGTGCAGATGCTTTTTTCTTGTTTCTTGGTGTGTTGTCCTTAGCAGAGAAATAGAATGCAGCTCTTCGCATGACCTTAGAAATTCTGGGAAATTAAAGGTGGCTTTTACTAGTAGTCATCAACTGGACTCCAGTTGGTCTCTCCTCCACTTTGGTTGTTGTTTAATATCTCGAAAGTAGCTCTTCACCTCCTGGAAATGCCTCTCCAGGATTTTCAGGATTGGGTCTCTGTGTCCTTGATCTCATTATTCTTTAACTTTAGAAGTAGGTCTGTCCTTCTTGGGCAGCTGTGTATCTTAGTATTCATACTGGTCTCAAATAAAGCTATGACTTTCTGAGGAGGTTGATTATTTTCTCTTATATCCCTGTATATTCATCTTTGCCTGAGCATTAGCTAACCTGTAGGTTATAGAAACAGAAATGTGCAGGAGGAAGGAAGGGCCCATGTTACCCCAAGGAGAAGCTCCATGTCATTGAAGGATTGAACATGTTCTAGGCTCTTGGATGGAATGCATATAGAGTTGGGATTTCTTTCAAAGCTGTTCCATGGTGTGACCTGTTGCCTCTTGGATGCTAGAGTTGGCCAGCTGACCTGCCTCCTCTGACCCTCTCCGTCTGTTGGTTGCAGTGTTACTGGTGGGGAGCTGTTTGAAGACATCGTGGCCAGAGAGTACTACAGTGAAGCTGATGCCAGGTAAGGCAAGGGCCCTGGAGTTCAGTGTGAGTCTTGGCCCCTTCAGGGGGGCAGGTTTTGTGCCTGTTTCAGTAGTCTTTGGACATAGGTCAGAAGAGCTCCGATCTGAACAAAGATTCCATACAGCTGGACCTGGGCTGCATTTTATGGGCGACGTTAGAAGTTAGATCCGTTTTTTGGGGGGAAGCACTTGCAAGTCTCCTTTACCCTTTCATCCCGAAAATACCTTTTCTTTGCACTACTGTGTACTTGCAAGCCTGCTCAATGGCTCTCCCTACCTCTGCTTTTTTCTTTTGACAAATTGTACTGTATGCAAGGCACCCTGGGGATGACCAGAGATGGAGGAAATGTGGTCTGTGTTCTGAAGGAGTGTAAACATCTGGGCTAATCAACCAGGAACCTTCTCAAAAGAGATTCCAGCCTGGATCACTTAGTCTCTTTACCACCATGATGAGCTCTGACCTGGGGGTCCTCAGGCTGGAAGACAGTTCATTGGCTGCATGCCTCAGGCTTCAGTCCCCCATCGAAGCCCTGGCAGCCTTCCTCCCACACCACAGCTCTTGGGTGTTTCTGTGGCCTGCCTTTCCTGCCTCGGCTCCTCCCCCGGCCCCGAGTTTTCTCTGAGGGTGATGTCCATACAACCTGGTTTTGATCATCCTGCCTGCAGCTTATCTGGCATATGTGGCAGCTCTGGCTGCCTCTAGAGAGTGGGGGAGTGCAGCTTCCTCACAAATTTCTCAACCCTGAGAGGCCAGTGTTTGCTGATCAACTTCAGATGCTTCAGCCTCAGGAAAAATTCTCAAGTGGTGTGATGAATTCCAGTGCCAGCAGGGGAGGACCAGACTCTGGGGCAGGAGGAGGCGGTGATAGCTCTGGGAGCCTGGCGGGGAGGAGGGAGAGCTGGCTAGGGGGAGGGGTGGTGTGTGACTGTACCAGTGGGCTTGGCCTGGCTCTGCTGGGACACTTCGCACTTTTGCCATTTTTGGCCAGAAGGCTCTCCCTGCTAGCCTGGCTCTGTTCTAATTATACATTTCTGTGGAGACTTGCTTCTTCAGCCCAGTCTTAAAGTCTCTTTGACCTACTCATGGGCTGTGTCCTGGAGCCTGGTAAGACCCCTTGGCTCTTGTGGAAGCCCCGGAATTGGATTTTAGAGGAGGAATAAGAAGTCCAGGTCACGGGCCCAGCACCACTCTGCAAGCCTGCTTTACATACCTGGTAGGACCTGCCGGCTGGGGCCTCATTCTCAAGGCCAGTGATCCTCAACCTCAACACTCCTGGCGTTTGGGGCCAGAGAGTTTTTTGTTGTGACGGCCCCTCCTGTGCACTGTAGAGTTTCAGAAGTATCCCTGGCCTCTACCCACTAGATGCTGGTAGCATCTCCACCTTAATTGTGACAACCAGCAATGTCTCCAGGTGTTACCAGATGTCCCCTTGGGGCAGAAATCATCCCCCTCAGCATTCACCATTGCTCTAGATTACCAGTGCTCCCTGCCAAGAGCTTGACTGCAAATGTAGAAGAATGTTTTGGAAGGTGGGCAGCCTGATTGAAGAAATAGGTGTGGGGGCACCTGGCTGGCTCAACCGGTGGAACACTCAACTCTTGATCTTAAGGTCATGAGTTCAAGCCCCACGTTGGGTGTGGAGCCTATTTAGAAAAAAAAGAAAAGAAAGAAATAGCAGCTGAAGGTGACTCTGGGTTAGTTTTTCTTTTTTTCTCTGCAAAATCATCAGAAATGCTCCTGGATTGCCCTGTTTGGAACCTTCTTAAGTACATTGTTTCTTAAAGATGTTTGTGTACTGGGGTTTTATCTCCCCTACTAGAAGATAAACTTCAGGGTGGACACTGGGTCTTATTCATCTCTGTAGTCTATGTGAGACTAAGCACAGTGCCTGTAGGTAGTCAGTAAATGTTTAAATAAATGAACGAGTGTACCCCCAGCAAAACGACTGAGGTACACTTGTACAGTCCTTCCTAAGATGCTACCACAAGCCTCTTCTCCAAGAACAGACTTACTGTGGGGGTTGGGGGTAGGAAGGAAGGGATTGGATGGTCTCTACTTCTCAGGAGTGTCCCCGGTCTCTTGGAAATGGACTGGTTGTATTGAGCCTTTACCGTCTAAGGAGGCATAGTGGACTCTGTTCTGGTCTGTCCTCAGCCATTATCTAGTGGGACACCCTCGACAAACCACTTGATGGGCTTGGCACTCAGTTTCTTCTTCTGTAAAACAGGTTGAATGCGATGATGTCCTGAGTGGGAGGTTTTAGCTGTTGTTCAGTGATCTCCTGTGAATCTGTAACCCAGCGTTACATGCTTGAATCTGTAGTGTGGTCCTGAGTGGATTAACCCCGCACTGACATTCCCTTACCTTGTGCTTTTGCAGCCATTGTATACATCAGATTCTGGAGAGTGTTAATCACATCCACCAGCATGACATTGTCCACCGGGACCTGAAGGTACTACCCAGGCTCCCCTTTGCCTCCCGCTCATGAAGCATAGGCGCCACCTGGTGCCAGGTGGTGGGACTGCGGGGACCCAAACCAGGCTTCCTCAGGGCGGAGGGGGCCGGTGGGTGCCTCACCAGGTCTTCTCTTCCTCATACAGCCTGAAAACCTGCTGCTGGCGAGTAAATGCAAGGGTGCCGCCGTCAAGCTGGCTGACTTCGGCCTAGCCATCGAAGTACAGGGAGAGCAGCAGGCTTGGTTTGGTAAGAGTGACCCTGTCTTCCTGGAATGTGGCCCCCGCCCTTCCTCTTCTTCCTGATCTGCTTTCCTCTTTCAGAACTAGAAGCCAGAGCCTTCATGGTCCTGGGCTCCTCAGAGACCCGAGAAGGGGGAGGGTACGGAGTGTCCCCTGGCCCTAGGTGACTCAGTACAGTGAGTCTAGCTGTTGTCAGCACTGCATTCTTGCTGCCTCTGGGGAGGAATGGGAGTTCCTGGTAGGCACACGGACTTGCCCTCTGATTTTATCCTGGGCCATCCAAGAAACCCAGCCAGTCATCTCTTGCCGCCCATGAGCTGAGGGCTTAGGTAGCCAAAGCACCAAGAACGAGAAGAGACTTGGGATAAATTGCTAATATGGTTTTAATGGGAGAGAAAGTGGGTTCAGTGTGCTTCCGCCCTCTCTTCTGCTACAGGTTTTGCTGGCACCCCGGGTTACTTGTCCCCTGAGGTCTTGAGGAAAGATCCCTATGGAAAACCTGTGGATATCTGGGCCTGCGGTAAGCCCATTCCACACACTCAGCTTTTTGGTGTTAAGGGCACTCTACTTCCAGCGATGGTGAGAAAGAGGCATTGCTATTGCGTGTGGGCCCCAGAAGGGTCTGGTGTATGTGAAATCACAGTGTTTGCTCTAGTGCCCCTGGGATGATGGTATTCATCGCACGCTCCTCCCCAAGTACTTCCTGGATTATAATGCATCCTTCCTAAAGAGGGATTTAGCCACGCCTTAGAGGATGGGTTATGCTTGCAGAAATCCCTAATGTGGCTTGGTGACATGGGGAATGAAGCATAGTAGGAGGGGCTGGTGGCACAGCAGCATCAGCTGGCATCCACTTCTACCTTTGGTATAACCTTGGCTTTCTGGGTGGCTGAGCCTTGTGTGGCTTTTCTTCGTTCCTCAGTGAAGTAGGTGACTGACCCCAATGACCTGTGTTCTGTCTCGTAGGGGTCATCCTATATATCCTCCTGGTGGGATACCCTCCCTTTTGGGATGAGGATCAGCACAAGTTGTATCAGCAAATCAAGGCTGGGGCCTATGATGTAAGGACTGGTTTGTTTTCAACTCTTGGGCTGTATCCACAAGAGGGGGCATGTTTAGTGTGTCATGGGATACAGGGAGTGTCAGGGGACTTTGAGGACCCAAGGATGGGCACACAGGTCTCAATTCTCGGCACAGCCTATCTCAGGAACTACTTCTTTGCACAGCCTTTCTTGGTAGCTATAAAATCCAGGAGCCCTTTGAAGCTCTTTGATCCATTATTTGCAGAGAATGGCCTGAGAGGTATGTGCTGCATACCATAGGGACAAGAAGTGTCTGGGCTCCCTCCACTGTCTGGGGCCTTGGGCATGTCTTTTTTTAGTAAGGAGATGGGGTTGAATCAGAATGTGTTGGAGTCCCCTTTGTGCTCTGACCTGATATTCTGGCATTCTAACTGTGATTCTATCTTCCTCTCGTAGTCTTTATTTTGACACAGGTGCTGGGATGCCCTAGGGCTTCTCCAACTCTCTCCCAGGCAGGTTTAGATAGTACAGAGTATCCCTATAAGTATCCCTTATAGGAGTTGGGACAAAGACAGAGGCTCACAGATTTCATGTGCCTCCTCTCCCTCTTCCTGCTTAGTTTCCATCACCAGAGTGGGACACAGTAACTCCAGAAGCCAAGAACTTGATCAACCAGATGCTGACCATAAACCCTGCAAAGCGCATCACAGCTGACCAGGCTCTCAAGCATCCGTGGGTCTGTGTAAGTGTCTTCACCTGGGATGGAGGAGCTTAGGGATGTCAGCCCTCAATGAGCCCTCCGTACTGTCCTCACATTCTTGTTTATGAGCAGAGAATAATCAGTCCTCCTGGGCTCTGAGAAAGGACCCAGCAGAGAGAGAGGGGGACTGGATGGGGACCGGAGGGATTCAAGGAAGCAGGTGGCTTAACTGGCTTCAACCTGTTTCTTCCCCACTTGTCAGGTGTGACTTAGCTCTGATCTGGAGTGAAGGCTTAGGTTGACCCTTACATTCTAGGTCGTTGATGCTGGAAAGCAGCTGGCAAAACCCAAAGTGAATTGCCAAGCTTAGGGTTCATAATCAGATCTCAGCTGTCACGCAACTATAATGGAAATGTGTCCAAGATCCAACAAATAAACAAAAGGGGTCTCTGGGCGGTTAAAAAGAACATTTTGAAGTTCAGTCACAAAACTCAACCTAGGAGAAACCTCCCTAGGCTGTCAATAGGGATCAATAGGGATGTTTTCTTTCTTTCTTTCTTTTCTTTTCTTTAAGATTTTATTTTTTTATTCGTGAGAGATACAGAGAGAGGCAGAGGGAGAAGCAAGCTCACTGCGGGGACCCCGATGTGGGACTCGCTCCCAGGATCCCGGGATCACACCCTGAGCTGAAGGCAGACGCTCAACCACTGAGCCACCCAGGCATCCTGACATACTGTTTTCATAAACACTTATATAAAGTTCTGTAAAGTGAAATATCTGTTTTCAAACTAAGAAGAGGGTCTGCTACAATTACATGTCTTGACAGCCATGATGCATTTATGTATTTGCCCTTTTTCATGTTACTTGATGCCTCTCCTGTGCCAGTCACTGTGTGGGCTCTGGAGATACACAAAGATGAGTGGGATGTGGTCCTTTCCCCAAGATCTTAAAAATTATCTGAGGAGCTAGGCACTCACATAGGCAACGATTTTGCAATGTGACGAATACATAAAAGGATCTAATGAATGCCCGGAACTCTTGTCTGGTGAGCAGTGAGATTACTGAAGGCTGCATGGAGGAGGTGACTCCTTCCTGGCTTTTAGCAGCTGGTTGGGAGTTCCTCAGGATGATAACCTGCAGATAGAGGTTAGCATGAGCCAGGGTGAAAAGCCATGGGAAATTGTGGCAAGTTTAAGGAATGTTAAGTAGTTTGGTTGTAAATGAAGATACGCCTACAAAAATGCAAGAGAACTGAAGCCAAAAAGATTCCATGACATACAAGTTTCTGTCTAATGAGTTTGGATTTTATTCTGAAAGCAAAGGGAACCATTTAAGAGGTTTAAAGAGGAAATGAAGGGGCGCCTGGCTGACTCGGGCAATGGAACATGTGACTCTTGATCTCAGGGTTGTAAGTTCAAACCCCACATTGGGTGTAGAGATGGCTTAGAAAAAAGAAAAATCTTAAAAAAAATTAAAAACAAAATAAAGAGGGAATGAAATATGCAGTTAAGAAGGGCCACTTTGGAAGCTGTGTACAAAATGGAACTAAGAAAAGAAGGAGGCCAGGGCACAGAGTTCAGGAAGCTGTTGTAATTGTCTGAGCAAGACCGGATGAGGTCCCAGCTGACGGTAGTGATAGGAGCCTGTCTAGTGTGGCAAGGAGTAGACAAATTTGAGAGACATTTGGTAGATAGACTCAAAAGGATTTAGTGACTAGTTGGATTTAGAGAGTGAAGGAGAGAGAGGGAGACCCCTGGGGACTGCCAGATTTTGAGTTGGTAACAAAGCACAGGGTCATGCCATTCACTGACCTGGAGGAAGAGCCATTTTTTAAGAAAGGATGATGATCTGAGTTTCACACAATTGAGTGTGGTGTCTGAGACACCAGACAGGTTGGAGACATCGGACAGGTTCCAGAGATGAGAAAGGAAGTTAAAATTGGAAATGCAGGTTGCAGTCATTTCGTTTCTGCGTGGGTGGTGTTGAAATAAATGGGATTGTTTTTATGCTGATCGAATTCCCAGTATGGACTTGTATTTGCTTCAGTAAGAGAAGGGATGGCCACTGAACACCAGCACATAAAGGCAGGCACAGTTAGAGGCACCAGCAAAGGGGGCTGGGAATGAGACCTTCTGTGGCAGGAGGAGGTTCAGGGGCAGGAAATCCTAAAGAAACAGGAGGTCTCAGTAAGGGAATGTCCGTAATCAGATGCCACAGAGAGTTCATGATAACGATGAGAAAGAATCCATGGACCCTGAGCAATTAAAAGCCATTGCTTCCTTATTTCACTGGCAGAAGCCGTGGAGTGAGAGACCAAAACCTTGCTTCAGTGAGGTGGAGGGGGAATGAGGAGAAGAGAGAAAGAAATGGTACTATATGGAGAAGATGATGAGTCAGAGGAGTTTTTAAACTTTTGTTTAAGTAGAGGCTTGACTTATAATGTATAGACTGCAGACAAGGATATAGTCCAGAATAAGGGGTTTAAAATATTAGCTAATTGAGGAAGCAAAGGTTGGGGTAGTAAAAAGAGGTCGAAAGCAAATGAAAATCATTTTGTGGTTGGAGATCTGAGGTTGAAGGAGTTATTGTGTGATGATCTCTGATTTCTCTTTGGGGAGAACTTTACAGTGTGGAGGAAGAAGTAAAATTATACAACTCAGAAAGGGTAGAGAAGGTTGGGAGACTTGCTTTCAAGGGAACCAGGAAAAGGAGTGGGTCAGGGACAAGGGGCAGGATGGTGGGGCAGCCCTATTAGGGTTATTGGCACCAGGCTACATGATGGAAGATTTATTTTTCTAGCTAAGACAGCAACAGCAAAGGGAGAGGGTGAGCAACTTAAAACAGGTACACAAGGGCAGCCCGGGTGGCTCAGCAGTCTAGCGCCGCCTTCAGCCCAGGGCCTGATCCTGGAGTCCCAGGATCGAGTCCCACGTCAGGCTCCCTGCATGGAGCCTGCTTCTCCCTCTGCCTGTGTCTCTGCCTGCCATTCTCTCTCTCTCTCTCTCATAAATAAAATCTAAAAACAAAACAAAACAACAACAACAAAAAAAAAAACAGGTACATAAAAACTAGGGATATCATTTGTTCTGGGAGTCATTTTCATAGCCCCCTCCATCATTCTATGTAACTTGTTAGCCCCTGAGGACGTCACTATATTATGATACTACATAATAATTGACCCTAAATTATCAAGGAAATCATTGTAAATCATTTCCAGTGGACCCTTTAAGGAGGAAGGAAGTCAGCAGTGATACATTGAGGAAAAGTCACCATCCAAAATGACGAGAAGAATGAATGCTTCAAGGTGAAGACCCTTAGCTTCTCAGATCACAGCTTCCTTCGGGTCCTTGTGAGGGGGCTGTTGAAAGGGGCTCTTGGAAGGAGTGAACGTTCTCTGTAGAGAGCAGGAACCCTGCCTCTTCTCTCACTGCTGAGGAATGCAGTAGGTGCTCAGTGTACAGTTGCTGAAGGAGTGACTGCGTGAGGATCACAACACACAGGATACTCTCTTCCATTCTGTAGCTTGCATTTCCCAAGGAAGGGGAGAGTGCTGTCTCACCCACCCTTCTCATCTAGCATCAATTACCAGTGGTGGTTTTGCGTTCAGATTATTGTCCTTACACAACCTTGAGTTTGGGGTAGTGCTTTTATTCTAAAAGCATCTTCCCATCTATGACTTCATTTTACCCTCAGATCAACTGTGGGGTGGCTGAGCACACAGCCCTCGATGACGGGACTAGGGTGAGGGGCAGAGGACCTGGCTGGAAGGCTCACAGGCCTGTCTCTTTGCCTTTTAGCAACGATCCACGGTGGCCTCCATGATGCATCGTCAAGAGACTGTGGAGTGCTTGCGCAAGTTCAATGCTCGGAGAAAACTGAAGGTGAGTCTTGCCTTTCCAGGCTGCCAGCATCCTGAAATCACAGCTTTTGACAGGACACCCCTGGCTCCATCACAAGAGGTAGCTCCCTTTGTGGCTGGAGCTGAGCTATGAAGGTTATACATGTTGGAGGAGCCCCAAAGACCCAAGGTCTTGAAGCTCTGGCCAGCAGCTGCCCTCTGCCTAAGATGAGGCTATGCTTTTCTAGAGTCCAGTTGAATTCATAGGCCTCTCTTCTTTCCCCAGGGTGCCATCCTCACGACCATGCTTGTCTCCAGAAACTTTTCAGGTATGTTTCCCCAGCTGTGCACTTTAATTCTCCTGAGGTGAGTGGGTCAGAATGAGGGGTTGCCATGCCAGTGCTGGGTGTCTCAGGCAACACTTTGACCAAGATGGAGAAGACCCTGTTTTGAGGGGCTGCTGCTGCTGGGTCCTATAACATGGGATTCTGGGGGACTTCTCTTTGGGTTCATATTTATGAATTCTCTTCCCTAGATCCTCCCAAGGAGTAACTTGTCCAGCCTCCCATTTCCTTGTCCCTGGGGATTCTTATTGAATTCTCTAAAGACTCTCAGCACTTTAAGATTTTAGCCCGTCGCTAGGGTATTGGACAATGTGCTGGGCAAAAGAAAGAGATGAGGTGTAGTGAATCTTCTCAGCCACCGTTAATTTGCCTACTGGGGCGATCTCTACTTCATTGTGTCTAAGTAGAGATGACTAATAGAAATTTTTCCAGATGCTTAAACATTTTAGAGACTGTGCTTAAAATATGCTTTGTAATACTACTAGCTGTAAAAGTGAAGAAATAAAGACCAGCAGGATGGAGGGAAAGCAACTTGCTTAAATTTGAGGGAGAAGTTGGGATAGTTGGGACCAGTAATTTGTAAATCACTTGATGTTTCTTTTTAAGATGCAAGACACTCCACCCCACCCCACCCCAACCCCCATCTTGTTCACCCTTCGTGGGGAAGCACAGGTGCTTGCTGTGAGGAAATGGTTAATGTCAGAACTTAACTGAAGATAGAAGATCTCTTCCCACCTTACCCCTTCCTTGACCCTGCCCAGCCTCCCCAGCACCACTGTTTAAAGACTCCCTCCTCTCGTTCTCATAGCGAGATTCTTTCCCTTGCTTTCCTTCTATACTGATGTGGAGACAGAGTTGTATGGCAGCTGCTCTGGGCTAAGGTTGCTCCCTTGAGCTTGAGGGGCTTGTCTGTGCTCGTTCGGGGTAACATAAGGGCCCTGGGTCTGAGGATGCCGCAACTGAGAAGTCCTAGGGCCTCATGAGCTCTAACCCAAGTGGGAGCCACTGGGCTCTAGAGGGGCAGGACTGGAGAGTGAGCCAGGGGAGTGTCCCACCTCAGGCCTGTCCCCTGTGCTTGTAGTTTGAGGCTCATTCTTATGTGGGTATCCATGAGTGGAAGACTATGGTTATCGATTCAGCTCTCACAAATGAGAGCAGGAGGGCACAGCTTGGCTGCCTCCAACAGAGGTGGAGCTGTAGTTCCACATCAGGCTTCTTGTCCTCAGAATTATATGAAGCTTCTACTTTCTCAGGAGTATGAGAGCCTTTCTGGAGGACACTCAAGGACATTTCTGTGCTGAACTAGAATGGTGATCTGTTGTCTCTCCAAGTAGAAAAAATGTGAAGACAGGCTACTGCTTCTCTTCTAGACTGGAAAATCAGTAGACTGCCCTGTCCTATGGCCTCCACATCAGCCTTCCCACCTGTCCATTTCAGGAAATTGGTATCCTGGTTTCAGGAGACTGGTCTCCCTGTTAGGACAAAGCACTTTTCACTCCTCCCTAAAGAGCCTCCTCCTGTCCTTGTTGCTCAGACTATCAGCCTTTGAGCTTACTTTGCCCGGGTCAGAGGAGACTAAAAAAGTGCTGTAAGCATTCTAGGATGACCTCTGCTGCCCTGACTCTGGGACAGGTGGGGACAGAGCCTGTCTCTAGAAGCTTCTGCAGAAAGAGGTGTCACCAGGTGTAATCAAGAAGGAAGGGCACCTGTGTGGGTTTTTTTTAGGAGTGAACCAGGCTGTTTCCTGAGTTTACCCCAAATAGAGGGTGCAGCTTGGCCCTGGACTCTGGCAGGTTGGCTAATAGTGGAATCAGGGTTTCTAGAATGTATTGCTTCAGCAGTCTTCGTTTTTTTTTTTTTTTCCTGGGGGCTCATTTCTTGGGCATCTTCACCCTCAGAAGACTGAAATACAGGCTGAGAAAAACTGTCCTGGCTACCTGCTTTGAAGAGGGAAAGCAACCTGTGTCTCTGAGGAACTAGTGGGTTAAGAGAGGGATGGGGAGCTGGGGCCCATCAGCTGCACAAGGGCCATGCACCCTCCCTGGGTCCTGAGTGCCAGTGTCCCTCCTGTTTGGAATATGACCAGAGGAGGGGGCTCTCTGATAATAGCCTCATTTAAGTCCCCTAGGGAGGGACAGTCTGAAGGTGAGGCTATGTTTCTTCACAGCCTCAAACTAGGGCTCAGCTGCCTCAGAAAGGATACCACCTCTCACCAATTCAGGCTTTTACCCGTAGACCCTCAGCTGAGGAGCTCGTGGGACAGGTGCTAGAGCTGTGGTGATCCCCACAGCCTGACCGAACCCAGTCCTCTCAGGTCCCCAGACTGCTGCAGGGCTGGCTGCACCTGCTCATCAGCCTGCCCCCGGCGCCTTCGCTCCCCCAGCTCGGCTGGCTTGGCCACGCCGCCTGGGCCTTGCTGCGCGTGGGCGGCCAGCGGTTCCCGCGCCTCGTGCTGGGGCATGCTCGCTGCTGACTGGCCCCTGTGGCTTTGCGGCAGCTCTGTGCACTGAGAGACTGTATCCCCTCAGTTGGCAGGCAGAGCTCCGCCCCCGCCTCGCCTGCCGCGAGCGCCGCCGGCCTGGCCGGGCAAGGTACGTGGCATGAGTCCCCCGACCGCCTGCCTCGGCTCCCTGCCACCCCACCAGGAGGGCCAGCATGCCAGGCCCACTCACCAGGGAGGCGAGTCCCATGCTTGCGGGCTGAGATGGGCATGCCGGACGGACCACCTAACTTGGCATCTGCGAGCGCATTGGTGTCACAGAGCCCCCTAACCAGCCGTGCATGCTGGGCGCTTGCCAATTCTCAGGAGGCAATAGCCTGGGGACGTGGAGCTGGGCAGCAGGAGGCTTTCCTCCAGATGGCCGAGAGCCTGGCCTGCCTGAGGGCCGCGGCCGGTGGCAGCCCCAGAGACAGTCCGGGCATGGCTGGAGCTGCCCAGTGCTAGGACTAGGCTTTGTCAGCACTGTTGGGAGACCTCACAGAGGAAGCCATGCCCCTCAAAATTGTGAAGTCTGGCATTTGCAGGCCTCCAGGTCTGAAAGGCTGTGGAGTGCAGAAGCCGTGGGGAGAGCCGTCCCAGGGTTCGGATCCTTGCCCTGCCACACCCCAAGCGAGTCACCTCAGCCCTCCCAGCCTTAGTTTCCTTCTTTGGTGGCGCTAATAAGTAACATGGTGATGATTAAGATCTTGTATGTCGAAGGCTGTCAACCCTATCTGTATAGGACAGTTTGTCAGACATCCTGAGGCTGACACCCCACCCCAGACAAAGAAAATCAGAATCCCAAGGGCATGGGATAAGCATAATGATTTTTTTTTTAAACTCCCCAACAGTGATCCTAACAAGCAGAGTTCAGAACCTTGATGGATATAGAGCACATAACACAGTAGGTAGTCAGGCCATAGTAGTAAATACATTAAAAAAAATAAGTTGCACAAATTATCCCAGCATGACTGGAAATAGGATCATAGGCCATTTTGAGAAGTCAGAATTCTTGTGATGGAGGGATCCCTGTTCTCACTGGAGAGAGATGGGACCCAGCTTGGGCAGGAATGGCCACCTGAAGGGAAGAGCGGCAGCAGTAATAGTGGCAATGGTTTACACCTAGTGAGTCCTTGCTACATGCCAAGCACTCTGCTTAGTGCTTTTCATGCATGGTCCCATTAGATCCCCACCACTGTCCTGTGACCTAGGCCCTACTTTTTCCCATTTTATAGATAAAGAAACTGAGGTTCAGGGAGGTTAAGTAACTCACTCAAGGTCATACAGGTGGCAACTGGTCGAGCCAGTGAAGTCCCAGTGGATCAGACAGTTGGGCTGATTCCATCCCTCTGCACCTCCCAGACTCTCCCATCCATGGTCAGCTACCTTCCCGTGGCCATGGTGACCAGCAGGTGTCACTGGCCTTCCTACACAAAGCCCATCAGCCTTGAGCCTCATCCTGTGCCTGGCTGGAACCCATTGAATACCTCATTATTCTGCTCAATGCTTCCTGCTCAGTGGGTCCAGAGAGTAGACTGAGGACCCAGTAAGCCTGGTGAGGACCTGCCAAGTCAAGGCTTCAACCCCCCTGGCAAGACCCTCCTGTAGGTGGTCCTGATCTCTGTGTCTGTGTCTGTCTGTCCTCATGTCTGGTCTCCTTCGTGAATTGTGACACTCTTGTTTTTCAAGAGCTCTCAGGAGATGTCTTGCATCCTTCCAGCTTGGCCGTTCTGAGGAAGTCCATGGCATCTAGGGACGGAGCCCTCACCTTTCACCCTGGCACTCTGCTTCCAGACCTGGGTGGAAGCTGTTGAGGGCAGAGTTCCCAATACAGCAGGCAGCTCCTGTACTGAATGTGGTTTCTCCTTCCATGTGCAGTGTTTCCCTGTTTCTGCTGAGACCTCTTCCGTGGCAGAAGAGATCCTGGGGTGCCACCCTGAGGGTCTGACGCCGCTTGAGATGCCCTTCTTGCACTGGGGCTACCAGGAAGGGCCTTTTCCAGGAGACTCCTGGCCCCCAAGTCAGACACAGCAGACTCTTGTGGATCCGACTGCCGGACTTCAGGTTAGGGAGAGGGTACAATGCAGGAGGCTTGATTTTCCTTTTTGTTTTCACAGCTGCCAAAAGCCTACTGAACAAGAAGTCAGACGGTGGTGTCAAGGTAGGTGTCTCCACCCCTCTAGCCCAAGACTGTCTCACAACAGTCTCTAAGGGGAAGGGTGGGGGGGTTCTTGGCTTTGTTCTTCCTTTCCCCAGGAACCTTCCTATCCTTGCTTTTCTGCTTTAAAACCAGAAACCTTTGTGCTCAGAACAGCAGGTTCCATTGGCCTGAGAGGGCAGAAGAAAGATGTTTCTTTTGACCCTGGCTTGAGTGTAAAGACTCCGGGGAAGTGACCTAAATTATAGTTTCCTAGAGAGCTCAATCCTGAACCTGATTGCAGATGCATGCCCTCATCTCCATGGCTTGACTCTCAGGATTTTTAGGTCATTTGGGTAATCTTCTTTTTTCCTTTTTGTTTTTCAAGCACAAACCCTTTTTATCAAATGAAAGCAAAGTTTGCCTGGTCCACTCAGAGTACAGGGCTTGGAACCTGAAGCCACGATCCTTTTTTGTCATATCTCCAAAGCACTTCCAGAACCCAGCTCAAATACTACTAAGTGAAAGTGTCTCAAACTCTGTAGAGGGACAGGCTCCTCAGAAACAGGCGAAGGACGTAGTGTGTCACAGCTTGTTCCTGTTTGCTGAGGGAGCATTTCCTGTGGGATCACAGCAAGAGGAGAGAACAGGGGCCCTCAGGGACCAGCAGAAAGCCCTAGTGAGAATGGCTGCTTGGTGAAGGTGACGGAGAGGTTGCTAGGGGTCCTCACAGAGCCCACAGTGTTCTGTAAATGCTTTGGGAGCAGAATGGGTCCTGGGGCTGGGACATTAGAGAGGCTATCTTGAAGCCTACCAATTTACACCATAGCGCATTTCAAACTATGAAATGATCCAAACCTTTAAATTCCAACAAGTTTCAATTGGGCCGTTCCCCGGGATCTTATGTTGCCAGCTGAGATAGACACGTGTGCCCCATCCCCCTCCCTGCACCCCTTCCTCTTCCCCTCATTCTCTGCATGCCTGCTTCTGTGTACTTCTGCACCAAGGAGGGGAGCTTGGGCTCCACACACACCAGCTGACATGGATCTGGGGGTGACCAGCAGCCCCCCAGTTAGAGGGACATGAACTGGAATGGGTGGAGCCAAGTTAGGAGAAGGTGGCAGGTTTAGTTGGCGAGAGATTTTGCCTATTTCTATCCAGAAGAGAAGCTAGAATCAGTGATTCTTTATAAAATATTTCATAAGTACCTCTGAGAGGCCTGGCACTATGCTCAGTTCTAGGAGCACACAAGAGGTACAAGAGGTGATGCAGTTTTTATCTAGCTTTGAGAAGTTGTCAGGTTAATTGAAGAGGAAATTGGACACACCTGAAATCAGCTAAGCACTGAATGGTATATGGTACTGAACCCTACATTGCATGGTGCAGTCCAAGAAGCTTCTGGGCAAAAACTTATTGGAGAAAGCTTAAAGGGTGTGGGAAGATTGGAGCTCCATCAGCGATTGCCTCTAGAGAATGGGATTGGAGGTGAGGAAGGTGGAAGGACACACTTTCTTTTTTCTTCTTCTTCTTCTTTTTTTTTTTTTTTTTACCTTGTACATGTTTTCTTTAAAATGAGAAGGTGTTCCTTCTATAACTTAAAAACAACAAAATATTTTTATGAATCCTATCATATATATTGATGTTCTCTGCCCAACTGGAACATGGGGTTAGTGGTAGAAGGATATCAAAAATATAGCTGGATTGGTCTATTGGGCAGTGGGATTGGAGGTTTGCGTGTCAGACCACAAGACACGTAGGCCACTGAGCAGAGAACCTATAATAAGAGCAGTGCTTTCAAAAGATTTGGCTAAGGGTATAAGGATGAAGAGAAGAGGGAAGGAACTAGACACAGAGCTATCAATTAGGATTTGTTATAATATGGGCATAGCGTGAAGAAAAGGTGATTGGAAATAGAAAGGCTAATATTGAAAATACTTAGTGGTCAAAAGAACACAGGCACCAACCTATCAGAATAGGCACTACCTATGGATAATGGTCCCACTGAGGCTCTGATTAGATATTGGCTCTGTTTAGAGGTGTGTCAAAGGCTCACTCTGGACGTATTAAAAAGGACCCATCTAAGATAATGTCAAATTTCCTAGAATTTTGACCACCAATTGGAAGAATTGGTGGTACCTCTGTTAGAAATGGGATAGTTGTGAGAGAATGTCCATCATGATAGCCAGAGTTTTATTTGGACCACACTGAGATTCAGAGACAGGTGGAGATCCAGGTCGACAGGTCTTTTAAGGTGACGGGAAGTAGCTGGTGGAGCCCAGGAAAGAGCTCAGCACTGGACATGCAGTTCGGGATGGGAATGAGGATTCACGTGAGTTCACTCATGCAGCTAGTTCTGTGCTTCACAAGCTGGGAAAACAGCCACATAACCCACCCTTTAAGGTGTTCAGAGTGAGGGAGAGACAGGGAAACCAGAAAGTCCTGCATGGTCTGGGGGGCCTATGAAGGAGATGTGCTCAGGGCAGGCCCTGGCAGAGCAGAGACCAGCATCTGAGACAAAACAGGATATCTTCCTGAAGGAGATGGCCCATGAACTGAGTTTGAAGAACTCCTTTGATCTGATCTTGCTAGGTTGAAGCAGGCAGGAGAGGGGGGAGGATATTCCAGGCAGAGGGAATTGCACAAGATACATAGGTTTGAAATAGTGTGATGATTCTGGGAACTTCAGTAGCTCTGAAAGGCTGAAGGAGAGTGATTGCACAAAATAGGACCTGAAATAAAGCAGTAACAGCCATGGTGGTGGTGAAAAGACGGATAAAAGAGCCATTGAAAGACAGGTTTCTGATGGAACTTTCTAGATATCTGGGGCCCCAAGGATGAGTGTCAGGTGCAACCATGTAATCGTGTAAGGAGCTAATTAAAAAGATACAGCTTCCAGGGTCCAGCTTGGAATTCAGATTCAGGAAGCCTTGGGTGGGAGGCGGAATCTGAATTTTAATAACACTCCCCTTCTCCCATATGAATCTAAAGCGCATGAAGGTTTCAGAGTTCAGTAAAGACAGAATTTCAGGGCCCTCTGTCATTGAGAGTCTGGAAGAAGAGGAATCATCAAAGGAAACAGAACAGAGTAGGTGGGGGAAGAACAGAAGTCTGCAACAGTGTCAGACCTTAGAGAGCCCTGGGAGGGATTAGGGCAAGGCAAAGAAACTGTTAAATTGTTTCAAATGAGAGCGTATGTGGGAAAGCTAATGTCTGACCCTGCTGTGTGCTCAGTGAGTTTTGTGCAGAGAAAAAAAACTTTCAATATAGTGGTGGGAACAAAGGCAAAGAAACAAATGTTTAAGAAGGGAATGGCCAATCAAAATTAAAAGGCCAGCAATAGGTTAAGGAAAATATTCACAGCAGATGTGATGGGAAGAGTTAATATTATTTTTATACAACAAGCTTTCCCTATCAAATAACAGCCCCCCCCCCCAAATCCAGCAGATAATGGTCAGAGAAGTTGCACTGACAACCTAAAAAAGAGGAGGTAAAACTAGTTAACAAATGTGGATGTTTAGCCTCACTGGTGTCAGGGAAGAGAAAACACAAGTTGAAATGAGGTGCCATATTTTGACTCTTAAGTTTGTGATAGCAGTGACCCTTTCTGAAACAGCCTGCGTTTCAAAAGCCATAAAAATGTTCCTGCTGTTTTTACCCTTTAATTTTCCTTCTGGGAATTTCTCCCAAAGAAATAATTCAAGGGGCGTCTGGCTAGTTCAGTCTGAAGAGCACGCGACTCTTCATCTTGGAGTCGTGAGTTCGAGCCCCACACTGGGTGTAGAGATTACTAAAAAAAATAAATAAATAAACGTTGGGCTAAAAAAGATAATTCAAAATATGGAAAAACTGAAAACAGAAGGTTATTCAACATGACTATTTCTCACTGAAAAAATTGGAGGCGATTTCAAAAGTCAGTAAAATAATGGCTAAATACAGGAAATCCATTTTACTAGACCTTGACAGAGTTATTAATTTTCATGACTATGTAATATGTTTATATTAATTGGAAAAAGTGGGATATAAAGCAGTATGAACACTGTCATCTAAGTTTTGTCTGAAAAAAGATGTTGATTGTATTCAGTATATATTATGTGGATGGAAGAAGAAGTGGAAGTAACCCCATGAAGTTATAATAGTAACTTCGCTGGGCAATGGAAATTTGGAAAACTTTTATTTTATATATTTTTCTGTTTTCTACATTTTTTTTTACCTACACTGTGCGTTACTTTGATAATCAGAATAAAAATCAAAATACTATTTGTTTTAAAAGTAAGGCATCAAAAAAAAATAAGAATAAAAGTAAGGCATCAACTTGTATGTAGCTTATAATGATGTTTTTAAATTATGTAAGAAAAAAGACTAGCAAGAGATATGGGATTACAGGTGGAGTGGATTTTTCCCCCTTCTTTTTTGTTTTCCTAGTTGCTTGTAATGTGGCTGCAGACCTTTTAGAATGTATATATATGTATATATATATATATATATATTATTTATGATAGTCACACAGAGAGAGAGAGAGAGAGAGAGAGGCAGAGACATAGGCAGAGGGAGAAGCAGGCTCCATGCACCAGGAGCCCGATGTGGGATTCGATCCCGGGTCTCCAGGATCGCGCCCTGGGCCAAAGGCAGGCGCCAAACCGCTGCGCCACCCAGGGATCCCTGTATATTTTTATATATATACATAAAACAATGAATGGTTGGATGGAAGTGATGCAAAAGGCAGAGGAGAAGACAAAGCAAGAGGTGTGGGGTTTGACTTTTCTGGACTCTCTTGAAGGTCAAAGTCATGACCTGTGTGTATATGAGGGAGTCCTGTGAGGTTGCCCAGAAGATGCTGACCTGTGAGCACCCTGGGTCCCGTATAGATCCCACCTTGCTTTCCCAGCTTCTCCCTTCCCAATTCCTGGCACTTAAGGTCTATAGGAAGTTTCCTCTTCATTGTCCAGAAGCTTTCAGAAGATGCTAGGATTTTAGCATTGGTTGGAACATCAAGACCACTTTTTGCTCTTGAATTTAGGGACCCCAGATTTTGGTTTGATTTCTCTGAGAGCAGATACAGGGACGCAGTGTCTGTAGAAGAATGACAGCCACGTATGAGGACAAGACTGGAGAGGCCACAAACTCTCAGATCCTGAGAGGCCTCTAGTTGAGGACAGTTAATGCGTTTTGCTCATCCCAGGCCAGAATGGCCATCTAGTCTGAAAGAAGAAAGGAAGGAAGGAAGGAAGGAAGGAAAGAAAGAAAGAAAGAGAAAAGAAAAGAAAAGAAAAAAGAGAAGAAATAAAAGAAAAGAAAAAAGGGGGGATATAGGCATCTTGTGAAGTACTGTTTGAATATTTGTGGAAGTATAGAACGTAGGTTCAAATCCTTTTCTGGTTTCAAACTTTATTTTTTTATTTTTTTAAAGATTTTATTTATTCACTCATAAGAGAGAGAGAGAGAGAGAGGCAGAGACACAGGCAGAGGGAGAAGCAGGCTCCACGCAGGGAGCCCCATATGGGACTCTATCTCGGGTCTCCAGGATCAGGCCCTGGGCCGAAGGCGGCGCCAAACCGCTGAGCCACCCGGGCTTCCCTGGCTTTAAACTTTAAATCAATATTTTAATTTTTAAATAAAAGTGAGATGTGGTTCTTTTAAAATGACCTGGTATTTAAACCATGCTGCAATGTGCTGGTTGAGAGGAGCTCAGCTATGCATGGCTGCCGGTAAAGTCAGGGCCTGGGGCAGAAAAGGATCTTGGGTTTGCATGCAGGACAGTTGAGGAAAAAGAGAGCCAGCTAGGATTGGGAACTTACTACCCATTAGATGAAGCAAACAATTGAAAGTGCTTAGCTTAAGGCAAGGTCCAGGTAAAAGCTGACTGCACCACACAGCCAGGGCCTGTAAACCACCAGGACCAAGGGTGGGCCCAGTCAGTGCTCCCGCAGCCTTCACTCCAGCAATGTTGGGCAAGTTAGAGACCTGTGCTCTGCTTTAGCCTGAGGGGAAACCAGAGTCAGCAAGCCCAGTTCAACTCAGAGGAAGTTTGTTGATCATATCCTACCTTTAAGGTATTTCACTAGGCACCGATGAAGTGACAGAGATGGACCCTCCCTCACATTGTAAACACTCTGGTTGGATAAAAGGATAAATATGAATGTAAACTAACTTCCTCTTTTTGATGAATAATTGGAAATAAAATTACATATTTGGGCATAAACAAAAGGCTATTGTAAAAGAAGCCTAATTTGGGGGCTCCTGGCTCTCATTAGAGCATGTGACTCTTGATCTCAGGGTCATGGGTTGGAGCCCCACATTGGCCATAAAGGTACTTTTTTTAAAAAAGAAGAAGCAGCCCAATTATTCTTAGGCTATCTTTTTCGTTTATTTTTTTTTAAGATTTTATTTATTTATTCATGAGAGACACACAGAGAGAGGTAGAGACATAGGCAGAGGGAAAAGTAGACTCCCCGCAGGGACCCTGATGCGGGACTCGATCCCCAGACTGAGGATCACGCCCTGAGCCAAAGGCAGACGCTCAACTGCTGAGCCACCCACGCGACGCTAGGCTTTCTTTTTCTTTAGATATAATTTTAAGTTCTTTTAAATACTTGTAGTCCCTTTCTTTTGAATTTATTATAGTCCTGAAAATGTCTTCTAAAGTAGAATGTCAGCTTCTTGAGGAAGGAACATTTACCTGACTCGTTCACTGTGCCTAGAACAGTAGTCAGACAACAGGCAGACATGTTCTGAAGGGACTTCCGTCTCCCAGCAAGCTAATTATAAACTTCTCAAGTCCCTTTCACCTTTTAGACACAGTCTTCTGAGATGTATTTTCATTGCTCCATGTGGCCTTTATTTGTATGCTTTTGTTTCACATCTGAACAAAAAATTTGTGAGCCTCTATCTGGCTGAGGCTAAGGAATCCCTGCTTTTAGCAACCCGCCCCCCCCCACCAGGTTACATCTTGACATCTTCATGATCACTGCACTTTTAGTCACCAGCACCCCTATTTTCCCATTTCCCACTAATTGCAAGATGCAGTGAGATTGAAATCTTCTAGGTGAGCTCAAAAGCTCAACATCTTTCTCTGAAAAGCAGTGTAGGGATGCAGCAAAAAAAGAAAAGAAAAGAAAAAAAAAGTCTCGGTTCAGAAGTCTAAGGTTTCCAAAGCTGAATATGACCTTGAATGGCTTTTGCTATTTGCCCAGTAGCTGCTCACCTGAACTGCAGGCAGACCTAGTAACGAGAGAAGACACATAACCTGACAAGGAGCCCACCTTACAAGCCCAAACCTATAAATTGGCAACAGAATGTTATCTTTACAAACTTGTGACTTAACCTCTTCCCAGAGCTTTCTGTGAGCAAGGCGGAGGCATCTTAGAATACACTAAATCTCTGTTTGTGAACCTGACAGCAACGGAGCTCTTGTCCCAGGGTGTGGAGGGATGCGTGTGCCTGGTGGTCTAGGTGCTGTCTGAATCCCTCTGGTGCTGGGCTCCAGGTCTCCTTCTTCCGCTCTTTTCTCCTGAGGCAGAGCCCACGCTGGTGCACTAACCTGCAGCATCTCTGTGCTTCTCGTCTTACCTCCTCTTTCCCCTTCTCTTTCCCTTTCGCTGTGGTGTGTCCAGAAAAGGAAGTCGAGTTCCAGCGTGCACCTAATGGTGAGCCTTGCCTGCCCACCCACCTGCCTATCCATGCTGCCTGCGCCCGCCTGCCAGCCACGCAAACCCATTCTGCCATGTGCGTGTGCTTCACTCATCCTCACTGCATGTCTGTGCTGTGTGGGCAAGCGCGGCCTGTCCTGCCAGGCGGGGGCCTGTTGCCCGAGGTCTCCTGGTGGCCTCAACAGTGGGCATCGGAGTGTGTGGTGTGGCGCTCCCTGCTGCAGAGCTCCGACTGCCTCCAGCAGCCCAGGGCAGAAAGGGAAGCTAGCAGGGACTTGGGGCCAGGTGGCAGTCACAGGGAGAGACCCTCACTCACTGTTGCTCAGGAGGAGAGGCCCTGCTCACCCAGCACTTCCCACAGACTGGCAGCCAGTGGACATCTGGGCAGAGGAACTACAAAGGCCCGCAGCCCTGAGCCTCACTCTCTGGGCCTTTGCCTCTGTGCCAGCGTCCGTTAGCAGGGTGTGCCCAACATTTCATCCTTCCTACCCACCCCTCAGGGGTTGGGGAATAGCTGAAAGACTATAGAGAATGTCACCTTCTTTCTCATGGGACACAAGCCACCACGGGGAGCATAGCAGCCTGGATTGTTACGAAAGCATCCATTAAAGCCAGAGGTGGGGCCACCTGGTTGACATCCCAACCCTCTGCAGATATAGCAGCTTTAAGGAGACCCTGGAGTCTTTGCCCCCTGCCAGGGTCTCTGTCTCAGCTGGGCTTTGCCGGGAGGACATCCTTCTTCATTCAGGCAGCCCCAAACAGATTGGACTTAGTAGCTGAGCTAGGATGGCTCTGCCTCTTCTGCGGGGGATTGGAAGAGAGCAGAGTTAATGTGAGTGTAGACCCACGTCCTGACTCTTGCTGGGACCCCTCTTTTCCAACCTGCAGGGTTCAATGGAGTGTGGTAGCACTTGGTGCCTGGCTTAAGGTTCTATGCTTAGTCCTGTGTTTGGGGACGTCTCAGCTGTTGACAGGAACCTAGGGTTGGATTCCTTCAAGTCTGATCCAAGGGGCCATAAAAGAAGCCTCAAGGCAAGAAGTAGAGTGGTCTGGATAGCTTTCCGTGTGTATCCTAGGAGAGGAGACGCACATCTGACCTGCCAGTGTGTCCTCATTTGTGTCTGCTCAGAGATGGTAGCTACATGTTTGGCTGTCTGTCTTTTGAAGAACTTGCAGGCATCAGGTTGTTCTTCAGTGGCCACTGGCTCCACTGGGACTCCCAGTGAGACAGAGTACATTGGTGAGGGCAGTGGAAGAGGCAGAGAGCCTCTTATAGATATGGCTCCCTGCCCTGGAGGTCAGCCTCCTTCCTTCCTCACCATCCTCCCCAAACCCTCCCTTCCCGGGCCACTCAGTATAACATTTCAAAAAGCAAGGAGATATCCCAAGATAGCCTAGTGGTCTGCTGCTGTCAGGAATGTTGGCCTGCTGGGCAGCCTACTCTCCTAGGGGCTGGGTTCTGGGACCGCAGCCACAGTCACCCCCCTGGATTCACCTTCCCCTCCTTGGAGCTCTGCCCTCACTCCCAATTGAGCAAGACCGAGATTTATGAGGCAGAAAGGCCAACAGCACAGCCTTGTCTCTGCTCCGTGGGGGCAGTGGGTGCATTTTGTATCCAAAGTCAATATATCCCCCCGCCCCTTCCTCTCTGGATACCATCTTCTAGGTGAGGTTTTCTTTCTCTTCATGTTCCTCTTCTTTTCAGATCAGGCTTCAAGCTGGTGTTTCAAAGGAAAGGAAATGCAAGTGGCAGGTTGAAAGGGCAGCAGGAGACTGCCCACAGATAGGGGACCTAGAGTTTCTGCATTTTGTTCTGCTTTCTTATAAACCTTTCTTTTTCCCTGTAAAATGAGAAGATCCTGAATTTATTTTTTGTGAAATGTGATTGTCCAATGACATGGCATCTGGCATAAGCAGAGATTTCTGGAGAGATGCTTTGAAACAAGTCTTTGGGCTGGTCCCACCTTAAGGATGCCTCCAGTGTTAGGTCTCTGGGCCCCTCCAAATACTACCCCCCCTCCAGTCGATCATCTCTCTGATCATTGCTCCCATCCACATAGTATGATGGAGGCCACCTCAGGCCTAGCTCCTCCGGGCCAGGCCGGGGGCAAGGGAGGTCTGGGAGTCAAACCTGAGCAGCTTCAGTGACTGTAGAGGAACTAAACCATCTGTTTTCTTGTCTCAGCCACAGAGCAACAACAAAAACAGTCTCGTAAGCCCAGCCCAAGAGCCCGCGCCCTTGCAGACGGCCATGGTACCTCCTGACTACGGCTTCTCCGCCCCTGCCCCTGGCTGCCTCCCGCTCCTCTCCTTTCCTCTTCTTGCCCTCCCTCCCAGGCCTCCTTGGGCCTTTCCTTCTCATCCCTGTAGAGCAGGCTGCTTTGTGTACTGCCCCATGGGCCCCCTCCCCCTCATTGTCCTGTGTGGCCATGCTCCTTCCTGCACCGCAGAACTGCTGCTCCTGCTCCTTTTGCTATTGAGGGTGGGGAAGAGTGGTCAGGGCTCTCAACTAAACCTCTTAGCCCCAGGCTGGGCCCCCATGGGTCTGCTGTAGGGGCCGGGAAGGTGAGTGGCTTATCAGAGGGTAGGAGCTTTCTTGGGACCTGTCATTCAGTTCTTGGAGTCCTCCTTATAAAATCTGCTTCAGCCTCTCCTTTGCAAAGCTATGAACAGGAAGGAGGGCTAGGGTCCCTTACCTCTGGACGGTGCTGAGGTCTTGGAGTTCCTGGAGAGCTCCGTGCTGAGGGCACTGTGTGCTCTCAGAGATCTTTCTGCTAGTAGCACTAACTAGAGAGTTAGCAGAGGAATGACTGGGAGAGAAGGAGGGGAACTGTACCTGTTGCTCCTACTTCTACTTCCTGCAGACCTGGACCTCCATGCTACCTCATGGCACAACAGGGACAGGAACTCTGGTGAAGGCAAAAGATGGTAAAGCAGGCAGCTCCGTAGGCTCAGCTTGCTGAGGGGGCATTCTGGGTCTTTCTGAGAGACCTTAGTCCACTCTCCCTCTATCCCTGCCTCCTACCCACCCCTTGATGAATACTGTTGGCAGGGCCTGGCCTGTGCCTCAGCCCCACAGCTCTTCCAGTGTACTTGTCCTGTAGGGAAAGAACACTCAGATCCAGCAGGAATCACAGCAGGAATCAGGGACAGATTCCTTGTCCTCTCAGCTTCCCTGGTACCTGCTTTTGTTAAGTGTCAGGCCTGGCCTTCTTGCTCAGCCAGTACTGTCCCCTAAATCTGGGGCTTCCCAGCTGCCTGGACCCAGTTGAGCCAGAATATTTTGTTTTATGGGACTGGCTGGCAGGCAGGCCTCAGTGGTCATGATAGGGTCTATGAGGGACTGGGGTAAAGGATGGGGTCCCTCAGGGAAGAGCTGTAGGTCTGTCCCCAGGTCAGGAGGATAATTTTCATCTTCTCTCACAGGAGCCACAAACCACCGTGGTACACAACGCTACAGATGGGATCAAGGTGAGTGGTCCTGAGCTGGTCTCCTGCTTTAAAGATCAGCAGGAAAGAGGTGGGCTGGATCACAGAGTCTGAGTCTGTGGGTCCTGCAGATGGCAACCTACAGGCTGCACCTTGAGGCCAAGGTGTGTGCAGAGTCTAGGCTGGAGACAATGTATACCTGTTTGTCGCTCTGTTCCCTGGAACGGTACTATACTTCAGGCCCTATAGTCAGATGGGCCTGGGTTTGAATCCTAGGCCCCTGAATAAGTCACTCTAGCACTCTGCACCTCAACTTCCTTACCTATAAATTAAGGATAATAATAATGGAATGTCCCTCCATGACTTGTGAGGCTTAAATGACAGCAAACAGCTAAAAAAAGAGACAAAAGTATAATCAGACCCTAGAGCATCCTCCATTGCCTCACCCCATTATGCCTTCAATAGCTTTGTCTTCTTATTTGCACCACCATTAGTAAATATTTATCGAGCCCCAAACCATCTGGGGCTCTGGTCTACAGAGGTGACAAGACAAAAATCTCTCTCCACAGGTGTAGGGGAGGCAGATAATAAACCAAAAACCAAATAAGTAAAATAAAATCCAGTAGTGGTAAGTGCTATGAAGAAAATGACATTAAGTGAAGAGAGGGGGTGAACAGGGCTTTTACTTAAGTGGTCAGGGAAGAGCTTCCCTTAGGAGGTGATTTTTGAGCTAAAAACTAAATGGTGGGAAGGAGACAGCCAGGCAGACTCTGGGGCAGGGGCAGAGTGCCCTAGACCAGAGAGCTGTGAAAGCAGGGGCTTAGTATGTATGCAGAACAGGGGAAATGAAGCAGAGCTAAGAGTGTGGAGCTGGGAGGGGAGCAGCAGGAGGGTGATGACGCAGGCCTGCTACTACGACTTCATAGCAGTACGCATTTTCTTCCAGCCTCAAGGACAAGCTATTAGAGGGGAGAGGCAGATGGAGAGGGAGAAGCAGACTCCCCACTGAGCAGGGAGCCTGCTGTGGGGCTCCATCCCAGGACCCTGAGATCATGACCTGAGTTGAAGGCAGATGCTCAACCTACTGAGCCACCCAGCCAACCCGATGACTGTAGGTTTTAATGACAGGATAGATAGTTTCATTTACTGAGTTGAGGAAGACTAGGGAAGGAGTTTGGGAATCCAAGGTTCTATAAAAGTCAGATGGCAAGGGTGCAAATAGAGCCTTCTATGATTCTTCCCTGTACCTCCTGCAGAGCACATACGCTGCTTTTGTTCTGCTCGGTTCCTCTAGTTTCCAAGGACCTGAGTGTATAGAAACATGTTCTTTTTGGCCTACAGGGCTCTACAGAGAGCTGCAACACCACCACAGAAGATGAAGACCTTAAAGGTAGGTGCTGGCCCTTGGTGGGGAAGGGACCCCAGCAGTGTCCCAGGTACCTTGGTTCCAATGGGGCACCTGTCTTGTCTGTCCCCAGAACTGAGAATGGTGCTTCCTTATACTCTAGGAGAGGGCTTGGCAGAAAAGCTACTTTCCATGGGCTAAGATGTGAGGTCCCTGTCTGGCCTGGCTGGGCAAGAGATTTCTCTTCTTTGACCCCAAGTCTGGAATAGCTAAACTAGAGCTTTTCCTGGGCCTTTCTGAGGCCAGGGCTCAGAGAACTGTCCCTGTTGCTGATAAGGATAGGAGATCCCAGTACGGAAAACATCCTGAGTCCCTGGAGCAGTATCCCACAAATAGAGTGAGTCATTAGTAGGGTGACCAGTCGTCCCGATTTCCCTAGGCCTGGAGCAACTCCCGGGACGTGGAACTTTCAGCTTTAAAACCGGAACAGTTGGGCACATGGGGATCAGCGACTATCGTCGCAAAATCTTGGCATAAATGATGAAGTCAGGACCACATTTGGCCATGTCCTAGTGGTCCTGTGAGGACCACCAGCCTAAGCTTGGGCCTGGCCAGAGGGCCAGGGGGTGTGGGAGGGCGTGGCAGACCAGACCAGTGGGAATCTCTGTCCTGCTCTTTGGTTTGGCCTCCTGGGATTGCTCCCTTTACCATCAGTAAGTGACCTGAGGCCAGGGTCGCAGAAAAGTTGCAGGACAGAGCTGAGAGAGCACCCCCAGGAGCAGTAAAGGGGCACTGAACCTTTGGAACCTGAAAAAAATAAAAAGCATAAACATATAAGGGAGTTAAAAACAGTACTTGTAGGGCTGCTGGGATTAAGGCCAGAGCAATTCAGTTCTGGAGATGCTGGTGGAGTAAGTGGCTCCTTCACGGCTCTTGACCTTGTAGCCTAGCCCCCTGTGACATCTTCCCCGGGAGCATGGGTACCTGTACAGGCTGTTCAAAGGCTCCTCTGGAAGCCACAAGCCCAAGTCTGTGCACCTTCCTGGGACTGTCAGCTGGGAGGCCTCTCTGGCAGAGGTGGCAGCGTGGGATGTGGTCCAGTGTCCACAGCAGCCCGAGGCGTTGCCTTGCCCCGGCTCTGCAGTGCCACGGGCTTGGGTCCTGTCTGGCTTGCTCGCTCACCTGCCTTGTTCTGTTTGTTTTGGCTGCTCTGCCTTGCCCTGCCCTGCCCTGGCTGGCTAGCTGCCCCGCTCCGCACTGGGAATGGCAGCTCGGTGCCTGAAGGACGGAGCTCCCGGGACAGACCAGCCCCCTCTGCAGGCATGCAGCCCCAGCCTTCTCTCTGCTCCTCAGCCAGTAAGTGTGAGGGAGGCACAATCTGGCTTCTGTCTCCCTGGCTCATCCTGAAGCCCCTCAGGGATCCCCCCAGAGCTGTCAGCCCAACCCAGCTGTCTGTCTCAGTAAGCTTGGGGAGCTCGGCCTCTGCTGGGTGGGAGAGCTGATTGGAGGTGCCTTTAAGGCCAGGCAGGGGCCCCTGGGACCAGGGCCCAAAGACATCAAGAGTGGGTGGAAGAACATGGTGGGAAGGAATAGAAAGCCCCTGGGATATTTGGTGGGCCTTGCCTCAGCAATGAGCCAGGAAGAAAGGCCAAGTCAGAAATCAGGTCAAAGGTGGTGGGAGCGGGGGTGATGGTGAAATTGCTATAGCCGAGAACCATGTTGGGATGCGGTGTTGCCTGAGGCTCAACATATCATACTGGGAGCATGAGGCTTGGGGTGAGACACACCTGAAGTAGCTTGAACCTCCCACAGCCTCAGCTTCCTTATCTATAAAGTGGGAATAAAATAGCACCTACCTCAGAGCTCTGTAATGAAAAAGACATGAGATAGTAGAATGTCTAAGTTGTGTCATGTAGAGAATGCCTTTGTCTGCTTCTTTTCCTTCTACTGTCTATCCTTTTAGAGTTTATCAACACGATCCTCTTCACCCACAGGGCCCCAGTCAGGTCCTACAAATGGGTTCAGTGGGGTTGGAGAGGGAATGTGTGTGTGTGTGTGTGTGTGTGTGTGTGTGTGTGTGTGTGTGTACACACGTACCTGCTTGCCTCTGGAAAGTGGATAGAGCTTGTTTGTTCCCCCAACATGCTGCTTACTCACCTGGAGCTGCCTACGTGACAGTTCTGGTGGCTGCGGGGCCCCCACCTGGTCATGTCTTTTTGGCTGTGCTGTCCTCTCCCAGCTGTGCCCTCGGCTGTGCTGTTCTAATGCTCGCATCTGTCTTGCAGCCTCTTGCTCCTGTGAGGAAAGGCTTGTAGCTTGGGCCAGCCCGGGTCTCTGGTCAGGGTTAGCCTGAGCTCAGTCTGAGCCCTCCTTTACCCTAGTGGTGCTCCGGCTAACAGTGCTGTTCCCTGTCAGTGAACTGCCGATGAGTACAGGGTACCACCAGCGGTTCCTCGGCTTTGGATAGCATGGGGGTGGGGGGCTCTGAGGGCTCCAGTTCTGCCTGCCTGTCATTCTGAGCTTTGTCTTGGTTTTCTTGAGGGACACATCCTGGCATGAGAGCTGGTATGAGATTTAGAACTTTTCCGAGGCTCGTCCTGGGTAAACAGAGCCATCTCTCTGGTGAGAAGCTCTGTTGAAAAAGAGTGTTTATAGTACCAAGATCCTTTATCCCAGAAAAGCCCTGTGGAGGAGATGAGCAAGGTGAAGAGAATTAAGCATCCATCCCAGGGCTCTGTTCATCCTTTTAGAGCCCTCATCCCTGGCTAGGTTCTGCTCTCAGGCTGGCTGTTGCCCAGGGCTAGGTTCTGGACCACTGAGTGAGGGTTGGGGGTGGTGTGGTGTGGTGGAAACTGAGACCTGACTGAGCCCCTTCAGGTGAGAGAAGTAAGCAGGCAGTGGAGACAGCCATATCAGGAGATGCTTCTTCTAGAGGCTAAACATGCTGGGGATGGGATACACAGACTCTAGGCAGAGTATTAATAATGGCTAGCCTCCTCAATTGTAAAAGACAAGAGCGTTTTCTGCATCCTACTTGTTGATGGAGAGGGAGATAAAGGCCAGAGAACTATAACGAAAGGGTGGTGGGCTTCAGGAGGAGGGGGCCATTAGCTCCATAGACAACAGAGAAGGAATGAAGAGAAAGTGGGCTCGGTCTCCCTGAAGAGGGCCTCGATGTTAAAGATAGAGATCACAGGGATTCTCTGAAGGATTGGGGAGGGCTCTCTGTCACTTAGGAAGTAAATTGCTGGATTTTTTTTTCCCTCCACAGTGCGAAAACAGGAGATCATTAAGATCACAGAACAACTGATTGAGGCCATCAACAATGGGGACTTTGAAGCCTACACGTGAGTAGAGACCCATTTCCTTGAGACCCACGTTGTCTCTCGAGGCCCTCCCTCCTCCCCAACATCAGCCTGTACCCTGGGAAAAGGGAGAGCTGGGCCTTGGGCACAATGTCAGAATTAAACCCCAGGCCCTTAGGCTAGCCTCTCTCCCGGGTAGATACCCTGTGATAGTATCCCACCCTGCCATGGGGTCCCGGTGGTGGGCCCTAAGATCTTTGCCATCTTGTTGGGCCTAGCCCATAGCTGACCTGCTGCAGGACAGATACCACGGACAAGAAAGACAGTCTTCATAGGAGACTGACAGGCTGCTTTTCTTTCTGCAGGAAGATTTGCGATCCAGGCCTCACTTCCTTTGAGCCTGAGGCCCTTGGTAACCTCGTGGAAGGGATGGATTTCCATAAGTTTTACTTTGAGAATCGTGAGTGGGTTCGTGCTGCTGATATACTCCTGCCTGCCCCTTTACCCCCTTTGCCTCTGTCCCTGCTCACCTCCTCTTCCCAGATGCCCGCTTTTCCCTTATTTGACATGCTTGGCTGCACCCTGGTCTGTGTGTTTGCCTCCTTGTACCCTGAGGATGGTCTTAAACTGACACCTTTGAAGGACCTGCTCCAGAACCCCATGTGTCCCTTCATTCTGCCGCAGCTCGGTGGCAGTGCTGGTTGCCACAGTCAGGGTCACTATTTCTCTAAGCCTCGCCTCTTCCCACGAGGACTGGAAACCACTGAGATAAGGTTGAGATGAAGTCAGCAAGTAATAATGAAGCTCTCTACAGGTTTCACAGTAGAGGAAATTAAAACCAGGATAAGAATGTAGAAGCAAGTAGCAGGGCACTGGAGGTGATTTATAAGATCAGAAGTTGTGGCTTGGGTCCTCCTGAACACGGAGGGAGACAGTCCTGGCTGAGGGGCTGTGCACTCTGCACTGTTCGTGGAAGTCCCAGGGATAAGATGATGACTCACCACCTCCTATCCTTCTCTCCACTCTCTAGCACCCTCCTTTTCCCTATTTTTTTTTTCTTTTCTTTCCTACTTTATCCTGGGCCTTCCCCATCCTGCCCTGAGTTTTATTTTGTCACTGTTTTCTCTACTAACTACCATCCTCTCCATGTCTCAGCTTCAAATGTAAACCCTTGGCTACCTAACTAATTCTATTAGCCAGAAACAGTTTCAGAGTTCATAGAAGCCCTAGGAGGGTCTTAGGTGGAGGGTCTCAGGTAGCTCCTGTCCAACATTTGAAATGAATTAAAATGTGAATCTCATTAAAAGCAACTCCATCTGCAGTGCTGGCTGATAATGGCAAAACAACTTCTTTTGGCTTTCCCCCAGAAGAACCTGGGAACCCCAGGAATATCCTGAGCTTGGTGCTTTGGTGATTCAATTTTAACTTTGGACATTTTTTTTTTCTAAATCACAAATCCATTTTGAAGTCTTAAGCTCTTGATTTTGCTCTGCAGCCAATTAGGGACAAGCCAACCCTTAGGAAATCTAAACATCAGCCCAGAAGAGTGGAAAGATCTTAGGCTTTGTTAAAGAGTCAGATGGTCTGAGTTCAAATGTTGTGTGATTTGAGCAAATTACTTAACCTCCTTGAGCCTGTTTCTTTATCTTATAATAAAGATATTGACCAAGAAATAGAGCTTATGTATGTAAAACTCCAGCACAATGTCTGATTAAAGTAGCAGTTGCTATTATCCTCGTTCTCCACCTCTTTCTTCCTTTTGGATAACTGAGACTTATTGTCCTGGGATTTCCTGGCCTCTGGTGTCTGTGGGACTTAGAGACTGCTAGAATGGATGCTGGAATGAGGGGGAAACCTGGAAGTGCAGGCTGGGAGGAAAATCCGAGCCTGGGCCTGACGCCCTCCTACCTCCTACATTTTGCCTTGCCCCCTGCAGTTCTGTCCAAGAACAGCAAGCCCATCCACACCACCATCCTGAACCCGCACGTCCACGTGATTGGGGAGGACGCAGCTTGCATCGCCTACATCCGCCTCACCCAGTACATCGATGGGCAGGGTCGGCCTCGCACCAGCCAATCGGAGGAGACCCGGGTCTGGCACCGCCGGGATGGCAAGTGGCTCAATGTCCACTATCACTGCTCAGGAGCCCCTGCTGCACCGCTGCAGTGAGCTCAGCCACAGGTGCACCTGGTGGGGGGGGGTGTGAGGTAGGGGACAGGTGGGATCAGAGGTGGGAAAGTCACACTGGGGGAGGAGATCTCGACCATCTCAGAGGCGTGGCAAAGGCGGGCAGACAGACTTGTGTCTGGCCCCAGGACTCCAAGTTAAGTTGGGTGACTTTGAACAGGTTACTTCCCTACCCCAAGCCTCAGTTTCCTTTGCTGTCAAAAAGAGAGAAAGTGGTTCCTATTTCTGTGAGTTGTGAGGATTAAATAAGATACTCCTAAGTGAAGCATTTGCTCTCAGCAAATGTGAAGTGATGTTATATTTAAATTCTAGCTTCTCCCCCATCCTCCACCTTCTCAGGCAGACTTGGCCATGTGTATAGTGTGTTTAAGTCCCTGGAACTCATCTGTGTGCTTATTGTCCTTTGTTCTGTTACCACATCTGTCCTCTTTGACAGGGGCATTAGGAGATCCCAGCCGGAGGTCAAACCTTCGCAGCCAGTGGCTCTGGAGGGCCTGAGTGACAGCGGCAGTCCTGTTCGTTTGAGGTTTAAAACAATTAAATTACAAAGCGGCAGCAGCCAATGCACGCCCCTGCATGCAGCCCTCCCGCCCGCCCTTCGTGTCTGTCTCTGCTGTACCGAGGTGTTTTTTACATTTAAGAAAAAAAAAGAAAAAAAGATTGTTTAAAAAAAAAATGGAATCCATACCATGATGCGTTTTAAAACCACCGATAGCCCTTGGGCTGGCAAGAAGGCAGGAGTTTGTGTGACACCCGTCCTGGCATGAGCAGCCGGCTCACCCACCAGCCTTGAAGAGGTGAGCTCGGCCTCTGGCCTCCATGGACTCGGGGGGCCAGGCGAGAACTCTGACAGAGCTCTGGGGGCTGTGATGTGATTGCAGCCCCTGAGGTGGCCTGCCTGCCCCAGGTCTAGGAATGGACTTCTTCTGAACTTGCATAGCGCCTAGAATGAGGCTGATGAGAACATCGTGGCCGTCAGACCTACTTGGGAGAGAATGCAGAGCTCCCAGCCTGCTGTGGAGGCAGCTGAGAAGCAGTGGCCTCGGAACTGAGGGACTGAGGGCCTGGACGTTGCTATACTGTTCCATTTAGTGTAGAAGGGAAGAGAATTGGTGCTGCAGAAGTGTGTCCGCTACAAAGCTGATGAGAAACCTCGTGTTAGTCTGACATGTACTCACTCATCCATTTCTATAGGATGCACAATGCACGTGGGCCCTGATACTGAGCCCTAATACCTGCAGCTGGGAAGAGGGAGGGGTTGCTGCTTTGCTTTGTGTTTGATTTCTTATAACTTAGCAAGGAGAGAGCCACGCCCTGGTCAGGGCTCCCCTTGCTGCCTTTGGCAGTTCTGTTTCTGTGCTAATTTGGACCATCCTTATCTTGCCTTTTCATGGTGGTGGTCCCCGTGCTGACCCTCATCTGGGCCTGGGCCCTCTGCTAAGTGCCCCTGTGGGATGGGAGGAGTGAGGCAGCGGGATTCAGTTGATGGTTGTTTCTATGCATTCAGGCTGCCCTCAGGACTGCCTCCCTTCTTACTCTTCCCTTGCTGCACGTCCATCTCTTTTCCTGTCTTTGAGATTGACCCGACTGCTCTGGCAAGAAGAGGTGTTCTCTTTAAAGAGGCCTCTCTACTGACCACCTGAAGTATATGACTTACTGCTGGACAATCTGCATGGGCATCACCCCCCCTCACCTGCATGTACCCAAAAGAGGTGTCCAGAGCCAAGGCTCCTACATTCATTGTCCCTCTCTGTGCTCAAGGAGTTCCATTCCTGGAGGGAAAGATCTATACTCTAAGCAGACAGCAGAGAAGATTATGGTGGAGCAATTGGTCATGGCCTTGGTTTCTCCAGAACAACTGTGCAGACTTATCTGCACAAATATCTGCACTATTGGGGGAAAGGTGGGTAAGCCCTAGCTTCCTGGACTACCTTCAGGGGGCACAGGAGCTGGGAGAAGAGGCAAAGCTACAGGTTTACCTTGGAGCCAGCTGAGAAGAGAGCAGACTCACGGGTGCTGGTGCTTGGGTTTAGCCAGGCTCCTCTGAGCACCTCATGCATGCCTCAGCCCCTGGGCCCTCGCCCTTTCTTGCCCTGCAGCCTGCAGTACCAGCACGCAGACGCCTTCACCACAGGGTTTGGTTTTGCTGGCTTGAGGAAAAATGGTCTTAGAGTTCATTAAGACCCATAGCTTCATATGGCTGCTCCAGCCCCACTTCTTAGCGTTCTTACTCCTCTTCTGGGGCTAATGTCAGCATCTATAGACAATAGACTATTAAAAAAAAAAAAAATCACCTTTTAAAACAGGAAATGGAAGGCATTTGATGCAGAATTTTTGCATGATGACATAGAAATAATTTAAAAATAGTGTTTGTTCTGAATGTTGGTAGACCCTTCATAGCTTTGTTACAATGAAACCTTGAACTGAAGATATTTAATAAAATAACCTTTAAACAGTCCATTGTGTTACTGCTGTTGGAGGCTGATGGCCAAGGGCTTAAGATTTAGCAGCCTGGGTTACAGGGCCTCAGACGGAGACATGTAGCTTCTCCCACTCCCTTGGGGCCCGTTTTAGAATAAAACTTCCTCACAAACTCCTCAGCCTCCAAGCAGCCCGCCCGGCTGGCTGCGGCGGCCAAGGCGAGTCAGGCTGGGGAGCGACGCTGCGGGCCCGCGGCGGAGTGCCGGGGTCTCGCCCCGCCCCCGGCCCCGCCCGCGCCAGGGGCCGCCCCGCCCCCTCGCCCTCCGCGGGCCCGCTCGGCTCCCCCTGCGCCGGTCGGAGTGGACGAGCCCGTAGCCTGGCCCCGCCCCCGCCCCGGGAGCCCCGGCGCCCGACGCTCGCCGGACTGTGCCACCGGGCGGGGAGGTGGGGGAGCGCCTCTGCGGGCGGGGCGCGCGGCCCGCCGTCTGGGAGGCCGAGGCTGCCCAGGGCGCTGCGGAGGGCGGCTCGGCTGCCCGGCAGCGCGGCAGCGCGGCTGCGAGGCGCGGACTCCGCGGGGACCCGAGCGGGCGCCGCGAGCGGCAGCGCGCCGCCTCCCCCCCCCGGGTGGCCGCGGTGGTTGGGCCCGGCTGCGGCAGAGCGTTCGCTCGGAGATGGCGGAGCCGCGGCGACGCGGCCAGAGGCCCCGAGAGCTGGGAAGCCGGGCAGCCCCGGGACGCGGCGGAGCCCGGGGCCAGCGGGGACGCCGCCTAGTCCGCCGGGTGAGCCGCCCTTGAGGGTAACCACCCCCCCTCAGACTGTGGCCCCCCCCGCGGTCGCCCGCAGTTCCTCCCCTCACACTTCCCCTCAGTGTTGCCACCATCACCACCCGCGGGCTTGTCCCGGGCGGCCCTCGGCGCGGCCCCGCGCTGCCCTCTCCCGCGGCCCTTCCACCCTCCGCCCTCCCGGTTGCCTCAGTGCCCTCGGTGCGGGGCTCCGCCTTCCCTCTGGGCTCTCCCAGCCCGACGCCTGCGTCGATGTCACCCCCGGCTCTCCTCAGCGCGTCCCTTGCCCGGGCTCCCGGCTGGCGCTCCCTTGGCGTCCACCTGTGACCGCATGTACCTCCTCCGCAGGGACCCCCCGCCCGAGCCCCCCCCCGGTGCGCCAGCCCCGCATCCCGTCGTCGCTGCTCGGCGCCCCCTCCTCCGCCAGCGGCCGCAGCGCTCGTCTCCCCGCGCGGGGCCCCCAGCCCCGCCTTCCCGGTCCCTTAGCCCGGGTGCTGTCGCCCAGCCCAGGCCCGGTGACCCCCGCGGTTTCTGCCCCCAAGACCTCCCGGCGCTGCCCACACGCGCAGCACCCCTGCCCCGCGTCCCTGCTTCGGGGTTTGCCATCCCACCCCGCGCTCTACCCCAGTAGCTCCCGGGGCGCCCCTTCCCTGAGTATCGCTGCTGCTTCTAGGTGTGAAGCCGACATGCAGCGGTTTACGAGCACCGGCTGTGGAGCTTGACGGGCCTGACTCTGAAGCCCTCCACTCACTGGGCTGTGTGATCCTGGGCAAGTTACTAAGCTTCTCTGGACCTCAGATTACTCCTGTGTAAAACGGGGATAATAATAGTATCTACTCCTTACCTTACCTCCCAGGGCTGGTGTGAGCGTTAAATATTTGGAAAGCTCTTAGAAGAATGTCTGACGAAGAGTAAGCTCTCAGTAACTATTTGCTGTTTTTCTTACCATTAATGGGTGAGACACCCTGAGTGTTCACTCCCCCCCCCCCGTGATGACTTCTCACTACTCCGTTTTCCCTCCAGTTTCCTTTAACTCTTGAGATTACCCCTTCCCATCACCATTTTGATCCTCCCCGAGCTTTTTTTTTTTTTTTCTCACGTCCATTAATTTGACCCAGGCCAAAGCCCAGCTGTTCTTAAATTATCTCCCAATTCCAAGGAACTCTGTCTCTGCCTAATCACCCCTGAGATGTGTGTGTCTGGGAGGGGGGCAGTAGAGTGGGATTGTCAGTCACTGGCCTTACTAGGAATGGCTGAGCTGGAGAGAGGAGCAGTAAAGCTTCTAGAAGCAGTCTATCTATTTAAGAAAACAGTCTCCAAAATTAGGCCTCCCTGATGTTTTCTGATCACACTGTCCTTACCTCTCTCTTATTGGTTGGATATGACTTAAGTTCCTGTTGCTCTCATCCAGCCCCACTCAGTTTGCTGTTTTTGAAACAGGCTTCAATCCCTCGTGTCTCCACAGTTTAGCTCAGGACCTTCCTGAGCTGTTCAGTGATGAGGATATAGTATCACCTAGGCTAAGTTAGGAAGGAAAGCTAAAGTGATAGAGAGGAGACTCTGGAGTCAGCTCTCCGGGTTATCTCAGGCCCCAGTGATGTGGCCTGCCCTGGGGCTACATTTTTGTCACCTCTCTGACACTGGTGCAGGTGAGGTGAAGGGCAGGGGCTGAGTAATTTTTCACAAGCAATGGAAAAGAGAGTTCCCAGGTTCTGGATTTGGAAGTGAATTGACTGATTACCTAGCAGCATTTCTCTTGCCTCTTCAACTACCCCCACCCTAGCGTCCTCCTGACTGCAAGTTCGTTAGTGCTTTTAGCTTGTGATGTTGGGTTTGATTGATGAGGAAGATTAACAGACTCATGAGTTTCCTCTTATCTGATACTTCGTTGGAGCACGGGACTTGTGGGGCTTTCCGTCCCTCCCTCCCAGGCCGACCAGAGCTCCTGCTGGCTGACCAACTGCTCAGTCTTGGGCTGGGAACTTTTTTCAGAGCAGGTTCATTTTCAGCCTCCTGGACTGTTTGATCTCTTGTTGATGAGATTTATTCCCTTCCAACCCTTGAATATACTGCTCTAGCTCAGAAATTAGCTCAGGAAGGGGAATTTAGACAGTGTTTTCAGAAAGGGAACAAGCTATGAAATGAAAGTATGAGACCCGGATTGTGTTGTTCTTCTGCAGGAGCTTTTTTTGGAAAAGAAATCATCCTGTGAGCAGGAGGTAAGAGAGATGCGTGAAGAGGGGAATGGATTAAAGATACACTTTCAGGTGGAGAAGTAACCCATTGATTTCTCTGTCTTATAAATAGTGAGAGCAGAGATGATGAACTTTGTTAACCTTTGATGTGAGGAGCTCAGCAGGACGGAGAGTGGAACCTCGCTAGATTTGCATCCTGAAGCCATGGAGCAGGGGGCCATGGTGACCTGAGACCAATGGACTCTGTCCAGTTGCCCCTTATTGCCCCTTCTGACTCCCCTACCCTAAAGTAAGGGTACTTGACTCCAGCTTTTCAGGGGACTGACCCTGAGGAAATCCTTTTCCCTTATTTTCCTATCTTTCTACCCTCCTGAGAGAGCCCCAGCCTATAGAACTCCTACCTCCCATCCCCTGAGGTAGTCCCCATCCCTGCTTCCCCTTCCCCGCCTCCCCTTCCCCGCCATGCTCAAGCTGTGGAAGGTGGTACGCCCAGCTCGGCAGCTGGAACTGCACCGCCTCATACTGCTGCTGATTGCTTTCAGTCTGGGCTCCATGGGCTTCCTGGCTTACTATGTGTCCACCAGCCCCAAGGCCAAGGAACCCTTGCCCCTGCCCTTGGGAGACTGCAGCAGTGGTGGGGCAGCTGGCCCTGGCCCTGTGCGTCCTCCAGTCCCGCCACGGCCCCCCAGGCCACCAGAGACAGCTCGAACTGAACCTGTGGTCCTTGTATTTGTGGAGAGTGCATACTCCCAGCTGGGACAGGAGATTGTGGCCATCTTGGAGTCTAGTCGTTTTCGTTATAGCACCGAGCTAGCACCTGGCCGAGGGGACATGCCCACACTGACTGATCATACCCGTGGCCGCTATGTCTTGGTCATTTATGAAAACCTGCTCAAGTATGTCAACTTGGATGCATGGAGTCGGGAACTGCTAGACCGGTACTGTGTGGAGTATGGTGTGGGCATCATTGGCTTTTTCCGAGCCCATGAACATAGCCTACTGAGTGCCCAGCTCAAGGGCTTTCCCCTTTTTCTACACTCAAATTTGGGGCTCCGGGACTACCAAGTGAATCCTTCTGCCCCCCTACTGCATCTCACACGCCCCAGCCGCCTAGAACCTGGGCCACTGCCTGGTGATGACTGGACCATCTTCCAATCCAATCATAGCACATATGAACCAGTGCTTCTTGCCAGCCTTCGGCCAGCTGAGCCCCCTGTGCCAGTACCAGTGCCTCGCCGGACCCGGCTTCCCACTGTCATACAGGACCTGGGGCTTCATGATGGCATCCAACGGGTGCTCTTTGGCCATGGCCTTTCCTTCTGGCTTCACAAGCTTGTTTTTGTTGATGCTGTTGCGTACCTCACTGGCAAGCGCCTCTGCCTAGACCTTGACCGCTACATCTTAGTAGACATCGATGACATCTTTGTGGGCAAGGAAGGTACCCGCATGAAGGTGGCTGATGTTGAGGTCAGTCTTTTTCCTCCAATTTCTTTCCTTAGAAGCTGTTTCAAGCTCTATCCTATCAGACTACCCTGACTCTGAGCTTGTCATCGGTATAATCTCTGCCCTTTTCAGTCAGGAAGTACACTGCTTCTCATTTTTCTTCTGTTTAATGTGCTCTCATGATTTCTCGTGTTCCTACCACCTTTTCCAGGCTCTGTTGACCACCCAGAACAAACTCAGGACCTTAGTCCCCAACTTCACCTTCAACCTGGGCTTCTCGGGCAAGTTTTATCATACTGGTGAGTATTCTTCTGCCCTCTCAGCATATCAGTCTTAGTGTGATCTGTCCCTTCACTGTTCATCTTCCTGGGTAGACAAGTTGGAGAAAAGGGGCAGGGTTTGGGATCAAAATGTTGTGCGGAGCGGGCGGCGGATGTGAATTTAGGTTAGCATGGTTGGCTGGAAGACAAGTTAGCGGGGGGACAGATAGGCTTAGGTAGGCAGAGGTCAACAATCTTGTCCAAAGAATGGAAGGTGGTCAGTATTGTTACGGAACAGAGGAGGGCACAGGGCCCAACCGGCTGTGGTCAGTGGTCAGTGTGTGATCATAGGGACAGAGGAGGAGGACGCAGGGGACGACATGCTGCTGAAGCACCGCAGAGAGTTCTGGTGGTTCCCCCACATGTGGAGCCACATGCAGCCACACCTGTTCCACAATCGCTCCGTGCTGGCTGACCAGATGAGGCTCAACAAACAGTTTGCTCTGGTGAGACACTTGGATCTCGTCCCCATACTTTTGCCCAAAGATAATGCTTCCTTTTCAACCTTCCCCTAATGGGTACCCTTTCCCTACCCTGTCCATTTTTCTTTCCGTGGAGGCATCCCCACCCTCTTTACCCTCTACTCCCTAAACCTCACCAGGTCCTGGTGAGAGTCTATGCCATTCCCAGGAGCATGGGATTCCCACGGATCTGGGGTATGCTGTGGCCCCCCACCACTCGGGTGTATACCCCATCCACACGCAGCTCTATGAGGCCTGGAAATCTGTGTGGGGCATCCAGGTGACCAGCACTGAGGAGTACCCCCATCTCCGCCCTGCCCGCTACCGCCGTGGCTTCATTCACAATGGCATTATGGTGAGGGACCCCCAACACAAACTTGAATCAAACTCCTATGTTTAGACAACCACCACCCTGCATTGACTTCCATCCTATCAACTTCTAGTCGAAGTTTACATAATAGGGGGTAGAGGGGTAAAACATCATAGTGCACATACTAGGAGTTTTATTGGTATAACTCAGTCCTCTACAAACCCAAGGAATCGTAATGCTGTAGGACTTTTGTTCCTTATCTGCTTTTCATTCCACCTTTCAAATCTCATCTCTTCCCCACCCCCCCCCCCCGCCTCCAACCCCCTTCTTCTAGGTACTGCCACGGCAGACATGTGGCCTCTTCACTCACACAATCTTCTATAACGAATATCCCGGAGGTTCTCGTGAACTAGACAGGAGCATCCGAGGTGGAGAGCTCTTTCTGACAGTGCTGCTTAATCCGGTAAGGTGCTGAGAGGAAGGGCTAGAAGACTGGAGGGCTGAAGTGTATGGAGGCTGGGACCTTTGCTTACCAAGTCTGATTCTGAGGTGGGGTAGGCTCTCCAATTCTGACATGCAGGCACCCCCTTACAGATCAGCATTTTTATGACCCATCTGTCCAATTATGGAAATGATCGGCTGGGCCTGTATACCTTTGAGAGCCTGGTGCGCTTCCTCCAGTGCTGGACACGGCTGCGCCTACAGACCCTTCCTCCTGTCCCTCTCGCACGAAAGTACTTTGAACTGTTCCCTCAAGAGCGAAGCCCCCTTTGGCAGGTATGGGTGGAGCTCAGGGTGACCAGAGATGTGATGAGGGCGGGGAGGGTTGAGGAAAAGATTAGACATCTGATTCTTTGCTTCATCTTCAGAATCCTTGTGATGACAAGAGGCACAAAGATATCTGGTCCAAGGAGAAAACCTGTGATCGGCTCCCCAAGTTCCTGATTGTGGGCCCCCAGAAGACAGGTGAATCATCCCTAGCTAACTTCTCTTTCCCTCCCTTACACCCAAAGGATTCTTTGGCCAAAGAATTCCCTTCACATACCCACCCCTCCTTAATCCAGTCTCTTAAGACAGTGTTTCTTAATTCTGGTGGTGCATCAGAACCATCTGTGTTTTGTTTTGTTTTGTTTTTAAGATCCACAAGTGAGGGCACCTGGGTGGCTCAATGGTTGAGTATCTGCCTTTTGCTCGGGTCATGGTCCCAGGGTCCTGAGATCAAGTTCCGTGGGGAGCCTGCTTCTCCCTCTGCTTATGTCTCTGCCTGTGTGTGTGCGAGAGAGATGAATGAATAAAATATTTAGAAAAATCCACAAGTGATTCTGATCCAGTCAAGGCTGAAAACTATTCTAACACTTCCCTGGGCTTCTCTCAGTCTTTGCGTCTCTCATTCTAGTTTGTCCAAAGGGGATATTACTACCCAGAGTAGTTATTTTCTCACCTCCTTAAAGTCCATGTTGTTGATCTGGTTTCTTTCCCACAATAGCCTGAACTTTCTCTCCTGCTTAGGGACCACAGCTATTCACTTCTTCCTGAGCCTGCACCCAGCTGTGACTAGCAGCTTCCCTAGCCCCAGCACCTTTGAGGAGATTCAGTTCTTCAACGGCCCTAATTACCACAAGGGCATTGATTGGTGAGACTGGGACCCTTGGAATGTTTCTCAGAGGAACACTCCCTTCCCTCAAAATACCCCGTTCCAACTTCCACTAGCACAGATGTTTGGCCCCTTCACTTTGCAAATTCTCTGCCTCTCATCTGTACTACTTCCTAGGTACATGGACTTCTTCCCTGTCCCTTCCAACGCAAGCACTGACTTTCTGTTTGAAAAAAGTGCCACCTACTTTGACTCAGAGGTTGTACCACGTCGGGGGGCTGCTCTCCTGCCACGAGCCAAGATCATCACTGTGCTCACCAACCCTGCTGACAGGGCCTATTCCTGGTATCAGGTGAGCCTGAAACTAGGGATACGTTAGGGCTTAAGTGAGAGAAGTGGTGACTGCTAGAGCGACAGAAGGAAGAGGGTAGGGAAACTAAGCCAGTCGCTCTGGGGAGGGGTTCTTATGCTGTTTATCCACCAGACCAAGAGTAGGGCAGAGTAATTCTCAAATCACCCATCCCTTCCCTTCCTATTCCTTGTCCTTCAGCACCAGCGAGCACATGGAGACCCAGTTGCTCTGAATTATACCTTCTACCAGGTGATATCCGCCTCCTCTCAGGCCCCTCTGGCACTTCGCTCCCTGCAGAACCGCTGTCTTGTCCCTGGCTACTATTCCACCCATCTGCAGCGCTGGCTGACTTACTATCCCTCCGGACAGGTACAGTCCCCCAATAGACCCTGTTGGGGTCCCCCTTCCCTTCCTCTTCCTTCAGTCTAGAGGCTTCTAAGGAATACAGAAGAAACCACATCCCTGTCCCTTTAGTTGCTGATTGTGGATGGGCAAGAGCTGCGTACCAACCCAGCTGCCTCAATGGAGAGCATCCAGAAGTTCCTGGGTATCACACCCTTTCTGAACTACACACGGACCCTCAGGTGGGAGAGTATGACCCAGGGGAGGAGGAATCTGGGGGAAATGGGGAAGCAGGTTGACCATGTCTGTTTGGAAGAGATGTGTGTCCCTGTGAGCTGGGAGAGGTAGTGTACATTTCTGGGGTTTGAATTTCCTTTCTCCCTACCAACCAGTGGCCTCTTCTCATCAAGCAGGTTTGATGAAGATAAGGGATTCTGGTGCCAGGGACTTGAAGGTGGTAAGACTCGCTGTCTCGGGAAGAGCAAAGGCCGAAGGTATCCAGATATGGACACTGAGGTAAGTAAAGCCTGGGACAAGGTATCCCTCTCTACCTCTAAGATCTCATCCTTGTCCCACTCCTTACCATTTCTGCCTCCATTTTTCTCCTATTAGTCCCGCCTTTTTCTTACGGATTTTTTCCGGAACCACAATTTGGATCTGTCGAAGCTGCTAAGCCGGCTTGGACAGCCAGTGCCCTCATGGCTTCGGGAAGAACTGCAGCATTCCAGTCTGGGCTGATGTCCGGGCCTCCTGTACCAGCAAAAGCCCCCTGCTTCCCTAAAGGGCAAGCCTAGAGAAGGGCCCACAAGAGGGATAGAGTGGCCCAGCCCCTGCCCCTTCTACCTCAGTGGCCCCCAGGCCTGGGATGGCTGAGAAGGGAAGGGCAGTCCTTTCCCACAGCTCTGGGGTCTTATAAAGGGGCTTCCCTTGATACCCCACATCGTGGTACTAGGCATCTTTGACCCATGGTCTTGGAAGGTGGGCAGGAATGAAAGGGTCCAGGCAGGGTGTAGAGGAACTTATTAATCCAGTGATTTCCCTCTTCATCCTCAGCAGTATATCTATACCTGACTATGGGAGGGACCCCCTACTGTGGGATCAATGGGATCTACCTGTGGCCCGGCCTCCCTAATGTCATTCACATTGAATGGGGACGAGGCCGGACAGTGGCTCATAGAGCTAAGTATGAGCCCTAGCTGTGGGCTAGAAATGTCCTTAAATAAACATCCTTATTTTTCTGTTTTGTCTGCCTCACTGGAGTGAGAGGAACTTAGACTAAAGCAAGTATCAGTCTTTTCCCCCACCCCGGTTCAAAGCTCATCTGCACGTGGAGGGAAAGAAGGCAAAGGCCCAGGCAGACTAGAGTAAAAAAGGAGTTTATATATTTATAAATGCCAAATAAATACCAGAGGCCACCCAATGCCCCCTCCCAGACAGGGCTGTCTCCCCCAACCCTAAGGTTCTAGGGTCTGAGACATCTTGGCCCCAAGCTACAGCCCAAGAGCAGCTGCCAGTCTGGGCTACCAGAGAACTGAGTGGGGATGATCTGTCCAGCCAAGATTCACTCCCTCTGTGTGAGGGGCCCCCATAGCCACAGGCCTGTGTCCCTGTATAGGACCGTAGAGGGGCCAGACTCATGGGGAGAAGGTGGTCATCTCGAGGGAGACCCGCTGCCACAGCTCCTTGGTCTGTTTGCTGCGCTTGAGGTTCTGCAGGATGTCGTTGAACTGCATCATGCCCATGGGTGTCAGGCAGAAGGCGCTGCGGGCACTGCGGATCGCGTTCACAAAGTCGTCGTAGTCGGCAGGGGTCAGGTGAATCAAGCGGTGGTGGATGTACTAGAAGAGGATGAGCCACTAAGCACAGAACCAGGCCCATCCTCCCTAGCGCCTGGGGTAATCTGTTCCCTGCCTACCCAGGAAGTGCTCTGCCCTACTCCATACTTCCTAGGTTGTCACCTGCATGTATGCCTGCTGGCAGCGCTGCACCAGTTGGTGGAAGGCCGGGGCACGCAGGTGGTTGTGGGCATGAGCAGGGCTCAGCCGCTGCAGCGTCTCCATGACGATCTCCTGCAGCACAAACGGGCTCAGCACCCCCTTGGCTGCCCCCACACAGAACTGGTGCACGTAGTTCACTCCTGGGGGGCAGGGGGAGGGGCATGAGACGGGGGTGGCCACCTCTGCCCTAGGGACCCAACTTTTATCTCTCAGCTCTGGCCTGGCAGAGAGCCTCCCTCCACCCTAGGAGCTGAGGTAACCCCCCCACCCCCCGCGCACGCACACATACCCGACCAAGGCCTCAACTCTGAGCAAGAGCTAGGAAGGAGGTCTGGGATAGGAAGGTGGGGGAAGCGGGAGGGGGGCGGACAATGGTCCTGGGGAGAGGAGGTGTTACCCAGCTTTGCTGCCAGCCCCAGCAACCATTTGACATCATCAGTGTAGGGGGGGGAGCGGGAGAAGTTGTTGGGGTGATCATTGTGTGCTCTGCGACCCAGCATCTCCAGTGCCAGCATTCCTGGGAGAAGAGGGTGGGCACACAGTGGGGGTACATCCTTTTTCATCCTCTACCCCAACATGGTACACCTGACCCCACAGTAAACCAATTAAGAGCTGTGGGGAGGGAGGTGTCGCTGAAGAGCCTGTGGCACAACTGCAGGTTGGGGCATAAAAAGGGACCTCCTCTCACCAACACGGTAGGCAGCGTGCAGGTGGTGCAGGCTGTGTGGGTTGACGGGCTGACTGTGTGTCTCCTCCTCGGGTGGTGGAAACCCCCCGCTCACCAGAGGGCTGGGCTGTGTAGTCAGGGCAGGCAACGAGGCACCCTGGATGGCTGGAAACGTGGATGCTGGATGGACACTGCTCACTGAGGGTGGGATGAAAGCCAGATGAGGAACTCCCGGGCCCAAAAGGGGACAGAGAGGGTTCCTCCCCCAACTCCCTGCCCTGTGTACCTCCCCTCCATTCACCTGTTCCCTGTCCCCACAACTCACAGGCCACACTGGTGGGCAGTGGGAGCCCTGGCTCTGTGTGGTAGGGATGTACTGTGATGGGTGCCATGGAAGGGACGGGGAAAGACACAGCAGTGGCAGCAAGTGAGGGGGGAGTCACTGAGTAAGGGTACTGAGCCCCCAAGAAGGCAGGATGTACACCCTAAAGACAGGGAGAAGAGAAGAGAATTCTATTAAGATGTAGCTCTCCCCCTTGGTCCCACAACTGGTGTCCCTACATTTTTTTATCTTAGTTGGCTGGCCTGGGTCCCCCAGACCTCCACCACCTCACCAGGACAGCCCTAGGACTCTCCCAGAGGACCCCACTCCAACCCCACACGAACCCTCAATGTTTTTCCACCTGCCCAACCCCCCAGAACACTGGTCTCACCTGTGGGTATGCAGAGCTGGGCACAGGGAAGACGGCAGGCCGGGGCATATGAGGCATTGGGTGGGCAGGGTGTGCTGGGTGGGTGAGGTATTGAGGGCTGCAGGGCAGGTGGGGCTGTAGAGCAGTGTAGGGGTGCAGGCCAGGGGAATGACCATGCCCCAGTCCTGGACCTGGATATAGACTGGACCCCACTGAGATGACTGGCACCACTGTGGCTGCTGCTGTCACTGCTGCCGCTGCCACTGTAACCGGCTCAGTCCCTGGGCCCCCCCTGCCCTCAGGCAGCCCCCGCCCAGCCTCCCCAGCTGCCCTGATCCCACTGGCACTACAGCTTGTAGCCCCTTCACGGGCTGTGGATGAGCCACCTGCTGTTTGCTCATATAGCCAGAACCACTGGTGAGCAACCTCAAACAACACTTCGGGGTATACACCCCCACCCTTTGCCGCCTCTTCCACTGCCATGCAGGCCTTCTCCAACATCAGGTTATCCTGGAAGGGAGGGACACAGAGGGTTAATGGGAGGGGCTTCCCTCAGGGTCGCTCTTAAATGACATTCCACCACCTCTGAGTTGGCTGGTTCCCGGGGAGGCATCAGAGGTCAGGCCAATGCTCAGAGTCCGTGTCAGAGTAATGAGTGCTTCACACAGACGCTGAACAAACAACTGACCAGTAGAAGACCCAGGTTATAGTCCTAGTTCCAAACTAACTTACACCCCCTCCCATCCAGTTCCACTGTCTCCCTAAAGTCTGCCCTGAGTATTCCAGCCTGCTGATCGCCTCCATCCCTAAAGCACAGGCCTTCATTTCCTTAAACTATAAAATAGGAATAATCCTAATCTCAGAGTCATATGGTGAAAGAAGAAATGGATGTGAAAGTGCATTAACAGCACAACAGGACAAATGGGATAATGTGTGAGCTCCAGGACACAGGAATCAAGAGCTGAACTATTGATTTTCCTCATGCCCAAAGTCCCTGCCCAGATGCCTCAAAGCAGGTCCCCAGATTGCCCATAGAAATACCTGCTCCTTGCACTGCACCAGGGCCCGCTGGATCTCATTAGGGTTCAATGCATGGGCATGAGGCAGGCAGCTGAGGGCTAGCTCCGCCGCTGCCCTCACCATATTGGAGTCTCGTGCCCGTGATGCCCTGTCAGCCAGGGATGCAACCTCAGGGGGTGTCAGGTGTCCATCCCAGCACTCTACCAGTATAGTCAGAGCTGCACTGCCAATCTCCATTGCCTGACCTTCAGGGAAAGGAGCAAAAATCAGAATGGGGTGAGTACGGGCACCTCTGGGGAGTGCAAGTGGTGTCTGAGATCAGTAATTCCACGAGGATAAGACTCTCAGCTCTATCAATAAATCCCCCCCTCCCATACCCAAATCAAGACACTGGGTTTACCTGTAATCCAGGAAACGTGGGAAGAATAAGTACGTGAGAGCCAGTTGGGAGAAACAAAGTTGTGCAGGCCAAGGGCATAAAGCCCAATCTCGAAGGCGCAAAGGTGCAGGTTGCGGTGAGGACCCTGGTGGCCCCCTGAGGAAGATGGATGTGTGAAAATGGAAGTGCTGCTGTTGCCCCCTGCCTTGATCAGCACCGTCTTCGCCAACTCGAAGTAGAAGTGTGCAGCTGCCTCTGATGGCTGATTGGGTACATGGGGGGCATGACTCTCGGGACGGCGGCCCTTGTACCTGAAGGGGCAATGGGGTAGGGACGGGGATTGGGGTTTCTCTGAAATGGGTATCCAGGTTGTTCGGGTAAGACCAGGGTAAGTGGGGTTACGGGGGAACATTAGCTGGATTACACTAGGGATGTGGCTCTGAGGGTGGGCCAGAGGAGAGGAGATGGGTATTTCTTCCACTGACCTGCCAACCTCAACGGTCTTTGCCCGGGCCCCTCCACTGGCACTGGCCCGGCGACTTCCACTGGAGGACGAGGAGCCCAGGGAGTCCGAGGAAGAACTGCTAATGCTGTCACTGTCCTGTCCTCGGCCCCAGGAGGTGGGGGCCCAGCCCCCTCGAAGTGGCCTCCGGCTTAAGGTGGGGGAGCTGTCCGACGTCGTTTCGGGGGCACTGCTGTCAATGCTGGCCATGCCTAACCCCCCAAGACAAGTCAGTCTCAGAAGCCAGAAGTTCCAGAGTTCAGACTTCAGGAATATCCTTCCCTCCATGTCATCCCACAGGCTGTCATACCTGTGTGTTTCTTCTTAGGCCGCCCTGGGGAGCCCCAGCCCCGTCCATTGTAGCCTCCACGACTGCCGAGTGCCAGGCGGCTAGGAACCTTCCCTTCTGGCCTTGGGGTCAAGGCTGCCTCAGATGGGAGACCCTCACAGGGAGAATGTGGGGAACTTTCTAGGTGGGAGAAAATAGGACATTGGGATGAGCTCAGGAAAGGGGACCCCAACATGGTTCCTATACCATTCATCCCCCCTGCCCAGTGCCCCCACCTCACCAGGCACATTCTTCTCTGTGAAGCCCTCAGTGGGGCCTGGCCCAGTCCCTGCCACACTCCCTGGCTGAACAGGCCCTGCAGAGCCCGAGGTCAGTGGTTGCAGGGCCCCTGGGGCAGATGGGCCCCCATGCTTTGAAGGAGACCTCTGGCTGGCTGTGGCTGGGCGGCTGGATGAGTAGAACGAACTCAGTGTTTGGGGCTTATGCGTCTGGCTCTCTCGGTCCAAGAGTTTGTCTAAGATCTGAGAACAGAAGCAGACAAGATGCCCTTTAGCTCCTGACTTCTATTTCTATTTACCTTCCTCTCTCTTTGAAACAGCTTCCAGAAGCCTTCCCCAGTTACAACCATAGGAGGACCCCCCCATCCCCCAGATAGGGGCTGGCTTACGTATCTTGGTATCCTAACACTTAACCATAGGACTGAGTATATGGATATTCAATAAATATGAAATAAACGTTAAAACTGACTTTATGCCCTTTGCTTTTCTTCTTCCACCCCCTGCCCAAGCACTCCTTTGAGACCATTAGTCTTCTTTTTTAGTTAGTGGTTTTTTTTGTTTAGTTTTTTAGAGGGAGAGTGTGTGTGTAAGTGGGGTAGGGAGGGCCAGAGGGAGAAGAGAGAGAGAATCCCAAGCAGGCTCCATGCCCAGTACAGAGCCTGACACAGGGTTCAGTCTCATGACCTTGAGATCATGACCTGTGCTGAAATCAAGAGTCAGACGCTCAACCAACTAAGTTACTCAGCAACCCCCGCCCCCCACACCCTATTTGGTCTTACTCTTTATGAAGTGTCCCCAGGATTCTCCATTAATCTCCTATGGGCAGTATAGCCCTTTCCTTATTGTACTGGAATCCCCTGAGAAAGATGGTAAAATTTGCTGCCTGTCAAAATCCCAGTACCTCTGTCCCTACCTTTTTAAGCTTGGCTTGGTCATCCTTGTAAGTGATCATTAGAGCCAGTGCCAGGTCACCCTTCTCCCGACGTGTGCCTTCACACAGGAGGGGATGCTCTGCCTCACTCACTGTTGTTTTCATACCTGTGAGAAGAAGGGTCTCATAGGGACTGAGAATGGCCATAACTCCCAAGATGCCAAAGGTGAACAGGCCGGGGCTACTGAGTCAACCAGCATATGACATAAGGAGTTCTGATCCAACCCACATCCCCTGAGGAAGGTCCCCACCACTTATTATACCCAGCCTTAGCTCCGATCTACCCACTCATAAGGTAGAGCTGGCCCACTCTACCTTCATAGCATATCCATCATTTCAAGGAAGTTGGACTCCTCACTCTCATGAAGACTCAATTATCCCTGTTTTTATTCATGGTCTTTTGTCCCTCTACCAAAAACCTAACTGATCTTTTAATCTACATTCCATATTCTATATCCTCCTGGAGTCCTTCTCCTAGATTTTTGTTTTGCTGCTCTTATAACACCCAACAGCCATAGCACACATTTTGTTCCTAAATTCTTGACTGTCTCATAGGCAGTACTTGGCTTATACACGTCATTCTGGCTGTCCCACTGCTATACAGCCCATTCAAAACAGGGCCACATCTCACACCCTTCATGGCCACAGGTTTAGCTCATAGTTGTGCTCAAGATAGTCTAGACTCACCTAAGGCAGCAACTGCTGCTTCAAATCCCAGCTCCTCATCCCCAGGCATCTCGTTGTTCCAGTTACGACTTGGAGGCCGGGAACCCGTGGGAGAAACCACTGGATGAAAGTTGAAGTCAGTCAGCCAGACAGAAGCATCATGGGGAAGAATAAAATGTAGGGAACCCAAGACCCTTATCATTCCAGACCTCTCATGAAGCTGCCTGATGGGTCCCAAAGGCAATTCAGAGCTTTGGGCTCTTGGTTTCTCCTGAGAGAAAACTACTCCTACCCAAGATTCCTACTTGCTATAAAGTCATGCACCGTACCTGGAGCACAGAGAACGTCAAAGATGAAACTGGCCAACATGAGAGGCAAAACAGGCCGATAGTCACAGAGTGTCCCCTCCCGAAGCTCCTCTGCCCGGCACCGCATGGTACTCATCTCACTTGGACCCAGAGGAATCTTCTTGAGCAGGGCAGCCACCTCAGACTCCTGGTATGCCAGCTTCACCTAACAGCATAAGCACAGCTCAGACCTCTGTTGTGCCAGTGCACATCAAGCCGCAGGGCTCTGAGGAGATTGCAGTACAAGGCTCAGATAGATAGAACCTCTGACCTCCAAGGCCTTGGTAGAAGCTGGGGGCCGCTGTAGCTCCAAGGCAAACATGCCAACTCGGAAGGCCAGGTTGTGGTGCTCTGGACGTTCACTTAGCACTGTTAATAGGAAGGCTGCCTTGGTCAGGGTGTTGGTGGCCACCCAGGTCTGACGGCTCGTAGATACCTTGTTCTTCTTGCCCTAAAGAAGTAAGTGCAAGGAGGGAGGCTGATGAGTCTGACTCATCTTGGTGGAGTGAGAAGGAGGCTCTCACTTGGGGTGGGGCATAGAAGAGGGTTGGGGCAAGTGGGGAGGTAGGTGGGAGTCTCTCACCTTGGCAGGGGGCGGCTCTACCTTGAGGTCGGGTGGGTTGGCTAGCAGGTCCTGGGCAAGCTCCACGGTGAGGCGGGAGGCCTCACTGCTGTAGCCATGCGCATGCAGGGCCTCAGCACAGGCAAACAACACCTGGGGAGGACATGGGCCGCACAAAGGCTGAAGCCCTAACTTCCAGGGGCAGGACACCATACTCACTCATGCGGCACACATCCCACGAGTCCTTGCTATATGCTAGGCCCTCTACTGGTCCTGGGTATACCACAGGAACTCACAGTCTGATTAGAGAAACAGACACACAAACACACAAACCAGCATGAAGCCAGCTACCACTGGGAAAGGTCGAGAGGGGAACAGGTGGGAAAAGATACCTCACTGGGACCTGGGGTGGAGAAGCAATCTCAGGGAAAACTCCCTAGAGGAAGGGATCTCTGAGATATCTGAGACCTGAGGAAGGAACAGGAACTAACTGGGTAAAGTGAGGGAGAACATTCTACACAGAAAGGCCAATCTGTGCAATATAAGGATGCAAGAAAAAGCATGGCAAGCTAGAGGAATGGTTCAGCTGACCAGTATAAAGGACAGAAGAGCTGGATGAGGCTGCAGAAGCACACAAAGATCGGACCAAGTAGAGCCTCACAGGTCATGCCAAGGACTTTCACTTTTAAACTCAGGGCAGTGAGAAATCACTGAATACTTTTAAGCATCAGAGCGACACAACCAGACAGCCCAGGAAAATCAACATGGAAGCAGTGAAGAGAATGGATGGTAGGCAGGAGGGCCAGTTAGGAGCCCCACCACAGGATTCTAACAGCCATGCTCCAGTCCTGACACCCCTGACTAGAGCCAGACAGCCCCTCTCCCAGCTGTGGCTAAGGAGCACCCTCAGCGTCCTCTCACCTCCATGCGGCTCTCCTGTTCCAATGGCTTCAGCCCGGCAAACAGGTCGTGCTCCTCCCCGGCCCCGCCCTCGGCCTTCTCTTCCTCGCCCCCAGCCCCATCCTGGGCATTCAGATAATATGCCTGGTAGTCATCATCCTCCTCTCCGACTGCAGTGGCTGCCTCTTTGGTTTTGGGGAGCCCATTGCCACTCTCATCTGTGGAAGGGAGGTCATCCCGGGTACAGACCTCCCCAGGCAACAGGCCACGGGGGCCAGCAGAGGCTGTGGGCGGCTCAGGCCCTTCTGAGAAGTACACACCACCATCTTCTTCGTAAGTATCTGGGGGCTCAGGAAGGAAGGTGGGTGGACCTCGGGAGCCACCAGCAGGAGGGCAGGGTGGCGGGCTCTCAGGGAATCCACCAAAGGTGCTGGCCTCTGCACCCAGGGCCAGGCTGCTGTCATCCAGGCTCATCTCGGCCAGATCTGGCTCCAGGGAGCTGTCTTCACTGCTCAGCCGTCGCTTGCTGCCGCCGCCTGCTGAGCCCTTGCCCCCACTGCCAGCCCCACCCAGTGCCTTGGCTTTGCCCCCACCTGGGCCCATCTTATGCAGGGCCTTATCTCCCCCCTCCGCAGAGAGGCGGCGGGGACCCCTCTGCGACGAGGGGACCCCCTCACCCAATCCCTTGCGCTTGGCCCCCGGCTCCTTGGGCCGCACAGCTGGCTCAGAAGGGAGAGCTCGGGGCCGCTCCCGGGATTCCTCCAGGCCCCCAGGGCGGGAGGCACCTGGCCGAGATGGCAGGGCCCGGGCCCAGCACAGCGCCAACTTCCGGTCAGTGCCGCTGTAGGTGACACCGGGAAGTGGGTAGGCCTCTTCCCAGTTGAAGTAGCAGGCCTCCACTGCTGGCCGGAAGCCAGGGAAGAGCCGCTCCAGGGTCTTTTTGTGCTGTCCCCGCTTCACATTCTCAATCACCTTCAGCTGCCACTGGCGTAGCTGTGCACACAGTTCCCGGCGACTGTGGGAACAAAGTTGGGGAGGCTGCAGGGGGGCTACATTCTGCCCTGAGAGGGGATGGAAGGAGACAGAGCCGGCACAAACCCCAGAAGGGGGGCCCAAAGAAGGCCCCAGGGAAGCACTGCTCCAAACAGCCCGTACCCATCACTCCAACACTTAGGCATCTGGGAAAGCGGGAGCTATTTTGGGGAGGGAAGGAAGAAAGCCTCTCAGAAAAAGAACTCCTAAATTTCCAGCAACCCTAATACTCAGCACCTGCCATTTCCTGAGGACTAGAAGAGAACACGTCTATGGGTCCGGGAGATGAGGGCTCGGTCTGTCTGGGCTGGCCCGGGATGGGTGCCATGGCGAGCGTGGGGAGAGACTCACCGCTGGGGACTGAGTGCAGGGTCCAGAACAGCTAGCCTCCACAGGGTGACCATCTCGTCACACATGCTGGCACACGCATGGGCGGCCACCTCCGACTGCCCATTGCTGCGGCCCGTGTGCCCACTGGCACTGCTGTGTGAGGCTGAGGTGCGCACGCTGTACCACCAACCCGTTATCTGGAAACAAAGAGGGCCCCGAGATGCACCTAGCAGCCCGGAGAAAGAAAGAGTGGCGCTCCCCAGTGTCCCCAACAGGAGGGAGGCGAGGGTAAGGGAAGGAGAAAATGAACCACAGCGGGGCTCGCCAACCCCGGAGGATTACCTGTTCATAGGTGAGGCACTGGTCAGTGAGGATCTCCAACAAGGGGGCAGCATTGCTGTCCCTCCGTTTGAACATCTCCCGCACGATGCTAAGTAGGTTCCAGACCCCCTCTGGCTCGCGGCCCCTCAGAGGGCGCAGCAGACAGGCCCACTCGGCAGCAGCCGGAGGTTCCGTGGAAGACAGATACATGGAGTTCACGTCACTGTGAAGGCAGTGGGTGGAAAATGCTAACCCTGAGATAGGTCGCATGAAACAAGAGAAAGTGCACCAGGGCTTTGACACAAAAGGGGTCCTGACCCCAAACATGGAGGGGGGGGAAGGACGATACAACAACAATTCTTGATCCACAGGTATTAACAGAACAAAGGATCTGTCAACAGCCTGAAGGACGCTCCCCTGCACCACAGACACAGGCGTGAAGCGATCCATTTACCTGAAGACCACAGGCGAGGGTCCACAGAACTTGTGCAACGTCTTCTTGATGTTGTCAGTGAGTGTGGATTCATCCAAATACCAAGTACTCTGGTCAGAGGCGGAGGGCCCTGCTGTGGGGTCTGGGGGTGACAGGCAGTCAGTTACCTAGAGATAGGGGCCTGGATTCGCCTGACAGCAGCAAGCTGTTTTTAGTCAGCGGTGCTCTGCGCTACCAGCTTGTTTTCTTCCCACTGCCCTTCCTTCTCTCCACACTCACCGGGGGCTCCACACACGGTGTTGATGGCCGTGGACTGCGAAGAGAGGAGTTCATCCAGAAGACGCTGGGCTGTGGGGAGGATCTGAGCGGGGAAAGGGACAAAGGCACAGATGACCCCAGGAGGCACTGCTCTAACATGAAGACTCAAGCGCAGTCCTGAGCTCTGGGGCTGGAGGAGGGCGTGCCTCACTCACCTGCTGAGGGAGTTCACTGATGAGGTACTGGGCAAACTTCTGCAGCTGGTCCCTCTGCAGCCGAGACAGGGACTCTGAGACTGGGGCACGCAGGCAGACTGCAGAAGCCTGAAGGGGACACGGAGAGAAATAGAACAAGCTGAGAGAAGGCTTGCTGACGCCAGAGCCGGGGAAAGACAGGCAGATTCAGGGAGGCGAGGGGGCTCACATTGTGGCCAGGCATGCAGCAGAGAAGGGGGGGATGGAGCGTAGGATAGGGCCGGGATAAATTGGGAGGGCCTCACGTTGTGGATGCGGAAGAGACAGAGTGCCACGACATGAGTGCACCATTTGGCCCCAGCCCCACAGGTGCAGCTGCAGGAAGTGACCCGGCAGCGGTCAAACATCACAGCCACGTTGTAGGCCCCTTTGGGGGGGACCATCTGAGGTGGCACCACTGTAGCACTCAGGTGGAACCCTGGGAAGAAACATGGGTATGGTCAGGGAGAGCCATCGAGACATAATTCTCTGCCCTCAACCCTGGCCCTGCAGTTATCCTGACGACATGCTCTGGCTTCTTGCAGTAGGTCCTTCATTCCTAACACAGGGGATAGGAGGAGCAGGGGGTGCCACAGGGCGCAAGGGGACCCTTACCTATCTGCAGTGGGTCTTTCACAGCCCTCATGCGGAACAGCTGATCCCCTCGCTGGAACTCGTCCGCACTGCCATTGGCCAGGCAGGAATACAGCCTGATAGTGAAGAAGAAGACACAGCCACAACTCAGCAAATACCCTTCAAGAGACCCTGTCAGAGACCACAATGCCCTGGGCACTCTCTCCCCAGTGTCACTCCCTCTTAGGGAAAATCCCAGGCACTCTCTCCTCCCCTTGTCGTCTTCTTACCACAGCCCCAAATACAGTATCTCCTTTGTTCTGTAGGAAGCCCAGCACACAGTGTGGAATATCAGGACCCACTCCCCACCATCAGTCCTTTAGCCTCACCGGATATCCTCTTCATTCTCAGGGAAGCTCCAAAAAGCAATTCGGAGCTGTAGCTGCTCAGGCACTGGGGGATAAACTTTCTCCACCACTTCAAATGGGATATGAAATGCCACCTGCTTTGCTGATAGCTCCACCAATGGGATCACCAGTCCATCTTGGAAACAAATGTTTGGGTGAGGGTAAAGAGAAGGGGAAATGAAAAGGGCCATGATTACTTGGCACCAATGCCAGTGCCTAACTTCTTGGGCCCCACTTCACTATGAAAGAAAGGGGAGATCTGGATGAAAAACCCAGGGACATTTCAGTTAGGATACATTAACCCTTAAGGCTCCATCTGGGGGAGGGGAGCTAATCAACTGCAACCAACAGCCTGCTACCTAAGGTCAGAAGAGAAGTTACCAGGGATATCCCAGAAATTCCTGGCCAAACAGGTGTGTTCCAAGATCCTAGCAAGTAACCGCTCTCACATGGCTCGGCATCTAATTTCCCTCATACCTAGCACTTTAGATTCATATTACATTGTTAATGTCTCTTCCTCTGACATTCTCTTCTCTAGTTGCTTTTTTACTATCCCTTTTTCTCTAGATGACTCTAGACCTCTACCTAAGGAGTGAAGATAGGCCAGGGCTCAGAGGAGTTAAGAGAGAGAGGTCCAGTAAAAGAGAGACTGGATGTCCTCTGGCACACCTGAGCCTTGGCTTCCTACAATGCAAGCCTGGGAAGGGGGGGGTGGGGAGGAAGATGGGTTATCCTAGGAAAACCTAGCTACTGCTCCTGTAATCACCTGCAGTAGGCTGGAGTTGCTACTCAATGTTTCCTGCACTGTTGTACTCAAAAAGTGATGAAACAAAAACAGATTGCAAACGTATCTCACCAAATTGCTAATCAGAGTAGAAGACAGATCAGAAAATCATGGAGCTGAAAGAAACCTTTTTAAAAAAAGTTAATCTCCTTATTTTACAAGTAAGCAACTGGGGGTAGCCTGGGATGGCAGGGGGTTTGGGGAAATGACATGCTTTTCTAGATTTTAACCTATTCAGGAAAATACTGATATGCTGAAAATTTTCATCAACATGACTTCAGTTACTTCCCTCTAAGCCCCAAGGCTACCCATACATGCAAATGTGAGAAAAGCAAAGAAACCATAGAAGACCCACAGTGAAACTGCCTATGATCTTTGTGGGCATGTGGGTGTGTGTACACAGAACATACTCCACCTCTCCAACTGAAGTTGAACACTACCACTCCTAACAAGTCACATGTGTACATTTCTCTCTGTCCCAGTGGTGCTAAAAGTGCTAAAAATCTCTGCAGGGCAGTTTGGAAAACAGGACTCTTGGAATGGCTGGAATAGAATCACACCCCCAAATGCCGAAAAAAGTCAGCTTGCATTGAGGCCCAGGACAAAAACTGTGCCGTGAGGAAGGCAGGGAAAGGATGTGGTGAGTCTTGAGGCTGTGGATCTTCACTTATCCTCACTCTCCCCTCAATCCCCTTTAATTAAAGGAAAAATCTTCACAGCACTGCTCAGTTAATTCACTGAAAGACCCAAGGATGAAAGAAGCTTACTGCAAAAAAAAAAAAAAAAAAAAAAAAAAAAAAAAAAAAAAAAAAAAAAAAAAAAAAAAACCAGTAAGAGTGTTTCATAAGGAAACTCTAGAAACAATTACCTACACTCTTCCCCGGGGTCCCAGATGATAGAAATCTAAGGCTCTAATCCAGCGGTCCCAGCCTGGGCTCCTGACAGATGTTCAACATGGTTGGGAACCAAGCCTCTGATCTGAACCTATGTAACTATGGAATCTCCTCTCACAGGCCAGTTCACCTACACTTTCCGCTGGATGGAACCCCTTCCTGGTGTAGCCAGGATCAGAGACTGTCATCGCCCTTAACAGGAAGTTCCCAACGCACTTTGCAATGGGGTCGACACACCTCAAGTGGTCCCTTCTTCACGATCCACCCCCTACCCGCCTTCTCTTCTATTTTTCTGGCTCGCCACGGGCTGAACTCGGTAAGTATTCCCAAAGTCAGGGGTTTTTTTTTTTCTCCTACCCCATCTCTAAGACAAATGAACCACAAAAGATGTACTTTGTCGTTAATCCTACCCACCGGAGGATTTCCCAGCCCTCACTCCCATACACACGCACACAGGCGCGCGCGCGCTCGCGCTGGCGTGGAGGAGCCAAGCCCAGGAAGACTGGAAAAGCGAGTCCAGAAGTCCGTTCCGAGCTTGGGACAGCTCGCGGCCGGGACAGCTCCCGAGCAGGGACAGCTCCCCAGCAAGGCCCGAGCAGAGCCAGCCCGCTCCCTTCCCCCTCCGCTCACCCTCACCTCGCATTCTGGTACCGCCGCTGCCACCGCCGCCACCGCCGCCAGTGGGGGAATTGGGCCCCGCGGACTGTTTGCGCCATCCCCGCCAGTTCTGGCAGAGGCTCTCGGCCTCGGAGATGAAGGAACAGAGCGAATCCTCCTCAAAGCGGTCCGAATCTTCGAATGAAAAGCGCTCCCCGTCCTCCCATTCCGCGAACATCAGCTCCATGGGGCCTGCACCCCCCGGGGCCGGGTCCCCCCCCGCGGATCCGGGGCCTGGGCCGCCGGCCGGGGGCTGAGGGGAGGCCCGGGGCCTGAGGGGCGAGCCGGGGCTGGGGGTGGCCGGGGCGCTCAGGGCGGCCGTGCCGGACGAGGATCTCAAGCCTGGAAGGGATATGGAATCGGGCCTCGCCCAACTGCGAGGTGCGAACAGGGATCGTGGCCAGTATCCGAGACTCCGGGCCCGGACGAAGCGCTCGGCAGCCGGGGCCTCTCGGCGGCTGCGGCGCCGCCTCCCCCATCAGCTGATCTGAACTTCCGGCCGCGCCGGCCACCACCACTTCCGCCCTCGCGCGCTTGGGAACCGGACCCGGGACCGGCAGATGTAGAGGACCTGTCTGTCTAATTACTGCACTTCCTGCCTTTTTTTCTCGAACCCACCCTCGGATACCGTAAGAGGAAATCAATACACAGAGGAATATGAAATGACTACAGATCCCAGCAATAACTCGGCGTCCATAATGTCCCCGAGGAATAAACAGCCGCCATGAACGCCGGGAAACGTAGGCTGTCAAGCGATAACACAGAAACTATTAGGTGGAGTTTACGGTTTTAACTCCGGATAGGCCCTGGGGCCGCATAACCTTCTGGGAGTTGTAGTCCAGAAGCCTGCATTCCATCATACTTTTTAATAGGGTCTCTTCAGGGAAGCACCACGAGAAGAATGCACTTGATTTCAGGAAATGGTTGTACGGTTTTGTCAGTGGGTCCTTTTTTTTGTGCTACGGACCCTTTGGCAGCCTGGCAGTCTTTAGACCCCCCCTTCTCCAGTTGTTATAAATGCACAAAATAAAACTTAAAAATTACAAAGGAAACCAATTATGTTGAAATACAATTGCCAAAATAATAAAACAAATTTGTAACACACTGATACTTTATTTACACGTTAAGACCCAAATACAGTAATTTTGAAGCTAGTGATGGGTATAAATGATATTGAGGTATCTGCAATCTACTATATGAAAATATGATTTCACATAGGTATTGCTGACATACTGTGGTATGTTTCCCTCACTCCTAACTGAAGTGCTAAATTTCAGTTAAAGACAAAATTTCTTTACCATTTATGTCCACAGAACTCAGGTCCATCCCAAAGTGCATAGGCACTGGGCTTCTTCCTACAGCCAAGAGCCTCTGCTTTCAGAACCAGGCAACTGCCCAGTGCTTTATCCATGGGATATGAGGACTATAGGAAGAGGTAGCTGTGGGGGTCAGGGAAGTAAGACCCCTTCTTTATCTTAATAATTACCCCATAGGAGCTTTAGAAACCCCACTGATCCCTTTGTCTATTTAATGCTCTAATATATATAGAAAAGGTTAGGTTAGTTATGCCTGAAAGGGCAGAGGTACCTAAAATGCTACACAATTGTTTCTAATATCAAGGGGTCACAGAAGTTAATGCCTTCAGCAACTAGGGAGGTAACTTAATGAGAGAAGTGAACAGGTGATACAAAAAAGATAACTGCCAAACAAGTTTCAGTTTTACCATTTGGGAGAGGCCAATGCCAGGTACCTGGGGAAGGGAGACAAATGATAATCAGCTCCACTTAATTATTGCCATGCAGGAAGAAGAAACTGGTGTTGCCAGATCCTTTTTTTTTTTTATGGAAAGCTAAAAAGTGGATTTTTAATAACATTTTCCTATTTTTGAAGGTGGTCATCTAATTTAAAAAATTTTTTTTAATTGTGTTGGCTAAATAAAATACATCTGCAGTAACTTTGGTCACCAGTTTGTGAACTTTTGATGATTCTGGGAGCATCCAGGGGCTATACACAAAATAGGCAGTCACTAAATACTTACCAAAAAACCCTCTGCATAGGCAGACTTCAACTCCCTTATTGCATCTGAAAGCAAGGGCACTAAATAGTGTAAGGCCTTCAAATGCAGAGCAAGAATAAATTTGTCCTGCTCCTGGGGCAAATCAGGGAGCAAAGAACTTCCAAAGTCTTGGGGAGGATACAGAGTTCAAGTATGGAAGGAGAACCTAATCTACAACAAAGGCCAAGTTCTCTTCAGACAATTTTATTTCAAGATAAAGCAAAACTTCCATCCTGACAGTGAGTCCCAAGGGTGAAAAGGTGTCTTGCCCCCTTTTGCCTTTCAAATAGAGCATGGCAGTGCAAACATCTCTAAAACACCTCCGCATAGTTCTCAGTGGCTACAGTCCAGTCATAGAAAATGATTCTCCATTTTCAACTAATATGAGATTTGTTAGGAAACCTCTGTAACAATGTATTCAGTTTCTTGGGGGGTAAATTCCCAGATTCTCCCAACATGTACTGGGTGGATCTCACCTTTCGGGCTGCCTGAAAAGACAGAATGAAAACAAAAATGACAGCTCTTCAGTTTATCCTGACTTAAGCCAACAGTTCTTACAATGCACAAAGCACATTAATACATTAGCCAGCCTGGAATTATCTGTGTCGTCTTCCCAGTCCCCTTTCAAAAGGAACTTGGGACCTACAGGTGACTGTATGGCCTGAAACTACCATGCCAGCTAGCAATTCATTCTAAGTTAAATCCAAACAACTGGCCCTTCATTATCTTTAACTCTATTTCAGACAATAATGTCCATTTGAGCAACACTTTTAAATTTTACAAAACGATTTTCCCATTCATTTATTTAACTCACAAAATTCTGTAAGGCAGGGGTTAATATGAACCTCATTTTACATCTGGGATAGCTAAGGCTTCGAGCAATGAAACAAATCGCTCGAGATGACAATGCCTTCAAAACCATAACCTTTTCCACTCTGGCGTGAGTGAAATCGCTCCCACAATTTTCCTCGCCTTTTTAGAATGAGAAGGACTTCCTATCAGCTGGCAAGAGGCAAGGAGAACAATTACTTGTATCCGTCCCCCTCCCCAATTTTCCTCCAAAGAGGGCACCCTAAAAAGCCTTCTGTCACCGCAAGGAGAACAATTACTTGTATCCGTCCCCCTCCCCAATTTTCCTCCAAAGAGGGCACCCTAAAAAGCCTTCTGTCACCTCAGCCCTTGAAGCACAATCGAAGAAATCCTGGATCTCTTTTCTGCACGCTTCGTCGCGGAATTCATTCTGCTTCCAACACGCCATCATCACCGACATCTCTGTGATACAAGTCGCCTCTGGAGGAGCAGAACGAGAGCACCCACCCTCAGTCACAAGGAAACCTTTACCTTCAGGCTCTCCCACAAGCCGCCCCGTGCATCCGTCCCGCTTCCGCTCTGGAGCCTCCCTGGCTCCCATTGCTCACCGCCCCTCTCCCGCCGTCGTTCCCCGACACGGTTAGCTAGGATGAGGGGCTTGTTGGGCTTCAGGATAGGTTTCCGCGGGTTTCCCAGCCGCGGCAGGCGACCCCGCAGACTGGGCGTCGCCATTGCGCACCGAGCTCCCGGCAGGCTCTGCGTCGCCTTGCGTGACCCTGCGTGACCCCTAGGCACCCGACGGGTTTAAGCGCGCAGCCTGGAGGAAGAGGGGCGGTCGCTTGGTTTCTTGGCCTTCTAGGCCGGGTACTGGCTGGGGTCGGACGCCTGTTGTTCAAGACCTGTGTGCAGGTTAGGAGGAGAGTCTTTGGGGCTCGTGCGCTGACCTGGACCGCTCTCTTGTGGGCTCCGGGCGATGCTAGGCCGGGAACATCCGGGAAAGGACCCGATAACTGGGACACCCGTTGATGGTGGTGGTAGCTGGCTGAACCAGAGGATGACGTCCTCTGGACGGCTGACATAGGCAGAGGATGGGAGCGAATATGAGATTTTTTGTTTTAAGATTTTATTTATTTATTCATGACAGACACACACACACACAGAGGCAGAGACACAGGCAGAGGAGAAGCAGAGGAGAAGCAGGCTCCATGCAGGGAGCCCGACGTGGGACTCGATCCCGGGTTTCCAGGATCACGCCCCGGGCGGAAGGCGGTTCTAAACCTCTGAGCCCCGGGGATGCCCGAATATGAGATTTTGAGATGTTAGTTTGGGACAGATTCTCACTATGCTTTTTTTTTTTTTTTTTTTTTTAATTCTTAACTGTTTTAACTACTCTAAAAGAACTGTTGGATTTTACTCTTTTAAGACCACCCCAAAGCGGTAAAGAAAAATTAGGCTCATATAAACAGTTGCTACTACTGGGGCACGCGGGTGGCTCAGTCAATTAAGCGTCCCACTCTTGATCTCAATTCAGGTCTTGAATTCCGGGCTGTGAGTTCAAGCCCTGCATTGGGCTCCATGCTGGGTGTGGAGTCTACTTAAAAACCATACAGGGATCCCTGGGTGGCGCAGCGGTTTGGCGCCTGTCTTTGGCCCGGGGCGCGATCTTGGAGACCCGGGATCGAATCCCACGTCGGGCTCCCGGTGCATGGAGCCTGCTTCTCCCTCTGCCTGTGTCTTTGCCTCTCTCTCTCTCTGTGACTATCATGAGTAAATAAAAAAAATAAAAAAAAAACATACAAAGGGGATCCCTGGGTGGCGCAGCGGTTTGGCGCCTGCCTTTGGCCCAGGGCGCGATCCTGGAGACCCGGGATCGAATCCCACGTCAGGCTCCCGGTGCATGGAGCCTGCTTCTCTCTCTGCCTGTGTCTCTGCCTCTCTCTCTCTCTGTAGCTATCATAAAAATAACAACAACAACAACATACAGAGGCGACCGAGTGGCTCAGTCAGTCAGGCCTTCAGATGCTGTCCAGATCTCAGGGTCCTGGGATTGAGCCCTGTTTAGTGCGCTCTGCTCACTAGGTGGGGTGGGAGTGGGAGGGTCTGCTTTCTCTTCTGTGAATCTCTCTTGCTCTCAAATAAATAAAAATAAAAATCTTTATTTTTTTAAGATTTATTTATTTATTCATGATAGACATAGAGAGGCAGAGACACAGGAAGAGGGAGAAGCAGTCTCCATCCCGGAGCCCGATGCGGGACGTGGGACTCAATCCGGGGACTCCAGGACTGCGCCCTGGGCCGAAGCCAAGCACCAAACCGCTGAGCCACCCAGGGATCCCCAATAAAATCTTTAAAAAAAATAAAGTTATTACTACTTATATATCCTTTGTTCTCCTTTGTAATGATCTCATTGGGTAGGGTGAGGTTTAAGCACTTTAGCATTTATCATCAAATTTAATCCTCTCCAATCCTGTGAAGATATTTGGTGGTATCATTCCTATTAACAGACTTGATCCTTCAGTTGTGATGCCTAGCTTCATCAGACTTGCTTCTAAGTGACTTTTAGCTTCTTACAAAATTCAAAGATGTGCCAAGGATTCTCAGAGCATTTAGAAATGAGCACCAAGGAGCGCCTAGGTGGCTCAGTCCGTTAAGTATCTGCCTCTGGCCGGGGTCATGATCTCAGAGTCCTGGAACTGAGCTTGTATCTGGATCCCTGCTCTCCCTCTTCCTCTAGCTGCCACTCCCCCTGCTTGTACTTCTCTGTCAAATAAAATATTTTTATTTATTTTTTAAATATTTATTTATTCATGAGAAACAGAGAGAGGCAGAGATACAGGCAGAGGGAGAAGCAGGCTCCATGCAGGGAGCCCGACATGGGACTCAATCCCAGGTCTCCAGGATCAGGCCCTGGACTGAAGGCGGTGCTAAACCACTGAGCCACCCGGGCTGCCCTGTCAAAATATTTTTTTAAATAAAAAAAGAAATGAGCTCCAATAAGTGTTTCTGGTAATGGGAGCCTAACTTGAACAGCTTTTAGTTCATAAGAGGACTACTTTGGAGGAACAATATTTATTTGGTTGTGTAAAGTTTAATGTGCTAAAATGAAAACCATTTATCACAGATGTTTAATTTTCCCAATGATCTCTGCATGACTGGTTCTTTGTCATCTGTTGAGTTTCAGTTCCTGTCAGAGAGGCCTTCCCTGATTTTCCCCTCCCCCTCCCTACCATCAAGCCACTTCAGTTTTTTCATAGTGCCTATCACAGTTTGAATTATCTTGTTCATTTATTGTTTACTTACCAGCAACACCCATTTAAAATGTAAGCACCATGAGAGAGGGGGACCCTGTCTTACTGAATCCCCGGTGCCCAGAATAGTGACAGTAAATACTTAAGTGAACAAATGTTTGACATACTTTTCCAAGTCTCCAAGTGTATCATACTCAGCCTAGAAATATAATAAAATAGACACACTGTTTAAAAAGAAGTCATTTATTATACAAAATGAAACCTGAGATAATAGAAAATTGCAACATATGGAGTAATAAAGGCATCAGTCCCATGCTCCACCACCACTCCAGCAGCACAAATAAAACAGATTCTTAACCAGACACTTCTACCACCAATAAAGCTAAACCTTTTGCTGTTGACAGAGCAAGCTGGGCCCAAACGAGAGAAAATGCACATTATTTGCTCTCTCCTGATACTGATTCTGGTGGAAATGTAGCACCTGGTTTACTCTGCTCTTTTATGAATACTTTTATGGTGATAGGATTAAAGGAGAAAGTCTGGGAAGCACTATCCAGAAAGCAGGCATGAGTCTCCAGCCCACAAGCATTCTTAAACAATTGGCCCACTTTGTACATAAAAGTGCTAAAGGAATGCCAGTGTGAACTGGTGCAATTAGGGAAGGATGATTTTACAAATTGCACTTATCCTTTTTATTGCACATATTGAAACCTGATTCCTAAGTTTGCACTTGAACAGTATATTTTGCATTATAAATCAGCACCTGCATTTAAATAGATTGCAAGTTTAGAAATCAGAGTCCCTGAATATGACTTCTTCTGTGGGTCCTTACGATACCCAATTTTAGTATAAATGTGTTTGAAGGTCTGTCTTCCCCTCTTGTTCTTTTCTGCACAAGCCAAACAGGTTAAGCAAACTTTCTATGCTGTTGTTTTACTAAAAAATACAATGGAAAAAGAACCACCCTGGCAGTGAAATCCAGCCCAAATTGTTCTCCTTGGCCACATCCTTAGATGTCAGGATACTAAGGATGAGACCCTCATTGAAAAGCATCTAACACATACACACACATCTGGTTGTAAATTAGTATGCGTGTGTATATAAAGGTACGTATACACATTAATTTACAAACAGATAAACTGATAGGCAGATGAAACTTCTCTAGTGCTAATTAATGCATTAATAGTACATTACAACCAGAGTAGTGTTAAGATCCAAAGTATTCTTTTTCCACCGGCCCAGAAAAAGCTAATGGTCCCCCTGCCCATTAAGCTTTATTTTCAAACCACAGCAATAAAAGGCTGAAGCTATACCCTCAAATCTGCCTCACAGCTTTTTATTTAGCCAGCCACTTCTGGCTATTTTGCCTCACCTCTCATCTCCTCGCGCTTAGGAAGAGGAGATGGGTTCCATCAAAATGTAGCCTCGATAAGTATTACAAAGTTATACAGAAGTGTATCAGTAACAGAATGAATGAAGTCGGAGTATTCATCCCACATAAAATGAAAAATGCTACATAATATGAGATACTTACTACAACTATACTGCTGGGCTGTTTTTTCCAACATAATTTTCATGACTCTGGGGAAAATGGGACTTTTGTAGCATATAAAAATAATAAAATAGGGATCCCTGGGTGGCACAGCGGTTTGGCGCCTGCCTTTGGCCCAGGGCGCGATCCTGGAGACCCGGGATCAAATCCCACATCGGGCTCCCGGTGCATGGAGCCTGCTTCTCCCTCAGCCTGTGTCTCTGCCTCTCTCTCTCTCTCTCTCTCTCTCTCTGTGACTATCATAAATAAATAAAAATTAAAAAAAAAAAGATTCAATTGGACTTGCGAGTAAAAAGAACGTGAAGTTTTTAAAATAAAAAAATAATAATAATAAAATAGAGGGACGAGTTCATCAGGCAGACAGAAAAAAACCTAAGACTTATAAAATCTGCAGTTTGATTTGCACTGGTCTATTTTAACACTTCAAAATCATTAAAAATCATCAAAGAGACTTTTTTCTGTCATCATTTCCAGTCTTAATCTCTAACCTAAAATAGAGCAAGACAATTCATTAAAATGACATGGCATATATTAGCCATTGAATCTTTCTGTGCATGAGTCGAGAATGAATTCCAGATATGCTCTAAAAACAAACAAAATAGCAGTAAAAAAAGCTGTCAAATCTATAGCCAGTTTAATGCAGGGGAGAATGAATGTAGGGATGGTGGCAAGGTCATTGCATCTTCATTAGATACTGTGGAAAAGCAGGAAAGAAAAATCCATTTAAATTAAACAAGTTTGACATCAAAGGCAAGTAAATGACATAAAAAAATACAATTCCAAAGAACCAGAATACAACCCACCAGGAATTTGGCTGTACCACCCAGATAACAGTATATAAAGTAGGAGATGAGGAAAAGATTTAGGAAAAAGTACTAAATAATGAAGAGTTTAAGGAACAGCATCAAAGTTTTAAGACCCTAAACCTGACCCATCTTACCTCATTCTTAGCCAAGTGCCAAGGTGTTGTTCCAATCACAGTTGAGAGGATGAAATGGCTAGAGAAAGATGTTGTTCCTTTAAAATTCTGTTCAATCAGCACTTTGAAATGAGTGGGTGTTTCAGGCTTTTGCTTCCCACTAATCCAAGAACTGGAGGCCTTATTACCACAAGCTGAGACACTGGATACACATCACTAGGCTAAAATATCAGTGGATATAACTGGAATTCCTTGAACTCATTATAAGACAGTGTTCATTAAGGGTTGTGCAGCAGATGCCCCTTATGTCCCATAGTAGAATAAGGACTTCCATCTCCTTAGCTCTACCAAGTTAAAGGCTCTTGCAAGGGTAATTAGAGATTTTGGTTCCTTTTCATGAAGATCTCATGTAGGTAATCCCAAAATTTCATCTGCTTTGTCTCATTGTTGTGGATCATGGCAGTGAGAGCTTCCCCCTGGTCCAGACCTTGCCAATAATCTTGCAGCCACATCTCCTTCCAGCTGAAACATCAAAAGAAAAGTTGGATTATGGAACCTCTACACAGCTATGAGTCCTGCCTTCTCTGAATTGAGTCAAAGAAATCTTAAGCAGATACAGCAGTCTCTGGCTGGGACAGGGCTCTGCTTTGAAGGGGAGGAAATGTGAAGTAAATCTAGTAGTAGTACAGGTGACAGTAAATTGCAAACGTGTATTTATCATACAGCCCACACAACCCACCCCTAATGAGTTAAACTTCCTGACTTGCTCACTCCTGGTTCCCAAATGTGGAAGGAGTTCAGAGGAAGGCAGGGCAAGGGCCAGACTATGGAACCAGAAGTCTCTGAAAGTAAAGCCTGGAGCCTCTTTAGTTATTGTATAAAATTGCACCTTTAATGAAGGTGCAGTGATGTCCAATGTCTAGATGAAACATATTTTCTTTTTTAAGTGTTCTACACTTTGCTTCTAGTAAATCATAATGCATTATGTTCAGTATAGATACAAACTACTTGGCGGAGGAGGACTCCATTCCCAGAACCAAACTGTGCCAGCAGTGTATACAAACAACCCTCTGCTGCCATCCACTGTGTAAGCCAGTCTCTGCAGGCCATTCTAACAGCCTTGCTTTCTTAAGCTTAATAATCTTTTATCACCTCTCCCTGAACACCTGTGGTTTCCTACAAGTGGCTTCAACATTTTCCCACCCTACCTCCCATGCTGACATTGTTTCCCAATGGAAACAGCGTGGCAGTAGCTTCCTCACTTCTCTTCCAATTCGCCCACCATTTCATTATTATCTATTGAAAGCAGTCCTATTTTGTTTAGAGTGAACATAATTTTTTTTATTTTAAAGATTTTGTTAAAAATAGATACTTTAATTTTTTCTAAGATTTTATTTATTCATGAGAGACACAGAGAGAGAGGCAGAAACAGAGGGAGAAGCAGGCTCCTTGAGGCTTCTTGAAGAGTCCACCCCAATGTGGGACTTGATCCCAAGACCCCAGGATCACGCCCTGAGTCAAAGGCAGATGCTCAACCGCTGAGCCACCCAGGCGTCCCGTGAACATAATTTATCATCCAAATCAGAGTACTTTTAAGAATGAAAGGAGGTGCTACTAATAATTATACCAACAGACGTAAACCCTGCTGCAGACAAAGCTCTCAAAATACCCATCTTTGCACTGCTCATTCCCACCCCCATCATATGGAAGGTACTGAATAAACAGCTGAGTTGATTTTCAGGACAGTCCAGCTCCTGAGCCTGGTATTCAAGCTCTGTAGAGCCTGGCCCCAGCTTATCTACCCAACTTTGTCTCTCCCCCATCACTTGCTCCGAACAGGCCCCCCTGGGTCTGGTTGAAGCCTTTTTTTTTTTTTTTTTTTTGGTTGAAGCCTTTTTGAATCACTATTGTAAACACTGCTCACATAAGCTGATCCTCATGTTGTTGCCTTGAATTGTATTTTGCATCTTTTACTGAGCTTTTTCGGTCTGGTCTCCCCAACTAGACTCCTGATACTTTTTTTTTTCCTGACACTTTAAAGGTAGCGTAAGCCCATGTCACGATTTTCTTATACAACAAACAATCCCCTCAGAATCTAGTTACTAGCTCACTGCCCACAGTAAGCAAGTAAGTCAGCCATTTGATTTGATGGCGCTACAGGGACCCCAGCTATCCTTACCTGTCATTCTCAGGAATCTCTTCCACACTGCCAAAGCCAGGTGTGGGCACTGGACAGTCCATGTGTGAGGGCTGGGCAATGTGAGGTTCAGGGCCAGGGATGTCCCCGGGAGAGGCTGCGTGGGCTTTCTCGGCCTCCAGACGAGCCAGTTCATGATCACAAACGAAACACTCGAAGCCATTGAGGTAGTTAGGCAACATAGGATCATTCACCCCCCACTCCCGGTGCTCCAGACTATCCAGGAGGAACTGGTTGGTGATGCCCCCAGGTTGCTTATATGCCAGGTATTTCATGTATTCTTCGTCATTCTTGTCCAGAAAGTCAATAAATTCTGCCAGCTTCTGCGGGGACTCAAAGTCATCGATGAGGATGATGGAGTGATTGTCGGGCATCCAGTCCCTCACTGAAGGAGAGCCGCGATACACAGGCACAGCCCCGAGATGCATGGGGCGCCACAGTTTCTCGGTCATGTAGTCATCACAGATGGCATTTTCGAGGGCCAAGTGGAACTTATAGCGAGACAAGAAGGCCAAGAGCTCTGGATCCTCGGTGGTGGCTGTGGCTGTGTCCTGTAACCGCGGAGTGGGCAGCTCCCGGTTTTGCAGGCATTTCCCATAGGAGTCCACCTGAGCGGGGTAGAGGACGGCCGTCAAGCGGGTGCCGCAGGTCGGCCCGGACAACGGAGGTCCCGGCCTCAGCCGCGCGCCCCCTCGCCCCCCGGCCCCGCCCCGGCCCGGCCCCACCCACCGGGATGTAGCGCATCAGCTCCCGCACGTAGCGGTCCCGGTCCGCAGGCACGTCGCAGTGGGACTGCAGGTAGAGCAGCGGCGCGTAGCCCCGGAGCCGCCACTCGGCGCGCTCCTCTAGCGGAGGCGCCGCGCGGCGCAGGTAGGCGGCCCCGGGCAGCCACTGCAGCGGCAGCGGGTAGTCCGAATGGCGGCTGAAGGTGGCAGTGAGATTGAAAAGGCGGATGCCCGGACCGTGGCTCAGCAGGAAGTTGTTGAGGGGCGACTCCTCGTGCAGGAGCGCCCAGCTCTGATGGGCCAGGCGCGGCAGCGGCGCCTCAGACGCGCGAAAGTCGGTGCCATAGAAGAGCAGCGCGCGCGTCCGCGGGTGCCCCCGCGCCCGTCGGTCCCGGGACGCCACGCACGCCCCGCGCGCGCACTCGATGCGCTCCGAGTCGCCGGGGAAGTGGGGAAACAGCCCCGGGCTCCACCACAGCAGCACCGGCAGGCCCACCGCCTCCTCCCCCCCGGGCCGCGGGGCCCCGGGGCTGCGCGCCACCCCCACCGCGCCCAGCGCTGAGGGCGGCCGGAAAACCGCACCATCCCACGGCTCCGTCCAGGCCGCCTCCCCGCCGGTGTCCCCCTCGGCCTCAGGCCCAGGGCCGCTGACCGCACAAGCACTCAGCGCCCCGAGGACGGCAAGCACAGCCCAGCCGCGGCCTGCCGCCATGGCCGCTGGCAGCTGCCCCACCACCCCCTAACTCCTCCCGGCGGCACCAGATCCCGCCCTGCGGTGAGCGGCCCCCGGACAGGATCCGACGCCCACGGGGCGTGTGGCGCATGCGCAGTTCCGCGCAGCCGGCCACTTCCTGCGAAGTGCTAGGCCTCCCAGGAGCGAATTGGGGGGGGGGGAAATGGTAAGTCACAAGTAAAAATGAGGCTGTTACATCTTAATTTATTTTATTTCTTTACAAATTAAAGATGCATTGAAAAATAAACCAATGAAGAGAAATGAGAGGTCCAGAGCAGGGCATCCCAGGCTGGGAGCAGACAAGCCTGGCCACCATCAAGCCTAGCCCTTGTCCTGCCCCAGCCAGTTCAGGTTGGAAGATAGCTGTCAGCCACTCTGTCAATACCACAGCTCGAGTGGTGTCCGGGCAGGAGAGAACAGAGCTCCAGCCACCTCTGCCTCTCTCCCCAATAACTCCCAGCTTGGAGAATCAGTGTTTCCAGTGCGAGCACAGAGTGGGAGAGGGGCTGGCTCTGTGAGGTATTGCAAGTTGATGACCAGGCTCCCTACAGAACTATCCAGTGTTGGAGCCTCTCCAGCTGGAAAAGAGGCTGGTACCTCTTCCAGGTCCTAATCTTTGCAATTCATTTCCCAGGCTCATTCACCTGTGACAATGTGCCTCTATCCACTGAGTGATCACCAATCATTACAGGAAAGAGAGAAAAGCTAATCAGCCACTCTCCCTAACTTTTGACTTGGTTGCTGATTTCTAGGCCCAAGAAGGACTGACCAACCACTTTTCTCTCCACCATCTATGGTCTATACCCCAGCTCTTGTGCACCTGTATGTTTCATCCCTAATATAGGAAGTTGTTGATGACACTGAGCTGAATTAGCACACCCCCCCCATGGTAACCCTGGGATTTCCACTCCTTCCTGCCTGCCCCTCTCTTCTTGGAGGCTGGCCCCTCTCTTCTTGGAGGCTGGTCCAAGGGGACACATAATATTGCCAGAGTCTGGGTGCCTCCAAATCCCCCAACACCGAATCATATACTGTGAACTGAGAAACTACATTCATTACGACAGGATTAGCAGGAAAAGGAGGATAAAGTGAGGGGATAGGGGCACCTTCCATCAGCAGGACATGACAGAGTGGTAGGATACTTGATCCCAGAAAGGTGTCTCCTTATACCTCCCCCACCCCCCAAAGAGATTGAGGTCAGCTTACATGACTTAGATACGGAACTGTTCCAATTTCTCTGCCATCCTGGGATACTTTCTGGAAGCTGGCCTGGGACCCTATTGCCATTTACCCACTTGCTCTAGCTCAGTAGCTGCCGAATTTCCTTGTGCATATGACAGAGAAAGTCCACATACGATGCTCCTCCGCTCAAGCTCTTGTCTTCCACCAGGAAGTGCTTGAACAGCATCTCCAGCTTATCCTCCTGTTTCACCACGATAAGCTATGGCCAAAAGATAGGGTCATTAGGCAGCACCAAAAGGAATGAAATATGCCCTAACATCCCATTATCCAATCACTTATTCCCACCCCCCTTCTAGGGGAGGACTTGACAAAGTAAGAAATGCAGGGTTTAGATCAGTGTTACCTTCATGTACCGTGATCGCTGTGCCCTTAAGCTATCAATGAGGCCTCGCACTTTCTTGGACAGCGGATTATCCAAAACGGGCAAATCGCTCTGCAACACAAAATTAATTTATCCTTATGGTAAAGATACTCTGAGCTCAGTCACATGGGGCAGCACAGAGGTATTCATCATCTGAAACGAGCCTGGGAAATGACAGCACCCTCCCTCCTCCCCAAATACTACCTGCTATTCAAGGGGACTAGCACCCAAGATTTACTGGCTCCCACTCCTATCACAAAATGCATTTCCACACCCATATTCCCCTTGACTTCCTGCTCTCACCAAGCCACTGGTGATCTGACTGAAGGAGGAGACATTGAAGAGGCTCTGGACAACACCCTGCTGGACACTTGCTCCCACCCACAGGAAGAGGTTGAGCCCATTCTCCAGCAAATATATATCCCCATTGCTTAGACGCTCTTCAGATGCTCGAACTGCTGGCGGTTCAGTGGCACTCTCAATGGGAGACTTTGTCTAAACAAGAGGAAGGGGGCAAAAGGTTATTTACCAAGGACCATAAGACACATTTGTGCCACCACCACCCACCCCCCACACACACAATTTCAGAAAGCTAAATCTCAGTAACTTTCTTAGTGTGGAAATTACATCAGATAATGTAGGTTAAAAACAAATTCACTGGTGTTAGACACAGATAATATTAACTCCTCCCTTTCTCCTATGATGCCCCTTTCTCAACTCAATGTCTCACACCCCAGCCCTCAGTCGCACCAATGGTAGGAGCCGAGGATAAAAGAAGACATTGGTCTCAGCCACATCCATGGAAGTAACCAGCTGTCGGACATAGGCACGGTCATCAGTAGTGACTTCAGCTCCAGGCTGCAGGACATCACTCTTCAACACACAGTTCAGGTAAACTGGGAGTAGCTTCATGCACTCAGGAAGAATCAACTGCAGGGGTTATTAAAGTAAAGTTAATGATCATGAGAAATCTCTCCCAGGTGGAAAAATTTGTCCCAGCAATTCCTTCAATGGGCTTGTCCTACCTGTCCTGCAGAGGAGGGGCTGGCACAGTTCTTTCTGTAACAGGCCAGGATCTGGGCACACTGAGTGATGAGAGTATCACGAACAGTCTTTACAGGGCTATTGAGGACCCCCCGGTATGCTGGAAAGGGAGACAGCACAGTCACTGACTGGCCACCCCATCACATGTGCTTTCCTGCCACCATACCTACCTGGGAGTGCTGCATCATTGACAGTCACCTCTCTCTCAGCCCCAATCCCACTTCCCAATCCCTGCCTCTACCCTCACCGAACTTGGCCATGTAGTTGATGAGTGTGTCAGTCTCACAGTTTCGATACAGATCAGCCAGCTGGGTGCAGCAGTTCAGGGCCAGGTTGTGGATGCGGAGCCGTCGCTGCCCTGCACAGCTGGTGTAGAGCAAGGCACACTAGGGGAAAGGAGAAAGGGAGAACTCATACCCTTCCCTCACCAAAACCCTCTGAAAGCCTGTTCTTTTGCTGTATTATTAAGCTAGAAGAAAGACATGAGCCACCCTTCCCCAGACTCTTCTAGTCCTCTCCCCCACCTCCTACCTTCTTCGTAGCAGCCCATTTATAACCAGTATGATACTTGACACTTCCTCCCCAGCCCCTGCCTGCTGCCTGCTACCTGCAGGAGGGCTCCACTCTCTTCATTGAGCCGATCATCATGCTTGAATTCCACAGTCACCGTCTTGTCCCCATCCAGCCCAGCCAGCTCCACATCTGTTGTGTTGCTCATGTAGAAAGCCCCAAAGAAATCTACTGCACGGATACCTGAGACCACGTGGATAGGGTCAGGGCTACAGATATCATAGATGCCACTTGCCTCCCTCCCAGGTTTAGCCCCCAACCTGCTCTTCTCTAACCAGGACTGACCAGTGCTTGTCCGAACGCGCATCACAGCATCAAAGCCAACAACCTTCTGTACATCCCGACGGAGGTCACTCAGGAACCGTTCCTGGTCATTCTCCACCTGCAGCCCCCCAGGCCCAGAGTCACATCACTGACTACATTACGTCCTGAAGACTATCTCCCTGTATCCCCTCCACTCTACAAGCTGCTGAATCATAACAACAGTGGAGATGATAATAACGATGATAATGATAGCTTTTAAGCATTTACTACATGCCAAATACCACATTAAGTATTTTACATATAACTACTTGACCCTGATGAAAAACCCTAATTAAGTATTAAAATCCCATTTTACCGATGAAACAAAGAAATAATAATTGAGTAATTCTCTTAGGTCAGACTCCTAGTATTCTGGGAGGGCCAGAATAACAACTAAGGACAATTCCAAGCCTCATGCTCCTAACCACTACCCTTGTGTTCTCTTCTTTATGTTACAGTCTTCTCCTTCACTAGGATTCCTATTAATGAGTCAGCAGCTAAAGAACTACTCCATGTGTAAGCAGATATTCCCAGTCCTGCTTCCACTTGCCACCCAGAGTCCCATATCCTACCTGAAAGCAAGCATATTTGTAGACAGAGCCACCAGTGAGCTGGGGTACAACAGAGAGTGTGGCCACATCCACATACTGGTTAGGGAAGAGAAAGAGATCTACACAGCAGCCTTGGGCCACACACTCTTTGGCCAGGGTCTGATAGGCACCTGTCTGAGGCTGGAACAGAGTCTGGGGAAGAACAGAAGAAAACATTCAAATACTTCAGCTCTACCCTATTTGAGAACTATATGGTTAATACAAGATATTCAAATATATCTAAGACTTCAGATCTATTTCGTAGGTTATTTGCAACAATAGTAGGACATTCTCTAAAAAAAGAATCGATCGAGGGCTTTGAGATGAGATGGGGTAGAGAGGTGTGGGAGCACTAGAGAAGGTTGGCAGTCATGGACTTGACATGTGAAAGAGCAGGGTGTCTAGTCCCAGTCCCCCTTCAAGAAAGTTAAAAGAGTATTGCATTGTGAAGAATTACCACCTTCCTCTATAATGGAAAGTCCTCCCCCCATCTCCCAGTCCCACACCTTCTCCTTGTCTGTGTTGATCAACTTCCTGTCGTCTCTGTTCTTCAGTTTCCCTGGGGCCTCTGCAATGGGCAGGGAGGTATGGAACAGAAACAGCTTCCCTGCACACTCAGCAGCCTAGGAAAGAGAGGACTACTTGTTCATTCTTTCCTTTATTCAGCTATTATTCATTTATTCCTTCCCTTGTCATTTAGTCAGTGCCAGGTATGTCAGATATGCCAGTGATGAGTTACTGGACAGTCATCAATCACTAAAGAAACAGGGGTTATATCCCAAGGTATCAGATGGTCAAAGGAAAGCAAGGCAGAGGAAGTTGCCAAGGTTCTAGCCTTACCTTTAGAGCCTCCATCCCAGCCTGAATAACTGGGGCAAATACTGTTTCTGTCTCCCTTGTGTCTGCAAACATTTCAGGAATCTGATCCAATAAGCTGAAGAGACAGGTGATGGAAGGCAATCAAAATTGCTATCCAGACTTGATTCCTCAGTCCTCAATTCTCTGAAGAATCCAGTGGTCTCTAGACTGAAACTCCTGAGGCACAGTCCCTATCCATCTGCTGACCCCTCTGCTCAACTATCTGGTCTTCTTTGATTGTACCCACCTCACTCCCACTTTATCTCTACAATCTGGCTCTTACCTCGTGATGACTGCCCGAGACTCACTAATGTTGACAAGGAAGCCATCTAGTAGCGGCACAAACATGTCAGCCACATCAGATACAACCATCATCTGTGGCTGGGCCAATGAGCTCTTCACATTGTAGAAGTGGAGCACCTTATTATAGGTGACAAAGCCAACACGGATTGCTGATTCTTCTGTTCCTCCCTCCCTGTAGAAGGTAGCATCATTACCCATACTTGCCATCTTCTCCCCCAGCCAACTTCATGACCTCAAGCTCTATCTACTGAATCAAGCCGGAACCCTCCCACCCCCATGATTTTGTCCAAAGGAAGCACCTTGTCTCCAGAAGTCTCACCTAGGTAGAAAGTCTAACAGTGACTTGAGCTCCTCACAGAGGAGCCTAACAAGACCACTCCTGATGGCATTGTAGGAGACGTCAATCATGAAGATGAAGGCAGGGGGGCTGGGGAACTTATTGTTCTGCAAAAGAAGGAAATGTTGGGGAGAGAGGTATGGGGTATTGGTAAGCAGACTAGTTGACTAGAGAGAAGTCAACATCAAAGAGGACAACAAAAGGGTGAGGGACGTACACAGGGATTCTTAGTCTCAATGTGCTCCACCCACTGCTCCTCCCCATGCAACTTTCCCTTACCTTGCAGTAATCTACAGTGGCCAAGAATTCATAAGAGCCCAGGGATAGCTCAGGACGGTCATAAGCATCCACACGTTTGCCAGTATGATCCAGATGTTGAAAATACTGGGGGGGAACTGAGGGGGAGCATGCAGAAATTACTCAAATGTCCACTCTCAATCTTAGGAAGTCTTGCCCTGGCTGAGCTCACTCTACTGCCCCACATCCCCATATATGCCCTATTCCCCAGTTCCCGAATAATGGAACCTCACCTATCTAACTAGAAAGAAAATAATGAAGATGAAGTACAAAACACCCCCCAGTCCCAGCCTCTGTGAATATACCATCATTGATACAACTGCAAAAGCAGCACTGGAAGCGCCTCCCTCCTTCAACGAACTGCATGAAGGGACACATATATGCTTTGCAGCGATTGCAGCGCAAGGGGCCAGATTCCCCGTGGTCCACAACATAGGGTGACGCCTAAGGAGCAAAGGAGAAGAGCTCACACAGAGAAAAGCTACAGTGGGTTGAGACATGTGGCAATAGATGAAGAGGAACGACCTGGAAGGAGGAGGGCATAGCTAAGGTATTTTGCCTAAGGAAGGAGTACAGTGAAGGGGAATGAAGATAAATGATGAGGGTACTGGTGACAGGAATGTTCCTAAGAGTTCAAATTCTATAGTTTCCTCTTCTTTCTCCTCTTTAGAATTCCACTTCTTGAATGAGAAGACCTGTGAAAATGGACCTGCCAAATCAGGGGCTGCCACAGGCATATAAGGAGAAAGCCAAAGATTATCTAGGATTCTCATTTTTGGCCCTATCTTCAATTCTCTTCACTCTTGCCCTAGGAATCTTAACTTTGCTTCCTTCCCCAACCAAGTACCTGGGAGACTGACCCTCCCCCATCCCTGGGTTTCTGTGACACCTACCTACCAATGACCCAAGTAGATGTTATCCTACAAATAAAAGATCAGCGGCCAAGTGTCTAACCATCCCCACTGAGACCCAGAATGAGAAAAACACAGAGCAAGACAGAGAGAAGCAGGATGTAAACTGAGTCTTGAGCTTCCAGTTATAGAGAAATCCATCCTAAATTCAATAAGCTAGGCCTCCTCTCACCAACATGAGGCTATCCTACCAAAGCCTGTCAGAGCAGCTGACAAGCTCGTGCTCTCTTTTCATGCTGATTTCAGGTACTGAGGTGATAAATCAGGACCAAGCCAGGTAAGAGAAGGACTATTAGACCCTAATCTACCCTTTTTTCTTATATGCTGTCCTAACATTCCCTAACTTACCAGCAGGGATGATAGGACTGTACAAAAGAAAAACAGGATAAAAAAAAAAAAAAAAAGAAAAACAGGATAATGTACTTGTAATCATTTGGAGATAACCATGCTATGAGAAGCTTCTGCATTCAGCTATCTCCTCCCCTACAAGTTGGCCCTACCTCTTTTTCATAGTTTGCCTCCCATATGGACTGTGCTTCCATCCAACAATTTCTTAGGATTTTACCTTCATCCCGACCACCTATGCCATGAGGCATAGGCCCTGGGGTAGAAAGCTATTGAAGATACTCTCCCTTCACACCCAACCAAGACTTCTTCCATTATGAATGCCAGCATCATTTCTAGGAAGAAGTCTTATTCCCTCGCTCTTCCTCCCATTCATTATACTCTAATCCTTTCCCTGACTTACCTCTTCTGGTGGCAGCCTTGCCAGTGGCTTGATAACAGCTGCCAGGGGCACCTGAGCCTGCTTAGCCATGTCAGATGTGCAAGGGATATTATAAGATGTGCATCGGATGTATCGGGGACTTGCATTCCCTGGAGGAGGTAGAAAACCTGAGTCAGATCAAAGAATCCCTCCAGACACTAGCTCTCCATTGCTGATACACGCCATCACCACAAAAAAATGCTAAAGCGGATGGCAGCTTTTCCCCTAGAGACCAAGGAGGGACTGGTTTCTCATTGAAGACTGACAAAAGCGAGGCACCCAGGTGGCTCAGTCGGTTAAGCATCCAACTCTTGATTGCAGCATAGGTCGTGATCTCAAGCCCCACATTGGGCTCCATACTGGGCAGGGAGTCTGCCTCTTCCTCTGCCCCTCTCCCCATGTGTACTCCCTCTCCCTCCCTCTCTCTCAAATAAATATAAATCTTCAAGAAAAAAATGAGGCTGACAAAAGCTTATCCATAAGCTGATAATCTTGAAGAAAAAGCCCTCACAGGGAGAAATACCCTTCTTACCTTGGTCTTTCACCAGGAAGTTCGTGGTGACTAAGGGTGGCACCTGTCCCCGTACTCCAGTAACAAATGGCTCTGAACCCCGGTTGTTCCTGTCATCTTCAATAACCTGAATCTGTAGGGAAGAAGTGGAATGAGTGAGATGACAGGAAAAAGGGAACTACCAGGTCCTAGAGAGCCAGGAGAAAAAAAGGCTAGAGCTACAGCACAGAAACTAGTAATTTGCCAAGAATACCTCATGCATCAGGTCTGTTCTCCTTCTGGAGATCACATAAAATGCTACAATGCCAATCTTCCACCCTACAGTCAGCAGCAAAATGCTAGACAGGAAACACTAGAGAATGGACTTCTTTATGAAATGCCCTGATCCCCAATCAGTAGTGACCACCCCCTTCCCCCCCGCCCAGGAAAGCTCCAAGTCTTGTCACAAACCTTCAAACATGATCAGATTCTGTTTCCCTCCCCCATCAAGCCTCCCCTCCCCCTCCTCTCATCAAGACACATCTGAGTCAGAGCTGGAAAACAGACAACAGTAACCATGTAAAAAATGAACCTACCTGGAATGACTCTACACTCAATGAAAGCAGAAGGAACAGGGTGAGGAGAGGATTAAACAGAAATGACCAGGTAAGGTGAGGAAGCAGATGCTGCCTTATTTTCAGGTAAGCATCAGTGTGTCAATATGGGAGAAGAGGATTAAGGACCTGATCCTTATAAGCCCAATCCTCAGTCCCCCACATTTTGACAGACCCAGCAAAAGGAAGGGAAAAAAAAGATCTTGCAAAAGTTATCAGATCTTCGTGTAGCTGATGACCTTTGGTCAGTTACTTTAAGATGGTTTGGAAAAACAGAAAAAGTAAGGGAAGAGTAAGACTCCATATCCCACAGCAGAAAGAGATGAAACATATCAGAGTCAAACAGACCCTCCAGATGAGAAAGTGGCCCACACTTTTCCCAAACCAGCAGTCTCGTCCCCTGTGAGAAATGCCAGTATTCCACACTTGCACCTACCCAAAGTTCCTCCACAAGCTGTAGATAAATCAATCCCCAAAGGGAAGAACCTACCACTCCACTTTGTCCTGTTCTATCAAATGTCACATGCAGGCTCCTAGAGGACCCAGCAGGACCAAAACCAACACTTAACATGCCACGTGATCCCACCCTTAGAGCCTGATCTACCAACCCATACTCAAAGCACGGCTAACAGCTTGTTATTGCATTACATGGTGATTTGAGACATGCACATCCTTCTGGTTTGTAAAAGCAAGGGTCTAGAAGGACTAAGGGAAGAGGATGGAGAGGGATGTACATGGTGGATGAGGTGAAGATGAGGTCACAGACATGCATGGGTGGCATTAACACAGGGATGACACGCACACACATACCACCCCCTGCACTTACTGGACTAGGAATGGCATCAGGGTCTATTCTGTGCCTGGTTTTCTGCTGAGGAGGCAGCTCATTGAGTTGCTTTTAGTGTTTTAATAATAAAGGCAGCAGGGGAATACAGGGAGGGAGACAAAAGAACAAGAAGCAGATGTTACTTCTCTCGACCCCGATGAGTTAGACATGAATAGCTGGAGCCCAGCTTATAGTGCTGAAATCAGGCCCTCTCTAGGTTAGAAATTCCAAGTCTCGCTGGCCCAACACAGAGGCTTTAATGGCTCAGACTATGATATAGAAATATAACAGGGCAAACAAGAAGCAAGCAGAGTTTTACAGGGAGGGGCTGAATGGGAGAAATCTTAAGGAGGAAGAGGGATGTTCCCTCCAAAAGGCCAAACCTCCCATCTAAGGACTGTGCTTATTAAAGAAGCCTTTCTGGGCAGCCCGGGTGGCTCAGCAGTTTAGCACCACCTTCAGCCCAGGGCCTGATCCTGGAGACCCGGGATCGAGTCCCACATTGGACTCCCTGCACGGAGCCTGCTTCTCCCTCTGCCTGTGTCTCTGCCTCTCCCTCCCTCCCTCCCTCTCTCTCTCTCTCTCTCTGTCTCTCATGAATAAATAAATAAAATCTTTAAAAAAAAAAAAAAAGCCTTTCCTGACATCCAACTAGACACTCCTTCGCCCTGGAGAGGAAAAGGAGGATGCTTAATCCTCTAGGGTCCCTCTTAGCCGACAGGGTCCTTCACCATGGTAATTCCCCAAAGGAAGAGGGAAGAGAACAGAATGGAATATGACAATGGCTAAGCATGGTGAGGTAACTGACATAGCAAATGTTGTAGACAGAACTATAAACTAGCCCCCACTTAGGAGTACAGTCCCAGCCTCTATTTCAAGTAGGATAAGAAGGCCTGAGGATTCTGATGATGGCTCTAAGGGTGAGATTCACCCTCTTCCTGGGAAAAGCAGCTCCCCCACATTGTCCTTATAAACTATAGATCACTTTCCCCCAACTACATAGCAAGATTCTAGCCAACAAAAGTACTTGAAGTTTCCTCCTAAAATACTGTCCAGCTAGGGGCAGAGAGAAACCAGTGAGGCTTTCCTTCTCTTAACACCTACCATCAGAGAATTCCCACCAGCTCTACCCATTAAGTAGACTGCTACCCTGCCAAATCTAAGAGGACAAGACCTGGACCCAGCTACTATTCCATAGAAGGGGAGAGGTTACCATGCTATGTCCAACAGTGACAGAATGCAGCACTCAACCCAGAGCTCTACTGACACTACTTATCACTCTTGGCTTCCTCTCCTTTCCTGCCCAGCTATGGAGTAAAATTGCCTCCAAAAGTCTTCCGGGGCCTCAAGCTCCAGTTCAAAGAGTCAAAAATCAAATCTAGGTTCTACATCTACAAGAAGATGAATGAAAAGGGAAAATAATCAGAAAATGCTAGGCAAACATCTCATCTAGATTGATTCATTTTTCTGGCAGCCACAAACTCCTTCCCTAGGACCACATAAGTATCTACTTACAGGGCTTGGGATGGCATCAGGATCCAGGCGTTTAGGAGGCAGTGGTTGAGGAGGCCCAGGCTGACTGCCAAAAGTGGGTGCTCCTGGGTAGGGACTTCCATAATTGGGCTGAGGACCCCGGGCTGGTCCAAAGGAACCTGAGAGACAATGGCACAAGATTCATAAATTCAAAATACCCTCCCTGTTTCTTCTTAAGGCCTCAGGAAAATGGCTAGACTCCTCTAAGTGCAGAATTATGAGGTAATAGCCATTCAGAGAAAGGCCACACTATCTGAACTAATACCCTGAAACTGTCCATCTAGTTCACCACTTAGCAAGCAATACTAAAAGCAAACAAAAAAACACCTGAATAGCTGAAGCCTTTGGCTCCTAGACAGACCTTGGGAAAAAACTCACCATTTTGCTGCAGCTGATAGCCTGGCTGCTGGGAGGAGTGCATAGGTGGTGGTGGTCCTGGCGGCCCAGTCATTTGGGTGCCAGGAGGCAGAGCTTGAGGAGGAGGCGAGGACACGTGGTTGGGCTGGCTCAATGAGGGCCCCCCAAAACCCTGTCCAGGCAGGAACGGACCAGTCATCGAAGGCATCCGAGGACCCCCTGAAGCTGGGGATGTGAAGGTGGAGGCCTGTGGTGGGGCAGATCGCTGGGGAGGCTGGGCCCCAAGATGACCCTGGGCCTGGCTAAGGGGAGGAGCCTGGCCCTGAGGATAAGAGCCATACAGACCAGGGTTGGGGAAATTTCCTGAGGCTGAGGCCAGTGATGCTGGTGAGCCTGAGAAGTAGAAGAGGTAGAGTCAGAACCCTAGTCATTTTGCCTTCTTAATCAGTAAATCACTCCTTTTCCACATGAGGAGCAAGAACGGTTGTCCCATTGGCTGGCATTCAGAAACACTAGAAATAAAAGGGATTCAGGTATACCCCAGAGTCTGATGCTTCTAAAAAGAAGGAGATAGTCACATTCCTGCGGTCATTTCTACTCACCATAGCCTAGCCCCACAGGGGGAAGGGCTGGGGCCACAGCACCACTGATCTGCATTCCGGCCAGCTGAGCAGTCACCTGTGCACTTGTCGGGGGAGGGCCATAGGGCTGAAGCACAGTTGGCTGGCTGACCACAGGGGCCAATGGGACTGACCCAAAGGGCTGAGACCCAGGGAACCTGTGAGGACAAGGAAGGCAGAGATGACAAGCATGCTGGGACACCCTTCAAAGTTGGCAGGAGCTCCACATCATACAGGAAACTATACTTTTCTACAGCATCTTACTGTCATCCTGGGCTGTTTTATGGCTTTGTACTTTTGTACACTTGTAGATACATTACATTCCCAATGATCTACACTATGATTATCCATGGAAAATCTTGTTTTCCATTAGATTCACTCCACAAACATATGCCAAGCACCCTCAGATCAAGTATTTACTCTACTAGATTATCACTTCCTCTGACTTAATCCTTTGTTGAAAAATTGCCTCAATAAACAAACAAAACACTTCAGTATTGTAAGTAGAAGTCCTGAAGAAGCTGGAAAGTGTGCAGATGCATTAACACAATAGGCACTTAATAAATGTGGGATCAAACAAATGCAGTTTGTTTTACTTTTAAACCAAAGTATTTAAAAATAAATAAATAAATAAATAAATAAATAAATAAATAAATAAATAAATAAATAAATCAACCAACCAACCAAAGTATTTAACTACTTTATCCTGGTAAAGTTGTTAAGAGCAGAGTAGGTCAGCTGAGTTTGACACTCTATACTAATCAGAAAGATGATGCCAACTCTACTAGAACGGGAAACAGGACATAAACCAGATAGCCTTCTAGCTGAGTTTATCTAGCAAAAGCCTCATTACTTGGATAGCTACACTGGACATTCCCATGGTATTAGATGGGACATTAAAATATAAATACAAAATTATTCCGTTATCATTACATATCAACAAGTAACTTTATTGGCACTTATGGTGATATTACTGCAGAAATCTACAACACAGATTATTGTACATAACAAGCTCCATATGCAATTTCATGAATGAATCAAATTCTTCACAATAGTCAGTTACACTGAAATTCTGATTTATCCTTTCTTCTTATTTTGTCTCTACTGAATAACTTGTACTTTATTATATTTGGTTAGTTCCTATTAGTGTTGTAGTTTAACACTTTTCACTCATTCATTCATTCAACTACTCTTTCCTGAGCGTTATGCTAGTCAACCTTTCACCTCCCTAAGCTCTTTGTTGGGCTTAGCATTTCTTGTTTTCCACAGCACCAAACATACTGTTAGCTCCATAGCCAATGCTCATAAATCCGTGTCAGAATAATCATATTCCATGGTCACTACTCCATTAATATGAATACTATCAACTACCCACTGTTACTCCATCACATGCCCTAGTAATATTATCTGTAAACAGGTTCACAACTTATAAAGCATCTCTAAGTGCTTTATTTAATTTAATTCTCATAGCAAAATGAGTGCCTAGGTGGTGGTGGTCCTGGCAGCCCCTGAGCAGATAGAAGAGTAAGACATTAAGAGTGTAAGTGGCAAACCAAGCTAGAACCAACCCCAGAACTGATTTTAGTTCAATGTACTTTACTTTGTAATTGTAAAATATAACAGAAATAGAAAAAAAAATACATAGGATAAATATGTACTGATGAATAATTATTCAAACACCAATGTAACTAAAAACAAAGTCAAGAAAAAGAACACACTAGCACCAAAAGACCTTATGTGCCTCTCCTCCATCACAGCCCTCCTTCTCGCAGAGGTAACTACTTTCCTAACTTCCTAATAATCATTTCCTTGTCTTTAGAGCAACGTAATTCAGGGGTGTCTGGGTGGCTCAGTGGGTTAAGTGTCTGACTCTTGATTTCAGAGCCTCATGTCAGATTCTGCGCTGGGCAGAGAGATTCTCTCTCCCTCCCTCTGCCCCTTCCCCACCCCCCTAAAACAACAACAACAAAAAAAAAAACAGTTCTTTTTTGGGGGGGTATTTATTTATTTGACAGAGCACACAAGTCAGCACAAGCGGGGGAGAACAACAGAGGGAGAGGGAGAAGCAGGCTCCCCACTGAGCAGGGAGCTCGACCTGGGGCTTGATCTCAGGACCCTGATATCATGACCCGAGCCAAAGGCAGAGGCTTAACCAACTGAGACACCCAGGTACCCTGACTTTTTAAAACTTTTGTAAATAGAATCATATTATACATACTCCCTGGGTTTGGCTTCTTTTGTTCAACTATGATTATGAAATTCATCTATAATGGCTGACATTGCCTTTCATCACTAAATGTTATTCCACTAAATAAATAAGCCATGATTTACTTAAGTATTTTAACGTAGATGGATATTTAAGTTTTTCTATTTTTTTAATAATACAGTGTTGCTATTTATACATACATGAATTTTTCTAAGGCATATATCTGAGTGAATTGCTAGATCATAAGGTATGTATATCTTTAATTTTAAGAGATAATTCCAAATTATTTTCCCAAAGTAGTTGTTCTAATTTGCATCTGACCACTGAATAACAGTTCCTACTACACCATATCCTTAGCAATATTTGGGACTGTTAGACTTTAATTTTGCCACTTTGATGGATACATAGTAGAATCTTATTATGCGGGATGCCTGGGTGGCTCAGTGGTTTACCACCTGCCTTTGGCCCAGGATGTGATCCCAGAGTCCCAGGATCGAGTCCCACGCCAGGCTCCCTGCATGGAGCCTGCTTCTCCCTCTGCCTATTTCTCAGCCCCCCCTCCCCCTCTGTGTCTCTCATGAATGAATAAATAAAATCTTAAAAAAAAAAACAAAAAAAAGAATCTTATGCTTTTTGATTTGGACTTTTCTTATGAGATTGAATAGCTTTTTAATATGTTCTCTCTTTTTTAAAATATCTTATTGTACTATACTCACTCCTCTTCTTGTGATGATGTGAGATGATAAAATGCCTATGTGATGAGACAAAGGGAGTAAATGATGTAGGCACTGTGATGAAGTTACTACTGACCCCGTGATAGTACATCAGAAAGAGGATCATCTGCTTCCAGACTGCAGAACGGGAGACTACTATAGCGGTTGCTTAGGGTACAGGGGGGATTGAAGGAATAGCTAATTAACAGTAGCTACTGAGCTAAAGGATATGGTGTTTCTTCTTGAAGTGACGAAAATGTTCTCAAACTGAGGTGATGGTTGCACATATCTGTGAATATACTAAAAACCAATGAACTGTATACTTTAACTGGGCAAACTGCGTAGTATGTGAATTTTATCTCAATTAAGTTGTTTTTAAAAATCCAGCCAAATAAAACTGCCCTAAAATCTCATACCTCCTGCCAGCTTTTGCTCCTCCTTTAGCCAAACATTACAAAGAATTGGTCTTTATCTCCACGTCTTTGGTTTCTATTTCCCTTTCTTTTTAAATATCATTCTTTCTGGGTTTATTTTCCTGTTTTTTTTTTTTTGAGATTTTATTCATTTATTCATGAGAGATACAGAGAGAGAGACAGAGACACTGGTAGAGGGAGAAGAGGCTCCCTGTGGGGAGCCTAATGTGGGACTCAATACCAGGACCCCGGGATCACAACCTGAGTCAAAGGTAGATGCTCAGTCACTGAGCCACCCAGATGCCCTATTTAATAGTTTTCTCAACCAAGGTCTATACATGGTAAACTCTCAGTCTGTTTGTAAATGTCTTTATCTGTGCTTTCTCCTAGCTAAGTACAAAATTCTGCACTGACAATTATATTCCCTTAATGCTTTTAAGATACTAGTCCACTATCTGATCTCCTATAATAGTCTCTATTTAATCTAGTCAATTTATTTTCTCTCTGAGAATCCTTTACAGCCTGAGTTGAGAGAGTGTAGTTGTTTTACATTTGCTTCTATAATATACTCCCATGATACTGCCACCCAAGATGACATTTTTTAAAAAAGCTTATAAATATAATTTCCAGGGGCACCTGGATGGCTCAGTTGGTTAGGTGTCTGCCTTTGGCTCAGGTCATGATCTCAGATCCTTGGATTGAGCCCCACGTTGGACTCCCTGCTCAGCGGAGCCTCCTTCCCCCTCTCCACTGCCCCTGCTCATGCTTTCTCTCGCTATGTCTCTTTCTCTCTCTCAAATAAATAAAATCTTAAAAAAAGAAAAAAAAAAGAAATTCTATTTCCATAGTATTTGATTCATTCATTCTTTTTAAGTGTATGACTCAATGACTTTTAGTAAATTTATGAAGTTGTACAACCATCACCAGAATCCAATTTTAGAACATTTTCATTACCAAAGAAGATCTCCTGTGGGGAGCCGATACAGGACTCAATCCCTGGACGGGGATCATGCCCTGAGCCAAAGGCAGATGCTCAACCACTGAGCCACCCAGGTGTCCCCAAAATACTTATCTTTAAAAAGAAGTGACTGATGGATTCAAGAGTAGAAGTACAGAATCCTATTAGGAGGCTGTTGTAGTAGTTCAGGTTTAGGATGGTAGTGGTAGGGGTGGTAAGAAAGAGATTTGGGATATGTTTCACAGGTAGAGTTAGTAGGATTGCATGTGAGATAAGAAAGAATAAGTGTGAGTGTCTTTTAATCTGCTAGCTTAAGCAACTGGGCAAATAGTAGTGCAGAAGCCTGCTTCTTCTTCTGTCCATGTCTTTGCCTCTCTCTCTATGTCTCTTATGCATAAATAAATATAATCTTTAAAAAAATAAAAATAAGTATTTTTTTAATTAGTAGAGAATGAGGAGAGTATATGCTAAATTTTTAACAGATACTATTTTCAGTAATCACATTTGTGATGGGGGATCCCTGGGTGGCGCAGCGGTTTGGCGCCTGCCTTTGGCCCAGGGCGCGATCCTGGAGACCCGGGATCGAATCCCATGTCGGGCTCCCGGTGCATGGAGCCTGCTTCTCCCTCTACCTGTGTCTCTGCCCTCTCTCTCTCTCTCTCTCTCTCTCTCTCTGTATGACTATCGTAAATTAAAAAAAAAAAAAAACAATTTAAAAAAAAATCACATTTGTGATAATGTTAGTACTATTTACTGAGACTATTGTATATAATAATGGATAAAATAAATGAGAAATTATGGCATACTTCAATATTCTAATTCCATTATCCCCATGGCCTCAAGAAAAAGAGGAGATGGGGTGCCTGGGCTCAGTTGGTTGGGTGACTGGCTTTTGGTTTCAGCTCAAGTCATGATTTCTGGGTGTTGGGCTCTGTGCTCAGCGGCGTGTCTGCTTGGGGATTCTCTCCCTGTGCCTCCCCCTCACTTGCACACATAGGAGCATGCTCTCTCTCTCCTTCAAATAGTTAAATAAATCTTTAAAAAATAAAATAAAATAAAGAGATACAGATATAATAGAGAGGATAAGAGAAGTCTCTATAGTCTTGAATTTGAATTGGAAGTACAAATATAAACTAAAGAGAACATATTTATATATGTAGATATGTGTTTCTTAACTATGCCCACTGAAAAGGACCAGAAATAACCAATCAGGTAGCAACAAACATGCCTAGTACCCCATAAAATGTCATTTCTCACCAACAAAATAAAGGATTTTTTGGAAAAATGGCTAATTCCTAGTCTGGGGTTTAAAATATATAAGATAATCTTAGAACATCTTATCATACCCAAAGATTCCTTAGGGTCATCCCAAAAGTACTCAGGATTCAAATTGAAGAGATTCCCATTGGTCAAAGATGGGGCACTCTAAGCTTTAATAATGATGGTTAACTACAGTGGACTGAAACCTAGCAAATATGCTTAAATTCACAATAACATTAAGAAGGAAAAATTGGGAGGCACCCACGTGGCACAGTTGGTTAAGCATCTGACTTGGTTTTGGCTGGGGTCATGATTTCAGAGTGGTGTGATCAAGAACAGCAATGGGCTCTGCTCAGTGCAGAGTCTGTCTGGAGTTTCTCTCTCCCTCTGCCCCTTGCCCACTGCACACTCACTCACTTGCTCTCTTAAATAAATAAATCTTTTTTTTTTTAAAAAAAGGAAGAAATGGGGCAGCCCAGGTGGCTCAGAAGTTTAGCGCTGCCTTCAGCCTGTGGTGTGATCCTGGAGACCCGGGATTGAGTCCCACGTCACCTCCCTTCATGGAGCCTGCTTCTCCCTCTGCCTACGTCTCTGCCTCTCTCTCTCTCTCTCTCTCTCTCTCTCTCTCTCTGTGTGTGTGTGTGTGTCTCTCATGAATAAATAAATAAAATATTAAAAAAAAAAGGAAGAAATGGTCACCTTCAGTAGATAAGAGAGGGCCAATTCATTCTATTATAAACTGGTAAATAAAGGTAAATGAATTGCACGAGTGGTAACCAAATAACACATGAGAAGAAATGTCAATAATTATATTCAAACAAATAAATAAATGAAAAAGAATTTAAAAGCATCACCATCTTGGAAACCCAACAAATTCATAAACATATATATTAATAAGCACTAACAACTGCCAACACAAAACTATCACAAAAAAAAGAAAACAAGATATTAAGAAAACAAGTCTCTGGATCAAGCTGCCAATTGGCAAAGAATACAAAGAACAACACATGGAACTCTGAGATGGAATTTGCAACCAGGAGAATCCAGACTGTGGGAAATTCTTTAGGTCAATTGGCTTCAGTTCTTTAACAGATAAATAGAAAAAGAAAGAGATAGAGAGGGAACCTACAGACTTAAAAGACACATCAAGTTGTTTTTAAATAGGCAAACAACAGTTTGCCAGTTTACAAACTAAACTGTGGTATCTAGAGATGTATATTTGGGTGTAGACGATTTTTAAAAACATAAGAAAGTGGTTAAAAAAAATAAGAAAGTAGTTACTATAAGAGGATAATCATTACTTATGGGGATGAGGAGAGAGTTATGATTGAATTAAGGCACCTGGAAGGGGCTCAGGTGTGTGGCCGAATTGCATTTCTTCATCTGGGTTGTAGTTATAAGGGGGTTCCCTTTATAATAATTTACTAAGCCTGTGCTCACTTCGGCAGCACATATACTAAAATAATTTACTAAACCACACATTTATTTTATATGGGTTGTTTTGGTATGTGTTTTATATTACAATGAAAAGATCGATTGCATAAACAAACAAATGAAGAAATAAATGCAAACATGTTACTCCCCAGCTCAAATCTCTCCAATGGCTTCTCACTGCAACTAAATCAATTTTACACTTCTTACTACAGCTTACAAAGCACTATATGATATGGCTCTTGCCTATAATCCTGTCTTTTCTCCTCCACTCTCCACTCTGCTCTAGCCACACTGGCCTTCTTGCTCTCCTTCCTATCCACCAAATTTTCTCCCTGAGGGCCTTTATACTTGTTTCCTCTATCCAAGACACTCCTCTTCCAGATCTTTGGCTAGCTCCCTTTATCATTTCACTGATGTTTCAAGTATCATTTCAAGGAGGCTTTCCTTGACCATTGTAGTTAAAACAGCTCCCTACTTCCTTACTCTGTTTTGTTTTTGATATTTGTCTACTTGTTATCCTCTGTGTACTCCACTATATTATAAGTTCCATCAAGGCAGAGATTTGGTCTGTTTACTGCTTTATCTCCAAACTCTAAGTGGTTCTTTTTTTTTTTTTTTTTAAGATTTATTTATTTATTTATGATAGACTTAGAGAGAGAGAGCGGGGCAGAGACAGGAGGAGGGAGAAGCAGGCTCCATGCCGGGAGGCTGATGTGGGACTCGATCCCGGGAACCCAGGATTGCGCCCCGGGCCAAAGGCAGGCGCTAAACCGCTGAGCCACCCAGGGATCCCCTATCTCCAAACTCTAGAACAACATCCAACACATAAAAATAAAAAATAAATAGTTTTGGGTAGATGAATGAATGAATTCTCTATACTGCTTCTCAGTGTTTTCCAACACACAAGGTTAGGGAGCACTTCCCGGGCTCTTTCTATAGGCTAACTTTCTATGCTAAACATGTATCTTCTGGACACTCAATAAAAATGTCAAAAAGTGACTCTTCCATTACCACACAACACACACTACTCAGTTATACTTTATTCTTTGTTTACCAAGAAACAAACAACAGTCCAACAGAGATGACTGCCTTTCTTTAATGGACTTCAATATAAAGACAGTTATTTATTGGATCATATGCCACCAAAATTTTTATCATTTATATGGCTTTTCTTTGAGTATCTTTCCTTTCATCACTGGTCACACCCAAACTTAACCAATAAGTCCTACTAACTGCCTGATCTAGAGGAAAAGTAGAAATCAGAAGAGACATAAATAATTCTGAGATCCCGGGCAGCCCCGGTGGCGCAGCGGTTTAGCACTGCCTGCAGCCCAGGGCGTGATCCTGGAGACCCTGGATCGAGTCCCACATCAGGCTCTCTGCGTGGAGCCTGCTTCTCCCTCTGCCTGTGTCTCTGCCTCTCTCTCTGTGTGTCTCTCTCATGAATAAATAAATAAAATCTTAAAAATAATAATTCTGAGATCCCTTTTTCTTGTTTCTCCCTGAAGACAGGTTCAGTAGGATTGCAACAATTATGGAAGCTATATGTCTAGTCAAGAAAAAAACTCAAGTTCACAGAAGGAGAAAGAATATAGAAAAGAACTTAGGTACAAAGATGGGTTAATGATCTACAGAGTGGACAACAGCAGAACTTATAACCTGGAAAAATTAAAACAAAATACCAAAAAAGTGGAGGGAAAAGAGAAAAGGATCTAAGAGAAAGGCAAAGAAAAACAGTAGAGGAAATAGGCCCTCATCCATTCCTAATTCTTCTAATTTCATCAGACCCATGTTAGGCTGACCCAAGTACATACCTCTGCATCTGAACAGTGGAGCTTGGCCCATTCTGTACATCTCCTTGGCCAAACTGGCCATATGCAGCCTGGCCACAAGGGGCCTGTGCTGTTGAGGCTGGAGGTGCCTCTGAAGAAGGTGGGGCTCGTGACACACCTGAGGGTAAAGGACAGAAACTAAATGATTGGGAAATAATTTTCTTCTCCACCCTGAGCAAGGAATGTAAAGCAAGGATAAATAAGCTCAGATCTTCACTGGCATAATACCACAGCTTTGCAATAAAAAGTTTACCATGAACATGCAACTCTAGTTACAGAAGATTGTCAACATGGGAGACCAATCAGAGTCTCTACTCTCCTAGATAGATATAGTACAGGTGAAGCTGTAACCAGAGCTACAAGAATATTGAGGCTTCCTCTGATCACCATAGACTCTCACTTAATCCAGGTCAGTCTAATGTTATTACCCTAGACAAAAAGTCCACTCTTTAAAAAAAAAAAGAGAGAGAAATTTTACTTTATTTTTTTTTAAGATTTTTATTTATTTATTCATGAGAGAGAGAGAGAGAGAGAGAGAGAGAGAGAGGTAGAAACACAGGCAGAGGGAGAAGCAAGTTCCATGCAGGGAGCCTGATGTGGGACTCAATCCCGGGACTCCAGGATCATGCCCTGGGCCAAAGGCAGGCACTGAACCGCTGAACCACCCAGGGATCCCCAGAGATTTTATTTTAAAGTAATCTTTATGCCCAATATGGGGCTCAAACTCACAATCCCAAGATCAAGAGTCACATGCTCCACCAACTTGGCCAGCAAGGCACCCCAAAAAGTCAATTCTTTTAAGGAAAAGATCCTACTCCAGAACTCAGACACTTAAAGCATATGAGAAAGGTGGTGCAAAAGATAATCAAGTAATATACTGAAACAGATTACAAAGAAAAGTTCCTCTTGGGGGATCCCTGGGTGGCGCAGCGGTTTGGCGCCTGCCTTTGGCCCAGGGCGCGATCCTGGAGACCCGGGATCGAATCCCACGTCGGGCTCCCGGTGCATGGAGCCTGCTTCTCTCTCTGCCTGTGTCTCTGCCTCTCTCTCTTTCTCTGTGTGACTATCATAAATAAATAAATAAATAAATAAAAATTTAAAAAAAAAGAAAAGTTCCTCTTGGGGAGATCATTCTGTCAACCTCTTTTTCATATATGCTACTTATTCTAACCATCTTTTCACCCACATCCAAGTGTTGATGCTCCCAATATCACATGGCATGGGAAAGTGTTCTCATAGTTTGTAGACTTTGCCCAGTGGTTCAGTCAGGACAGTTGATTTGCCCTCCCATTAGTGCTGCCACCTTTGTCTTCACAAAAGCTGTACTCGGTCCTTTCTGCTCATCAGAGGTGCATCAAAGCTATTTCTACTACCCCCAACCTTTCTGCATACCATCCCCAACCATCCTTCTCACATGAAATGCAGGGAATTAGTAAGTTGGCACATCACTTTGGAAATGTTGCTGACCCCTATTCAAACAATTGTTCTCTTTTGCTCTGTTCCTCAGTAGAGATTAGAAAATTCAAAGCCTGCCTACAGACTAATTAATCTGAACCTGATCACTAGCTATCAGAGAACCAGATTCGTTTTCCTTTCAATAACAAAGCTTCCTCTTGAGGCAATGCCAAACTCCATCCTGATAAGCCAGGACTTGAAAGATCAGAAGTGGACTCTGTCCAGCCAAAGTCTCAACCCAGACTAAGGTTCTTCCAAAGACATGAGACCTAATCTCACCACTTAACAATTTTTTTTCTCAAAATTATATTTAAAATGGTAACACTTCATTCATTTCCCAAATCTTACTTATGCCTTCTTGGTGCCTTCTTTTCCCATATCCCTGTATGGAATTTACTATCTTAAAAAGCATAAAATGTTGGGCATACTCTAAGTCTTCAGCTAGCCTAACCAAAGATCTACCGTTAACCATTTTCCAAAAAGCCATATGGACAATCTGTAGAGTACCAGCTGCTCTTCTTGAAAAAGTAACATAAAAGTCAAACACTGATCCTAAGGCAGCACCAGATTAGTCTTCTCTTATTTCCCTGATATTACAGAGCATCTAAGAAGCAGAGGAAACTCAAGTACTCAAGTGAAAGCAAAGAATGATATCAGCAGAAAGATATAAGAAGTACCACTACACTTTTTAACCATGAATTAGTTCCCCATGTCGCAGGGTCATTTATAGATAAAACCATCAATCCAATGAGGCATTATCAATATATATATGAGGAACACGTGAATTCAGCGAGATTTTAGGTTAAAGGGAACCAGCAGTCCTGGCCACAGACTCTGCAGGAGTCGTGACCACAACCTTTCCATCCAGCTGTGAACAAAGCAGGCAGTTGAGGCTGTATAGAGTGACACTCACATGAAGTGGACTGCCACTGAAACTGGAAGATGTGCTTCCACTAGATGTTTTAAGGCAGAACCTATTAAAAACAGGGAAAGGCAGACTGCCCACAGAATTCTCAGTGACTGAGAACCAGAGTCATGTTCCTCAATCCCAACTACCTCAACTCTCTAGGTAGCTTAGGTAGGGCAATGCCACCCAACCTGAACACTACTGATTCCCCTCCTTAGCTCAAAGAAAACTTGGAAACATACCTGGGGGGGGTGTTTGCTGATAGCCTGGTACTGGGCCATTGTAAACTCCATAGGGAGTGGTGGGGGCTGTGGACCCTGGTTGCCCACCATAGCTGGATTGATGATACCCTTGGTAGACAGGCTGGGGCTGCCCAAATGGCGGCACAGGTGGAGCTGACTGGTTGACGTTCATTATGAGTGCATCCCCACTTGGTCTCACCTAAAAGATGAGAAAGAAGAGAGAAAATAGTCAAAATCAACTTCTAAAGAGTCAAAATCAATAATCAATAGAAAATAGTCAAAATCAATAGTCAATAGAAAACAGTCAAAATCAATTTCTAAAGAGATAGCAGCTATATAGGCTAGGAAGTAAGACATAAAAAAAGACTGACCTTACCAGGCAGTTATCAGCCTAATTGCTCCCATACTACCACAGAATCTTTGTAATTTTCTGCCCAGCCAGTAGATTACTTCCTCAAAGTAAAGAATTGTTACTGTGAACCCCAAGCTTTGTCACTGCCAAGAGGGTATAAATTTCAACTTCAGATAGGTCCAATGGATGGAGCAACAGCCTCCATTCCTAAGTGGTATGAGTTCTAGCATCTAGTCTCACACTGACTCCTGCCACTGATGAACTACTGTGATATTATAAGTAAATGAAACAATGTTCCACTTTCCATTCATTCACTCTAGCATGGATTCATTCAACAAGCACTGAATACCCTCTAATATGCTAGTCACTTTTAATCACTCAGGCTACACATATAAACACATATAAATTCCCTCCTTCTCAAAAGACAAAAACAGAGTAACTGATTAGAGAAATGCAATCCTTTGGCTGAACTGCAATAATTCAAATGCTACTCCATTCCCAGTCTTCCCACCAAAAGAATGTATGGATTTGAGAATGGAAGCACTAAAATCATTAAGTGTAAAGGACACCCACAAACTCTAGCAAGGTACCAGACTCCAGCCAAGCGCAGGGCAGGTACAAAAACTTCTCACAATAACCTATGAAAACAGTTCAAAGATCAATGACAAAGATTTCATGTAAAAAGATCACCTATCCTTCAAGCAGAGGGACTAGGAATATTTCAAATCCCATGCCCTTCTCCAACTCCGTTTCTGCTTTCCTTATATACCTGTCATGAATCTAGGCCACCACTGAAGTTATTACAATCTTGTCCAGCAACAGAGGAATGACTTAGAGGGCCTTTCGTGGGTCCTTCCAAGAACAAGACTGTCTACTCACATCTAAACAGCCTTATTCCGACTACTCTACAGACAGATGCGGCACAAGAAGCAGGAGAGTTCACAGCCGCTGGAGTGGAACAATGGGCCTCTCCCATTTGCTAGAGAGGGTCATCTTGATTACAGAAACGCTGAGCTGCTCCTGGACTGGAATTCTTTAAACGTAAGCCATCTCAGGTACTGTTCTTCCAAATCCTAAGCTTTGCACCGGTCACAACACTCAGCTTGACAGGTGACCCCTTCTTCCCCTGTATCTTCCGAAAGTCAGTGTGAGGGCGGGGGCCGGAGGAAAGGAGCTTCTCCGCCAGGAAATAATCTCACACCCCAGAGTTGGGCGAAAGGCTCAAGTCTGGACTCCATTCTGGGTAGACAGCCGAGAGTGACAACCCAGGGGGTGGGGCAAGCTTCCTAGAACTCTGAAAGTAGTCGAGCTTGTGGAGGCTGGGAGCGCTGGGAATCAAGACCAAGAAGCCAAACTAGCATCTCGGGCCACGACGAGAGGGCTGATCCATTGAGCATGGAGATCGAACGGCTTGCGCCCTTCAACAAGCTCCGGGCAGGAAGCGGGAGCCGGAATCTGGGCCGGGAGCAGAGAAGGGAAGATCTAGAACTGATCCAGGATTCTGGATGCGTGAGGTGAGGGTCTCTCCTCGTGCCCCGCCCCCAGGCTCCTCCCTTCCTGCTCAGACCAGACCCCGATCTGGCCAGTGGTACCCCGGCCTCTCCCCTGCTTTCCTACCCACCAACCTCCCGTTGCCACTCCTCACCCGGCTCCAGATCCAGGTTCGACTTCGTTCCTAACGTCAAGGCTCCCAGGCCCAACTTCCGGTTCCGAGGGGGACTGAGCGACGTCCCCGGAAGTTCCTCCCCCACGCCCTGGGAGCGACCACTCCTTCTGCCACGTCTGCAGGAGACGCGGCCTCAAGAACCCGGATGCCGCGCATGCGCCACTGCTCCCCTCGCGTCATGGCTACCCCGGGGATTCTCCGCAGAATCTTATGCATTTCCGCCTTTTATTTTCCCCCCAGATGTTCTGGTCACTTTATAGTCCTGCTAAGATAAGATCGAGAAGGCTGTTTCAAACTATGTTTAGTAACGCTTCCACAATCCCCCTATGACACATTAGTGACCTCTCCGATCTTTAGTCGTAGCCACTTCCTGCTGACCCCTGACCCCATTGATTTCCGTCTACGGAGATGCTTTCACCTAGGACTCTTGCTGGTTCTGAGATCACGGAACGTATTATAGTAGAAGGTACTAACTCAGCCTTCAGACTTCGTGTGTTCGAGTTCTGGCTCCGCAGGTCACCAGCTGGAGCAACTATCTCTGCCTTAGTTTCTTTCATCTGTAAAATGGGAGAGAATACTGAATGCCCTTCTAATAATGGCTTTTTGAGAGGATGGAATTAGACAATCACATAGATCTCTCTCCCCCATAGCAATCACTCAGTAAATGTCAGGTATTATTAGTTAACCGTTTTTATACTGTGGCTTAGTTTAGATGCAGAGGTCTGCCAGAGGGTGATGATCCCTGCACTCGGAATGTCCCCCGCCTGTTGGAAGAGCTACAGTTCTTGGAGTAATTATTATCCCATTTAATGAATAGCAATATTGTAGCTAATACTGTAGGATTTTTAAAAACACATGACCTCATTTAACCCTTTCAATAAGAGTTATTCATTTAACTTTCTTTCTTTCTTTCTTTCTTTCTTTCTTTCTTCTTTTTCTTTCTTTCTTTCTTTCTTTCTTAGCACTGCTGTGTGGCAAGCCATATTCTGGGTTCTGGGAATACAGTAGTGAACAAAGCAAAAATTCTTGCTCTCCTGTGATCGTTTGTGATTGTAAATAACAGTTATATCTGAGGCACAGAGTGATTCATTCACTGAAAAAAAAAGTTGCACTTCTACTCTGTGCTGGAAGCTATATTAGGCATTGAGCATGCTTTATTTATTTTTTTTAATATTTTATTTATTCATGAGAGACACACAGAGAGAGACAGGCAGAGACACAGGCAGAGGGAGAAGCAGGCTCCACGCAGGGAGCCCGATGTGGGACTCGATCTCAGGACCCCAGGATCAGGCCCTGAGCTGAAGGCAGGCGCCAAACCGCTGAGCCACCCAGGGATCCCTGAACATGCTTTAGTGGCAGATTGCGCCTGTCCTTAAGAATTTATAGTCAAGGTCAGTGTTTCTCCAAGTGTGATCCTGGGATCAACAATATCAGTATCACCTGGGAACCTGTTAGGAACACAAATGTCAGACCCACCTTAGACATACTGAATCAGAAATTTTAGAGGGGAAACTCAGTAAGCCAAGGTTTCAGGCCCAAGACAATTCCATAGCATACTGAAGATTAAGAACTACTCGTCTAGATTAGTAATTTATCAAATTCAATTTTGTTGAGCACCTGTCCTAGACTGTGCCCTTTGCTAAGCATTTCCGCGTAATTTATCCCACTTATCTTTCATATCAGCACAAGAAAGTAGGGGTCTTCTGTCTTGCTTAAGGTTGCACTCCTAGTACATGGTAGAGCCTAAATTCATAGTTTCTCGAGAATAGAGTCTGATGTGTTTCATTATACTGTTTTCTGTATCATTGCTCTTGTTTCTCAATCCTGGTTGCCCATCAGAATTATCTGTGATGCTTTTTAAAATGGCAATAATAGGTGCCTGAACAATAAAATCAGAATCCCTAAGGTTGAGACCTAGGAATTATTATATGTATCATATAATATTATATGTATATATATGTGTGTATATATATATAATTTTAGTAGATTATCTCATTACACAATCATATAATCCTATATACACTGTCTTATTTTAGGGAAGCTAAATTTTTTTCTTTAAATTTTTTTAGCTTTAAATTTTTTCCAGGTGAGGGGCACCCAACTAGCTCAGTCAGTAATGCAAGCAACTCTTGATCTCAGGATTGTAAGTTTGAGCCCCACATTGGGTATGGAGATTACTTAAACATAGGATCTTAAAAAAAAATCTGGGGGGGATCCCTGGGTGGCTCAGCAGTTTAGCACCTGCCTTTGGCCCAGGGCGTGATCCTGGAGTCCCAGGATCGAGTCCCGCATCAGGCTCCCTGCATGAAGCCTGCTTCTCCCTCTACCGTGTCTCTGCCTCTGTGTGTGTGTGTCTCTCATGAATAAATAAATAAAATCTTTAAAAATAAATACATACATACATAATTTTTTTTTGCCAGATGATTCTAATGTGCACTTAAAGTTAATCGAAAGTCACTGGTGTTGCACAATGGCTGACATGTAGCAAGGGCTTAATAAGTATTTGAATAGTGAGTGAAAGGATATTTAGAGGGGAGGAGTGCTTGGGTGGCTCAGTTGGTTAACCATCTGACTCTTGATTTCCACTCCGGTCATGAATTTGGGATCATGATCTGAGGGTTGTAAGATCAAGCCCCACATCAGGCTTTGCACTGGTAATGGAGCCTGCTTAAGATTCTTCCTCTGCTCCTCCCCCAGCTTGTGCGCTCGCTCTCTCTCTCTCTCTCTCTCTCTCTCTCTCTCTGACACACACACACACACACACACACACACACGTTATAATAATAAAATTTAATTTAAAAAAGTATATTTAGATACATTTTTACTGATGAAGTCAGGTTAACTGCCCAAGGTTACACAGCTAATAAATGGTGGAAAAAGATTCCAAGTCCAGTTTAGACACTAAACCCGAAGTGTTTTCTATGACTACATCATGCACCAAGGCACAGCATTTAGCACACTAGTAGAGCAGCTATTCCAGGAAACTGTAGCTTTTGATAACTATACTTACAGCATCATGATGTTATGATTTATAACAGAAAGAGATTTCTTAAAGTACATTCATATAATCAAAACCTGAGGGACATCTGGGTGGCTCAGTGGTTGAGCATCTGCCTTTGGCTCAGGGCGTGATCCTGGGGTCCTGGGATCGAGTTCCACATGGGGCTCCCTGCGAGGAGCCTGCTTCTCCCTCTGCCTATGTCTCTGTCTCTCTCTCTGTGTCTCTCGTGAATAAATAAAATCTTTTTTAAAAAAATAAAGGAAAGGGAAAAAAAGAAAAAGGAAAAAATTAAACCTAAAAATAAGTAGAGATTTTGTTATCAACATGGGTTGGCATGTTTATGCACACCTATCTGTATCCATCTTTCCGTGACCACCTGTGCACTGTAAGAAGTTATGTAATTTAGCCAACATTTATTGAGCACCTGTCACATCAGGCATCACTCTCCAGGCTGTTGATGGGCTATTGCATATAGTCCTTTAAAAATTCTCACAGTCTAGGAGGAAGACAGGCCTATAAACAAACTATAATATTGGCTGAGAAATGCAATAAAAATATGAACAAGATACATATGTTGCCCAGAGGATGGAAAGATTAATTCTATGGGAGGAGGAAGTTGGGAGAAGGGCAGGAAAGGCTTTATGGAAGAAGCAACAATTCAGCTGGGGTAGGGCCGATTAGAATTCCTCTACATGGCCCAGCACTGCACATTAGAATCATTTGTGGTACTTTTTTTTTTAAAGATTTATTTATTTATTTATTTATTTATTTATTTATTTATTTGAGAGAGAAAGAGACAGAGTGTGAGCAGAGGGAGGGGCAGAGGGGAAGCAGGGGCTCAATCTCCTCACCAGGAAGATCATCACCTGAGCTGAAAGGAAGAGCCAGATGCTTAACTGACTGAGCCCCCCAGGCACCCCTCCTGTGGTACTTTTTAAAAAGGCAATACTAGGTGCAACAACATGGATAGATCTAGAAGGTATAATTCTAAGTGAAATAAGTCAGAAAAAGACAAATACCATATGACTTCACTCATATGTGGCATTTAAGAAGCAAAACAAATGAACAAAGAAAAAAAGAGTCAAACAAAAAGAACAGTTTTTAAATATAAACAATAAACTGATGGTTGCCAGAAGGGACGTGGGTGGAGGGATAGGTGAAATAGATGGAGTGATGAGCACTGAGTAATGTATAGAATTGTTGAATCACTATATTGTACATCTGAAACTAACATAACAATGTATTATAACTATACTGGAATTAAAATAAATAAATAAACAAATAAACCACTAAATAAATAAATCTTAAAAGAAAGAAAAATGTACAAGATTTAAAAAAGAAAGTTTAAAACACTTCTGAGGAACATAAGACCAAAACAAATGTAAAGGCATGGCACTGTTTCATTGAGTAAAAACTGAGCACTTACTATATGCCAGGCATTGTTCTGGGCTTTGGAGATATAAAACTAAACAGAAGAGAGAAAATCCTTGCCATCTAGGAACTAATATTCCAGTGAGTAGCAAAACCTAACATCAAAACTATGTAAATTGATCTATAAAGTTCACAATACCAATAAAAGTGCCAATAAGGGGGCACCTGGGTGGCTCAGTCAGTTAAGCATCTGCCTTCAGCTCAGGTCATGATCCCATGGTCCTGGGATCCAGTGCAGCATCAGGCTTCCTGCTCTGTAGGGAGTCTGGTTGTCCCTCTCCCTCTGCCCCTCTGCCCCTCTGCCCTGCTCATTCTTCCTCTCTCTTTCTCTCTCACTCAAATAAATAAACAAAATATTTTTTTAAGATTTTGTTTATTCATAAGAGACTCAGAGAGAGAGACAGAGACACAGGCAGAGGGAGAAGAAGGCTCCATGCAGGGAGCCTGATGTAGGACTTGATCCCAGGACTCCAGGATCACACCCTGAGCTGAAGGCAGACACTCCACGGCTGAGCCACCCAGGCATCCCAAGAAAATATTTTTTTAATGCCAATAAGATTTGGCAGGGCAAGATATATTTAATATTATTGAAAAACGCAAAAATGGAACGTGCATCCTTGCAAAGATTCTGTTAAAAAAAAATTGTGTCCCCCCCCACCTGGGTGGCTCAGTGGTGGAGCATCTGCTTTTAGCTCAGGGTGTGATCCCAGAGTCCCCGGATCAAGTCCCACATCAGGCTCCCTGCATGGAGCCTGCTTCTCCCTCTGCCTGTGTCTCTGCCTCTCTCTCTCTCTCTCTCTCTCTCTCTCTGTCTCTCTCTCTCTCCCTGTGTCTCTCATGAATAAATAAATAAAATATTTTTTAAAATGCGTCCCAAAGTATACTTGTTTAATGTTGCTATGAAATAATAGAGAGAGCCTGTCCATGATGCCAAACTGAATGAGGTATTAGAGTTATGACTCAATGTTACACTACCAATCATTTCTCCCCAAGAGGGATTATAAAAAGAACTAGATACTCCAGAAGCATGAGCCAGGAGTGGGAAGGCTGGCAAAGCCTCTGTGTCTGCCTCCCAGACCTTAGTCAGAGTCTGGATCTGTTTGGCCATACCAAAGGAAGAAAAGAAAAAAGAAAGAAAGGGAAGGAGGGAAGGAAAGAAAGGAAAGGAAAGGAAAGGAAAAAAGAAAAAAAAGGGAAGAGAAGTAGCGTGACATGGGGCATTCAGAACCCATTATTAGACCATCTTACTGTTTTATAATATTGGTTTGCATAAAATAAAGGTATGGCATAAGAATTGTTTTGTTCTGTAAAACTCTTGGTGTCTAAACGTTCTTGTCTCATTGCTTATTTAAAAAGTGTAATTAGGCTTTGACCAGGGAAGGGAGTTACTTCTAATTTTCGGAAAGTCCCTAAAATTCAGGGGCTAACTGAACAGGGCATCACAAAGTGGACAATTGTAACAGTTACCAAAAGTGGGAAAACATAAAAAATAAAATAAAATAAAACAGCAATACTAGGTATCAGACCAATAAAATCTGGATTTCTAAAGCTGAGGCCTGGGAATCATTATATATATATTATATATATATATATATATATATATATATATATAATATATACATCAATAGATTATTTCATTATATAATCATCTAATCCTATATGCAGTCTTATTTTTGGAAACCAGTAGCTTTAAAAGTTACATTGCACTTAGCACTGCAGTGGAATATGGATCTCAATTTGATGAACAGGTAAATTCACACGTGAGAGAGAGCACACTTCTCGGGAACTTGTGAACTTGTGGGACCAGTCCAGGCATTCCTTGCTATGGAACTGAAGTCCCTGCAGCAGCCACTTTGAAATGAGCTTTGTAGGAAAGCAGTTAGGATTAGTCCATGATCCTATCAGGGATGGCACAGTCCCTGAAAGTATGTATATTAGTTAGAGCTGGTACTCGGAGTCCTGAGTAAAAGGCCTATGCAGGGGAATGGGGGAAATTGGAAGGCAGAGGTTTTTACTATAATTAGCTTTGGGAGTAATACAGCTGGGGGAGGGAAGGGAGTACAGCCGGCAACTATTTTGAGCACAGCCCCGATTGACAGGACATGTGTGCTGGACTGTAGTGATCCCAGGGCCAAGTTGCCTGCCTGTGGTGTGTGGTGTGGGGGGGAAGGCCTGGGGCAGCTGGAGCAGGACAGCCATACAGACAGGCCGGACGGGGTACCAGCGCCTCGACTTCTCTCCCTGGGACACTATCCAAACTCCGAGGGCCATAGGCCAAGCTGTGCAATGGGTGCTGAGGAGAAGGTGCTGGTCACATTGTCAGGGGGAGCCCCCTGGGGCTTCCGACTTCAGGGGGGGGCCGAGCAGAGGAAACCTTTACAGGTGTCCAAGGTAAGGGAGAACCCCTATTATTGAGGTTTCAGGGAAAGGGAAACCCAGGGGAATCTGGGAAGAGCCATGTTGTGGCCTCTGGGGGAGAGGTGGGAGGCTGTGAAGAAGAGTGTGGGTGGGTGGGTGGGCAGGTGGGCAGGGAAGCATGCTCATCTGGTGGGAGGAGTAGTTTCTGAGCACAAGCGTCTTGCAGAGGGCTTTTAGAAAAGAATTCCTGGTTTCTGGGAGCAGAAAAAAAGAAAGACTGCCTCAGTTCCCTGCGGCACCATAGTAGCAGAGGCCCAGTTCTGGCCATCCAGTCTTTGCTCTCCTGAGGCTGTGCCTCTACTCCAAATTCCAGGAATATAGGGAAGGTTCTAATTTTTCTTGAACTAAATTGGTATGTGATGAGCTGAGGCTGTCTTACCCAGCCCAGCCCTGCCCTGCCCTGCCCTACCCTACCCTGTCCAGGCCTCCAGTGTTCCTCTTTCCCTTCATCAGACACTTGCTCTCCTAAGGCAAGACTTTTTAGGTGCTGGGAGCGTTATGGAAAGGTCTGGCCTGTCAGATGAAGCTGTTGTGTTTGGTTTCATACAGGCTTAGTTTCCCCAATTATAAAATGTGGGTGATAACAGTACCTACTTCATAGAACCATTCTAAGAATTAAATACAATAATACATGTAGAGTGCTTGGCACCATACCTAATATTTAGTAAGCACTCAATAAATGATAGCCTTTACACCTATTATCATTACTTTAACATATGTATGTGTGTGTGCACGCATGGCACACATACACACACAATGACAATCTCCCAGATTCTGCTGGACTCCCTCCAATCTGGAATACTGTTCTAAAATCTTGACTGTGTAGACAATGGCCTAAAAGAGAACTATTGGCCAGTAAAGATATTGCCTTTGAAGGGAAATCTTTTGGGGATGCAACTGTCACTTCTAGTACCTCCCCTCTACAGTTTTTCCCAAGCCTCTTTGATTTGGCGATTGCCCTACCTCCCCTCATATGATGTATTACTCCCAACAATCTGCACCTTCTTCCCTCTACATAGCCCCATCACTGTAGTTCTGTGTTCCTCCCCACCTTTTTTTACCCTGTAAAGTATATCCCCTTCATGCATAGGACCTTCCCATGACTCCTTTCATTCTATTCCCACTTAGAGCTCTCCCTCACCTACAATCTCTCCTCCCAACACCTTCTCAGATCCGAAGACGGAGCCAGGCTGGCAGAGCAGGACTCCGAGAGAGGGACCAGCTTTTGGCCATCAATGGGGTCTCCTGCACCAGCCTCTCCCATGCCAGTGCCATGAGCCTCATCGATGCCTCAGGGAATCAGCTTATCCTCACAGTGCGGCGGTATGGACCCCTCCCACCCCAGCCCACCTCATCCCCCTAGCCCAGGGCTCCCAATGCCTGTCTCAGCTCTCTGTCTCACTGGCCTGGCTTTAGCTACTACTAAGTACACTCTTGTACGTTTGTGTTGGAGTATAGATGTTTGTCTATGCCTCCCAGGGGACTTCAGTGTATCTCCAATTAAGGGCTGGGGGTGTCAAGTGGGCATTTGAGTGTGTGGGCTTGAAGCCCTTTGCCAGTCTCCTTACCATCACATCTCCCTCTAAGCCAATGTCCACTCACAGCCCTTCAAGCACATTTGCCTCCTGGTTTGTCTTCAGATCCCCACTCTTCTCAGCCCAATCATCCAGCCCATATACCAGTACCCTCTCTCCTTTCCTTCCTTCTCCCATCCCCTCTAGACCTCGCTGTCAGTCACCCAGTCCATTTATCAAGTTCTGTCCTCTTTCCCATCCAGGGTAGAGGATGAGGGGCCAGTGCGATCTCCATCCCCTGGTGAGCTTCAGGTGTTGTCACCCTTATCTCCACTGAGTCCTGAGCCCCCTGGCGCTCCAGTTCCCCAGCCTCTTCAGCCTGGAAGCCTCCTCTCACCCCCTGACAGTGAGGCTTACTACGGAGAGACAGACAGTGATGCCGATGGCCCCGCCACCCAGGAGAAGCCCCGCCGACCCCGCCGAAGAGGCCCCACAAGGCCCTCCCCTCCGGGAGCCCTACCTGATGAAGTCTACCTATCTGACAGCCCTGCAGAGCCAGCACCTGCTGTCACTAGTCCTCCCAGTCAGGGTGACAGCCGTGTGAGCTCCCCATCATGGGAGGATGGGGCAACTCTTCAGCCACCCCCAGCTGAGGCCCTGCTGTTGCCCCACGGCCCCCTCCGGCCTGGCCCAAATCTCATCCCTATGGTGGGACCTGTTCCCCACCCGGTGGCAGAAGACCTCACTACCACCTACACCCAGAAGGCCAAGCAAGCCAGTGAGTGCCTGAACCCTTTTTTTCCCAAGCCAGGATCCTTCAATCGGAGTCCTAAATCTACCCCTCCATAACCATACTTTATGCTTCCTTTGGATAGTCCTGGGGACAAGTGGAGAGGAATGATGAGTAGAAGGGGAAAATAATGGTTCTCACAGTACCCATAATTTTTAGTCCTTGAACCAGTGTGGCAAAAGCTGTAGGTAGTTCAACCCAATCCAGGAACAGAATGAGGAGGGAAGTTGGAAAAGAACATGAAACCAACAAAGGATTTGCTTGTTGTTGTTGCTATGATTTTGCTAAGTGTCAGACAGGGTGAGGGCAGAGTATAGAAATGATGCAGGGGAGAATTTGGAAGCAGGGCAGGGGCTTTTCAGGGTTAATTGCAGGCATACCCTCAGAGCTACCTTTGACATTTTTAAGTTCACTTAGGATTCCTGGGGACTGGGAGCCTATGGGATAGTCATGAGATCTCTAGGAAGTGGTAGAGGGAGGGATCTTTGACTCCTTATCTCACGCAAGAATGTAGGCCTGGGCAGAAAAAGCCAGTTCCACTTATCTCAAGCTCTTTGCTATTTTTGATGTGAGCACCAGAACAAGCTCTAACTGTGAACTTTCTCCCTGTCCCATGCCTCTACCCCAGAGACCTTTCTTGTCACCTTGAAAATCTAGGATTACCCCTCTAGTTCTCATCTCTCATTCCTCCCCTCTACCATTCTGATTCCTGATCCATAAAATTTTATGCATCTAAGTCTGGAACATGGGCTCAGGAATTGAAAATTTAGAGTCTGACATCCCTAAGAATGTCCAATACTCCACAAAGAAATTCCAGATGCATGCCCAGGATCCTATGCTTATCCCCAATCCTCATTTTAGCGCCCCTCCCTTCCTATCATGCTGGGTAAGACTGCAGTTAGTGGCTCAGGGATATTTTTAGCCAAGCAGACCTCATTGTCCAGTGGGGTGGAGTGGGGGGAAGGGTAGGCAGGTGTCCACGTCCATCACACCAGGGCTTGTGGGGCAGCAGAGAGAAGGGAGGGGGCTAGGCTCCAAAAATAGCACAATGAGCTCATTCAGCTGCCAGCTCTGGGGACAAGACAAAGGGGCTTTAAAAGGCTTGGGGGGTGGCTCAAGCTGGTCTTGCTCCTGCCAACACTTCATTTCTCGGCATGGAGACCTTTGAGCCCATCAGCCAAGAGCCCCTCAGCCAAGCCAGCTGCAACAAAGCCCCAGATCCAGCTCCTGGACTCCAGGACCCATTCTATGCAGGTACTACCCTCCCATAGCCAAGAGAGTTCTGGGATCTAGCATGGAAAGACTACATCAATAGTTTAGGAAGGGATGTCGTTGGGAAAGGTCTTATTCCCTTATTTGTTCCTCCTTTTTGATTTCTTCTTCCTTCTTTTCTCAGGAGAGTTCCACTGCCCCTTTCTCAGAATGGGCTGATGCTATGGCCACATGTCAAAGGGGTTTGTGACCACATGAGCTCTAGAAAACTCATGGGGAGGGAGTGTGTGTGAGAGAAGTGTGAGTAATATGTGAATACATGAAGGCATGTATATGGGAATCCATGGGAGAATATATGTGTGAACAAGAAAGTGTCTGTATACATGTGTAGCTGATGTCAAGAAAGCTTTAATAGTAATGGATAGTCACTGCAGGCCTTAGGGCTGCCATGAAATGCTAAATTTATCTACACTATCTCATTTAATCATCACAGCAATCCTATGAGATAGTCATTATCATGCTCATTTACAGAGGAGGAAACTGAACTTCAATGAAGTGAAGTAACTCTACCAAGAACCAAAAACCTGAACTGAACTCTGACTCCAGTGCCTATCTCTCATGTGCAGTACTATTCTGTGGTACAAACTTTGGGATGCATGGAATGAAAGCCCTAATTAGAAAGGAGCTTGGTATCTTGAGTGGAAAGTGGATGGAATTTCAAGAATTTTTCAGGAGGAACTGGGGATCGTGGATCAGAGAGTATCTGTGTCCAAGGCAGGGTCCTAGCAGCAGGGCAGCCTCTCCTATTTCCTGGCCCCACCTCCCTGGCCCCACATGGCATAGAAAGCCCTGCCCAGGTTCCCCTTAGTACATAGTCCTTGTGTGTCTGCCTGTTAGTGGCTGCCAGAGCTCTCTACCCAGAAGGCTGACCCCCAAAGAAGCCCCCCCACTCCCACCCCAGCTGGGGGTGGTGGTGATGGGATATATTTAGCTGGCGACCTTGAAGTATCCTAAAGATATGGAGGGTTGCCTTGGAGAGCAGCACTCTGACTTTTCCTGCATCTTGGATCTGAGGCTATCCCTGGCTGTGAGTAGCAGGGGTGTGAGGCACAGAGGAGTGCCCTGGTGGATGGAAGGCCAATATCAGTTGTAAAATTTTGTTCAAACTGTTAGTAACAGGGTCTCTGCAGGCAGAACTCTGGGAAGAGGGAGTATGCACGTGTGTGAATGTATTTGAATGACTGTGTTTTTGTGTGGGTACATGTGTATTTATATATGTAAATGTGAACTAGGGTGGATATAGAATGGGGCATACATGAATGAGAGAGAAAAGTAATCTGAGAAAATATGCCCATAATTGGCCTTCACTAGACCCATATTCTTGTTGAAATGTGTGGTAGGTGTTATTTCCATGAATGTGTATGACGTGGACTACATAATGGGGGTGGAAATGTGAATGAACATTCTTGTTCCCAAGGGTCCTTTATGTTCCTATCATGGGTAAGGGGTGGGATGAGGTGATAAGTCCCTACGTTTCTGAGAAGCCCTCTAACGTGGTCTCAATTTGTCTCTCCCTGGGGCCTGCCTCATTTCCCTGGTTGCTGTGGGAAGTGACTGCCCTCCAGCCTAGCCCCCAGCATTACCAGCCAGGAATGGTGGGAGGCAGGGAAGAATGTGTGTGGGGTGGGTAAGAGCACATTTTTGGAGAGATAGAAGCAGAGTAGATGGGAGAGAGGTTAGGAGAGCTGTGATCAGAGTAGCGTCAGGGAGCCAACTAGACTGCCCTCCCTTCAACTGTCCTTGGCTTCACCTTTCACCTACCACTCTGCCCCCAAGTCAGAGGACTTTGCCACAGGCAAGAGACACTGTGGATCAGGCCAGTGAAAAGACAGTAGGTGGGAGTACTGCAGAAACTGGTTGGGGGTGGGGCTGGGGTGAAAGCCATAGGGAGCAGAACTAGAAGAGGTTCACTGACCATTCTCCCTCCTGGCCTCCTCAGAACTGCAACGGGCAGAAAGCCTCCAAGAGAAGAGTGTGAAGGAGGCCAAGACCAAATGCCGGACGATTGCATCCCTACTAACTGCAGCCCCCAACCCCCATTCCAAGGGGGTGCTTATGTTTAAGAAACGACGGCAGCGAGCCAAGAAGTACACCCTAGTGAGCTTTGGGGCTGCTGCTGGGACAGGCGCTGAAGAAGAAGACGGGGTCCCTCCAACGAGCGAGTCGGAACTGGACGAGGAGGCCTTCTCCGACGCCCGCAGCCTCACCAACCAGTGCGACTGGGACAGCCCGTATCTGGACATGGAGCTGGCCAGGCCAAGCTCAGCTGCAGCAGAGGGCCAGGGCGGGCAGCTGAGCGAGGCCTCCGGCAGAGGGGCCCAGCTCTTTGAGCAGCAGCGCCAGCGCACCGCATCCAGCACCCAGGAGCTGGCCCGGGATGGTCCAGCCGCCATGCTCAATGGGCAGGGCCTGCAGTCACCACCTCGGGCCCAGAGTGCTCCTCCGGAGGCGACTGTGCTCCCACCCAGCCCTTCACCAGCCCCTGTAGCCAGCCCCAGACCCTTCCTTCCAGGCGGTGGAGCCCCAACCCCAGCTCCAAACATCTTTAACCGGTCAGCCAGGCCCTTCACCCCAGGCTTGCAAGGGCAGCGGCCAGGTACCACTTCGGTTATCTTCCGGCCTCTAGCTCCCAAGAGGGCGAACGAAAGCCTGGGAGGCCTCAGCCCCGCCCCACCGCCCTTCCAGCCCCTCCCACCGGGGCCCACCCCTCTGCCCAGCCACGTGCCAGCCTCCGGTTCCCCCAGCACTCCACGCTCCTCGGGCCCCGTCACAGCCACAAGTTCCCTGTACATCCCAGCCCCCAATCGTCCTGTTACGCCAGGAGGAGCCCCCGAGCCCCCCGCCCCCTCTAGCGCCGCTGCCATGACCTCCACCGCTTCTATCTTCCTGTCGGCACCTCTGCGACCCGCTGCGCGCCCGGAGGCTCCCGCCCCAGGCCCCGGGGCACCCGAGCCCCCCAGCGCTCGGGAGCAGCGCATCTCCGTGCCAGCTGCCCGCACTGGCATCCTCCAGGAAGCCAGGCGACGGGGAACTCGGAAGCAGATGTTCCGCCCGGGAAAGGAGGAGACGAAGAACTCGCCCAACCCCGAGCTGCTATCTCTGGTGCAGAACCTGGATGAAAAACCCCGGGCTGGGGGCGCGGAATCCGGTCCGGAGGAGGATGCGCTGAGCCTCGGGGCTGAAGCCTGCAACTTCATGCAGCCACCAGGGGGCAGGAGTTACAAGACTCCGTCTCACGTGACGCCTAAAACTCCGCCCCCGATGGCTCCCAAGACCCCGCCCCCAATGGCTCCTAAGACTCCACCCCCGGTGGCTCCTAAGCCCGCGCCTCGAGGGTTCCTTGATGGGCTAGTGAATGGGGCAACCCCTTCGGCTGGAATCCCTGAGCCCGCCAGGCTGCAGGGCAGGGGTGGGGAGCTGTTTGCCAAGCGGCAGAGCCGAGCAGACAGGTATGTGGTGGAAGCTACACCTAGTGCTGGCCTTGGCCCTGGCCCTCGGCCCAGAAGTCCTTCCCCTACACCCTCACTGCCCTCTTCCTGGAAATATTCACCCAACATCCGTGCCCCACCTCCTATTGCTTACAACCCACTGCTCTCACCCTTTTTCCCCCAAGCTGCTCGAACTCTCCCTCATAAGGCCCAATCCCAGGGGCCTCGGGCAACCCCCAAGCAGGGTATCAAGGCTCTGGATTTCATGCGGCACCAGCCCTACCAACTTAAGAGTGCCATGTTCTGTTTTGATGAGGTTCCCCAGACTCCTGGCCCCACCTCCTTAGGGCCCCCCAAAACTGCCCGAGTCCAGGAGATCCGCCGATTTTCCACCCCAGCACCCCAGCCCACGGCAGAACCCCTGGCCCCCACTGTGCTCACCCCCCGAGCAGCCACTACATTGGATGAGCCCATCTGGAGAGCTGAGCTGGCCTCAACCCCTGTTCTTAGCCCAGCCCCTCCTTCAGAGTCTCCCAGGGGTCTTGGGACTTCCCCCAGCTCTTGTAGCTTCCAGGTAGCCAGGCCCCGGTTCTCAGCCACCAGAACTGGATTGCAGGCTCATGTGTGGAGGCCAGGGGCAGGCCACCACTGAGCAGGGCACAGCTCCCAGGACCAAGGAGAGGTGGAACATCCAGTTCCTAAAGTTGTTTCTCCTACCCAACCCATGCCCTCTCTCAGGCATCTGGAGGCTAACTTCCCTCCTGCCAGACATCGTTTTGGAGTTGGTTTCCCATTCTCCTGGCTCCCAACCTCCCTGCTGCTTTGCAACCTACTATCTCTGCTTCTTTATCTGTGCTTCTCTTTGTCTCTGTAGTTCCTTGTGTGGATCTCCAAATCTCAGTCTCCACCCACAGTCCTCCACTGGTCTCTATTTCTCTACATCTGTGCTTTGTGAGCCTCATTTTAACGTTCCATGAGAAGCACACAGAGAAGTTACTAGTGAGACCTCGGCAAGAAGCTCACCATCAGGCAGGCCTCAAAGGGACTGAATTGATCTCTGTTTGCACTAAATAGCTTGCTACTCCTCACTCTCGTTTCCCAACCTTGGCTGGCATAGATCTAGAAATGTATGTGTGTATGTGTGTATGTGCAAGTGTGTGTGGGCACAGATGTGTTCTTATGTCTGAAGCAAGAGTAAGAGGAGTGGTCTAAATAAAGACCCAATCTGGGTCTAACCCTTGTGCTGATAAAAGAAGGGTCAGATAGCTAGCCCCTCATGGATAGTCTAGTGAGGAGAAAGACATTGACTTGAATTAAAGACCAATGCCTGTAGCAGGGGTACAGCACCTTGTGAAACAGTTTATGAGAAGGCCTGAGGGCTGGCGCAGTTTGTAAGGACTGAGATACACCAGCTAGAACAGGAATAGAACTAAGAATTCTATTTATCAGAGGGTGCCTGGCTGGCTCAGTTGGAGGAGCATGTGACTCTTGATCTCAGGGTCCTGAGTTTGAGCCCCATACTGAGAATAGAGATTAAATAAACAAACAAACAAACAAACAAACAAACAAAAAGTTCTACTTATCAGGATTCCAGAAAGTTAGCAACTTAAGAGGCCCATGCTGAGCTACAAACATCCAGGAAGTGAAAAAGGCAGACAAAAAAATTTCCCCTGAGAATGAAAAAATCATTGGCTTCATTGCCTCATGTACCCAAGACAGAAAGGAGGGAGAAAAGAGGCATGGTGTGGAAAGTGAAGTAGAAACCAGGAGCAGAGTGGAGTGAATGAAATTGCGCCACAGGGAGGAGCATGAGGAGGGAGAGTGTTGTGTTGGCAGACAGTACAGTTGGGTTTCAAGAAACTCAGCATGTACAACAGGGGGTCTAGAAGAAAAAATGAGAAAAAAGAATGCATTTGTTGGAGTGAGGATGGATGATGATGGGGGGATGTGAGAATGTGGGTTGAATGTTGAAAGAATAGGTAGTGTCTGCTACCTCCTTTAAGTCTGTCCTTCTACCTTCTGCAACTTGTTATGATGACCTGGGAAAGGGCAAGGAGATACCCAGAGCCCAAACCTCTTTTCAGTCCTAGCCCCATCACTCAAACCCTAGCTCTTGTTCCTTCCAAGCTTCAGGCCCTGATCTCTGATCCTAGTTGGGTATGGACTCCCCTCTCACCATGACCACCACCAATCAGCCACATTTGCTGCTTGATCTGGATTGATTGTTTCCTTTGCATATTGGGTGTGAGTCACAGACTTTGATTTGTGCACAAGAATAAACTTATGCTCCAAACCTTCTGTTTCTGTCATCTCTTCTAGTTGTGTGCCTAAATCCTGACTCTCCTCCATCTTCTTTAACCCATTTCCCCGATCTCCTGATTCCTGAACTCTTTCTCCATTCCTGCCCTATTTTTCACCCTTTGCCCTTTACCGCCTGGCCTTTTGCTCTTCTTTACCAGTTCTGTCCCACTCTGATTTAGCCACCTCCACTGTTCCCTTTGGTTCTCTCTCCCTGTGTTCTCCATTCAGATTCTCCCCTTCTCCATCTCCTGCTCCATACTTCCCAGGCAAGGCCTCAATTTCAGAACCAAGGAGAGTGGGAAGGGCCTCTGAACTTTTATAATCATCATTTCCTAGCTTTCTGGAGGAAGCAATGATATTTCCATAGGAAAGCAATGCCTGAAGGTGAAAGTGGGATGGTAGAGGGAAGGAAGAGAGTGGATCAGTGTGAATAGAGTTTAATATGGAAGAGAAGAGGGCACCTGGGTGGCTCAGTGGTTGAGCGTCTGCTTTTGGCTCAGGTTGTGATCCCAGGATCCTGGAATTGAGTCCCGCATTGGGCTCCCCACGGGGTGGCCTGCTTCTCCCTCTGCCTATGTCTCCGCCTCTCTCTCTCTCTCTCTCTCTCTCTCTCTCTCTCTCTCTCGTCTTTCATGAATAAATAAATAAAGTCTTTAAAAAGAAAAGTAGAGCCTTTCTGCGCTCGAGCTCGTGGTGGCGGCGGCAAGTGCGCCCTCGACATGCAGAACGACGCTGGCGAGTTCGTGGACCTGTACGTGCCGCAGAAATGCTCCGCCCGCAACCGCATCATCGGCGCCAAGGACCACGAGTCCATCCAGATGAACGTGGCCGAGGTTGACAAGGTGACCGGCAGGTTCAACGGGCAGTTTAAGACCACGCTATCTGCGGAGCCATTCGCAGGATGGGCGAGTCTGATGACTCCATCCTCCGGCTGGCCAAGGCCGACGGCATCGTTTCAAAGAACTTCTTTTTATTTTATTTTATTTTATTTATTTATTTATTTATTTATTTATTTATTTATTTATTTATTTTCAAAGAACTTCTGACGGGAGAAGACCACGGATGGGGAACGTTTGTAGTAAATAAACAGTAACACCCCCCCCCCCCAAAAAAAAAGTAGATGAGAAGGCATTGGAGGCAGACTAGATAGAATTAAGGACTTCTTTTTTTTTCTTTCTTTTTTTTTTTTTTTTTGAATTAAGGACTTCTGAGAAAGAAAGTGCTATTACTCCAGTAGGGGGCATATTTGTGCAAATAACCAGGCCCAGGACCCTGATGCTTCCGCATACAGGCTCAGAATTCCAGAGGAAGGGCCCATTGAGCATAGTTGAATATTTTCTTCATTTAGGTCCTCAATCATAGGAGACCAAAACTTCAGTTTGTTTTTGTTTTTGAGAGTAGTGTGATGGTGATGACAAAATCACCATTTACCATTTGTATTTTTTCTTCTAATTGCTTCTTTGGGTTGGGAGGGAATGGAGAAGGAGGACAAAAGGTGAGGGATTTGGAGGCTAAACTGGTCTGGGCAGAGGTCACTAGAAGGAGGTGGGATGACTTTTCAGACCCTGGCCTGACCCTGAAAATTTCAGGAAGGGAATAGGGCAAGGTCAGGAAGAGTGGAGAGCTCACAGAGGGGCATTCTGGCAGCTGCAAAGTCACTTCTTAAAGTAGCCACCACAGGATGGTTATTGTAACAGAGGTGTAGCAGCAGCTGGTTCCAGAATCTGAGAGGGTGGAAGAGGATCCAGGATGTTCATGCAGCTAGTGAAGAAAGGCCTGGGTAAATAACAGGCTTCCCTCAAGGAGGCTCTCAAACTTGTGCCCTTGCACAAGGGATCTTCTGAAAGAGTTTGAATGGGACAATCTAGATCCTATGGGATATGTCCTCCCTTTGAAGAAAATCCCAAGTGGGAACCCCAGAAAGTAAGGACCTGGCATGTATGTAGTTCTTAGACTTCAAAATCTATCCCGCAAAACAAACCGAACTGAGCACCCCAATAGCAAATGGGAATGAAAAGGTAAAAATTGGTCAAGTCTTCCCCACATCATCTCTGACAACATAGGAAGCACTAGATTTGGTGAACTTGGTCCCTTATTCTGCCAAGATCTGGCTTTCCCAGAGGAAAAACCAACACATCAAGGAATTTTCAATGAGCAGCCCCATTATGAACAGACTTCCTTTCCCCAAACATAGCACCTTAAGGCCTCTCACCCCCAAGATGCACTCACATGTCCCTCCAGCTCCAGCCTGGATTGGTTTTGAGTGGCTCTCCAGACGTGTTCTCCAAGTTCTTGCTTTCCCACTCTGAATTCCTATCCATCACTTTCTGCTTGCTTCCTCTTTCCCTTTCAGTTTTCAATTTCTCCCTGAATGGCTTCTGTGGATCTCAGACTCTAGATGCCAAGAAAGGGGAATCCCTGGGCACACTGATCCCTGGCTCAGATAGCTTAGTGGGAGAATCCCAAAGGCCATTCGTCTCCTTCCTGAGCCTCTGGGCAAGGAGAGTGGGATCTTGGTTCCAGGGTCTCAGTACCCTCAGTGCCATTTGAGCTGCCTGTACTCATCATCTCTATTAATAACTGCCCTCCCTCCCCCACTGCCAGTGCTGCCCCCACGCCTGCCCAGCTCGAGTTCTCCGGTCACAGCAGCTCAGTCCTCCAAAGCTGCTGGACCCCAGGGAGTGCTGACCACCGCCTGAGCAGCCGGTAAGTTTCCAGCTCTATGGCCAGAGGGTCTGGAGCCCACTCTGTTGACTGCTGTATCTGTGTCTGCAGTTGTGACCCTCGATCCTGGGAGAGTTGTCTCCCTCCCCTGTCTATGCTTTGTCCCCAGCTGTCTAGTTTGGGGGAGCCACAGAGTTGAAAGGAGAGGGGCCCAGGAGGGTGGGGGGAATGGACATGTTGGAGGAAGCACTGGGATCATAAGAAGGGGGTCTGAGAGGCTGGATGGGGGGAAAGTAATCTAGTTAGAGCTGAGAGAGGTGTAGTGGAATGCCCATTTAGCAGTTCCTGGAGTCTGGCCTCAGCATGCCCCATTAAGTTAGTGGAACTGCAGACGTGTTATGAAACGGGGCTCAGTAGAAGACAGTGTTTTGCTGAGTGCCAACTTCTGTCAAGGAGGAGCTGGAGTCTGCAGCTTTTCCCAGCTTGTCCCCCTCCACTGCCAGATTCTATTATTACATTCCTGTCCCGCGTCAATTCCGCACTGCTATATATTGCTGAATTGACACGCACCAGGGTTCAAATGCCCCTGGCCCTCCTCTCCACTCTAGTTCTGGGGTCTGGGGCAGGAGTGACTGAAAGGGAGCAAGGAACACTGCTGGGACCTCCCAGGCCACACTCCAACTCGCCCAATAGGGGAGCAATGACCTCTCCTTCCTGAATGTTTTTGGCTGAATCTCCTCAACTCTGGCAGAACATTCCCCACCCCCGGGAGGGGGTTTGAGGAAGACTGAAGAAAGACCAGAGTTTGGAATGACACCCCTGATCTGAGAGCCCCACGAAAATAAAAACTTAAAGTCATGCCAAGCCAATGAAACCTGGGTGCAGTGCCCTGTGTGTGTGTGTTGTTTGTTTTACCCATTGCTCCCAACACATACTATGTTCCTAATCCTTGTATGAGCTCTATTTAAACAGCAGGAAAGAGGTTGGTAGAAGGTAGGAGCAGAGGGTGCATCTGTACTTTCTGCCCTGCTTCCAAGAAAGGAGAAGCCCTAAAGCAATGGGTTTTTACTTTTGGGGAATAGGCCTTAACCTGAAACCCTTAACCCCAGGTTAAGAAGTATTGCCTTATTGTAGATATTCCCCTTCCCACCCTATCCAGGCTGAATCTGCCTCCACAATGCCGCTCTCAGGAACCCCAGCCCCCAACAAGAAGAGGAAATCCAGCAAGCTAATCATGGAACTCACTGGAGGTATGGCATGTTTGCACCTATCTAGTGCTCTTGTTAAGAGCATTTTAGAAAAAAGAAAAAAGAAGAAAAAAAAAAGAGTATCTTAGGCCCAAGAGTCCCAGAAAAATCATAAAATTACATATGTCTTAAGGTGAAGAGATGTGAAGAGACCAGAGAAATTCTAGGGGTGGGGGCAGGGAGAAAGAGAAAGGATTCAACACTTGACCACTCACCCTTCCACCCTTTTCACCTTGTAATCCGAGACAACAGTATCCTTGACATATCACCCAGTCCAGGTCCAGGACAACAAGACTCACAGGTCAGTGAGGTATGTTTGAGGAAGAGAATATATATGATGGCGACTGGTACACAGCGAAGTCTCAATAAATGGTTAACTTCCTTACTTTTTACCCCAGAGCTAGGGAGCCTGTGTGAGCACTTAAGATGGAAAAATACTCAGGCATTTGTTTTCATCGGGGCGGGGTGGGGGGTGGGGTGGTAGAAGTACAAGCACGTGAAGAGCTCTCCCAACACCCAGAGGCTGTCTACAGCCAGAGTTCTTTGAGGGGAAGAGAAAGGAAAGGAGTTAAGACAAATATGTATTTAGATGTGGTCAGCTCCACACAGTGTTGGCCATTGGGCTTGCTCCCGCACTATAGTTTCCCCCGATGGTTCCATCTATGATGTTCCCTCAGTCCTTTTGCCCCACACTCCATGCCTCTGCCCCTTCTACCTCATTCACCCTCTCCATTCTAGTATCCCCACTGCTTCCGCTCTGCACCCCAGTTCCCACGCATTTTCAACTCCAAACCCAGGAAATAAAAATTTCTCACAAACAAGGTACAATTGATCAGATATCACAGACAGTCTGTGATCCTGCAGGAGTCACACACGTAGTTGTGGATGGCATCTGTATTGTGAGCCTAGAAAATCCTACTTTACTCTTCTTGTTTCTTCCTCCTCACCTCCCTGGAAGGTGGACGGGAGAGCTCAGGCCTGAACTTGGGCAAGAAGATCAGTGTCCCAAGGGATGTGATGTTGGAAGAGCTGTCACTGCTCACTAATAGGGGCTCCAAGATGTTCAAACTGCGGCAGATGCGGGTAGAGAAATTTATTTATGAAAACCACCCTGATGTCTTCTCCGACAGTTCAATGGTGAGTTCAGAACTTTACAACTCTCATAGCCTACTGCCTCTTCTGGCAGCTTCTTGGTAGACCCTGAATCTCCAAAATATCACCAACCTCCCCTCCCTGCATATATATAAGCTTATTAAGATATATTAAACCCCCAACAGCTCCAGAGGGAGTCAGCCCAGGTCTGAAATTCTTAGGGCCAGCAAGCGGGCGGGTACACCCTCAGGGAGAAAGTCCCTTCCCAGTATGGATAAGTGTTAAAGATAGACTTGCCAGATAAGACACAGAACACCAAGTCCTGTATTCTAAAGTTGAGATATACGCACATAATTTTTTAGTAAACTACGTCCCGTGAAATATTTGGGACATAAAAATTCAATTCAATTCAATTCAATTCAATTTTAAAAATACAGGATACAGTTAAATTTTCATTTTAAATATGCGATGAATACTCTCTTACATATAAATATGTCCCATGCAATATTTGGAGTGTAATTATAGTAAAAAAGTATTTGTTGTATATCTGAGATTCAAATTTAACTGGTGTCCTCTGATTTTATTTGATAAATCTGGAAACCCTAGAAAGAGTTAAGTGACTTTTTATAACCATCTCCTTGAGCCATTCTTTTATCTGAAGAATCTAAGGACTCAATGAAACTATCCGCTAATGTCCCCCAGTGAGGATTCTTTTCCCAAGAGAAGTAGGGATTGGAAGGGTGCCAGGCACAAGATGTTATAGCTGAGAAGGAGGGGATCTTCTCCATTACCTTTCTTCCCCCTCCACCTTTGCTGGGCAGCCAGGGGAAAGTAGAAATAGATGCCTACATGGGGCCAGAGGCAGGAGTGTCTGTCATTGGCCCTTAAGTGAGAAGCAGAGCAAAAGTGCTGAGCCGGTCATATCTAACTTTAGGAAGCCAAAAGCTCTCCTCCCTGGCTGGGTCTGATTACACTGGTTGGAACAGAGGTGTGTACATGGTGGGGTGGCTAGGAGAGCCTCCTGAAGGAGTTGGTGGGGTTATTTTTAGGCTTTGGGGCTGAATCCAGGGTTGCCCTTTTGATCATCCTTCCCCCTACCTGCTACAGTTTCATGGTCAGGAAGTCCGGGTTCCATGGACACCAAGAGGAGAAAGGGAAAGGAAGAAAAAAGAGAAAGAAGAGAGTTCTGTTTGTTAGACAGGATTAAAGAAGGGGAGAGGGCAGAGGTCTCTCTAGCTCTTCAAAGGAAGTCACCTTACCCTTTTACATTTTAGCTGAGCAGAAATCTTGGTCCTCTGCCTTGGTAAGTAAGGTTAGGAAAGGAAAGTGTAGAGAATGAGTTGTCCATCATAAGGTGTAATTGTAGGAAATCTGAGCCAGGGGGCGTCATTTCCCTTAAGGAAGGTTTAATTCCTCTCAGCCAGGCTATCCACTGTCCTTCCACCTATTGGAGGTGGAATCTCTGAGGATTCAGTGTCTTCTGGTTAGCCACTGTCTCTGACCTTCTCCTCCTTGCTATGCACACCTGCATCTTTGTATATTCCCCATACCCATTGCCTAATCTTCCCTTCACTTTGTCCTTTCTTTTCAGGATCACTTCCAGAAGTTCCTTCCCACTGTTGGGGGACAGCTGGGCACAGCTGGTCAGGGATTCTCCTACAGCAAAGGCAGCAGTGGAGGCCAGGCAGGGGGAAGTGGCTCTGCCACACATCATGGCTCTGACCAGCATCACCATCAGGGCTCTGGGTCTGGATCTGGGGGTACAGCTGGTCCTGGGGGCCAGACTGGCAGAGGAGGAGCTGCTGGAACAGCAGGGGTTGGCGAGACAGGAACAGGCAAGTATCCCCCAAGAGTAATGTGTCTGGTCCCTAGAGCAGAGCTATTCCCAGGAATGAGGCCTGGACTGGGTTTAGGGAACAAGGGAGGCCTGTGGAGATACCTAGATAGATTCTCTGGGCCCAGGAGAAAACTGAGTTGTTTCTGTTTCACCCGGAAGCCTTATCTTTCAGTCGCCTTTCTGGCTTTTCAGTTTCAGTCACAGATCTGACCCCAGGCTGTCATTTTTCCACAAAACTAGCACAGTTACCAGGATGTTATATCTTTGGTCTCGAGCCTCAACAACTTCCCTAGTGGAGGGCTGTAAGACTAACTTCCACTGGCTACTAACCATTATTATTGACTTAATTTTCTCTCCTGTGGCTGCCAGGAGACCAGACGGGTGGAGAAGGAAAACATATCACTGTGTTCAAGACCTATATTTCCCCATGGGAGAGAGCCATGGGGGTGGACTCTCAGCAGAAAGTGGAGCTTGGCATCGACTTACTGGCCTATGGGGCCAAACCTGAACTTCCCCAATATAAGTCCTTTAACAGGTAGGGGTTATGAAGGAGGAACCAGATGCATTCCAGTATGTGGCATAGTGTCCTCAGTTGGGATGGAGACTTTAGTTCTTATGTTCCAGAAGAAAGCTGAGGAGGGAGGGAAGGAACATGGGAGCCATGCTTTTTTCACTTGAGTCCAGAGGAACAGTGCAGTCTGATAAAGGAAATGCTGGGAGGCAAGATTTTAGTTCACTCTGCCACTTACTAGTTGTTCTGAGCAAGGGAAAGTCACCCTACTTCTGAGCCTTGGTTGCCTTGCTGTAAAATGGGAATAATATAGGGGTACCTGGGTGGTTCAGTAGGTTAAAGGTCTGCCCTCTGCTCAAGTCATGGTCCCGGGGTCCTGGGATAGAGCTCCATGTTGGGTTCCCTGTGCTAGTGGGGAGTCTGCTTTTCCCTCTCCCTCTGCACTTCCCCACTGTTTATGCTTTCACTCTGTCTCTCTCAAATGAATAAATAAGAAATCTTAAAAAAAAGGGGGGGGGAATAGTGTATTACATATTTAAAGTACACTGGAGGTTCCTTTCTTTCAAGGTTAGGATTCCATTATTGTTCTTGTAGGATTCCATTACTGTTCAACTTTTTTATACTCTAGTAAAGCTTAAGTATCTATTCTTTTGGAATTTGGCTTCTCTAGACTGTGGATAGGAGATCTATGTGAAAGCAGAATAAGGAAACACTAGAGAAGCATTTTGCATTTGATCCTAAGACTCCTGAATTTTCCAGGCAATGCTAATTCTTCTCACTAGGCCATGGCTATCCACTGGAAGTGGGGCAGGAGTTGTGTGTGTGTGGGGGGGGAGGGTATCTTTACATTGTAATTTAAGGTGGTCTCAGACGACCCTTGGTTCTATAGTGTCTGAGTCACAACCCTCCATGAAGCTCTCTATCCAGTACCCACTACACCTCTTTTCTCATTGTTAGCTCTGGGGAAACAAGCAAACCAGGAATGGAGTACTAAAGGAGAAGAAGAATAAGGAGTGCAGAAGCAATCTTTTTTTTTTTTTTTTTTTTAAGATTTTATTTATCCGTTAGAGAGAGAGAGAGTGTGTGTGCATGAGCTGGGGGAGGGGTAGAGGAAGAGGCATGGGGAGAAACAAACTCCTCAGTTAGTATAGAGCCAAACACTGGGTTCAATCCCAGGACCCTGAGATCATGACCTGAGCCGGAGTCAGCCACTTAGCGGACTGAGCCACCCAGGCACTGGGCAGAAGCAATTTTAAACTAAAATTCACAAACTTCCCCATTCTCAAAACAGGGTAACATCTTACTGATAAAGCTGTTCCTTTTATCCTGGTTTTAATTAAATAATGTGTCCCCTTTTCAGGACGGCAATGCCTTATGGTGGATATGAGAAGGCCTCCAAACGCATGACCTTCCAGATGCCCAAGTTTGACCTGGGGCCCCTACTGAGTGAACCCTTGGTCCTCTACAACCAGAGCCTCTCCAACAGGCCTTCTTTCAATCGAACCCCTATTCCTTGGCTGAGCTCTGGGGAACCAGTAAATTACAATGTGGATATTGGCATCCCCTTGGATGGAGAAACAGAGGAGCTGTGAGGTGTTTCCTCCTCTACTTTGTATCAATTTTCTCTTCTCATGTTCAATTTGAAAGGGAATGCTAAGCAGGATGTCCCTACTGTAAATCCAGTATCCTGGTGGGAATGGAGGGAAAAAGGAGGGAAATATCTATGTTTCCAGTCTTCACTCCAAGTCTCCACTCCAAGCATCCTTCCTCACCAGCTCAGAGCTCCCCTTACACTTGCTCTGTATGGAACCTGCTCTTTTATGGAATTTGCTCTGCCACCGGTAACAGTCAATAAACTTCAAGGAAATGAACTCATTCTTCCTCTGATATTTAAGGGCAGATGAAAATTGAGGCTAACAATGCACAGAGACTAATTAAAGTCAAGTACTAAGCATTCATTATTCAGACTTCAAGACCAGACCTGAGCTCTGGTTGCTTATACACCCACACCCACATCCACACCCACGAGACCATATTCATAGGTATATACAAAGACATAATTATTCAAGAGTAAAGACAATCGTGCACAAACACATGTGTTGGCCCATATGTGGGCAAAGCTAAGAAGCTATTGTGTGCTGTGGTTAGGAAGTAGATGTTGGTGACGCTAGTGTTAGCTCTCTTTGTGTAGCTGACTAGAGATTGGGATGGTCGGGATTACTCAATTATCACAGAACTAGAGCATGCCATAAAGTCTCAGATGACAATAGAATAGCCTGAGGAATATGTAGGTCACAGTTTATAGATTCCTGAAAGGATGACATACAGTAGAGAGCCATGTTAGAATCCAGAAGAAAGTGGGAGAAACCAGGCATATGGTATGCCTAGTTCTGTGTGAACACATCAAGAAAAGATCTAGGGAAAAAAAAAAAAAAGATCTAGGGGTCACAAGGGCACTTCAGTGGTGTTCAGAAAGCACTATAATTGGGGAAAAAAACATGACAATCCATTAGGGATGAGCAACAATCCTATTTTTTAAAAAAGATTTTATTTATTTATTCATAAGAGACACAGAGAGAGGCAGAGGCACAGGCAGAGGGAGAAGCAGGCTCCATGCAGGGAGCCTGATGTGGGACTCGATCCCGGGACTCCGGGATCATGCCCTGAGCCGAAGTCACCCAGGCATCCCCAGTGCTATTTTCATTTTTATTTATTTTTATTTTTATTTCAAGCATGTGGTTTCTTTAGAGTCCCAGACTTACCTGTGTTCCACAAAATGAGAGTGATGCAGACCAGGAAGAATAAAGAGATGGTTTAATAGGATCTGGGAAAATAACTTCTGAGGAGTGCTGGCTGAATTCAGCCAACTCCAGGGGCCATTAACGATTTTACTAAGTTGCTAGACTTTGCATAGATGGACCCAATTTTCACGGACCTTGGGCCACATGACATTTACCATGATCATTTTCCTTTACAAACTGAACACATTTCAGGGATTCATACTTCCTCTAAACTTGTACTCAAAACTCTATTTCTGTATTTTTTAAAAAAGACTTTATATTTAAGTAATCTCCACAACCAAAGTGGGGCTTGAACTCACAATCCTAAGATCAAGAATCATACACTCAGGATCCCTGGGTGGCTCAGCGATTTAGCGCCTGCCTTTGGCCCAGGGCATGATCCTGGAGTCCCGGGATCAAGTCCCACGTTGGGCTCCCTGCATGGAGCCTGCTTCTCCCTCTGCCTGTGTCTCTGCCCCCCCCCCCCCCGTCTTTCATGAATAAATGAATTTTAAAAATCTTTAAAAAAAGCCATTCAAAAAATAATAATCATATACTCTACTGACTGGGCCAGCCAGGTGCCACCTCTTTTTTAAAGTTACTTTTAAGTTACTGTTTATTTGCAAAAAGTAGTTGTGCTAAATGTTACAATGCTTATATTATATACATTTTAATGTAGTGCACACAAATTTTATTTTTTTAAAGATTTATTTGAGAGAGAGAGAGTGTGAGTGAGGGGAAGGGCAAAGGGAGAGGGAGAGAAAAACTCTCAAGCAGATTCTCTACTGAGTGCAGAGCTCAATGTGTGACTCGCTTTCACAACCCTGAGATCATAACCTGAGCTGAAACTAAAAGTCAGATGCTTAACTGACTGAGCCACCCAGACACCCTGCACATGTAAATTTTATTTTTTATTTTTATTTTTTTTTTAGGTTTTTTAATTTATTCATGACAGAGACACAGAGAGAGAGGCAGAAAGGCAGAGATCCCCGGTCTCCAGGATCATGCCCTGGGCTGAAGGCGGCACGAAACCACTGAGCCACCCAGGCTGCCCCACATGCAAATTTTAAATTGAAAGATTAATTTATTACTATTTTGAAATTCAATTTAGTTAATATACAGTGTATTTTTAGTTTCAGGGGTAGACTTTAGTGATTCATCAGTTGCATTTGTAACACTCAGGGCTCATTACTTCACGTGCCCTCCTTTTTTATTTTTTTAAAGATTTTATTTATTTATTCATAGAGATGCAGAGAGCTAGCGAGAGAGAGAGGCAGAGACACAGGTAGAGGGAGAAGCAGGCTCCATGCAGAGAGCCTGACGGGGGACTCTATCCAGGGTCTCCAGGATCACGCCCTGGGCTGCAGGCGGCGCTAAACCGCTGCGCCACCCGGGCTGCCGCCCTTCACGTGCCCTCCTTATTGCCGATCACCCAATTACCCCATCCCTCCACCTATTTGTTTGTTCCCTATAGTTAAGGGTCTCTTGTGGTTTGCCTCCCTTTCTGTTTTTATGTTATTTAAAAAAAAGATTTTATTTATTCATGAGAGACACACAGAGAGAGGCAGAGACAGGCAGAAGTAGGCTCCATGCAGGGAGCCTGATGTGGGACTCGATCCTGGGACCCCAGGATCACGCCCTGAGGTGAAGGCAGACGCTCAACCTCTGAGCCACTCAGGCATCCCTGTTTTGTTATTTTATTTTTCTTTTCCTTCATGTTCATGTGTTTTGTTTCTTAAATTCCAAATGAGTGAATTCATATATTTGTCTTTTTCCAATTTATTTTACTTCACATAATACCCTCTAGTTCCAACCATGTTGTTGCAAATGGCAAGATTTCATTCTTTTTGATGGCTGAGTAACAGTCCCCCCTCTTTTTCTAAAGATTTTTCTGTGTGTATTTTTCTAAGGTGAGTGTTGCCACACGTTGGATTTCCCCCCAAATAGACCTTGAGGCAAAGATTTGGGTGTATATAATTCTAGAAGGTTAGATGGTGATCCCAGAAATCCAAACAGTGTAAAGGAGTGAGAAGAAAGCTAGTAAAGTACTTTGGGCAATTGGAATTGAATCCCATTTGGTACAATCTGAGAAAAATGCTATTCAAAGTGTGGTCTGTAGACTGACAGCTTCATTATTTCCTGCGAGATTGGTTAAAATGCCAACTCAAGAAAGAATCTGTGTCTTTGATATCTCCAGGCAATTCATATGTGTTAGTAAATTTTAAGAAACACTACAATAGAACAGACCCCAGAATTGCCCCACTGAGGGGGTGAGGAACTGTACTATTTTGCCACCGAATCCCATCTTGCATCAGTTGCAGATTGCTACTGGGAATGTTAACTTTGCTGGCTCTTCCAGGCAAATAAATACTCAGGTATTTGAGGTAGGAAGCTATGGACGTGTACTGTCTACCAAAGCTGTAGTAAGTTCTGCAGTGGGATGAGGAAATACAGGCAGGGCACCGACAGGATCTGTATAAGGGTTCATAGTTTTCATCAGATTTTCACATTTAAAAGTCTGTACCTCCCCCAAAAGTTAAGGAACTATATGCTCCCCCACTTTGCGCCCACCCCCAGGACTATATTCCTTCAATAAGTGTTTATTGAGTGCCTACTGATACCAGGTATTATGTCAGGCATCAGCTATACAAAGACACATAACAACTTTCTTGTGACATAGAGATTTCAGAGTGAATCATAAAATTATTGTTAAAAGCCTACTCTTAAAGTTGGGGTAAAAAAAAGTCCAAGGTCTGCTAGTTAACAGCTCTGGGAGCCTAGAAACTTAATTTTTCCATGCTAGGGTGTCTGAAATCCTAAATATAACAAAAAATCATGTCACAAGCTTATTAATTTACAGGGAGCTGAGGTTGGTTGTAAAATTACTTTCTCAGTAGAGAATTCTACTTGTAAGTCAAATTATTATCAGAGGTTGCAATGGTGGTTCTTTTTTTCCTTTAAAAAAATTTTTAAATTTAAATTCAATTTAATTAACATACATTGTATTATTAGTTTCAGAGGCAGAATTTAGTGATTCATCAGTTCCTTATAACATCCAGTGGGCAGCCCTGGTGGTGCAGCGGTTTAGCGCCGCTTGCAGCCTGGGGTGTGATCCTGGAGACCCGGGATTGAGTCCCACGTCTGGCTCCCTGCATGGAGCCTGCTTCTCCTGCTGCCTGTGTCTCTGCCTCTCTCTCTGAATAAATAAATAAAATATTAAAAAAAATACAGTACTCATTACTTCAAGTGACCTCCTAAATGTGCATTGCCTAATTACCCCATTCCACTTCAATGGTGGTTTAATGTAATAAGTGCACACTTGCACAGGATACAGCCAGTGGAATCCTCGAGGTTTGCTATGTCTTTATTTAGGCACTATTCTGTTAAAATATCTTTTCTTTTTTTTTATTTTTACTTACTTATTTATTTATTTATTTATTTATTTATTTATTTTTTATGATAGTCACACACACACACACAGAGAGGTGGAGACACAGGCAGAGGGAGAAGCAGGCCCCATGCACTGGAAGCCCGACGTGGGATTCGATCCTGGGTCTCCAGGATCATGCCCTGGGCCAAAGGCAGGCGCTAAACTGCTGCGCCACCCAGGGATCCCTATCTTTTCTTTTAAAAAACATTTTATTTATTTATTCATGAGAGACACAGAAAGAGAGGCAGAGACATAGGCAGAGGGAGAAGCAGGCTTGATGCAGGGAGCGGGATGTGGGACTTGATCCCAGAACTCCAGGCTCACTCCCTGAGCCAAAGGCAGATGCTCAACTACTGAGCCACCCAGGCATCCCTTAAAAAAATCTTTTCTTCAAAAACATTTCATATATTTGAATGCCACAGTTCACAGAGACCACACATTGGCAGCAGAGCTGGCTGTCTGTACTGCTCATAGACATTTTATGTTTGTCATAATTTTTTTATTTTTATTTTTTTTAATTTTTTATTTATTTATGATAGTCACACAGAGAGAGAGAGAGAGGCAGAGACACAGGCAGAGGGAGAAGCAGGCTCCATGCACCGGGAGCCCGACATGGGATTCGATCCCGGGTCTCCAGGATCACACCCTGGGCCAAAGACAGGCACTAAACCGCTGCGCCACCCAGGGATCCCTGTCATCATTTTTTTAAAACTCAGGAGCTCCGGGGAGTTGCCCTGAGTTATGAGCTTGTACTCTCTAATGAGTCCTAGTCCCCACTACTACCTACTGTTATAGTAGGTCATCTTTTATTGTTACTTGCCTAGCTTCTGCAGTCATTTGAATTAGCCACTTCAAAAGGAATTTCTTCTACATAAAACACAATGACCAAAGTCATCCCCCTAAAGTTACCCTAAAGATAGGGTATTCCCTAGTGTATTGTCTAGAGCTTTCCTTTCCAATACTAGTCAGTAGTCACATATAAGTATTGAGCTCTTGAAATGTGCCTAGTTCAAATTGAGATGCTCTGTAAATATAAACACTAGATTCTGAAGAGTCAATATGAAAAAAGTAAAATGTCTCAATAATTAAAAATATTCAGAAAAATGACTTAAAATATTGATTACATGTTGAAATATTTTGAATATGTTGGGTTAAATTACCAAAACTAGTTTCGTATTTCTTACTTTTTGAAAACGTGGCCACTTGAAATTTTAAGTTGCATAATGCAACTCACAATATATTTCTACTAGACAGTATTGGTCTAGACCATGAGAACTATTCAGGGGCTCTGAGGGTAGAAAGTGAATTTCCCACCTATTCTTTCTTTTTTTTAAAATTATATTTATTTATTTATGAAAGACAGAGAGAGAGAGAGAGAGAGAGAGAGAGAGAGAGGCAGAGACACAGGCAGAGGGAGAAGCAGGCTCCATGCAGGGAGTCCGACGTGGGACTCGATCCTGGGTCTCCAGGATCACACCCTGGGCCGAGGGGGGCGCTAAACCGCTGAGCCACCCGGGGCTGCCCCCACTTATTCTATTTTCTTATTTGTTTCTCTCTGCTTTACTCTTGTTCAGCAACGTTTTTTCTTGTTATTTTAAGTTAAGTGCAGTAGTGAGAACGGGGAAAACAGCAGAAGAAGGAGTTTGGGGACTCCTGGGTGGCTCATCGGTGGAGTGTCTGCCTTCAGCCCAGGGAGTGATCCCGCAGCTCCCTGCATGGAGCCTGCTTCTCCCTCTGCCTGTGTCTCTGCCTCTGTCTCTCATGAATAAATAAATAAAATCTTAAAAAAAAAAAAGAACAAGGAGTTTGATTTGTAACTGAATAATCAGTTGAGATAATTCACTACCTTCGGATCAGCTTCACCAACATTCTTCAAATCCATCTTCTGTTCTAGATGCTATTGAGTCTGCATTTACCCTGTGTGAGAGCAGAGAGAAGGGCCTACAACTAAATGTGGAGTCAGGCATTAAGGATGTATCCATAGAGTGCAAGCAACAAGTGCAAAGTCCAAATCATCCATCAGTGCGGTTCCGTTCCGAATCCAAGGCCATACACCTGGGCTTATGTTTGATTTTTTTTTTTTAACTTTTATTTCCTATTTTGGTTGGGCAAACTGCTAAGAGGTGGGGAACGCATAAGTAAACCAGTATTTCTGTGAAACCAAATACCACTTGCAAACCAGTGTGAGAAGAACTGATGAAAACTTGAAGGTTACGAGGAGATGCTAAGGTCTATTTCTGACTTGATCCCTCCATCTCTAACCACTCCGCATGCATAAGGGGGAAAAAATGCCAGGGAAAGGGAACTTCCCGCTGAAGGAAGACACTGCTCTTTGAGGCACTTGGAGAAGAGAAGGCCACATCCCTAAAGTTATTCCAGTGTAGGGTTCACCATACTAACTCCCCCCGGCTGAGCCCGTTCTCCCTGCAATACTTTTCCGACTCTCTGGCTCCGGAGTCTTGCGCGTCCTCGCCCACCACCAGACCTGCCCAGGCCACCCTACAAAGCTTGGCGGCCGCCATTTTACACACTACTATCGCGAGATATACTTAGCCTTCTCGAGCCTGACTCCTCTACTTTCTTGAGAGAGGCTCTTCTCGGCTGTTCTCGCCGTTAGCTGAGGAAAGTGTCGCGAGAGCTGGTTGCCTTGGCTCCCCGTAGCTATAGCAGCCGCGGCGGTTAAGGATGCGGCGGCAGGAGCTGTGAGTGCGACACCCTCAGGGGGGCGGGGTCGGAGGTAACGGGGTGCAGGGGTAACCCTGCTTGGGGGGGGGTAGGTCGGGAAGAATGGGCCCGCGTGTGACGTGCGGGGGAGAACCCGGGTCCGGTGGGTACAGGGACCTGACGCCGGTCTGCACTAGGGCACTCAGGGAGTGCTGGAGCTGCCGTGAGGTCCAGTGGGAGGGACCGGGGTGTAGTAGGGTTCAAGGGGCAGGGGCCGGAGCTTGGAGGGTGTGTGCGCGTTGGTAGGAAGAGGGTTTCGCGGACTCAGAACTGGATAAAGGGACCGGACTACAGCGAGGAATAAGTGAGAAGAAATGGGGGTACTGCGAAGAGGAGGGTATGTTGAATGGGAGCGCGGAGGTTGGGCCCCGTTTGCTTTGCACTTGGGGGGGTTGGGGGGGCCGGTGTCGGACCCTTCGCAGCCCCCGGGGGTCCGCCGCACGCTGGTCCAGGACTGCGCGCCGGGACCTGGGTCCTGAATGGCGTGGCGGGAATGGTGGCGTCCGGGACCTCCACCACCACCCGCCCCTTCCAAGGAGATTCCCCGCAGACTATGAGATGTGGAAGTAGGGTCCTGGTGAACTACTACTAGTTCGTAAGGTTCTTTCTGCGGAGAGACTGCGAGTGGGATAATGAGTGATTGCTGCTGTAAAGCGTGGGGTGGGGGCGGGAGAGAAATTCCCGAGGGGGGAAAAAAAAACACTAAGATGTTCTTCCTCTGGAGCGTATTGAGTTGGAAAAAGGGGTGTGTGTATGCTGAGATCACGTTTCTTCCCAGATTTATTCAAGTATAGCATTCCTTTACGGTGTACTTAAGAAATTATACATGCAGTACAAAAACCAGTTTAGCTGATACAGTGAAACAATGTGCACTACGACACTTAAGCCTTCCACGGATGTAATTTAAAAACTAAGAAAAGTGTTTTAATTGCAGCAGCAGCAGCAGCAGCAGGCTGCACACTAGGGATAGTTTTAGTTAACTTGAATATAAAACTTAGTGTTCCCAAAGTGTGCATATTCAGATTATTTGCCTTTTAAGAAATGGGTGAGTTTTTTTTTTTTTTTTTGAGACAGAACAAATTTTGAGTATCTGCTAATCTGGGAATAAAAGAAGTCTCCCAGGAGTTAAAATCAGAGAGAGGGCAAAATACTTAGTTTCTGAATCTCAGGATTGTTTTGTGGAGACAAGACCACTTTGGACCACTTTGCTCCTGAACTCTTATTTCTAGTGGAAACAATGGCTTCAATTCAGGCGTAAAAATAATTTACCTATTTCAGTTTACAGATACAAACTTTCTGATAATTTTTCTCACTATCTTTTGTAGGTATAAATTTGCAGGGGTTAACCTCTCTTTTAATTATGTAACTGGATTTTTCCATGTTGAGGTTCACAAATTCATTAATTAGAATAATGTCTTTTAAATCCTTCTGGCACTAGCCTTGATATAGTTAGTCTTTAAATCTATTTATTTGATATGTGTTAGACTAAATTTTTTAATTTGTAATATTAAGAGCTAAACTCCAAAGTAGAAGTACTTTTCTGAGGCAAGATACAGCTTTATGTGGCTGGGTCCAAAAGATTTCTGCACGAATCCATTAAGGAGCTTTACTGAGTTCCTATTATGTATAGTGCACTGTGTTAGACATTGTGTGTGGGGGGGTGGAGATTAATTCATTCATTTGTCCATTCAACAAACATTTATTTGAGACCTATTTTGTGTGATTGCTAAGTCTTCAGGATTCAAATACAAGTAAGCCTTGCTCTCTGCCTTGCAATGTTTAGAACCTAGGAAGGGAGAGTGACAGGGAAACAAATAATTACAATGTAATAAGCATGATGTATGAAACCAAGCTTATGAAACAAGGTTCTGGCCCTCAGGAGTTTACCTGGTTGACAAGACCAAAAAGGAAGAAATGATTTTAAAAATCACAAACCATTAACCAAATTCTAAACTGTGTTGCATCGGTAGATCATATGTTTCTCAAAAGAGATAAACATTACAATGAAAGCTTGAGAAAATTCACAGATCATTTCATAATTTGTCTTTTTTTTTGTAAAGATTTTATTTATTTATTCATGAGAGACAGAGAGAGAGGCAGAGACACAGGCAAAGGGAGAAGCAGATTCCATGCAGGGAGCCCAATGTGGGACTCGATCCCTGGACTCCAGGATCACGCCCTGAGCCAAAGGTAGATGCTCAACCTCTGAGTCATCCAGGTGTCCCTTTTTTTTTTTTTGTACTCTTTTTTTTTTTAAATTTTATTTAATTTTATTTATTTTTTGATAGTCACAGAGAGAGAGAGAGAGGCAGAGACGCAGGCAGAGGGAGAAGCAGGCTCCATGCACCGGGAGCCCGATGTGGGATTTGATCCCGGGTCTCCAGGATCGCGTCCTGGGCCAAAGGCAGGCGCCAAACCGCTGCGCCACCCAGGGATCCCCTTTTTTGTACTCTTTTAAAATAAATATGACTATATGTTAAGTCAATAATAGGCATAATAACTAACATTTGTTGAGTGATTATTAATGTGCCAGGCACATTATCTCATTTTTATCTTTATAACACTCTGCTTTTCAACAACTGGTACTAGTACTTCGGTTTTATTTATTTTTATTTATTTATATATTTTTTAAGATTTTGCTTATTTATTCATAGAGACACACACACACACAGAGAGGCAGAGACACAGGCAGAGGGAGAAGCAGGCCCCCTACAGGAAGCCTGATGTGGGACTCTCCAGGATCACACCCCAGGCTGCAAATGGTGCTAAACCGCTGCGCCACCGGGGCTGCCCAGTACTTCAGTTTTAAAGACAAGAAAATGGAAGCTTAAATTAAGGAAGTTGGTAAAGATCACAGAGCTAGTAAATGGCAGATTAGGGATTGGAGTTGGAAATATATGTGATTGGAAAACCTAAGCAAGATTCTTTTCTTTTGCAGGGAGGGTACTTTGGGATTTGGGGACCAGAGATTGAAGGTAGAATTGGCCAGAAGACCAGAATTCAATCTCTGCATCTTTGTTCATAGATTTTTCTCCCTCAAATATTTACACTACATGTGGGGCCTAATTTGAATATTAGTATGATGCTAAATAGGAGGTTTGTATTGTTGTACAGAGAATTGAGTAAATTGCTGTATTTGTGTTGTATATGATTGTATAGGGAGCTATGCTTGGAAAAATAGTTGTAACAAGTAATTGTTAACATTTGGAGTCTTCTAGAAAGTGATCATTTTATTTTATTTTAAAGTTTTTTTTAAATTTTTATTTATTTATGATAGTCACAGAGAGAGAGAGAGAGGCAGAGACACAGGCAGAGGGAGAAGCAGGCTCCATGCACCGGGAGCCCGACGTGGGATTCGATCCCGGGTCTCCAGGATCGCGCCCTGGGCCAAAGGCAGGCGCTAAACCCATGCGCCACCCAGGGATCCCGAAAGTGATCATTTTAATAATGGAAACAGTTATCTATATTCATATGCAATATAGGGCAAATTTTTTTTTTTTAGGGCAAATGTTATTAAAACAGACTTTATAAGAGATTTAGTCAGACTTTTTTTTATATTACTCAGGGTTTTGGTTTTTTTGTATTGAGAAAAATGTATATACATATCACATGTATTTTTACATTTGCATTCAGACTTTTTAAACTCTGTATTCCAAAGTCCAAAATCTGATTTTCTGGTTGAAATTAAAATTTTATATTTTACTACATGGTTTCTTTAGAAATCTAAGTGAGAATGAAATATACCATCATTGTTGATACTTAAGTCTAGATTTAATGCTTAGAGGTGGGTGAGTCCAATACATTTTCTTTTATATTAAGGAAACTAAAGCCTAGAGGAACTTTTTTTTTTTTTGAAGATTTTATTTATTTATTCATGACACACACACACACACACACACACACACACACACACACACACACCCCCCTGGGCTGAAGGCCGCGCTAAACCCCTGAGCCACCCGGCTGCCCCCTAGAGGAACTTTAAATCACTTGCTAAAGTCACAAAGCTTCAATGTCCCAGGTGTTCTGATTTGCAACTCTTTCTTTTAATGTACCACATTGCCAAATTATATTTAATAATTTCTATGCATAGAGTTATGGATGCTCTCAGCCAATTTCAGGAAACCAGTGTTTTCAGGAGGCTATTGATAGATGAGATTACAAACTACTTGTTTCCCTTATACTGTATTTATACTTCCTACTTATAGTTAGGATAAATGCATTCAGATACTTTTATTCAGAGTCTTTTCACATTTGGTTTGCTAAATTACTGTTTCATTTTTTTTGTGTGTGTCTAGATACATTACTGGCCCATTTTAACAAATGTTGATATGCCTTAAAAAAAAGTGGAGGCGGGCAGCCCCGGTGGCTCTGAGGTTTGGCGCTGCCTTTAGCCCAGTAAAGGCCGGGCTAAAGGCCGGATTCCAGAGACCTGGGATCCAGTCCCGCATAGGGCTCCCTGCATGGAGCCTGCTTCTCCCTCTGCCTGTGTCTCTGCCTCTCTCTCTCTATGTCTCTCATGAATAAATAAATAGAATCTTTAAAAAAAAAAGTGGAGGCATACAACTATGTTGTAACACATAATATTCTTTTTTTTTTTTTTTTAAAGATTTATTTATTTTAGAGTGAGTGCATGGGGATAGGTGCACGAATGAGTAGGGGGAGGAGCAGAGAGAGAATCCCTGCTGAGCACCAAGCCCGGCCTGGGACTTGATTCCAGGACTCTGAAATCATGACCTGAGCCAAAAATCAAAATGTTGAATTGATTGAGCCACCTGGGCACCCATGTAATATATGATATTCTTAAGACATAACAGATTTAAAGATGAGTCAGGTGAAGTTTTTTTCATTGAGTTGATTTTTTTGCAGCAGTCCATCTATAGACTGGAGTAGCATGTGGGTGTGAATGAGATTCTATGTTTTCTAGCATCTTTTAACTAAGTGGGCTGGGTGCCCATGTTTTCCATGTGACTTATTTTTGAGGCATTGATACATTTTTCTAAGAAAAGTTTGGAGTGGGGCGCCTGGGTGGCTCAGCGGTTGAGCGTCTGCTTTTGGCTCAGGGCGTGACCCCAGGTCCGGGGATCGAGTCCCACATCGGGCTCCCTGCGAAGAGCCAGCTTCTCTCTCTGCCTGTGTCTCTGCCTCTCTCTCTCTAATGAATAAATAAATAAGTCTTAAAAAAAAAAAAAAAAGGTTTGGAGCAAGAGAGTGTGATGAGGGGAAGAGCATGGAACTTCTATCCCAGAAGGGCTGAAAACTGAAAAGAGTAGTTGATATGTGTAAAGTGGATAATGGTCTAAAAATATTCATTAACTCTCAGTCTCCACAGGAGAACCTGAAGACCTTTTTTTCTACTTTGATACACACACCCTTTGGAAAGGTTATGTTCATTTACACTCCTCCAGGGATGAGTGGAAAAAATATAAATTTCCTAGCACTTATATCAGCAATGATAAATAGATGTTGAACGAAGTAAAAACAGTTTATATGATAGGTGAAAAGTGAGATCTCATTTTAAATTTCTATTTCTTTGATTGCCTGTGAAGATGAACATTTTTCTATATTTTTCTTTCTTGACATCGTTTTTTTTTAAGATTTTATTTATTCATGAGAGACAGAGAGAGAGAAAGAGAGAGGCAGAGACACAGGCAGAGGGAGATGCAGGCTCCATGCAGGGAGCCCCACGTGGGACTTGATTCTGGGTCTGCAAGACCACACCCTGGGCCGAAGACGGCCCTAAACAGTTGAGCCACCCGGGCTGCCCCCACATCACTGTTTATTTCTTCTTTATAACACTTAAAATTTTTAAAAAAAGATTTTATTTATTTATTCATGAGAGACACACAGAGAGAGAGAGAGGCAGAGACAGGCAGAGAGAGAAGCAGGTTCCACACAGGGAGCCCAGCGCTGGACTTAATCCTGGGGATCGAGTATCAGGCCCTGGGCTGAAGGCGCGCTAAACCGCCGAGCCACCCAGGCTGCCCAAGATTTTGTTTTTAAGTAATTTCTACATCCATCTACCTGGGTGGCTCAGAGGTTGTGTCTGCCTTCAGCCCGGGTCATGATCCTGGGGCTCTGGGATCGAGTCTCACATCCGGCTCCCTGTAGGGAGCATGCTTCTCCCTCTGCCTATGTCTCTGTCTCTCTCTCTTTTATTTATTTATTTATTTATTTATTTATTTATTTATTTATTTATTTATTTATTTTAAATTTTTTTAAAATTTTTTTTCTTTTTTTTTTTTGTCTCTTTCTGTCTCTCATGAATTAAAAAAAAAAAAAAAGTAATCTCTACACCCAATGTTGGGCTTGAACTTAAAATTAAGATCAAAAGCCACATGCTCTATCCACTAAGCCAGCCAGGTGCCCCAAAACACTAAAAACAATTTTTTTAAAGATTTAAAAAAAAAAATCTTTAAGTAATCTCTATACCCAGCATGGGGCTGGAACCTACATTCCTGAGATCAAGAGTTGCGTGTTCTACCAACTGAGCTGTAGAGGCCTCAGTTTTTAAAGTTTTTAAATTGTTTGCTTCTCCCTGACTGCCTGTGTCTCTGTCTCTCTCTCTCTGTGTGCTTTTCATGAATAAGTAAATAAAATCTTAAAAAAAAATAAAGTTTTTAAATCGTATACTTAAAGAGAAAAAATAATACATTAAAAAATTTTATGTAGGGGATCCCTGGGTGGCGCAGCGGTTTAGCGCCTGCCTTTGGCCCAGGGCGTGATCCTGGAGACCCTGGATCGAATCCCACGTCGGGCTCCCGGTGCATGGAGCCTGCTTCTCCCTCTGCCTGTGTCTCTGCCTCTCTCTCTCTCTCTCTCTCTCTCTCTCTGTGTGACTACCATAAATAAAAAAAAATAAAAAAAATAAAAAAAATAAAAAATTTTATGTAGAGGCTAAGAAACAGACTTCCAGAATATTGTGTGTAGTAGGTTTTCTTCCAGTGATTTTTCTATGCCATTTATAATTTATGTATTTCCTTATAGCTTTTTATGAATGATAATTTTTTTCTGCAGCTCTTTTTTTTTAAACTTAGCTATGTGCCTCTGAGATCTCATCCTATCAATATACACTTTTTAATATTTGATTATATTTCTTTTTTTTAAGCTTTTATTTATTTATTCATGAGAGACCCATAGAGAGAGAGGCAGAGACAAAGGCAGAGGGAGAAGCAGGCTCCATGCAGGGAGCCCAAAGTGGGACTCGATCCTGGGTCTCCAGGATCATGCCCTGGGCTGCAGGCGGCGCTAAACCACTGAGCCACCCGGGCTGCCCAATATCTGATTATATTTCATTTTAAATTCCTGTAATTCTCATTGATGAACATTTGGTTGTCCAAGATTTTTGCACTTACCAACTAAAATAAACATCTCTTATTCTGTCTCTTGTGTAAATGTTCTAGAGTACCTATAGAGTAGTGCCTAGAATTGTTGCTTGAAAGGTATGCATATTTTCAAAGATATTGCCAATCTACCATTGAAATAGTCTGTATATTATTATGCATTACACCAGCAGTTTGTGAAAGCACCAACCAAATCGTTACCTACGTGCCAATGCTTGGTATTATCAGTCTTGTATATTTTTACCAATATGATGGGCAGAAAATTTTTGTTTGAATTTGCGTTTTCAGACTACTGTGAGTTTGAACATCTTTTAATTTCTTCATTGGCTATTTATATTTCTCTGAAATTGCTTATTCTATTCTTTGCCTTTTTGAAATTTTTTCTTTTACCTGTTGATTAACAAGAACGCTATGTATGTGGATACAAATCTGCACATATATATATATATATATTTTTTTTTTTTTTAAATATTTTATTTATTCATGAGAGAGAGAGAGAGGCAGAGACACAGGCAGAGGGAGAAGCAGGCTCCATGCAGGGAGCCTGACGTGGGACTTGATCCTGGGCCTCCAGGATCACGCCCTGAGCCAAAGGCAGGCACCAAACCGCTGAGCCACTCAGGGATCCCTGCACATATATATATATACATATTTTCTCCAATGTGTTACATTATCTATAGTGTCTATTGATATACTAAATTTTTTTTAAAAGCTTTATTTGAGAGAGAGAGAGAGAGAGAGAGAGAGAGAGAGAGAATGCACAAGTAGGAGGCAGGGACAGAGAGAGGAAAAAGCAGACTCCCTATTGAGCAAAGAGCTCATTCCCAGGACCCCAGGATCATGACCTTAGTTGAAGGCAGACGCTTAACCAACTGAGCCACCCTGCTCCCCTGATGTACTAAAATTTTTATATTCATATGGTCCTATCTTTTTTTAGAAGATTTTTAAAAAAGTAATCTTTGTGCCCATTGTGGGGCTTGACCCACAATCCTGAGATCAAGAGTTGCATGCTCCAACGACTGAGCCAACCAGGCACCCCAGTACCACCCAGTTTTATTTATTGCTGATTTATAGTGTGTTTGAAGGTCAGTTCTGCTCTCAGTCTTAGAATATATGTAAGAAAAGACTTTTCTTTCAGAATTAGCCTTTTAGGCTAACAAAAATTCTGTTGGGATTATAATTGGGATTAATTGAAACATATAGATTGTTTACTTTATGGGAGGATTTGTATCTTTACAACGTTGAGACTTCTCATTTAGAAACAGGATATTCTCTTTATTCAAGTTAAAAAAAATCCTTCAGAAAAGTTTATAGTTCTCTTCATATTGATCTTGCACGTGTGTAGGTTTTAGGTATTTTATAGTTATTTAAGGTTGTATGGCAATTGGGATCTTTTATGATATTTAAAAAAATGGGTTATTGCTGACATGTAATAAAGCTATTGATTCTATGTTGATCTTGAATTGGATTACCTTACTAAATGCTTTTATTAAATATAATGATTTTTCATTTGATTCTTTTGGATTTTCAAGATAGTCATATATTCCAGCTGATGTCTTTGCCAATTTTCATTTTGGTGTACACCTTTTTTTCTTATTTTGACCTGTTTTAAAGCTCTTTATCAGAAAAGTATTAGTCCTTTATCATATAGCTTGCAATGTTATTTTTGTTTTGTTTTGTTTTTTTAATTTGCTGTTTTTGTGGGAAACCTCTTGACCACCAGTAGGTAAAACTCTAGAATGGGCTGTTGGAATGCTTTAAAGTGGTCTTTACACTAGGAAAATTCTTTTTTTTTTTTTTTAAGATTTTATTTATTTATTCATGATAGTCACACAGAGAGAGAGAGAGAGGCTGAGACACAGGCAGGGCGAGAAGCAGGCTCCATGCAGGGAGCCCGACGTGGGACTCGATCCTGGGTCTCCAGGATCGCGCCCTGGGCCAAAGGCAGGCGCCAAACCACTGCGCCACCCAGGGATCCCTACACTAGGAAAATTCTAAGAGGGTTAGAATTCTTTAAACCAATTCCGGTGAATAAAACTATGAATTAAACAATGAGGAAAAAAGTCCACTTCTGGGTACAAATGGTGTTTGATTGTAAAATTCACAAACTCTTAATCTCATGTATCGTGATGTGTCATCTGAGTTAATGGAGTTGAATTTAAAGTTGGGGAGAGGGATCCCTGGGTGGCGCAGCGGTTTGGCGCCTGCCTTTGGCCCAGGGCGCGATCCTGGAGACCCGGGATCAAATCCCACATCGGGCTCCCGGTGCATGGAGCCTGCTTCTCCCTCTGCCTGTGTCTCTGCGCCTCTCTCTCTCTCTCTCTCTCTCTCTCTCTCTGTGACTATCATAAATAAATAAAAAATAAAAATAAAAATTAAAAAAAAAAAGTTGGGGAGAAGATAGGTGAATAAAATGATCAGGTTGAAAATCCATAATAGACTATGTAAGTATGTAAATAATATCTATATCTGATATTTATTTATTTATTTTTTTAAAAAAGATTTTATTTATTCATGACAGAGAGAGAGAGAGACAGGCAGAGGGAGAAGCAGGCTCTGTGCAGGGAGCCTGACGTGGGACTCGATCCCGGTCTCCAGGATCATACCCTGGGCTGAAGGTGGCACTAAACCGCTGGGTCACCAGGGCTGCCCTATATCTGATATTTAATCATACAATTAGAAGAAACTTTTTTTTGATTATTGTTATGCTTGGGGAAAAAGTAATTCTTTAGGAGCAATATCTCTTCATAGCTCTATTCTAAGGAGAAACCTTGACATGAATATTCTTGAGATTAACACTGAGAGAGAATTTGGCATAGTAGAAAGAATATGGGCTCCCATATGCTTGGCTCCCATTCCAGTTGTCAATTATTAGCATTATTAGATCTTTAGCTCATCAAGGCATATTCTTCTCTGTAGAATAAGTAAAAATAGTAGTTATTAATTTTCAGACTGTAGTATACCATATCAAATAACATCATCTACTGCTCAAAATTGATATTGCCTGGGATGCTTGGCTGGCTTAGTTGGTAAAGCATGTGATTCTTGATCTTGGGGTCATGAATTCAAGCCCCACATTGGGCACAGAGCTCACATTACAAAAAAATTCATTTTGTTATACAGCTCCATTACATGGTGCAAATATTTGATGAAAGAGAAAGCATGCCATAACTTACAGGTCTGAATTCATGTTTACTGCTGAACTGTCAGTTGTATGGATCCATTCAGATTAGGGGTTAGGAGAACCTAGAACCTAGGGTTAGGACCACTTAGAAACATGGTAGAAACATAGAATCCATGTTTTAAGAAGATCCCCAGGTGATTCATTTACACCTTAAAGTCTGAGAAGCAGTGATCTAATGGATAATATCTAAAAGATAGTGCTAACTTGAAGCTCAAAGGAGTCCAATTTAGTAGTTTTGACAAAGCAGAGTTGAGATGATAGAAACTATAGAAAATTAGGCAGGTAGTCACTTTGTGGTTCCAAATGATTCATTTATTCACTGTAGAACCCTCTCGACAAGCTGGGGCATATAAGGAACATCTTCTAGGAGAGAGGGTTGGCAAGATCCTGGTTGGGTATCTGGTCACTAGCTAAGGGCTTTGGCATCCAGAGGAACAGCTTGAGTTTCTGCAGGAATTAGCTTTGCTGTTCAATATGGGGGTCACTAGCCACATGTGACTATTAAAATTAAATAAGGGTAAAAATTTATTTCCCCAGTCATACTAGCCATATAGTCACATGTAGCTACTATATTGGATAGTGCAGATATGGAACATGTCCATCAGTGTACAAAGTGTCATTGGACCACACTGAGAATACCAAGATGTCTGCCTTAAAGGTTGTGTCAGATTGGCCAAGTATAGAAGGTAGGGAAAAAATCCACGACTGCTGGTCACACATGTGACCCCACCCCATTCCAGACCCTTTCCATTGCTGATAGCTGCTAATAAATTCCTTGTCCTGTTTAGGTTTGGATGTGCTTACAAGTGAAAGACATCAACTAAAAGGTACAGGAAGGCAGAGGCTGACAAGAATAACATTCTGGGAGCTGTAAGTGTTAAGGGATTTTCCAGACCTAAAAAAATTGCTGAGCATTGGGATGAGTAGGAATGATATGGGTATGGGATTGGGTAAATAATAGGAAGTGCTAAAAGGAACATTTAGCTGCTAGAAAAACAAGAAGAAATACTGAAAATGGAGTCAAATATTCAGGTTAATGTCGAACCAGTCACCAGCCTGATCACATCTTCACTAAAATTTTAAGTTTGGTCTATTGATGTGAAAAATATAGACACTTTTTTATGTTTAATGAGAATTAATGGGAAAGTAGAATTCACTTTGAGGTTCACTTTTCAGTCTTTTTCTCCCAGGGAGTACATCTATAGAAATGGCTATCCAAATTTTTTGTTTTGGGGACAGTGCCAGATAGTAAATTTGTGAACTCTCTTTCTCTCACTCTTGTTTATATCAGAAACATACATAAATATGTGATTGTAGTATAAACAGAAAAATTTTACTTATTTATTCATGAGAGACAAAGAGAGAGAGAGGCAGAGACACAGACAGAGGGAGAAGCAGGCTGTCTGCAGGAGCCTAATCCCGGACCCCGGGATCATGCCCTGAGTCAAAGGCAGACACTCAACTGCTGAGCCACCCAGGTGTCCCCAGAAATGTTCTTAATCTTCTGTTGCTCTTTCAGAGTTTTTTTTATTTCTTTCAGTTTGGTTGTATAATTGTTCTCTATAGACAAGTAGCTTTTGAGGAGAAAAGCCAATAGCCTTGTTTGTTGGTTTGCAATGAATGAATTTTTCTGAAATCCATGTTTCAGTATTTAAGCACTTTTTTTAAAAGTAGGCTCCATGCCCAGTGTGGGCTTGAACCCATGAACCTGAGATCAATAGTCAGATGCTCTACTGACTGAGCCAGCCAGGTGCCCTTTAAACACTTTCTCTTAGCAGTACCTTCCTGTACCATGTTGAAAGCAAGAAACATGTTAAACAGAGCATATTTTTCTTTTTTCTTTTTTTAAGATCTTATTCACCCATGCATGAGAGACAGAGAGAGAGAGAGGCACAGAGACACAGGCAGAGGGAGAAGCAGGCTCCACGCAGGGAGCCCAACATGGGACTCGATCCCGGGTCCCCAGGATTCCACCCTGGGCCGAAGGCAGCGCTAAACCGCCCAGCCACTGGGGCTGCCCCCCCCCCCCTTTTTAAAGATTTTATTTATTCATGAGAGACACACAAAGAGAGGCAGAGATATAGAGCCTCATGTGGGACTTGATCCCAGGACCCCAGGATCACGACCTGAGCCGAAGGCAGATTCTCAATCACTGAGCCACCTCGGTACCCCAGGTTCAATGTAATTAAAAGTATTGTTAAAAGTAGTTGAGGGAGGCAGAAGAGATGGCTATGTGCAAAGGATTCAATCTCTGTTTCTGGTTTGAAGATGGAGGAAAGAGGGACGCCTTAGTAGCTCAACTGATGGCTCAGTCAAGTAAGTGTCTGCCTTCTGCTCAGGTCATGATCCCAGAGTCCTGGGATTGAGCCTCCCATTGGGCTCCCTGTTTGGCAGGGAGCCTGCTTCTTCTTCCTCTTCCTGCTGTTCCCTCTGCTTGTGCTCTCTCTGTCAAATAAATAAATTTAAAAATCTTTTTAAAAAGGTGGAGGAAAGAGAACCATGAGCAAAGAAAGGCATGCAAGCATCCTGTAGAAGCTAGAAAAGGCAAGGGAAAGGATTCTCCCCTAGTACCTCCAGAAGGGATTGCCCAGTGAAAGCATATTGGATTTCTAACCTCTAGAAGTCTAAGATAAAAAGTTTGTGTTGCTTTTACCACAGTAATAGAAAACGAATACATCAGTACTCATTGTTTACATATGGCTTTATAGATAATATTCATAGCTAAGCCACATAGTAATACATTTCCTTTCTTACATAAATATTATTTTTCCTAGTGTTAGTAATTGCTTTAAGTTTTTTTAGAAGTAATTTACCTAAAGTTATTTGTTACTGTTTTCCTGGGTGAAGATACAGAGCTATTGTCAAGTTCAAATGTCAGCTCAGTTTCTGTGTGATCATAGGGAAGTTACATATACCCACATTTTTTTTTTAGATTTTATTTTATTTTTTTTAATTTTTATTTATTTGTGATAGTCACACAGAGAGAGAGAGAGAGAGAGAGAGAGAGGCAGAGACATAGGCAGAGGGAGAAGCAGGCTCCATGCACTGGGAGCCCGATGTGGGATTCGATCCCGGGTCTCCAGGATCGTGCCCTGGGCCAAAGGCAGGCGCTAAACTGCTGCGCCACCCAGGGATCCCTTTAGATTTTATTTTAATTTTAATTTTATTTTATTTTATTTTATTTGTTTATTTTTATTTTATTTATTTTATTTTATTTTATTTTTTATTTTATTTTTTTTTATTTTAAGTAATCTCTACACCGAACATGGGGCTGGAACTCATGGCCCCAAGATCGAGGATCACACGCCCTACTTATTGAGCCAGCCAAGTATCCTTACCCACATATTTTTTTTTTCACATTTTTAAAGAAAAGATTTTATTTATTTACTCATGAGAGACACGGAGAGGGAGAGAGGCAGAGACACAGGCAGAAGGGGAAGCAGGCTCCACACAGGGAGCCCGATGTGGGACTCGATCCCGGGTTTCCAGGATCACACCCTGGGGCCAAGGCAGGAGCGCTCAACCGCTGAGCCACCCAGGCATCCCCATACCACTGATCTAATTCAGATTTCTGTAGTTTTACTTTGTTATTCATTGTGTATATGTGTGTTTTTGTGTGAGTTCTGTGTAATTTTTTTTTTTTTGCATGTGTAGGTTCCTGTATCCATCACTGTAGTCAACATACTGAATAGTTTTATTTGTTTATTTATCTATCTATTTATTTAATTAATTTATTTTTTACTGAATAGTTTTAAAACCACAAGGACCCTAGTGTTGCTCTGTAGGCAACCTCATCCCCATTCCTGACAACCACTAATCTGTCTTCCCTTTCAAAAATTCTCTCACTTCAAAAATGTTATGTAAATGAGATCGTACAATATGTAACCTTTTGGGGTTGCCTTTTTTTCTCTCAGCATAACTTCCTGGAGATTCACTCAAGTTGTTGCATGTAATAATAGTTTGTTCCTTTTTATTTCTGAATACTATTCAATGATATGATTATATGTATCATTGTTTAAACATTTGCCTGTTGAAGAACATCTAGGTGGGACACCTGGGTGGCTCAGTAGTTAAGCGTCTGCCTTTGGCTCAGGATGTGATCCCAGAGTTCGGGATCGATTCCCACGTCGGGCTCCCTGCATGGAGCCTGCTTCTCCCTCTGCCTATATCTCTGCATCTCTGTATCTCTCATGAATAAATAAAATCTTAAAAAAAAAAAAAAGAAGGACATTTGGGCTATTCTAGTTTTGGGCTATTACAAATAAAGCTGCTATGGAAACAATAACAACAAAAACAAACCTACTACAAACATTTGTGTGTAAGTTTTATTTTTATTTATTTTTTTAAAAAGATTATATCTTGTGCCCATTTTCTAATTGGCTTATTTGATATTTTACTGTTGAGTTTTGAGAGATCTTTATATAGCCTTGGTACCAGTCCTTTGTTGAATATTTTCTTCTAGTCTGTAGCTTGTTTCTTTTTTTCATCCTTTCACCTGGGCTTTTTTAGAACAAAAGTTTCCCCTTCTTGATGGCAAGTCCCTTGCCATCTCTCAAAGATAACCACTTATGAGTTTGATATTTCTCTGACCAGTTTATACTCCTTAGCCTGTTGGTGTACTACAAGTTTATCACAGCAGAAGTAAAAATACTGCAGAAGTCCTGTGGAAGGCGAAGGTATATTAGCCTTAGGTCTAAAAATCTAATATTTCTTAGATTTTTTTTTTTTAAAGTTGAAAGCCCAGTTCAGCTCCCTATCAGAGATGGTTGTACATAAAAGTGCACAGAGATATTTGTTGAATGACTACTTGGTACCCAGCTACTTCTTTTTTTTTTTTTTTTTTTTAAGATTTTATTTATTCATGAGGGGGGGGGCAGAGACACAGGCAGAGGGAGAAGCAGGCTCCATGCAGGGAGCCCGATGTGGGACTCGATTCCGGGTCCCCAGGTTCATGCCAGGGACTGAAGGCAGAGTGCTAACCTGCTGAGCCATCCAGGCTGCCCTGGGTACTTCTGATTGAAGATTTTAGTGCCAGTATATTATTTTGAAATGATGTCTACATATCTTTTGGTTTAGGATTATGTCCTTTATCAATAAATAGACAGCTGTGTCAGAGTAAATGTTTTCTTAGAAGTAGTAAAACTGAGTGGCAGCTGGCTGGCTCAGTAGTTGAGTGTCTGCCTTTGGCTCACGTTGTGATCCTGGGGTCCTGGGATCGAGTCCAGTATGAGGCTCCCCGTAGGGAGCCTGCTTCTCTCTCTGCCTGTATCTCTGCCTCACTCTCTGTGAATCTCATGAATAAATAAATAAAATCTTAAAAAATAAAAAAAGTAGTAAAACTGAGTAGCAAACTTGAGTTTTCACGATTTAGTTCTAACTGCATATAGTACATTTAGCTGCCTTGGTTAATTGAGCCTTGTGAACAGGACAAACAGTAAGAGATATAGAAGCATTATAAATCCTGGTATAGGAAAATGAGTTGTAAATTCTGGAAAATAGGGTGATTCTGGTAAGGTCTGACTCTGGGTAAGGATCTGTTGAAACAAACAGCTCAACGTTCACAGGGTAGTACTGAAGGACCTGATCTCCATTGTAGCTGAAAATTCAGTTCTCTGGTGAGACCATTTTAGAGCAGCAGCAGTAGCTGCTGTTGCCACTGCTGCCTGAACTTTGTGGCTGTGTGAAGTGGCTAGAGCAGGAAATGATTCCATGGCACCAGGCGTGTATAGGGAAGGACTTGTTCTGGCTCTGGCCAAGTGGTTGCACAGGTTGAGGGTGTCACTTTAAACATACAAAGACCTGTTTGCTGGAGGAGGAGCAGCTTTCTGAGGATCAGGTGCGTATCTGAAGGGATGAGCTCATCCTTCTACCCAGACCTGATCTAGACGCTGAGTGAATGTTTTCCTAATTGCAAGTCCTGCAGCTGGGAGAAGCAGGAAATGATTGAAGCTTCAGGCAGTTTGTGAGTAGCAAAAAAATAGAAGCAATTTTGGAACTCTTTTGAAGCATGTAGCTATGAATATCAGGTTGAAGGTGACACACGTGGACAATCAGTCTTTAAGTTGAGGACTGCAGTAAAGTGGTGGGTTGAGGAAAGCTTTGGTAGTTCTAACTTTAATGATTCTTTTGGAGGTGACTTAATAATTTGTTTTTTATACTGTCTTGTTTGTTTGCTGCTTTGGGAAATAAGAATTTTGGGGGATTCTTTTTAATTTTCAGGGATGGGAATTTTTTTCTTTATGGCTTTTTTGAGCTTCGGTTGATGGGACTTATCCTACTTTATTTATTTATTTATTTATTTATTTATTTATTTATTTATTTATTTATTTATTTATTTTTATCTATTTATCTATCTATCTATTTATTTATTATCCTACTTTTGAAGTCCACTGTGCTGGCTTTCAGAGCCCTATGCATGATTCTATTCTATTTTTTTTTGTTGTTGTTGTTGGTTTGTTTTAATTTACCTAAACTATTTACTTTAAGGCTCTTTAAAAGGAAATTGGTTTAGAGGCATCTGGGGGCTTAGTTGGTTGAGCCTTGACTCTTAGCTTCTGCTTGGGTCATGGTCTTGGGGTCAAGGGATTGAGCCTGGCGTGTGTGTGTGTGTGTGTGTGTGTGTGTGTGTGTGTGTGTTTTGGGGAAGGAGGGGGGTGTCCTGCTCAGGAGGGAGTCTGCTTGAGAGTCTCTCTCCCTGTCTTTCTACCCCATCCTCTGTTCCTCTCCTTCAGTGCCGTGCACATGCATGCTTTCTGTCTCTCTAAATAAATAAATATAAAAAAATGAAATTGTTTAAAAAATATCCATTATTTATTTTTTATTAAACTTCTTATTATTTTGAGATAACTCTAGATTCATGTAGAGTTAGGAGAGATCTGTTATACTCTTTACCCAGTTTTCCTGAATCGTAATACCTGGCAAAACTATAGTACAATATAACCAGGATTTTTTTTTAAAGATTTTATGTATTTATTCATGAGACACAGAGAGAGAGAGGCAGAGGGAGAAGCAGATTCCATGCAGGGAGCCCGATGTGGGACTTGATCCCCGGTCTCCAGGATCAGGCCCTGGGCTGAAGGTGGCACTAAACCACTGAGTCACCCGGGCTGCCCCACAACCAGGATATCAGTAAAGGTACAAAATATTTTCATCACCACCGTATCCATCATGTTGTCCTTTATGGCTATACTCACTTCTTTGCACACCCCTTATTTAACCCCTGTCAACCACTAATCATAAAATCAGTTTTTAAGCAAGAAATTTTAAAAAACATTTTATTTATTTGAGAGAGAGATTGAGAAAGAGCTTGTGCACAAGTAGGAGGAGGGGCAGAAGGAGAGGGAGAAGCAGGCTCCCCACTGAGCAGGGGGCTGGACTTGGGGCTCAATCTCAGAATCCTGGGATCTTGAGCTGAGCAGTGGGCTTAATCCACTTAGCCACTCAGGCACCCCTTAAGCAAGGAATTTTATGTGCAATCTTAAGTAGTTCTGTGTTAGAAATCAACATAGTCTTAATGAAAAGAGCCCTGGACTGGGATAGAAGATTTTGGCTTATGGTAGCTCTTTGACCTTGGGCAAATAATTTTAATTTCCCCGTGGTTCAGTTTCCTTAAGCATAAACCGGCACAATGGTATAGTACTTTCTATCTAACCTATTTATAGGATTTTGAGAAATTGTAAAGTTTTTTTTTAAGAAAATATGTTCTATATAGATTATTATTAGCAGCAAGGATGATAGTTTTCAAATTAGAAAATATAAAGCGATTTGTAACCAGAAACTAGCCCAGGATGTTAAGAGTGAATATTTAAAGATGAATTTAAATCTTAAGCCTCAATTGAATTTCACAGTGCTGAATTAACTAATGATCTCAGAGCCAATGGTTAGTCTTTGAGAAATCATTAAAACCAAAGAGAGACAAATGTTCTGATATCTAAAAAGAGGAAAGTAGTTGGAAAACTGAAATGGATGTTAAATTCTAGAAAAATTATAAATGATTAAACAGATGAAATGGGGTAGTAAACAAAAGCAGTTGATGGGTGATTTTTCAAAAATTACTTCTATTTCTATTTTTTAATTCTGTTACTTCTATTTAGAAGTATGAGGTATTAGGTCTGGATTGTTCTAGTTATAATCCCACAGTTTCATAGTTTTTCATGATGCATTTGTGAATGTTATGTAGTAAAATATGGTTTGGCTAATTGATTAGGTGAATGTATAGACAATTGAATAACTGTACCCATTTAGATTCTTGGCTTCACCAGGAAAGTCTCTGATGGATTATTTTTGGACCTTAGATAGAATGACAATTGAAAAAAAAACATATTAATTATGTAAGTATTGCAAAACTTTAGGAGTAGTTAATATGACAAATGATGAATAAAGCCTAAAAAATTATAGCCACAGGGTGAAATTATAGGCCCAAACTGAAATTAAATTTAACAGAGATAATCCATATGTTTAAATTCAGAACCTCAAATGTATAAGAACAGGATAAGAAAAATCTGGTTGTAGTGGTAGTTAGTGTGAAAAATATCTGGAAGTTTTGGTTAATCACAAATGTAGCATGAATTTGCTATGAAACATGCTGCTAAAAACACCTTCAGCTATATTGCCAGAAGTTTACCCAGGTCACAAAAGTATTGATCCCAATATATTTTTGTACGAGTTGGAAGCACATTTTGCGTGTTTGTTTAAATGGACACTAAGTTGAGAGTATTCCAAGGAAGGCAGATAAGACTATAAATGAACTAAAAACCATTTATATAGGAAAGTGTTGGGAATTGGGGAAGATAGTGTTGATAAGTTTTAAAACTGTAAATGAAACATTCATAATCCCAACATCCACAATTAACCGCTCTTAGCTGTTCTTTTAGAAATAAAAAAATTTAGATAATGCTAAAGCCCTTCCTTATGCTCCTTCTCCCTACAAGGAACTCTATCTTATTCTTACCAAGGTAATATATGTGCATAGTTTCAAAAATTCAAATAGTAGTATATGCTTAGAAGGAAAAATAGCAGTTATCCCATCCCTAGAGGAAACCATATTCATATATCTTAAATATTTTTTTTCAAAGATTTTTATTTATTCATGAGAGACACACACAGAGAGAGGCTGAGAAACAGGCAGAGGGAGAAGCAACTCACCCAGGGAGCCCAATGTGGGACTTGATCCCAGGCCCCAGGATCATGCCCTGAGCCAAAGGCAGACGCCCACCCGCTGAGCCACCCAGGCATCCTGGTATTTCTAATGGAATAGTTACAACACTTGCTTTTAAAAATTACTAAGCCTGTATACAGTGTCATAGAAGATGAGCCTTTGGTTCTTTTAAATGCATAAATGTCTTTTCCCTTATATTCTCAATATGGCTATGTAATTTAGGGGGTTAAGTCATTATTTTTTATTTTACACAGATTACTGAACCTGAGCCATATAATGTACAGTGATTTTAAATATTTTCTTATACAACTTTTGATTTTCCTTAGGCATAATTAATTGCCTTGCTTTTCATATTTGTTCAGTTTTTAAAGTTCAGATTACTAAATCACTCCCAGATTCTCAGCCAGGACCATACAACTCTGCCCTATTTATTCAAATCCAATAGATTATCAATTTTTTTTTAATCCTTAGATATCTACTTTGTATATTCCTCTATATTCTGCTCTAGCCTGGGTTCGTTGTTAGATAGGCCTGGTTGCTCTGCAGCTCTCACCTGGGATTTCCTTTCACTGTCATTCCTGGGAATTCTGTTTTCTGAATTACATGTCATTTTCTTTCTTGGTTTACCCCCTCATTTTGGTGAAGTACATGCTCCAGCAGCTCTCTGGGAGTTAACATTTATAGGAATTAAATTTTTTGAAATATTGCATATATGAAAATGTTTTTATTCTACCCTCCATATTAAGTAATACTCCCTTTGGGAATAGAATTTTCTGTTGGACATCATTTTTTTCATTATTTTAAAGGTATTGCCATTTTCCTCTTGTATTACCTATGAAAAGTCTAATATGATTCTTTTTATTTTTACAAAAACAAATGGTATTTTATTAAGAAATAAAATATGTAATTTCTACTAAAATAGGCTGGGCGTTTGCAGTGCATACACTTACTTCAGAATTCTATAGAAAATGTAGTGTTTTGGGTTGCCTGGGTGGCTCAGCGGTTGAGGTCTGCCTTCTGCTCAGAGTGTGATCACATCAGTCCCAGGATGGAGTCTCAGATCAGCCTCCTTGCATGGAGCCTGCCTCTCTCTGTGTCTCCCATGGATTTTAAAATCTTAAAAAAGAAAAGAAAAGAAAAGAGAAGAAAAGAGAAGAAAAGATAGTGTTTTTATATGCACGAATTCCTTTTTTTTTTTTTTTAAGATTTTATTTACTTATTCATGAGAGAGGCAGACACAGGCAGAGGGGGAGAAGCAGGCTCCTTCTGGGGAGCCTGATGTGGGACTCTAACCCAGGACCCCCAGATCACGACCTGAGCCGAAGGCAGATGCTCAGCCACTTAGCCACTCAGGTGCCCTATGCACTAATCCTTTTTTTTAAGATTTTTAAATTTATTCATTCATGAGAGAGACACAGAGAAAGAGAGAATGAGGCAGAGACACAGGCAGAGGGAGAAGCAGGCTCCATGTAGGGAGCCTGAAGTGGGACCCAATCCCCGGTCTCCAGGATCATGCTCTGGGCTGAAGGTGGTGCTACATGCTGAGCCAGCTGGGCTGCCCCATCTGTGCACTAATTCTTATCAAGGAATTGGGATCCTACCACTGAAGGGCTCCATTCTTTTTTTTTTTTTTTTTTTTTTTTTCAGTAGACTCCATGCCCAGCATGGAGTCCAATGCAGGGCTGGAATTCTGAGATTAAGACCCCAGTTGAGATCAAGAGTCAGATGCTTAACGAACTGAACTACCCTGGCACCCTGCTCCATCATTCTTTTAAAAAAAAATTTTTTTTTTTTTGTTAAATATACCTAACATAAAGCTTACCATTTTAACCATTTAATTATACTCTTTTTTTAAAATTTTTATTTATTCATGATAGTCACACACACACACAGAGAGAGAGGCAGAGACTCAGGCAGAGGGAGAAGTAGGCTCCATGCACTGGGAGCCCGATGTGGGATTGATTCGATCCCGGGTCCCCAGGATCGCGCCCTGGGCCAAAGGCAGGCGCCAAACCCCTGTGCCACCCAGGAATCCTTAATTATACTCTTGAAGTATAATTCTGTGGCATTAAGTACGTTTACATTGTTGTGCAGCCTGATGCCATTCTGATTTAATTCCTTTGTTACCTTTTCTTCCTTCTCTCTAGAAACTTACAGAATTTTCTCTTTATTCCTAGTGTTCTACACTTTAGTATTATTTGTGCTGTAGTATGTTTTTAAATTCATTATGCTAAGGGCTCTGTGATTCCTTTAAAATTGAAAACTTAAGATCTTAAAATCTGGGATTTTTTTGTACTTTTTCTTCCATACTTTTCTGTTTTTTTTTTTTTTTGGAAAGCCTGGATTGATTCTTTGTCTTTTAATCTATTTTCTTTTTTCTGTCTTTATATTTTACTTTTTTTTTTTTTTAGAAAAAAATTTTTTTTTAAAGATTTTATTTTTTTATTCATGGGAGAGAGAGAGAGAGAGAGAGAGAGAAGCAGACTCCATGCAGGGAGCCCAACGTGAGACTCGATCCTGGGTCTCCAGGATCAGGCCCTGGGCTGAAGGCAGCGTTAAACCGCTGAGCCACCCGGGCTGCCCTATATTTTACTTTTTAGGAGATTTCCTTAAATTTGTCTTTCAAATTTTTCATTGAACTTTGTTATTATTTCTTGATTTAGAGATATAAAATTTTATCTAAGAAATACATTTTAGAATTTTAAGTCTTCTTATGTTCTCTGCATTGTCTGTTTCCTTTAAGCTCCTCCCTAACTCCATTTGAGTACCATCAGCTGTATGTATTTATAGGTGTTCTTTTGCGCTGATTAGTTTTCCCAGATGGAAGTCCTCCAGTTTCCTGCCAGGGGAGCTTGGAGTCTGAGTACCAATACTTTGGTGCTGAGAGGTAAGAGAGAGACTGGTGATCTCCCCATTTATTATATAGACTTCCACTTAGTCTCCTCATACTTTTTATTTTTTATTATTTTTTAAACTTTCATTTATTTATTCATGAGAGACACAGAGAGAAAGAGAGGCAGAGACACAGGCAGAGGGAGAAGCGGGCTCCATGCAGGGACTCGATCCCGGGTCTCCAGGATCACGCCCTGGGTTGAAGGCAGCGCTAAACCTCCGAGCCACCTGGGCTGCCTTTTTTTTTTTTTTTTAATTTTTATTTATTTATGATAGTCACAGAGAGAGAGAGAGAGAGGCAGAGACATAGGCAGAGGGAGAAGCAGGCTCCATGCACCGGGAGCCTGACGTGGGATTCGATCCCGGGTCTCCAGGATCGCGCCCTGGGCCAAAGGCAGGCGCCAAACCGCTGCGCCACCCAGGGATCCCTGGGCTGCCTTTTTTAAAAAGATTTTATTCATCCAATCATGAGATACACACAGAGAGAGGCAGAGACACAGGCAGGGAGAGAAGCAGGCTCCACACAGGGAGCCTGATGTGGGGGCTCAATTCCCGGATCCAGGGATCATGCCCTGAGCCAAAGGCAGACGCTCAACCACTGAGCCACCCAGACGTCCCTAAAGATTGGACTTTATATTGAATTAAAAACATCCCTAATTGTAGTAAGGCATCTTACCCTGGTTAGCTGCTGTGCCTGGTGTCCCCTATCACACACCCTCTGGCTTATACTTCAGAAAGTAAGATATAGGGAGGAGGCATTTGCCTGGCTGTATAGGATTGAAAGAGAGAATTTGACGCATTTACTGCTTAAACACAGTTTAAATTGCTTTTCCATTTTTGAATTCCATCCCACATTCCATCCTGCAAAGGGTTCCAATTCCTGAGCCTTTCCTGGGTTCTGTAGTAGGAGTATGTATGCTTTTGTTTGCCAACATTTACCCTCTGGTTCTTTCTCTGGTATGTTAATCAATTACCACACATTTATCTGCTTCCCAGCTTCTAAAATTTTGTGTAAATTCTACCCCTGCAGTCATTTACTTTCTCAGTTTCTTTGTCCATGTGGATTTTTATCTTTTGTATTCCTTTTTTAGTGGAGAATTAAATTAGGAGGGAGTAGAGGTAAATTGTTTAATTCACATATTTAAATAGAAATGCAATCCATTTCTTAGAGTTTTGTATATGTATTCACAACTAATATATAGTAGTGCTCTATGTGTTTTAAATTTTAACATAAATGAGGGCACCTGGCTGGCTCAGTCATCGCACAACTCTTGATATTGGGTCATGCCCCATGTTAGGTGTAGAGATTACTTAAAAATAGAATATTTAAAAATAAAAAATAAAAATTATACATATATTGGGATACCTTGCTGTCTCAGTCAGTAGGGCATGCAACTCTTGTTCTTGGGATTGTGAGTTCAAGCCCCAGGTTTGGTGTAGAGATTACTTAAAAAAAAAAGAAACCTTAGAATTTTTACATAAGTGGAATATTTTAGGGGTAATTTTGTATTTTTTCCTCACTACTATGTTGTGATCTAATGTTTAAATAAATAGATCTAGTTTATCTATTTTGAATGATAACATAGCAATAAATCTTATTATAGTACATTGTATTTATTACACATTGTATAGTACATTATGTAGTACATTGTATTTATTAATTACCCTTTGAGCATTTAATTTGTTTTTCTTTTTCTCTATTTAATAAAGATACATGTGTGAGAATTTTTTTCTTTATCTTTTTTTGAGAATTTTTCTAAGCTACAATGAGAAGTAAAATTTCTAGGTGTATTAGTTATCTATTGCTATGTAACAAATTACCTCAAAATTTAGTGACTTACTTAAAGCAACAAATATTTGTTATCTCAGTTTCATGTGTGCTACCCTATGACCCAGTAATTCCACTACTGGGGATTTACCTCAAAAGATACAAATGTAATGATCCAAAAGGGCACTTGCACCCCAGTGTTTATAGCGGCAGTGTCCACGATAGCCAAACTATGGAAAGAGCCCAGATGTCCATCGAGAGATGAATGGGTATTACAAAGATATGCTAAATATGTATAATGGAATACTACTCAGCCATCAAAAAAGTGCAGTCTTGTCATTTGCAACAAGGTGCATGGAACTAGAGGGTATTATGCTAAGCGACATAAGTCAATCAGAGAAATAATTATTATATGATCTCATATGTGAAATTTAAGAAACAAAACAAGATCATAGAGAAAGGAAGGAAAAAATAAAACAATATGAAATTAGAAAGGGAGACAAACCATAAGAGACTCTCTTAATCATAGAAAACAAACTGAGGATTCCTGGAGGGGACGGGGTAGGGGGATGATGGGATAACTGGGTCATGGGCATTAAGGAGGGCACTCGATGGAATGAGTACTGGGTATTATATAAGACTGATGAATCACTGAACTCTGCCTCTGAAACTAATAATACACTATATGTTAATTGAAAAAAAGGTTCATTTATTTGAATGTGAAAAAAAATAAAGTTCTTAAGTTTTGATTACAAAAAAAAAAAAAAAAACCCAACGGAATCAAGATGTGTCTCCCATAGGTTGCAGTCAGGTTGTTAGCTAGAGTTTCGGTTTCATCTGAAGATTTAACTGGGGGAGGATCTGCTTCCAAGTTCTCGTATGTGGTTATTGGGAGGATTTAGTTCTTCATGGGTTGATTGACTGAGGGCCTTAGTTCCTTGCTGGTTTGTTGGCTGGAGGCCTTTTTCAGTTCCTTGTCCTGTGGGATTCACCACAGAGCAGTTTAAAACACCACAACTGGCTTCCATGACAGTGAAGAAGCCAGAGGCCAGAGTCTGTAACCTAATCTAGGAAATGACATTCTAACACTTTTGCCATTTTTTGTTTATTAGAAGTAAATCATCAGGTCCAGCCTGTATTCAAAGAGTGGGGCTTAAAAAAAAAAAACACAAAGAGGGGCTTATGGGCATGAATAAATTTGTGTACCACACTGAGTCATAGTTGCACTAGAATATTTAGCCTGAAAGAGGTGATTAAAGGAACATATGAGTTTTGTCTTACATATTTGGAAGGCTTATGTTATGTAAAGAGAGTATATCTACTTGATTTTGGATCAGAGATTGAACTAAGGATGATGGGTGTAAAATAAGATCTGCTGCCATGGGGTGTCTGGGTGAGTCAGTTGGTTGAACATCTGACTCTTAGTTTCAGCTCAGGTCATGATCTCATAGATTGTGAGATCAAGCCCTGTGTGGGGCTCCCTAGTCAGCAGGAAGTCTTTTTGAAGATTCTCTCCCTCTGTTCCTGCCCACTTTGCATGCACGTGTGCACTCTCTGAAATGAATAAATAAATCTGGGCAGCCTGGGTGGCTCAGCGATTTAGCATTCTGCCTTCAGCCTAGGGCGTGCGTGATCCTGGAGTCCCGGGATTGAGTCCCACATCGGGCTCCCTGCATGAAGCCTATTCCTCCCTCTGCCTGTGTCTCTGCCTCTCTCTCTCTCTCTCTCTCTCTATCTCTCAAGAATTAATAAATAAAATCTTAAAAAATAATAAATCTTTAAAAAATAAAATTTGCTGCCATATGGGATAATGTGCTCTCTGTAGTTGAACATATTCTGGCAGAGGCTGAGTGACTTGTAAAAAAGGTTATAAAAAGGATTCTTGCCTTGGGTTAGAAAATTAAGTATGTGGTCTCCATTTTTTTATTTTTTAAGATTTATCTATCTATTTATGAGAGAGACAGTGAGAGAGAGGGGCAGAGACATAGGTAGAGGGAGAAGCAGGCTCCCCACAGGGAGCCCATTGCAGGACTGTATACTGGATCCCCGGATCACACTCTGAGCTGAAGGCAGAGGCTCAACCCCTGAGCTACCCAGGTATCCCAAGTACGTACTCTCTAAAGAGTCTTTCTACTCTAAGATTCTATAATTATAAGTGAATGAGTTTTAAACTGTTAGTATTTGAATTGTCTATTGGTTACTGATCAGGGACAAGTGTATAAATGTACATGAGTATTTGCACATATGGGATTTCATTTAGAAGACCCAGGTTAAGGGATCCCTGGGGGGCGCAGCGGTTTAGCGCCTGCCTTTGGCCCAGGGCGTGATCCTGGAGACCCGGGATCGAATCCCACGTCGCGCTCCCGGTGCATGGAGCCTGCTTCTCCCTCTGCCTATGTCTCTACCTCTCTCTCTCTCTCTCTCACTGTGTGCCTATCATAAATAAATAAAATAAAATAAAAAAATAAAAAAAAAGAATACCCAGGTTAAGAGGAGAACTATAAATTTATACCTTTATTACTGAAAAAAAAATCAGTATTCATATCCTATTTTTACTTTATATTTTTTTGGCTACCCTAGAATGTTTACTAATACAATTCTTATTATATAGTGTTAGAAATGACTCAGTTTTTTTCTTCCAACAAAAATATCTTTATTGTGGGGGATCCCTGGGTGGCTCAGCGGTTTGGTGCCTGCCTTCAGCCCAGGGCGTGGTCTTGGAGTCCTGGGATCGAGTCCCACATCAGGCTCCCTGCATGGAGCCTGCTTCTCCCTCTGCCTGTGTCTCTGCCTCTCTCTCTTTCTCTCTCTCTCTTTGTCTCTCATGAAAGCATAAATAAAATCTTTAAAATATATATTTTTATTGTAAAAAATAGAAAATACAAATAAGGAAAAAATAAACATTTTATGTGTTTTGTTAAAAGGCACTTTATTTAATATGTTAATTTATTAACATTGAACTCAAAACAGCACTGTAACTTACGCCTGAATGAATGTATATAACTGTATTTTCTCCAGAAGGCACATCACAGCCTTCTTGTACTTAGAAACACTGGACAGCACTTTAGCTCTATACTTGGGGGGTCATTTTAAACAGTTAAATAACCAATCAAAAGCATAAAAATATGAAAAATGTGGCACTAAGCATACCACAAAAAGGAATTTTTTTATACTATGAAAGCTGAAACAAGCAAGCCAAGCAATGCCTAGTTTGACCTTGGTTGGGAATGTGTACATCAGGCAACTAAAAATTTTTACCATTCTGTACATTCACATGTCTGTGATTGACCAAAGAAGTGCTGCAAATACTGATTTTGGGGTTACAAATATATTTTGATGAGTAGGCAAATTTGCACATATGGAACCCATGAATAATGAGGATTGATCCTGTGTGTGTGGATGTGTATGTGTGTATATGTAGTGGCTTTTGTTTTCCATTTTGTTTAATTTTATGAGAATGAAATAATTTTTGAAAGTACTCTTATAATTTGTTCCTCTCACCCAACATCCTAATCATTCATTCAACAAGTTTTTTTTTTTTTCAATAAGTATTTCTGTTTTGCCCATTATGTATCCACATAGTGTCCTAGACTCTGGAAATGCCCTAGCAAACAAGATTGACAAAGTGCCTTAGGAAGCTTATAGTTAAGTACAACAATAAAATAAAGCAAGGTAAAGAGATAGAATGGCAAGTGATAATTTTAGTTTAAAAAAATTTATTTTTTCATTGAAGTGGTATAGTTGAAACAGGTTATAATTTTGTATGAAGGGAAGTCCCTTTGAAGAGGATAACATTTAAGTAGAGACCTAAATGAAATGAAGGTTCAGAGTATACAAAGAGCTAGGGAATAGACATTCAGTGTAGAGAGAGAGATTAGCAAGTGAAGAAGCCTTGATATGGGAAGTTGCTTGGAATCTGAAAAATGAAGGGCAAAGAACATTAAGAGAAGTTGAAGGTAGATCATTAGAGATTTAAGATAAGGAATCTAGATTTTATTCAGAATGTAGTGGGAAGATATTGGGATGTTTTATGTGCAGTAATGACATTAATTTATTAAAGATTATTCTGGTTGTTGTGTGGAGTGATTGGCTATAATGAAAACAAGGAGATCAAATAGGCTATTGTAGTGTTCTAGGCAGTAGATATAAGTGGCTTTGTTCTAGGATGGTAACAGTGGAGGTGGTGAGAGGGTTCTTTTTGATAGTACCCCCATAAGATTTGCTGATGGATTGATGAGGTCTTAAGGAAAGAAGAAGTCAAACATGGTTCCAACTTTGGCTAGAACAAGTGAGTGAATAATAAGTAGTACTATTTACTAAGATAGGGAAGAGTGTGGAGGAGCTGACTGGTTGTATTTGATGAGAATTAAGTTTTTTTCTTTTGGACATGTTAGATTTGAGGTACCTAGTAGACAACCAAGTGGTAATGTTTAATAATAGGAAGTGGAATGTATAAGTCTGGACCTCAAGGGAAGAGAATGGGTCTGGAGATAAAAAGTATGTTTATGTCAGTAAATATTCATCTACAGCATATTTTTTTCATGGTTGAATCATGCTCCTGTCAGCAAGCCTTCTTGCTCAACTATAGACCCCAAAAGTAAAAACCAGAAAGAGGGATCCCTGGGTGGCTCAGCGGTTTAGCGCCTGCCTTTGGCCCAGGGCGTGATCCTGGAGTCTCAGGATGGAGTCCCACATCAGGCCCCTTGCATGGAGCCTGCTTCTCCCTCTGCCTGTGTCTCTGCCTCTCTCTCTCATTCATGAATGAATAAGTAAAATCTTAAAAAAAAAAACAACAACAAAGAGACAAGACCACTTAACTCATATTCTAACTAAAACCTATAATGTTGGTTTCTTATAGCACTTTTCTTAATGCATGGACAGAGACATTTGCAATGACTGGAACCTTTCAACTGGCAGACCAGAAAAGCCCTGATAGCAACAGAATGCCTAGAAGACAACATCCCACCACATCCCCTTCCCTGCCCCTGATCACTGCTGAACACATACTGACCCCCATCCATGATTATGTGCTCTCTTGTGCTACCTCCCTGAACCTCTCGCTGTAGAGCCCCAGGTGTCCCATCTTGCTGGCAGAGGTCAGTTGGTAAGGCTTGAGGCTGCTGCCTCCCCTAGCTGCCAGCACCTGAAGTAAATCTCTCACTTTCTCTTTTCCAAACCCTCATCTCTTGAGTTACTGGCTTCTCTTGGGATGAGTTTATCCAAGTTTGTTCAGCAGCGGTGTTGGCAAACCCATTGAAAACTGTGCTTTCAATATGTCCAGCCTGCTTGGGGTTCCTCACATTGGAGCATTTGGCCACTGCGGCACTCTAGAGCTTACCTGTTTATTCCCTGAATTAGTAACTATGACAGATCATTCTGTAACATTCTATTTTGTTGATATGCGTTGTATTTTGTGATGAATAATTTTGTAAATCCATATTTTAAATTAATTCCTGTAGGGTATTTGCAATGTAGTTTTGACGTTAGTGAGAACTAGCTCAATTTGCACAAGTTAGGGGCCTTGTCCTTCACAAGGCTTTCTGCATTTGAGATGCCAACCACAAGTTCGGGAATCTCCAGGGCATTTGTATTTCTGACCGAATTCAGGAGTTCTGAGCCCCTCAGGTTTGATAATTCACTAGAACAACTTACAGAACTCAGGAAAGTGCTATACTTGTGATTACTGTTTTATCATAGCAAAAGGTTACAAATTTGAACCAGAGAAAGGGGAGGGATACATAGGGCAAGGTCTAGGAGGCTCCCAAAAGCAAAGCTTCTGTGTCCTTAGTATGTATCATCCTCCCAGCACATCGATGTGTACTACCAACCAGAGAAGCTCACCAACTCTGTGTTCAGATTTTTTATTGGGGTTTCATTATGTAGATAGGAGTGATTGAATCACTGGCCATATGATGAACTCTGTCTTCAGCATCTTTCTATTCTCCAGAGGTCAGGCTAATACGTAGCTCAGTGCCCCAATCCTTTAATCACATACATGGTTGGTCTTTCTAGCATGGGCAGCCCCCATCTTGAAACTAGGGGCCCAGTATCAGTTACCTAGTTAGCATAAACCGAGTGCGGCTAGAGGAGCCAGCTTGAATAACACAGACACTCCTATCATTTGGGAAACTAAAAAGGTTTAGAGGCGTACCTCCCAGGAACCAGGCACAAAGACCAGTCAAATTATTTATTATACAATAGTGTTAAAACACAATTCAGCTATTACTTCCTCTGGAAAGCCTTCCCAAGGGATTTTGTTCACATCTGTGTTAGTTTTTCTTTTTCTCTTACTAGATTTTGAAAGTCCCTTGACTTTGTATCTCTAATATTACACTATATCTGGCTTACAGTAGTAGGTAGACTCAGTAAGTATTTAATGAATTAAAATATTTAAGATATAGTTCATGAGGAGATGAGAAGTTCAGTGTAGAATTCTCTTGTTAGAGTTTTAAAGTTCAAATAGGATCAATAGCTTTACTTCATTCCTTCATACTCCATTCATCATCATTTGCTCTCCTTTAATATTTTTATACCTTTTTTATGTGGACATCAAATTTGCAAAAGAAATAAAAAAGTAGATTTTGCTTTTTATTTATTTATTTTTTTAATTTTTTTAAAAATTTATTTATTTATGATAGTCATACAGAGAGAGAGAGAGAGGCAGAGACACAGGCAGAGGGAGAAGCAGGCTCCATGCACCGGGAGCCCGACGTGGGATTCGATCCCGGGTCTCCAGGATCGCGCCCTGGGCCAAAGGCAGGCGCCAAACCGCTGCGCCACCCAGAGATCCCGAGATTTTGCTTTTTAAAATAATTTATCAACAGTATTTAAAGAGCAACCTTTTCTAATGCATTTAAAATATGCTAGAATTTGGGATCCCTGAGTGGCTCAGCATTTTAGCGCCTGCCTTTAGCCTTTAGCCTGGAGTCTCGGGATCGAGTCCCACATCGGGCTCCCTGTATAGAGCCTGCTTCTCCCTCTGCCTGTGTCTCTGCCTCTTTCTCACTGTGTCTCTCATGAATAAATAAATAAAATAAAAAAAAATACCAGAATTCTACTTATACAATTTATAGGGACTACATTATCATACAATGCAAGTATTATCATGCGGAACCTAGAGAATCTGTTTCCTTTTTCTGATCTTAAGGGTGAATAAATTCTAATGTCCTCTAATATGTCCTTTCTGTGCATAGGTACAGAGTACTTAAAAAATGTAATAATAAAAAAGTTTTAAAAATGTAATAATATTTCCTAAACAAGTTTCTGTATTAAGATTAAATATAAATATATATATTATTTTATCCAAAATGTGTTTATTGGGATAGTTTTCCACTCCTCTTGATTCAGAGTGCTTTTAGTGCTGCTTCCCACCTTGAAGGAGCATCCTTCTGTAAGCCTTGCTTTTCCTCCTGTAGACTAACCAAGGACAGTGGAGAAGCCAACACACAAAACTACTGTTTGTGCATGGCTGAAGATGGTACTGATTTTGTAGCATCCTGGACACTTCACATCTATGAGGTAGGAATTGGGACTCTGATTCAGGTGCTTCTTGTGGTTACTCCTCCTCCGGGGATGGGTGGAAGAGGTCATTCGTGAGGGGCATGTTCTCATGGGGAGGTCATTACCACTGGAAAGCAAAAAAATATATTTGTAATGTCTTTATAATCTTTAGGCTACCTCTGAGACAGCATTTCACTGGCATGTATCCTTTTTCGAGTAGGAAATACACTAGAAATTATTTGCATGAGATTTATTTTTCCTCTGTTACATAATTTTTCATTTGCATGAGATTTTAAAAAACTCACTACTGGGGGGGAATCCCTGGGTGGCTCAGCGGTTTGGCACCTGCCTTCCGCCCAGGGCATGATCCTGGAGTCCTGGGACCAAGTCCCGCGTCAGGCTCCCTTGAATGGAGCCTGCTTCTGCCTCTCTGTCTCTGTCTGTCTGTCTCTCTCTGTGTCTCTCATTAATGAATAAATAAAATCTAAAAAAAAAACAACAGCAGCAACTCACTACTGACTTTAAGTTCCTATCCTTTTCATAAACTTTAAAACAGGTTTTGTGTTTTAGATTTACAGAAAATTGAGATGATAGTACAAAGAGTTATAAATAATTCCTCATCCAGTTTTCATTATCATTAACATCTTAGAGCAGATTTATTGCAGTTAATCAATATTGATACATTATTATTAACCACTTCAAATTTCCTCAGCTTTTATCTAATGTCTTTTCTTTGTCCCAGGGTCCCATCCAAGATACCACATTAATTTAGTAGTCATGTCTCCTTAGGCTCTGCTTGGCTGTCACAGCTTTTGAGACTTTCCTTGTTTTTGATGACCTTGATAGTTTTGAGGAGTATTAGTCAAGCGTTTTTAGGATGCTCCTTTATTGGAATTTGTCTGATGTTGTTCTTATAATTAGACTGGGGTTGTGGGTTTTTGGGTGCGTTAATCTTAAAAATAAAAGTTTTACCAGCAAACCATTTATTTTACCAGGAAAAGTAGGTTTTTGGGAATAACAGACAAGTGCAATTTCGGCCCGTGGAAGCTATGGCAAAGCCACAGGCAAATCCCAAAAACAAAGGAGAGGAACATTATTTTATGGAGAAAGAGGAAGTTGGGAGGGGTTGTTTTGAACAAAAATCCATTGGAGAAAAGCAAGAATGTAAGGTAATTTTTCATTGGCTGAGTTGCAGAGTTACTAGATTTTTAAAATATGAGATGCAGTGTACATCTTTTTTCTGTTGGGACCTGTAGTTGATGATTCTTTTGTTGGATCTGTAATGGACAGTTTCTCCTGTAAGTGATACTGAGTAGTACAGCTCCCCCTTCCAGCCTCCCTTTCTAGCATCCAGAGTCCATTTTAGTGAGTCCATTTTAGGTGGAAGATCATAGAGATACAGTGCTATTTCTCATCATATCATATCAACGGTATATATTATCAACATGATTTATCATTGTTATTAATGACCTTCTCTGCTAAAGTTAGTCTCCCCCCTGCCTTCTTCTGTGCTGTACTTTTTTTTTTTTTTTTTGAGAGAGAGATTACCCCCCCCCCCCAAAAAAAAAAAAACCCAGAAAGGAATAAAAGAAATACTGATGGCTGTAATTTGATGGTTTTTATGCTGGGGGGAGGCCAGTGGGTAGCTCATCAACAGTTTCCTTCTGATATACACACACACATACATACACATTTCACTTCTCTTCCCAAACTGTGGAATGGTCATATGTCTAAAGGTTAATTCCACTTTAAAAAAAAAGATAAGTGCTATAGTACATCATACATAGGACAAAATGTTTTCAGAGTTATTGTAAATAAAGCATTTGCTTTTCTTTTTTTTTTTTAATTTTTATTTATGATAGTCACACACACAGAGAGAGAAAGGCAGAGACACAGGCAGAGGGAGAAGCAGGCTCCATGCACCTGGAGCCCGACGTGGGACTCGATCCTGGGTCTCCAGGATCTCACCCTGGGCCAAAGGCAGGTGCTAAACCACTGCGCCACCCAGGGATCCCACATTTGCTTTTCTTAAAACAAAACAAAACAAAAAAAGAGTGAGAGTGTGGGGGAGGGAGAGAGAGAGAGAGAGAAAGAGAGAGAGAATCTTTTGTACTTTTTTGTTTTTTAAGAGAGCAAGAGTTGGGGGGGAGAGAGAGAATCTTAAGCAGGCTCCTCATCTAGTGCCAAGCGTGACATGAGGCTTGATCTCATGACCCTGAGATTATAAACTTAGCTGAATCAGAAGTCAGATGCTTAGTTTATTGAACCACCCATGGGTGCCCCTCCATACTGTACTTTTTGGAGAGAGGTCTCCATACACTTAAGGAGTGGGCTTTATGGTCCCCATCCTTGCAGGTAGAGTATCTATATAAATTTATCTGGAATTCTTCTGCAAGGGAAATTTGTTCTCTCTTTAATCATATCCTTATTATCAGTATGAACTCATAGATATTTATTTTATTTATTACTTAGGTCATAATCAGATTTGGCTGTTGGGAGCTCATTTGGTTTGTCTCCTGTGTCCCTTTGAGATATCTCTGTCAATTTAGGATTTTTGTTTTGTTTTTAGCATTTCCTTAGTTTCTGACATTGCAAGATGCTCAGGCTCATCGTGTGCGTTTCCTGTTCCAGTCCTGAATTTAGCCATTTCTCCAAGAAACCTGGGTTTCTTTTGTTGGGAGCGGTATTAGAAACAAAGATCTTGTCTCTAGATGTGCTTGTTAGAACTGGGGTGTCATTGATTCTAAGAAGTCTTAGCTGACAGAGTAAATATTTGTGTATATGCATATATACATATCTATAAATATTTCTAGATGTAACATCTGTATTTTTATTAAGCTGAACACAGGTTCAGGGGCACCTGGGTGGCTCAGTTGGTTAAATGTCTTCTGCCCAGGTCATAATCCAGGGTCCTGGGATCAGGTCCCACACTGGGCTCTTTGCTTGGCAGGGAACCTGCTTCTCACTCTGTGTCTGCCTGCTGCTCCCCCTGCTTGTGCTCTCTCTCTCTCTCTCTCTGTGTCAAATAAATAAATAAAATCTTTAAAAAAATAAATGCAAGTTCATATTCTTTTTTTTTGTCAAAGATTTTATTTATTTACTCATGAGAGACAGAAAGAGAGAGACAGAGACACAGGCAGAGGGAGAAGGAGGCTCCATGCAGGGAGCCCGATATAGGACTCGATCCTGGGTCTCCAGGATCCCACCCTGGGCTGAAGGCAACGCTAAACCGCTGAGCTACCCGGGCTGCCCGCAAGTTCATATTCTAACTCTAACCCGTTACCACATGGATCATTTTAGCCTTTTTTTCCTGCTTATGTGTAATCTCCTATTCCAAAAGTAAGAAACTTTCTACCATCCACCATTCAGTTACCTAATTGTTCAGGTCCAATAGACACAAAGGTTTCAGAATTGTTAACCTGTACACCTGTGGGAAACTGCTTTATTAGAGTATGGTGCTTGTGTGCAGTTCACTGTGCTTTTAGCTTACAGATTTGGTAATTTCCAAAGCTATGTAGGTCAGTACCTTTATCCACTATCCTCTTCAATGAGATTGTTTCATAATTTTGTATATTTTTATTATGGCAAATTTCAAACGTACAAAAATAAGGAGGACAGTGTAATGAACCACATGTACCCATTACTAGCTTCATGAAAATTATTAAATACATAGTCGTGTTTTATCTATACTCCTTCCTTACTCCCCCTAGTCAATTTGTGATTATTTTGAAGTAAATCCTGTGGTTACTTTGAAGCAAATCCTATATGTATTTTTTTCCTCTGTAAATATTCCCAAATGAGACTTACATAATTTAACCATTTCCCTATTGACAGTTTTTATTTATTACAGACAGTGCAACTATAAATATTTACTTACATTTATCTTTGTAAACTAGATAAATATCTAGAATCTGGATTGTTGAAACAAAGATATAAATATGTAAAATTGAGAAATACTGCTAAATTTATTTTAATACTACCAAGAGTACATGAGAATTTATTCTCTGTTTCCTCACCTATATTGATTTTATCCAACTTTTAAATATTTGGTGTTCCAAGATCTGAAAAATCATTTGTATCTTTCTTTTGCATTTCTCTCTCCTTCTTTAAAAAGGGTTTGTTTATTTATTCGTGAGAGACACAGAAGGAGAGGCAGAGACACAGGCAGAGGGAGAAGCAGGCTCCATGCAGGGAGCTCAATGTGGACTCGACCCCAGGACCCCAGGTTGATGACCTGAGCCAAAGGCATACCTTCAACCACTGACCCACCCACGTGTCCCACATTTCTTTTTTTTTTTTCCACATTTCTTTAATTATGAATGGATAGGACATTTTTCCTATCTTCAGTGGTCAACTGTTTTTTTCTTTCTGTGAGCTGTACATTTAAATTCTTTGCTTAAGAAAAGTAAATAAATTGTCACAAAGATCCAGCTTCCTTTCCTAAACCATTAATACTGTGCTGTCATATCTTCCTTTTTCCTTGTTCCCATTTCAGATCACCAACTGAGGAGTGGTATTTATATTTCTTCAATGAAGGTAAACACTTGCCCATTTTTTTCCTTCTGCCCTCTTTTCACCCGCCAGAGGTTACAGTCAGATTATTTATCAAACAGATGGTTTTAAGTCAGATTCTGAAGGAGTTCTCTATGGAAATATGCCCTAGAAGCCACAGGAAGGATTTCTATAGACGTCTGGGGGAATGTTTGTAATTGTTTAGCAAAGAGTATGGCACAGTGAGTATCACTTCAGCCTGCTTTGTTCATCTGTTCTGTCTTTCCATACAAACACAAGACATGCACTCTGACTTTTACTGCTGTGCCCTTTTGAAGGCATTTTCAGCCTTTTTCTTTTTTTTTTGTCAGAGTGAGTTATCTGTCTCCATTTACTTTGGATATAAGTATAATCAATAGTGTTATCGTTGGTTTCTTGATTTAAGGAAATGGTGATTGCAATCTGTCCTGAATGAAATGACAATGTCAGAGTGTAAGAATGTACTGACAGACTGCTTTTCTTTTCTTATGTATTCTTTAACAACAACTGTTCAAAATCTCATGTACGTCGAAGTTGTTTGCCAAGCATTTGAAGCCATCTAGTTTTACCAGGTGGCAGCTGCTGTTGTTTATTGGGACCTAGTTTAAACCACAGACATGAAATAAAGAGTGTCCTTGTTTTTAAAAAGAGAAACTGTGATTTCTTGAAAAACAGCTTTATTGAGATATAATTCACATACCAGACAAGTCTCTCACTTTAAGTGTACAATTCAGTGGTTTTTAATATATTCACTGAGTTGAACAACCATCATCACAATCAATTTTAGAATATTTTTATCACCCTCAAAAGAAATGCTATGCCTATTCTGGACATTTCATACAATTAGAATCATGCAATAGGTGGTCTTTTGTGATTGGCTTTTTCCACTTAGCGTACTTTAAGTTATATATATTATACATATTATAGCATATATTGACACTTCATTCTAATGTTAATACTCTTCCATTGTATGAATATACCATAATTTATCCATTCATTAGTTGATACATACTTGGGTTGCTTCCACGTTTTGGCTATTAAGAATAAAGCTGTTATGCACATTTGTGTACAAGTTTTTGAATGAACACATGTTTTCATTTCTCTTGGGTATATGATTAGGAGTAGAATTGCTGGGTCATATTGTAATTCTATGTTTAATCTTTTGAGGTATCGGCCAGACTGTTTTCTAAGGTAGCTGCACCATTTTACATTTCTACCATAAGTGTAGGTTTCAGATTTCTTCATATTCTTGCCAACGTTCATTATTATCTATCTTTTTGATTATAGCCATCTTAGCGAATGTGAAAACGTATCTAATTGTGATTTTGATTATTTAAAAACATTTATTTTTTTGAGAGAGAATGTCTGCACATGAGTGGGGGGGGAAGGGCAGAGGTAGGGAGAGGGAGAAAATCTCAAGCAGCCTCCCCACTGAGCATGGTGCCCCACACAGGGCATGATCTCATGACCCCTGAGATCATGAACTGACCCAAACCAAGAGTTGGACTTAACCAACTGAGCCACCCAGATGCCCAGTGATTTTTATTTTGTTTTTATTTAACTTGTGTTTAAAAATTACTATTATTAAAATTTGTTTTAAAAAATACTTTTGAGTATATTTAAAATTATTATTTATTATTAAAAATAGTTTATTTTTTAGAGCAGTTTTAGATTTTTAAAAAAGATTTATTTATTTATTTATTCATGAGAGACAGACAGAGAGAGGCAGAGACATAGGCAGAGGGAGAAACAGGCTCCCTGCAGGGAGCCCGATGTGGGACTCGATCCCAGGACCCCAGGATCATGAACTGAGCCAAAGTCAGATATTCAACCACTGAGCCACCCAGCTGCCCCAGAACAGGTTTAGATTTACAAAAAAATTGAGCAGATTGTAGACGGAGTTCCCATGTGGTCCCCGCCCCTCCACAGTTTCTCCTATTATTAATTTTTTACATTAGTATAGTACATTTGTTGCAGTTAATGAACCAATATTGATATGTTGTTATTAACCAAAGTCCATAGTTTATTCAAATGTCTTCAGTTTTTACCTAATATCTTTTTTGGTTCTAAGTTCCTATCTAAAATTCCACATTACAGGGGTGCCTGTGTGGTACAGCTGATTAAGCATCAGACTCTTGGTTTTGGCTCAGGCTGTAATCTCAGTGTTGAGATGGAGTCCTTCATTGGGGTCCATATTTGTTGTGGAATCTGCCTGGGAGTCTCTCTTACTCTCCATCTCCCCTCCTGTTTGTGCTCTCTCTCTCTCAATAAATAAATAAACCTTAAAAAAAAATTCCATGTATGTTACTTGTCAGTTCTTGCTGGCTCCTCTTAGCTATAATGGTTTTGCATACTCTGATCGTTTTTGATGATCTTGAGAGTTTTGAGGAGTACTGGTTAAGTATTTTGTAGGACGCCCCTCTTTTGGAATTGTTTTGTATTTTTCTCATAATTGGACTGGGGTTGAGGTTTTTGAGTAGAAGATCACAGGGATACAATGTCATTCTCATTGTATCATAACAAGGAATGTATTATTGATGTGATTTATCATTGTTGATCCTGAGCTGGCTAATGCACTGTCAGGTTTCTCCACTGTATAGTCACTCCTGCCACTTTCTGTACTCTGCTGTTGAGTAGTTTTTCATGTGCTCATTACCCATTTATATATCTTCTTTGGAGAAATATCTATTTAGATATTATTTATTTATTTATTTATTTATTTATTTATTTATTTAAGATTTTATTTATTTGTTCATGAGAGACACACACAGAGAGAGGCAGAGACACAGGCAGAGGGAGAAGCAGGGTCCCCGCAGGGAGCCCAATGTGGGACTCGATCCCGGATCCCGGGATCTCGACCTGAGCCGAAGGCAGGTGCCCAACCGCTGAGCCATCCAGGCGTCCCTCAGATACTTTTTTAACTGAGGTTTTAAAAGATACCCATTTGTAATTTGGATTGTTTTTATTATTCAGTTGGTAGAATTCTTTATATATTCTAGATACAAGTCCCTTATATATAATTTGCAAATATTTATTCCATTCTTTGGGTTGTCTTACTAATTTTGATGAAGTCAGATTTATGTATTTTTTCTTTTGCTGCTTATGTCCTCTTAGAAGACCACCTAATCCAAGGTCATGAAGATATCTGTTTATATATTCTTCTAAAAGTTTTATAGTTTTAGCTCACTCATTTGGAGATTTGACCCCATTGTGAATTAATTTTTACCTGTTATGTGCAACAGGAGTCCAACTTCATTCTCTTCATTCTCTTCTTCATTCAGTTGCTTCAGTGCCATTTGTTAATGAGACTATTCTTTTGCCATTGAGTTGTCCTGGCACAACCATTTGATAATTAAGGTTCAGTTGAACATAGCAAAAAATTTAGCATATACATCTCAACACATTATTAATAACTCTACCCCAAATCAGTTCAGCTTTTCTGAAATATGGTAGAAATCTCTGAGGCTTTCACTATTGTTAGAGAAGACCAAAAATAATTCAGGAAACAATATCGCCAAAAATATAAATTACTCTGCTGACAGCTTACCACAGCTATAGACTCAATTTGGTTCTTTTTTTCCTTTTCCTTTTCCTTTTATTTGAGTATAGTTGACGCACAATGTTATATTAGTTTCAGGTGTACACTTAGTGATTTGGCAAGTTTTCACAAGTGTAGCTACTGTCTGTCCCATTGCATTATTATTAAATATCATTGACTATATTCCTTTTTTTTTAATTCACGAGAGAGAGAGAGAGAGAGAGAGAGAGAGAGAGAGAGAGAGGGAGGCAGAGACAGAGGGAGAAGCAGACTCCATGCAGGGAGCCTGATATGGGACTCAATCCCAGGACTGCAGGATCATGCCTCGAGCTGAAGGCAGATGCTCAACTGCTGAGCCACCCAGGAGTCCTGACTATATTCTTTATGCTATGCCTTTTATTGCTGTGACTTATCTGTTCCATAACTGGAAGCCTCCCTCTTCCCTTCACCCATTTTGCCCCTAGTCCCAGCAACCATCAGTTCTCTGTATTTATAGATTTGATTCTTTTCATTTGTTTATTCATTTTTTTAAGATTTCACTTATGAATGGAATCACATGGTATTTGTCTTTCTCAGTCTAACATTTCATTTAGTGTAATACTGTCTAGATCCATCCATTTTTGTCTCAAATGGCACAATCTCATCCTTTTTAATGGCCGTGTAAGATTCCATTGTAAATATACCATATTTTCTTTATCCATTCATCTACTGATAGACACAGGTTGCTTCCATATATTGGCTATTGTAAAAAAATGCTGCAATAACCATAGGGGTGCATATATCTCTTCGAATTAGTCTTTTTGTTTTCTTGGATAAATACCCAATAGTGGAATTAAGATTCTCTCACTCTCCCTCTGCCCCACCCCAACCCTCTCTTTCTCCCCTCTCTAAAAATAAATAAAAGAGAATGACAGATTTATATTTTTACTGCTTTCTGTGAGACTAGAATTAGGTGATCCTGCAGTGTACTTGAGAGATTTTTCACATTCTTACTGCTTTCTAGGAGTTTCAGCCTAATTTACGAAAATTTAAGCCCAGTTCTAGAGATATGTTGCCTAATATTCATAATGATAACGCTATTTGAAGTAATTTTTAGGAGGGTGCAAGATGTAATTGAATATATTAGTTTAAACAATGATGATATTGTAACAGCAGAAACCCAAATAAATGGTCTCTGAGAGCATGCAAGTGAGCAGGGGTGGGGAGGGGCAAAGGGAGAAAGAGAATCCCAAGCAGGCTCCACGCCCAGTGTTGACTTGAGCCCACAACTCTGAGATCATGACCCCAGCTGAAATTAAGTCTGACTCTTAACTTACAGAGTCACCCAGGCGCCCCTTTCCTCTTTTTTTTTTTTTTTAAGAGTCCATTTGTATGAGAAATACACGAAAGTTTTCTTGGATGGTTTTACTCAGTAGGCCTGTGCTTAACAGCCAAAGTTTCTCCAAAATGTGTCCTTAGAATAAATTTTTCCCCCTTGTTTCTCTTCCTTGTCTGTAATATACGTCTTCTCAGTAATATGTACTTAAGTGAAATCATCAGATATTTAAGGTATATACACTATTTACCAATACTGTGAATAAATCTCAGAATAAAAACTAGATACAAATTAGCTGTATAGTTTTTCTTGTTTTCCTTGGACTTTCTATTGTATTCCCCTTTACAATACGGAGACAAAAAGCTAGAATATTTTGGGGGGATTCCTTCTTAACTGAAATCAAGTTGGTATCTTAGTTTCATTTTCTAGAACTCCAGTTTCACAGCTCTGAATTAAGTCCCCCCCCCCATTTTTTTTCCTGTGAGCATATAGCCTAGGGGTTAAATGCTACTGTCTCTATGGGCTTCCACTTGATACAAAGTAATCTCTACCCTGCTCCTCCCCACCTCAATCCTCCATAGTTTATTTAAAAGTCCACAGACTTCCTCAGTACCCTCTGGAGTGCTAGAATGAAGAGGCTTTTATTTTCCAATTTGGCTCCAACTCTGGAGCCACTCAACTCTTGTCTTTACTGCCAGCATCACTATTATCATTAGCATGTCAGAAATACAAATCAACAAAAATGGTTTTGCTTTGGGGTTACTCCAGGAGGGAGTCACCTTGGTTTTTCTTAGAGGAATTCCATTTCTCTTTTATAACTTTAAGAGAAGCAAAATGTTCCTTCATTAAATTGAACATTCTGCTGTATCCTACCTTGCTTGTTAGTGGAGACCAATTAAGAAACATTGTGGTATCAGACTAAGTAGGGTCTTTTTAGCCTGGGTTCTTGCTCCCCTCCTCCATTTCTCTTAATTACTTTATTCAAGTCTTAGAGGTAGTTTCTCCCATATTTTTGTTTCCTGAGGTGTCTGTCTTTTTTTTTTTCCTCTCTCTTTTTTATTTTATTTATTCATGAGAGAAACAGAGGCAGAGACACAGGCAGAGGGAGAAGCAGGCTCCATGCAGGAAGCCCAATGTGGTGCCAGATCCCAGGACTCCAGGATCATGACCTGAACCAAAGGGAGACACTCAACCGCTGAGCCACCCAGACATCCCCAGTCTTTGTCTCTTATAGTCAAAGGAAGGCCAATGTGTAATACTCCTTGCATAGTACTAGAACAATATGACAAGTTTTGTTGAAGCACAATTTTAAAAAGTACTGTTGTAACCAGTCATCTAACTTTAGATTCCAAGGATATTTATTTACTTATAAAGATTTTATTTATTTATTGGAGAGAGAAAAAGAACATGAGGAAGGGCGCGGTGGGTGTGCAGGGAGAGGGAGAAGCAGGCTCCCCACTGAGCAGGAAACCTGACTCAGGCAGGGGTCCATCCCAGGACTTTGGGAACATGACCTGAGCCAAAGGCAAGTGCTTATTACTTAACCAGCTGAGCCACCCAGATGCCCAGGATCCTAGGACATTTTAACAAGACTTCTGAAACCATATATATCACTCTCCCTCTTGACCTAACAGTCATGCTCACAAAAAACTTCCACAGGCAGTTTGGCACTTAGGTAGCAGACACCTGTAGTTACTCTATTTTAGGTGGACAGGCAGAGTGGTTGATGCAGAGTTGTCTCTATGTGAGACAGAATCTCCTGTGCAGTCTTGAAAAGCAAATAAGAAATGTCAAAATAGGGGCACCTGGGTGCCTCACTTGGTTTAAGTGTACAACTCTTGATCACAGCTCAGTCTGTTTCACAGTTGGGACTTCAAGCCCTGCTGGGTGTGGAGCCTACTTAAAAAAAAACAGAAGTCAAGAAATAACTTATACAAGGCGGAATATGATTATATAGAAGAGTTTTATATGAATTACTTTCTGAGGGGCTTCAAAAGAGATTACAATCTGTCAGGGTGAGATTTTCCTGTGGATCACCTTCCTTGCCTGGCTATATATGAAAAGTCATTTATGTAGTTACGTTGTAACCAGGGTTGAAGATCTGTAACTCTGCTCCAGTATTCTAGTTTTATTTGATTAGTCCCACAACGCATGTATAACTGTCACTGAATGACTTGATTAGAGAGCTTGACCGTGATAATTTGTATATTCTTTCTTTGCAATTAGCACTGATCAATAGAAATCCTAGGTTTCATACTTTAGAATGACATCTCTACCCCCACCTACCAGTAGGAGACCCCAGTTAGAATGTTAGTGGTTAGCAAAAGAAAAGCAATATTGTATCTTTTTTTTTTTTTTTTTTGGACACTCTTACTGTTGTGAAAGGAGTACTTTAGTATATTTGGTATATTGTTAAAATGTAAGAGCCTAATTAGTTTTGGGCAGTGCCTGCAGGTGTTTAATTTTACTAGTAAATCTTTTAAAAAGTCAACTCATTTTCTCTTGCAACCTATAGAAATACAACAGACCTTCATAATTGGTAGGGATTCCGCTGATGAGTTTTTTAAAATCAATATTCTGGGCAGCCTGGGTGGCTCAGTGGTTTAGCACCGCCTTCAGCCCCGGGGCCAGATCCTGGAGACCCAGGATCCAATCCCACGTCAGGCTCCCTGTGTGGAGCCTGCTTCTCCCTCTGCCTGTGTCTCTGCCTTTCTCTCTCTTTGTGTCTCTCATGAATAAATAAATAAAATCTTTAAAAAAAAATAAAATCAATATTCTTATAAAACAACTCCTTTTAATAAAGTTGTTTTGTAACTGGGTGTAATACGTAGAAGGGTGTGTGTTGGTCTTCTGGGGCCTCTGTGCCCTGCCTGCAAATGTAAGTTCTGGGCTGACTGATCACATGTTTGGGGTCAGAACTCTGTCTGCTGTTTGTTCTTGGTGATATAACTTGGCTTCTTCCCTGAAAGAGGGGTGGAGATCTTTCACTGTCCTTGCCTTTGGTTTTGGGAATCTTTGAGTTCGCAAGCATTTTAAAATTGATTCTTGAATTCAGCAGCTCAGTTCATGCGATAATTTTCCTTAAGAGTTTGTGTCTTGTGTAAGGAGGTGTTTTGCTTATTAAAGTGACATAATTTAAGTCAGAAAGTCTTGGAATTGTGAATTAAGTAGTCAAACAATGACATTGTTTTGGCTATTCTCTAAAGTAGTATGGGCATGTCTTCTTCTAGCGCTCCTTTTCACTGTGGTGCAAGGGACTGTTTTTTAGGGCTGGCCCTCTGGAAGCAGCTGCTATCCTGCAAACCTTATTGTTATACTGCTGACCTTTGTCAGCAGGAATGCCCCTAGAGAAAACAGCCTCCTAATTGTTTTTCTTAAGCCTCTATGAAGTTTATGATATGTCCTTTCAAGTTACTTTTGGTTGCTTTCTTAAGTTTACTTTGTTTACATTTAATTGAAGGCTCCATCTTTTTAGCTTTATCATGAAATGCCAGTTCTGAGTTCCTGGTAGGTGGTAAAAAAGAATTGCCCTTTCTCTGTTACCCTGTTCTGCAGGAAGCCTTTGTGGTTTAGATTCACAGTTTTCCCATTGTTGCTAGCTGCAGTTGTCTCCTCCCTCCCATACCCTTCCCTCCCAGCAACTCTAGCTCTTCCCCTGGCCCTCCTCATTCCTGTATCCCATGCCCCACAAATGCCCTTGGGATTGCTGGAGTTTGAACATGCTGCCTGGTAAGTCTTGTTCTTGTGGCAAAACTGCAAGTGGATGGAGGGATTTAGTCTTTGTGTCTAGGTTAGTCTTTGTGAAGTGTTGTTTTTAATAGCAAAGGTTTAAACTTTGAAATTTAGGTTGTAGGACTCTCAACTTTTAGGAGAGCTTCTGTCATATGACTGTTGTTTTTGGTCTTCTTTCCTCTCTGTTTCAATTATTAAGGCTTTGGAAATTTGATTTTTATTATTGGTTTAAAAAAACATTCTCATAGATTTTCTTGAGCTCATTAAGATTAAAGCAAGTGTTATAGGCTTAATATTTAAATTTCCTTCAAATGCAAGTATGTTTGTGATATTTTTATATTTATTTTCAGTATTAACTTACTGATAAAGTAATAGTAAAAAAAGTAATAGTGAAGTAAAGATCTATTTTGTGGCTCAGCTGGAAAGAAGCATTTGCTTCTAGAATCAGAATGATTCTTTTTTCCTCTCAGCAGAATGTTTTTGGCAAAATTCACTAAGATTTTAGCAATATGTTCTTAATTCTGAGAAATGGTTTGCTGAGTACTTCAGGATAACAGATGCTTCTGGGAATTACTTTTTGGGGAAATTAGATTTATTCATTAGCTCCTGGTCCCTTGAGGTATGAGATCTATAATCCCTTTGAAAGTAAAATATTTAATATTTGGTGTTCAGATTGAGTCAAGTATCACTTTGATAATGGACTTTTTATTTCTTTGGATTGTATGTTTTGATCTTCAACTAGGAAGCTGTACGCGCACACCCTTTTGGTTTTCCAAAAGTATTGCTAATTACAGTCATTTTTATGTTAGTGTGAGGGAAAACTTGTTTGTGGGATGTTTATTGCTGTTCAGTTGAGCCATTTATTCAAGTGATACCTGGACTGTACAGTAACGATTTCCTGAGTTTCTGTGATGTGGCAGGTGCTAGTTCCTATGCTAAGTACTTTGCATTTAGTTCTAATTCCCAGTTATAACACTGCCACATAGGTAGCATTATCCCTCTAGGAAGCAGATGTGCATGGGTAGAAGGAACATGGGTTTTTCGTTCAAAATGAGAATAATCTCCATCTGGCAGATTAGTTGTGGGAATTAAAGGATGTACCATGCGTATGGTGCCTAGCTCAGAGCTGGTGTTCATTAAGTGGTGACTGCTATTATAATTTTATGGCTAAATAACTTGCTAAAAGTCTCTCAGTTTTGAGTGTTAGAGCTAGGATTCAAACTGGCTCAAACCTGGCAACTGGTAGCATATTTTTGAGTATTGTGAAGGCTTTTAGAAATTTCAGTGGATCCCTACCTATTCCTCTGCCTCCTGCCCCCATAGAGGAAAGGTTCTTTATAGATGCCCTTCTTTTCTTGGTATCCTCTGTCACCTTCCCAGTCATGTGCTTGGTCTCTCACACTGGAGTTGCTTGTGCCATTCAGTACCAGTATTCTCCCAGCAGTAATGAGTCAAGCCAGTGCAGTCAGTGGCTTCTCTGCCTATTTTCCTCCTGTTGATAGAGCCATCATGCTTTCATTATTGTTTGTGCCAAAAGAATTTAGGTAGTGATGTGTTTATAGTGATTCATAAATAGTGCATAGTTACAATCAAGCATTTAAATTAAGAAGACTCAAGGATTTAAAAAGTAGGGGGAAAAAATCTCTAGCTCGTAAGTTACTGAGCCAGAGGATAATATAGGGCAACTTCATGCAACTCATAGTTATCGTTTTGCCATTCTGGGGCCTAATAGAATTGCTATGGATTCTTTTTCCTTTAACCCCTGTTGTTACTAGGTTGGTGCTATTAGCAATGTGTCTGAGAAAGAACATTGTATTAGCCCTTCTGGCCATAAGGTAGAGTATCTTTATTCCACAGACCTTTTGGAAACAGAATGTGTAATTTAAATGATATGGTATGATTTTGGCAGTAGGTTCAGGGAAGAGACAGAGGAATGATTTATCATACTTATGACTGAGTTAATCTCTAAACTGAAAAATGTGTTTCACAAAGCTTAGATCTTCATTTATTTTTTTATTTAACAAGTATCGAGTATCTGTTCAGTGTAAGGCAGTTTAACTTTCTATATTGTATTCTAATAAAGTACAGATATACTGGTTAAGTACTGATTAATGAAGTTCCTGGAGGGAGGGAATATGTTCCAATTGGTAAGGAGCAGTATATAGATAATTCTTTGGAAAATGGTTTAATATAAATGACTATTCCTTCTTAATAGGGTGTGACTATCATTAGTCTCTATTACTGTAAACTGCCAGCAGAGTGGCTTTTTCAAACAGGTTTGCTGAGTGGAAAGGATTACTTGTGTTAGGTAGGACTGGAAAGATGGGAGTGGGAAGGGAATAATATTCCTTATTGAGCAAAATGCTGGGAGTATATACAGAACAAATCTCTTTTTGTGTTTTAAGGGGTTAGTGGTAGATGAGGTTGGAAACTGCATAGGTTAAGATTATACAAGGCTATTTAAGGCCAACGAGTTTTGACTGTATTTTGTCACTGAACTTCTATAAGCTAAATAGTGATTGATTGATCAGAGTTTGCTTTTGGCAGTACTGTATAGACAGGATTAGAAAGGGAAACATAGTTTGGAAGTTATTACGGAGATCTAGGTAAATTGTATTGAGAATGCATTATTTTTAGAATACATTTGCCCTCATTTTGATATGGCTTTGGGTTTATGCTATTAATTGCAGTTTAATGTCATAGAATTTTTACATTAAGTTTATGTGTGTGTGTGTGTGTGTAAGAGAGAAAGAAGGAAGGAGAGAGGTATAGGGAATGGCCAATTATAATCATTTTTCTTTAAGTAAACTCTGTGTCCAACATGGGGCTCAAACTCATGACCCTGAGATCAAGAGTTGTATGCTCTACCAAATGAGTCAGTCAAGCATCCCCTCCAGCCATCATAATTGGAACTCTTATTTTGTACCTGTCCCTAAGTATTTTGCATATATGATTTTGTTGAATACTCTCAACAGATCACATTTATTATAGGTAGTAAATGATCTGAAAGTAATGGAGCAGGTTTGGAATGTAGATTCATCTTTTAGGAAAGATTTTATTTATTCATTTGAGAGACAGTGAGAATGAGCAGAGAGAGAGGCAGGGGGAGACGGAGAAGCAAACTCCCTGCTAAGCTGGGAGCCCGACATGGGATTCTGTCCTAGGACCTGGAGATCATGACCTGAGTGGAAAGCAGATGCTTAACCGTCTGAGCCACCCAGGTGCTCTCGAATGTAGATTCATCTTATTCTTTATTATCATCAAGGCATTTATGTCTCACTCACTAATACTAGGTACCAGGCTAATTATACATGTATATATTATTCTCATAACAATCCTATGATTTAGATGTTATTTCTTAATCCCATTTTACTGATGAGGTGGCTGAGACTTCAATAACTGATTCAGTAACTTGGTCATGATGTTGTTAGTTGGCAGAGTCCAGACCTACTTGTCCAGTTCTACCTTGCTAACTGTGGATCCCTAAGTTGTATAATTCACATTGTGTTCTCTGGGAATGGTACTGCTTGGATCTCCACTGTGAGCGTGGTGTTTCCTGAGGTTATGCAATATAGTTGGCCCTGCAGAGGCTGCACTTGTAACTACTATGTTCTTTTTACTATTATGCTGCCTCCCTCACAAGTCAGTAAATTATCTATACAGCTCTGGATCCTTATAAGAATGGACTAAGTAGCCTGCAACCATCATTTCTTAGTTTGTCAGTTATAACAAAGTGAAATATGTCTTCTGTTTTATTTTCTTCCTAACTGGTTTTGGAAAATTTGTTATAAATGACAGTTTTCTAAGTTCTTATAAAAGGAAAAATAAGGCTTTCTATATATTTTTTTTAGTCAGCATACAGATCTTGTTGTACATGATGTAATAATTTGAAGCTGCCAAAGTCCAACCCTCAGGAAATTGTTTGAGTTGAGTAACTGTATTCACTGGGGAGTTTGAGATAACCAGCCCATAAATCAACAAATAGTTTAGCCTTTTTTTATGGTTGTAGATGCTTATCTCTCTTTATTTCCAAGCTTGAATCAGAAACAAATATTGATTCAATTGATATAATCTCCATTAGAAAAAATCTGCAGTATCTCAAACTAGATATGGACATTTTGGGGGCTCTTTTACTGAAGGAAAGTCAGAATTTATCAGGGTGTTGGAATTGGCTGTTTTGGGTACTTATCCCTTCAAACAAAAAGTTTTTCAATTTAACTTTCAACAATTCAGTGCCTGTTATATTCAACCTATGTGTAAAAAGATGCCCATAAGGAATATGTTGTAGTCCATGTATACAAATAACTAAAACGAGGAAGGGTAGAATGAATGATCCACATGCGCTGAGAGCACAGAAGAGTGTGAAATGAGGGAAAATGGAAAGGTGGGAGAAGGAGAGAACCTTTTTTTTTTCTATTTTCTATTTTTTTTTTTTTAAGATTTGTTTATGTATTCATTTATTTATTTATCATTCATTCATTCATGAGAGACACACAGAGAGAGGAAGAAACATAGGCAGAGGGAGAAGCAGGCTCTCTGAAAAGCAGGCAGAGCCGGATGCAGGACTGGATTCCAGGACCCAAGGATCACAACCTAGCTGAAGGCAGATGCTCAACCACTGAGCCACCCAGGTGTCCCTCTGTCTTCTTTGTCTTCCAACTTTGACATTTTTGGAGAGTACTGATCAGTTATTTTGTCAAATGTTCCTCAGTTTGGATTTTTCTGATGTTTTCTCATGATTGGACTGAGATCATATGGTTTAGTCAGGAATACTACAAATAATGTTGTGTTCTCAGTGTATTATTACTATGGGATTCATGACGTTAATATGTATTATTGCTGGTGATATTGACCATGATCACTTGGTTAAGGTGGTTTCTGCCAGGCTGCTCTACAGTAAAGTTATTATCTTTTCCTTAGTAGTTAATAATTAAGATTTTGGTCAGGATACTTTGATACTGGGCAGCCCGGGTGGCTCAGCAGTTTAGCACCACCTTTGGCCCAGGACGTGATCCTGGAGACCCGAGTCCCACATCAGGCTCCCTGCAGGGAGCCTGCTTCTCCCTCTGCCTGTGTCTCTGTCTGTCTCTCGGTGTCTCTCATCAATGAATAAATAAAATCTTAAAAAAAAAAAGAATACTTTGATACTATCATTTGCAAAAATGTCATGTTCTCTACACATGAAATTAGTAATGTTGACTTAGTGATTCATTGAACTTTATTTATTATGAAATGAATTCCCTTAAGGGACCTAGCCCCTTCTAAGCCACTTACACTTTATGCCTGGTTTCATCAAAGGACTCCCAGGCTCTGCAGCAACAAATCCTTTGTAGTCTTCATTGATCTCAGCCACATTCATGTCACATTCATAATGAAGTCTCCAATGCTAATAACCTGTAGATCTCTGAACCTCATTTACCCGTCCTACTTAGGGTGACAGGCTCTTCCTGGCCCAGTGTTCCTCTAGGCCTCTTCTCTCTTTATGCATAAGCCTGTGTCATTTCAGCAAACATTTGAATGACTATTTTGTGTTTTTCAGAAACAGAGGCTAAGAGAAGCTGACTTTGTTGATGAGGAATATAGTAGGGGATAATTAGAGTGGCTTTGGTTATAGCCTGGTTTATTATTTTGGCCTGAGGAAACTGGAGCACATTTTGAGTTACTGGGTATTCTTGTGAAGAAATTGTTCTCTGTATTTCATTAATACAGAGAAATAAATTTTTTTTCTAAATTTAATTAGCTTCTACAGCATTACTTCTAATGCTGGCATTCTTGAGCTATGATCTTTTAAATTTACCCCTGTCATTTTTATTCTGTCAGATGTGGATCCCTGGTGGAATTATTACAATGGGCTCAAGAATGCAAAATCCAAGTATGCATCAACAGTATAATTAGCTATTTAGTGCCAGATTTTATACAACGAAAAATATATTGCATGTTGTTTTGGTTAATAAAATATAAATTTGTTAGTATTACTGAATTTATTTATTTTTTTAATTTATTTATTTATGATAGTCACAGAGAGAAAGAGAGAGAGAGAGGCAGAGGCAGAGACATAGGCAGAGGGAGAAGCAGGCTCCATGCACCGGGAGCCCGATATGGGACTCGATCCCGGGTCTCCAGGATCGCGCCCTGAGCCAAAGGCAGGCGCCAAACCGCTGCGCCACCCAGGGATCCCAGTATTACTGAATTTAAAGTAGCTTTTTGAATTATGTATTTTTCAAGTAACATATACTTACAAATCTAGTTTCTGTAATAGGTTTCAGACTCTATGGGCCCTAATTCAGGGGGTCTTGTTTAAGGAAAACAGTTTTTTTTGTTTTGTTTTGTTTTTTTTTGGAAAACAGTTTTTTTAAAGTGAAAATTAGGAGGGTGCCTGAGTGGCTCCATTGGTTAAGCAACTGCCTTTGGCTTAGATTGATCCCAGGGTTCTGAGATCGAGCCCCACATCTGGCTCCTTGCTCAATGGGGAGCCTGCTTCTTTCTCTCTCTGCTTGCTGTTCCCCCTGCTTGTGCTCTCTCTCTCGATGATTAAATAAGTATATAGAAAATTAAAGGTTAAATAAATACAAGTAGGGGCACCTAGGTGGCTCAGTCGGTTAAGCATCTGCCTTCAGCTCAGGTCATGATCCCAGGGTCCTGGGGTTAAGCCCCACATTGGGCTCTCTGCTCAGTGAGGAGTCGGCTTCTCTCTCTTCCTCTTTCTTTCTCTCTCTCTCTCTCTCTCTCTCAAATAAATATGAGTAAAACCTTTAAAACATAAATATAAGTATTTATGTTCAGATATTCTATTTCTTCATGATTTAGTCTTGGTAGGTTGTATATTTCTAGGAATTTATCCAGGTCTTCTAGGTTATCCAATTTGTTGGTTTATATTTTTTTGTATATTTTTTTCAGTAGTTTTTTTTTTTAATTTAAAAATACTTTGATTTTTGTCCTCTAAATTTTTATTTAAATTCCATTTAGTTAACATAGAGTAATATTGGTTTCAGGTGTAGAATTTAGTGACTCATCACTTACATAACCCTGCGTTCATCACAACAGGTGCACTCCTTAATCCTCATCACGTATTTAACTTATCTACAACCACCCTACTATCCATCCCATCCCCCAACCTTCAGTTTGTTCCGAATAGTTGAGTCTTTACAATAGTTTTTTTTTTTTAAGGTTTTATTTTTAAATTATCTCTACACCCAATGTGGGGCTCAAACTAAAAGTTTGAGATTAGAAGCTGCATGATTTACTGACTGAGCCAGCTAGTTGCCCCTTCACAGTAGTTTCTTATGATTCTTAGTATTTTTGTGTTATTGTAACATTTCTTTCATTTCTGATTTTATTTATTAATCCTCTTTCTTTTTTAGTCTAGCTAAAGATTTGTCAATTTTATCTTTTAAAAAATCCAACTCTTCATTTTCTTTTCTATTCTTCTTCTAGTATATGTTAGTTAACTTGATTATGGGATTTCTTTCACAGTATATACATATGTCAAATCATATACTTTATTATATACTACATTACCATTTTATTTGTCAATTATACCTCAATAAAGCTGGGAAAATGTATGAACAAACTTATTTGGCTCCTCATAGTCTATTCAGCAATAGTAAAATATAAGGTCACGATAACTTTTTCAGAGTTGAGAACAGCACAGTAATAAAATTCTTATATGCTTTCTCCTTTTTCCACCTTTGATTGATTACTTCATAGTTTTAGCACTTGGCTGGAAACTAGTAATTGTGGGTAAAAATAATGATACATTTTCTGTAGAGTTTGTTGTTAAATAGATGCCAAGTAGCCTGCTCTAAGTTTGTTGTAGTCTAGGACTGTTCTTTGTGGAATGCTGTGAGTCCTTTGGTTGCTACTGTGAGGGGCAAAATAGAAAGGAGTACTAGGTAATAGACTATGGAGCAGTTTTAATTTAAATTTGAATAAATCCATACATACAGCATAGTTGCCATTATTGGGTGGTAGTAGTTTCAGTCATCATCTGATACAAAAACTAAGCAAGATTCTGTATTGAAACTGTATGTGGACTTCTTTGGAATAGACTGCCTCTGAACAAATAATGCATGCTCACCAAGATTTTTTCTTTTCTTTTTTCAAAACTAAGTATCTAAGGATATGACTCTTGGGTGCATTTCTAGAAAACTACCTCCCTAGAGTGGCACCTAGCTGGCTCAGACAGTAGAGCATGTGACTCTTGATCTCAGGGTCATAAATTTGAGCTCCACATTGGGTGTAGAGATTACTTAAATAAATCTTTTTTTGGGAGAGGGGCTAAGCATCTATCTTCAGTTTAGGTCATGATCTCAGAGTCCTGGGATTATGCCCTGAGTCTGGCTCTCCACTCATTGGAGAGTGCTTCTTCCTCTCCCTTTCCTTACTGAGGGCTGAACTTGATGTGGGGCTCAATCTCAGGACCCTTAGAACATGACCTGAGCTGAAACCAAGAGTTGGAGGTTTAACTGACTGAGCCACCCAGATGCCCCTTAAATAAATAAATCTTAAAAACAAAAAGAGAAAAAAAAAACTACTTCCCTAGAATCTCATCAGTTCAAAGCTATATAATATCCCTTAAAATGTTTATACTGATGGTGAGGAAAGCCTGAAGTTATATTAGGGACGTCTGGGTGGCTTAGTGGTTGAGTGTCTGCCTTCAGCTCAGGGCGTGGTCCTGGGGTCCAGGATCCGGTCCCACATGGGGCTCTCTGCATGTAGCCTGCTTCTCCCTCTGCCTGTGTCTCTGCCTGTCTCTCTCTCTGTGTATCTCATGAATAAATAAATAAATAAATCTTTAAAAAATAAATAAACTGAATTATATTAATATAAGATATTCTTATATTGCAGCCTGGGTGGCTCAGTGGTTTAGTGCCACCTTCGGCCCAGGGCGTGATCCTGGAGACCCGGGATTGAGTCCAGCGTTGGGCTCCCTGCATGGAGCCTGCTCTCCCTCTGCCTGTGTCTCTGCCTCTCTCTCTCTCTCTGTGTCTCTCATGAATAAATAAATAAAAGAATATCTTGATAAGATGAAACAATTAATATGGAAAGTTAAAAAAGATATAGCTCATACTTTTTCTATATGTATATATAGGTAGAGTCACAATTTATAAATAGAAAGATGGATTATATAACAATTGAAAGAAACTTTGATAAAATTTTGTGATAATATTTCCTACAATAACAGATATATGGATATAATACAATTGGCTTCTGACCTCCTTCTATTCCCCATTCTCAAATGGGGTGGGATAAAATCCTTATCTTTTTTCTTTTTAAATCTTTTTATTTATTTATTCATGAGACACACACACACACACACACACACACACACACACAGAGATTGGCAGAGACACAGGCAGAGAGAGAAGCAGGCTCCATGCAGGGAGCCCGACTTGGGACTCATCCCGAGTCTCCAGGATCAGGCCCTGCGCGGAAGGTAGTGTTAAACTGCTGAGTCACTCGAGCTGCCCCCAAATCCTTATCCTTTATGGATGGAGGGTAACGTGGGTTGGGGGAGGATCCTAGAAATATCGATATAGTAGAAACATTGCTCTTAAATTATAGAAAACTTTGGGGCACCTGAGTGCCTGATATCATGTCATGACCTGAGCTGAAGGCAGATGCTTAACTGATTAAGCCACCCAGGTACCACAAGAAATATTAATTTTTTTTTGAAATATTAATTTTTAAAGTAGTTCTATAAATGCATCTATATGGCAAGAGACTGGGGCTAGCAAGACTTAATCTATTTTAATAATTTAAGTGGGAAATAATTGTGGTGTAAACTTGGGTGACAGTGGAAGTGAAAAAGAAGGATCAATATAAGAGATTTTGAAGAGAAAATTGATAAGACTTTGTGACGTGTGAATAGGGAAGGGGGAGATGGATAGGATGGTGTCTAAGACTACAGAGGTTTTGAGCCTGGGTAATTGGAAATGCCACTAGTTAAAAAAAGGAATCAGGGGAGGCACTATTTTTTGGGGGGAAGGGGGTGATTTTATTTTTGGACATGCTAAACTTATGAAAGTGGGATGATATGCAAATATTTGGTAATTTGGTTTTAGGGTTCATGAGATTTGTGATTTGTCAGACCAAAAGTGATGTTTGAAGTTCTGACAGCAGTAGATGGGAATACCATGGGTTGAACTATAGAGATGAGCAAGAAGGTCTGATTTAAACTTTAAGGAATGCACTTTTTAAAGAAAGCAATAAGGAGAAAAAAAATAAACTATCAGCATAGCAGGAGAACTAGTGTTCTGGTTTGTCATTTCATTTTACTCATTCTCTCATTTTCTTATTAATTTTGAAAGAATCCAGGATTATGTAGCATTAAGGCTGTCAGTGTTAGGTGCTACAGAGAAATTAAGAAGAATGAGGCTTGTGGAAAAAGCCAGTAGGTTTTGCAAGTAGGAGCTTTCTTTATATTGAAAGCATATTCTATGAAGTAAAATTGTGGTAGTGGTGGAGTAAAGGATCAGTACCATGTCCTGGAGAGATTGACGGTGAGCATGAAGAGATAGCAGTTATAAATTATTAATTGTAGAGACATTTAATATTGAAAGGTCCAAAAGAACTTAGGACAGTAGGCATAGCGGTTAATAAATTCAAGGTGATCTTTATTGTTTTTGTTTTTTGAAGAATATAGGATATCTGTGTGTGTATGTCTTTAAAAAGAAAAGAACTCAGGAGGAAATGTTTGAAAGGAAATGGGAATAATAACAATCATTTATACAGTAATTACTATATGCCAGATGCTGAATTAGCACTTTGCATAAATTAACTGATTTTAATTCTTATAGTTACTAACAAGATACTATAGATGTAGTTGGGAATTAATTGACATATGGAATTGAGGTAATTGCCTGTTGATTTATCAAGGCAAATACAGTTTCGTGAGTGTATTTCAAATAAACTGCTATATAGAATAGAAACTAGAAATGTGAGCAACTTTCCTGGTTAACTGTTATCTTAGTGTAGTGCAGTTTGACTTCCTAATATTTGGGTTACTTTTGGCATTAATCACTTGTAATGAGGCTGCTGTTCTTTCCTTAGAAACTGAGATACTTATCACAGTTTTTCCATTTGAATCATTGATCAATTGGATATAATCATTCTTTGTAGGCCTTCTAAAATGTTACCCTGGGACTTGTAATTGGCTCAACTGTTTGCCTTTTTACACAGAAAAAATTAAACTTTGTATTTTAAAAATAATTGTAAAATTCAAATGTTTCTCTAAGCACACAGTAAAATTGTACTGACATCACACTTGTCCTATGTGAGGCCTATTGTTCTTTTTGTACAATTAGAAGACTTATTCCTGGTGTTTTACAACTTTCTAGTATCCTGAGGTCCCCAAACCAAAATTTGCTTTTATACTTTTAGGCATTACAGATCACTCATTCAGTGGAACTCATTATTATTCATCCTTTGTTTTGAAAACTTGCTAGTACTTTGGCATGCCTATTACGAAATCTCAACCACTATGTAGAATAGGTATTGTGCCATCATTTTACAGACTCAGAAAACTAGGTTCAGGACACTTTTTTAAAAAAGATTTTATTTATTTATTCATTGGAGACAGAGAGAGAGAGAGACAGACAGACAGACAGACAGACAGACACAGGGAGAAGGAGAAGCAGGCTCCACGCAGAAAGCCCAACATGGGACTTGATCTCCGGTCTCCAGATCACGCCCTGGGCTGAAGGCAGCGCTAAGCCGCTGAGCCATCCTGGCTGCCCTGGTTCAGGACACTTAAGTAGTTTAGGATTATGCAAAGTAGTAAAAATGTGGAAATTGAACCCATGTCTTCTAACTCTAAGTTTAGTCCTGGTCCCTTTTGTATAATATCATAATTATTCAACATCACTTGCTCTTGTAACAGCTATACATTATACTACATTTTGAGTTCTCCTTTTCATAGAAATAGGATTCAAGCTGTATTCTATTTTCTTTTACCCTTATGTCTATACTGTTTTGTTTTTATCTTTTTCCTTTATTTTTTAATTTTAGTTTGGGATTGCTAATATCATCTGGCAATGTTATTATCTACCAGCTTAATGATTTTAGTCATTTTTGCATTTGAATGAATGCTACATATATTACAAGATAATTTCTACATAATTAGAAAAATTTTTTATTGCAGGTATCAGTTTTCTTTCAACCTAAAAAAATGACTTAACTTACAGAGAAGTGGACAGCCCCAGTGGCCCAGCAGTTTAGTGCCATGTTCAGCCCAGGGCATGAACCTGGATACTCGGGATTGAGTCCCATGTCAGGCTCCCTGCATGGAGCCTGCTTTTCCCTCTCCTGTGTCTCTGCCTCTCTCTCTCTCTCTCTCTCTGTGTGTGTGTCTCTCATGAATAAATAAATAAAGTCTTAAAAAAAAAAAACTTACAGAGAAGTTACAAAAAATGGTACAAGGAATTCCCATATCCCCTTCAGCCACATTTACCCGTTGTCAACATTATTGCTATATTTGCTCTACCATTTCCCTGTCTCTCCATATTTACATATAAACACATACCTATACCTATCTATACATCTATACATATATGTATATAGTTTTTCCTTTTGAACTATTTCATAGTAGTTGTAGACGTTATGCTCTTTTATCTCTAACCATTTGAATATTGCCTAAGAAGTTATTTTTTTTAAATAGGTTATTAGATTGATGTGGATATAACTCTTAATTGACTTTCTCATATATCTTTAGTAGATGGTACAGTAGAAGGATTATTTTGTTTGGTGCTGGACCTACAACTTAAATGAAATATTTTGTCATCAGTATTTCTTTGGATCATTTGTTACTTACTGCCTTTCTTGGCCTTGTTCTTTCTGGCTCTCTTACCTCTAGTTTCTGACACACCTAGAGCAAATGTGAGAGCTTATTGCCTTACCCTACATAATGCTGCCATTCAGAGCCTGAGAATCCTTTTTTTTTTTTTTTTCTGTGACTGCTGTTTTTTTTTTTTTTTTTCTCTTTGCTCCCTGAACTCAGGGGTGTGTATCATAGGGCAGGCTGAGTTTCAGTAAACTCCTAATGTGGATACTGGAAACCCCACCTGTCTGCCAAGTCCTTTTGGCTGTGAGCAAAGTGGAGGCTTGGTACTTGTCATTCCTTTGCAGCAGTTGAGCTGAAAGAATGCTGCATGGCTTGTTGAAGTTGCTTAGTAGCTTTGAGTGGGGTGTGTATGAGGGTGTGTATACAGAGTTGAGGGTCTTTTAATGCATGTGGGAGATATGGGATCCTTCCTGGTGCCATGCTAATCATCAGGGAATATTTACTGAGTTCCTCCTTATGACCAGCACTATGACAGGAGCTTTTGGAATAGTTTAATAAAATACATAATTAAGTCACAGTATAATAGTTAAAAAACTCTAGTTCTGCCATCTACCAGTTGATTTGGGCAAGTTAATGTCTGTAAATCTCACTTTACTGTTCTGTAAATGGAACTATTAACACCTACATAATAAGGCTATTGTAAAGAATAAAGAATATAAGTATAGTGTTTAGTACTTGTCTGACACTGGTTAGTATTTCATTTCATACAGTCATTCAGGATATATGACTGATACCATATAAAACAAATAGTAATAAAAACAAATAGAGGATGATATGACACTACTGTGTATAGTCAAATACTTTAATTGGGACATGTAGATTATAAATAGTCTGGGAATTTAGAGAAGGGAAAGAACAGTCTTATGCAACCATTTAATGTTCCCGTGCCTCAGTTTTTCCACTGGATACACTGGGTAGTACTAGGTGATCTCTTAGAGAATGATTAAGATGTTTTAGCATTTTTGCTTTTTTGGTTGGTTCATGTGATGATAGGAAGTAAGAAAGGGAGAAGCTTGGGGAACTATTGGAAACCAAATTTAACACTTAACGTTCTTAATTTTTTCCTTATTTGGGCATGGCAGCCTTATAGGAAAGCTTAAAACTGGAGATTAAAAGTATTTCCTTCCAGTAAAGGTGTTTGCTTTGGTATTTCTCCCCTGTTGATTCACTGGCATTTTAATTAGTTGAAAACATGTTGATCAATGGATGACCTCTGATTGTGAATGTCTTAGATTTAATCTGAGGATAAAGTTATTTGTAACCCAAATTATCTCTCTGATCCTCTGGCAAAAATAAAATGTACAAACAAACAGGGCAGGAGAAGACTTAGTTCTCTTGGACTTGATGTTAAGGATATCCAGCTTACTTGTCTTGAATGTTTCTCTGAGATGGGACATCTTTCCTCAGAACAGAGTCCAGACTGATAACATGGCCTTCTCACCTTTATTTTTATTTCTTTTAAAGATTTTATTTATTTATTCATGAGAGACACACAGAGAGACACAGGCAGAGGGAGAAGCCTGCAGGGAGCGCCACATGGGACTTGATCCTGGGACTTCAGGATGATGGCTTGAGCCGAAGGCAGACGCTTAACCGCTGAGCCATCCAGGAGTCCCTGCCTTCCCACCTTTAAACAGGCTTTCATAGCCATGAACATGGAACACACCTTTAAAAATTTCTTTACTCACAACATCTAACAAAGACTGTTCTAATTCTTAATTTGGTGTATATTTACTTGGTAATATTTTTGTTAGCCTGATTTTGAAAAGTTTGTATTTGGTTTTTTGTTTTTGTCCTGATCAAATTTCTTCTAGAAAATTTCAGAGAAGTTTCCCGTGAAAGTAAAGCTGCTCAAACCTTTTTCCTTCTTTTTGGCTTGAGTATTTCTCCTTTTTGTTGTTAAGGTTTTGGGGGACTTTTGTTGTTGTTGTTTTTTTTTTTTTTTTTTTTTTTGTTCATTGTTTGCCAAGGTTTCAAGTTTTTAGTGAGAGGTGAGGCAACGTTGATCTTGGCAGAACAGCACAAAGGCAGTAGAGTCATTAAGTGACGCAAGCTTTTAGCTTTTTTTTTTTTCCTTTTTGTTAGAGCTCTCTGGCACAGCTGGCTTATTCTAGTCACAGAGGAAAAGAAGAGAAGAGACTTTCTGAAGTTCTGAATGGAATGATAGAAGATGTTTGGGGCATTTTTAAAAAGCAGGAGCAATAAGAGCAAAAACCCCTATAATTCAAATAAATTTCTTACCTTTGTGGTTTCTGTGTCAGTTGCTTAGAACTTGAAGTTTTTCAAAACTTCAGACAATGATGGGACAAAGAATAGAGAAGGTGAGGAGGGTTGCATTAGGTTCTTACTTATCTGTCTGCCTCTCCTTCCAGTTGGAAAAAATCTTCAGTCTACAAGAAACATCTTCAGCAAGTCTAAGGAATACATCCTACCGTGATCCTAGATTCTGTTGGAGTTGAGGACTACAGCCACTTCACCACTATATTCTGGAGGCAGTTCAAGAAAAATAGAAGCACACAATACCTAAGGATTTCTCTGTTTTTTGTAAGTACTGTGCCATGCTAAATTTTGGGCACTGTTTGGAGCAAGTCGGAGATAGCTCTGTCATGTGGATTTAAGAGGATACCTGAGTTCCTTGAGCTACATAGATGTTTGGAAGGTTGTGAACTCAAAATATTTCAGCATAAATTCATTGAATTCTGGATTCTATTTCACGAGTCAGGACTTCAGCAGACAGAAGCTCTCTCCCAGAAAGATACAAAATCTTCTCTGAGTTTCAAGCTAAATGTGAGCAATAATGTCTTGGAAAAGAAATTATTTTTCGGGGGGCCGTGGTAGCGTCCAAGGGATGTTTGCACCTCGAAGCTCAACCTCTATAGCCCCCAGCAAAGGCCTCAGCAATGAGCCAGGACAAAACAGCTGCTTCCTCAACAGTGCCCTGCAGGTAAGGGCAATTTCTTTCTCTCTGATGAACTTTGACTTTTAGTTGCTGATGCTGTGTTTCTGATCACTCTTTTATTTATTTTTCAAGATTTTATTTATTTATTCATGAGAGACAGAGAGGCAGAGACACACAGGCAGAGGGAGAAGCAGGCTTCCTGCAAGGAGCCTGATGTGGGACTCAATCCCAGGACCCCAGGATTATGACCTGAGCCAAAGGCAGATGCTCAACCACTGACCACCCAGGCGCCCCCCAGTAACTCTTTTAAATATAATCCTTGATGGTCTCTGTTTGAGATCAGCAGCCTGAGATCATTTTTAAGTTTATCTGTGTGATCTTAGGCAAGCCACTTATCTCTTTGAGTCTCAATTTCCTCATTTGTAGGAAAGAGTGATTAATAATGATAATAGAAATGATAACTGTGACTACTACTACTTACTTGCCTGAAGGGGAGAGTATATAGACTAGATAATCTTAATACTTGTTTATTGACTTTTGCTTCCTTTTTTTCCTTTTGAGACTAAATGTCTTATTACCCTACTTGGTTTTCTCTAGTAAAGAAAGCAAAGTTTTTTCCACAAGTCAGGATTCCACAAGATTTTCAGGTATATTACTCTCGTCCTAAAATATTCAGGCTCTTAGAAAGACTGGAGTCTTTGTCCATTTCTTCATCTCCTTCCTCTGAGCTCTCCTGTAGTGGCTCATGATTGGTGTCCGGACAGACATGCTCTTTTCTGCTCCTCAGAGTAAAAGTAAATGCAATTTGCCACCTAAGATAATTATGCTTGGGTAAAATATGAGTGTTATTGCTTCAGATGTAATGAGAAAAGAAGTTGCTGTGAGAGAAGAAAAGACAGAACAGTATATTTGGTATAAAAACCACTGGACACTCTAAAATAAATAAATCTTAAAGGGGCACCTGGGTAGCCCAGTTGGTTAAGTGTCTGCCTATAGCTCAGGTAATAATGATTCCAGGGTCCTGGGATCTAGCCCTGTGTCTGGCTCCCTATTCAGCAGTGAGCCTGCTTCTCCTCTCTCTCTCTCTCTGTTAAATAAATAAAATCTTAAAAAGAAAGAAATTTGATGATATTTCTAGTTTCCTATCCATATACTATAAAAAATATTTTTTAAAAAGGAAGAAGGGTAATAAAGTGGCTCAATCAGTTGAGCCACTGCCTATTGGCTTCAACTCAGGTTGTGATCTCAAGGTCATAAGATCAAGCTCCGAGTCAGGCTTCATGCTTAGTGCAGTCTGCTTGGGACTCTCTATTTCTACCTCTGCTCCTCTCTGCTGCTCTCTCTGTGTCTCTAAAATAAATATTAAAAAAAAAGAAAGCACTGGACTTATGAATTAGTTTTAGTATGTCTATAGACTTGCCTTGTGACCTTGTACAGGTAATAGTATTTCAGTTTCTTCATTTATAATACAAGAATCTTGTCAAGCTTATTTATGTAATCTTGTCAAGCTTATTTATATAAAGTTTCATGCACAGAGTGCCTGGATGGCTCAGTTGGTGGAGCATGTGATTCTTGGTTTCAGGGTTGTAAGTTCAGGCCAATCTCTACATTGGGTGTAGAGATTACTTTATTTCATTTATTTATTTATTTTTAAAGAAGATTTATTTATTTATTTATTTATTTATTTATTCATTCATTCATTCATTCATTCATTCATTCATTCATGCCAGGAGCCCGATGCGGGATTTGATCCTGGAACTCCAGGATCGTGCCCTAGGCCAAAGGCAGGTGCTAAACCGTTGAGCCACCCAGGGATCCCCATAGAGATTACTTTTAAAAAATGTTTTATGGGCAGCCCCGGTGGCGCAGCAGTTTAGCGCTGCCTGCAGCCCGGAGTGTGATCCTGGAGACCCGGGATCGAGTCTCACGTCGGGCTCCCTGCATGGAGCCTGCTTCTCTCTCTGTCTTGTGTCTATGCATCTGTTTCTCTCTGTGTCTCTCATGAATAAATAAATAAAATTTAAAAAAAGTTTTATACTCTCAGTTTTCAAATTTTTATTTGAAAACATTAAAAAATCCATTGCTGTTAAGCCTGGAGAAAGATTTAGAAATATTTCCTTCTTTCTACCACAGATTTCATGCAGTTGGGTGGGGTTTGTTAGTTTTTTTTCCCCCAGATGCTGCATGTGAGTTTTTTGAGAGACTTTGTGTAAGCTAATAATACTTCTATAGTTTAGAAGCAGTCAAAAAACGGTGTTGATATACGTGTGTGTGTTTACCTCTTTCCTGGCCACAGTCCTCTTTTTATAATTCTCTTTTTTCCTGGATGTTCTATCTGTATTGAAACAAAATATTTATGACTTTCTGTTCTAATTTTCAGTGCCATATGGAACACCTACTACACACACAGACACACACATTTCTGTATCCATACTTAAAGACTGAGTCCTTGATGGTTTTGGAGTGCCTATTGTAATCATGTTACAAGTTGAAAATAATTGTTTCTATGAACTAATATTGTAACTTTTGATATGAATGCTATGTTGGCCACAGATGTATTGAAACCATTACATTTATTATAAAAAGGTGTTACTTACCTGGGAGGATAGTGTATTTCAAAGAACTTTTGAATATATACTTTGAAGACAAGTAAGTAAGGAGAAGCTCCAGAAGTATAATGCCTTTTCATATATGATTCCATTTAAATGTTTTCCAAGCAAGAAAAGCTTCCTAAGGCATTATGCTACATATTACACCATTTCTATTTAATTATTAATTAATTAATATGGAGAGAGAGTGCAAGCATAAGCAGGGAAGTGGCAGGCAAAAGGAGAGGGAGAATCAGGCTCTCTGCTGAGCAGGGAGCCCAATGCAGGGCTTGTTCCTAGGATCTTGGGATCATGACCTGAGCTGAAGATCTCAGTCACAGTTGAGCCACCCAGGTGCCCCCACCATTTCTTTTCTTTCTTTCTTTTTTTTTTTTTTAACTGAAGCCCATGGTGTATTCAAATTTCCTTAGTTTTTGCTTAGTATCTTTTTCTGTTCTAGGATCCTATCCAGGATACTAGTTACATTTACTTGTTATGTCTCCTTAGGCTTTTCTTGGCTCTGGTAGTTTCTGAAAATTTCCTTGTTTTTGATGATCTTGACAATTCTTTTTTTAAAAACATTCTATTAAATAAATAAAAGATGTGCTGTATTCAAAGGGAGAAGCAGGCTCCATGCAGGGAGCCTGATGCAGGACTCAATCCTGGGACTCCAGGATCATGCCCTGGGCCAAAGGCAGGCTCTAAACTGCTGAGCCACCCAGGGATCCCCTTGACAATTTTTTAAAAAAGATTGTATTTATTTATTTATGAGAGACACAGAGAGGCAGAGACATAGGCAGAGGGAGAAGCAGGCTCCATGCAAGAAGCCCTATGTGGGACTCAATCCCGGGACTCCAGGATCACGCCCTGAGCCAAAGACAGAAGCTCAACCACTGAGCCATGCAGGCATCCCAGATGATCTTGACAATTTTGAGGAGTTGTACCAGTCAAGTATTTTGTGGGATGTCCCACTATTGGAATTTGTTTGATATTTTTTTCATTATTAGACTGAGGTTACTAATTTTTGAGATGAAGACCATAAAAAAAAGTGTTCTTCTCATCACATCATATCTAGGTTACATACTATGAACATGATTTGTCACTGTTGATATTACCATTTTTTAAATTCTCTTGGCATAAGAAGGTCACACATCTCTCAGGTCAAAAAATTAAGAAATCTAACAAAGACAAAATTCCACACTACAATTCAAACTTCTGAATAAGTTTTCAAATGCCATATGATTTTACTTATATGTGGAACCTGAAAAGCAAAACAAATGATAAACAAAAAGCAAAATCAGACCTATAAATATGGAGGAAAACTGTGGGTTGTGAAAGGGGAGGGAGGGAGATGGAGGGAACGGGCAAAATAGTAAAGGGGAGTGGGAGATAAATCTTCCAGTTATGGAATGAGTAAGTCATGGGGAGGGGCACTTGGCTGGCTCGTTGGTAGAGCATGTAATTCTTGATCTTGAGTTGTGAGTTTGAGCCCCATGTTGGGTGTAGAGATTACTTAGAAGAGTAACTAATCCTTTAAAGTCATTGGAATAAAAGGCACAGCATAGGGAGTATAGTCAGTGGTATTGTAATAGTGATGTATGGTAACAGATGGCAGCTGCAATTGTGTTGGTGAGCACAGCATAACATATAGACTTGTGGAATCACTATGTTGTATACCTGAAACTAATGTAACATTAGTGTATCAACATACTTCAGAAAAAATTTTGTTCCAAAAAAAACTTTTTTTGTGTGAATCATTAAAATATACCCTTATTCTGCTGTTTAAACCCATAAATTCTTTTGACCTCTGTTATACCTTATTTTCTCTGTGTATCCTTCCTTCATTTTCAAATTAACATGTTTTTCAGAATATAGTTATCTACCCATTATGTTAGCTAACTCATCCTTTTTGACATTTGTTTGAATATACAAGAATGAGCTTTTCTCTTGGGAATGAAGATATATTCTGGAGTCATTACCCATGTTTGCTTGAATTCTTGAGTCTAAGATCAAATGGAGGCTTTTTATAGAGTAATGAAGTATTTTCCCCTTTTTCTACCAGGTTTTATGGCACTTGGACATCTTCCGACGTAGCTTTAGGCAGCTTACAACTCACAAGTGCATGGGTGATTCCTGCATCTTCTGTGCTCTCAAGGTAAGTTCTTCAAATCTGTTTATTTTCAATACCATTAGGCTACCAAATAATCAATATTGAGATAGTTTGGCTAATCAGGGTGATGCTAAAGAATTCCTTACTGAATTATCTGCCTGTGGCTTAGTGCAAAAGATAAATATGATTAGTTTTGCTTGCTTCAAAGAATTGTTACTTGGCTTAGGTAGTCTGTTTTTCTGAACCTTTTTGCCCATACAACTCTATTTAATATGATGGGATACTACTCAAATGTGCTTAGATTTGGAGTATTTGGGATGCCTGGGTGGCTCAACAGTTGAGCGTTTGCTTTTGGCTCAGGGTGTGATCCTGGAGTCCCAGGATCAAATCCCACATCGGGCTCCCTGCATGGACCCTGCTTCTGCCTCTGCTTATGTCTTTGCCTCTCTGTGTGTCTGTCATGAATAAATAAATAAAATCTTTTTGAAAAAAGATTTTGATTATTTACCTGAAGAGCTAATTCTGAATTTTAATTTTGAAAGAATAAACAACCCAGTATTTTTAGGGGAATTAACTATTGTCTGTTAAAGCTAAATTTAATAATAAACTCTTCCTATTGAGAAAAGCCAGGACTAACATTTTTCCATTCCTTAATGTTTCCCATTACCACGTTTAATAGATTCATTATACCCATTCTCAATCCCATTGTCTGACTCCCAGGTTTTTCATTTCTGAATAAAATGAAACCTGAGGATTCATTTAGAGTATGCTGCTATTAAGAAAAAACTAGGTTGTGTGGCTCAGCGGTTTAGCGCCGCCTGCAGCCCAGGGCGTGATCCTGGAGACCCCGGATTGAGTCCCACGTCGGGCTCTCTGGGTGGAGCCTGCTTCTCCCTCTGCCTGTGTCTCGGCCTCTCTCTCTCTGCCTCTATGAATAAATAAATAAAATTTTTAAAAAAAGAAGAAACTAGGCCCCAATCTCTATTACTTTATCTGCTCGTTCAACATGGGACTTCTCTGTGTTTTCTTGGTTTGTATGTACAGTGGATTATTTATGGCTGGATAAGTCTGTGTGAGTTCTGGTAAGTATCCAGTGTCATTTTTCAGTCTCAAGAAGTCTGAGTTCTTGGTTTGTCACAGGGATGCTTGGTTGTAAGCATTAGATGTTTAATTTAGTTGCTTTTACATCTTGGAATAAGAACTGTAACAAAAACATTCAGGAGAATTTCCCAGTTAATTTGATTATTTGCAACAACTGATTTGAAACAGTTTTTTGAGCAGCATCACCTTGGAGTTTTAAGTCCATTTTGGGCAAATATCTTTAGAAAGAGATGACTGAGTCTCCTGAACATTTTATTGCTTGGGTCAGAAACATCTTTTTTCTTCCCCCTTTGGAACTTTTAGCAAAACACATGTTATTGACTAATTGAGAGTTTGACTGAATTTTAATAAGACCAAATCTTTTACAAGTTGTAACATTTTTGACTGTGCCCATTCAGACAGAAGTCCATCCACATATTTGGCTTGATTTCTGAAGGATACAATGACATTAAATATCTAATTTTAGGTAAATAAGAAATGTACTGGTCCTTTAGCCAGCAAATCCAAGGGAAGTCTGGTTCGTGGCATTAAAACAAAAAACCAAAGTAAGATACTTGGTAGAGAGATTTGAATCCAGGAGAAATCCGTAGTAGTAGAGTCTCCTGAAAGTAAAAACTCTTATCTGTACCAGGAAGGGATGATAGAATTTATATGACCCTCTGACATGCCTTTGATGTCAGGATTGTGCCATCCTCTTCATTGATTCAGGTGGGACTCTGGTGAATTGGCTGTCACAGTTTTGTTATGTTTTAATTCCCATAGGCACTAATTATTATTGTAATATAAATCAGTATCATTATGTAAGCCAAATGGATGAAGAAAACCAACCATGAGACTTTATGGGACATCTTCTGAGATACCCAAGTATATAGAAAGGAAGATGTTTTCCCCTTATGAGGGCTGAGGATGTACCTTGGGACTCTTTCAGAGAAGCAATAGCTTATGGCAGATAAATAAATGGGCTTGGGGAATCAAAGACTTTATTTTAGATCTTCATAATTCTGAGGAGTTCTAGTATTTTCCTCATCACATCATTGTCTGATCTATCATTTAGGTTTATTTTCCTTCTCTGCTTCTTTTGTTATATTGAGAGTTTATAAAATTTTGATGTTTCTCCCTAAAGTGCTTTTCAGTTTGTCAGTGCTATATAAGTGTTAAATAATTAAGCTCTAGTTTGTATTCTTTTATCTTTTTTTTTTTTTTTTTTCTTTTTTATTTTTTTTAAGATTTTATTTATTCATGAGAGACATGGAGAGAGAGAGATAGAGAGAGAGGCAGAGACATAGGCAGAGGGAGAAGCAGGCTCCATGCAGGGAGCCTGATATGGAACTTGATCCCGGGACTCTGGGATCATTCCCTGAGCCAAAGGCAGACGCTCAACCACTGAGCCACCCAGGTGTCTCTTAGTTTGCATTCTTTTAATTATTGTCACCTCACTTGAAAAAAAAATAGACTTACATAGCAAATGGATTAATTTGACCATATGGATGAGCTGAACTTGGTTCTGGTATTGAGAAATTTAAATTATTAGAAGAGCCATATTCCTTTATCCAGGAGAGCTTCATTTTTTGAGAGAAGAAAAGGGATGTTGAGTTTGGAAGAGTAAATCTGGGATGATCATCAGCATCTGGAATGTCTCTTTTTTGTTCCCTACTTTAAATTTTCTTTCTTTCTTTTTTTTTTTTTTTAAAGAGAGAGATGTTGGGGGTGGGGTAGAGGGAGAGGGAGGGAGATAAACTTATGCAGACTCCATGTCCAGCAAGAGCTTGATCACAGCCCTGAGATCATGACCTGAGCCAAAATCAAGAGTTGGACGCTCAATCAACTGAGCCACCCAAGGGCCCCTAAAAATATTTTTATAGAATATGAAATAATATTCATCATTGAACAAGATTCTAGTCAGTATAATAAAACAAAAGGACAGATAAATATTAGAAAGAAAGAAGCAAAATTATTATTTGCAAATGATATGATTGGCTATTAAAAAAAGTATCTACTGATAAGTCAGTAGAATCAATAAGAGAATTTAGCAGGTTGTTGCCTGTAAGATCAAGGTATAACATTCAATTATATTTCTATATACTAGCAACTAATAAAATGTAACCTAAAAAGAGTTTTTATAATAATAACAAAGTATATAACGTAGGTATGAATAAATCTAACAAAAAAGACATGACATTGGGCAGCCCGGGTGGCTCAGCGGTTTAGCACTGCCTCCAGCCTGGGGCATGATCCTGGAGACCCAGGATCGAGGCCCACGTTGGGCTCGCTGCATGGAGCCTGCTTCTCTCTCTGCCTGTGTCTCTGCCTCTCTCTTTCTCCTCTCTGTGTTTCTCATGAATAAATAAATAAAATCTTATAAAAAGGACGATTTAAAAAAGAAAGACATGACATTTATATAAAATCTCCAGAGATCCAGTAAAATGAATAATCACAAAATGAACATCCTTTTAACAACTCTTTAGGTGAAAATAGAATACTGCCGGTACCATAGACATTCTTCCTTCCTTCTTTCTCAATGATAGCTCCTTCTTTCTCCTAGGAGTAGCCACTTTTCTAATGTTTGTGGCAATCACTTCCTTGTTTTATCTGATAGTTTTACTACGTTCTTAAACAATCTAATTTAAAAATTACCTTTTTAAAAAATTTATTTAAAAAATTTATTGTAAATGGAATCATATTTTTAAAGATTTATTTATTTATTTTAGAGAGATGGAGTGTGAGACCACGGAGGGGGGGGGATCAAAGGGGAGGGGCAGAAGGAGAGAGAATCTTTTTTTTTTTTTTTAAAGATTTTATTTATTTATTCATGAGCGAGAAGGGCAGAGACACAGGCAAAGGGAGAAGCAGGCTCCATGCAGGGAGCCTGATGTGGGATTCAATCCTGGGTCTCCAGGATCACACCCCGGGCTGAAGGCGGTGCTAAACCACTGAGCCACCCGGGCTGCCCCGGAGAGAGAATCTTAAGCAGACTCTGCACTGAACACAAAGCCCAATTTGGGGCTCAGTCTCATGATTCAGAGACTCTTGAGATCACAACCTGAGCTGAAACCAAAAGTGTGTCGCTTAACTGATTGTGCCACCCAGGTGCCCTGTAAGCAGAATCATTTTATAAATTTGTGTGTGTGTCTTTTTTAGTGCAATAATATGTTTATAAAATCATCATTTCATTGTTTAAAACCAATTTGTTTATTACTGGTAGTCATTTGAATTGTTTCCAGTTTTAATTTTTTATAAACAATATTGCTAAGAACATTTTTGTATATATCTACATATGTATACACATTTTTTTTGCATATGCCCAGAAATGGAATTACTGGATCATAAGATATGTGTATTTTCAATTTTTTTTTTTTTACAATGCGAACTGTTTTCCAGTACTTCAGTGTTTATCAATGTGGTGATACTAATGTATATTCTTAATAGCAGGTTTGTCCTGGAAGTTGAAAAAATTAAATTCTGAAAGTCTTAAGACAAACAGGGAAGAATAGTAACAAAATGAGTGACTTGCCATGTTTATCAGAGTAGACAGCATTGGTAACAAGCTAAAATCTCAGTGATAAATATACAAAAGATTTATTTTTCATTCCCATCACTTGTCCACTGCAGGTTAGTAGGAAAACCCTACTGATTGCAGTCACTCAGGAACTCAGGTGCCAAAGTACAACCAAGTTGGTTATTACCAGTGGCCAAGTTAGAGTGAAAAAGGGCTGTGGAGGGTTTTGCACAAACAGTTGAATGCTCAGCAGGACACTTCTGCTCAGAGCTCACTGACCAGAACTAAAATCCTATGGCTCCAGTGAATCCTAAGGGGGCCAGAAAGTGTGATCCTATAAAAATCCTTGGGAAAGGGTGGAACCAGAAATACTTGGCAAAAGTGCTAATGACTACCACACTTTATCAGATATCAAGGCTTATAAGGCTTATAAAATTAAGTAATTAGACAATGTGGTATCAATTATAGTATGACTAATAAATTGATGGATCAAAATCAAGAGTTCAGAAATAGACATATAGAAACTTGATTATTGCCCTGTGAATCAAAGGAGAAAGTGGACTTTTCAATAAATGGTGATTAGATAATTGGTTATCCATATGGAAAAAAAAAGAAAAAGCTAATTAGATCTCTACCTCATATTATTACCAAAAGTATGAATTTCAGCTGAGTTAAGGGCTAAAACATGAAAGAAAACTTTTTTAAAGTTTTAGAAGAAAACATGAAAGAATATCATGATTTCAGGGATAGGATTTATTAAATAAGATGTGAAAAACACAAAGTAGGGATCCCTGGGTGGCGCAGCGGTTTGGCGCCTGCCTTTGGCTCAGGGCGCGATCCTGGAGACCCGGGATCGAATCCCATATCGGGTTCCCGGTGCATGGAGCCTGCTTCTCCCTCTGCCTATGTCTCTGCCTCTCTCTCTCTCTCTCTCTCTCTCTCTCTCTCTCTCTCTCTGTGACTATCATAAATAAATAAATTAAAAAAAATAAATAAAAACCACAAAGTTAAAAAAATTGATAACATTTTGCTAAAGAAAAGTTAAAAACTTCTGTTCATCAGAAGATCCCAGAAGAGGATAAAGATACAAGGCCACACACAGGGAGGAAATATCTGCAATATATTATATAACCAACAAAGGATTTGTATGCAGCATAGAACTCCAGAGAACTTTTATAAAGAGTAAGTAAAAGATAATTGAGTTAGTGGTAAAATGGGCAAAAGACACAAATAGGCATTTCTCAGAACAGGAAACCCAAAAGACCTTTAAGCATATGAAAGATTCTTAGCCTCCTAAGTAATCTAAGAAATGTAAACTAAACCAATACTCTTCAGATTAGTAGAAGTTTAAAAATCAGATAAGATTGTTACCTGAAAGGTGGAATAATAGGAATTTACATACAATTGCTGATTGGAATATAAATTGATACCACTATTTAGGGAAATAGTTTGTCATTTCGTTTTTCAGGTAAAATTGAAGTAGCATAATCCCTGCCACTCGTAATTCCACTCCTAGATACATGTTATAGAGAGCTTCCTTATATATACGTGTCAGAAGATATATTCAAGAATGTTCAAAGTGGTATTTTTTGTGATTGTAGAAAAATGGACTACAACTACTTACTACAACTTCCAACTACAGTAGAATACATTTAAAAATTATGATGTGTTCCTAAAGTAAAATGATACAGCAGTGAAATTGAATAACCTTTGGCTACATATCAGCTTGGATTAATCACAAAAACATTGTACTGAATGAAAAAAGCAAGTCACAGAAGACTATATAAACTATGATTCCATTTATATACAAAATAAATGGGCAAAACTAAATAACATGTTGGGGCAGCCCGGGTGGCTCAGCGGTTTAGCACCATTTTCAGCCCAGGGTGTGATCATGGAGACCTGGGATTGAGTCCCACGTCGGGCTCCCTGCATGGAGCCTGCTTCCCCCTCTGCCTGTATCTCTGCCCCCCCATCCCCTGTCTCTGATGAATAAATAAATAAAATTTTTAAAAAAACCCATGTTGTTCAGGGATACATATATGTGATAAAACTGTAGAGAAAAAGGGAATGATTTTCATAAAATTCAGGACAGTGGGTATCTCTGGAAGGTGAGGGGGAGGAGATTGTAATCAATTGGGTAGTATTACACTCATTGTTAACTTTTCCATTTCATAAATTGGGTAGTGGACATATCCACATTTATTATTCTTTGGTTAAATATATACATCGTGCTTGTTTATAATTTAAATGATGATTTTTATTAAATGTACTACATTTAATGCCACACTGGCTGCCTCAGTTGGTAGAGTGCAACTCTTGATCTCGGGGGTTGTAAATTGAAGCCCCACATTGGGTGTAGAGATCACTTAAAGTCTTAACAACGACAAAATAAATGTACTACAGTCATTTTAGAAAGCATGGTAAAGTGTAAAGGAGGAAAGCTGGAACTTGCCTGAATTACATCACAGAGATTGTCATTTCTCTTTATGTCTCTTCTCTAGTCAATGATATTTCTAGTTATAAGTCTTTCCGTCCACTTAAAGTAAAAAGAGTAACTTTTTTTCAGACCCTAAGTTGCCTCTCCATCTCTAGTATCATCCTATTTCATTTGTTCTAAGAATAAGCTGGAGGGCTATTTTGAAGCTACTCCCCTGTTATGTAACTTTGAAGGGGCTCCCAGTTATCTCTTAAATCACTTAAAAATGTATGATTACATGCATTTAAAAAACTAGTTTCATGCTTTCTTTTCCTTTCCTTTCCTTTCTTTCCCCTGGCACTTTCTACTTCAGCTATGATAGCAGATGGTACTTTCTTAATGCCTACCTCTTAGATGTTGCAGATGTTATTCACTTTGCCTGGATCCCTTGGCACCCAAAACAATAATAACAATAAACAAAACAATGCACCCTTTTAAATGAAACCACATCCAGTACTTTCAGAACTCCAGAAACATATCTTCCCTTTTTTCCCCCCAGAAATTTATCTTCTTAATGAAGTTTTAAAAAATATTACCTCTATCTAGACCCATGATTGTTTTACTTAATAGTATTTAGGATGGCTGAATGAGTTTTTGGGAAGGTGGCTCTGCATTTCCTTCCTGTTGGTCTTCCTTAACAGTGCTTGCACCATAATATAACATTTAACTTTTCTGGGTTCATATATTCTTTTGGTAGTTCTTACATAGTTGTAAAATTTTGTGTACTTGACTTTTTCTTCTTTTTGAATTTTATGCTCTCTCACTCTGTTCTACTTGAGATTTTCATTGTGACTTTTGGTTTTACACTTTTGTTAAGTAGGTCTACTTAATCTAGGACTTTATGCTTCATTTAGTTAGGGGAGGGTGAGATGTGTTTCTGTAGTGGGGTTTCTTGAGAGTTGATGGTGGGAAGATCTGCTGAAGAGTCAAAAGCCTGGTAGTCAAGCAAAGCAGTTATCTGGTATCCTACAATTAAGCTACATGTTAACTTTGTGGTGTCCCAGTGTGGGTGTAATTCTATATATTTAAATCCCATTTTTCCTCTGCCTCCTATTTAAAAATTAGAGGAATGTTTGGTGAAGCAAATAAGAATTCCTTTTTGCTGGTACTTTGTGTCCTATTTGTATTCTTTTTTTTTAATTTTTTTAACCTATTTGTATTCTTTAGTGTAAAGTTTGAAATGTTAAATTCTTATAAGTTTTTTTCAAAACAAGAAACTCCAAAATTCCTGAATTTGAAGCACTGCTGAGAATTTGCCAATTCTATAAAGTCAGAGTTCTTTATGTTGACACATAATTATTTAGCTCTAGAACCCAATATTAAGAACAAAAAGAGGCACAAACATTTTCCTAGATGAATCAGAAGCTAGCCAACTTTCTCTTAATGTTTTATTTTTTAAAATATTTTTAAAGATTTTATTTATTTATTCATAAGACACACACACACACACGGGGGCGGGGGGGAGACACAGGCAAAGGGAGAAGCAGGATCCATGCAAGGAGCCCAACATGGGACTCCATCCCGGGTCTCCAGGATCAGGCCCCAGGCTGAAGGTGGTGCTAAACTGCTAAGCCACCTGGGCTGCCCTAATGTAATGTTTTAGATGAAGGATTTTCCCTTCTGAGTCTGGCTAGAAGATATGTATCCCTGCTTTTTCTCCACTTTTTACTTTACCTTGCACCAATCCTTAAAATGCCTTTACTACTGGTCTTATGCAAACACCTTTTATATAATAATTTTGCTTTTTCTTCTGCTCTCTGAATGGCAATATTTTTGTGCCTTGTGACCTCTACTAGGTACCGTAGTATATGCTGTATCCAGAGCTTATAATTGCTTTTTTGGTGGTTTACACACAATATTTAGGACAATCCATTTCTTTTGGTCTTGTAAAATATCCTGGTGTTTTTTTTTTTTCTGTTACTTGATACTAAGTTCCTAAAGTAATTTCAGCCTTGAAATCTTGCATGCAAATTATTAATTGATGGCTTTCATTAAAAAGAATTTGTGTCTTTCTTCTTACTTTGAACCACAATGTCTTTCAGCTCTGATTTAACAAATAGATTTATGTGCTAATTACCCTGTCCCTTCCAAATCTCCAAATTTATTCCCATCTAGTGTTACTAAAAGATATTTTCTGACCTGAACTGTTGTCATGCCTATAGCCTCTTATTTATTATTCATATTGAATCTGTCCTTTTGCCCCTAGCCCCCAGGGTATGATTTTACTTTGGTGTTGGCTTATTTATTTATCTCTGTCCAGGGGAGGAAATCCGTCTTCTGTACTTAGTATGCCACAAAGATTTTGTTCTCCTTCCAGGGATTGTACTAGAGGCTTTGCAGTGTGCCAAGATGTAGGACAGAGTGTTTTTTGTTATAGGCAAAGAAGAATGCTTCATTGATTGATTAAATTCAACAAATCTTCTCAATTAGTGGTTTTTCTTTTAAGAATGCTGGTACAAGGCATCAAAGTCGGAATGGTGGTGATGGTGGGGGTAGGTGGGGAGGAAATAGGTTTTTGTGTGTAAGGTGTTGTATAATATAAATGTATCTGTAGAGCAGTAAGATTGTTCAAAAGGGGCAGGAAAGTCTATGTTCTACTGATAGCCCACCTGTTAATTGGGGGAAATTTGAGAGTTCAGAGAATAAATACCTAAATATATTTTAAGTGTGTACCATGTAGTTTTTCCTCTATTGGGTATTGAAGCATAAGCACCAGGAGTAAAGTGATATAGGAAATTACTCATTGTTCATTATCGGTCTAGTCCTTTTTTTAGTGGATTATTGGAATAGAAGGTTCTGCATTGTCCTATAGTCATGTCTATATCAAAGAAGAGTATAAATCCAATATGCTGGACTATTTATACCAGGAAATTATATTTCTAACATATTCCCTGGAAATTTTAGCTAGTAATAAACAGCTCTTGTGTGAAGAAGGTATATCCCTATGTCTAATGCAAATCTACTTGAGTTGAATTACTTTTTTTTTTCTTAGCTATGGAATATGAACATATTTGTGTGGTCTTTTGGCTAACCTTTCCTAAAGTCCTATTAGGTTATACCTAAATATTCTTAACTAATTTAACCATTGACATAACTTGGATAGTATGAAGTTGAGTCTTTATCCTTTTTAAGATTTGGAGTTTAGAATCTTACATGATATTCAAATAGAGGGGAATGACTGCAAGGAAAAACCTAGTAGATCATCATGATTCTTTCCTTTCCAGAGTTTATGGCAGAACCTGAAACTTATACAATCTCAAAATCTTTGTGCATGTCCAGAAGGGACATTTCCCTTTTCATTTCCCCTGTGGGGTAAGTGGTTATGGGGTTGATTCTCAAAACTTGACTTAAATACTGTTGGTAATCTCTAAGGTCCTGCATTTTTTTATCTTGGCAAAGATTAGCAAACTGACTATTATCTTTTGTAAAATCTCACCATTAGTTTATGATTTCCCACTAAAAGCAATACCATCCTCTGGTGAATTTGACCTGTCTCTGTTCTATGGCTCTCTGTCTAGTGTCTTGAAGTCTTGGTATTTCTTTCTGTGTCTCTGTCTTTGTATGTATGTGGGTGTCTGTCTCTTTTGCATTGGTAGCAGGATGAGTGTGATAAGTAGCTTATAATGGTCTTTAACTTCATACTTCAAGTCCACAAAGTATTATTCCATCATGAACTCAAAAAGTGCAAATAAAGCCCTCAACTCTTGGGAAGAGATGGTATTGATAATTGAATTTATTTAAAGAGACTGATATAGGATATACGGATAATTTTCTAATCATGAAGTCCAGAAAAGATAGGTATATTTTTGGGCATAAGTTCAAAGAATCCCAATGAAGAAACCAGCCAGCTGTTCTCAACCTTCTCCAATGTTGGAGCAAGAGTTTCTGTTAAACTGGATATTTGATGATATTAAGGAATTATTATTACCTTTTTCTAAGTGTGGTAATTATATTATGGTTATGTTTTAAAAAGAGTTCTTACTTTTCAGAGGCATATCCTAAACGTTTACAGATGAATAATGTCTGGCATTTGCTTCAAAATAATCTGGGAATGGGGTAAGTGGGTGGGTTGTATGTATGAAATGAGATTGGCCACAGGCTGATGATTGTTGAAGACAGATGATAGGTACATGGGAATTTGTTGTGCTAGTTTGTCTACTTTAGTATGTTTGAGATTTTCTGCAATAAAATGTTAAAAATACAATATTGTTGTTTTGGGTGCCAAATGGTAAACGTTTACATGTTCTTTCTCCTCTTGAAAGAGAGTGTTTGAGATTCTTTTGAACACATAAAACTAGTGAAAGTTCTCTTTTCCAGTAGTCTTCAAGGAGTAGTAGCTTTTTTTAATCTTTTTTTCAGAGGATTGTGTTTACAAACAGGCTTGATTTGTAAACATTCAGGTTTGCAATTTATTTAAGTCTGATTTCCAGGAGGTGTGAAGAAAAGGAGTGATTATGAGAGCCAAAATGAGGAGAGATTTGGGAAGATCAAGAAGAGAAACTCTAAGAGCTGAGTTAGTAGCAGTGCATAAAGTTGTGTCATGCTTTTGCAGAAGTTCTTATTTAACATCCTTCAGGGATGAGTTGGACTGCTAACTTTCTAAAAACCTAGGGTCCATAAAGCATCAAATTTAATGATGGCCCTTCTCCTCGACCCCCATCTTCTCTACTCATGACTTCTTTCAGATGTAAGGCTAGGGAATCCTGAGAAATAAACAGCTGTTCCCTGCCTAAAGACAAAAGTGTTTTGGGGGCGGGGCAGGGAACTTAAGCAACAGCTGCATTTGTAGATGCCAAAGCACAAAGACTTTCTGTCTTTATGGCACTTTTATCTTATTTACATGGTTTTTACTAATCCAAATAATTATGTGCTCATGTGGGTAGAATTGTTTGCTACATGATCCAAGATAAATGGGTGGGGAAACACCTGCTTTGAGTCAGTTTAGTCTTACTGCTTTTGCACTGTATCCAAGAAAATAGTTAACAGACAAAAAGTAATTTGCCTTTTCCTGAGAATGAAAAGGAAGACCTTTTGGTTTCACTTTGTGAAGAAGAGCAGAAAGAAACCTGAAAGGTGGGTTTTCTCTGTTTAGTGAAATGAAACCATCAGGGACCCCATAGGGAAAAATGATTCCTGGGTTTTGGTTTTTACTGCCCTTACTCACTCTCTGCCACAGAACTCAGCTACTGGAAGAATACCAGTTTTTGTTCCTTATTGGTGCTACCACCTGTTCTTATTACTGAACTAAATGTTCTTGGCTTTCTTTGGTGTGAACAGGATCTCCCTCTGGGAAAGGTGGGAGGAGGGTGAAAAAGGGAACAGGAGGAGGCCCATTCCAGCCCTTGTGCTCATGTGAGAGGGACACACAGGGGTTAGTGTGCTGCCCTGACAGAGGGTCTTTGTGCTACAGCTTCTTCCAGAGCTGCAGCTCCACAGATGCATGCTGGGAGAGCTTAGGCTGCTTCATCCCTGACACACTTGCTTTTTCCTAACAATAGCAGAGCAAGACTGATAATAATAGTTACAATAAAATAGATGCAGGCATTCTGAGTACATTCAGATACTCATTTTGTATGGAGAAAGTTGCCTGTAATTAAGTGATGAGAAAAGAGTATAGTTTGGAGACATTCATGACATTGAACACAAGAGTCAGATCTGTTATTGCATATCCACTGTGCATGTAAGCAGAGCTCTGACTTTAGGTCTTTCCCTTTCTGTGCTAAAACCTTTTACCTAGTCATGGGAAATCTGCCCCTCTTAAGTAAGAGCAACAGAAAGTTTGGTCCTTCCTACTCAGATTTCAGACACTGGGGAGGTAGCTCAAAGTAGACACATTTCTGACCCAAGGTCAGTGGCAGATCTCCTTAGTAACCTAAAATATCATGACAACAACAACAACAACAACAATGGCAGCCTAATACTTAGATAGCACTTATACAGCCAGGCATTAGTCTAAGGTGCAGGTAGAGCTAGAGATAATTTATTGAATCTGTAAATAATCCTAGGAGGCAAATACTATTTCAAATCCTCTTTTAAAAGAGGAAACTGAAGTCTGGAGAACTTAACTAACTTTTCTAAGGTCATAGATATGGTAAATGACGGGACTGGGATTTTGAACCCAGATAGTCTGGTTCCAGAGTCCATGTTCTTAACTCCTACTCTGTACCATCTCTCAGTGGAGCTTTGTCCTTTCTCAGATAGGGTCATCTGAACCACAGAACACAAGAAGTGACTTAAGTGACTATTTTAATTCTCTCTGGATAATAACATAATTACTGCTATGCATGGGAGAGAAGTTAGTTCATTAGGAGTTGTTGATGCCTTAGAGTGTTAAGGCTTAATTCTTGAAGGAACTCAGTTGAGAAAGACTAAAGGGGCTGCTGCAAATACCACATTTGTACAAAACTGTACTGGAACTAATTTCCCTTTGGTTTGTTTTTGGAACCAGTTTTGGACTCTGGACAGAGGACCAAACCTTATCCATCCCTTGCTCTAGAGATAGAGCCTTTGTTAGCAGGAATAACTCAGCAGGAACAGTTGAGAAGAACAGCAAGTTGGGATGTGATAGTGGTCACATAGTGTTGCCAGTGGTCAAACCACTATTACTTTTAGAAACAATCACTGCTGCTTTTCCCACCTTTTCATTTGTTTCTGTGTTCCTCCGTTTCAAAATCCTATAGGTCACTGGGTATAGATAGCCAATTGTCCTCTGAGAATGTTTAACTGTGGACCTAGACCTTTTGGTCTAGTTTAAGGGTCATTGATAGACATTCTTCTGTTTCCAATAGTAAATTATGGAAAATCCTGCCTTGCCTTTATCTGATCTTAAAATATATTAAAATATATTTGTGAAAAATAAGTAAATCCACATCATATGGATTCATTTGTGGGGAAATAATAGCTGCTTACATAGCAAATTGTTCTTGAGCTGCTTTTGGGATAGATGTTCAGTGTGTATGAGGAGGAACAGGGCTAGTAAGAAAATAGAGTGAGGAAAGAACAGTTCCAACTTGAAATTAGCAGAATGAAGTTTAATTCCATTTTGCTTTAACCAGTTATATTACCTTAAGAAAAGTTTTCAACTTTTCTGGGTGATTCTTTATCTGTTGTAAAAAGAGAGGGAGCTTGGGGTACCTGAGTGACTCAGTTGGTTAAGAGTCTAACTTAATCTCAGCTCAGGTCTTAATCTCTGGGTCGTGGGTTCAGGACCCACATTGAGCTGTCTACTGGGCATGGAGCCTACTTTAAAAAAATAGGAGACTTAATAATATATTAGTAAGATCTACCCATATCACATCATTCATTTATTCATTCATGCATCCAGAACTAGTTATCAACTGCCCTTTATATGCCAGTACCCTTCTAGGTGCTGGGAGTAACAAGCAGAGGATTAAAGGATGAAAGTTTTTTTTCTTTCTCTTTTTCTTTTCTTTTCTTTTTTTTTAAAGATTCTATTTATCTATTCATGAGAGACACAGAGAGAGAGAGACACACAGTCAGAGGGAGAAGCAGGCTCCCTACATGGAGCCCAATGCAGGACTCAATCCCGGGACCCCAGGACCACAACCTGAGCCAAAGGCAGATGCCCAACTGCTGAGCCACCCAGGCATCCCAAGGATGAAAAAAAATTTTTTTAATTTTATTTATTTATTTATTTATTTATTTATTTATTTATTTATTTATTTATTTATTTATTTATATTTATTTATTTATTTATTTATTTATTTATTTATTTATTTATTTATGATAGTCACACAGAGAGAGAGAGAGAGGCAGAGACACAGGCAGAGGGAGAAGCAGGCTCCATGCACCGGCAGCCCGACGTGGGATTCGATCCTGGGTCTCCAGAATCGCGCCCTGGGCCAAAGGCAGGCGCCAAACCGTTGCGCCACCCAGGGATCCCCCCAAAAAAATTTTTTTAAAGATTTTATTCATTTATTCACAAGAGACATAGAGAGAGAATGAGAGAGAGAGAGGGGAAGAGACATAGGTAGAGGGAGAAACAGGCTCCATGCAGGGACCCTGATGCAGGACCCAATCCCAGGTCTCCAGGATCACGCCCTGGGCTGAAGGCAGGCACTAAACTGCTGAGCCACCTGGGCTGCCCATACCTCACACTTAAACTCTAGAGAGTATAGTCAGACAGTAAATAAGTAAAATACACGGTATTACAGATGATAATAAGTGCCACAGAGAGAAATAAAACAGGCAAGGGTGGAAGTGTGGTGGCAAAGGGGGTGGAGCTTGCAACTTTAAATAGAGTGATCAAGCAGTACATATAGAGAGGTTAATATTTGGATAAAAATCTGAAGAGAGTAAGTGACTGAGCTGCTGACAGTTTTAGTAAGATGAGGACCAAAAATTGACCATTCTAGGTTGGTGGGGCCTCCTCCTATTCTTAGATCAGGCTTTATTTATTTATTTATTTATTTATTTATTTATTTATTTATTTATTTGATAGGTAGGTTTTATAAAATGGTCTGATTTCTGGTCTCATTAGTAAGTCTGATAAATTACCGTGGAGATTTTTTTTTTTAAATGGAGAAATTATTAGCAAGAATTTCAAGTGAGTGACATTCTTTGGTGGTTGATATGTAACTAATAATTGAATTTATTGTTTATCTGAGTGGTTTAGTGAGGATTTGGGCCATGTCATGTCAAAGGATCACATTCTAGTTTTTGTGGGGAAGATCCAAAACCATTTGAGAAGGGCTCATCAAGCAGGTGCCACTTGTTGCTACTCTTTGTTTCCATCCTCTGGACATCATATTCATCATTGTTTCAGATCAGGTAAAGATCAGGAGAAGGTAGATACATTTAATAACACCAAATTTATGCTCTCCATAAAAGACACTAGAAGACTTGAAGAAGATATTTGCCACAAGTCTTATTCACAAACGACTCAGAAAAACTAAATATAGTTAGAAAAGACTCAACCAGTCTGAGTGTATTTATTAATTGTTGACAAGGATATGGGGAAATTTATTTATATTCATCTACTGGTGAAAGTTAAAGTTGCCATAGTCTTTTTATAGTGGCAAAGAGTTGGAGACTGTCAAAATGTCTGTCAATTAGGAAATAGATAAATGGATATGGTATAGGCACCTGATAAAATACAACACAGCAGGGAAAAGGGATGAACTGTGTATGTGTGTAAATTATGGATAGATCTCAAAAATAATGTTGAATTTTAAAATGTAAAAGTATAATACTTTGTACAAACAAAAAATATACATAACAGTGTACTATGTATTAATTAAGGATATATATGTATATACACACATATACACAAATACAATAAGTATACAGAAGTATTAAAAAACAGAAGAGTGGGGGATCCCTGGGTGGCGCAGTGGTTTGGCGCCTGCCTTTGGCCCAGGGCGTGATCCTGGAGACCCGGGATCGAATCCCACGTCGGGCTCCCGGTGCATGGAGCCTGCTTCTCCCTCTGCCTATGTCTCTGCCTCTCTCTCTCTCTCTCTGTGTGTGTGACTATCATAAATAAAAAAAACAAAAAACAAAAAAAAACAGAAGAGTGTAACAAATTCATGGTACTGAGTGCCTTTTAGCGAATGGATGGTCTTAAATGAGACTTCATCTGTAGATTAGAAATAAACATGATGGAATGTTTATTTCTGGGTATTAGACAAGTAGGTGTTTATTATAGTATTCTTTTCCTTTGAGTAATTCTAGGTTAAGAGAAGGGGGTCAAGTTTCATAGGATGAGCTCCTAGAGAATAATTTACCAAACTATTTATATATAATTTGTCCTCACTTACTGTGTATCTTCTACATCTATCTGTATCAGAGGAAATGAGGTAGCACTATATTGTATTAACTCATGACAGTGTTTTCTCCTAATGTGTTCTTGGTGGTATCACAGATGGAAGAGCAAGAATTCTTATTGGCACAGATCATCCATGCCTTTTATTCTGACTCTTGATTTTTTACTTTATTACTAACTGAAAGCATATCAACTCATGGGAAGTACATTTGGTTCCATTGTCAAAAGCATGGAGATGCTAGTTTGACAGATTGGGATGTGTAGAAGCTTAATAACAACACTGTGTCTTTTTTCCTTGTCTAACCTCTTCCCTACAGGGAATCTTTAACCAGTTTCAGTGTAGTAGTGAAAAAGTGCTTCCGTCTGACACTCTCCGCAGTGCTCTGGCAAAGACTTTCCAGGATGAACAGCGTTTCCAGCTGGGAATTATGGATGATGCTGCGGAGTGCTTTGTAAGTATTGGCCTCTGCCCCTCTTTGATATAGGGTGAGACTGTTGATTGTCTCCATCAAGGACTGGGTACTTTAATGTAGTATTTACTCAACCCTGGTATCTACAATTAGAACTAGGAATTTCCCTAGTTTTTCAGAGCTCTAGGGTGTCTCTGCTAATGAAGTAGGAATTGCATAATGGATTCATTCTTTTTCCTTCGGGCTTAGTTTTGTGCTTGCCATTGCATAAAACGGTGGCTCTCGCCTTCAAATGAGACAGGGCTCATTAAAGTACAAATTGATGTGTACCACTCCCTTGAGTTTCTGATTCAGTAGGTCTGAATTAGGGCCCAACAATATCTAGCTCTAACAAGTTTCCAGGTGATGCTAATACTGATGCTGCTAGTCTGGGGACCACTGCATTTTGTGAACTCCTGCATTACTAATGATAATTAAACAGAGAATAACTGAGTCTCTAACACAAATGTAATTTGCTGTCTAGGTAGCTACATTGCTCCCAGTGACTTTTAGTAGAAGACTCTTCTGAACTCTGGGTTCTATCCATCAACCTTCAAAAGACTCTGTGCATCCATTAACAAAAAAAATCTGAGAGTGATATATATTCTATTACATGGTAAAATGTCACCAAAATCAGAGCTACTGCTGAGCAGTTGGATCACTTATGTATTGCTGGTGGGAATGTAAAATAGTATAGCCACTCTGGAAAACGGTTTGGCAGTTTCTCAATAAACTAAACTTGCAGATTATCATATGGTTCAGAAGTTGCGTTACTGGACATGTATCCCAGAGAAATGAAAACTTATGTTTGTACAAAAACCTGTAGGGGTACCTGGGTGGCTCAGTGGTTGAGCATCTGCCTTTGGCTCAGGTCGTAATCCTGGGGTCCTGGAATCAAGTCTCGCATCAGGCTTCCCCGCAGGAAGCCTGCTTTTCCCTCTGCCTATCTCTGCCTGTCTCTGTGTCTCTCTGAATAAATAAATAAAATCTTTAAAAAACCAAAGAAACCTGTACATGAATGTTCATAGAATCTTTATTTGTAGTAGCTCCAAATTGGAAACAACCCACATGCCTTTAATGGTAAATGATGAAATAAACCTTAGTACTTCCATACCATGGAATACTATGCAGTAATAAGAATTACTGATTTACACCTCAACTTGAACGGATCTAAAGGGAATTATGTTGAGTAAAAATACCACAATATCAAAAGGTTATATATCTACCATATGCTCCTATTTATATAACATTCTTGAAGTAACAAAATCATAGAGATAGGAGAACAAAATAGTAGTTGTTAGGTATTAGAGTTGGAATTGAGTGGGTAAGGCTATAAAAGAATAATGTGAGGGAATCTTCTAATGTAATGGAACAGTTTTCTATCTTGATTGGGATAGTTGTTACATAACTCTATACATGTGATAAAATTGCATAGAGTTATACACATAAGTAAGTATAAAACTGGTGAAATCTAAACTCTGTAGATTGTATTGATGTCCATTTTCTGGTTTGGTTATTGTATTATATTTATGTAAGATGTTCCATTGGAGGAAACTGGGTAAAGGGTATGTGAACCTCCTACACAATTTTTTTTGAAACTTCCTGTGAATTTGTAATTATTTCAAATTAAACACTTTTTTAAAAAATCAGAGGTATTCTTACCTTCCAAGAGTATTACTGTTTCTCTGAGTAAACTGCCTACCAATATGTGTATTTTTTTCTATTAAGTATCATTGATATATTGCTTTTGTTCTTTCCCTGTTAGGAAAACCTCCTGATGAGAATTCACTTCCACATTGCTGATGAAACCAAAGAGGATATATGTACTGCCCAGCACTGCATCTCCCACCAGAAATTTGCAATGACATTGTTTGAACAGGTGAACCTTATCTCTATCTTCATTACTTCTTTTATTCTTCAAGAAGAAACAAATGCTGGGATGTAGGGTATTAGATGGGTGCCAAAACAATTAATGATTGTGGCTGCTTCATTTTGCTTTTTTACTCTGGGCCCAGTGTGTGTGTACTAGCTGTGGTGCCACTTCTGATCCACTGCCTTTCATCCAGATGGTGCATTACATCTCCACTACTTCCCTTTGGTGAGTCTTAAAGTGTTCTCTCTACCCTTGGGTACTCCTTAAGTGATTGAGTTTTAACTGATTGCATCCAAATAGCTTATATTTTTATTGCTAAGACTATGCTATATTGTAGGAACTCAGAACAATAACTTTAAAATAACCTTTGTTTTTTCCTCCTTTCCCAACCATCTCCTTTTCTTAGGTTCAGTTCTGGTCCTTGCTAGGTGGGAGGTGAAATGAATTCTTTGAGCTTTAGATTTTGGAACAGGCAGAAGTGCTCATTGTGTTTGGGACACTAAAGCTGGCCAGGACAAGGGGTTTTGGTATAGTGGGCAGTGGAAGAAAATCAAACTTGTGAGTTAGGAGTTTGCATAAATAATCTATTTGATTTAGTTATAACTCTGCATAACTCCTGCCATCATTCCCTTCCATTCCCCATCTTGAAGCAATCAGGCTATTTGTATGCTGGAAAGACGAGAAAAACCCTCACCAAGCATGTTTGGTGAGCTGCTGCAAAATGCCAGCACCATGGGGGATCTGCGGAACTGTCCGGTGAGTTAAGTCAGAGGTAGGGCTCAGGGTGGGGAGGGGATCCCTGGGATTAGTGGAATTTAGGCAGAGCCAGTGGGAAACATTTCAAACTAGTTTTATATATGTATTTCAGAGCAACTGTGGAGAAAGGATTCGGATTCGCCGTGTGTTGATGAATGCACCACAGATTATCACAATTGGGCTGGTATGGGACTCTGACCACTCAGACTTGGCAGAGGATGTCATTCACAGCCTGGGTACCTGCCTTAAGCTGGGTGATGTGAGTATTAGTTACCTATATATCTATCTGACTTAAGAGTTCTTATGTCTTAGTATTACTGCTTAAGGGCAGTGAACACTAAACACAAAGGTATGTCCTAGATGACAAATATTATAGAGTTTTGGACAAATACTTGTTATATGTGTACACATACATGTGCATGAAAGTACCTGCTCACATACCTCCTTTGGGTAGGTGGCATAGGCTTTTAGAAAAAAATGGGATGACATTGGCCTTGAAAGACAGAATGGGCAGAGCATGGCTACTAATAAAAGTCAAGCAATTTATAGAGTTCTTGTGTACCCTACTCATGGTTTGTTTATACCAGTGTAGAGTGAGGAGGTGTATTCAACTATAGGTGTAATAAGGTCAAAGTAGTGAGCAATCCTAACTAGAGCTGTGATGGGAGGTAAAGGGGTAAAGGTTAGTGACCTGAGTTTCACAATACAAAATTTACTGTGAGGAACCATTGTCTGTTGAGAAGGTAATGAAGTAGCTTGAAAGAGAATATAGTGGTTTAGTGGTTTTCTGTGGATCTATTCAGGGGAATAGGGGGAAAGACTTCAAGTCTGGGATCCTTAACCTTATTAGCTCCATGCTCTAGTATAGGTACAGCCAGTGTTTTCCTTCAGTTCAAGAGAAGAGCCAGAAATTCTGTGGTTTCTTTTCTACTGGTTTCTTTCTTTTCCAGTCTTGTGACTAAGGAGATCCCTTGTCATTCTTTAATGTCACTAAGCCATGACTGAGAATAAATGAACTGTCTGGGATCTTATTTTAGGTTTCCTTCCCAAGGAATCTCTGACATGAATAAGTTATGCATAAGTAAATCTCCTTTTTCTAAATTTCTATAGTCTACGTCTTCTTTATGGTTCCCTTTGTTTTATTTTTATAATGATTTTCTCATTCACATAAGTTTCTCAGGGCAAACATCCTTTTCATCAAATTTTTTTGTATGTCTCGTAGATCTTGGGCAGCCCGGATGGCTCAGCGGTTTAGTGCTGCCTTCAGCCCAGGGCCTGATCCTGGGGATCCAGGATCGAGTCCCACATCGGGCTCCCTGCATGGAGCCTGCTTCTCTTTCTGCCTGTGTCTCTGCCTCTCTCTCTCTCTCTCTCTGTCTCTCATGAATAAATAAATAAAATCTAAAAAAAAAAAAAAAAAAAAAGAACTTAAGGCAGTGCTAGATGTCTACGAATTGAAATGCTGATAACCAGCCTGGTGGTATTGCCCCTCCTAAGAGCATTTTTACCCCTTAGTTAGGGTCTCCACAGGAAATTTATATTTGTGATACCAGTTGATAAATAACTTTTGAAACTTGGGTGTTTTGTTTTTGTTTTGTTTTGTATTTTCAACTTTCTTGGCTCCTCTATAAGCACCAGCAATAAAATATTATTGAAAGTATGAAGAAACATCACTACCTTACCAGTTTACCAGCTACTGTCTGTCTTGCTTTTCCCTACGTTTTGTCTTTTTAGGATAATTTCTGATGATTAATATGGACTAGAAAAAATTTTAGACTGAATATTGGAGAAGGAAGTCAATACCTTAATAAGAAATGATGGAATCTACTGAGAGATGATGTAAGAGGGTTGAGTGACTTTTTTCTATTCTCTTCTTTCCTCACAGCTGTTTTTCAGAGTGACAGATGACCGGGCCAAGCAGTCTGAACTGTACTTAGTAGGAATGATCTGTTACTATGGCAAACATTATTCTACATTCTTTTTCCAAACAAAGATCCGCAAATGGATGTATTTTGATGATGCTCACGTCAAGGAGGTAGGAATATTCAAGCCCTTCTTGAAGGTTTGGAGACTGCAACAAAAAACTAAGGATAATTACTTGTCTTCTTGTTTTCAGTGTTTATTTTCATAATTTTGATGTCTATTTACTAATCTACCTATTGAAATTATGAGAGTACCAGTCTTACCTTCTCCAGTAGATGACAAGTTCCTTAAAGATAAGATCAATGTATTTTATTATTTTCTGTGAGTCTTCTCACCATGCAGTCAGCACAGTTCTGTGTTTATAGTTGGCAAAGTGATTTTTTTAAAATGTCTTAATTGGTTGATTTGAGCGAGGACAGTACTGATGCTTCAAATTAGGTTAGAAGGTTAGCATGAAGTTCAGAATTTCAGACTCGGAGTTATCAGTGAGAAATACTTTGTCCCAGAGCAGCTACAAATTATTCTCTGATTGTTACCTCCCTAAAATACCTTAACATGTTTTGGGGATAGTATAGGGGAAAAAATGGGGCTATGATGGTATTTAAAGCTGGAAACTTGTTACTATCTAAATCTGTGACTGAAGTAGTTAAGGTGATCTGGGTGAGTTTAGGAAGCTTCTTGAGATATGGTTAGCAGCTAGGAGACACCTGATTGTAGTTTACACCAGTCTGTGGACATTAAGCAGTGTCTTATACAAATAGTAAAGTCTGACAATTTCTTGATTGTCCATCTCTTTTTAGCTGTTGTAGTTTTGGGCAATTTGTATGAATCCCTTGAGCTTTAGTGTTTTTATTTAAAACATAATACTTATATTAAATAAGATTTGTAAGTAAAAAGGATACCTGTATTAGTTAAAATAATAACTTAGTTATAAATTTGCTGAACATCTGTTATGAAATAAGCACTATACTGGTTGTTCGACTTTCAAGAGCACGTCATCTCAGAATGTGATTGGTTCAAGTTTAAGAGGTGAGTTTAGAGATTTAAGTGGATTGTTCTTTTCACGGCTCTTCTGTCGCTCTTTTCCATTCTTTGGCAGTGGTGAATCCAGCTCAAAGCTATGGCCTAGGCTCAGCTGTCTATTCTAAGCAGTTTCACATTTTATGTCCTGCCATGTGTGAACTCTGAAATGGATTGTCGCTTATTCTAAGGCAGTCTGTGAGAGTTTCTGCTTGCTCTTTAGCTTCATAAAAGTGATTTTAATATTTAGGAGAAAATTATATAATTTATAGAATGATAGAATTGCAAGTTTCAAGCAAGGGCTTTAATCTGTGAAAAGAAATTGATCACCAAGGCAGCTGAAGTCCCCTCACAGCATATTCACCTTTGAGAACTTTTATTTATATTTCACAACTGAATTGATGTTTCACAGGAATAAAAGTAATTTTATTCATCATTCCTGTCTTACAGGGTTTTATTGCTTTCTGAAAGGATTTAACAACAACAAAAAAAGATCTAACAAAATTTTCATGAAATTTAGGTCTAAGGTCTCTTTTGTGATCTTTTTACTCAATTCTTGTCTTTTTATCTTTTGTATTTCTTTAGAAAAACAGAGTAGAAAGATATGTTTTAATGTGGATATGAAATATAACTGTCATGTTTTTCTGATTGTTTCTGGTTCAGATTGGGCCCAAGTGGAAGGATGTGGTGACCAAATGCATCAAGGGGCATTATCAGCCTTTGCTACTGCTTTATGCAGACCCCCAGGGTACCCCCGTGTCCACCCAGGACCTGCCTCCCCAAGTTGAGTTCCAGTCTTACAGCAGGACGTGCTATGATAGTGAAGATTCAGGTGAGCAATCTTTACCTCTTTACCTCTTCCTTCTTCCTTCCAATGTGATCACTGGACAGTTAGGACTCATACTTAATCATGAGCCTAGCACATAATCTATCTTGTAGAAAGAGGATCCATTAGAGATAGAAGTGCCAACTCGTGCTGAAGCCCAAGGTATGCCAGGCTTTGCTTCTGTCAGCCTTCAAGAATGTGTTGCCTAAGTCACCTGGCCCTGATTCAAAAGTGAGAAGGCAATTAGGTTGATTTAGACTGAAATAAGAAGTTTTTGAGAGAGACTCAATGTTTAACCTTCTAATATTACTAAAGATGACTGATTCAATTTAACAGTGACTTCATTGAATCGTTAAGACCATGAAAAATAATTCTTTTTGTAGAAAAAACTACAAAACTAGTCATTTTGGGATAAGAGTTTTTTGTTTTAAAATGCCAAGTGGAGTAGTAATATTCCTCAGCCTGTGAAGCAATTTTTCACTTCTAATTTGATTGTTTGTAATGTAAATCATGTTTTCCTGTAGAAATAATTTGTAGCTTCATGGCTAATGTCACAGGCTAGCCCATAGAGGCTTATGATATATTAGAAATATAACCCTAATGATTTTGGCTTGATTTCTGAAAAGGAGGAAAAGAAATATTCTTTTCCTCTTCTAGATCTAGGACTGTCCTGGAGTATAATTTTGAAAGAGAAGACGCTTGTCCTTGGAATTTTTTTCCTTCCCTTTTGTACCTTCCTCCTGCTTGATACCTGGTGTTCTTCCCAGCTTTGTACCTACCCAGACCTGCTCTACTTTTTCTCCCTTCAATCAAACACCCATTTCCACTGTTGTGCTTATCTCAGCAAGTCATTCAGAGGAAATTAATCTGATTGAACTAATCTACTCTAAAGTATAAATAATAGCCCCATAATTTCTCAGATAAAGAATGCTTACAATGTCAATTACATTTTTTAAAGTGGCATTTCTGGCAGTATAGGACAAAAATTATGGGATGGGAAGCAACTGGTTATGTATGCCAGGTCGGCCTGGGACTCTCCATCTAAATAGATCTTACTTTTCACAACTTTTTCCTTTCTTCCACTTTTCCCCATAGGTTTTCTAAAAGCCCCACAGTTTTTTCACAGTGGCAGGCAAAGTGAGGGCTTCAGCAAGGTAGGGGCAGGAGTGGGAGGAATTGTTTGTATGTCTGGGTTTATCTGAAGTTGGGTGTTGGGAAGAATGGCTCTGGTATATCCTTCTCACCCTTCCATCTAGGAAGTTCTTGCCTTATGGACCTTTGTTGCCATCCAACTCTCTTTGCCTTCTCTCTGTCACTGTCCTTTTCTCTTTCCTTACTTTTGCATATGTGTCTCCTCCTTCCCTCAGGGAGGGAGCCCTCCATCTCAAGTGACACTCGAACCGATTCTTCAACGGAGAGCTATCCCTACAAACACTCCCACCACGAGTCTGTGGTCAGTCACTTCTCTTCTGATTCTCAGGGGACAGTCATCTATAATGTGGAGAATGATTCCACGTCTCAGAGCAGTCGGGACACAGGTAGGGAGTTATGTAGTGGACTCTGCTTGCCTGATTCAGTTCTTGCATAGAGATTCTCCCAAGAAAAAGAAGCTGGGGCAAGTCAGAAATGTTTGCCATGCAAAGGCAGAAAGGCCCAGAACCTGGGTAATTGGGTGGCATGAAAAGAAACAACACAACTCTGAATGAATGATGATATTCCATTGCACATATTCCTCTCAACACCAGCATGTGAATAAGGATGATTGTGATATGATTATTGATGTGATTATTTATTCCAAAATCTGCTTTTTTTTTCCTGCTATATTCTTCATTCCTATCCTTCTCATAGTATTTCAGTAAGCCTTTGTCGTCTTGCACCTCATCATGTTTTCATGCTAGACTTTATCTCAAGCAGAAGGCTTTGAGACAAGTGGCATATTTATGGGTATGGGACACTTGCTCATCATTTTGCTGGGCTTCCTGAAGGACAGAAAAGCAAACGAAAGAAAACTAGCCTGTTTGTTATTGTGAGTTCCACGCAGAGGACATTCTCAAACTGTTCTGTTAGTCTGTAGAAGAATGTGTTGTCAGTGGAAGAAACTAATACAGGATATAAAAGGAAGAACAGTGAGTGATTCACTGCTCTGATGAAAAGTTTATCACTTAATGCATATAACAGTGCCCATACTCTTAGAGACTTGGGAATTAGTGAGCTCATGGCTTCAGATTGGTGGTTCATACTCTTTGCTTGGCTTTTTTTTTTTTTAAGTTTCTATTTAAATTCCAGCTGTTAATGTACAGTATAATATGAGCTTCAGGTGTATAGTATAGTGATTCAGCGCTTGTCATACAACACCCTGTGCCCATCACAAGTGCACTCCTTAATCCACATTAAAGGGATCACTATTTCCCACATCCACCACCCCCCCACCCACCTCCTCTCTGGTAACCATCAGTTTGCTCTCTTCAGTTAAGACTGTTTCTTGGTTTGTCTCTCTTTTTTCCCCCTTTGCTCATTTGTTTTGTTTTTTAAATTCCTCATATGAGTGAAACCATATGGTGTTTGTCTTTCTCTGACTGATTTATTTCATTTGGCATAATATTTTTTAGTACCATCCATGTCATTGCAAAGGACCAGATTTATTTTTTTTTGACTTAGTAATATTCCATAATACCCAGCAGGTAAAGAAGATATGGCGTGTGTATGTTTGTATGTATATGTATATATGATTGTGTGTGTGTATATATATATCATAATCACAATCATATATCACATATCATAAATGTGTGTATATATACACATCATATATACATGTATGTACATGTGTATTATATATACACACAATCATACACACACACACACACACACACACGATATACCATATCTTCTTTATCCATTCGTCAGTTATGCTGTTTCCATAATTTGGCTATTATACAGGATGCTGCTATAAACATCCGGGTCCATGTATTCCTTTGAATTAGTATTTTTATATTAAAAATAAAAAAGGGAATTTTAAACATTTTTGAAAGTATACAGAATAGTAAATACTGCCCCTCCATGGATTCCTTGCCTAGTATCAGTAATTATAACTTATGGCCAGTCTAGTTTTATCTGTACTTCTACCTACTTACCCGACTCCTGGATTATTTTGAATCGAATTCCAGTTATTATTTCACCTATTCCATAAGTATTTTTTGTATGTACCTCTAAAGCAGGAAATCACTTTTATTTTAATTTAATTTAATTTTTATTTTATTTTATTTTATTTTATTTTAGGAAATCACTTTTAAACATCATTATTAGGGGATCTCTGGTGGCTCAGCGGTTTGGCACCTGCCTTTGGCCCAGGGCGCAATCCTGGAGTCCCGGGATCGAGTTCTGCGTTGGGCTCCCGGCCTGGAGCCTGCTTCTCTCCCTCCTCCTGTGTCTCTGCCTCTCTCTCTCTATATATATATATATCATGAATAAATAAATAAATCTTTAAAAAAATAAACATCATTATCACGCTTAAAAATATTAATAATTCCTAAAAACCATGCATAACCAATAAGTATTGAAATACACAAATATAAGTGTCATAATTTTTTTAATGGTTTTGTGTGCTTGATTCCAAATTCAAGTGAGGTCTACGCATTGGGACGGATTGATAAGTCTTTTATATTTCTTTTAAACTATAGGTTTCTCCTCTATTTTTTCCTTGAAGCTGATTGTTGAACAACTAGGTAGTTTTTGTCCTATAGATTCCCCACCTTCTAAAGTTTGCTGATAGTATTATAGTAGCATATTTCTCTATTCTGTGTTTCTTGTAAATTGGCAGTTGGATCTAGAGGTTTGGTCAGATTCATGTTTGATTTATTTTGATGACTGTTGCATAGATGTCTACTGCAAAGTATGATATTTTTTAAGACTGTATTTATGAAACTGAATAAAAAAGAAGCCAAATAACAGGATAAACAAGGCCTATTTTCTAGGAGAGTCAGGTTTATGTTAATAGTTTGTGAATGGCTGGGGGCCAGGGAGCATGCTCCCATTGGTACATTTGCAGATTTAGTTGCTCCAAGTGACTTCCTCCTTTCTTAAATATTTCTTTTGGACCCGAGGTAACAAAGGACCAGATAAAAGCAATAAAATATTACATTGGTAATTTATTGAAAATAGGTAGCCATCTCACTATACTGCTGATACCTGAATATGTACAAAAATTTTCGTATACTAAAATATGAAAACAAATTAGCTCTTGGTACCTTTGAGAACCTAAAGGGTTTTCTCTAAACTTGTTTTCTGATTTAATTCAGTTGTTTAATTCACCATTGGCTTCCAGCAGTTTAGATGATTATATTCTTTAGAATCTGACCTTTGCTTTTATCAAATCATACATTTGATATGATTTGATATGATATGATTGATATGATTTGAAATGTACAAATCATACATTTTATCATACATTTCCATCATGGGGGCATGAAGCGCAGAACAAGTTATATAAAAGAGCCTATATCTCCTGGGCTTCCCAGCGATTGGGTGAAGCCAAGTTCAGTACAGCACTCTTTGGGGACGGGACTGAGGATTATTCAAAGTTCAAGTGTCCTTTTAAATGATTCACATTTAGGGTGCCTGGGTGGCTCATTTTGTTAAGCATCTGCCTTCAGCTCAGGTTATGTATGATCCCAGGTCCGAGTCAGGGTCCCTGCTCAGCAGGGAGTCTGCTTCCTCTCCCTGTGCCAGTCCCCCTGCTTGTGTTCTCTTGCTTTCTCTCTGTCAAATCAATAAATCAATAAATTAATCTTTTAAAAAATGATTCACATTTAAGGACGGTTTAGAAATGAAAATTAAAGGCGCCCACAATCAGAGCAAAAGCTGGGGCACCTGGGATAATACCAGATGTAATAAAAATTAGGCTTTACTTGGTATGTGTTGCTAAACAAAAGGAAAGCTCTGTCTTTTATATACGAGAGTGAAAATATGTTGATACATGACATTTTTATGCAATCTTTAAAACTGTCAACTTTAAAAAATTACCAAGTAATGTGTCCTTCTGGGTCACCTGGAAAGATTATAAACAGGATCAGACCTGGTAATTGTTCAGGAGACATTGTAAATTTGGAAGCCTCCATGAAATACTTGAGCTTCTCTACATTTATCTATTGAGAGCTTCCTGTTATACTTAAATCAGATGACCTTGGCCCCTATAGCTTCTGATTCATGGGTATACTAAATTTGTGGCATTGCTATGAATCCCAAAGGGAGATTAGATTCTTAAGATTATGGAGGTCAGTCCCAGATACTAGCTTACCCCCATTCTTTGTTCTTTCAGGACACCTGACTGATAGTGAATGTAATCAGAAACTCACATCCAAGAAAGGGTCACTGATAGAACGCAAGAGGAGCTCTGGCCGCATTAGGAGGAGAGGTGATGAGCCACAGACCTCAGGGTACCACAGTGAAGGCAAGCCACTCTGCACTGTTTGTCTTTCTTCATTCACTCTGGTGAACTTGTGTCATACTACAGACTGACTTTTCCTTCCTGATCAAAGTGCTGTCCTTGCTTTCACACTTTGGGGTCTGGGTATCCATTTTAAGCATTTATATTTGTTTAATTCTTTGTGTTTTTAGGAGAAACACTGAAAGAGAAGCAGGCTCCTAGGAATGCCTCTAAACCATCCAGCAGCACCAATAGACTAAGGGATTTCAAAGAGACAGTCAGCAATATGATTCACAGCAGACCATCCCTGGCTTCTCAGACCAACCTAGGATCTCCCTGTGTAGGGAAGGGAGGAGACCAGACCGACAAAAAGCCTCCTAGGAACCTGTCTTTACACTCTCGTGATTGGGAAGTAGAGAGTACCAGCAGTGAGTCAAAATCCAGTTCTTCTAGCAAGTATCGTCCAACGTGGAGACCCAAACGAGAGTCTCTGAATATTGACAGTATCTTTAGTAAGGACAAAAGGAAGCACTGTGGCTATACCCAGCTTAGCCCCTTTTCTGAAGATTCAGGTGAGGAGATAATTAGGGAAGAATTGGGCTTTTGAATAAAGTTGACTCATGTATTTAAAAAACCTGGATTTTTCTGGTAGACTCAGCAAGGTCCATTTTTATGCTGATGTTGAACCTTTTGGAGATAGGAATGAGTGAGTAGTGAATGAGAACCTTTTGGAGATAGGAATGAGTGAGTAGTGAATGAGTAGCTAGCTGGAGGGAAGGGTTGGTTGTCTTAATTTGAGGCAGATGCTAAATCCACCTCCTTTTTCCCTACTTGTCCTTTGATCGGGATAGCTAAAGAATTTACACCAGATGAACTAAACAAGCCACCTACTTACAACATTAAAGCTAGTGGACCAAGCCCCCAGTGCAAGCCCTGGGGCCCAGCACGGCCAGGCTCTCACCTTTTAGAACAGCACCCTCGCCTAATACAGCGAATGGAATCTGGCTATGAGAGCAGTGAGAGGAACAGCAACAGCCCTGTCAGCTTGGATACAGCCCTGCCTGAGAGTTCCAGTGTCTGCAGGTATTGTTTGGCCTTTGAATAGCGGCATTGTCCCTTGCAGCAATGTGAGTCACCAGGAGGTTTTTCAACTCAGATAGGTGGAGAAATGGACTTTATTACCATTTTGTGAGCAAAATATTTTGCTTTATCAACTTTTTAAAAAAATGGAAATAAAAAAAATAAAAAAAAATGGAAATAAAGTTGATATACCATGTTATATTAGTTTTAGGTGTATAATATAGTGGTTGAACAATCTGTATATTATACTATGCTCACCACAATAAATGCCATTACCATCTGTCACCATGGAATATTATTACAATATCATTGATTGTATTCTCTGTGCTGTACTTTTCATGCCTGTGATGTATTTATTTTATAACTGGAAATCTGTACCTCTTAATCTCCCTCAGTTATTTCACCCTTCCCCCAACCGTTTTTCCCCTGGCAACCACCAGTTTGTTTCTGTATTTGTAATTCTCTTTCTGTTTTTTGTTTGCTCATTTGTTTTGATTCCACATAAAAGTGAAATCCTATATAGTATTTGTCTTTCTCTGTGACTTATTTCACTTAGCATAACAATTACCTCTGAGTCCATCCATGTTGTCATAAATGGCAAAATTTCATTCCCTTTTTATGGCTTAGTAATATTCCATTGTTTATATATACCTCATCTTCTTTATCTGTTCATCTCTTAATGGGCACTTAGGTTGCTTCCATTTCTTGGCTGTTGAAAATAATGCCACAATAAGCAAGGGGATGCTCTGTCAACTTTCTATGGCAACAGCACCCTCTGCTGGAAGAAGGAGCAAAGACATTTGAGAAAGGAGAGAACTTTATTATATGTAAAATAATTATTTAGTAAATAATGTGATGGAAAAATTAGTGAATCAAAACCTATAGTTCTATAATCAGAAACAGAATAGTTATTTATTTTTTCATTTAGGATAGATTCTTTTTTTTTTAAGATTTATTTATTTATTTATTTATTTGAGAGAGGTGGGGGGGGCAGACACAGGAGGAGGGAGAAGCAGGCTCCATGCTGGGAGCCGATGCGGGACTTGATCCCGGGACTCCAGGATCGCTCCCTGGGCCAAAGGCAGGCGCTAAACCGCTGAGCCAACCAGGGATCCCCTAGATTCATTTTTTTAAGGGTCACAGGGTTTCTGTGTTTTATAAGCCAATGATATTTATAATTTAAGATAACACTGACAGTTCAATAGTGCTTATTGTACCCTGTTCATAGGGCCCAGTTTGCTTTATAAATTTCAGATCTTCATACATTGTTTCTACTGAATTGCCACAGAGGCAAGTTCCTTAACAGAGTTGCTGCTTTACAGAGTGATTTTATCTTCTTCAAGGGTGATAATCACATCCTCATATTTTTCCCATTGCTTATCCTCTGGACACAGGACCCTGTTGAGTTTTACATATGAGAAGATGGCTACAAAGGTATAAGAAATAGAACGGCAATACATAGGAGAGCTTATATTTATTAATTCATTATAAGTTTTGTTTCAGACACTGCTAGATGCACAAAATGTGAATGAAGTGAGATAAGATGGGGGAACTACTTTCAGAAGTAATTTAACAGATTCTTTAATTGTATATTAGTTTGATGTTTTATTGTATTTTTTAGGGACTTTAGTCCTAGGAATGTTATAAGTTATCACCCTTCCAATATTTTCACTACACTCTGGTTTATCTTTTGAAGGGATCCAAATACTAAGAAATCAGCTGGGTTGGCACCTTCCTGGCGTCACATCCCAAAGTCTTACAGCAGTAGTATCCTGGAGGCAGACTCCACAGCATCCAGGAGTAGCTGGACAAAGAATCTCCCCCTCTCAGGTAAGCAGAAAGACACTGGATTGGGAGTACTGGATTTGACTGCCAGTTCTATTTGGAAAATAGCCTTACCTGAGCACATTTGAGGTTGGAGGACAGTTGTACTTAACGTTTTCCATCAGTATGTAAGTATGGAGGCATTTGAGCCATTCCGTCTTTGGATTTATCTAGCTTTTGCTCTTTATCATGGCTTGCCTGATTATTCTTTCCAACTTAGGGATAGCCCTTGTGGGAACAAGAAGGAACAGAAATAGGGTGAACAGTGTCAGTAGCACCTGCATTACTAAGAAGAGTAAGCTCTGGGTTTTTCCCCATGGTATAGAGGAAGCCTCATGGGAGTGGATTTCTTATTGTTTAGTTCTGTGAATTAAGATGACAAAAGGGGACATGAAGGCTATGGGCAAAACTGAGGAATAAGTAAGTCAAACCTATCCTTATTCCTGCCTCTATATTAGCCTGTCCAGTATCCTTGTTTTCTTTCCCTTCATAAGTGTGCCTTGTGTCCTCATACTCGCTCCCTGTTTTTTGTTGTTGTTGCTGTTTTTTACAGAGAGTGCAGGCAGCAGGAGGGGTAGGGGGAGAGGGATAGAGGGGCTTAAGCAGACTTTACACTGAGCTCAGAGCTCGATCTCACGACCCTGAGATCATGACCCGAGCTGAAACCAAGGGTCTGATGCTTACCCAAGTATACCACCCAGGGGCCCCTTGATCCTATCATTTTAGTCTGTCAGAGAGCAAAAAATTTATCTAATAATTTTCATCATTCTTTTAAAAAATTACAGGAGTAAAAATAAGTCCAATAATTTAGTAACCTGCCCTTTCCATCTTCAGATTGAAGGAACCAGTATTATCATCAGGGTATATATTTTTTTACATTTTTTTCTATGCCTATACAAATATATAGATAAGCTTATTACCACCGTTTTTTTTTAAGTAAAATGAATTCATACTATATATATTATTCTGTCACTTGATTTTTCACTTAATATAGACACCCTTTTAGATCTATTTGGTTCCATCTATGAACATTTATAAAATTGAATTTTTACTGGATATTTTACAAACTTTTTTTTTTTTAATTTATGATAGTCACACACACAGAGAGAGAGAGAGAGAGGCAGAGACATAGGCAGAGGGAGAAGCAGGCTCCATGCACCGGGAGCCCGATGTGGGATTCGATCCCGGGTCTCCAGGATCGCACCCTGGGCCAAAGGCAGGCGCCAAACCGCTGCGCCACCCAGGGATCCCTACAAACTCTTTTAAGATTTATTATCTTTAGAGGGGATCATGGGGAGGGGAGAGGGAGAGAGAATCTTAAGTAGACTCCATGCTGAGTTCAGAGTCTGACAGGGTGCTCAGTCTCTTGAACATGAGGTCATGATATGAGCCAAAATCAAGAGTCTGACTCTTAACCAAGTGAGCCACCCAGGCGCCTCTACAAACTCTTTTTTTACTGGAGAGTTGACACATCTCTTTAAAGAGATGTTGAGGGGATCCCTGGGTGGCGCAGCGGTTTAGTGCCTGCCTTTGGCCCAGGGCGCGATCCTGGAGACCCAGGATCAAATCCCATGTCGGGCTTCCGGTGCATGGAGCCTGCTTCTCCCTCTGCCTATGTCTCTGCCTCTCTCTCTCTCTCTCTCTCACTGTGTGCCTATCATAAATTTTAAAAAAATAAAAATAAAAAAATAAAGAGATGTTGGAAGTTAAGGCTGAGAAATTGACTTGCTTGAAGCTTCCCAATGAGTTAGTGGCAACATGTAACTAAGAATGCTGTCTAATGGTTAAGATCATGGATCATGAATTTAACCTATTTGACTTTAGTTCAGCTCTACCACTTACCATCTTTGTCACCTTGGGCAAGTTTGTTTATTTATTTATTTATTCTCTTTGTGAATCCGTTTCTTCATTCCTAAAATATGGGCAATAATAGTATCTACTTCAGAGGTTGTCATGAGAATTAAATGAAATAATATAGATAAAAGTGCTTAAAACTGTGCCCATCACATAGTAAGTGCTCAACAAATGTTAGTTTTCACATTGTTATTGTTGTAATAAATCACTCAATAAATACTTTACCATTGTCATCATTATCATCATTGTTATTATAGTTTATATCCCAGATCTCACCCTGAATCTGGCGTGGAAGGCACTATCCAAAGCATGAATTCCAAATTGAATCAAGAGTTCCAAAGGAAAGGCAGGGCAGTGGCCATAAATGCAGCAGGTGCTTAGCTGTAGTTGTAGAAATGTGACAATTTTTCTTCTCCCTTGTTTGTATTCAGGTGGGGAGATATCTTCCAAAAGTGAACTGGATGAACTGCAAGAGGAAGTGGCCAGGAGGGCCCAGGAACAGGAACTTCGAAGGAAACGGGAGAAGGAATTAGAGGCAGCTAAAGGGTTTAATCCTCATCCCAGTCGCTTCATGGACTTGGATGAACTGCAGAATCAGGGTAATTGTTATGATGGGGACAGAGAGAGAGGGAAAAAACATATTCAGGCCTTTAAATTCCTGTCTTCTGTTCAGCTAAATTGTATTTTATCATAATTCAGTCATTTTAGTGAAAACTAGTGAAAGTAGGAGGTGACAAGCCTATTGATTGGAAGACAGACACTGATTTTGGGCTCATCTATTGAAAGTGTATAGTTTAGAGATAGTATATGGTTCATGGAAAAATATTTCCCATGAGTATCTGTAGAAGGTGTAAATAAAACTAGTCACAATTCAGAAACAGCAGAATAGGGGAGTTGAGTTGAGCCAGACTGATGAGGGAAATTCTATCCTTGAAATTGCCCACCTGGAGTTTCAGGGAAACAGGTCTACTAAACAGGTTCTAAGAACACAAAGCTTGATTGCCTTTTGATCCTCTGATGAATCATTTCCCAATCTTATATGATTTTCATTGACTTAACAAGGCTTCCCCAAATGCCCTACACTAGTTACTTTTTTCCTTCACTTGCTTTAGGATGTTTTTTTTGTACTAGAAGAGACGAGTTTTCAAAATAGGAGGTTTTATTTTTTAAAGATTTTATTTATTTATTCATGAGAGACAGAGGCAGAGGGAGAAGCAGGCTCCCCTCGGGGAGCCAGATGCGAGATTCAATCCCAGGACTCTGGGACCGTGACCTAAGCCAAAGGGAGATGCTCAACCACTGAGCCACCCAGGTGCCCCCAAAATAGGAGTTGAAAAAGACTGAAGTATATACCTTAAATAGACTCCTGAAACTTACATCTCTGTTTTTCTTTCTATAAAATGAACTTATTGTTCTTATTATCCAGAATCCCCAGATGGAACAAATTATGCTAAAACAGTGCAAAGAATAGGAGTCACTGCTCTTTTGGGTGGTTGCTTTCTTGTTGACCACTTCCCACTTTTTGTCAACACTTAATTTGAAGAAACTTAATTTGGGGCCTATTTGGGGACCATTTTTCTCCTCTAATCCTACTGTCTTTTGATTTGAGGCAATTGTTGCTTTATATTTCCTAAGGCATTGTATTTATTTCTAAATTTTAAATTTCTAATTCCTTAATTGTCCCTACATTTGGATAGTCTTCTCTCCCTTTTGAGGAAGAAGACATGCTGCATTTGAGTCTCAGGTTTATATTGTTTCTGAAGGAGGAGACTTGTCATCTCCTTTCCTTACCTTTTTTCCTTCCTCTCTTATGTTGGACAGTAGATGAAAGTTGAGAGAGAATCTTTCTGGCCATATTTCATTGCCAATTCTCGATACACTTTGATTCACAATTTCTAGGAAGAGCAAGGAATGGAAGGCTAAGGTTCTAGAAGTTTAGAATTAAAATCTACTATAGTGATTGATCAACTCTAGTCTGCCTATATATCCATAGAGAACTTTTTTTTTGTTTAATGGCTCTCACTACCAACTCTGATTATGAAGATTATATAGATTTAGTTGATGTCAAATATTGTGAGAAAACTTTAGGCCTAGATGGTGGGGTATCATATCTCTTGATGGGACTGAATGCCAGGTTCTTCAGAACCAACTTCTATTTCCTCTTTTTCTTTTTTTTTAAGATTTCTTTATTTATTCATGAGAGACATACAGAGAGAGAGAGAGAGGCAGAGACTAGGCAGAGAGAGAAACAGGCTCCTTGCAGGGAGTCCGATGTGGGACTTGATCCCAGGACTTTGAAATCACGACCTAAGCCAAAGGCAGATGCTAAACCACTGAGCCACTCAGGCATTCCCCCAACCTCTATTTCCTTAGCCTTTTCATTGCTCTCCAAAGCCACAGTGAATTAGGAAGTGAATGTTAGGTGTGCAGAAGAGTCTTTCTTACCATGTCCAGCTGGAGGTAAATGGAGGCTGGGGACCTTATGGGAGAAATGACTCTGACATTTCGGTATTTTTTCTTGTGAGCCTATGAAAACTTACCATTAGTTCCAATCATGGGTGAATTTACAATACATTTACAGTTTATGGTTATGAGTGCGTAAAAGCCAACAGGGTACATAAACTTGAGTGTTTTTACAAAAATTGCCCTTATGGTACTTTCTTGCATTTTCATCTGGCATGATATTTGAACTCTTTTGTGCCTGCTTTGGTATGCATTTGCTTTCAGAGGAGGAAGGAGTATTTCATGCTAACTGTGTGGGAAAGTGACTTTTCCAGTAGGTTTGGTGGTTAAGGATATGATAAAAGAAAATACTTAGCACTACTGACAAAAAAAATGTGTGCTTGCAAACCAATAAGGGCTGTTCAACTGCCCTGGTAGATATATTGAGGTTAGGAACTGTAGAGTGCCTATGCCCAAGAGGTGTACTAATTTTCCAGTTGAGGGTGGCGCAGAGAGGACTGAATTGATGTAGAAAAGAAATTTTACAGATGGCTTTCCACAGAGTCGTGAAGCCACTTTTGCCTTAACACAGCAGTAGAGGTCTCTGTGGAGGTCTGTGACATTCTGACACTGATTGGCAAGATGTATTTTGTTGCACTGTGGAAAAACAGATCAGTTCCAGGCATAAGAATCCACCTTCTGCTGTAGACAATACCTTGTTCTTTTCTTGAGGGATCCCTTAAAAGCTGTTGGAATATGTGGTGGTGGATGATATACTCCTCTTTCATGGTCTTGGCAATGTCTTGGCTAAGGCAAAAACGGATGTCCTACATGTTTCAGAGAATTGTTCATAGCAGTGGAGAGTTAGAATAATGGTAGATCAAAGGCTCAGCAGCAAGGAACTATGTGCACCGAAGGGAAACATCACTATGTAGAAAAAGTTGGAACCAATTTTAATGAAAATGAAAAGTGCTGGCCCTTTCAGGGAGGAGTGACGGCTTTGAGAGGTCCTTGCAAGAGGCAGATTCAGTGTTTGAAGAGTCCCTGCATCTGGAACAGAAGGGAGACTGTGCTGCAGCTTTGGCTCTCTGTAACGAAGCTATCTGTAAGTAACTCTAACTGCTACAGCTATGGCAATTTTGACTAACTTCATGATAGGTATCATTAGAGACATCACTCAGATGGGATGAAAGAGCTTTATGTCTCCTTACTGTCACTCTCCTAAACTGAGGCTCTTTAGCTATCTTTGCCCTTCACATTTCTAAGGGCACCATGTGCTGTCACTGTGGCCTATGGATATTTACTGGAATAAGCTCAGCCAGAGTCCACAGATGAACTGTCCAGCCATGCCTACCTTCTTATCCCAAGATAAAGTTAGACCTCGGATTTGAAGTTAGTCTGCTCTTTCCTAGTCACTGATTAGCTAGGTAGAGCTTATGGCAAGAAGAAATGAATATATTGACTGTGACTTCCCAGGCCTGTGACTTTGCACTGCATATTTGATTCATGTTTCTCTTCTGCTTTCCTGGTATGCTGCACTGTAAGGCCACAGTGAAGGACTAAGGCTTAGAATTTATATCTAGTTTTCAAATGTGACCCACAAGGAGCTGTGTTCTATAAAGACAGATGCAGATTTGGATCTTATTTCTGCTGTTGGCTGTCGGGAAGGGGAAGTTGGGAGCAAAGTGTGGAGACCAGACGACAGGTCAGTTGCAAAGGACGAGAGTAGCAGTCTCTAAGATGGAAGCACCAGTTTCTCTTCTGACTCATTTTAGTTTAGCTTTTTGTTTGTTTGTTTGTTTGTTTTTTTAAATTTGAATTAACCTGTTTGGCCTCCATGGCTTCCATGAATGTTCCTTAGAGCCAGAGCCAGTTCTATACCCTGGACAGTATGTGCATGGTCCATGCCTTGCATTCCTGCTGCATATTTTGAGTTTTACTGCATATCTTTGCTCATTTTTGGTTCAATTTTATTTTTATTTTTGTTTGTATTTTGTGTTCTGTTTCTGCTATATTTTCTTTTGCATTTTAGCTAAACTAAGACTTGCCCTGCATGGTGCCAGCTCTAGCACGCACAGCAGAGCCCTAGTCGATAAGAAGTTGCAAATCAGTATTCGAAAAGCTCGGAGCCTACAGGAACGCATGCAGCAGCAGCAATCATCGCCGCAGCCGTCGCAGCCCTCAGCCTGCCTCCCCTCACAGGGGGCGGCCCTCCCTCAGCCAACAAGGTAGTGCCTGGGATCCACTGTAGTTTATGGACGCCAGGGGAGGAAGTGACCATGGGTCAGAGCTCTCCTTGTCTTGGTGACTACAGGGAACAGAGAAGAGTCCTCTGAAAAGATTTTCTTCTCAGGTCAGACATATGGCGGAAAGCTCATCTCATTGCTGGTCCTTCTCTTAATAGTTCCTTGAAAGATACAGAAAATATGGCATAATAAATAGGTCATTTGTCCATATTTCCTGTGGGTGAGTTTGTCCCTGGACTTGTGTAATATCATGATTATTAAATTTGTATGTATTATGTCCTCAGACATGGCAGTATGATTTATATTGCAATAGAAACCATGTGATTTGTTTTGGGGATTTCAGTGCTCCCTGTCCCTCGTGGAAATGGAGAAAACAGTCCTTGCTCTGATTGAATCATAGAAAAGAAACACAAAGATTCCCTTTGTTTTGTTTTGTTATGGGCAGCACTAGGAAAAAGTCCCCAGGGCCACTGGTGTAGTTTTTATACTTTAGCTCTTGAATTTAGTTCTTGCTTAAAATACATAGATTTAAGTTAAAGAATAATTTTGGCTGTTGATAAACCTTATAGTTCTCAGAATATAAATATTATAAAAACAGCTAACATTTATTGAACATTTTTTTAAAAAGATTTTATTAATTTGTTTTTAGAGAGCAAGCAAGAGCAGGGGGAGGGTAGAGGGAAAGGGAAAGAGAGAATCTTAAGCAGAGTCCAACACTGAATGTGTAGTACAGCATAGGGCTGGATCCTACAACCACGAGATCATGACCTAAGCTGAAACCAAGAGTTGGATGCTCAACTGACTGAGCCACCCAGGCACCCCCATTTATTGCCTAGGGACTAAAGTAAACACTTTAATTCTCACAATAACCTTAGGAGATAAGAACTATTATTTAGCAATATTTTATAAATAAGGAAACTCAAGCTCAGGGAGTATAAAATCTATAAGGTACCCAGGATTACTCAGCTAGTAAGTGGTAGAGGTGTGGATTTCAGATCCAGGTCTGTTTATCTCCATTAGGTCTCCTCCATAAGTATAATGAAATAGTGCACCTGGGTGGCTCAGTGGTTGAGCATCTGCCTTTGCCTCAGCTCGTGATCCCTGGGGTCCTGGGATTGAGACCTGCATCAGACTCCCTGGAGGGAGCCTGCTTCTCTCTTTGCCTGTGTCTCTGCCTCTTTCTCTCTGTGTCTCTCATGGATAAATAAAAAGAGGCAGAAACGGGAAAAGCAGGCTTCTCACATGGAGACCCATGTGGGACTCACTCTCCCAGGATGCTGGGATCCCGACCTGAGCCGAAGGCAGACTCTCAACCGCTGAGCCACCCAGGTGCCCCTAAATAAATAAAATCTTAAAAAAAAAAAAAAAAAGTATAATGACACATTCTTCATAATGTTGTAAGGGTGACTGGGTGGCTATACCCATAAAAGTTGATGGTATATTATCATTCAAATTTAATGCTAATAGTAGGACCTTCCTTTTTCTTCTTTTTCCTACAGTATACTCTAGTAGTTGAATGCTGATCTGAGAATCTGATCAGAGATATGTTTTAAATATAAGCAATTTAGGCAGCTAAACTATTTCTAGAAAACTTAAGCCACTTGATGTATGTGAGTAATTGAGGGTTTTAAGTGCTTTTCAGGTCAGAAATAAAAAAAACAGTAAGAAACCTAGTAAATGCAGTTAATTCCTATTTTTACTCCCAAATCTCAAGAGTCACAGTGCATAACTTTGGGAAAATATCTCAGTGAGTAATACAACCAAATCCAGATTATGAAAGCATACTTGAAGTGTCTGAATTTTGTGTAATCCCATGAACTCAAATCACCCTGTATTTGTCAATGTGCCTTTTGGTTATTTTGGCTCATTTGCCTCTCAGGACCCCAGGTAGGAGTGATTTCTAGGCTTTGCTCACCTTCATGTCATCTGCATGTGGGATTAGCAGTTTTTGTTTTTTATTTTGCAAGGAGGATATGATTGGAATGGGACTTCAGAGGCAGTAAAGAAAATTGACAAGGACTTCACTTAATTTTATTGTATGTAGCTTTGGTGAGAGCTTTTAGTAAAGAGGATTAATATTACCTATTGCTTGGGTATGAGCTGACATGAATCTGCCTTCTTTCGTGAACTTCTGAATTGTTGACTCTACTTGTGCTTGTCTTTCTATTTATTTTTACCATTCCCTTTGTGGATGGCTAGAAATGGGAACCAAATGAACAGGTCTTTTTGTAAGTGATCTTGTCATTCAAGGCAGCTTATGACTGGCTCTCTCCATTAATTTCAGTGAACAGCCTATCCCGCTCCAAGTATTATTAAGCCAGGAGGCTCAACTGGAACCCTGCACGAATACAGAGTTTGGGGCCAGTTCTTTCATCCACTCACCTGCTTCCTGCCATGAGTCACACTCATCACTATTCCCAGAATCATCTGCCCTGTCTGTCCCACAGCACAATTCCTCTAGTAGGTCTGCCTTGAACCTTCCAACTTCAGTTGAGGAGAACAGCATTGACCCTCCTGCACTCCACAGGCAGGCCTTACCTAAAACACCAGGGAGGACTGAGGAGAATGCTCATTATGATTGGAAACCATTGGATGTACCAGAGGGTAAGCTGCAAGGCTACAGGGGTGACAACAACAGCTGTACCAGGTTCCCCCCACAAGAAGGAAGAGGCATTGGAAGAGGCATTGATCAAGAACAGTTATTCCAAGAAAAGAGGGATCCTGCTGTCTCATCCCAGATGATGCCCTGGTCACACTCAATTGGAACAGATACCTCTGAAAGAGGAGATGCACACAGCCTAGGCTCTAGTCCTTCAAGTTCATCAGCTCAGCCCAGCCTTCCTCTGTACAGGGCCTGCCACCCCATAATGCCTGCTGCTTCCTCACCTACGCTTCACTCTCCTGATACTGTGCAGAAAACTAACCAATGCCTCCAAGCCAAAAGCCTCAAAACTTTGTTGACTTCAAAAGTGAATGGAGGCAGTGAGGATCCCTATAGGCCAGACTTTCCCAGCACAAAGGGGCTTGTCCGCTCCCTAGCAGAGCAGTTCCAGAGGATGCAAGGCACCTCCACAAGGGATGGCACAGGTTCCCAGGATAGAAGTTTGACAAATAGTCTAAGGAAGAACTCTTCCCTTTCTGACTCTAAGCCTCCCTTCCCTCAGGGTCAAGGGAAAGGCCATTGGCCTTGGACAAAACAACAACCCTCTTTGGATGGTAGGGACAGACTACCTTCCTGGGAAGAGCCTGCTGGTTATCCTTCTATGGCCATGAACTCTGGGCTGCCTAAAAGTGAAACTTCTAGGGGAAGACAGCCCAGGTTGGCAGAGCCAAGCATGAACCAAGGAAAACCATCTCAAGTCAGAGATGCTAGGCCTAAGGAGCTTGGCAGCAGTGTCGACTTGACTTCCTTGCCTTTGGACTCCTGGGTGAATGTCACAAGGCTCTGTGATTCTCAACTCAAACATGGGGTCCCTGGGCCAGGAATGAAGTCCTCTCCCCATGATTCCCATACCTGTGCAGCCTATCCAGAAAAAAACCACATCCTTTTGCATCCACATTGGAACCAAGACACAGAGCAGGAGACTTCAGAATTGGAGTCTCTCTACCAAGCCAGTCTTCAGGCTTCTCAAGCTGGCTGTTCTGGATGGGGGCAGCAAGATGTGGCCTGGCACTCATTAAACCAAACAGGTAAGAATGCAACCATGGGCAGGGGAAGCGGGGGACATATAAAAACTGAAAGTGAAAAGACAAGATCAGAAGAGGGGTGGTGTTCTGTCCAACTAACTTCCCCAGCTTAGGAAGTTGTAGCAGATCTTCTGACTTTATTCATAAAGACTTTAGGACAAGAGCTAAACTTTTTTTCTGGCTAGAGTAGAGAATGGGGACAGAACTAATCACTCATGGTCCAGTTCCCTTCTCCTAAAGAGATCAATGAATGCAGTGCTAAGGAGTGGTTCATTGGTCTTTGAGAGGGACTCGGGGAGGCTGAGAAGCAAAGTCATCTTTCCATGGCTTAGGAGCTGAACTAACCCAAAATCCAGCTTCCAGATCCAGCTTGCACATTGCACAGAATTCCCACATTAAGCCATATTTCCAAATGTGGCATTTCCAGATCATACCGAACCAGAAATATCAAGATCTTCCCTAATCCCTTCAGGAACTACCAGGTGTAGGATTTTCAAGGGTACCTGTTCACCGACTATCCTTTAGATTATATTGTGTGAGGAATGAAGTCTACACCTTAAATGCACTCCACAGACTTAGTTTGGAAATTGAAGACATGAAGAATATTTATAACTTTGACTGATGTATTTAAGAACTCAAAAGCCTGAACTATTGTCCTTCATTGAACTAATGATGGAACTATTGTTTCCATCATGAACTATCAGTATAAATTTAGATAAGTCACTCTATATTCCATGGCCAAGATTTTACCTGTAAAATTAGAGAATGGGTTCAATGATTTTTTTTAAAGATGCCTTCCAACTCTTAAAATGATATATATGATTCTGTGAAATTGAACTCAGAATTAATTTTATCTTTAGCTCGGTATGACAGTTTCCATAACAGTACAGTTTCCTTGCATGCTGCCAACTGATGTTTAAAATGCAACCATGCAAGTATTTATTGAGTACCTAGAAGCTATCCTAGAAGCTCTTGGTGGTGGTGGGGGTGGGGTGGGGCGGTAATCCCATAAATATAAGATTTGATATTAAGGTGTTTTTTAGGATATGCATCACAGTGTAGACTTTGCAATAATGTTTATTAAGTGCTCCTTAGGTACACAGGACAGGACAGTATGGGAAGATTCTAAAGGATGAGGAAAATCTGGCAATTACCAATTAGCTTCCTGTCTAAGGGAGAAAGTATATACAAATGTCAACTATTTGAAGATAATAATAAATACATATAAAAGAATATATTGCAATTGAAATTAAACTAACTGAATGTCAAACATTATATTACCAGAAAAAAAAAAAAAGCCCAAACAAAAAAACTCTCATATTACCCAAAATAGGAACATTTTTCATTGTAGATACTTTTACAAATAAATAAAGTAACAAAAATCATTGATAATTCCACTCATAATTTCATGAGTTTACTTCTGGCTTTGTTTTTTAATGCATTTTGTTTTGTTTTTATAAAAAGCAAATCTTTACAATATATACAATTTATTCTCATGATATTCTTACATTACATCCTTGAGCATTTTTCCTTTGAAAAAAACTAGTTTTAAGGACTGCCAATATGCTGCATATCAATGTACTGTAGTATATTCAACCATTTTACTCTACTTTTTATACTTCCAATTTTTAGATAAATAGATGATGAATGTCTTTATATATTAATGTTTGGCCATGATTCTGATGAGCTCTTCAGAATAAATTTTTAGAAGGATAATAACTAGTTGAAGGTTATATATTTTAAAAAATTTCTTGATATGTACGGGTAAATTAGCCTTCAGGAAGCTTAAACTTCTGAAAACAATTTGAAAAGAATACCTACCAAACATACTTTTTTTTGCCTAATAGTGAATGAAAACTAATTTAAATAATGCATCTGGTAGAGTCCTCAAAATCCTTGTCAAACCAAACTAGCCTTTATTTTGACAAAGAAGTAATCAGGTGGAATGATTCAGGAAGTAGGTAATGAAGGGAGATGCCAATTAGGGTCTGTATGCGATAGAACATATCTTCAGGGGGGTTCTTTAGCTTATTGTACAGCCTTTTTTTTTTTTTTAAAGGTTTTATTTATTTATTCATGAGAGAGAGAGAGAGAGAGAGAGAGAGAGAGAGAGAGAGAGAGAGAGGCAGAGACACAGGCAGAGGAAGAAGCAGGCTCCATGCAGGGAGCCTGATGCGGGACTCGATCCCAGGTCTCCAGGATCACGCCCTGGGCCGAAGGCGGCGCTAAACCGCTGAGCCACCCAGGGATCCCCTTGTACACCCTTGTTTAAGTACCAAGTTACCTTGTCCCCCCAGCTTTATTGATATAATTGACAATAACATTGTGTAAGGTTAAGATGTACAGTGTGAAGGTTTGATACATAGATATTGTGAGATGATTACCCCAATGAGGTTAGTTAACACAACCATCACCACGTATAAATTGTAGTTTTTTGGTATGAACATTTAAGATCTACTCTCTTAGCAGCTTTCAGGTAAATAATACAATATTGTTACCTACAGGCATGATCCTGTACATTAGATCCCTAGAATTTATTCATCTTATAACTGGAAGAGTATATCCCTTGACCAGCATCTCCCCATTTCTCCCAGCCCCCAGCTGCTGTCTTTTTTTAAATTTAAATTTAATTTGCCAACATACAGCATAACACACAGTGCTCATCCTATCAAGTGCCCTCCTCAGTGCCCGTCACCCAGTTACCCCAACTCCCCCACCCACCTCCCCTTCCACAACCCTTTGTTTCCCAGAGTTAGGAGTCTCTCATGGTTTGTCTCCCTCTCTAATTTTCCCCCCACTCAGTTTCCCTCCTTTCCCTTATAATCCCTTTTGCTGTTTCTTATATTCCACCTATGAGTGAAGCCATATAATGATTGTCCTTCTCTGATTGAGTTACTTCACTCAGCATAATATACTCGAGTTCTATTCATGTCGAAGCAAATGGTAGGTATTCTGATAGCTGTGTAATATTCCATTATATATATTTTTTTTGTTTTGTTTTTTAAAAAATATATTTATATTTATACACACACACATACACACACACACACACCATATCTTCTTTATCCATTCATCTGTCAAAGAACATCATGGCTCCTTCCACAGTTTGGCTATTGTGGACATTGCTGCTATAGACGTTGGGTTGCAGGTGTCCTGGCATTTCACTACATCAGTATCTTTGGGGAAAATACTCCGTAGTACAATTGCTGGGTCATAGAGTAACTCTATTTTTAAACTCTTGAGGAACCTCCATAGTGGCTGTTTTCCAGAGTGGCTGTACCAGTTTGCATTCCCACTAATACTGCAAGAGGGTTCCCCTTTCTCCACATCCTCTCCAGCATTTGTTGTTTCCTGTCTTGTTCATTTTAGCCCTTTTCACTGGTGTGAGGTGGCATCTCATTGTGGTTTTGATGTGTATTTCCCTGATGGCAAGTGATGCGGAGCATTTTTTCAAGTGCTTGTTGGCCATGTGTATGTCTTTGGAGAAATATCTGTTCATGTCCTCTACCCATTTCATGACTGGATTGTTTGTTTCTTGGGTTTTGAGTTTGGTAAGTTCTTTACAGATCTTGGATACTAGCCCTTTATCTGATATGTTGTTTGCAAATATCTTCTCCCATTTTGTAGGTTGTCTTTTAGTTTTGTTGATCATTTCCTTTGCTGTACAGAAGCTTTTTATCTTGAAGTTCCAGTAGTTCATTTTTGCTTTTGTTGCCTATGGCTTCATAGATGTGTCTAGCAAGAAGTCACTGTGGCCAAGTTTAAAAAGGGTGTTGCGGGCAGTCCTGGTGGTGCAGCGGTTTAGCACTGCGTGCAACCTGGGGTGTGATCCTGGAGACCCAGGATCGAGTCCCACATCGGGCTTCCTGCATGGAGCCTGCTTCTCCCTCTGCCTGTGTCTCTGCCTCTCTCTTGCTCTCTCTGAATGAATGAATGAATGAATGAATAAATAAATAAATAAATAAATAAATGGGTATTGCCTGTGTTCTCCTGTAGTATTTTGATGGATTCTTGTCTCACATTTAGATCTTCAACCATTTTGAGTTTATCTTTGTGTATGGTGTCAGAGATTGGTCCAGTTTCATTCTTCTGCATGTGGCTGTCCAATTTTCTTAACACCATTTACTGTCCTTTTTCCAGTGGATATTCTTTCCTGCTTTGTCGAAGAGGAGTTAACCATTGAGTTGAGGGTGCATTTCTGGGTTCTTTATTCTGTTCCATTGATCTGTGTATCTGTTTTTGTGCCAGTACCACACTGTCTTGATGATCACAGCTTTGTAATACAGCTTGAAACCAGGCGTTGTGACGCCCCCAGCATTGGTTTTTGTTTTCAACATTCCTCTGGCTATTCAGGGTCTTTTCTGATTCCATACAAATCTTTTTTTTTTTTTTTGATTCCATACAAATCTTAAGATGATTTGTTCCAGCTCTCTGAAGAAAGTCCATGGTATTTTGATAGGGATTGCACTGAATGTATAAATTGCCCTAAGTAGCGGAGACATTTTCACAGTATTTATTCTTCCATTCCATGAGCATGGAATGTTTTTCCATCTCTTTATGTCTTCGTCAATTTTTTTCATAAGTGTTCTGTAGGTTTTAGAGTATAGATCCTTTACCTCTTTGGTTAGGTTTATTCCTAGGTATCTTATGATTTTGGGTACAATTGTAAATGGGATTAATTCCTTAATTTCTCTTTCTTCAGTCTCATTGTTAGTGTACAGAAATGCCACTGATTTTTGTGCATTGATTTTGTATCCTGTTACTTCCAGCTGCTGTCAAATGCCATTCTGTGTTTCAAATGAGGTCATGTAGTATTTTTCTCTGACTTACTACTTTTAAAAAAAATATGTAATTTACATATCACACACTTCACTACTTAATATGTACAATTTAGTCTTTTTTTTATTATATTCACAGAGTTCCTTATCCATCATCACAATCAGTTGTAAAGTGTTTTCCAGACCCCATGGGGAAGCTGGGTGGCTCAGCTGGTTAAGCATCCAACTCTTGATTTGCTCAGGTCATAGTCTCAGAGTCATGAGATCAAGCCCCATGAGGCTCTGTGCTCAGTGTGGAGTCTGCTTGGGATTCTCTATCCCTCTCCCTCTGTACTCCCCACCACCACCACCCAGAGACCCAGTACACATTAATAGTCACTTCCCATTTCCCCCTACCCTTCTTTCCTGCATCCCTAGGGAACCTGTAATCTATCTGCTGTTTATAGATTTGCCTATTTTCGACATATGATATAATGGAATCATATAGTATATGATGTTTTGTGTCCAGATTAATTTTGACATTATAGTTCCTAAAGAGTTATATAAACAGACATCATCCTAAAAATAACTTTTTGTTATGAAAATTTCAATTATATTGAAGAGTAATGAGTAAATGTTACAATAGCCCTCCAGTAACCTAGTATTTCTTACTAGCTTCCACAGTGATTATCTTGACTAGTTTTCAACATAATGACCAATTCTGATTTAGCTGTAGCTATTTAGCTTCTCCCATGTTTCCCCTCCCTACTGGATTACTTTACAATTTTTTTATTTATTTATAAACGTTTTATTTATTTTTTATTTTCCTTAAGTAATCTCTATAGCCAATGTGGGGCTCAAACTTAAGACCCCCAAGATCACAAGTTGCACGCTCCACTGACTGAGCCAGCCAGGTACCCCTCTGCTGGATTACATTATGTTATTTTATCCATATTACAATTTGGAGTATATCTCTAGGAAAGAAAGACTTTTTTTTTAAAAGGCAAAACTATAATATCATTATATCTAAAAACTTAACAATATTTTTTAAAATTTTTTTTTAATTTACTTATGATAGTCACACACACAGAGAGAGAGAGAGAGAGGCAGAGACACAGGCAGAGGGAGAAGCAGGATCCATACACTGGGAGCCCGACGTGGGATTCAATCCCGGGTCTCCAGGATCGCGCCCTGGGCCAAAGGCAGGCGCTAAACCACTGCGCCACCCAGGGTTCCCTAAAAACTTAACAATATTTTTAAATATAATACAGTAACTAGCCAGTATTCATATTTTTTCAATTGTCCCATAAATGTTTTTTCACAGTTGGTTTATCAAATTAAGATTCAGACAAGATCTACACAGTGCATTTTGTTGATTTGTCTCAAGGCTTTTTTTAGCCTATAAAATTCCTGTCTTTTTTCCCCTTAGTATTTATTTATGGAAGAGATTTGGTCATTTGTCAAAACCACATTCTAGGGATCCCTGGGTGGCGCAGCGGTTTGGCGCCTGCCTTTGGCCCAGGGCGTGATCCTGGAGACCCGGGATCGAATCCCACGTCGGGCTCCCGGTGCATGGAGCCTGCTTCTCCCTCTGCCTGTGTCTCTGCCTCTGTCTCTCTCTCTCTTTCTCTCTCTCTCTGTGACTATCATAAATAAATTAAAAAAAAAAAAAACACATTCTAGATTTTACTGATTATATTCTAGTAGTTTTTTCTTTTTAAAAACAGTTTACCCCTGTTTTTCTATAATCTGATAGGGCTAGAGGCTTGATTAAAATAAAGTTCAGTTTTTTTAAGTTTTATTTACTTAAGTTATCTCTACAGCCAGAGTGGGGCTCCAACTCACTATCCCAAGACCAAGAGTTATGTACTCCTCCAATTGAGCCAGCCAGACAACCCGCAGTTTTGTTTTTTTTTAAACAAGAATGTTTTAGAGGTAGCACTTTGTATTTCTTCCTTTCTTTCTCTGTTTTAAAGATTTATTTATCTATTTGAGAGAGAGAGAGTGCGTGCTTGCAAGCATGTGCGGGGAGGGGCAGAAGGAAAGGAAACAGAATCTGAAGCAGACTTCCTGCTGAGCGGGGAGCCTGAGACACAGGGCTTCTGTGTCTCAATCTCAGGACCATGATGGCATGACCTGGAGTGAAATTGTCAGGTGCTTAACCCACTGAGCCACCCAGGTGGTCCTACTTTGTATTCCTTATATCAGAAATGTGTGATGTCTGGTAGTCTTTCTTCTTGTCACTGTTCATCAGTAAGTAGACCTCATCTTAACTCTCCCTTCTATCAAATCTATATATCCCCTCAACAGTACTCCTTATAGGTGGCCACCTTCACCTCTGCTGAACTATCTTTAAAATAATCAGTCTATTCTCTTCAGGAAGTTCTAGTGGCCACCTCCTTGTCTAGCGATCAGACTATTAGAAGAACACCAAATTCTGAGTATTACAGCTGTGATTCTTAAATCTGGCTGCCCATCATAGTCACCCAAGGGGAGTGGCTTTTTAAAAAACACAGAGAAATATTTTCATATAAACTTTTATGTAAAAACACATGCTGTTTTTATTGTAGACATTTTCTTGTTTATTTCTCCTCCCCTTACATAAGTCCCTACCTTTTATCCTCCACCTACCACATAATAATCTAATGTGCATATTTCTGTATTTTTCTGTTCATATAATCCTATGTAGATTTACAGTGGGGTTTTTTTTTTTTTTTTTGCCTTGGATAGTATTACAGATTTTTTCCCCTTTTAACTTAATAATCCTTAATGAAAATCCCTCCAAGTCGTCTAGTTTAACTCAACTCATTCTTTTAATTGGCTTGGCAATATTTGATATTGGAGATACCATAGTGTATTTAGTTATTCTTCTAGAGATGGACATTACTTTATTTCTAGTTTTGTGACCACTACAAACAATGTGTCAGTAAACTGGTATTTTTGCTTCTCATTCCTAGAAGTAGAATTGCTGGTTAAAAGTGTAAATATATTTTCAATTTTAGTGGGTATTTCTAAATAGCTTTTTTTTTTAATATTTTTTAAAATTATTTATTTATGATAGTCATACAGAGAGAGAGAGAGGCAGAGACAAGGCAGAGACACAGGCAGAGGGAGAAGCAGGCTCCATGCACCGGGAGCCCGACGTGGGATTCGATCCCAGGTCTCCAGGATCGCGCCCTGGGCCAAAGGCAGGCGCCAAACCGCTGCGCCACCCAGGGATCCCCTCTAAATAGCTTTTAAGAAAGACTATGACATTTCAAATTTCCTTCAACAATATGTGGGGCTATTCTCCTATACTTTTTGGAGAAGCCTTTAGTTTTATTTGTTTTCAAAGATTTTATTTTTAAGTAATCTCTGCACCCAACTCCTAACCCAGAGATCAAGAGTCACATGCTTCACTGACTGAGCCAGCCAGGTGCCCCTCGGGGAAGCCTTTTAAAAATAAATATTCCCAGGCTTCACCCCACAAAGGTTCTGATTCAGCAGGGCTGTGGAGAGATAGAGGAATCTGTATTTTTAAAATTCCTAGGTGAATCTGAGGTGGTATTAGAGCCTCTTTACCAGGAAATACTAAAAGTAATATTTTAGTTTAGTCTTTTAGCTTAGTATCAGGAATATCCTCCTTTAGCTAGATACATGTATTAGAACCAAAATATCAAGATGTGAATTGGTGATAGATATAGACATCAAATGTAGGTCAAGGGCATGTGCATTTTCAGAATGGAAGGCTTAATTAGTTGTATTGGGGCAAGCCCCTTGGGAATCACATATCCAGTTTGGAGCAGCTCTTCTCTTAATAATCTAGCAAGATTTTGAGGAAGAGATAAGTGTTCAGTGATTTTTATTTTAGAATTTAAGCAGTTAGTGATTAAGAGAAGCTAATGGGGGAATAAAAAAGCATTACACATATAAGATGTTGTTGAAGAGTTCTTGCTCATAGTAATAGGAAGTGAAATCAAGAGACTTGAATTTTAATTCTAGTTAATCTGTTTACTACTTTTCAGACCCTGGAACTCATTTTCCTGTTCTATAAAATGAGGAGGTTTGATAGATGATTACTATGTTCATTACTATGTTCACTTCAGTTCCTAAGTGGACTGAAGATAATGTTCCCTTTGTCATCATGGATGCTCTAGAGAACAACTATGTTGGACAGTTTCCTCTGAATATATTGTAAGTCTTGGGCACGAGTCCAACAGAAGCAAAGCTAATTGTGTTTTAAAAATGAAATGAGGCAAGATGGGGACATTCAGCTGTCTGTCCACAGAGCCCGTTCTGTACAAGGTTCTTCAAAGCCTATGTTCTGAGACCCTTTTGGCCTAAAGGAAACTATCCATATTCTGAAACTCCTGTTTCTACATTACAGGAGTACATCCTCTATTCCATTCACGGATACATATTTATCATTTCATGAAGAAAGAACTCCTCAGTTTTTTGCTGTCAGGCTAAAGTTAGGCTCCGGGAGAAGAGATGGCTTCAACTTGTATTTATGTTTTCCTCCTCAGGCTCTGCAGATGGTGTGGGGAGGAGGTTGCACTCAGCCCCTGGCCTTGGTCTCTCAAAGACCCCAACAGCAGAAATGGAGCACAGTCTCCATGAAGCCAGCACAGTGCCTGCTTCTCAGGTAGCAGCCTCAGGTCCTATAGTGCTGGCATGGGGTGGTGCGTTGGGAAAGGAAGTGTGGAAAGAGATGAGTGGTAGGGTTGGTGGTAAGGCAGGAGCATGGTAATGTGGGGCTGAAGAGGTCTGTGATTGAGAAGAGATTGCCACATGGCCATTACCTTTTCAAATACACCTAATTCAGGTCGAGTGAGTCTTACTCTATCTTCTCTCATACCCCTGGGGACAGGGTCTGTGGGAAAACCATAGGTCTGCCGTTTCGTGTCTGCCTGTGTATGTCTGTGTGTTTGAAGGCTGCACCTTGCCGAGGCCCCAGGAGGGAATATGGGGAGGATGAGCAGTATGGTGCAGAGAACTTTCACCGCATCTCACGCAGTCTCAGTGGCACCGTTGTCTCAGAGAGGGACAAGGCTCCAGTCTCTTCCCACAGTTTTGTAAGTAGAATCAGGGTCTATCTATTCAGAGCACCCTCTTTCTTTTGATAAGGTAAAAATACAGTGTAGGTGAAGGGGCAGGGGATACTAAAAGTTGTAATTTGAGGAAAAGCCTTGTGTACTCAGCAAAAATGACGACATATAGTCATTATTTTACTGACACACATTTTATTGGAGCCCAGAAGAATATGCCTTCCCTGTAGCAGTTCTGGAAGATATATTATAGGGTTCCCTAGGGTGAGAAGAGTCCTAGTTGCCTAGTAGCCTTGGGTCTCAGAAGCAGTGGCTGCTGATTGGGTGAAAACTCATTGCACTAATCAAAGGAAGAAGGGAAGAGATGGGATGGGGTATTGTTTTTGCCTTTTCCTCCCTATTCCAGTATAAGATTGAATGGGGTCCAATATGCTTTCATGCTAAAATGAAGCATGTGCATTAGCAAGAAAAGGAAAATGACTTAAAATCTTATTCCTTGAAGCTTTTCACATGGAATCAATTCAGTGATCTGTAGGTGAAATGGACAGGGACACCCAAGTCAGAAGAAATAAACAAACTCAAATAGTTTCAGTGGCTAGGTTTATAAATTATCCTTTTGGAAATTTCACATACTTGCCCAAGGCAAGTTGAGTTTTCATTATAATAGAGGTCAGGATGCAAAGCTCCAATGCATTAAAGTTTGTTCACTTTTATGAGTGAACAAGGTCAGTTCAATAAAAACTTAAAAACCAGTTTTAAATACATAATATAAAATTAAAAGGTATGAAAGGGGATATAGTGAAAACTAAGTCCTTTCAGATCCAGTTTTCTTCTCAAGCAGCATTTTTTTTTTTCAATTTATTGTTCAAACTTTCCTAAACAACTCTGAAGAACTTGCCATTCTTTTTGGGAAAGGTAGTTGTTTCTGCCTAGCATTTGTTCTCATGTACTGTTAGTGAATTTAATGGCAAATTGTTATTTTTCTAGGGAGTTGGCTTCCTTTCTCCTGACTTCTATATCATTCATTTATTCAGATTCATTCTTTTAAACAAATGCTTATTGAGGATATGTTCTAGGTATTGTGCCAGGTGCTGGGGATGACAGTGATCAGTGAGCTAAATGTAGTCCCTGCAGTCATGGCCTTTACAGTCTACCTGGGGAGACAGATAAAGAAGGAATTATATGATAGGATTTAATGCTATGGAAGTATAATAGAAGGGACTAAACCAGATTTGAGGGATCAAGGAAGGCTTCCTGAAGGAAGTAAAACAAATATAACAGGTAAAGGAACTTGAAGCAGATACTCACTGAATCAAAAGTAGCTCATTTGGTATGGCAAGATCAAATTCTGGTGAGGGAAGGACAGTGTTGACAAATGAGACTGGAAAGAATATAAACAAGAGTCATATCATGAACCTCAGTACTGAGTTTGGGAGGATAGAGAGAAGTGGACATGTTTAGAGCCAAAGAGGAAGTAAAAGTCATTGGGACTTGGTGTCTGATTGGATATGGGGAGAAGAGGATCACGGAGAATCAACCCAAGAATTACGCGTTGATAATGATGTATTTGAGGGAAGAGCTATATATAATTTTAGATATATTATGCTTGAGATATCTGGTAGGCCTTTGGATGTGACACAAAAGCTTGAAATCAAGATTCAAGAATCACAGCCATTGAAGAGGGAAAAGGATATTGAAAAGAGGAGAGAAGCCAGGACATATCCCTGATAAGTACCATATTTAAGTGGTTTATCTGAAGAACCTTAAAAGGAGTGAGGACCAGAGAGATAAAAGGGGAAACCAAGAAAATGTGGCATCACTTTCTTTTGTGCAGAAGATAGGAATAGTTGGTTGTGTCACTTACTGAGAGGATTGGCACCTGGCCCTTAGGCTGTATGGTAAATGCCTAATACATACCATGCTGTGGAAGGTGCTATGAGCATACACTGATGAAATAACACAATTCTGTCCTTGAATAGTTTACAACCTACTTAGGAAATAAGATATACTGACATATAGATTATTTCATTTAATGTAATATTTATTAGGTGCCTGTAATGTTTCAGGTCTTGTTGAGGGTGCTGGGAATACTGGAGTAAAAAGAAATATATTCACCAGGAGAGAAAGACAATAAATAAGTAAACCCCAGACAATGTGTGTGATCGAGAAGAATAAAAAACCAATGGGAAAAGGAGTAAAGAGGTAATAGTGGTTATTCTCAGGGCTATTTTTGATAGATAGTAAGGAAAATCAGCTCTAAGAAAATAACATCAGTGATAGGATGGTATGAGTCATGGGAAGACTATTCCAGGTAACAAAAATAATAAATGAAAAGGCCCTGAGTTGGAATGAGTTTGGTGCGTTTGAGGAACATTAAGAAAGTTATAGTGAAAAAGGCACAGCAAGGCTAGAGTTAAAGTGACAAAGATCAGTATTGCTATCACATGGGAACTTGCAGGCCACAGTAAGAAGTAGCAGGCTTGGAGGTAGGTAGATCAGATTGGAGGCTGTTACAGTGGCCCACTTGAGTTTAAATATGAAACCTATAGGTAAAAATGATAGTCCTTGACAAAGGTAACTAATGGAATTGTGGATGAGCAGTGAAAAATTAAGGGCAATGTCAGCATTTGAATCTAGGTGACTTAGGAAAATGTGGTAACAGGAGGTAGAATTTGGAAGGATATTGGTGTCTTGCTTGACTGGCAAAAGACGAAACTGCTACGAATGTAGCAGTGACAGGTGAGAAGGTGGACTAGTAGAGCTCCTGATTGTACATTTAAGGAGATACATTTTTAGTTATTTAGTGAGTGTACAGAATTTTCTTTTTTCAGTCTCTCGGGCTTTTTGATTTTTTTCTTATTTCTTCTCTATTTTTAAATTTGTGTCTACCGTTAGCATTAAAGAGTTTGCCAAAGACCTAGAGGGTATGGTTGGGAAGATGAGGGCTATGAGAAAGATAAAGGAAGAGGATCTGAAGTTCCATGTCTCCAGTTCATAATGGTCTGGATGTTCCTAGAGGGGTGATGGGAAGAGGGACTGAGTAAATTGGGTCCCTCTCCAGAACTAGGCATATTGGTACTCTAATCCCCTCCATCTCTCCCTGCGTGCCTCACTGTGTTTACCCAACCATATCCTGCTGTGTGTTAATCCTCATCTTTATGTTTTTTTGTCTTGTCTCACTATAAGGATTCATCAAATGCGAGGAAAAAGCCTTTGGAAACCGGGCACCGTTGTTCCAGCTCCTCTTCCCTCCCTGTCATCCATGACCCTCCTGTGTTTCTCCTTGGTCCCCAACTGTACCCACCCCAACCACAGTTCCTGTCCCCAGATGTCTTGATGCCCAGCATGGCAGGGGAGCCCCATAGACCCCCAGGTAATTCTCCCCAAATCTAATTATCATGTACCATAATGTGGTACTTTTCCAGAGATAAACTAGAAGGATCAAATCAGTACACTCTATTGGGAGATGGGGGGGCTAGAGTCCCAAGGTGGGTGGTGAAGGGATATGAATTACAACTAGAAGATCAAACATTGGTCTAGATAAATTGTGATTGAATCATTACTTAGTCAATATGGTTGGCTGGTCTATATCCTTAGTCTAACTACCCAAGAAAATGAAGAGGGTCTATCATGATAAGATAAGCTTTTAAGCAACCAAGGGGAGTTAATACCCAATCTTTAGGATCCTCCCAAAACAAAATATCATCTCTCTTAGCTAGTTTCTCTCCTACTATCCCCTGAGTCTCAGCTGAGGGATGGTCTAGGAAGATAAGGAGATAATGGGAGACCTGGGGAGACCCTGTGTATGGAATACCTGTGCCATGTGTACAGGCGGGCAATTTGGAAGGTGGATAGCATCCTTCAGGCATTCTTTGACACTCCATTGCAAGATTTGCTACTGTTTTTCCTCACAAAGAGACCGAGTCTGCTTAAAGCAGGGATTCTCAATGGGAAAGGAAAGGTACTCCTGGCATCTAGTGAGTGGAAACCAGGGATGCTGCTAAACATCCTATAATGAATGCACAGGGCAGTTTACCTGTACCCCACACCCTCAACAGGTAGTATCAGTTCAAGTATCAGTAGTGTTGAGATTGAGAAACTCTGGCTTACAGGGTGCCCTGGGGCAGGGTGTGGTTGTGGTTTTAGAACAGAAGGTAAGAGTGGTATTATTAATATGTGTCCAAATTTTAGGGAGGTTTGGGTAAACAGGCCTTCTGGATAGATGAACTTCCTATTACTCAGTGGAGCAGCCAGGTAACCACCCCCCTTTGACAGTTGTTAGGGGCATCTCTTCCATCAGGCAGCAATTCTGCACTAAATGCTATAGTGAACATAGGGGGAAAGAAGTCAGCTCTTGTTTTTTAAAGAGCTCAGAGCTGCAACTATCAGAATATACATACAAGAATATACTGCAGATGTGGATGAGTTATAAAATAAAGAATGGAAAGTATTTTTATAAGTGATTTCTTTTGCAGTGCGCCTGGGTGGCTCAGGCAGTTGGGCATCCAACTCTTGATTTCAGCTCAGATCTTGATCTTGGGGTCATGAGTTCAAGACCCGCATTGGGCTCTATGCTGGGCGTGGAGCCTACTTAAAAAAATAAGAGTTACTTTTTAAAATAATGTATTTTGTTTCTTTTAAGTAAAGAGGAATTAATGTATAGAAAAGGCATTCCACACTGTGTATGTGGTAGGAGTAGTGTGAACAAAAACAGAGATCTTAGAGACTGAGCAAGAATGTAAGCAGAAACAGATTAACTGGAGTGGAAGTACCATATTAAGAAAAGCAGAGTGATGTTTTGGAGTGGTGACTCTAGGAGTAGAGTTGTTACAGTGAGAGTATATATTTGTAATATCAGGGAGCCATTTGGGAGGAAGCGGAGGAAGAGTTCTAGTAGAGTGAGGTGGAAGTATGGCAATTTTTGCTCAGGTTGGAGGTAAGAGACTTGATTTTGATGTGTATTAAGAATTTTTAAAAATGAAATTAAAAGCAAAGCTAGGCTTCTTTCCCTTAGGTATATGCTCTTGGAGGTATGGGGAGTTGAGAGGAACAGTCAGGAAAGATTCTTTGGGAAGGAGAATGGTTTACTGAAGATGCTTAATCTTTGGGTTTCTTTTTCTCTTCCCAGGAACTTCGAGGAGTGTCCAGCAGTTTCTGGCTATGTGTGACAGGGGTGAAACTTGCCAGGGGGTCAAGTACACAGGAAGGACTCTGAACTACCAGAGTCTCCCACATCGTTCCAGAACAGATGCCTCATGGGCGCCATGGTCAGAGACCAACCAGCATATTGGGGCAAGATTCCTGAGTACTCCAGTGTGCAAGCCTCAGCCAACACACACTGCCACACTACCAGAAAGGAACCATGGCCTTCAGGTTCCTCATGCTCAGTCCTGGGGGGATCTTTTCCATTCTTCCTCCTATCCTCCTGTTGTTTATCCTGTGTCTCCACCCTCAAGCAGTCTTCATGTACCCCTGAAGTCAGCTTGGAATTTGGGTCCTGTTCCTGGGTCTCGAGCCCCTGGTCCTCGACGAGTAGATATGCCCCCAGATGATGACTGGAGGCAAACCAGTTATGCCCCACAATCTGGGCACAGGAGGATAGGGGGAGAGGAGTTTCTGTTTGTTCTAGCAGATGCTCCTGGAAGAGAGCAGATAAGGGCTAGGGCCCTACAGCACAATAGGTGGTAAGGGGTCACCCCTTTCCTTTCCTGGAGCCACAGCTTTCTCTGTTAAACTATACTGTGGAGGGGTTGGTTGGCACCCTGCATCTCCCTGCCAGGGTTGTGCTAGTTTCATCTCAACATAGAGTTGGCAGTTTCTCCTAGGAGTACCTGGAACCCCTAACAAGACCTAGCTCTTTGAGAGAAATATTTAAAATTCCAATTTTCATTCACCTAGCAAAAGAAAGCAATTGCTGTTTAGGGCTTTGAGCCACTTTAGAGATAAATCCATATTACCCTGGACACTAGCCATTCCTTAGGATCTTAGTGTCACTATTTTATTCCTGGATCCTTTATGCCCCCACCTGCACTTGAGCCTTCATCCTCTGTTCCCTACTATACTGCCAACTTCTGTTCTTTGTTTTACCTACCTATCCCTATTACCTGGCCTTCTGTCTTCCCCATACCCCATCCTTGGAGGGGCATGTAGCTTGTGGTCATGGTCCTGACCATATCATTCAGAACAGCCTACCTGCCCAGGTATCGTGGACTGTCAGCCTTCCCTGTGCCCCCAAACCTTAGGCCTACAATGCAGAGCTGCCAACATAATATTTGTCCTTCTGAACAGATGGAGTCCGGCACACTAACACACCTTCCTGTCTTTAGCAGCAGAGCCATTACTGCCACTTGCTCAGTCACTGTTGTAAACCCTCAGAGTCAGCTAAACTATTTTAGGGCCAAACATACTGTTTTTGTAAAGTATTTTTCATTAATAAATCTTTAAGATAGTTGTATTTAATTCCTTGTCATTTATTTGTCTATTTAATGCCTTTTGTATGGTCTTGCTCTTTTATATTGAGGGTGGGGGGGAAGGCCTGGATAAGCAAAAAATACCAATTCCCAGTGGCCTGGGGCTCCCAAAGAGAGAGCCTTGGGACAAGTGTGTGTGTGTGTGTGTGTGTGGCTTTTGAGTGAAGGTGAGGAGCTAAATAGTTTAAGGATAGTTGAAGGATATATACTGAAGGTAGGAATCAGTGGGCCCTTAAAGTGGAGTGACTTTCCTTGTTATTACTGCAGCTACTATATTCCTATTTCTTTTCTGCTTGGAGGCACATTGTATATTGCATACTTTTTCCTTTCCTCCTTAGGGAGATTTTCCGATTCATACCCCTCTTAGAAAGCCCTCTCGCTCCCAATCTATGTACTCTTGGTGCCCTCCTTTTACAAGTTTGTAATATGCCTCCTGTCCCTTCCTTGCTTTCTTCCCATGGCCTCCCCTTCCCTTGCCTTCCTTGTTCAACTTCTGCACTTCCTCTGGTGGTCCTCAAGTCTTTAAAGAAGGTGGCTGTGGATGGTGAAGAGGAACAATTATTGCCCAGAGGAACAATTGTTGCCCAGAACGATCCATTTTCACCTCTGTTTCACTTCCAAATTCTCCTTCTAAAAGATATGTTGTGGGCTCCCTTTGCCAAGAATACCCTTCAGACACTTTCCCCCTCTTTTATCCCAGGTCTCAAGATCATTGGAGATTGACAGAAGTAGAAAAGTGTTGAGACCTTTGGACCACTGCTTACCTAATTAACATTGTCCATTGTGAACAGATTCTGAACACACTAAGTATACAGCAGGAAGATGGGCAGGAATTTCTCACCCCACTTGGATACTATGCCATCAAGACATATAGATCTGAGTGGACACACTGGTCTCTGCCCATGATTCGGTACACCTCTTACTGTCATACACACACCTTCTAATAATTATTGATTGAACAGTCAGTTCTTGTCCCACTATCCCCTTTCTCATGAAGGTCCACCCCTATAAAGTTTCCAATAAGTTGCCTGGGCTCAGATTCTGTATGTGCACAGAAGTACCCTATGAGGTATTTCTTATGAGAAGCTAATTTCCAATTTCCAATTCTCTATATACTCCTTTGCCTTACAAATCTGTTTTCTGAATGGATTGAGAAGGAGACTGTCCTTTTCAGGTGAATTCTGTAGACTTTGAACATCTCTTGGTGTCATCCCTTCCTTTCCACTTACCCTTTTGATTCTTTATCTTTGGACCTATTCTGTTCTAACTTCATTCTAACCCTATACCTTCAGACTCCTGACAGTTCTAGGCTCTAAACGTAAGGGCCAGCTTCTCAAACTCCATTTTGAACACTTCTCGCTAGAATGTACAATGCCTCGTCTATTTTCCTATCCGTTTAACAACCAAAGTACCCAGATTTAGTAGCCAAATTGTGATATATTTTTTCTCTATTAGATTCTGAGATTTAATTCTCCCCATCTTTGGAGCTCCATGAGAACCAATGTCCTGTTTCCTAGCACTCATTCACGGCAGCTTCTAGTAATAGCCTTCCTTCCTTCTTCATTCTCTATTGTTTCTGTCTGCCTAGAATTTTAACCTGATCCCTTGGCCTCGTCCTGTTTCTCTCCCAGCCTCAGTAATTTTGCCCAGGTCCCTAGAGTCTGCCCCGCCCCCGCCCCCGCAAGCGCGGTGCATGCCGGTCTTAGCCCCTCTGTAGGGAAAGAGGGTCCGCCATGTTCCCCGGCGGCGCCGCCGCTTGGCTCTGGTAGCCGCCGCCCCCGCCCCCAACCCCGCCCGGCCCAGCGCCTAGCCGAGCCCCGGGCCCAGCATGGCCGCCCCGGAGCCGGCCCGGGCTGCACCGCCCCCACCCCCGCCCCCGCCGCCCCCTCCCGGGGCTGACCGCGTCGTCAAAGGTGAGAGGTGGACGAAGCCCTGGGGGCCTGGCCTGAGGAGCTGTGTGTGAGGGCGGGCGGGAGACCGTCCCCTCCGGAGCGGGCCCGGAAGGGCGGGCGAGTAACTGGCTGCCTCCCTTGGGGAGTGGCCCCTGGGCGGGCCCCTGCTGGGCTGGGCTGAGTCGGTAGCGACGGCTCCGCGGGCTCTGGCTTGCCTTCAGGCCCGAGGCGGGGGTTTCGCTCCTGAGCTCTCCTAGACGTAGGGGTGTCTCCTAGCCGCGGTGAGCCCCTTTCTTTTTCTCCTGGGCCTGTCAAAGCGGCCCAGAGGCCGCGATTCGCTTCCTGCCCCGCGACAGCTGCACGCCTGGCTTCCCTGGGCGGACCGAGGGGCTTGGAGACCTTCAGCCACGCGGGGCCGGGCGATGAGCCGTCAGAATTCACCTCGGCTTTGGCCCACGCCTGCTCCCCAGTGACAGCCGTCAGCCCGGTTCGCGCCTAGTTAGCGCCAGCCGCAGGGGTTCGCGCTTGGCCCTCAGGTGTCACTCCACGCGGCAACTGGGGGAACCATGTGGGATTGGACTGAGGGTGAAGAGACGAGGCAGGATTTGGGGGCCCCAGCGTTAAGTGCAGAATAGATGGAGAACAAGGCAGCATCAAAGGAAAAACGCCTCGTGGATAGGAAAAAGCATTAACTTAGAAAACCGTCTGCACCGTTTGGTCAAAGGCCAACCCTTCACCTTGCGAACACACACCCATAGCAGAAAAAATTAAATACTTCTCAGCTGGGGCAGAATTTGTGTGTGTTTACTGACAACAGGTCAGCAGATTAATTTAGAATAGAGAAATTGAGGGCAAATTTACTGTTGCCTAAGATTTCCATGCTCTCTGGGAGAGTCTTATCAACTTCAAACACCGCTGTGGAGATGAAAAACAATCTGAAATGATTTTTCTTTATACCATGTAGCTTGGTCAATAAATTGACATCGTTTTAGAATCAAGTTTTATTGTATTATACTTATTTTGGAAGACTAGATAATTTTCATTCAGCTTCTCAAATATACTGGCACAATGTTTAAACACTGTTAGTACAGTTTTTGAAATTTGACCAGATACGTTTCCATTAAAAGATTTAAAAACAAGAAAACCTTTTTCCTTTGTGGTTTTTTTTTTATTTTAATTTTTCAATTTGAGCCTCAATAATAACACTGATTTCTATCCAGGCTTATGTAGATAATTTTTAAAAGTTAGTAGTATATCCAGTTGGGCCAGGCGAATGAATTGAATAAAGAGATTATGGAAATTATGGAATCCTTGTCCTGAGAAAGCTTTATAAAAAGGGGAAAAAAAGATTGGTAGTTAAGATTAGTAATTTCAGTGAAATTATTAATGGTGATTCTATATTGCTGATCATTAACATTAAATCCTGGAGTTTTGTGGGGATTGGGAACAGAAACATGGGCTGCCTCTTCATTTTCTGACTATATATTTGTGTTGTATATTCATTTCCATAGGCACTTTTCACCCTACTATTGGGACAGCGAGTCCTATTCCCTAACAATTAGTTTGTGCTAATCTTATGCTTGTGAATCTTCTGTTTTTTTGTCATATATATAATGTTTTCCTGTACTGCTTTAATGTAGTAGAAATAAGATTCCAGGGGGATCCCTGGGTGGCTCAGTGGTTTAGCTCCTGCCTTCGGCCAGGACATGATCCTGGAGTCCCGGGATCGAGTCCTACCTCAGGCTCCCTGCATGGAGCCTGCTTCTCCCTCTGCCTGTGTCTCTGCCTTTCTCTCTCTCTCTCTCTCTCTCTCTCTCTCTGTCTTTCATGAATAAATAAATAAAGTCTTTAAAAAAAATAAGATTCCAAACATAAGGCGTATTCTTTAGGGGTGAGTTGGAGTCCAAGATAGCCACATTTGCAGGTGTTTGGTATGGAATAAAAGTCATTTGATTTAGGTAAATAGGAAAGGAGCTTTTTGGTGTAGAAAATTACAGTTAAATAGAGCTCGTGGATATAAGATCTCGTGTGTTTAGTAGCATATTCTTCACCAAGACAACTTTCATTTCTTTATGGAATTTGTTAGCAGCTGGAATGCCCCATATGGATCACATGTTTAGAGATGGTGGCAACAGACTGGTTTGCACTGCTCATGGAGTCTCTGCTGTGGCTTCCTCAGAAATTACAGGGAAATTCACCGTTCATACAGAAATCCACTTTTGGATTTCTTTCCTTTTTTTAAGATTTATTTATTTGAGAGAGAGAGATCACAGAGAGCGAGGGAGAAGTGGACTTGATGCTGAACAGAGTCCAGTCCGGGGCCTGATCCCAGGACCTTGACATCATGACTCCTTTTGAATTTCATCTTGAGGCTTCTTGCTTGCCTTCTTTTGATAATTGTACAAATAATGTTATATTTAGTGATAGAGAATGCCCTTGTCAGAACATATATGACTACAATGCTAGTCCAGCTTGTTAAAATCCAGTTTTCTTATAAGCTTAAGTATGTGCTAGTTTTGTATAGTAGTAATATGTAGATCATCGTTGGCACTGAATACAGGTAGTCTTTTACTCCCTGAAACTTCCTTTTTATTTCTAAATTTCACACTCTTAAACTTCTAATCAGGAGGCCTATATATTATGGTCATGATGGTTTCAATTTTTTTTATTTATTTTATTTATTTATGATAGTCACAGAGAGAGAGAGAGAGAGAGAGAGAGAGAGAGAGGCAGAGACATAGGCAGAGGGAGAAGCAGGCTCCATGCACCAGGAGCCCGATGTGGGATTGGATCCCGGGTCTCCAGGATCGCGCCCTGGGCCAAAGGCAGGCGCCAAACCGCTGCGCCACCCAGGGATCCCTCATGATGGTTTCAAAGGGGCTGTAGATCTTTCTGTGTTTAATATGTGCCTAAAGTTCATTTCATATGAAATTTGAGATCTTGGAATACCATAGGGGATTCATGTATTAATTTGATTAACTTTTCACTGAAATAATAATTTTTTTTAAAAGATTTTATTTATTTATTCATGAGAGACCCAGAGAGAGAGAGAGAGGCAGAGACACAAGCAAACGCCATGCAGGGAACCTGACGCGGGAGTCGATCCCGGGTCTCCAGGATCACACCCTGGGCTGCAGGCGGCGCCAAACCGCTGCGCCACCAGGGCTGCCCTCACTGAAATAATTTCTTTTTAAATTTTTATTTATTTATTTATTTATTTATTTATTTATTTATTTATTTATTTATTTATTTATTTATTTATTTATTTATTTATTTATGATAGTCACAGAGAGAGAGAGAGGCAGAGACACAGGCAGAGGGAGAAGCAGCCTCCATGCACCGGGAGCCCGACGTGGGATTCGATCCCGGGTCTCCAGGATCGCGCCCTGGGCCAAAGGCAGGCACCAAACCTTGCGCCACCCAGGGATCCCTCACTGAAATAATTAATGGTGATTCTATATTGCTGATCATGGGCGATCAGGTTTTTCTGGCTAGTTAAAGCAAGTTTCATTTCTTTTTTTTTAAATATTTTATTTATTAGCAATAGAGCATGGAGTGGGGGAGGGGCATAAAGCGACGGATAAGCAGACTCCCCGCTAAGCAGGGACCCCAATGCTGGACTTAATCCCAAGACTCCAGGATCATGACCTGAGCTGAAGGCAGATGCTTAACTGACTGAGCCTCCTGGGCACCCCAGCAATTTCATTTCTGAGCCTACTCCAGCTGCTGCTGGCTCAGGTCAAATTCTTCTGTTTGAGAGTTGCTCTAGCCCAGTGGTTTAGGTGAGATAGTATGTCCTCTTAACTATTTTCTCTTAAGCATTTTTTCTATTCAGCTAAAAAATAAGCTGGAAATAAGAAAATGGAAACAAATTAGGAAAAATGGCTAATTGTATCTGCATGAATGCCTTACTGCTACATGAGCAAAATTGATATGGGTAATTAAAGCAAAAAACCCTGAATTTATGTACTTTGCTCTCCTCCCCCTTCCCAAATTTCCTGATCTGAATTATCCAGATACTACCTTTTATTTCCAGATGTTTTAAAAATTTACTTTTTGCTATATAGATGAGGTCATGGATTTCTTAAATTCCATTGTCTCTTGAGATTATTGAATCTGTTAGTCTTGATATAAGAATTCACCTTTATCACTAAGAAAGCATTGTCTGTATTGTGTTTATGTTCATTTTAGTATGCACAATGTGACTTTCTTTTGCATTCAATATATTCTCTTTATTTCCTAGGTTTTATTAAGCTTATCTCTTAAATTATCAGGCTTTCAGAGTGAACCAAAATGCTGAAGTGTGTGTTAAGTTTTTTAAGCTGATGTATTTCTGATGGGCAGCCTTGCGATTCATTTCAGTTCTGTTGCCAGCTGCCCTGCTTATAAGTCTGAGGTCATTTGGCTCAAGTGTTTTCCAGTACCTAGCTTTATTAGGATTGCTTATTTTCATTACAGATTGTTAGATGACCCACATAGGTCTTTGGGTCACATGGCTACCAGTGTTTCTTGCTAGTCTATTTCATCATATTTTAAAGCAACTTGAATTTTAAATTTTGTTAACAAAATGTATTTTGTGGACTTATCTAAAAGGATAACTCTTGAAAATGATTTTTTTTTAAAGATTTTATTTATTTAATCATGAGAGAGAGAGAGGCAGGCAGAGACACACAGGCAGAGGGAGAAGCCGGCTTTATGCTGGGAGCCCCACATAGGACTCGATTCCGGATCTCCAGGACCACGCCCCTGGCTGAAGGTGGCGCTAAACCGCTGAGCCACCTGGGCTGGCCATTGAATTATTTTTCTTTTTCCTTCCACTCCCATTAAACTGTTAAGCATTCTAAAATAAATCTTCAGTACCATGTGTCCCAGGGAAAGCAAAGAAACAGAGAAAATAGGGTCTGAGAGTGTGTATATAAGAGAGACAGAAAAAGATAGAAGGAGGAACGGAGGAAGGGAAGGAAAGAGAATACTGTGGTAACAAGACATCTTAAAGGGAAAATGCCAAGGAAGAAATATAGCTGCTCAGTAAGAAGTAAGGCAAAACTTCAGGTTCAAGTAGGAAATGAATTAGCAAGAGTTGTAAGGAAAAGATTGGTGAAAAGAATCTTGATTTATTAAATGAGGTGTATTTTCATACCAATCAAATGACTTCATTTTATCATAAAAATGTTTATTTACATACATAAAATTAGCTTAATATAATTGGGCATCCTTTTATGTTATAGAAAATTTATTTTAGAACATTAATCAAATAGCAAATATAAATTAAATGCCTGCTGTATGCTAAAAACTGTAGGGAAACAACACAAGTATTAAAAAAAACAGTCTTGGTCCTTGGAGAAATAAGTACTCATGAAAAGTTATTTATATATGTCATAAGGTTGGATGTCATTAATAATTGCTAGATAAGTGACAGAGCCAGTGACTTGTTTGATTTCAAAGGAGGTAGTGATGACTCTGGATTGGGATGGTCTAATAGGGATTTATACAAGGAAAAAGGAGGCCTTGAACGAAGGGTAGGATTTAAAAAGGCAGAGGATTGGTGCAACATTTATTGAGTTCCTGCTTTGTACCAAAGCATAATAGGCCTGGGAGATAAAGAATTGGATTCGATATAATTAATTAATTAGCTATAATTAAGTAAGATTATTTCGGAGTGCTGGCAGTCTAGTGGGGGAGACATTATTGCAAGTAAATAGAAAAAGTATGTACAGAGGCTATTGGAACTGTAAAGAAGGAGTTGACTCTCTTATTTGGATAAAAAGCAACAATGGGAGGATTTATGTTTTGAGGTGTGCCTTGAAGGATGAGTAGAATTTTTCCAGATAGAGGGTAGGACTAGAGTAGAGAAAACAGCAGCAGAAAGGCATGGAGTTTTGAGAAAAAAAAACAAAACAAAAAAAAAAAAAACGCTTGAAAATGTGTGACAATAGTGTGTAAAGTGCTTGGCGACAAGTGACAGAAGATGAAGTTGGAAACAGTCTTTTGTACACTAAGTTGAGGAGCTGACACTTAAGCTAATAAGCAGTGTAGCTTCTGGATGATTAAGAGGCTTTGGAATTGGCCTGGGTTTGACTCCTAACTTTATCTTGATAACCTTTTCACTGTGTGGACAAGATACTTAATATCACCAAGCTTCAATGTTCTCATCTGTAAAATAGAGTTAATAAAGTATTATTAATGGGGTTCTTGAAGGATTAATGGAGATAGACCATGTAAAGTATGTACCTCAGTGCATGGCCTGGCACATGATAAATACTTAACCAGTGGTAGACATCATCATTATTATTGAAGGTTTTAAAATAGAAGAATGATCCAGTATCTTGGTTTTTGAAAGGTAACATGGTATTGTGTAGAACAAAATATTAGGAGGGAGAGGCTTAAATCAAGGTGTCAGAAGATTATAACATTTTAGAGTATTCTGAGTGTTGTAGAGTGGGCAAAATGAAAAAATTGTAGTAATTCTAGGGGGGAAAAGTCCTTATTCAACATCTGAGGACCAAGTACAGAATGACCAAGGCATGAATTAAGGGAAAGAGAAACCAGATATGATGCAAATTCTGAATATTGGAAGCAGATATATTGGATCAATGATTGGTTGTGGGAACAGATAGAAGAATACAACTTTTGAAGGAAACAAACTAATTTTGCTTTAAGGATTGATTACATTGAACAATTGTAGTTGGAGGCAAAGATTGGAATGATATGTAAAAGACTGGGAATGGTCAAATGAAGGACCTTAGAAATAAGTTTGAGGCTTCCTCCCTTTTATTCTTTAGTTCTTAAGAGACTACCCCAAATTTTTGAGTAGGTTAATCTAGCAGTGTTTTATACAGTCAACAGGGAGGGAAAGTAGAGCTGAGTTAGATTTTTTTTAGTACACAAAGTGATAAGACTTGACTAGCATCACAGCAATGGGGGTGTGTGAAAATGAAAAAAATTTGAAGAATCAGTAGGACTTGGGAGTCCTGAGAGAGAACAATGACACTAAAATTTTAAGTTCCAGTGACAGAATGGTGATAACCATGTCAAAAATAAGACAGGAAGGGGGAACCAGTTTTGAGGGAAGGTGCTGCATTCAAACAACTACCACAGATTTAAAAGGAATCCAAGGGGTACCTTGAAAGTTTGAAGACTGTGCTGTAGGATTTATTGAATCTTTTCTTAGAGCATGTGGCCAATGCATGCTTCTACTCCTGGCACTGAGAGTGGGTTATACCTATTTTCATGATGAGAAAACTTTTGAAGACTCAGAAGAGCGTTGCCATTTTGTTGGTATAAAGCAGATTGTATTGGAGTAGCATTCTGAAGACCTCAATTTCTTTCTTTCTTTCTTTCTTTCTTTCTTTCTTTCTTTCTTTCTTTCTTTCTTTCTTTCTTTCTTTCTTTTTTTTAAAGATTTTATTTATTTATTCATGAGAGACACAGAGAGAGAGAAAGGGAGAGAGAGAGAAAGGCAGAGACACAGGCAGAGGGAGAAGCGGGCTCTATGCCGGGAGCCCGACGTGGGACTCAATCCTGGGTCTCCAGGATCATGCCCTGGGCTGAAGGCGGCACTAAACCGCTGAACCACCTGGGCTGCCCTGAAGACCTCAATTTCAACCATGGTTCTTTCTACCTCTTACACCTTGAGAAATCCATTTAACTTATCTGAACCTCTTATCCCATTTCTGAAGTGGGGACAAAATCTGCCCTACCAAACTCCAAGGATGCCTCTGAGAATCATATCAGTTTATGTATGTAAAAGTACATATTTTGTAAACTGTAAATAAAGCAGTATAAATTTATTGTCATTACTATATAAATTAGTGTCAGGATATGTTTTAGAAACTATATCATTAATCCAGTAAACATTCATTAGTAACAATGTTCTAATCACCAGGTATGTAGTGATGAAAGACAATGCTCTTCAGAGAAGATCCAGGGTAGAAACAGGGATGAGGAGTAAGGGAAAGTTTCTTGTTTGGATTTTTAAGACCTTAAAGACATGTAAGTATGTTTATATGCTCAAAGGAAAGACCCAATGGAGAGCCAGAGGCAGACAAAACAGTAGGACCATGGGAGAGATGAGGAGGGTGATTGAAATTAAGAGGGTGGGGGAGTGGGATGCAGTGGGATCCTTTAGTAAAGGATAGGAGGAGTACTTCTTCCCTGAGATGGGGAGAAGTTTAAAGATGCGTACTGGTGTGGATGGAGAGGAGCAAAAAAGTGAAGTTTGGTCTGAAGGCCTTGATTTTCTCTGAAATTGGACACAAATTTGATAACTAAGAGATAAAGTGAGTAAAGGGTTCAAGAAAAAGGAGACTATTTGAAATCTTCACTGAGGAGCATGGGAGAGAGAATGTTTAATAGGATTGCTGGGGAATGCCCACGACTCATTTGGAGATGGTGAATTTGTAGTAGCACTGGGCCATTTTGATAACTTTATATTAAGCACCCAAGTTTAGAACCCAACTCATCCAAGACTTGGCAGTTTTCCCTTAGGTAGAAGAGGACAAAAGGGCAAAGTAATTTAAGATGTTTAAAAAGTGGGTGGATGGGGCAGCCCGGGTGGCTCAGCGGTTTAGCACCACCTTCAGCCCAGGGCGTGATCCTGGAGACCTGGGATCAAGTCCCACGTTGGGCTCCCTGCATGGAGCCTGCTTCTCCCTCTCTCTGCCTCTCTCTGCCTCTCTCTGTCTCTCATGAATAAATACATAAATTTTTTTTTAAAAGGTGGGTGGATGGTGGAATACCTTTAAAACTGTAAGAAACAAAGATATCCCAGAAGGGAATTGATAAGGAGGGGCTGTCCAGCTTCTTTCTTTCTTTCTTTCGTTCTTTCGTTCTTCCTTCCTTTCAAGGATTTGATTGCTTGATTCGAGAGAGAGAGTGGTGATAGGAGCAAGGGAGAGGGACAAGCAGACTGCTGAGCTCAGAGCGGGACATGGGGCTCCATCTTGGGACCCTGACTCATGATTTGAGCCGAAATCAAGAGTCAGTCGCTTAACCGACTGAGCCACCCACGTGCCCCTCCAGTTTCTTAATACAATTGAAGAACAGAGGGAGTAATGAGAGGGGGATTGGAAGGATAGGAGGTTTCAATCATGGAGAGAGAGATTGCAGTTCAGGTTTCAGAGGCAGAGAGTAACTATGGGCAAGGCTGAGGAATTGAAGTGGAATGGAGCTCAAATACTGCGGTTAAGTTTTATGTAAATCATCCCACATGGATGTCGATGATGGGATTGAGTGGAGAAGGCTTGCAAGCCAGGAACCAGAGTTGGATGTGAGAGATGACTAGAAGGTTAAGTAGATGGAAGGGACAAGGATAAACTAGCTGGAAGGCATGAACCTCAAAGGAGAAGGTATTTTTTTCTTCATTGGAGTGATGAAATTGGAAGTGGTAATATGGAGCTGCACTAAGACTGAAGCCTTTTCTGGTGATAGTAGTGGAGTGTGGAAAAATATGCAGCATGCATTTTGAAAAAAAGTTTGAAAAGTGCTGTCCTTCAGTAACTAAGATTTAATTAAGCTAGAGAGATGATCTGAAGAGGCTGTGTGTATATGTGTATGGGGAGAGAGGTGAGTTAAAAAATATATAATGGGAATTCTGGAGGCCTAAATGAAAAGGATTGAGAGGGAGAAGAACTGCCAGATATGGCATGGTGTAAAAGAAATACAGAAAAATTCAGAATTTTATTTGGATAGTTGCCATTAATGTTAAAGAAGAGAGGCCTAGGCCTCTGAATGGTACTTTATAGTAAAGCTGGTCAGTTGGCAAAGGCTGCAGGCACTCCTGTTGTTGGTGGCCTCAAGGGGCTAATAATTTGTAGTTTTTGCTTAGAGTTGGGGAACAGGATTAGTTGATTTCTAGGATTCCTAACCCAGTCATAGAAAAAGTAATATCTATGCCCTTTCCCCATCCCTGATCAATAAGTATCCCTGGTTTATTTTTCCAACTTCCTAAATTAAAACTTGCTTTAGACTCTTTTTTTTTTCAGCCACCATGCATTAAATCTGGATGAAATTAATTTGTGAATGTTATTGATTACTCTACAGATATGTGCTTCATGCCAAAATTTGGATTAAAGGAAATTTCTCAACAAAACAGTTTGGTCAAAGTAATACTACCAAATCAGGTTTTCTAGTGTTGGAAATTTTGTGATTTGAGATTATTTTGTAGCTCTTTAGCTAATTCTGGCCAATCTTCCTTTTTAGCCATTTCGGTTATTGACCATTTATGTTACATTTACATACATTTAAGCTCTGCTTTTTCCCTATCACAAATATAGAAGAGTAGGAAAAATAGTCTGAAAATAAAGAGAAAAAAATATATAGGAAGAAAATCCTAAAAAAGCAGGAATAATTGACTGAAGATGATTTCGAAATAAAAAGAAAAAAATTTAAAAGCCTGAAAATAGATGGAGATGCTTTAAAATGCCTTAGAAATTGCAAAACAGAGTAATTGAAAGTTAATATTTGATGAAAAAAAATTCTGAGTCTCTTGACCAGTAGGGTCAGTAATTAATCCCCATGAGGCTAAATCCTATTTGGTTGGTTTTCTTTTGCCTGGTCAGATCACCTGCCACAGTTCCTTTCTCCTGCCTCCAAAGAGGACAAGCTTTTTCCCTCTTATACCTTTCCACATGCCTTATTTACTGACATACTAAAATGTACTCTTTTACTTCATTTTCTTTCAGTGTTGTGTTGTTAGAACCACAGTGATTTTCTGTAGTTTTCATCTACTTTCATTTATTCATTTCATTTCTTCACCCTTCCACCTGTATTCCAGCTAGCCTTGAAATGTAAAAGCATGTGTTGGGGCACCTGGGTGGCTCAGTCAGTTTAGCATCTGTCTTCTGCCTTTGGCTCAGGTCATGATCACAGGATCCTGGGATCAAGACCTGGGGGTCCGGCTCCCTGCTCAGCAGGGAATCTGCTTCTCTCTCTCCCCCTGCCCTGTCTCATGCTCGAGTTCTCTCTGTCTCTCTCATGCTGTCTCTCTCAAATGGATAAATAAAATCCTTAAAAAAAAAAAAAGTAGGGCACCTAGGTGGCTCTGTGGTTGAGCTTCTGCCTTTGGCTTAGGTCGTGATCCCTGGGTCTTGGTATTTAGTTCCACATAGGGCTCCCGCAGGGAGCCTGCTTCTCCCTTACCTATGTCTCTGCCTCTTTCTTTGTGTCTCTCATGAATAAATAAATAATCTTAAAAAAAAAAAAAACATACGGGATCCCTGGGTGGCGCAGCGGTTTAGCGCCTGCCTTTGGCCCAGGGTGCGATCCTGGAGACCTGGGATCGAATCCCTCGTCGGGCTCCTAGTGCATGGAGCCTGCTTCTCCCTCTGCCTGTGTCTCTGCCTCTCTCTCTCTGTGTGACTATCATAAACAAATAAAAATTAAAAAAAAGAAAAAAAACATGCTTGAATTGAAAAAGAAGTGAAAAAGCATAGGTCTATGAATGACTTACCTATGAGTATGGAGGCAATGTGTGCTTTTTTCCAAGTGAATAAAGACATTTTGGCTGTTGGTAAAAGAGGGGGCAATACCTCCATGTGAATTGCAGTGGAGCATTCACAACGTGCATGAAAACAACACTGGTGACTGGTTGAGTTGAGGGGGTGAATGGTCTCCCATTTGGATTTTTAGGAGGTTTTGTATTTTGAATAGAATTCAGCCAGTAGTGGAATTATGTTGTCGATTATTAGAAAGTATACATAATCTAGAATGCAGCATCTTAACAGTATCTGTTTTTCTGAATAGAGTGATAAAAAAATTATCTTGTCCTGATGAGAAAAATAAGATCCCATCTTGATATCAAAAATTTGTACTTAAGAGATGTTTAAGCTTTTCATTTTTATAATGTCCCAAAGTAACTTGTGATTTATTTAGTAATCTGTTATTAAAATCTGTAGTTTTTAAATAATTGGTTTACAGATGGGGCAAATTTGGTTTAAATCTTCAGCTGGAGAAAAACATACTTTGACAGATTTTTATTTTATTAGAATCTAGACCTACTGTATGTAGGGAAACAAAATGTATTTTAATGCTTTGTTTTAAATGTGAAAAGTAGTGGGAATTGTTCTAATGAAGAGAAAATAAGTAAGTTCAAATTTTATTTTAGTATCAAAGAAAACGAGGAATTAGTAATTTCAAAGTCTTTTAGAATTGGTTGACATCCTTCTGCCTTAGTTCTTATCTCACTTCTAAAGAATTGAGTTCTTCCTAATTTTTTTTTCCTGGTAAAATAGAACATGGTTATTTATTATTCTTTCTCAGGTCATTCATATAATTTTAACCCAGGCTCCTGATTTTAGTTTGTTTTTTTAAGTTGAAATTTGAAGAAGCAATTGGTCCTATACATTTCCAGTCTTCTGTATAGTAATTGGTCATTACATGATGACTGTGAAACATCAAGAAAATACTATATACTGTATGCCTGAGTATAAAGTGAGTTTTTTCTTAATTTGAGTCAATATGTAGATTCTTACTATAAATTTCTCTATGGCTTTATTTTGAAAAGCAAAGTACGATTTGGTCAACAGCCCAAAACTACTTCAAACTGATTTTGAATGTGTAATGAGGTTACTTGTTGGAGTCAGCAAGAAAGGAATCTTTTTTTTTTTTTTTTTTAGCAAGAAAGGAATCTAATAAATTTAACATACAGTAATTTTTCCTAGAAAAATTCCTCAGAATTGTGGTAGATACTATGGAAAATAGGCCTTATAGTTTTCTATTCCATTTAACAAATAACAGTTTTAAGGAGTGCAGTTGATAATTAATAAATATGGGAACTGTGGTTTAGGATAAATTTGCAGTGATAGCATTTTATGTGTATTCAAAAAGTGCTATATCAAAAATTTAAATGGAAATGAAAATGATTGGCCTTTGAAAAGAGTGTTAGATGACTCAAAAATGACTCCAACGATAAGGAATACAGTGATGCCAAAGATGAGCATAAAGATTTTGAACGAAAGTGTTTTGTGAAACATGGAGGTAGGAGAAAAAGCAGTATTTCAAAATTATCATGATTTATTCATGCTGTTTTAAATATATATGTGTATCTAAATTAATTTAAATTGTATAATATTTGTTTTATCTATGTCCCTAAAAGTTTCTTTTTAAGTTGGCCAGAAAACATCACTTTTAACTTTCTTAGAAATGTGGTAGTTCAACTTATATTTTGGATTTCTTTCTATTCATGGTTATGTGGTAATAAGTTTACATTTATTATACTTCATTTAAGATAAAGAGTATCTATATAATATGATTTGAGAGTTCTGCCAAAAAGTGTTATGGCTTAAAGAAAACTAGTTACCCTGAAAGAGCTTTTAATTTTTGAGGAAGTTCATTTCTCTAATAATTCTCAACAAAGAACATGTGGTTATATGTAGATTAATTAAAATATAATTTTATTATTTTTTTAAAAAACCCTTAAAAATATTAACACCTCTATCCAATAAATGAGGAAGAAATAAAAACTCCAGCTTTTCAGGTTTTACTTTTATTTACCTAGATCCACTGATTAGTTTTTATGTTAATATATTAATAATGATCTATTTTTTATTAATTAAAAAAAATTGCAGCTGTACCTTTTCCCCCAACACATCGCTTGACATCTGAAGAAGTATTTGATATGGATGGGATACCCAGGGTTGATGTTCTGAAGAACCACTTAGTAAAAGAAGGTCGGGTAGATGAAGAAATTGCACTTAGAATTATCAATGAGGGTGCTGCCATCCTTCGGAGAGAGAAAACCATGATAGAAGTAGAGGCTCCAATTACAGGTACACTGGTTTATGTTTTGGATATTATTTTTTAAGATTATACCATTATTTAGTTGTCTGGATATAAGGCTGTTTACCCTTCAATCTGTGGTATATTCAATTAATATTGCAAGGACATTATCTTGAATTTCCAAATTATTTTTTGTATTTTTTTTTTTGCCTGTTTTCAGTGAATAAACATGCTCCTAAGTAACCTGAGTGTAGAAATTGGTCTAAAATACTTTTGTGAAGGTTTCATCAGTTGTGTTGGCCATAATTCAATTTCATTCAACAAATTCTTATTTACTTTGCTGTCAATTAGTAGGGGCAAATACCTCAATGTTAGCATAGCAGTCAATAGAAAGCATTGCCTTAGGTTGGAGATTTCACTGCCACCATTATAATTTTGTAATCCTAAACCCGATGTGTGGCTTCCTAAAGAGGAAGTTTATAAATTTTAGGTGAAAATTTTGTCACTGACTACCAATTTCATTATTTTTGTTACATCTTGTTCTAGATTTTGAGCACACGAACACCTGGGTATACATCATCCCTGTTAGTACTCTTCATTGACTCTGACTTTCTTCTGAGACCTTTCTTGATAGAATTTACATTATCTCTTATGTAAAAGAAATTAGAACTTAAGTAAAATTTGTTATTTCAGAGTTTTTTTTCATATCTAATAATCTTCTTGTTTCAGTGTGTGGTGACATCCATGGCCAATTTTTTGATCTGATGAAACTTTTTGAAGTAGGAGGATCACCTGCTAATACACGATACCTTTTTCTTGGTGATTATGTGGACAGAGGTTATTTTAGTATAGAGGTAATAATCATATACTGTCATTTAATTTGCTTTTAAGTGTTACCATAGATGATTTCCATTAATTCTTAGTAAAATAAGTTCCTTAAAATACCTATATTGGGTTCTTTTTAATACCTCTGCTATTCTGAAGTTTTTAGGTAAAATTACTGCTTATTCTCTTCTGCTTTTCAAACTATTCTATTTTCTTTGTATTACTTTGTTTATGCAATTGTAATTGTCATATTTCCCAGTGGAAATTATATGCAAACTGAAAGTTCTTTATTGTCCTGTTGTCTATGGCCCTAAGGAGCTAGTGCTATTTATCTCTCTCTCTTGCCCCTACAGGCATTACCCCATGTGAAAAAAGATTAATTGAATTTTCTCTGATTAAATAAAGCATACTATAATATTTTTATTGCTTAAACCCTAGTGCTTCTATTCCACCTTCTATAGCTATTAAGACCCAAGTCTTTTGTGTATTGTGGAAGTATTCATTTCTTTTTAAAAAACTTAAGAGGCATTAAAATGACCTGTTAATCATTACTTAACAGTACATGGTTCTTTTTGCTCCTTTTATTTCTCTGATTATATAAATAAGGTAAATATGGAACAATTTGCATTTTCTAATATATGCATCTCTCTCTTCTTTTTTTAAAATGAAAATGTGGCCATATTATAATGTTGTTCTGTAACTTGCTTTTTTCATATATCCCTATACTGTGATGTCTTTCCAGGTCAGTATATATAAATTTATAGCATTTTGAATAGCCACATTGTATTCTATTGAATAAACAAACCACAGTTAATTTAATTGATTCTTTATTAATAATAAAGAATAGAAACTCAAGGTGTTCTTAATTTTTTGCCATTACAAATGATGCTTCAGTGAGTTAGGTTATTTATACATTTTTGCATACTTGCTAAATTATTTCTGGGGTAGATTCTTAGAGGTAAAATTGCTAGATAAAAGCTCTACTAATAGATGTTTGTGTTGAGCATTTATTATGTTCCAAGCGTATCCTAAGCACTTAACACACATTGATTAATTAAATCCTCACAACATTATGAGGTAAGTACTGTTATTTTATCCGTTTTATAGATGAGGAACCTGAGGCTTAGAAAGGTTAAAAACTTCCCCAAGGACACATTGTTAGAAAGCAGTACAGCCAGTCTTATTCTAAGCCTGTACTCTTTTTTTCTTTCTTAAGATTTTATTTATTTTTCTTTTTTAAAAGATTTTATTTATTTATTCATGAGAGACACAGAGAGAGGCAGAGGGAGAGAAGCAGACTCTTCCAGGGGAGCCTGATGCGGGATTGGATCCCAGGACTACACCTTGAGCTGGAGGCAAATGCTCAACCACTGAGCCACTCACGCCTATTTTTCTTTTTAGAGAGACATAGCAGGGGGAGGGGCAGAAGGAGAGGGAGAGAGAGAATCTCCAGCAAACTCTGCACTGACCAGGACCCTGAGATCATGACCTGAGCTGAAATCAGAGCAGAGCCGTCTAGACACATCAACCTATACTCTTAACCACTTCTCCCAGTAGACAATTGAAGCTTTATCTGGTGAATGTCCATGCTGGTTCCTGTTGTTTATATCCCCTTCTCCAGTATTTTTAACCTCCTTTCTTAGCTATGCTAGGATTCTTCGTGGGGAAAGGAATTCAGGGCTCTGTGGACCTAAATTCCCTAAGGAATTTTACCTCTGAGTTGCTCTTCCTTTATTTGTAGTTTTGTCATCACCCACCTCAAACTTCCCTCAAAGCTTCAAGGAAACTAGAAGATGGTCTTTCTTAACAGAAAAAGATAGAGGGCTTTGACAAAAACAACAAAATGAACAATTTTAGGAAGCTTATTGGTAACTAAACATATCGGTGTGCATGTCCTTGTATTAGAGTGTTTTGTGGTTGACTCTTAATAAATTTATTGTTAGAAAAGGAAAATAATTAAGAATCACAATAAGAAAAAAAGACAGGTAGAATTGAATAAGTATTTCCCTGGCTTAATTTCTTTTTTTCCTTGTGAATAAGATGAAGGTGTGAATAGTTACATTTTAATGTACCTTAACTTGTTAAAAATAAAGTTTGTTTTCTTTTTGTATAAAATTCAGTAAACCAAGCTAATTTCCGTATGAAATGTCTTTCCTTTTTTTTTTTAAAGATTTTATTTCTTTATAGCATTTTTAATAACCACATTGTATTCTAGAGAGAGAAAATAAGTATGAGCAGGGGGAGGGGCAGAGGCAGAGGGACACAGAGAATCCCAAGCAGACTGTGCTGGGCATGGAGCTCAAGTTGAGCTCCATCCCATGACCCTGAAATCATGACTTGAGCTGAAATCAAGAGTTGGACACCTAACTGACTGAGCCACTGAGGTGCCCTGATTTTCTTTTTTTAAACCAAGTAAGTAAAATGTGAGTTTCTTATGTTAAATCTGTTTAGCGGGGTGCCTGGTTGGCTCATTCGTAGAGCATATAATTCTTGATCTTGGAGTTGTAATTTTGAGCCCCATGTTCGGTGTAGAGATTGCTTAAAATAAAATCTAAAAATATATATATACACACACATATATATAAATAATATAAATAAATCTATTTAAGAAAAGTATCTGCTAAACTGTTTAAAAATTCTTCTTATTTAAGAAATTATACTTTCTTTGAGGGGCATCTGGCTGGCTCAATTGGTAGAGCGTGTGACTCTTGATCTTGGAGTCATGAGTTCAAGCCCCACATTGGGTACAGAGCTTACTTTAAAAAAAAACTAAAAAAAAAAGTTATTTTGACACTAATAATACATTATATATTAGTTAACTGAATTTAAATTAAACGATTTTTTTAAAAGGTAAAAATAAATAAAATTTTTAAAAATTATACTTTCTTTGAATCAGTTAGGTAATAAGCACCTACCTCATGTAGGGCAACAAACATACCAACAAAATAAACATAAAAGATGGCTATTGGCCTTCATAAGTCAGTGTGGCATAATGCTTAAGATCAGAGGATCAGAATCCTATCTGCATTACTTAAAAGTTTTATGATTTCAGATAAGTTAACTTGAACTCTGCTTCAGTTTCCTCATTTGTAAAATAGAGATAATATTACATACTTCATAGGGTTGCTTGAGGAATAAATGAGGAGTACTAAATATATGGTGCTTGATACATTGTAAGTAATAAATGGTAGATGCTATTATTTTCAAATTATTTTATTTATTGATTACCTAGGAAGGATACCAATATGCTAATTGTTTTTATAACAAACAATCTGTAAATCTAAAGTAATTAAGTAGATTGACTCATTCAACAAATATTTATTACTCTGCTGCTATTTGCTAGGTACTTTTCTAGGGGTAGAAGATGAGAGGTGAATAAGATGACAAAGTCCCTGATTTCATGGAACTTATATTTTAGTAAAGGACAAAGAGAAAAAGATAATAAAGAGTAATAGAGATTGTAAGGACAATAGAGTTAGATGAAACAACTTAGCTAAATCAAAAGAAAAGGTAAATTTACTTAAAATGTTTTCTTTTGCAGTGTGTCTTATATTTATGGGTCCTGAAGATTCTGTACCCAAGCACATTATTTCTTCTGAGAGGCAATCATGAATGCAGACACCTTACTGAATATTTTACCTTTAAGCAGGAATGTGAGTATTGTCATGAGAAATATTTTCATTTCCTCAGTATTCTTTTGGAGTGATAATGGTAGTAAGACTTTACAGTGCAACATGTAAGAACAGATTTTGTGTCCAAATATATAAAGCTTTGAGTGTTATTGTCAAGAGTTCTCTAGTGTTTAATGGTGTTTTATTCAGATGTTTTCATTTCATTGTTTCCTATTAAGTTTGATTTTATAGCTATATTTAGAAATTGTTTTGAGTTTTGTATATAACTTTAATGTTTAAGTGATTTTTTTTCTAACAGGAAGAATAAAAACCAAAAGGAAAAAAAATTATTGTTGCATTGGAGATTTTTGTCCCCCAATATTGAAGCTCTCTCATGAAGATTCTTAAATTATTCATCCTGTCATCATTGCAGATTGTTTCAAACATGCTATTAATGAACTGAAATTTTTAAACCTACAATGTTTACCGTATTTCTTTCTATTGTTGCTTCTAAGCCAGAAACAACAATATTATGTAGATCAGTATTTGACTTTTTCACACCTTTTAACCCTGTGCTTATTAAGTTAATATTCATGACTATATTAAGTTTAGAGTTAAGTTTTAAAAGTAGAAGTAATTTCAGAATTATGGAGATTCAAAACATGATCCAGTAAAGATCATATTACTAGAGACTTCCAGTAAAAGGAGAAAAATACAGTGGGTGAGTAATGGCAGAAGGCACAGAGTCCTATAACTTCAAGATCAGGTGGGTAATCTAAATGAATAGGTTATGAATAATAACATAATAAAAATAAAAAAATAGTAAAAAATAAGGTAATAAATGAATAAAAGCTGAGACTTGGAAAATGCATACATGACCAAAAAGCAGTCAGTTTAAAATTTATTAAACTACAATGCTGAAAAAAAAAAAAAACTACAATGCTGGAAAACAAGGTACTACCAATTTGGAACCTCTGGTTGCTGGATATATATTTTCTCATATTTGAATGTTACAATATTTAAAAGGGGAAAAGGAACTAAGCTCTTTTTTCTTAGATAATTAATAAAACAAACCGCCCACCAAAGTTCCAGCAAAAACATGAAATAGCCAGAAATTTTAAAGATATAAAGGAACAAAGGGATGTATAGGTTAATCTCCTTAAAAGTAAGTGACAGATTTGGTGGAGTTTGTCTCTTGGCTTCATGCTTCACTCTCCATTTTAAGCATTTGTTGTAGATGAGAGGAACCCCTTTGTTCTTCCAACATGAATAAGATATCTTCTTTTTTTTTTATTGGGTGGACCTTGAGTTTTGTTATGATGTAGTAGCCTTGCCTGTAACAACAAAGTAGTCACTGACTCTTAGAATAAAATAAAGTATTAAAACTATTTAAGTATAGTTCTGATTTAGCCTTACCTGGCCTATAAAGGTAAAGAGTTAAGCTGTTTTAGAGATTTTTTTTTTTTTTGCAAAGATTTTGTTTATTTATGAGAGACACAGAAAGAGAGGCAAAGACAGGCAGAGGGAGAAGCAGGCTCCACGCAAGAAGCCAGATGTAGGACTTGATCCCCGATCCCAGGATCACAGGCTCCATGCAGGGAGCCTGCTGTGGGACTCAATCCCAGGACTCCAGGATCACGCCCTGAGCCAAAAGTAGATGCTCAACCTCTGAGCCACCCAGGCATCCCTGTTTTAGAGATTTTTAGAGATTTGACTTATTTAAGTAATATTTTATGATGATCTGCTGCATATCCATATTAAATTGTTGGGACAGCAAATATTTTGTCTTCATAATACCAGTAATACTGCCTATTTTATTGATTCTCATAGGACAAGATACTTCTCTTCTAAAAAAATTGTATCCAGTAAAATTCACTCTTTTTAGTGTTTAGTTCTGACTTTTGACAAACACATAGAACTGCCCACTACCATAGTCATGATACAAAAAAGTTTCATTATTCCATAAATTTCTTCTTGCTCCCTTTTTTATGATCACCCCTATACCCACTTTCAACCCATGGCCACCACTTGGTTGTTTTCTGTGTCTTATAGTTTTCTTGCCTTGGTTTTACTAGTCTGTCTGTCTGTCTGTCTATCTATATCTATCTATCTTCAAAATGATCAACTAGTAATGTGATTATCAATTATTTTTTCTTTCTTCTAGGTAAAATTAAATATTCAGAAAGAGTCTATGAAGCGTGTATGGAAGCTTTTGATAGCCTGCCTCTTGCTGCACTTTTAAATCAACAATTTCTTTGTGTTCATGGTGGACTTTCACCAGAAATACACACACTGGATGATATTAGGAGAGTGAGTATATATTGTAGTTCCGAGATGATTCCTATTTATAGTACTTTGTTGGGTAGAGAGTAAAAGCTTCAAACTTCTCTTCACTGCCATGATTAGGTAATGGTAAAAATTAATATACTAATATTTTAAGGAAATATCTTCTAACCATTCAGAACAATATAGTATGGACAGTATTCAAAGTTGGTACCACTTTCCTGTGTCCATTCTATTCTCACTTTTTGACAAGTTATTTCTGTTCTTTGTGTCTTTCTTTTCTTTCTTTCACAGTTAGATAGATTCAAAGAGCCACCTGCATTTGGACCAATGTGTGACTTGCTATGGTCCGATCCTTCTGAAGATTTTGGAAATGAAAAATCACAGGAACATTTTAGTCACAATACAGTTCGAGGATGTTCTTATTTTTATAAGTAAGGAAAAATATCCAAGATTAAACACATTTTAGTTGTTAAAATAGTAAATGTTTCATATAGAAAACCATTATTTTACTTAATTTACTTTTTTTCCCCCACAGCTATCCAGCAGTGTGTGAATTTTTGCAAAACAATAATTTGTTATCGATTATTAGAGCTCATGAAGCTCAAGATGCAGGGTAAGAATTCTGTTTCCCTGACCCAAATTAACACCTTATGTACAAATCAAACTTAGTAACTCATGATTGATGCTTTACGATGCATATTAAGCTATTTGTTTTACAGCTATAGAATGTACAGAAAAAGTCAAACTACAGGGTTCCCTTCATTAATAACAATTTTTTCGGCACCTAATTACTTAGATGTCTACAATAATAAAGGTAAGATGTTGTTGATAAAAAAATTGTTAAACAACTTAGCTTTTTAATTGACTTATTTTTTTTGAAAATAATAGAAAAGAGGCATTGTTTGAAACTGTAACTATCCAAATCTCGTTATAAAAAAGTATAAGATATAAGGGAGGGGAGAGAACAAGAAATAAAAATCCAAAATGTGAAACTTAAATAATATGTGACCATTCCACAACTTGTTGCTCATAAAAGCTGTCTTATAAAAAAATGTTCTGAATTTAGTCAAGAAACCAAACATAATTTTCTCAGACTCCCCTTTCTTAAATCTTTCCCCTTATAATCAAGAGAATGTTTTCTTGTTGCATTAAAGCTGCTGCTGCTGCTTTGACCATTTTGTGTATTTGCACTGTATAGTTAATTTAGTTTATCATGTTTCTTGTTTAATGTTCACTGATCTAGATTCTCTTTTCCTTCCTTATTCCCTACTTTTACCTCCACAGTCTTATCATTGCACTCTGAAGATTATAGTTGAACTTTGATCACTCTGGCCTCCTTTCAGGAATATATTCTTCCCTTTCTTTTCTTTTTACTGTTCTTTCTTCCTTTTTTTCTTAGCATCTTTTTTCTTTACCTTCTGTTCACTAGTTTCCATTCCCTCTTCTTCTTTCCAGATTTGATCTGTCTATAATAATTTGATTTCATTTAATTTTGAACATAGATAGCTTATTGACAGATAATACCAAAGGATCTTAATCTAGTTAAGTGTGTGCCAAAGAAATTGAAGATGAGCTTGGGTATGTTTATGTAGTTCACATTTTCAGAAGAGGAAATTAAGAAGCCAGCTCCTGTTCTGTCTTGACAAGTCTGGAATTCAGTTGACTATGCCATAGTTTCTAGGGTCACTGGAGCAGATGTACCAGGAGGAAAGAACAGAAGGTTAAAGACTTTTAAAAGTATTAGAGAGATAATGAGGTCATTGCTAAATATGGGTCATGAAGTTCAAAAGAGAAACAGAACAGTTTCTTTGATTATTGGAGATGATGGTTAAAAGATTAAAACATTTGCCTGAAATCAAATGGTAGCATGCTATATGGTAACTTTGATACAGAATATGTTACAAAACTTAATACTGTATTAATTACCAAAAAACCCATACCATTGACTGAGTTGTTCATCTTCAGAAGCTAGTGTTAGTGCAGCCTATAAGGATTATGCCAGTACTAAAATATTCTTTTAAATTCTAGTTTGGTTTACAAATTTCAAAATTTCTAAGGAAGTCACCTAATGATGTGTGTCTTCATTTTTAAGGAGAAATGTATCTAAGTTTTGACTTCATTCTCAAGAACAGAATAGAGTGCTATATTTAACTTTCTACCAGTGCTCTAATACCTCAACTATGACCTCTCCTTGTCAGTGTTGCAGGACTTAGTGTTCAGTGCTCAGTTGATTATTGTCTTATTGGTTGTCCTCTGTTAGTTTGATTTATGGGGTAAAGGGATCACTTTTCTGAGTATTCAGAAAAGAAACTCAAACCATTGAATCTGTCTTGTCAAAATCAAATGTCTCTTAGTAATGGTTAGTCTGTACATTAGTGTTAATGATTTGAGTGTTTACATGGTATGGATATGTTTGTAATGTTTCATTCCATCTGTAAAGCAATTTTCTAGATTCTCTCTCTTGTTTTGAAGCTGAAAACTTGGTATCATTCCTTAAATTCTGAGGCTAAGTTTAAAGTACTTTTATTTCATAAGGGAAAGAGTATATTGCTTGTGACTATGTATTAGCTAGAATCCCAAATCTTGGAATTTAATATCTGCATTTTTGTGCTTTTCATTAAAACAGAAAAAAAAAGGAACCATCTAATTACTATAATGTCTACAAAGCATTTTACACTTTTTTTTTTAATACTTTCACGTGAAATACATTCCCTGATCGTAAAACAAACTTCTGAGGTAGTCAAGGTGGACATATTAGTCCTATTTTATAAATGAGAAACAGGTCAGTTAAATGATTTACCAAGCATTACAAAGCTAGTATGTGCTAGAGCTTAGATTAGAATATAACCCAGTATTCCATAAAATAATACAACCAGTGGCTGAAATCTATGTAGTTAATTTAAGATACTATTTCTTTTCATATATTGAAACTTCAGAAAGATACTTGTAATTGAGATGAATATGTTACCCTTGGGTTATTTGGTTAAATACTTTCTTTTTTGGTATTTTTAATGGAATTTTTTCTTTGAAAAAATATTGAAATGAGATATTTCTTTGTACTAGTTTCACTTGAATTCCCATGTTAAATGAAATAAATACATTCATTCAATCATAAAGAACTGTTTTTTTTCCTGGGTTTTGTTTTGCTTTTGTTTTTGTTTTTTGCTTTATTACCATCAGCTAGACTTTTTAGGTTGCCCATAACTAAAAAGATCCTTTTAAATTCCTCCAACTTGTATTAACTTTTAAACCTAGAAAATTGCTCATTGCCATTCTATGTTATATCTAAAAATTGAGTTTTCACAATTTTGGATTTAGTGCATGTTCGTCATTGATTTATAAAGTAAAACATTCTAGAAATAATCTGGAAATTTCATTAATAATAAGTATCGATCTGACTATGCTCTACATAAAAGTGTGTTAAAAACAAAAATGTATTATTACTAAAAATTAGATCCTGTCTCCCTCTACTAGTCCTCATTCAGTTCACCCCTTGATTCCCCACCCCTTTAAAACAGTATTTTTTTTTTTCTTTTATATGTGTTAAGAGTTTTGGAGCTAAAGACAAATTGTTACATTCACATTCGAACTTATCTTACAGCTGCTGTATTAAAGTATGAAAATAATGTGATGAATATTCGACAGTTTAACTGTTCTCCACATCCTTACTGGTTGCCCAATTTTATGGATGTCTTCACATGGTCTTTACCATTTGTTGGAGAAAAAGGTATGATTCTTATTTTTTTTTTTAATGTTTTATTACTGTTACATTTACTCCAGTTTACTATCAGAGGCACATACTTGCTAAAGGAAACTGAAGTCTAGTTTCACTGTGGGTTCAGCTCTACTTGTGTCAGTGGGTGTGGATATGAGAGCCTCAAAGATATTTTGGTTAGCTGTTTATAGCCCCCATGTGAGGGTGTCTGGGGGACTGGGAGAAGACTTATAAATAGCCTGATGTTGTCTTCAGCTGTTGGGTTTTCTTTCTGTTTTTCTTTAGCTTAAATCTTTTATGAAGGAATGGAGGGATAGCTTTGCTTTGAAATGGACACTTCTGCGCATTTTAAAACCACTTTTGGGGGATGTCAGAGCAATTTATGGGGGAATTTAATAACCCTAGTTTTGGCTAGTGTTAGTCGTAGCATTCTATACCTTGAAAATGATAAAGAGAAATTTAGGTTCAAACCTAATACTACTTCTTGTAAAAATATATATATACAAATTTAGTGTGGTAATGCTTTCTGATAATCTCCAATAATAATGTATTAATATAGGGGCGCTTGGGTGCATCAGTGGGTTAAGAATCTGCCTTCGTCTCAGGTCATGATCCTGGGATTGAACCCTGTGTCAGGCTTCCTGCTCAGCCTACTTCTTTCTCTCCCACCTGCTTGTGCTCTCTCTCGCTATCTCTCTCTCTCTCTCTCTCTCTCTCTCTCTCTCTCAAATAAATGAATAATCTTTAAAAAATAAAATATTAGTATATACTTAATAGGCTTTTTAAGAGAACATAAATGCTATTTAAGAAATTTTGGTTTTTTTTTCTAGTTGTGTAGAATTTTTAGGATTTCCTTACTTTATCACATTCTTCTTTTCCATTTTAGTGTTAAGTTTTCCACAAGGCAATGCCTCAGTTTCCATATGTGGAAAATAAGAGTATGAGAGTACAGACATGATTTTAAAACTGTTTATATCTCTATTTTTTCTCACCTCTTCCATGTTACAAAATGTTCCTTTCTGTTTGGGATATGTTATTTCTGCCAACATAATTTGGAGTTCTAAAATACAGAATTAATACTTAAACTTTATATGTTAAACATTTTTTTGAAATTTGCCTTTAGTCTTCATCAGTTACTCAGTAGGTCACCATTAAGTTAATATGGAGATAGAATTACCCACTTTAGCATTTGAGAAGGGGGCCAGTAAAGGGCTTAGGTGCAAGGGATGCATTACACTTATAACCTTCTATCTTTGGTATATGAGAAATAGTTCAATCATAGCATCATCGGGCTAAAGGGAATTTAAGAATTCATCTTGCTCATTCTCCTGCCTTCAGGCTAGACTGCAACTCAACTATTTTAATGTAATATGAGTGGGGTGGGGGGTGGAAAGAAAGGAGAGGATGAGGTAGGAAGAAAATGGACATTTCATAGATTTTAATTTGATTCCCTAATACCTCCACAATAAGGAAATATTTCATTATTTTTAGTCTAAATATTTGTGCTATGAATGTTTAAACAAGGAAAGAAATAGAGATAATAGCTTTTCTCAACTAATGTACCTATCAAAAACCAGGACATCATAAAATTTTAGAACTAATAGTGAACTTAATAATCATGCAGTCTGGCTCCTCTTGAGAGATGAGGAAATTTAATCTAGTTTCTGTGGATCTGTCGTAAGTGAAGATGGATAATCAGTAGGTTTCTATCTGTTCCTACATTTGAAGTCTGCTACTAAGTAATCTTTTGTTCTTTTTTTTGCCACTGTAAATCATCTTATAAGATGAGGAAGTATTCAAACCTTTTGACCATTTTTGGTTTTTTTCCTGTGGATCTTTTCCAAAGTATTCATGTCTTTCTAAAAATATGAAGCTCAAATTTGAACATTATGCACAAATAGAATCTTAACCAATCTTGAGCACAGTATGATTTTTTCAGACTCTTTGCATATTCCATTTTATTACCTGTTAGCCGTTTAGATAGCCTAACTACTTGATTCTAATGAAAATTTTCTTCTTTTGTGAGTAGCAGCAAATGATATCACTTGTCCCACTTTGAAAAAGCCAGTTTGGGGACACCTGGGTAGCTCAGCGGTTTGGCACCTGCCTTTGGCCCAGGGCATGATACTGGGGACCCAGGGTCAAGTCCCGCATCGGGCTCCCTGCGTGGAGCCTGCTTCTCTCTCTGCCTGTGTCTCTGTCTTTCTCTCTGTGTCTCTCATGAATAAATAAATAAAACCTTAAAAAAAAAAAAAGCCAGTTTGACTCTGATCCAGTCTCTGAGGAGCAACTAACCTAAGCCAGATGCTTCCTTAGAGGCTGATTTAATCCTATAGTTAGATGAAATCTGTGGTTTTTAACCTTCTGGGGGCTTTTTTTTTTTTTTAAGTTTTATTTTATTTGAGAGAGAATGTGCATGTGCAAGGGTTACACATGTGCAAGTTCGAGGAGTGGCAAAGGGAGAGATTCCTCAAGCAGACTGTCTGGAGCATGGTGCCTGTTGTGGGGCTGAATCTCATTATCCTGAGATCATGTCATGAGCTGAAATCAAGAGTTGGTTGCTTAACTGACTGAGCCACCTAGGCACCCCTGGGACTTTTTATTTCTTTAAGAAAAGTCCTGTGTTGGAAAATTTCCAACATATACAGAAGTAGAGTGAATAATATGATGAGTTGCTACGTACCAATTACTTAGCTTGAACAATTATCAAATCATAGCCAGTGTTGTACCATTTATATCTCCATCCACTGTTCCCCACCCCACACTTTAATTATTGGATCATATTTCAGCTATTTCTTTTGTAGCTATAAATATTTTAGAATGAATCTCTAAAAGGTAAGGACTCTTTCTTATTATTAAAGTAACTACACAAAACCTTTTATTAATTTCTTAACACATACCCTTTTGGCAATCTGATGAAAGTTATGGACTTTTGCCCCAGAAAAATTCATGTACAAATATGTGTACATTTGTACATAAACATAACATTTTCAGGATGCTCATAGATCTGAAGTGAATTGGTAAGCCTCCTTCAGGGCCTTCTGGTATACTGGCCCCAATTTAAGAACTCTGTTCTAGAGGATCCAATATAGTGTGATCTTCCATAGAAGGTCATACATGTAATATTTATTCATTTAGTAGATTTGGGGGGGAAAGTCTGTTATATTTAAGTTACTAAGAATGCAAAAACACAAGATCTAGGCCTTTTAGAGGACTTAAGATATATAAATAATGTTAATGTGTGATATGGTAAGTGCTCTAGAGAGACATAGTTTTGTAGGAATTGAAAGGAGAGGTAGATTATATTTGTCAAAGTAGTATTTGGTCAAAGTAGTACTTGGTCAAAGTAGTATTTGAACCAAGGCTTGAAGAATGGTGGAACTGGAATTGTGCTGGTAGATATGAGCAAGAGAATTCTGGGTAAGGGAACTTACTAAGCCTAAGAAAGCAAGAGAGCATAAGGCCACTGACGAATGTTGAGGGGTTCAGATTGATTCACAGTTATGATGTATGGAAGACAGTAGTATAAAAAGAATGAAAAGTTAAGTTGGGGCTAGATCATGAGGATCTTGATCACCACACAGAGAATTTGGAACATTGGTGGGAAGCAATTGAAACAGAATATGACCCTGATAATCATTTAGAAAAATTGGTGAAAAGGACTGGAAAAAAAGACTAGAAGTTGGGAGATCTGTTGTGAAGCTCCATCAAGAGTCAAGTGGAAATATAATGAAACCCTAGTAGCATTAGAAGTAGACATCAGGGAAACACCTGAGTGGCTCAGCGGTTTGGTGCCTGCCTTCAGCCCAGGGCGTGATCCTGGAGTCCCAGGATCAAGTCCCATGTTGGGCTCCCTGCATGGAAACTGCTTCTCCCTCTGCCTGTGTCTCTGCCTCTCTCTCTCTCTCTCTCTCTCTCTCTCTCTCTCTCTCTCTCTCTCTCTGTCTCTCATGAATAAATAAATAAAATATTTTAAAAAAGAGAGAGAGAGAGAGCAGGGGAGAACTGCAAGAACTATAGAGGTAAGATCAGTAAGACATAACAAGTTTGCATGTTGCAGGGGAGGGATGGTTGAAGTTGAGTTGGATGTTTTTAGTCTGGTAATATTGCCATTAGCATTCTCTGATGAAAACCTGTTATTTAAACAACCCCTCAGTCTAGTTATACTGCTCTTGATCTTCATTGGGATTGCTTAGCCTTTGACCTTTTTATTTTCTTAGATCCCTCCTCACCTCTCTTCTTCTTAACACACCTTCAAACTCCTTTCTCTCTTTTTTTTCTACTTCATTTATCTTAAACATCTTAGCTCTAATAAATGCAACCATCCATTTTCTCCATTCTTATAGCCAGGGTATAAAGCTCTGCTAGAGATATGAAGTGGTACCACCCTTTGATGGCTAGCATTGGCTGGGCTCTTGATAGTACCCCAAAATTCTTTGTGTCACTAGTCTTCTTCCTTTTCCTTTCCCCCTTGGACATATTCTCAATTAATTTTTTTTCTATTAAATATTCTTTTTGTAGCCACTTCCCTCACTCTCAGAGGAAACATATACCACTAGTGGGAGCTTTCTCTATGTACTGCTCCTCTGCTTTATAAATTGCACTCACCTTGAATTCTTGTCTTGTTGAAGAGGTGACCCTTCCATCGACAGCTAATCCTTCTAATTTGATTTTGGATTCCATTATGCTTCTACTTTTTCAGGAAACTTGCTTCATCTATTAGATCTTCTATATCTTTAAACTCTCTCTACTAAGTTCTTTCATAAATTGTTCAAATCCATCTGATCTTTAAGGATAAAAGACATTTCCCCCTTTGTTATCTTTCTTTGGCTACTGCTATGCTGTTACTCTCTTGCTTTTTCTTCAGAGGATGAAAAGTACTATATGCTTAAAAGCTACTATTTATTATTCATAAATGACTTCTGGTAGCTTTGAAGATAAACCTTAATGTGTCATACAAAGTCTCTTTGGACCTTTCTTACTCTTTCTTCAGCCTCATTTCTTTATTTCTTGTCTTAGTCCCTGTGTTCTAGCCATAATACAGAATAACCAATTCCTGAATATGTTATGCTTAATTAAGTTTCATGCTTTCATATTGTGTCTTTATTTTTTTTTGTAGCTTTTTAAATGAAAGTTTTATTGAGATATATCCCATACAGGTAACCTGTCCTACAATTTAGTGTTTTTAGTATATTTGTGCAGTTGTGCAATGATCACTAGTCATTTTTGAAACATTTTCATCATCCTCCCAAAGAAATCCTGTGTCCATTAGCAGTCACTCTCCATTTCCTCCTGCCTCTCCTTGCTGGCCTTAGGCAATCATTAATTTATTTTCTACCTCCATAGATTTTCCTAATTTGGACATTTCATATAAATAGAATTGTATAATTTGTGATCTTTTGTGACTAGCATATCTCTATAATGTTTTCAAAGTTTATTCATGTTGTAGCATCAATTAGGACTTTGTTCCTTTTTGTGAACAAATAATACTGTATTATATGAATATACCACTTTTAAAATAAATTTATTTTGGGTGTGGAGGGTAAAGAACAGTTTATTTGAATTCCAGCGTAGTTAATACACAGTGCTACATTAGTTTCCAGTGTTACAATATAGTGATTCAGCAATTCCATATGGTATTCAATATTCATCAAGAGAAGTGTACTTTAAAAAAAAAAAGAGAGAAGTGTACTTTTAATCCCCTTTACCTATTATACCCATCTCCCCAGCCACCTTCGATCTGGTAAACCATTAATTTGTTTTCTACACTTCAAGTCCGTTTTTTGGATTTTCTCTCTTTTTTTTCCCCTTTGTTAATTTTTTTTTTTTGTTTCTTAAATTCCGCAGTGGGTGAAATTGTATAGTATTTGTCTTTTTCTGATTGGCTTATTTTGCTTAGCATTATAGCCTCTAGATCCATCCATGTTGTTGTAAATGGCAAGATGTCTTTCTTTTTTATGACTGAATAATATTCCATTGTACGTGTGTGTGTATGTGTTTGTGTGTGTGTGTGTATTTATACTTATTTATCCATTCATCTTTTGAGGGACACTTGGGCTGTTTCCACAATTCAGTTGTTGTAAATAATGTTGCTATAATCATAGGGATGCATATATCCCTTTGAACTAGTGTTTTTGTTTGGGGGTAAATAGTAGTGTGATTATTAGATAGTAGGGTAGTTCTATTTTAAATTTTTTTGGGGAACCTCCATATCTTCCACAGTGGCTGCACTAGTTTGCATTCCCACCGACAATGCAAGAGGGCTCCTTTTTCTCCACATCCTCACCAACACATGTTGTTTCTTGTGCTTTTGATTTTAGCCATTCTGACAGGTGTGAAGTGATATCTCCTTGTAGTTTTGGTTTTTTGTTTTGTTTTGTTTTTATAAAGATTTATTTATTTATTCATTCAGAGAGAGCGAGAGAGAGGCAGAGACACAGGCAGAGGGAGAAGCAGGCTCCATGCAGGAATCCTGACGTGGGACTCGATCCCAGGTCCCCAGGATCACGCCCCAGGCTGCAGGCAGTGCTAAACCGCTGCGCCACCGGGGCTGCCCCTCTCCTTGTAGTTTTGATTTGCATTTCCCTGATGATGAATGATGAGTATTTTTCATGTGTCTCTTAGCCATCTGGATGTCTTTAGAGAATTGTCTGTTTATGTCTTCTGCCCATTCTTTTTTCTGCCCATTTTTTAATTGGATTATTTGGGTTTTGGTTGTTGAGTTGTATAGGGTTTTTTAAATATATTTTGGATACTAGCCCTTAACAGATATGTCATTTGGTAGGTTGCATCTCATTATGGATTTGTTTGCATTTCCCTGAATGATGAGTGATATTGTATACCACGTTTTGTCTATCCAATCATTAGCTGCAAGACATTTGTTTCCACTTTTTAACTATTATAAATGTGCTGCAATGAACATTCATGTACAACTTTTTGTATGGACATACGTGTTTATTTTCCTAGTAGAATTACTGGGTCATATGGTAACTTTATGTTTAACCTTTTGAGGATCTGCCAAACTGTTTTCCAAGGCAGCTGTATAATCCTACCAGCAGTGTATAATGGTTCCATCTTTTTCATATTCTTGCCAACATTTGTTATTATGTATATTTTTATTATAGCCATTATTTTGGATATGAAGTTGTGTCTCATTATGGTTTTGATTTGCATTTTCCTAATAACAGCTTTGAATATATTTTTATGTGCTCTTTGGCCATTTGTTTATCTTCTTTGAGGAAATGTTTATTTAAATCCTGTGTTTATTAGAAAATATTTTTTTTAATTGAAGAATAGTTGATATACAGTGTTATTCTAGTTTCAGGTGTACAACATAGTCATCTGACAATTATGTACACTATGGAATACTTACCCTAAGTATAGTTAACTACCTACCACTATGCAAAGCTATTACAATATTATTGCCTATATTTCCTATGTTGTACCATTCATCCCTGTAACTTACTTTCTTTTATAACTGGAAATTTGTACCTCTTAATCCCTTTCATCTATTTTGCCTATCCCACTGTCCTTTTACAGCCATGAGTTTGTTCTCTGTATTTATGAGTCTATTTCTGTTTTTGTTTTGTTTTGTGTTTTAGATTTTACATATAAGTAAAATAACATGGTATTTGTCTTTTTCTGTCTGACTTAATTTCAGTTAGCACAGTACCGCGTAGGTCCATCCATTTTGTTGCACATGGCAAGATTTCATTCTTTTTTTATGGCTGAGTAATATTTCATTTTGTATACATGCCACATCTTCTTTATACATTCATCTATCAGTGGACACAAGTTGCTTCCATATCTTGGCTATTTTAAATAATGCTGCAATAAACATAGGAATGCATATATTTTTTAGAATTAGTGTTTTTTTTCTTCAGGTAAGTCCTCAGAAGTAGAATTATTGGATCGTATGGTATTTCTATTTTTATTTTTTTTTTTTGAGGAACCTCCATACTGTTTTCCAAAGTTACTGCACCAATTTGCATTCCTACCAACAGTGTATGAGTTCCTTTTTCTTCACATTTTCACCAATACTTTTTTCTTATCTTTTTGATACAAGCCTTTCTGACTCATGTGAGGTAATTTATCTCATTGTGGTTTTGATTTGCATTTGTTGAACATATTTTTGTGTGTCTGTTGCCCCTCTGTAGGTCTTCTTTGGAAAAATGTTTATTCAAGTCCTCTGCCCATTTCTTAATGGGATTGGTTTGGTTTTTTGGTGTTGAGTTGTAGGGGTTCTTTATATATTTTGGATATTAACTCCTCATTGGATATATCATTTGCAAATATCTTCTCCTATTCAGTAGGTTGCCTTTTCATTTTGTTGGTGGTTTCCTTCACTGTGTAAAAGCTTTTTAGTTTGATACAGTACCAGGGGTTTATTTTTGCTTTTGATTCCCTTACCTAAGGAGAGATCCAGAAGAATATTGCTAAAGCCAGTGTCTGAGAGTTTGCTGCCTATTGTCTTTGAGGAGTTTTATGATTTCAGGTCTTACTTTTAGGTCTTCAATCCATTTTGAGTTTATTTTTGTGTATGGTATGAGAAAGAAGTCCAGTTTCATTTTTTTACTTGTAGCTATCCAGTTTTTCCAACATCATTTATCAGAGACAGTCTTCTCTTATGTATTCTTGTCTCCTTTGTTATAGATTAACTGATAGATAAGCATGGATTTATTTCTGGGCTTTCTATGCTGTTTCATTGGTCTATGTGTCTTTTTTGTGCCAGTACTATATACTGTTTTGATTACCATAGCTTTAAAAGTATTTTGGCCATTTGCTTATCTTCTTTGAAGAAACATTTATTTAAATATTGTGTTCATTTTTAAATGGGTTTTCTTTTGGGATGCCTGGATGTCTCAGCCGTTGAGCGTCTGCCTTTGGATCAGGTCCTGATCCCATGATCCAGGTTCGAGTCCCACATTGTTCTCCCTGCATGGAGCCTGCTTCTCCCTCTGCCTCTGCCTCTGTCTCTGTGTTTCTCATGAATAAATAAATAAAATCTTTAAAAAAATTAAAAATAAATGGGTTTTCTTTTTATTACTGAGTTGTAAAAGTTCCTTGTATATTCTAGATAGAAGTTCCTTATGAGATATATCATTTGTAAATATTTTCTCTTTAGGTTGTCTTTTCTCTTTTTTTTTTTTTAATTTTTATTTATTTATGATAGTCACACAGGGAGAGAGAGAGAGGCAGAGACACAGGCAGAGGGAGAAGCAGGCTCCATGCACTGGGAGCCCGACGTGGAATTTGATCCCGGGTCTCCAGGATCGCGCCCTGGGCCAAAGGCAGGCGCCAAAACGCTGTGCCACCCAGGGATCCCTGTCTTTTCACTTTTTTTAAATTTTTATATTTTGTCTTTTCACTTTCTTGATGGTGTCATTTGAAGCATAAAAGTTTTAAATTTTGATGAATTCCTATTTTGTTGTTGCTATTGCTTATGTTTTGGGGTTGTGTTTAAGAAATTTGCCTGATCCAAACTAAGGAAGATTTTCCTCTATGATATCTTCTAAGAGTTTTTTGGTTTTTTTTTTTTAAAGACTTATTTCAGAGAGAGAGAGCACAAGGATGAGCATGGGGAGGGGCAGAGGGAGAAGCAGACATCTCTCTGAGCAGGGAGCATGACATGGATCCCGGGACCCTGGGATCATGACCTGAACAGAAGGCAAATGCTTAACTGACTGAGCCACCTAGGCACCTCTCTTCTAAAAGTTTTACAGTTTCAGCTTTTACATTTGGGACTTTGATCTTTCTTTTCTTAAGAGGGAAAGAAATAGTGGAGGGGTTGAGGGTGAGGGGCAGACAGAAAGGGAGAGAGAGAATCCCAAGCAAGCTCCACACTTAGACCAGAGCCTAATGTGGGGCTCAGTCTCACAACTTTCAGATCGTGACCTGAGCTGAAATCAAGAGTTGGATGCTTAATCTATTAAGCCACTCAGGTGCCCTGGTCTTTGATCCATTTTGAGTTAATTTTTGTATACGGTGTGTAGTGGGGGGGTTCAACTTCATTCTTTTGCATGTGGATAGTCATTTGTCCCAGCACCATTTGTTGAAAAGATTGTTCTTTCCTCCACTGAATTGTTTTAGCATGCTTTTTGAAAATCAGTTGACCCTAAATGTGTGGTTTATTTCTGAACTCTTAGTTCTGTCCCATTAATATTTGTGACTACTTCATAGTTTTTCTAACTTATGATTAGAATGCTTTATCTCTCCACCTGACAAATTACTACTGCATGATTCCTCTATCAGAAGCCTTTCTTTCCCCTGCAGGTCTTTTTCTATAACTCTGCATACTTACAGCATAGGGCTCATTACTCTTCTGTGGTATGTGTGGTGTGTGTGTGTGTGTGTGTGTGTGTATATCTTCTATAGTAATTGATAAACTTCTGGAAGGTAGAGACTGGATCTTTTTACATTTGATTCCTGGAGCTTTAGCACAGTGGCTGGTATGTGGTGTGCTATTAATATATTTATAGGAGGAATAATAGGAGCAGTATTGAATTTTGTTTTGGATGTGTTCATTTCTAGGTGCTATTAGGACATCCAGGGGCTTATATTTAATAGACATTTTTATTTATTAATTGAAATTTGCTTATACCTTTCTTTTTTAAATTACTCATTTGTCAAATATTTATTGGATTCCTGTTGTGTACCGATCGATGTACTAGACTCTGAGGTATAGCAGTAAACAAAACATCACCCTGCACTCATGAAGCTTTCATTCAGGTAGGAGAAACAGACAATATAAAATAGTTTAAGACGGTTGGCAGTAAAACTATCAAGGAAATCTGGAGACTGAAGGAAATGTCAAGACTATGATACAGACTCTGGAATCATCTTCACAAAGGTGATACTTGAAACTGTATAGTTACAGATGGAATCACCAAGAGATTGAGCATATAAAATCACCAAGAGATTGTGCAAAGAGACTCTTGAGAATATCTAAGTTTAGGGAGGAAATAGTCTGTAATGTAGGAAAATCAAAAGAGTAGAATCTTGGAGACTTTTTTTTTTTTTAATTTTTATTTATTTATGATAGGCACACAGTGAGAGAGAGGGGGGCAGAGACACAGGCAGAGGAAGAAGCAGGCTCCATGCACCGGGAGCCCGATGTGGGATTCGATCCCGGGTCTCCAGGATCGCGCCCTGGGCCAAAGGCAGGCGCCAAACCGCTGCGCCACCCAGGGATCCCTTGGAGAATTTTTTTTAAATTTTTTTTTTTTATTTATTTATGATAGTCACAGAGAGAGAGAGAGAGAGAGAGGCAGAGACACAGGCAGAGGGAGAAGCAGGCTCCATGCACCGGGAGCCTGATGTGGGATTCGATCCCAGGTCTCCAGGATCGCGCCCCGGGCCAAAGGCAGGTGCCAAACCGCTGCGCCACCCAGGGATCCCGAATCTTGGAGACTTAAGGGAAAAATATATAGAATGGTAAAAGAGGAACAAGCCTAAGAAAGAACCATGGGTTAAGGTTGTTACTCATTCATAATCTTAAGAATTAAATTTTTGGAGGACTTGCTAGAGTCAGTTTTTTAAATAATTAAATCCTGGGGGCGCCTGGGTGGGCTCATTTAGTAAGCAACTGACTCTTGATTTTAGCTTAGGTCATGATCTCGGAGTGTGAGATCGAGCCCAACGTTGGGCTCCACACTGAGAGTGGAGCCTGCATTAGGATTCTCTCTATCCTTCTTTTTCTGCCCCTCCCCACTCACAGGTGCTCTCGCTCTATCTCTCAAAAAAAAAAAAAAAGTTTCTGGGTCTTTTTTGAAACAAACTGTGCTGTTTTTTCTTACTTTATAAGAAAATGCTATATCCATAAAAGAAGAATTTAAATGTATACATTTAGATGTTACTCATCTCTGTGCGGCTTCATTTTTTTCTGAGACCTGAAAACATATTCTGTACAGAATTTCTCTCAGACTGGTAATCCATGGACTGACTTTCTTTCTTTCTTTCTTTCTTTCTTTCTTTCTTTCTTTCTTTCTTTCTTTTTCTTTTTCTCTTTCTTTCTTTCTTTCTTTTCTTTTCTTTTCTTTTCTTTTCTTTTCTTTTTTTTTTTTTTTTTTTTTTTTGATTTTAGGGCAGCCTGGGTGACTCAGTGGTTTAGTGTAGCCTTAAGCCCAGGGCGTGATCCTGGAGACCCGAGATCGAGTCCCATGTCAGGCTCCCTGCATGGGGCCTGCTTTTCCCTCTGCCTGTGTCTCTGCCTCTCTCTCTCTTTCTCTCTGTCTCTCATGAATAAATAAAATATTTTTTTAAAAAAAGATTTTATTTATTTATTCATGAGAGACAAAGGGAGAGGCAGAGACATAGGCAGAAACATAGGCAGAGGAAGAGGCAGGCTCCCCATGAGGACCCTGATCAGGATCTGAGCCAAAGGCAGATGCTCAGCCACTGAGCCACCCAGGTGTCCCCATTGAATTTCTTTCATTTTGAAAACGTTGGTATTTTTTTTAAAAGAATTAATTAATTAATTAATTAATTAATTAATTATGAGAGAGAAAGAGAGAACATGTGTGCCTGGAGGAAAGTGCAGAGCGGGGAGGGAGAGGACGAGAGAAAGAATCCCAAGTGGACTTTGTGTTGAGCTCAGAGCCCAACATGAAGCTCAATCCAAAGACCCTGAGATTGGGATCCCTGGGTGGTGCAGCAGTTTGGTGCCTGCCTTTGGCCCAGGGTGCGATCCTGGAGACCCGGGATCGAATCCCACGTCGGGCTCCCGGTGCATGGAGCCTGCTTTTCCCTCTGCCTATGTCTCTGCCTCTCTCTCTCTCTCTCTCTGTGACTATCATAAATAAATTTAAAAAAATTAAAAAAAAATAAAAATAAAGACCCTGAGATTATGACCTGAGCCGAAACTTAATGGACTGAGCCAACCAGGTGCCCCAAACCTTGATATTTTTTAGTTTCTTTGTTCCTGCTATCAGAATGTATCTCGTCTTGGGTTAAAAATCATTTGACCATTATATGAATAATTGCTGTGCGTATATATAGACAGTTGAATTTTGGTCTGCTCCTGTGTAACTGTTCCTTTTTTTCATTTTTGAATAGTGACAGAAATGTTGGTAAATGTTCTGAGTATTTGCTCTGATGATGAACTGATGACTGAGGGTGAAGACCAGTTTGATGGTATGATTATTCACTTTACTATTTTTTATTGTGAAATGGTATTATTTAACTACCCAGCAGCTTCAATATACACTCTTTTGCAAAATGTAGTCATTGCTCTCAAATGGCTATGCCATTTGATAAGTGTTAAGACACTTTTTCAGATACTGTTTATGATTTTTTTAGTGATTTTACTTTTTTTCTGTTGGTGTGGGGAAGAAGATGAATTTTGGGAAAGGGGAAATATGGAAGAACAGAAGGAAAGGAAAATTGAAAGTACTAAAGAATGTGGTTCTTCATGAATATGGACACCACTTAGAGGGGGGATAAAAATGCTTTTAGTTTCATTGGTATCGTCTTCTTAGTGCATCAGAAACATACCTGAACCCTCGATTTGTTGTCACTTTTTTTTTCCCAAAATCTAAAGTAGGCTGTTCCCAACTTATGAGTGGTTGTGTTTTAAGAGACCACTTACTAGTTTAGTTTGATTTTCAGAAGCATCTTTTTCATAGAAACAATGTTAGACATGGCTGTTTGTCCTTATGTAAGCCAACCAGCCTATGTACTGATTACATTTATAGTATAATTTAATATCATAAAAACAAAATTCCTTTAATTTTTATGTCTTGAAATTTTTATTTAAAACTTTTTAAAATTTAAAACTTTTAAATTTAAATATTTTTTAAAATGTAGGTCACTGAGAAACAAAAATGTGAACTTAAAGCTAAGAACTCTTTATTTCTTTCTGTATGCTCCTCACATCTTTGATGTAGCATTCTTTTCATAGTTATAATCAGTATGTAATTGCTTCCATATATTAAACGTGATCTACATATTGGTACAACTTAATAGCTACCTATTTCTAAATATATTAATATATTTTTCATAGTATTTTCATAGTTAATCTCATGTTGTTTGACATTTGTGGTTGGCTTTCAGTTACCTTGTTATGAATGACATGCAGTACATATGTTTGTACAATAGTATTTCTTGGGATAAATTTCTTGAAGAGAATTCCAGAGTTATTATGTTTTAGCTTCATTATTTTAGCTATGAATTTGCCAGATTACTTTGCAGAAGAATTGGACCAAGATGAAGTACTTTTAGCAATGAATCCACAGGCCTCTTTCTGCACAGGCCCACCTCAATGGGTTTTGGTCATATTTACTTATTTTTCTTAGTAGCTACATAGTGAATTACACTTGGTTTAATTTATATTTCTTTGATTTTCTAATGATTTTTAATTTAAAAAAATATAATTTACTGTTTACTTTTTCAAGTGTATAAACTATACATCTCATTTGACTACTTATTAAGTACAATCTGAGTAAAAACTATTTAGAAATTTCCCTGCTTACACACAAGTTTAATTTTTAAACACTGTTGTAAGCCCGTTTGTTAAAAGTACAAAGTGACTGTGCACAGGTGTCTGCTATTGCCATCTGTCGGTGGCAAGCTGAGATGTGCTTTTATTCTGGCTTATGGTTTTGTTAACTAAATATATTTTATTTATAAATAAAATATAAATATAAATTTATTTATATCCATTCTTTTTTGGTTTGGATAATAGGCATTAATGAGTAATATTTATTTTTTCTTATTTTAATTCCCCTTTTGATATTTGTGTAGAGGTATTAGCTCTAACACATTTCATTATATCTGTCTTTTACATAAAATTTTTAAGTATTTATAATTAAATATTTTTTCCTCTGTTCTGCCACCTTTTCTCTTTAGTTAGATTAGGTCTGAGTTCAGATTCTAGTTTCTCATAGTGGCTATATGACCTCAGGCAAATTACTTAGCTTTTCTGGGTCTCAGTTTTTTATCTTCAAAGTGAAGATAATATTATGTACCTACTTCATAATCTTACAGGTATTGATATAATGACTGAAATAATTTTGTTCGTAGTTCACTGATTTCTTCAGATAAGGTTTTTTGTTATATGTCAAATATTTAAAATATATAATTTTTTAAATCTTCCTAGATGCAGATAGATTTAATGAGATACCAATTAAAACTGCTACTAGCTATTTCATAGATTCTGTTATATGGCAAATTCTGTTTGCATCTGCATCTAGGAAGGTTTTTAAAAAATACTTAGTTTTCTAAACTAAGATCAAGATCTTTTGCTCTATATAATTAGTTCATTTACTATAATTACTGCATTTAATATATTGAATATACAATTATTCCATTTAAAATTACAGTTTTTCTCTGAAAAAAATCTGTTATTATCAACTTAAATTAATACTATAGTATTTTATGTTCTTACATTATTACAACTGGTTTCTCTTAATGTATTTTCTGTGTATGAGGTATACATTATATATTTGTGATTTTATCTTATGTTTGACAACTTGGGTCAGCAGAATTATTTCCTGTGGTAATTTTTATTTTAACTTTTAAAAATATTAACTTTAACTTTTAAAAATATTTCATTTGCATAATGCTGATATTGTTTATTTTTCTATATTTTACCTTTATTTCTTTTTATTTTTAACAAATTTGTATCAGTATTAATAGTGTTTTTTAAAGAGTATTTTAAAGAGGAATGGTGATAAGTAATGCTTTAGTCCTCTTCCTATTTAAAAAAAAAAATTTCCCTGTTAAGTCTACTACTTCTGGTTTAGATACTTATGACTTAACATGAGGATAGACATTGAATCATTTTTGGGATTCAGCCAGGAATACGTATTAAATTTTATTATAGTCCAAATGAGATTTTATGTATTTAATCAATGTTTTCCTCTCAATGATAAATTATGCTTATTTATCCACTTGTTATATCATTCTTGCTCTCCAGAGTTGAATTGAGTTTGATTATTAAAGAGGCAACGTAGTTTAGTGAAAAGGGTCATTGGTCTTTGTATTTTGGAGTTACTATTATGCTAGCTATGTAATCTTGGAGAAGTCACTTAACTTCCCAGGATCTTCTCATCCATGGTTTGAAGGAATAGAAATGAAATAATTTTAAAAATTGGTAAGCTATCACTTTTGACAGTGCTTCTGTGTGAAAATACACTGAGTTCCAGCTTTCAGTACTAGAAATAGATCTCCCTTTACTGCCAACATAGCAGGTGTAGTTACTCATTTCTTCACCCTTCCATACCAAGTAGTAGGAGTAGAGACCTCAAGAACATTTTAATAATATGAATCTGGGAGTTTGTATGGAGTAATGAGAATGGTTTGGGGGAGACCTTGAGGAATGGAGGAAATGGGAGGAGATTAGGACAGATACTATGATGGGATAGGGAAAAGAGCTACTGGAACTGGGTTTATGTCCCTTCCTTAGTCATATTCCCATATTTCTTTCCCATAACTGTACATCTTTCCCCTTTTCCTTTCACCATGATAGCATGCCTTTCATCCTCTCCTTCCCCTTTTCCTACTCAGCAGTAGAACTAGTCTATAAGCTGGGCATGGGGAGAAATCTGATTTAGAAAGAAAACTTGGTGACATGGGTATTGCTGTTGAGGCAGAATAAGAGTTTAGCTTTTCTGTGGGAAAAGGGAAAGAGCAGGAATGGAGATGTCACAGTAGCAGGAAGGAAAGAATAGATTTTGCATATTTAAGGCTGAGATTGGGTAAAGGAATGAGACTATCTTCTTAAGTGATGATCTTTGGTATTCTGTATTGTTTAATGTATATGTGGAGTTATTTTTAAAGGCAAAAATTTGCATAAACATATTGGATGTATAAGTGCACATAGCATTCCTTTTAGAGGTATTAATTAATCATTAAAGAGAATTTCTGAACACTGATTTCTGTGATATTTAGAATGCATACTATTTCTTTCAGATATTTATCTTCTCTCTTGAGTTGGGTAAAGGAAATACATAATCCACATATGTTACAGTTTTACTAAACTAAAACTTTGCATTTCCTGTAATGGAATCATGTATCTCTACATTAGAATGGAAGATACGGAAAGCTCAAAAGAAACATTTCTGCTGCCTACTCTTAGAGCTATTACTTGCTTTGAAACAATCTGTTGCTATTTCTGCAAAAAGATGTCCCTCAAGCTCCCAGATTGGATTGGGAACAGAAAGCACATACTGTTGATCCTGAGTATGTGCAAAAGTTCTACAATTCAGATTCAAGAAATTATGTGTTCTTGTTATTATGGAGTGTGGGAGGCTTAGCCTTTCCGTTATTCGAAGTGGGTAAGATTTTCCACTGAGGTAGTTTATAAAGTTACCTACATTTCTCTGTATATACTTAATAGATTTTGCAGATGTTGGTGTCCTTGAAGAACCACATGAGTTTGTATATTATTTGTGTCATTACCCTTCACTTAACATACTCCTGTGGGTGACACATTTCCTTAGGGGTATCAGTATAAATGTGCGATTGTTGTTTGCACAGTCTTTTATCAGTCTTATGTGTTTTCACGTGTTTTTTTTCTGTCCCTAATTTGTCTACTTTCATCAAATATTATAGTCATTCTGTCCATAATTTCTTCTGAACACATATCTTTTAAGAAATCTTTCCTTTAGAGTTCTACCCAGCGGCATCCCTCTTTTATTCACCAGATCCTACAGTACTACATTTTTCAAATTTCAAATATGAGGGCCTTCATTTTTCTCTTTCTTTCTACATTCATTCTTCAGTACCACTGCCAAGTTAAATCTCTATCTTTTTATTTGTCTCAACCACCTTTTCTCCATCATTCACTTCCTTTTTTCTGGACTCTCCATCTGAAGAACGGCTCATATATGGCAATAAAAAAGGTACAGACCAGACAGAGTAACATTGTTTTGAAATATGACTTCATAAGTTATCCTCATGTCCATGTAAGTTAGCTCATTCATTGAGTACTATTTATGCAGAGTCCTTTTGGGCCTTGTACAAATTTAGTGTAAGTGGTATTGGAGATAGAATTTGATGTTTTTAGAAGTCATATTCCAAGATATCTGTCTTTCTGTGCATGGAAATATTTTTCCCTCTTTTTCATTCCTCTTGTTTTAAAATTTCATTCTTTTGCTTATTTGTAATGTTTTGTACTTTTCCCTGCATGATTAGGGGTGTTTGATTGTCTGTCTTATTCCCCAGAGTAATTTTCCGTGGACATTTTCTTTAATATTATGCATGATGTGTTTGTAGACTGATTTAAAATCCTGACTTGCATACTGTTTTTATATTCCAGTGATTTTTTAAAATTTGAAATCAATATAGTTTACATATTCTGTTTTACAGATATATAAATTAAGGCTGAAAATATGAATGTACCTCATTGCAGCCATCCTCTCCCATTCCCACACTCCTCTTCCCCAGTCTAGCTGTTTTTAACATTCTGTCAATTAAAAACAAAATGTTTATGTTAATTCATTCAAAGAAATCAGACTTACCTTAGGTCCTTGGACAAGACCATTAATAAACTTAGTTTCTTTTTCTATAAAATGAGGAGATTAAACTTTGCAGTATCCCTAATGTCTCTTCAAATTCTAATATTCTGTGATTCTAAGACTTTTAGTGATTTTTTTTGGCATCTTAAAAATAGCTATGTAGTACCTGCAATTTTGAACTTGCAAAAGCTGTAGCTTCAGTGCTCACATTACCCTTTAGAGCATCATAAACATGGCCATGGAGCCTATTTTCTCTAAAATATGTCTTGTTTTTGTCTTTGAAATTGGATTTCCTTTCTGTTTCCTTGCAGTAAGGTCCAGTCATCATCTTAGTTTTTAATTATATGGTATTTGTGGGCTGCTTGAATTTTAAATAAGTTGCTCTGGCCCAGAAGACTAATGGTTGTTCAGACCTCTATATATCCACGGCCCCTTTTAGTCTAGTCTCTTTAGCCTTTCCTTAACTTTCTCCTCAACCATGGTGCTTCTATATGTGTTTTCATCATGTTGAAGCACAGCTCTAAGGAATAAGGAACCACACTCTTGGGTCCAGAGTGATTCTAGTTGCTATATATGAGATAATGGGACTGAGATTGTTGTTCTTTCTGGAGGCCAAGGGAAGGAAGATACAACTTTGAGTTTTTCTTCAGCTGAAGATTACATTATTTTGATATATTCTCTTCTGTATCAGTGATAAGCAGTACAGCTAACCCTTTAAAAAGGAAACATGAGTGATCCTTTAGCCGTGTTTTTTAGGGAATCTTTTCTCATTGTTCACTCTCCTTGTGTCATACTCACCTAGGGATGTAAGAGCTTGTTGTATATATTTGCATGACTTTGAGGACATTTAGTCCATGAGGTTAAGATGTTCTTTATTGTTGAAATGCTGGTATGGTCCTTAGTTCAGCGTCATCTGCACCGTAGTTAATTCATCAACCATTGTTTTTAAACCCTCTTAGAGCAAAGAACTTACTCTATCATAGTAAGATGTTTCCAGCCTGCATGTCAGAGGCTTTTATAATAGTTAAACAGAAGCCTAAACAGAGTTACTACCAATTCTTATCTGTTAGTTGCATGCAGTAGGTCCTCATGAAAATTAAAGACTATAGGATTATTAGAAATTTTTTTTTGTCCTCTGGTTTGTGATATAAGTTGGGTTCTAGTTTCTTTCCCATCGCTGTTTTAATAATTAGCAGTAGTGTGAGAGTCATAATGTTTGTATATTACTTTTCATTTGTATCTGTATCAGACCCCAATATTAGACCAGTGCTGAGCTAAACATTGAAGGAGTGAGAAGCTTTCTGGCATGAGTTCACCTAGTCTCCTCCATGTGAGCTGGTGGCAGAGGGTTTGGTGTTGGTTAAGATGAGCGTGGTATAGGGTAATAGAATGGTGCAAGTGTGGATGCCCTAAACTTGAGTCTTTTTTTCTATTTATTCCATTGAAAGTAGGTTCAGCTGCAGCCCGGAAAGAAATCATAAGAAACAAAATTCGAGCAATTGGCAAGATGGCAAGGGTCTTCTCTGTGCTCAGGTAATGATGTATTTTCCTGATTATTTGTTTTACAGAAATTGCTTTTATTATACTTTGCTGTAAGCAGTGTTCTGTTTAATAGCTAAAAGCAATTTAGCAGCATTCTTCCTATAAAGTTTAGTTGTACATTTAGATATTCAACAAGGGAACAACAGTCCTTTTGAAACTAGGGTTTTTGACCATTGTGAGTATTATTGTTCACTTTGAGTATGTGGTACCCTTCTGTGATGAAAGTACTAGTTCTACGCCTTGAAAACTAGAGCATGATGAGAAGGAGGGGGTACTTTTTAGAGTATTCCTGATGAACTTGCTCTTCCATATAAGAAGTTCCTTTTGCTGGAGCCACAAATTATCTTTTTAGGGTTAATTCAGGAAGGCTAGGTTTAAGGGTACATGTAAATGGGTCAGCCCTTAAAAATTTGTTTACAAAATTGGTTATATCAGATATTTGAACTTTACAGGATAGAAATACCAAATTTTCTCAATTGTATGAGTCTCATTGATGATGAATGTCATCATATACTTAATAAAGCTTTTCAGGAAAAACAATAAGGCACCCACCCTCTTATCCTTTTATCCACATTTAAAATATGGAAAAATGTCTTATCTTGGAATTGAGGAAGATATGATAACAATGAATGTTATAAATTATATACATGGCCTACCTTTGGGCCCTCCTCTTTTATATTAACCATTTGTTGGAAATCTCTGTTTTATCTCCTTGCTATAGGGAGGAGAGTGAAAGTGTGCTGACACTCAAGGGCCTGACTCCCACAGGGATGTTGCCTAGTGGAGTGTTGGCTGGAGGACGGCAGACCCTGCAAAGTGGTAATGATGTTATGCAACTTGCTGTGCCTCAGATGGACTGGGGCACACCTCACTCTTTTGCTAACAATACACATAATGCATGCAGGGAATTCCTTCTGCTTTTTAGTTCCTGTCTCAGCAGCTGACATAGGTAGAATACTATATGATAGGTAGTATCTGGTTAAGAACTTGACCAGGGCAGAAAATTGATAGAATGGGTATTCCTTTCAATCGAAAATAATGGTCAGTTTCTCAGCTTTGAATGAAATGATATGGGAGCAGCTCATATCATAATGTCTAAATATTTATTTTTTTTTGTTTGTCTAATGCACCCTTTTCCTTTAAAAGCCCCAATTTCAGAATGTGAATCAAGGATATCCATATTACAAAAATGGAAATGTAATTCCATGTTTCTTATTTTTTATTTTTTTAATTTATGTAATTGTATTAGACAATGCTTATATTATCAGATACTTAATTTTAGAATTAACAATCTGCTTGAGCCCCAAAACACTACTTATGCACTTCACTTGCCAAAAGATTTGTGCAAGGTTTTGTACCCTGGTAAATGATGCCAAAGTTTGTTTTCTGTGGTGTTTGTCAAATGTTCTATGTATAATTGACTGTCTGTAACATGCTGTTTTCTTCCTCTGCAGATGTAGCTGCTTTCCTAAATCTGTCTGTCTTTCTTTAGGTTAGCTGTATGTCTGTAAAAGTATGTTAAATTAAATTACTCTATCAGACGCTTGTCTGTCTTTTGATGTAGAAGCAACTTTGTAGCACCTTGTTTTGAGGTTTGCTGCATTTGTTGCTGTACTTTGTGCATTCTGAACATGAATGTAACATTAGATATTAAGTCATTGTTATAAGGGGTTGAATTTAAATCCTGTAAGTCAAAGTTGAAAGGGTGTTATTAAGTGTGCCTTTATTTTGCATGAAAATAAAATTATACGTAAAGCATTCCTGTAATCTGGCTCATTGAATACTTTATATTTTTAAAAAACTTATTTTTTTGGCGTAAATATTTGTGTAAATAACTGGGTTAACTTTTTGAAAGCCCAAAACAGATTAAATAGAAGAGAGTGATTTGAATGTTTTAGAGTATACACAATAACTCAAAGTCTAGATTTCTTTCCCTTGTGGTTGAAAAAATGTGATATAGAAAGCTTTAATTTTTGTTTTATTGTAGCCACTTTTGACAGCCCTCCAAGGGTCATTGCTCTATTAAAACAGGCAGCAACAGATCTAATGTTTTCCTTAATCATGGCTAACTTTCTTTCTGGTGTTATAATTAGTGAATTTTTTAAAGCAAAAAATAAATAATTTAAACTTTTGAATAATTTTTTATTCAATATTTTAATTTAAGATTTTATTTATTTATTCATGAGAGACACAGAGAGAGACAGAGAGAGAGAGGCAGAGACACAGACAGAGGGAGAAGCAGGCTCCATGCAGGGACCCTGACGTGGGACTCGATCCCGGGTCTCCAGGATCAGGCCCTGGGCCAAAGGTGGTGCTAAACCACTGAGCCACCTGCGCTGCCCTAAACTTTTGAATAAATTTAAATCAGATTGACTTTTCACAGCCTCATTTCACTTAGTCTCATTATAAATGCCTAAATAAATAAAATAATCTTTCTATAGACCAATAATTTCTACTTACAGTCTATACATGTTCTATTTTATATGTTAGTGTGTTGTCTGCTACCACTACTGGTATATGTGAGAAGTACAGCTATGTTTTAAAACAAGGTTTCCTTTTTTTTTTTTAATTAAAAAATTGCTTTGATTTTCTTTATATTCTTTGCCCTCCATTTTTCTTATTATATTATGGGCTTTAGCAAATGAGCTAAAAAGAATTTTCACTAACACAAAGATCTTAAACATTCAATAAAACTAACAAAAGTAAGTGTTAATAGAAAAGGATGAACTTTAATAGTTTGAAAAATGTTTACCCTTTTCTTCTTTGTTCATAAAAGAAAAGGAAAACTGAAAGGCCTCATACTTTAATAAATCTACACTACAGTCATCACTCTATTATCCTTGGATATATTATTACTTTTACATTGTATTTACAGCAAACCTTTTAGATTTCACAGTTAGTTCCTGCTAATTACATGCTTTGTTGGCAGCTTAGCTCTTCTACTCATTCTTAATTTGCATGCAGCCTGAAGCTCAGTCTTCCAACTTTGAACTCTCCCCCAACTGCAGAGAAGGTTTGAAAAACAGCTTTACTGAAGGGACTGTATTCCCAGCAGAGTGAGTTAGCAGTATAGTGCTGAGTTTAAGGGGTCTAATTTGGGCAAACTAGAAGCTAGATAGCTCCCTAGCTGTGCCAGTGATGGTTCTTGATAGTGTGGAGCAATTTTCCTAGCATAATAAGATAAACCCATTTTGAAGCACATAACAAAACTCCTAAGAAGCTGCATCTGTGTGATGTAAATTCTAATATCTCAGTCCTGTTGTCAGAAATAAGTCAGAAAATAAGTCCTATTGCCTTATCAATAAGCTTAAAGTTAATTTATATTTCTTGAGTGTTTTCACAAACTCCACAACTCTTTTGGAGTAGGAATTGATATATTTTATGTGCCTTTTATTTTACTCATGGAAATTTGTTTAGGAACTAGCCCTATAATGCTACTACCCTTCACCAGGACCTATGTAGCCATCTCCATTTTAGTAATGCCAAATTCCTCATCATTATTTATCCCGTGTAATATTGAGGAGCACAGTTTGTGACAGCACTGTACTCAAATTTACTAACACCGTATCAAGATGCTCTATAAAACTGAAGACAAATAGAGGAAAAATAGTGCCTTTCAAATAGAATTTTGCAATTATCAGATCTCTTTCCATCTTAATGTTTAAGCTTCAGATGACCATTTTTTCAATTTTAAACATACAAACTTGACATGGTATGCAATTTTGAGTGTAATATGTATTTTGTATCCTGAAAAGGATTAGGAGCATTTAGAAGCTTCTAGAAAGAGCAGAGAATATAATTGACCTAAAACTGCTTTTACATATAAAATTAAAACCCATATGATTATTTCAGAAGTATGTTGTTACATTTCATAATTTGAAAAGTTTATAAATAGACTTTAAACTACTGATGCACTCAAATAGGTACTAATTCTTACAGTGATACCAGGTTTTACTTTTAATTTATTACCATATGTAATAAAAGTTATGAAATATTTCCTATAAAATCACTTCTGTTACCACAAGCTCTTTAAAACCTATTCTAATAGGCATTTATTTTTTTTTCCCATTTAATGTCTAAATTATAGAGAAAATAGTCCTTATTTTGAAGAATAGATGTTGCAGGGCTGATCAAGTAGAGGTGGGTCATTTATCCTGGTTTTCTGTCTGGGAAGATTCCAAGAGTATATTCTATGTGCACAGAGCTAGGTTTTTTAAATGGTCATCTGTATAGTGGGTGTACAATAAATGTCTGCTATTTTGATGTAGTTTAACAGTTAACAGTTAAGGAAAATTAATTTTTTTTTTTTTATTCAGTGTTCACCCTACTTTTTTGGGTTCCCAACTACCTTTACTATCTGGTTAAGATCAACAAATTTCTAATTTAGTCTATTTTAACTCCTTAGATTCATCATTTTCTTTCACATTAATAACTGCTTTGGACAAAATTTATTATTTCTAAATCTTATTGGCCTTATAGAAGAAGCAAAATAGAAAGTATGGGACATTATTGTTATAAATATTCTGAGTGTGTGCACTTTGGGTAAAGTGGAGAATTTGCAACATTGTCAGGCAGTATTATCCTCTGGAATCTTTGATCCTGGTCCTCAGTGTGAGTACTTTATACAGTTTGAACCCAGAAATGAGCCAACAGACTGTTTGATTACAAAATGTATGACTAAATAATGTTGAAATTCTCTAAATGGGCCAGAGATAAACTATATATTTTTTTGAGACAAACTATATTAAGAATGCCTTTCTCACTTATATGACATATGTGTATGTCCCTATCACACAGTAATTAGGATTTATTGCCTGTAAGATCTCAGTTCTATTTGATTCCTCTCTAGTTGGTAGATAGGCTTGGAAAGATGTACCATGGCCTTTCTATCTTCACTTGAGAATGCATGTTGTTAGTGCCTGAGGCAGATTTGAGTTCATGATAAACTGAACACAAACAGCTTTTTTAAAAGGCTATAGAGGTTAATATCTTTAGATATGTGGGACACCAATGTTAGAATAGAAAGGAAGTTCCTGGTAGATGGGGTCCTTTTAGGTTACCCAAACAAAAGAGCTACGGAACTATTCTATTAGAGTAATTTATCAAGTTTACTGTCCTTAAGTTTCATTGTATCCATACCAACTTCACTTTTGCTTTGCCTTATGAATTAGAAGCAACAGGAAAAGCATTACTGACCTCTTCTAGTTTATATCTTATGGAACAACTGATAATGAGTATTGGTTCAGTTAGATGGGGGAAAAACAGAATTTTCTGTTTGACTTCTGCTACAATTTTGCCATCATAATTTCACCCTAGAGGATTTCCTTGTGATTGTGATGGATGTGATATAATAAACATGTTGAAAAATTCTAAGGCCATCAAAATACTGAATTCACAGTAGGTAATTAACACTGGAGTGCATTTGCATGGGTGCTGAGGTGTCTGTGTTTACATTAGGTCCATGTGTTCTGTGCTCTGAGCAATGTTGTCATAGTGCTGTGTGTAAACTGTGCTGTGTCAGGAATTGGGGGATTGGATGGGGCTCTCTAATATGGATACTATTTATGTTAAATTGTAAATGATGTAGTATGAGATACTGTGATATTTTACGTGATCATTGCCTTTTCTGCTGTACAATATGACCCTTCTCATCTCTCTCATTCATTTTGCATGCCTCTGCTCACTTCTGTACAGCCACAGTTGAGGCTATTGAGGCTGAAAAAGGTACGATCAGAGTCCTTGCGCTGGGCAGAGATCTGTGGTGTGTGGGTGGGCATCAGAGAATGTCCTGTGGGTGTGTTTTACTCCTAGTTTGCACAGCCCAAGATGAATCAGACTCACTGACTCATCAAGTTTAATAGTCACATTCCTCTTTTTTTTTTCTTTCTTCCTTTCTTTTTTTTTTTTTTTTTTAATTACAAGGACCAATTTCCGTAGTGACAATCTGGATTTTCCTTTTCTAGTATAGTGTGCAACCAGCATTTACCGTTCCTGAATTCTTTAGAGTGCAGCATGTTATGCTATGTATTATAGCATTTGAAGTTGCAAAGAAAGATCTATTCCACATTTTGCATGATTCTATGCTATTCAGATCATTTTTTTCCTAGATGAAACCCCCTCTAGATATAGGTTTGAATTGACTTTTATTCATTTTCAGTAATTCACCTGAAAGTGCAGGAGCTGTCACTATGATTTTTATTTTATATATGTATTTGCTGTTGGCTTAGCGTTTGCTAATAATATTATATTCATGTATATGATATGTTGGCCTAATATTACACATTGCTAAATGCTTTGCCACCCCAACCATTTATTTGGTTCACATGCACAGACTCTGAGTCCCAGGGATTGCACATATAAAAGCAACCAGATTATAACCAGTTATGGAAATCTTTTGTGTGCACATTTTAATAGTGGAGGAAGCATCATTATAAATGAAGCGAATGAGAAATTATAACAGTTGGAGGAGGATTGCCATTTCTTTTGATTTGGGTTTCCAAAGAACATGCAGTGAATGGCCATTGAATTAAGGAAGACATTTCCTAAAATATGAAACTGAATACTTTTTACTATCAGCCAAATACAGATCTAATTCCTGGAGGCATTCCCCACCTTTTTCATTTCATCCTGGTGGTGATGGGGTGATGATACATACCTTGACCTCCAAGATAGTTCTGATCTGCTAAATTTTAGTATACTTTACCTCTTTCTCCTCCGAAGCTATTGGTACAGATTTGTATGTCAAGGTTAACCTTGTTTAGCCTCCTCACTTGCCCCTACTCTTGTTGCTGCCTTACTGTGATAGTCACTGGTGATTTTAGGGTTTTTGTAGGAGATAAGTGGTATAGTAGAAGTCAGACTGAGACCCTGAGACCATTGCCTGCAGGTTAATTTTGGGATCATGGAAGGGTTATTTTTGTGCGTTCTTTTTTAAAGGCTATGCTAACACTTGTCATCTATGAAGCTATCGTGTTTACATTTAGGTTTAAACATTTCACATTTTAAGGGGAAGTCTGGAGTGGGGATAGGATTCAGTTAAAGTAAGATTTAAATGTTGCTACATACAGCTAATTTCTTTCTTCTTAAAAATCATTAATTATGTTTTTGAAATCTCAGAAATGTTTTTCAATTACTGACTTATCAAATTTGCATTTTGTTAAGCAATACGAGGATTCTCTCCACCACATAGAATCTGCAGTTTTGAAGAGGCAAAGGGTTTGGATAGGATCAATGAGAGAATGCCACCCCGGAAAGATGCTGTACAGCAAGATGGTTTCAATTCTCTGAACACCGCACATGCCACTGAGAACCACGGGACTGGCAACCATAGTGCCCAGTGACCCACGGCTTCCCAGGGACTCTCACATCTCGGGCCCCAAATGGACAGATCACCCCCAGGATCTGGAGGGGTCGGCCAAGCTGACTGTAAATGTCACAGTCCCTCTGGAGAAACCATTGTGCTTTTGAGACCCCAGCCCCCTTCCTGGATGGAGGCTTGAGGGCCCTGGGACATGTTGTGATATCTGATAAGATTGGGTCATCGCTGCCAAGGTGGAGAGCAGTGAGCAAGGGGTTTGGGGCAATTTCCAGTGGAGGGCAACTACACCTCCATTTATGCTTGTGGTTCACACATTTAAGTTTACAAATGAGATTTCTTTTTCCCCTCAGTAGAATTAGATTTTGTTTTTTAACCATGACTTCAAATGCAACCCTAAGAGCTAATGTGGACTTTTTTTTTTTCCCCATGAAATGTCTTTAAAGGATGAATTAGCATGGTCTTAAAATACATTTCTGAGGTTACTAAGCTGTATTTTGAATTATGGGCAAAATGCTGAGAAAACCAGTTGGCATTTATACAAAATGCTAACCTCAGGTCTATAGTTCTTAAATGTGGCTAATTCTGTAATATAGTCTTGGTATTTTTCAATTATGAATGCATAACCTATTTCTAGGCAGACTCTCTTACTTGAACACAAGTCCAAAAACTAATTTAGAATCTTTTTTGCCCAGATCTTTTGAAATTTACACCCCAGAGATTTAAGAAGAAAACCTCTAAATTTCAAAATTATGAAGAATTACAGAATTACTCATTTAAGGTACTTTAAAAGAAGTTTGTACATTGTCAAAGTAAATTTTAATTCAAATCATGTCTGTAAAACTTGACGTATTTTGTGTATGCATGTTTTCATTTTGCAAATATTTAATATATAGACCTATGATGTACAGGTACGACATGTATAGGTTACCTAGATGTTATGAGAAATTTTAGTTTATTGTGAGTACTCAAGTTGCTTAAATAGCCACCAGGGTGATTTGCTGCTGGCTTTCTATCATTTTTATGTTTTGATGCAAAGGAAATTTAAAAATGTTCTGGAAGTGTTTTTGATTAAGCAATGCAGCATAGAAGCAATGGTTCTGTTCATTCATTCAGATGTTAGTGGAAGCATAAAAGTCAAGATTGCATGTTGAACATTTTCTTTTGATAGTTACAGAACTGCTTGGTTAAACTAAATGGAACCATGTGCTAATTTTTCACAATTATTGACCTGTATTGATTGCCACTGTAGTTTGGTATTTCCCTTTACTTTGGTGGCCTGCTTCCCTCATGCCCTGGAATACAACTCAGAGCTCCAGGCAGCGGAACCATCTATTGTTTTGTTTGCCAGAAAGTGCACCCTGTACGGTCTCCTGTCTAAGTTGGAAATATTATGCATGTGCAGGACTATTCGAGTATTTTATAAACAGTAGCACACAATAAATTCCATGCATGGGCCGCTGCTCCTATCTCTGTGTTGGGTTTTATTTGGAAGATGTAGTCTGATTTGACCTCATGCAAATCAGAAAATCATATTAATAGAACTGGGATATAGCCTTCAGAGATGATCTCGTGGATAGTTATGGTAATTTGATGAATTAAATTCTTGTCTTCATAAATTTTGCCTTTTTTTTCTTTAAACTTTGGTTACATATGTCTTACATGAGCATTAGTAACTGAGCACTAGGGTACTTTGGGTGACTGTTATAGGCCTCCTAAATCTAATATTTAAAATCACTATTTCATTTAACATTTAATTGAAAGAAAATATTATTGTGTAGAGTTTTGTTATATTAGTATTAGAACTTTATTGGGTATTTTAACAATAAGAAAAAGGATATTCATGATACTGTATTTTCTTGCCATCATATTCCTTTCTTCTTTTCCATAATCAAAATAAGTATGAAATTTTGCAAATTGAGGTAAATTAGTACATTGCTCAACATCTTATAATCATATGGTAACTTTAATTACAGTTTTCAACAATAATGATAATGATACACATTACAAAACATTAAATTAAAATGTATATACTTGCCTTATTCTGTAGCAAACAGAACTCAAATTGTTGATTATTATAGCTTTTAGTTGCTGTCTTATCAGCTTGCATACATACCAGTCCATGAGCTACCCTTAAAGTTACTTACTATGCACTGCATACCTTAAAAGTTCTTCTGGATGTTCCTGTTTTATGAAAACTGTGCATCTCTAAATTAAGAGCTTAACTAGTTATGTCAATTACTAGGAACTTCCTTAGTCGTTAGGTCCATCACTTGGGTTATAAAGTGTTTGTGGGAATCTTGGATAAACATAAAACATCATTAGCAAACTAGAAGAATTATGGGTTGATGGTAAGAATGCAGAAAGGTAGTATACATTAGGAGTGTTAGAAAAATCACCAAGTGCCTCATAGACCACTTCCTAACTGAAATAAGAACCCCTTTTTAGTCTTTCTTCATAACTGTGAACCATAGAAGTATTTTTTAAGGTTTCACAATGAACCACAAAAGCATTGTTATGGCTTTTTAAAAAATGTAACTGATGATGAAAGCAAACTGAAAAGTTCAGCTCTTTCTAGATTGTAAATTGAAATGTCTACCAGAGATAGTGATGGTAAAATATAAATTAATATTCAATATCAATTTTTTCTATATGTCCCTTTATATTCAAAGAGGATACTCCTGAATTAGAAAAGGCCATCTCTGACTTCTTGTGCTTTCTGCAGTTCAGCTATTATTAATAGAATTCATAACTTTTAAAAGTTCTACAAGTTAAATTTGAAATAGGCATGAAACCTTTGCTTAAAATGAGTTACTCCTGTTTTACTAGGATTTTCCCCTATTGCAACTGATTTTCTTTCTCCACAGCTATTCTGAATAATATGTAATGTTTTGCTGCATCTTTAACACTTTCACTCCCTCTGTTGTGTGGTTGCTTTCTACCGTTTGGGGTTCTTTTAGAATCCATTCTTTCCATCTGTTCATATGTAGATTTTTTATTTGCCACATTCCAGGATCTCAAATTGACTGCAAGTTTTGTTTCCCAGTTTGATGATGTTCATAGAGGCAGGTAAGTGCCATAACTGGGACCAGATGTAAGCAGAAAATCAGGTCTTACAGTCATATAGGACCACTGCCCTGCTAATTTCTGGTAGACTCTGGAGCTTGGTAAGTGAAAAGGAGCTAGGAATGTGTATGTAATTAAATTCCCTGGATCAGCATTCATTAGAAGAAGGAATAAGGTGTTTGAATTTATTCTTTTATATTTTCTGTTCCTAGAAAATTGAGTGCATTTTTAGTCGATAATATTTTGGTTTTGCTTACTTTATTCCTTTTTTTATTCTTCTTTTGAAATAAATGAGTGTACAAGATGACATTCACTCAAAAAGTACGTTGCTCTCCTTTTTGAGAAAGTGAATTTTACAAATTAATTTTGTTTCCCCTACAGTTGATGTCCTTTTATACGATTAAGTGAGCTTTTGCATTTCCTCTTGGGTATTATGTTTGTGTTTAAGCCTAGCTTGATCATTGTTGAATTGTGTTTGAGCAGTGTTTGTTATGCTAAAAGGCACTTTGGGTTTGGGTTAACTCATCCTGGGTCTAGACTGACATCCAGAACTCCAGGCAACTCTAGGCGTTGTTCTGTTGCTTTGAGGTAGTGCCTACCTTTCCAACCAAATAATCACTTCTGAACTAATCCCAGGGTTTTGGGTTTGTTTCTCTGACGGTGTGGACTGAGAGCAGAAATGCCTTTGTGAGAGAGGTTCAGGAAGCAATAGGCTTTATCTTAACTTAGCTTGCCTGACCTTGGTGAGTTTGAGAGTGTTGACAGAGTTCTGAGCTTTCTTGGCAGAGAAGGAAGGTCAGAAAGAGAGAAGTCCACGGGCAGGGGCCAGGTCCCTCCTTACCTCGTTAGGGAGAATTCAATGTTGTCTGTCTGGTTGGCAGGGCACACCTAGTCACAGAGACTCAGCATTTCAGCAGTTTGCAAAGAAAAGTGATATGAAGGGACAGCTGCAAGTCAGCCACAACCTAGATATGAGGAGATCAAGCACTCACTTCACTTGGAAGAAAGAGAGAAGGAAGGAAGCCGAGGGCTTAGCAGGGTAAGTTACTTTTCCATCAAACCATCTGCTTGCTTAGTTTATAGTTGAGTAAAACATTTATCACCCCAGGGAGTGTTAATCACTGATTAAGCAGCTGAATATGCTTAATAATAGCAATATTCCTAATCTATTCCTCCTTTTCTCTTTCTTTTTTTTCCAACTTCTTTTGAGGATTCCCTTTCCTTATCTTCCCAAAGATGTTTTGTGTTTGCTGGTGAATTAGGGAAAATTAGATGGGACTTTCTGGTCTGGAAGTTAGTGAGAAGGTTACTGGTTTGGGTGAAACTTGAGGCTTTGAATGGTGAAGGAGAAAGACAGAAGACCTTGTCTGGGAATAAGTTAATATTGTAGGGAATTTGGAGATGAAAGATAAGAGTTTTTCTAGACTGTCCAGTTCTTGTCTCCTGTCTCTTTAATCCTTGGTATTAGTGTTTTCTCTTTTATATACTGGGAATAAATTAGAGCCCAAGTCACTGGGAATGGCTAGAAAAAAGTTAAACTGATCCCCTGTGAGGTGAGGTAGGTTCTGATCTCTGGAAAATTCTAAAAGCTTATTATATAGAATTCTTTCCAACTTTTCCCTTGTCCCCTCTTTTTTTTGGCTAAGTTTCTCTCAATCCTGTCTGTTCCCTCAAAGTTGGAGGATCTTGGGATTCAGTGCAGGAAAGTTAGAACCAGGGAAGCTGGATCTAGGCCTAGGGTACACAAACTCAGGAGCCCTATACAAATGCAAGGACCTTCCTCCTAGAAATTGTTCATTTGTATCATAAACGTGCTCTAGACATAGAGGAAATGATCAGAGATTTCACTACCACTCCTCCCCAAATGGAGGCTTGATAGAGCAGATGAATGCTTCTTGAGTTGCAGTGATTCTGGAAATGGGATGAGAATGTGTAGTGATTAAAAGTGGAATGAAGGGGTGCCTGGGTGGCTTAGTCAGTTAACCTGATTCTTGATTTCAGCTCAGGTCATGATCTTGGGGTCATGAGATTGAGCCTCGCATTAGGCTCAGTACTCAGCACAAGGTCTGCTTAAAATTCTCTCCCTCTGCCTTTGCACCACCCCCTCCCCGCCCCCCGCCCCCCCCCCCCCCGCTGCTTGCATAGGTGTGCTTTCTAAATAAATACATATGTACATAGAAAAATGCATTTTTTTTTTTTTTTTTTTTAGTGGAAGGAAGAATCAGGTCAGTTGTTGCAAACTAAAGGATACTTTCAAGTGTGAAAGTATCCTTTAGTAAAATGGCATGACCTTTTTTTTTTTTTAAGATTTTATTTATTTATTCATGAGAGACACACACACACAGAGAGAGAGAGAGAGAGAGAGAGAGAGGCAGAGACACAGGCAGAGGGAGAAGCAGGCTCCATGCAGGGAGCCTGATGTGGGACTCGATCCCCGGTCTCCAGGATCATGCCCTGGGCTGAAGGCGGCGCTAAACTGCTGAGCCACCTGGGCTGCCCAGGACATGACCCTTAAATCTTAAAATTATCTATCACCTTCAGGTCTAATTTCTTCTGTATTAGTGAGAATGTAGAAGATATGATATGCAGATGAACACATCTCTGTTCTGTGGACTCTGAAAACATCCATTTATCTGGGATGAGGGGAGAGATCATAAGAGTGTAGTAAAAGAATGAGAGAAAGTACAAAGGAAGATACAAATTAGTCCCCTCATTAACTGAGGACAGCAGTTTGCAAGAGCCAATTTGTAAGATAATAGATTTTTTAAATTTTTTTATTTTTTAAAGATTTTGTTTATTTATTCATGAGAGACACAGAGAGAGAGGCAGAGACACAGGCAGAGGGAGAAGCAGGCTCCATGCAGGGAGCCAGAATGTGGGACTCCATCCTGGTATTCCAGGATCATGCCCTGGGCAAAGGCAGGCACTCAACCACTGAGCCACCCAGGCTTCCCAAGTTTTTATTTTAATTGCAATTAGTTAACATACAGTGTTATGTTAGTTTCAGGTATATAGACAATAGATTTTTAGCTAAATAAATACATGATGATTCTGAGATTTTTAGCTAAATAAATACATGATGATTCTGAGAGGTCTTTGTTCTGCCACCTACACCTCAGCTGAATGATGATTCTTAGAGTTTTTTTCCCTAACAAATCTAGTCCAAAAGGATTAAATGTCAGACTATTTTTGTAACACAACATGATCCCTGATTTGAACTTTAATAGTTATCTTATTCACAGTAAAACCAACCACTGTCAGCATTTTTATCCTCTGCCATTTCCCTGTCCCTGGAGGCACTTAATCTGAGGGTTAATAATTTTTTAGATTCTCAATCTCTACAGATACTTTTATTTATTTTTTAATTGAGATGAAATTCATATAACAAAATTAATACTTTTAAAGTGAGCATGACACAAAAAAATTAAAAAAATATAAAGTGAGCATGATGTGTCGTACATTCACATTGTTGTGCAAACACCACCTCTGTCTAGTTCCAAAACATTTTCGTCATCCCAAAAGAAAAGCCCATAACCATTTAGCAGTTACTCCCCATTCCTCTTCTTCCCAGCCTCTGGCAACCATGAATCTGCATTGTCTGTGAATTTACCTTTTCTCAATATTTCATATAAATGTAATCATATAATGTGTGACCTTTTGTGTCTGGCTTCTTTCAGTTAGCATAATGTTTTTGAAGTTCACTCACATTTTGTAGCATATTATCAGTACTTCCTTTCTTTTTATGGTTTCATATCTGAAATATTACGGGATCCTTGGGTGGTGCAGCGGTTTGGCGCCTGCCTTTGGCCCAGGGCGCGATCCTGGAGACCCGGGATCGAATCCCACATCAGGCTCCCAGTGCATGGAGCCTGCTTCTCCCTCTGCCTATGTCTCTGCCTCTCTCTCTCTCTCTCTGTGTGACTATCATAAATAAATAAATAAGTAAATAATAAAATAAAAATGAAATATTTATTGCCAAATCCATATTGACACTTTTCCCTATGTGTTCTAAGACTTTATAGTTTTAGTTCTTACATTTAGGTCATAGTTAAAAATCAAATTCAAACCATTCTATTTCATTAATTTCTAGAGTATTCCCATCTACATTTCTATGTTCATGCTCTTTTTTGTGCTTAGAATTCCTTTTTTCTGTCTCCATGTATTCAAAATATTACCATCATTCAGGAGTCTATTCTGACTGCTACCTGCTTTATAAAGTCTTACAGCTAACCAACTGAAGAGACCCTTTCCTTCTGATCTCCCATTAGTGCTTTAGTTTCACTTTTCTTATAGGATTTACATGATGCCTTATATTATAATTTACATTTGATCCTTCTATAAGACATTTAGATATTAAGTATATTTTTCATATTTGTTTCCATTACAATACTTTATGAATGATTATATATGTTTAGCAATAAATACTTGTTGAATGAGTGGATGTTTTTGTTTTTCCCAATATAGTTCCTTTTATTTACTTAGTCCTTGTGGAATGAATGGGAAAAGACAAGACAGGGAAGAAGACCCAGGTAGTGGGTGAGCATGGGACTAGTTCTATTTCAAAATTCACCCCATTAGGAAATTTTCCCCATAATTTGTATAACTTGCTTTGACTACATAAATCTTAATATTGTGGTGCTGATTTTGTATTGCATTTAATTTCTACTTATGGGTTGATTGCTTAAAAGTGTGATGATAGGTCTTCTAAAATGAATGTTCTATTTCCCTAATTAGGTGAGATTGACTCTCCAATTAGTTGGTAGTTTGGGACAACCAAAACTTCTGTTGTTTTTTCCTCCCTTATTTAAGTTGATTTTTTAAATGCATAACAATATATAAATATATTCTTAGTATTCAATTCTAACATTACAGATAAGTTCCTTTAGATTAAGCCAGTTTCTATCTCATTACTTCTTTCCCTCCTCAGAGTTAGTCATTGTTATTAGTTTTATATGAGCCTTGCCAGACTTTTTCTATGCATTTACTTACATATATATATATTTCATATAGAACTTCACATGTAACACATATATGTATAATTGCATTGATATGCAATTCTTTCCCTCCTATTTTTTAAACTGTCCACGGTGATCAATAATCAGTAGATCCTAAATAAATCTTACTGATACCTGGGTCTGAGAGACTGGAATGAGAAGTGAAAGGTCAAACATGAAAACAAATCACATTTGTCTATCTTGCAAAATTTCCATATCTCTTCTACATATAGCCCCCAGGTATCAGTGGATAGCCATGGCTCCAAGATCCCGGCAACGAAGGCACAAGAAATCCCCCTCATCGGTGACTCCCGTGGTTGTGACCCCACCCACAGTTGTGACCTCTGTGCCTCTGACCCTCTCAAAATCTGACCCTAGTATTGATGCACTTGGCTTCTTCTCCTTGGAGAATAATGTTCCTGGCCTATCCCAGCTAATCCTTCAAAAGCTAAACATGAAAAGCTATGAAGAATACAAGTGAGTTACTAGTTCTGTGGAAGAGTAATATATAATCTCTGGTAGAAGTGATTTTAGAAGGCAAGAAGGAAAGTAACTTGGGAAATATGGGGCATTTACAATGAGGGAGTTTCTCATCCTGACTTTTGCAAGGTTTATTACTATAGAAGAAATATTTGCTTATGTGAGAAATAGTGAGAGTAGATGGAAATATATAGGAGGCAAAGTATAGATCGTGAATGATTTTGGAGATCTTCTTTCTATTGCTACTTCATGCCATTTTGCAGGTTGGTGCTAGATGGGGGTGCTTCTGTATCAGGCTTTGGATTTCGATCCCCTCAAGAAATGTTCCAGAAGATGGAGGACACATTCCGATTCTGTGCTCACTGTAGAGCTCTTCCTGGTGGCCTTTCAGACTCCAAGGTCCTACGGCAATGCAAGAGGTGACTAATTGGGGTTAATAATAGAGTCTTCCAGAAATGATCCTATTCTAAGACTTCATTGCAGAAGGAAAGGTCTAAGAGTTTTCAGAATAACTTCAGGCCCACCCTTCATTTTGTGTGCTCCAGGCTGCAGAAAGATTAGAAAAGGATTTGGCTCCTCCATATTTTGGGTATTATGGGGAAGTCAGACCATGGTACAGTAGTCCCCCGTATCTTCGGTTTCACATTCCATTATTTCAGTTATGCAAGGTCTGCTACAGTCTGGAAGCAGATGATCCTCCTCTGACTATTGTCAAAAAGTCAATAGTAGCATAATACTGTATTACAGCACCTGTGTCATTCACCTTACTTCATCATGTAGGCATTTTGTCATCTCACATCAGCACAAGAAGGGTGAATACAGTACAATGAGATACTTTGAGAGAAAGAACACGTTCGTACATTTATTTAAAGTATGTTATAATTGTCTTGTTAATATCTTACTGTGCCTAATTTATAAACTTTATCATAGGTAAGTATATATAGGAAAAACCATAGTATGTATATATACATAGGGTTTGGTACTCTCCATAAGTTCAGGCATCCACTGGAAGCCTTGGCACTTATTCCTTGTGGATAGGGGGGGGGGACTACTATATACTATTCTCTGCCCCCCTCTTGAGTACTCAAGGGGAAAGATTTTATCTGTTTTGAGGAGGTTGGAGTTGAGCCATACCTGTGATAAGAGGGCAGCTGCAAACTTCTGATTTTTTTTTTTCTGTAAAGAATGTAAAAAGTGAGTTGTTCCAGATATGGACTGAGGTATTACTCTGACCCAAGAGAATAATTACGTTCCTAGTATCTCATGCTTCCCCTGCCAAATGTAATCTCCAAATTTGGTGTATTAGCTCTCACTCCTCTCCCTACCTTCCCTACCTGGTGACCTTTCTTTCTAGATACAGGAGGTATCAATTCCCTTCCCTAGACATCCCTAAATCACTTTTGAGGTATAGGAAGGAACATCTATTTTGGGGGCTCATCTTTCAGGTGCAGAAATGTCTATTACTGTGGTCCAGAGTGCCAGAGGTCAGACTGGCCAGAGCACAGGAAGGTTTGTCAAGAGCTGCGTCTCGTAGCTGTGGACCGTCTCATGGAATGGCTTCTAGTCACAGGTGAAGTGGTGGTGTTGGAGAACTTTGCGACAGTAGTCACAGTTGGTTGTATTTGGAGAAAGATATGAAAGCATGTTGTTATGAGGAAACATGAGAAACTGAGTGGGGCATTGCTGGTCACAAGTTGGAGGAGTAAACTTGGAAGGAATATTGAAGGCAGAAAAGGATTAGGTCACTCTTATCCCTTCTTTCCTACAGGTGCTTTTGTCTTACCTTCAGGACCTTGGCCATGCCTGGCTGAAATTGTACAGGGCTGGGATACCTGGTTTTCTATGCGACATTTACAGCTAGATGCTACACTGGATGCTGTGCTAGGCAGTCATGCCATGACCACCTTGTGGGCCAGTGTAGGACGACCAAGGCCAGACTCAGATGTCCTGCAAGGCTCTTTGAAGCGGCTGCTGACAGATGCCCTATCACGGCCTTTGACACTGGGCCTTGGGTTTCGGGCCTTGGGGATAGAAACTGGGAAAATTGGGGGAAGCACAGTGCATGTGGTTGGTGCTTCCCATGTGGAGACATTCCTCACTCGCCCTGGGGACTATGATGAGCTTGGCTACATGTTTCCTGGACACCTTGGCCTCCGTGTGATCATGGTGGGTATAGATGTATCTGCTGGCTTTACACAGAGCACCTCAACTTCCCCTCTGGAACCTGGCACAGTTCAGCTTAGTGGCCATAGGGGCCTCTATCATGATTTCTGGGAGGAGCAGGTAGAGACTGGACAAATAGCTCGTCCAGATTTGGTGGTGGCATTCCATCCAGGTAAGAGTCATTCAGGGGAATACTGGGTGGCTTTTCTGGGAATTCTCCATCCTGACTTTTGTATCTTCTATATTTGGAACCCCATTCATTTGGTCAGGTTAAACACAATATGATGACAACCTTGATTGATCATTAGCCATATGTGCTATACCTGGGTTCAGAATTTTCCATTGAAGAACCTGGGGTGGGTGATGATGGTAAATGAGCATTGGAGGTGAGCAAAGTGAGGGGAGGGGTGGACACAATCCAAAAAAGTATCTTGGTCTACCTCAGCCTTTCCCCTCTCTATATCCATTTCTGGGATTTTTTTCTCCCATAGGTTTCCATGCTTCCCCAGACTTGATGGAGGCTTGGCTGCCCACCCTCCTGCTACTTCGTGATTATGAGATCCCTACATTGATCACTGTTTACAGGTTTCAACTTTTTCCTATTTGTATACCTCCCTGACTCACTCATACCTCTCTCTGTATAGATGAGCTCATTTCTTTCCCCCTTGCTCATCTTCTATCTTCTGGTGAGGATTTTCTTCCTTTCTACACTTGGCTTTCTAATCCCCTTGGAACCAAGTCCGATGCTAGTTAATCAGGTACTTAGTGACACATGTGGGAGGGAGGGATACACTTGCCTGTATAGCCTTAGGTAATTTGGGGGATTGATGAGTCCAGAAGTATCAAGTTCTGAGGAAGTTTCTCCGGTGTCTCTCATAATTGGCAGAGCAATTTCTTCTTCTTCTTCTTCTTCTTTTTTTTTTTTTTTTTTATGTCTCCTATAGCCATCAGGAGTTGGCAGCTTCTTTGCAGATTCTGGTGGACCTGGATACACACATCACTGCCTATGGAGCTAACCCTTTTGCATCCCTCAAACCTGAACAGGTCTATTCCAACCCCAACAAGCAGCCAGTATACTGCAATGCCTACTATATCATGTTTCTTGGAAGTTCCTGCCAGCTGAATAGGATAGGAGGCAACGGGAAGAGAAAGTAGATGGTGGGGTTTAAATAGCTGAACCAGATCCTGACTAGACTCCCCCCTACCCCTCCTGCTCATGGTCTCTCTCTAAAATAAATAAATCTTTAAAAAAGTTAAAAATAAATATCCCAAGGTATATCAGACTTAGTTGAATATACTGGAGTTAATCTAGTCTACACCATAATAAATTCACTTTGCTTCTCAAGTCACTTGTTATTCTATTTCCTATTCACTGGCAGGTATTACTTGTGTAGTCACAACACCTCAAGATTAGAGGTTTCTCTCTTCCCAAAGGAGTGATTAACACCAGCTCTCTGGGCCTGCCACTCTGCCACATCCTGTCTCATGCCATCTTTCTCTTATCACATTCTCAAGATTAGGATATTCCTTAGGTATTCGTTCCTACAACCTTGGCATGATCTCAGCCTCCCACCCCTAATCCTAACACTTATATACATTCCTATTGCCCACTCTCAGAGGGGTAGTGTTAAAATTCATGTAGTCCTGGGGCACTTGAGTGGCTCAGTTGGTTAAGCATCCGACTCTTGATTTTGGCTCAGGTCATGATCTCAGGGTGGTGGGATCGAGCCCTCTGTTGGGTTCTACACTAGGAGTGGAACTTATTTAAAAAAAAAGTTAAATGAAAATGTTTGCAAAACTGGAGGACTCACATATTCCAATGGCAAAGTTTACTACAAATCAATAGTAATCAAGACAATGTGGTACTGGCCTAGGATAGACATATAGATCAATTAAATGGAATTGAGAAGCAAGAAATAAATTCGTAATATTTATGCTCAATTGATTTTTGACTAGAATGATAAAACAATTCAATGGGCAAGAACAGACTTTTTAGCAGATTGTGCTGGAACAACAGGATTCCACATGGAAAAGAATGAAATTGGACACATACCCCCCCACACACACACAACATATAAAAATTTAACTCAAAATGGACCAAAGGCCTAAACTGCTAAAACTCTACAACTCTTAGAAGAAGACATAGCGGTAAATCTTCTTGAAGTTGGATTGGGCAATGGTTTCTTAAATATGACACCAAACCTGTAAAGCAGCCAAAATTAAAATAGATAAATTAGACTTTATCGAAATTAAAAACTAAAAAGGACAACATCAAATGAAAAGCATGGGAGAAAATACTCATAAATCACATATCTGATAATGGACTTCCATCCAGAATATATATAAAGAACTGTTACAACTCAATAAAAAAACAAATACAAAAAAAAAAAAAAACAAATACAATTTGCAATACAAGTTGGGCAAATGATCTGAATAGATATTTTCCCCAAAGAAGATATACAAATGATTGATAAGCACATGAAAAGACGCTTAACATCTTTAGTCACCAGGCAATAAAAGTCAAAATCATAATGAGGGACGCCTGGGTGGCTCAGTGGTTGAGCACCTGCCTTTGGCTCAGGGCGTCATCCTGGAGTACTGGGATTGAGTCCTACATCGGGCTTCCTGCATGGAGTCTGCTTCTCCCTCTGCCTATGTCTCTGCCTCTTTCTTTGTGTCTCTGTCATGAATAAGTAGAATCTTAAAAAACAAAACAAAACAAAAAAACAATGAAATAGCACTTTATCCATTAGAATGATGTAATTAAAGACTGAAAATAAGTGTTGGTGATATCGAGCAATTGTGATCCTCATAGACTCATGAGGATATAAAATGGTGCACCATTTTTGGAATACAGTCTGGCAGTTCCTCAAGAAGTTAAACATTGAGTTACTATTTGGTCCAGCAGTCTTGCTCCTTGGTATGTCCCAGAGAAATGAAACCATGTACCTATGTGGTTATAGTGGTACTATTCACAAGAACCAAAAGATAAAAACCTAAATGTCCATCAACATACGAATGGATAAATGTGGTATATCCATGTAGTGAAATACTTGGCCTTAGAAAGGAATGAAGTACTGATTCATGCCCAAGGTTCATAGATGAACCTTGAAAACATGTTCATTGATGTTCGTGTTAAATGAAAGAATCTAGTCAAACACTACACAGTGTATGAGTACATTTATATGAAATGTATAGAATAAGCAAATCTATGAAGACAAAGTAGATTAGTGGCAGCATATAGATGAGGGTTATTGAGGTAATGGCTTACGGGTATGGGTTTTATTTTGGAGGTGATATAAATGTTCTTGAAATTAATTGTGGTGGTATAGGTCTATATGTGACTATATTAAAAACGATTGAATTGTACACTTTACATGAGTGGATTGTATCTTCATAAAGCTGTTACAAAAAAATTTTTTTTTAATCTTAGAGAACATAGGGGTCCCCAGGTGGCTCACTTGGTTAAGCCTCCAAGTCTTGATTTTGGCTCAAGTGATGATCTCAGGGTTGTGGAAATGAGGCCCATGTTGGGCTCCATGCTAGACACATAGTCTACTTGATATTCTCTCTCCCTTCTGCTCCCCCTCTTTGGGGGAACAAAATCTTAGGGAATGTAAAAACGGAGAATATTTGCTAAGTGCTTAATGCAATGCCTAGCACATTGTTCATACTTAATAAATGGTACTTCTTGTTAAATTCATACTACTTTAGTTTTACACGGTAATGTAAACACATTGAGCTAACAATACTGTGTAAGTACTGCTATGATGATGGAAAAACCAGTTGGATGTGCCATGGTTCAGACAAGATAATGCAAGTGCCAGCTAAAGTGATAGTAGGAGGCCTGGAAAGGAACAGGTAATTTCTAACAAGTGAATAGTGACAGTTTATAGATAAAGAATGTAAGTAAAATCTATAGAGTTTGGTTACTGATTGTGATGGGTGAAGTGCAATGTATCAGAATCAAATCAGGAGACAGAAGCCACACAGTAACAAAGGACACAAAAGTTTCCAACTTAGTAGACTGGTGGTGAGAGTACCTAAGTCTAAATGCCTAGCTTCATGCTAACTGCTGAGAAATCTAAGATGGCTTCTGCCCTTAAAGTGTTTCCAACTTAATAGAAGGAGACTGACATCATTAAGTGCAATATATTTCCTTACTCAGCAAATGAAAAAATTTGCATTTTAAAAACCTTAGTGAAAATCTTTTGGATAGTGCTATATGGGATTCTAGCACATGCTCATCTCAGCAGGTCTGTCAGAGCCATTTTTCCCCCCTCCAGTATTGGATATAAATCTCTGCTTATTTGATCACCAGATCAAATGTTAGTCTGGGTTTTGGGGGCCATTCATTTGGGGGAATGATTTTTCTAAAGAATAAATTGGGCTATGTCATTCCCTTGTTTCAACTTCTCCAAGAGCTTCCCTCTGAAACCAGAAAAAATCCAAATACTTGATGAGGAAGCTTTTGGGTGGAGAAGCATGTAGAGTAATAAGTTGATGGTTCTCAAACTTAAGTGTACATTAGAACTACCTGGAAGGCTTGGTAAATTGCCAAGCTCCACCCCTAGAGTTTGATTCAACAGATCTAAGGTTGAGCCCCAAATTTGTATTTCTAACAAGTTTCCAGGTGATATTGCTGCTGCTGGTATGGGGACCACGCTTTGAGAACCACTGTAAAGGGAAGCTGGTTTTTGCTCTGGAATAAACTTTTTAAAAGATTTTATTTATTCATGAGAGACACGGAGAGGCAGGCTCCCTGCAGGGAGCCCAATGTGGGACAGGATCCTATGACCCCGATTTCACACCCTGAGCCCAAGGCAGACGCTTAACCACTGAGCCACCCAGGTGCTCCTGGAATAAACTTTCTTAATGAGTTTAAAATACTGGTCTGAGCCCTTGAAATTAAGTAAGATATTTAATGCTAGTGTGGGCGTCAGATTTTAGGGCTCTAGTGTGAGGGGAGCCTAGTGTCACCCAACAACCCGTTTAGAGTGGTTTTGATTGACGTATCTCGATATCTGAGTAGCATCCCCAATAAGAATTAATTCATTTCATAGGGATCTAATAAAAGACACGATCTTTATCCTTTACAAGGCCTCAGGGGAGGACAGTAAATCAGGCGGAGGGGCCGCACCTGGACGCCCAGCCGCCCATCACGGAAAGGGCTCCGGACTTTCTTACAACCGCTGTGACTTGAAAGAGCCCCCAACGAAATTAGAGAAACGTGACAAAACCGGCTGGTTCCCTGGCAGGCCGCGTCTCCCCACAGGTGGGGCTGCGGCGCGCGGACTGCGCGACAGCCTCGGGCCCGGCGGGCGGCCCCGCCCCCCGCACCAGGGGCGTTCCCGCGCTCCCACCGGGCTCGGGCGGCGGCCGCGGCGCTCCGCCTCTGCGGGCCCGCCCCCGGCTCCATCTTGCTGGCGACCAGGGTCGGGCTGTGACGCTGCTCCCCCGGGCCAGGTGAGGAACGGCGCCCCCTACCCCTCCCGCCCCCCTCCCGCGCGTCGCCTCGCTCAGGCCCGCTGAGGCCCGCGGTCCGGGGGGCGGCCGGGCCCGGCGCGTGTCCCCGCGGGGGGAGGGGGGTCGGCGGAGGGGCCTGCGGGGCGGGGGGCGGCTCCGCGCGCGTCTCGCGACCCGGGCTGCCCGGCGGGGGTGGGGGCGCGGCGGCTGGCCAGCCCGCGGATCCTCCGCGGCCCGAGGGTCAGAGGGAGCAGGGACACAGGTGGGGGGGACTGAGGCCACGGCCCAGCTGAAGTGACCTCAAGGCAGGCTGAGTAGGGAAACCAGCAAGGAGCAACAACGAAAGCTGGCGGGCGGGGATCTCCGGGTGGCTCAGCGGTTTAGCGCCTGCCTTTGGCCCGGGGCGTGATCTTGGAGACTCGGGATCGAGTCCCACGTCGGGGTCCCTGCCTCTCTCTCTCTGTGTGTCTCTCATGAATAAATGAAGTCTTAAAAAAAAAAAAAAAAAGGCTGGTGACTAGATTTTCCGGTGACACAGCAAATTTAGGGAAATTTGTCCGGCGCCTCACTAAGCCTAGGACAGAATGCCTAAGCCTCAGATTGTACATTGCCTCAAGGAGACTGTTCTGGGAGATAACATTCCAGATTGGATTCCTGGTCCCTGAACAGCAAGCGTCGTCCCGAGAGAACACTTCCTCTGCAGAGAAAGAGAGAGGTGGAATGTTCCCCATCAAGTGACAGAAATGAGAAGTCCTGACGGCCTTTAGACTCCCTGGTTTATTCTATCTGGTAGGGACCTAATCTGATAACCTGTCCTAATGAGAGCTAATGAGTTACCTTTCAGGCACGGAAGGAGTTTCAGGCACTAGTTGGCCACTCCAAATTTAAGCTGCTTTTCGGTCCTCACTGATGGTGGCTGCCTACGCTCCCCTGAAGTCCCCGCCGGCCCTCCCTTTAGTTCTTCATCCAAGGGCCCTGACTGACAGATTTAAGTTGTCCTTCCTGACCAAGAGGCGGGTTTCAGAAAGCTGTAGTATCTCCCGTTGGCCATCTTCTCTTCACTTGCCCTTCCTGTTTTGTATTTGTTTCATAGATCTGCAACAGCTGCCTCTTGTGTTCCTTGGACTTCTTGCCATCTTGAGACTCCTATAGTGAGACCCACCCCTTTTAGTAACTGACTCACTGGGTGGAGATGGTTTGGAGAACCAAGAATGATCTCTAGTCTTTTAAAAGTAGTTGCAGATCGAGAATGTTAAAAAGGAAATAAAAGGTCTTGTTTACCAGTATAGTCGTCTTTATTCCTTGGGCGAAATGAGTAATTTGTTGAGTCATCCTGGGATTTGTTTAGTTTTTTGCAAAAGCTTTTTAAATCTGCCTTTTGAGTAGATGATACATGCACAATTCCAAAAGAGCTAAAGGTACATTGAAAATTGAGTTTCCTTCCCATGATGCCTCAGCTCGCCTCCCTAGAGGCAGCTACTGGTTTCTACTTTTCTGAGAATACTTTCAGGGATAGTCTCTTATACATAGAAGCAAATATATCTTCTACGTTTATAGTTGCAGTTTATCTATGCAGGGTTCACCTGGCCTTTTTTCCACACTTAATATGATTTAGAGATGGTTTTATATGGATTTTAAAAAACTGAATTTTATTTTTTATTAAATAATCTATGCCCAACATGTGGCTTGAAGTCAAGGACCATGAGGTCAAGAATCACATGCTCTACCAACTGAGCCAGCTAGGTACCCCAAAAGCTGCTCGTGCTATGTAACACTTCATTGTCTGGAATCCATTCCACCTGTACTTTATTGATGGACTTTTATTTATTCTAAAGATTTTATTTATTAGAGCGAGTGAGCATTAGCCAGGGATAGGGTGTAGGGCCCGAGGGAGAAGCAGACTCCCCGCTGAACAAGGAACATGAAGCAGGGCTCCATCTTGGAGCTCAATCCCAGGACTTTGAGATCATGATTTGAGCAGAAGGCAGCCACTTAACCACCTGAGCCACGCAGGTGCCCCTTGATGGACTTTTAGGTTGTTTTTAATGTCTTCTATTACAAATAGTGCTGTAGTGAAGAGCCTTGTACATGTATAATTTTACATTTGTGCAAATAATAATAATTTCATTTCCCTGGAAATGAAATTGGATTCTAGGACTTTTATAATTACATTCATCAGAATGTACCCAAATTCACCTTCTTAAATTTGCTTTAAGTTTTCTTATATGCAGTGCTTGCTTCAGCAGCACATATACTAACATTGGAATGATACAGAAAAGATTAGCATGGCCCCTGCACAAGTTTTCTTATATGCAGATAGTCTTTACTTCATTTTCATTCTGTTTTGAAACTTGTTGACATAATATCTCTAGGCCTTTAAGGGTAAGATTTAATATAGTAGTTAAAGAATGTAGAAATAGGACTTTGTCACTGGAACAATTCCTGAGATTTAGAAATTTAAATGTAGTCTTTGGTACTGTTAACTAGTTGCCTTTAAAATTTTTCTCAAAATTATCAGATTTTTTCCCCCTTTCTTTTGACACTGACCTCTTTTGCCGTTGGTCCATCTGATTGTTCTAAGATGCTGTTGTCCTTTTATTCCTTATACCAAACATTTTTTTTTAATTTTTATTTATTTATGATAGTCACACAGAATGAGAGAGGCAGAGACACAGGCAGAGGGAGAAGCAGGCTCCATGCACCGGGAGCCCGACGTGGGATTCGATCCTGGGTCTCCAGGATCGCGCCCTGGGCCAAAGGCAGGCGCCAAACCCCTGCGCCACCCAGGGATCCTATACCAAACATTCTTAGAGAAGAAAGGAAAAACTGATTTAGTCTCTTCCTATTTTTACATCTGAGCCTTTGAATTACAAATGATTTAGAACTGACTGGATCAATTTTCTTACTATCTTTCCTATTAACTTATAATTTTGACCCAATATTGACCCAGTACATGCCCATTCATTCTCAATTTAGTGTTTTTAGCTTCTATCTTGTGCTTATAAGAGACACTACAATAAATTTTTAAGATTTTACTTATTTAGCTTTTTTTTTTTTTAAGATTTTATTTATTTATTCATGAGAGACGTAGGGAGAGAGAGAGAGCGCGGCAGAGACACAAGCAGAGGGAGAAGCATGCTACATGCAGGGAGCCCGACATGGGAGACATGGGACTCTATCCCTGATCCCGGGTCTCCAGGATCACACCCTGGGCTGAAGGCGGCGCTAAACCACTGAGCCACTGGGGCTGCCCACTTACTTACCTTAAAATCCAGCATGCATGAGCTGGAGGAGGGGCGCAGAGGGAAAGGGAGGGGTATAGAGAAGTGAGGGAGAGGTTAAGAATCTCAAGCAGACTACATGCTGAGCATGTTGAGCATGAGCCCTTACACTGGGCTTAATCCCACAACCCTGAGATCATGACATGAGCTGAAGCCAAGAGTTGGATGCTTAACCCACTGAGCCCTCCAGGTTCCCCCTATAACTTGTTTATTATCTCATTTTTCTATACTGTGTACTCAAAAGATAGGATACTTTCCTCCCCAACCTTTCTATCAGCACCAAGGACAGTACTTATTACATAATAGGGTTCTGTTATGTTGAATTGGATTTGTTTGGGGTCTTTTTTTTTTAATTTATTCATGATAGTCACACAGAGAGGGGGGGGGCAGAGACACAGGCAGAGGGAGAAGCAGGCTCCATGTACCGGGAGCCCGATGTGGGATTCGATCCCGGGTCTCCAAGATCACGCCCTGGGCCAAAGGCAGGCGCCAAACCGCTGCGCCACCCAGGGATCCCTTTGGGGTCTTGATATAAAAGAAAATACGTATCATTTATAGCCGTAATGGGGAGAAGAGCCAAAACACATGGAAAAATTTAGCAAATTAGATGGTAGATCCAGAAACAACCAAAATATTCTGGTATACCAAAATATGATTCATAGACCAGCATCACCTGGAACCCTAGTTAGAAATGCAGAATCTCATACCCCATTTCAGAACTACTGAAGCAGAGTATGCATTGTTTTTTTAGACTTTTTTCATGAGAGACACAAGAGAGGCAAACACATAGGCAGAGGGAGAAGAAGGCTCCTCATGGACTCAATTCCGGGACCCTGGGACCATGACCTGAGCCAAAGGCAGACACTCAACCACTGAGCCACCCAGGTGCCCCCGGAGTATGCATTTTTAACAAGATCCCCAATTGATTTGCATATACATTAAAGTTGAAGTACTGTTTTATCAAGTACATTGTTCAAAGAAGGAAGCGAGAAGATTTGAGCTGGTTAAGTCAGGAGAGGTGAGCCCAGGCACGAGGGCCAAGTCAGTTAATAACAGTGGCTGAAGCAAAGGTATGCTGAGAATGGTTCAGGTGGTAGAGATTTCACATTGGAAGTTAGGTATTGTTAAGAGATAAAGTGCATAAGTAAATTGGAGGTAGTACTAAGGTGACCTGAATGTCAGGCCTATGAATTTTCATTTGACACTCCAGCAGTAATCCTTGAGTTCTGACCTTAAGAGGGATATGCTGAAAGAGGAGCATTTTAGGAAAATTATAAGTGTGAAAGTACATGGGAGGACATAAATAGAAAAGTAATTTTAGTAAAATAGACATCAAGTGATAAAAACATGATCTAAGGATGTGGCCATGAGAATAGAAACTACAGGAAGAGTGGGAGAGGCATTTCAAAGGAAAAGAAAAACATTAGGTTAATTAATATACTCAGTAATAGGTAATTTAAGTAGTGGTACTAGTAACAGGTACAGAATTTTTTCCACGTTTCTGTTTAAATCCTAGTCAACACAGTACAATATTAGTTTCAGGTGTAGAATTTAGTGATTCATCAGAACACCCTGTGCTCATCACAAGTGCTGTCCTCAATACTTATCACCTGTTAAACCCTCCCCACCTTCCCACCCTTCTGTAACCATCAGTTCTCTATAGTTAAGAGTTTCTTGGTTAGATATGGGATATTAAGAGTGATCTGTTGGGAAAAGATGAGTATTTAATTCCACACATACTGAAGGCCTCCTAGCTGGCTTCTCTCTTAATATACTCCTCATTCTGTTTTGATGATTGTTCATCTTATAATTATATCCCACCTTTTGCCTTGCACACATGGCTGTTCAACTTTCCTGCCAATGTATCCAACACCTTTTATTTTTTTAAAGATTTTATTTATTCATGAGATACAGAGAGGCAGAGACACAGGCAGAGGGAGAAGCAGGCTCCATGCAGGGAGCCCGACGTGGGACTCAATCCCGGGACTCCAGGGCTACACCCTGGGCCGAAGACAGGCGCCAAACCGCTGGGCCACCCAGGGATCCCCTCCAACACCTTTTAAAACTTAGTTTAGGGGCTCCTAGGTGGCTTAGTGGTTGAGCGTCTGCCTTGGGCTCAGGTAATGGGTCCTGGGATAGAGTCCTGCATCAGGCTCCCTGCAGAGAGCCTGCTTCTTGCTCTGTCTCTGTGTCTCTCGTAAATAAATAAAAATCTTTAAATAAAACTTAGTTTAAACTTTTGAGAATTCTGTTACTCTGCAATCTTAATACAGTGTTTTTATGGTAGATGCTAAATAAATGATTATTTGGCTTTATATAGATGTATTTGCCAGGTATATTGCATCTGATAACCAATAGTTTTTTAGATATGGTCAGGCAAAGAAAGGTTAGTGTTTTGAATGTTTTTGCCCCTCTATTGTTTATTTGCATTTGTTTTAGGCTAGTAGTGTTTTCTTCAAATGCAAAAGGTATTTACCTATACATATATGTATGCATATATTTGTGGCTTTTTGGTTCACCCTGGCTGCATTTGTTTTACATGAGTTGCCTTTTAAAATTTTTTTAAAATTCAGTTAATGTAATGTATTATTGGTTTCAGAGATAGAGGTCAGTGATTCATCAGTCTTATATAACACCCAGTGCCCAGTACATCATGCACCCTCCTTAATGTTCATCACCCAGTTAATCCCCTCCCCTCCCCTCCAGCGACCCTCAGTTTGTTTCCTGTGATTAAAGAGTCTCTTGTGGTTGGTATGAGCTGTCTTTAAAAAGAAAAACAACAAACTTTATTATGGAAAAATTTTAATATGCAAGTGTGGACAGAAGAGTGTATTGAATACCCATGTACTTGTCACCCAGCATAAATAATCAACTCATGATGATCTAGTTTCATCTATACTCCAGCCCAACACTTTCATGTTATTTTCAAGTGATTCTCAGACATTATAGAATTTTATCTATCTATCTATATATATATATATTCAGTGTGTATCTCTAAAAGATCAGATGCTTTACAAAAATCAATACTATTATCTAAAGATGTAATAATTTCTTCACATCGGATGTTCAGGTTGTTTGCATATCCAAAAACAAATGAGCACCTATTGAAGAAAATAACTTTGAATTGATTCTGTCCTTCTCTTTCTCCTTCCTCTTTCTTTCTTCTTCTTCTTTTTTTTTTTTTCTTTTTTTTAATAGAGAATCTTAACCAGGCTCCATGCCCAATGCAGAGCTTGATCTCACAGCCCTGAGATCATGACCTGAGTTGAAATCAAGAGTCAGGGCAGCCCCACTGGCTCAGCGTTTTAGCACTGAGGCCCAGGGTGTGATCCTGGAGACCCAGGATCGAGTCCCATGTCAGGCTCCCTGCATGGGGCCTGCTTCTCCCTCTCCCTATGTCTTGGCCTCTCTCTCTGTCTCTCATGAATAAATAAATAAAATATTAAAAAAAAAAGAAAGAAATCAAGAGTCAGATGCTTAACCAACTGAGCCATCCAGGGGCCCTGATCAAGCTTCTAGATCTGACTACAAATTTATAGTAAATAACTGTTCAAGATTATCATGGAGATTCAATTGGCAAAATGCAGATTGAGGAGATTTCAGGACAAACTGGTTCCTTTAAGTAAGCTACACAGAAAAAAATAAGAGAAGTGAGGCTTATACAGAGATTTAAGAGACATACCAACTGTCTAGAATATATGGACCTTATTTGTATACCAACTTGAACAGCCAAACTGATAAAATTATTTTGAGACATTTGGGTAAATTTGAACACTGAATGGATATTTAATATTAGAAAATCACTAAGTTTTTAAGGTACAATATTGGTAAATGACCATGGTTTGAAAGAGTCTTCTTTTTACACATGGTATACTGACATAAGTTAAGGGATATGATGTCTGGGAATTTGTTTTAAAATGATCTAGGGAAGGGGGCCCAGGGTGGCTCAGTTGATTAAATGACTTTGGCTCTGGTCACAATCTCAGAACCCTGGGATGATTGAAACCCACTTTGGGCTCTGCACTCAGCAAGGAGTCTGCTTGTCCTTCTCCCTCTCCCTCTGTCCCTCCCCCTGCTCAAGCATACACTCGCTTCTCTCTCTCAAAAATCTTAAAAGACCTATGGAAGGGTAGTGGTTAGGATACAAATGAAATAGAATTAATTATGATGTGATAATTGTTGAAACTAAACATGAAGTTCATGTGAACATTCATTATATCAGGTTGAACCACAAGAAATTCGTATGTTAAAACAGTTGAATTTCAGGAACGCCGTGTATTTCAATCTAACGCTGTTCTAAAATCTGTGAATTTCCCATAACAAGTAAACAAGTACAAAATAAACAATAAAAATATTTAAAAGACAATTAGAAATTTGGACACCGACACATTGATGATATTATGGTTTTATTTTTAAAAGAGCCCTGTTAGGGACACCTGCGTGGCTTAGCAGTTAAGTGTCTGCCTTCGGCTCAGGGCATGACCCCAGGGTCTGGGATCCTGTCCCACATCAGGCTCCTTACAGGGAGCTTGCTTCTCCTCTGTCTATGTCTCTGCCTCTCTCTATCTCTCTGTCTCTCATGAATAAATAAATAAACAAACAAATCTTAAAAAGAAAAAACCTGTTAATTTTTTTAAGCCCTGTTTATTAAAAGAAGTTATGTTTGCAGGGATATATACTGAAGTATGTATAGGTTAAAATGGTAGGATGTCTGGGATTTGCTTCAGAATAATCCAGTGGAGTGGTAGGAAATGACTGAGAGTATTGAAAAAACAAAATTGGCCATGAATTAATAATTACTGCAGCTGAGTGTTGAGTCTGTGGGGTTTCTTATACTATTAACTTTACTTTTGATTAAGTTTGAAACTTAATGAAACAATAAAAAATTAATAAAAAGGTATATGTAACTACAGAATGTTAACTGTTAGCCATTTAATGTTACATCAAATAAGGAGATATCTGTGGCACCTGGAAAGCCCTTATTTTAATATTTACATATTCATTTTATTTTTTAAATATATTTTAGTGTTACCTTTTCTTTGTGGCAAGGAACTATTGTAAATTTTGCATTAATGGAAGTAATATAAAGCAGACATAAAATAGATTTAAGTGAAAAATTAATTGGCTTAAAAGATACTCTGTAAATATTCCATAAAATAATAGTACTAATAGTGTTCAGGTATGACAAAAATTATATGGTATGAAGAGAATGAAGTCGGAACATTTACTGTGTTATACTGATTCCATTGGTATGAATGGTAAAATGAAGAAGCATTTTATAAACTTTGCTTATACCTCTAATATCCGCATGTTGAATGCTTAACAGACTCTTTTGAAGATCTCTTTTGTGTAAAACCCCATGACAATATATATCTTCAAAGGACTTAACTCTTATAAAAAATTACAGAGGACTTTTTTTTATTGTTACAGAATGTCATACCCAGGCTATCCCCCAACAGGCTACCCACCTTTCCCTGGATATCCTGTGAGTATTGCCACTTATAAGAGTAAAATAGCTTGTGTACTTGGAACAGGCGTTGTATAGGACTAGCCCATGACAGATCTTACAGGTATGTTAGAGCAAGGGTCATAAATTCAATTACCCAGAGGTACTGAGTAGAAGAATAAGTGTATTAAGGCAGGTGTTATGGAGGAATGAGAGGGTGCTTGCCTAGTTTATGGATAGTTGACAGCTACTCAACTTTAGCCTCACATAGGCATACTGGCAGGCAGACTCCATGTTGCTAGATATTCCATTTCTTAAGTAAAGCCAGATATGTGGATTTGATGTGAAATTGCTCCAACTTTTTGAATTGGGAACTTTTTTAAAATGTTAAATGTTGTATGAGCCAATAAAACATATGTAAGCTAAATCCATCCCATGAGTCACTGGTTTTTAACCTTTGTGTTAGAAGGTTTAAAATAATTAAGAAGGGCTTGACCCAGAGATAACAAATTGCAGTGGATTAAAGATCCCTGGGTTTGTGGTTCTAAGACTTTTACTATTCGAAGTTCATTTTACAATGTGCTACTGAGTTCTGCCTTATTGATACCTGTACTATGAGGACTAAACTTATAGCTGAGACATTTTTTTTATTATTTATTTATTTATGATAGTCACAGAGAGAGAGAGAGAGAGAGGCGCAGAGACATAAGAGGGAGAAGCAGGCTCCATGCACCGGGAGCCCGACGTGGGATTCGATCCTGGGTCTCCAGGATCGCGCCCTGGGCCAAAGGCAGGCACCAAACCGCTGTGCCACCCAGGGATCCCTATAGCTGAGACATTTAAGTGAGAATTATGCTTTTCAATTTTATACTCATAAGTGTGTATACCTTCTTTCTAACTCTGGGAGAAGACAAAGAGAGGCCTATGCAGATTAATGATAATGTGTGTGTCCTTATGTAAAATGAATATATAGCTCTCTTGAATAGGAGTGATGAGAATTATGAATATTCCCAGGCCCATATACTGAACTGGACTCTGGCTACCATTTCTGTCGGTGTTGGCTAATTTTTGAAACAAACAACCCCAACATCAAAGTGACTTGGCACAATCAAAACTCATTTCTTGATTACTTTAGTTTTTAGAAGTCAGTGGTGGGAAGGCAGGAGGAGGGGGGAATCAAGGAGGCTTTGTTCCATGTAGTCTTTTGGATTCTCGGGCTCCTTCCACATATTGGCTCTACTATCCTCTAGTGCCTTGGAGTCCTTCCTTGTATTTTCTGCTTCCAGTGGCAGATGAAGGAAAAGAGGAAGGAGGTTTTTAGGGAAGGAAGGAAGTGGTGTAAGTGGTGTACATCACTTCTGTTGCTGTTCATTCTCCAGTATTCAGTCATATGATCCTACTTAACTGTAGGGGAGATCTGCGAAAGGTAGTCTAGCTTTATGGCCAGGTGAGAGTTTAGTGAACATGTAACAATCTCTGCAACTCTTAGACATTGTCTAGTTTGAACTGGGCTCCAAAATGTCACACCCATGTATGACTCAGGTCACCCCCCCCCCTTATGCAACAGGTTCTGGTGTGTTGCAAGAGAGCCGTGAATTCTCTTTAGGGTAGAGAGATAATTTTTTCTCATATTTCCAGATGCTAGAAAAATAAGGAATGAATTAGCTTTGTTAATTTTTCCTGAAGCCTTGAGGTTTGTAGAGAGTATGGTTCTTACTCCCAAAGAGAGAAACAGACCCCTCCTGCCTCACACAGGTAGAATTAAATTTAACTGAGTTCTGACAAACTAGTATACTGGTAAACTAGTATAAGACACCAGGACTTTTAATGCGATTTTTATTATGTAAAAGAAAATCTAGACCTAAAGAGTAATCGCAGTTTGGTTCTTTTTTTAGGTGGGTCATATTTCTCTATGATCACATTCATTTGAAAAATTTTCTCATTTTTTTAGCCTGCAGGTCAGGAGTCCTCTTTCCCCCCTCCGGGTCAGTATCCTTATCCTAGTGGCTTTCCTTCAATGGGAGGAGGTACCTACCCACCAGCCCCAAGTAGTGGCTACCCCGGAGCTGGTGGCTATCCAGCCCCTGGAGGCTATCCAGCCCCAGGAGGCTATCCTGGTGCCCCACCACCAGGGGGCGCTCCATCCTATCCTGGAGGTGAGTGATGTATTGTGGAATTAGTGATGATTTGGGATTGCTGTACCACTTTTTCCTTTTCTTTTTTATCCTTTTCATTCTTGCTTGTTTTGAATGAGGTCAGAGATGCTCTTAACCTACTCTCTACCAAAGACATTAAGAACCTAGCTGGCAAGATAGACATAGGAAGCATAAAAGCTAGGAACAGTCTCAAAAATTCTGTTGTGAAAAAGAATAAATCATGGTAATAACAGACCAATATATAACAGTTTGCTTGATTATTTGTAATCTTAAGAATTGATATTTCAGTTACCATGATTGTGATCTTTAGGACAGGTTTGTCCAGAGGTAAAAAAGCTTAGCAATTTTGTATTATGTTATGTGAATGAAGTAAAAATTATTTTGTAATGGAGAAGGAATTGATAAGTTGAATTTAAATCAGAGACTGCTGTTACAGCATCAATAGCATATTTTTTTTACACTGTTCTTAGTAGATAGATATTTTCCTAAAGTTTACTCTTCACACAAGAACTGTCACTATATTTATTCTTTTTTCTAGTTCCTCCAGGCCAAGGATTTGGAGCCCCACCAGGTGGAGCAGCCTTTTCTGGCTATCCACAGCCACCCTCACAATCTTACGGTGGTGGCCCAACACAGGTCCCACTACCTGGTAGGTATCAGCTGTCCAGAGAAAAATAATAGCATGCTATTTTAAATTTTTCAATTGTCATTGAGAGAACTTAGTTTACATCTGGATTAGCCTTCAATAAACTTGTACAGATGGAAATAAGGGCCCACTTTTTCAATTACAAAAAATCTGTTCCGAAGCCAAAAAAGCAAAACCTTTAGGAGCTTCTCTGCTCGCTCCCATAATACTCCTAAAATGTCCTGACATCCTTTCCAGATGGAATCAGAATTTAGTTTGGTTCAAGTGTTTAAAAATAAAAAGGTGTTATTTGTTAAATTGTGTAGAACATGGAATATTTTAAAAGGTTCTTCTGACCAAAGTTGGTTTCAGATTTAGCGAATTATATATAATATTAAAAGTTTATCCTAGTGAAAAAAAAAAAGAAAGTTATCCTAGTGAATTAACAAGGCATGAATGTTCTCATGTTTTCATATTCATAATAGTTCATGCTATTTTGGAAAATTAAAACCTATCGGACCTGTTTACTGTATGTTTGTGTGGGTTTTTTTTTAACGTGTAGGTGGCTTTCCTGGAGGACAGATGCCATCTCAGTATCCTGGAGGACAAGTTCCTTACCCAAGTCAGGTATTTCTGCTCCTATTTTTATATTTCATCTAATTGAATTGGATAATGCCAAACAAGGGCACCACTCCTTGGCCAGCATAAGAGATTTCCATGAAACAGAGGAGATGGTCTATTACAGTCACTTAAGTTTTTGATCTTTGCTTCTGGTACAACTCAATGCTCTCTTTGGTCCATTGGCTTTAAGTGGTGTCCTGATGACTTTAATAAGCGTAGGTCCCTTCTCACAGGTGATGATACCCATAACTTTCTCATAGAGATTCACTTGGGTTCTTAACATTGGTTTTCCTTTTCTTCTTCCCTCACTAACAGTTAAAACTATGAACCTGGGTGACTTGAGTAATTGGTATTTCTGGCAGTGTTTGAGAAAGTGCAGTTTCATTTTCCCTTTTGTAACCTTCTACTCTTTTTTCAGATCAATACAGAATCCTTTCCTTCCTATCCTGTTTTCTCTCCTGTTTCTTTGGATTTTAACAGTGAAGTGAGTAAGGTTTTCTAATGTTCACTAATTACTAAGTCCCCTATATGTGCCTTCACTACTTTCTGATTCCTTGTGTTTGTCTCTCACAACTTCTTTGAGGGCTCAACTATGTCTGTTTTATCTTTATGTCCTTATGTGCTGGGCGAGGCTTTAACCACGGTAGCCAACTAATGTTTGTTGAATTGATTTCTCAGTAGCCCTAGAAGGTCTCCTATATATCAAATGTTTGGTCTATAGCTGTATAGCCCCTTAATTTAACCTTGCTTAATTTTTCATTGCCTTGTTAATCCTTTTATATCCTATGCAAGTTACTAGGAACACAGTGTACTTTTATGCTTATCTTTATCTTGATTTTTCTTATTTATTTCCAAACTGTTTATTCATAAAGATCTAGCATTTTCAAGCTTTTTTAAAGCTGGGGTGGGAGAAGGATTACAGTGTTGGAAGAGAAACATGCTAGCTATTTTCTGGCTTACTTTCTTGACTTGAGGAATTTGAGCTCCAGAGACACTAAGAAATTTGTCTAGGGCCACACAACTAGTGAAAGACATAGCTAAGACTAGATCTAGTTCACCTGACTTCCAGACCAAAGGTCTCGCTGTTACATAATGCTGCTTTGCTGATACTGTAAATGATATTCCTCCAAAGCACATAGGGAATTCCTTTCAATCCTCTTCTTATTATTGAAGTTGATTTTTAATCATATTATAAATCTGTAGCTATCTTAAAAATGAATGACAATTTTATTTTGGCTTAAGCATGCACATAGTTTTATAGACATTTTATGACTGAATATAAAAAATTTTCAAGCATAAAACACTAAAAATGAAACACCCACACGTGCAACTCATGTGTAACAATTACCCATTTAAGATAAAACTAAAACCAGTAGGTGGAAGTTAACAGAGTGGTAGATTTTGGAAGATCTTTTACATGGAATTGGAATAGGCTATCTTGTGAGGAGAGTTCCCTATCACTGAAAGTCCTCTGGTAGAGGGTGTGTGTGTGTGTGTGTGTGTGTGTGTGTGTGTGTGTGTGTGTGTGTGTGTGTTTAGGAAGATGAAAATTTCTGTCTTGGTTGGGCAGATGGGCCAGGTGACCTCTCCTAATTGATCCAATTTTGTTTTTCAGCAGGAAGATTGACATCAGATAAATGTCAAAGGGTAGAACTTTTGGTGGCAGATAGTGTGGGCTTTGCTGTGCTGAGAAATTTTCCCTAGTTTGAGTTTTGACCTGTAGAACATAGACTTTCATTTCTTTTAATCCAGTATAATGCCTGGAGGATAGTATTTTTGATGAAGATTTGCTTCAAATGTAGACTTTCAACATAGAATGAAACATCCATATTTCCCTACAGATGAAAAATGGAGTGATTTTTTTTTTTTAGATTGATTTAAAAGATTTATTTTAGAGAGAACACAGGTACACATGAGCATACACTAGGGAGTGGCAGAATTCAGGCTCCCTACTGAATGGGGAGCCTGACCTGGGGCTCAGTCTCATGACCGTGAGATCATAATCTGAGCCAAACCAAGAGTTGGATGTTTAACTGATGTTCCACCCAGGCACCCCACTAATTTGAGAGAGATCCCCTCTGGTAGGGGGAAGGGGCAGAGAAAAGGGAGAGAGAAACTCAAGCAGGCTCTATGCTCCATCTTACAACCCCTGAGATCGTGACCTGAGCTGAAACCAAGAGTCGGATGCCTAACTGACTGCGCTACCCAGGCCTCTCCCACCCCAGTTTGTTTTTTAAGAAAGAAGAGGATAACAGAAAATGAGAATCCTCAAATAGTGCATGTTAAGGGTTAGTTTCTGTTGCTGTCTAGTCCAGTGTATAGCAAAGGTTTTTGCTCTACTTAGGATTTTAGTAAAGGTGGTTACATCAAAGGAACTTTCTTAGTTTCTTGATACCATAAGGCTCCTATAAAGACTTATATTGAAGAAAAAATTATACTTGAATATTTGCAGTTGAGAATGGTTTCAGTTTTTTCTTAAAACCACCATACAAATATGTGTTGGTTCTCTGCTTGTATTGCTGGCTTAGAAACTTCATAGTGTAGAACAGTCGTTAGAAGAAATTGTTGGTGTGAGAGAATAGGTAAGAGAGAAATTATTGACCCTAAAAAAATCTTTGCTGAAAGACGCTCTGGTCCCTTTTTCCCCATTTACTTTGTGTCTGCAGTTGCTGGCATATTGTTGTATTCAATGAATATAACTTTAAATGCAGTTTCAGTTGCCTAAAAAGCAGTTGAGTCATTTTATATTTTGGAATGGTGTTGAATGTATCTTTAAGTGATATTTCAGAGATAATGGGTTAAATGAAATATATTATTAAAATACAGTTTTAAAAAACTGTGGTGGGATATCCTCTCATTTCATCCCATCTCTCTTAAGCCCTGATTTGAATAGTTTAAGAAAACTATTTGTTTCCTAGCTGTGAATTTTTAAATTCTTTAAATTTTGAAATAATTTGACTTACAAAAAAGTTATAAAAACTGTACATTAGAATTCTGTATACTCTTTACCCAGATCCTCCAATATTAACTTCTTACACAAACACAATATGATCAAAATCAGGAAGTAACATTGGTGTAATACTATAACCCAACCTATAGACCTTATTCAAATTTACCAGTTGTCCCAATAATGCCCTCCTTTTCTGGTTCAGGATCAAATCCAGGATGAAATATTGCATATATTGTCATGTTTCCTAAGTTTCCTTTTCTTAAAAAATTTTTACATTATTATATTTTTAGTAATTTCTATGCCCCATGTGCCCCTTGAACTCATGACCCTAAGATAAAGAGTAACATGCTCTACTGACTGAGCCAGCCAGGCCCACCTCTTGTTTCCTTTAATAGGACACAGTGCTTCAGTTTTTGTTGTTCATGACCGTGACACTTTTAAAGAGTACTACCAGTTATTTTGTGGAGATTCTTTGGCTTGGGTTTGTCTGATGATAGTTCCTCATGATTAAAGTCAGGTTTTGGGAGGAATACCACAGAAATTATCTTGAATCCCCATATCAGGAGGCTTTTATCATTGACTTACTCTGTTATTGGCAATGATTGGTTTCGATCACTTGGGTCTGCCAGGTTTTCCACCATAATGTTACAAACTATGCAAGTATCTTGGTTCTCATCATAGTTGTACTCGCTAATTTTAGCATCCATTGATGATTCTCTCTGGAAAAATTATTGCCATGGCATTCATTATAGTGATTTTTACATTTCCCCGTAGATTTATATTTTCACAATATAGTCCCTGTTTTGCTTTCTGGTTTATTTCCTGTATAATCAGTGAAGAATATTCTACCTCTCAAAGTCTCCAACCATTGTTTCATTTTGTGTCTTTTCTTAGTTCAAAATGAGTTCTTTCATGTTCGATAATGAGGGCCTGTTAGAAGAAATGGAGAGATATTGCCAAAATTATATTGCTTATTTGAAACCTTATTGGGCAGCTCAAGGTCTACCTAACTAAAATTCTTATTGTGTTATTGTCTTTAGATCAAACACTGCTGCTCATCTCACTACTATCCAGTGATCAATCTCTTTTTTCCTCCTACCAAGAAGGAAATCAAGACCTAGGGAGATTGTAACTAATTTCACAAGCTTGTCTTTCTTGTCTCCTGAAAGTTTGGTGTTTAGCTGTCTTTTGGTAGGAAGAGGATAGGTCTTTCTTGCCTGTTCCAGAATGAGCCTTCATAATAAAATGTTCAAATCCTTTGTCTTAAAACTTAAACATGGCCTCTTTGCCTAAGTGATGTCTTAGGAGGTCTTAAGTTGTCTTGTCAGGAGAGAATCCTGACTTTTTTTTTAATTTGTATTTCTTTTATTAAGGAAGTTGAATGTTTGTTCATGCTTCTCCCCCCCCAATTTTATTGAAGTATAAGTGGCGTGTAACATTGTATTAGTTTTAGGTGTACAACATGATTTGATATATTTTTATATTATGAAATAATTAGCATAACAACTGACATGGATTTTATGCCTCTTGTTTCAGCCTGCCGCAATGACTCAGGGAACCCAAGGAACAATCCGACCAGCTGCCAACTTTGATGCCATGAGAGATGCAGAAATTCTTCGGAAAGCAATGAAAGGTTTTGGTAAGGAAAACAGGTTTTTAATCTTATTTATAATTTTGAGTAGTTGAATCTAAAGTAAAAATAGGCTTAATATTATAAATCAAATTTATGTGCCTGTGCACATACCTCAATTTAATCTGGCACCAGGCACCTTATAAACATCTAAGAGATGTCCTCAAGGAATACCCAGTACAGAATTCATCTTTACTTAATTAAACATGTATGGTTCTTCCAGGGACAGACGAACAGGCAATTGTGGACGTTGTGGCCAACCGTTCCAATGATCAGAGGCAAAAAATTAAAGCAGCTTTTAAGACCATGTATGGCAAGGTATATATATATTTTTTTCTTTTCTGGCCACAAACAGTGGCCTGTAGACTCTTCATTTTTGTCGGATTGGATACTATCTTTTTATTAGTGCTAGTGGTATAAAGTAGAGACAGCTAGATTTCAGAGACTCCCGGAGTGGTGTGTTCACTATTTATCTCTCTTAAAAGCCTTTCTAATTCTGGAGTAGTCCTTGATCTCATAATCATACTTCATACTATGTCTGATATGTGATGGATGCTCAGTAGAAAATAGATTATGGCCACAATAGCATAATTGATAACAAATTTATATATAAAATAGAAAAATAGTATAATAGAGAAATAGTTTGGTTCTCAGTCTTCTTTATAGTGGGATTCAAGGACTGACTTTACAGCCCCTCCTATTTTTGGTGTTTGGGATCTTCTTCCACTCCTCTAAATATATCCTCATTATGATTGCATGGAACTTCTTGCCATTCTTGCAATTCCCTGCACACATCATGGTCTTTTACATTTCTATGCTTGGTATACATTGTTCTCTTGGCCTGGAACACCTTTTCCTCTTTTTCTTCATGCCAAACAGCTTCTTCCAGATTTACCTTAAATCAGCAACTCTGAAATTTCTTTGATTTCTATGGGCAGATTTTTGCTCCTGCTTTCTCTGTGGCCGAGTAGCATTTTATAAAACCTCTGCTATAACTGATCAATCGCACTGCCCACTCCCTGAACCCATGAGCTCCCCTCAGGTAAACCATGCCATATTCATATGTGCGTTTTTAGCTCCAAGTACAGGAATAATAATAAATAGCCACTTAATAAATATTTGCTGACTGGATGATCAGTGACAAAATCCAGCAAGATTCTGTGGCTAAATAGTGTTATTGCTTAGACATAAAGGGTAGGCCAGGTAGCATTGTTTTTCCATTTAGATAGGAATCCTAGCATTTCCTGACATTCTCTGGATCCAGTTTACTTTTCTCAGAATGGGAGTAAAGGTTCATTGGTTTGTCCCACTTCACCTGATCTGCTCTGCCTTATTCTTGCTGCCTGGCCCAGGTCCACTTCTTTAGTCTTAAAGCTGATTAAGTGATACAAACTCTTGATTTCCTCAGGGTTCAACATCAGGCTTGCTTCTCGAAGAAAAGTATTTTCCATATTATGAATCTCTTTAGTTCATATATAACCTGTGCTATGCTCTCCTAAATTTTTTCCTATATCATTAAAACTAAATTCACAGGCTGTTTTTTTTTTTTTAACAGCCACCTTTTCTCTTGGCTTCCTATTAATTAATACAAATATCATTTGTTGTGGAGTTCTTGATTCCACATTCTTCTTTATCAATTAGCCTGTGAGTACTTACTCAGTGCCTACTGTATGCCAGCCACTGTTTTGTCTTAGCATCCAGTTGTTGACTATATCTCATTGATCTAATATGTAGAAGGGTTCTTTTAAAATGTCTTCTATCTCAAATCCACCACTCAAGTCTAAGCCTTTATTACTTCTTATCTAAGTGTTCTGGTAGCATAAATTTCTTATCTATAGGCTCGGTCATCACAGTCCATACTGCTGGTAGTTGTCATTTCAGTGCCATCTTCTTGCATAAAAACTTCTAGTGGTTCCTCGCAGCATGCAGAATCAAATCCACATTCTTTAGCTTGGTCTTCAGGGCAATAACACAAGAGTATTGTTACAACTCTGACTCACTCATCTGTGAGAACATTCCCCTCTAACAAAATTGGTTATCTTACTGCTTCATTAAACAAGCTTTGCTCATTCTTGCCTCACTCTAGTGATTCTCTCAACCTTAGCTGAACATCATAATCCCATTTCAAACCTAAGAACACATGCAGAATATGAATATTTGCCCTCTACATTACTGTCTTTTGTGGCTTACTTGGATTTTTTTTTTTTTTTTTAAGAAAAATTCCACAGTGGGGATCCCTGGGTGGCTCAGTGGTTTAGCACCTACCTTTGGTCCAGGGCGCAATCCTGGAGTCCCGGGATCGAGTCCCACGTCAGGCTCCCGGCATGGAGCCTGCTTCTCCCTCCTCCTGTGTCTCTGCCTCTCTCTCTATGTCTACCAAAAATAAATAAATAAATTTTAAAAAAAATTCCACAGATAATTTTAATGCATAGCCAAGACTGGGAACCATGTTTCTTTTTCTCATCTGTGTTCTTCCCTCTTGCCTGAAATATCTTTCTTCTTCCTCTTTGCCTGCTAATTTTTACATACTCTTCAGGGTCTGGGCTAGGAACTTTCTCTAAGTTCTCTGGCCCACTTTTAACTTCTCCTGTTCCAGCTTTTTCTGCTGTTTGTTTATGTCACTTACTCATCTGGTGCTGGAGTTGCCTTATATTATCTCTTTATAGATGTTTATCTTTCCAAATAAGAACACAGTAGAACAAGAACAGTATCTTATACTAAGTAAATATCTGTTTATCATTTTGTTATATTCTTTATTTCACGTGTCTTTTTTTTTTTTAAGATTTTATTTATTTATTCATCAGGGACACAGAGAGAAAGAGGCAGAGACACAGGCAGGGGAGAAGCAGGCTCCATGCAGGGAGCCTGACGTGGGACTCGATCCTGGGACTCCAGGATCACGCCCTGGGCCAAAGGCAGGCGCTAAACCACTGAGCCACCCAGGGATCCCCTCACGTGTCTGTTTTTGTACCTGGTATAGTGGTAGAAGGATAGTAGGTATCTATTATTAAGTGCTTATTGGTAGGGACACCTGGGTGGCTCTACGGTTAAGTATCTGCCTTCAGCTCAGAGCATGATCCCCGGGGTCTGGGATCCAGTCCCACATCAGGCTCCTTGTGGGGAGCGTGTTTCTCCCTCTGCCTATGTCTCTGTGTCTCTCATGAATTAATAAATAAAATCTTTTTTTTTAAGTGCTTATTGGTAGATGAATAAAATATGTCTGCTTGAGGGGCACCTGGATTGCTCAGTCAGTTAAGTGGCTGACTCTTGACTTCTGCTCAGGTCACAATCTCAGGATCCTGGGATTGAGCCCCGAGTTGGGCCTTGAAATGTTGGCAGGGATGTAGAGAAAGGGGAACCCTCTTATACTGTTGGTGGGAATGCAAACTAGTATGACCAGTCTGGAAAACAGTATGGAATTTCCCATTTTTCCCTCAAAAAGTTTAAAATAGAGCTACCCTACAACCCAGCAATTGCACTATTAGGTATTCTCCAAAGGATACAAATGTGATGTAGTGACTCCAAAGGGCACCTGAACCCCAGTGTTTATAGCAACAATGTCCACGATAGCCAAAATATGGAAAGAGCCTAGATGTCCATTGATGGATAAATGGATAAAGATGATGTGGAGTGTTTGTGTATATATGTATATATACAATGGAGTATTGGCCATTAAAAAAAATGAAACCTTAACATTTGCAATGACATGAATGGAACTAGAAGGTCAATCAGAGAAAGGCAAATACCATATGATTTCATTCATATGTAGACTTTTTAAAAAAGTTATTCATGAGAGACAGAGAGAGAGGCAGAGACATAGGCAGAGGGAGAATGGGGAGCCAGATGTGGGACTCGATTCCAGGACCCCAGGATCATGAGTTGAGCCAAAGGCAGATGCTCAACCACTGTACCACCCAGGTGCCCCACTCATATGTAGACTTTAAGAAACAGAACAGGTGAACATAGGTACAGGGAGGGCAAAATAAAGTAAGATGAAATCAGAAAGGGAGTCAAACCATAGAAGACTCTAACTGTAGAAACAAACTGAGGGTTGCTCGAGGAGAGGCCCCCAGGGGGATGAACTGGGGTAACTGGGTGATGAACATTAAGAAAGGCACTTGATGTAATGAGCACTGGGTGTTAGATGCAACTGATGAATCACTAAACTCTACCCCTGAAACTAGTAATACACTACGTTAATTAATTTCAAATTTAAAAAAATACATCTAAAGTGTAACAAACTTTAAATGTATATATTTACTTGTTTCTAGTATATGCTATTCAGATTTGAAATTTAGGTTTTCATAAAGCAATTTGATTCCATTTTTCCGTATTTTTCTTAAAAAATTTAAGCAACAAAATTTGGAGAGCACTCATACTTAGTTTGTATTTGTAATTAAACAGGATTTAATCAAAGACCTTAAATCAGAGTTAAGTGGAAATATGGAAGAACTGATCCTTGCCCTATTCATGCCATCTACATATTATGATGCCTGGAGTTTACGGAATGCAATGAAGGTACTGTATGTCATTTACTTTATATATTTTTATCCTATTTCAAATGTTAAACCCCACAAATTATGGCAGTTTTGAATGTACAGCTAAATCAATACATCATATCATCTGAATATATAGAGCTTTTTAGGTCTGGAGGCCAAAGAAATATTTGATAGAATAGTAAGATTTAATTACTTCCAGTGATTTTTGGTTTTCTTTTTTTTTTTTTTTTAATAGTTTATTTATTTATGATAGACATAGAGGCAGAGACACAGGCAGAGGAAGAAGCAGGCTCCACGCCGGGAGCCCAATGCGGGACTCGATCCCGGGACCCCAGGATCGCGCCCTGTGGTTTTCTTTTGTATAATTCTTCCTTTCTTCATTTCATATAGGGAGCAGGAACTCAGGAACGTGTATTGATTGAAATTTTGTGCACAAGAACAAATCAGGAAATCCGAGAGATTGTCAGATGTTATCAATCAGAATTTGGACGAGACCTTGAAAAGGACATTAGGTCAGACACATCAGGGCATTTTGAACGTTTACTTGTATCCATGTGCCAGGTGAGTATAGCATGAATATATGTTGGAGGGAACATTCTTTCTGCTATCAATGAGCATATTTACTCTTTTTAGTATTTAGCCTACTTGGAATGTTGCCATCTTTAGGAATTCTTAACACAGACTCCAATGTACAAATTTCTTTATAGTCACAATTGAGATTTATTTATGCAGATCTGGCTTTTGTAAGAGATTAGAAATTAACCTCTTTAAAGGTATATGGAATCAGAAATCAAGTTGAGGCTCTGTATTTTAGGCTGGGAAGAATCTTGTACTTCTAAGCTTAGCATTGTACTGTCAGTTAAATTGGACCATCAGTTGAAAATATGCAGGACTGCCATGGAAGTGCTATAGGAGGTGGAAACTATGAGGAGAGATAGAAGTGCAGAAACATTTCTCACACTTCATAATAATGTTGTGATTAGCACCATCCCTTATTCTGATTTCCCAGATGTGCTGGAGTAGTGACAGAAAACTCTCCAAATAGAGTATTTGGGATGATATTAAACACACAGAATGAGATGATGGTTTATTTGAAGACCAGCACACTGGTTCAGTATCAGGAGCTATTGGCTATCCTGCTAGTCACAAGGTTGGACACTCTGGAGGGATCTGAAAATAGAGGCGGCTGTTCAGAGCAAAGGGAGATAGTTGCCAAGAACCGTGTGCAGCAGTTAGTGGATGTGGAAATGAGAAAATAAAGCAAATGGGTGGGAAGAAACTGAATTTCCCCACCGTGGACTAACAGAATAAGGGAGTAGATTAGCATTTAAAAACAATAACAAGACAACAAAAGCAGGAACAGAGACTTAACACTAAAAAATGATTATTAAGACTTTTTATGAGGTTCTGAGTCTCTTTATGCAGAATTCAAGGCCCAGCTACTTTACAAAGTAAAGCGACCTCTTACAGGGAGTGAGCAGAGGAATGGCTTCCCAGGAAAATGCTACTGGTGTTGTGTGTCTGAGTCCAAAGGCAGGCAGTCATCTGGGAAGCTTTTCCTGAACATCTTTTCATGTGCTCTCTTTAGTCTTCCATTTAGAATATGCTTCTGCATATTTCTTCTGCCCAGTACTCCTCAGAATACAGCGTCTCACCTTCAAGGAATACCTTTCCATTTTGTTCCTCAGACAGACACAGAGACTCTAGAGGGCAGCCTTTCCTTCTTTTGGGTTTGTGTTTCTATTTTTGAGAGAAACCAAATGCCCATGTAAGCTTTACTCTCGTTCTGGCCTAGAGCTTCCTCTCTGGCTCTCTCCTTCCCCTTTCCAGGGAAGAGTTTGATACACAAATTGGCACAGTCCAGCAGAACTGGAGTTATTTACAGCTTTTTCTAAAAAGCTTATGTGTCATTTTTATGTTATGTATTTAAAATAAAACTTACATATTAAGACTACACTTGGCTAAAGGAAAGGAGATTCATGAAGCTTCCATATTACATATGATCTAAATCCTTTGAGGGCAGGGACCTTGTCTTTCTTGTGTCCCTACCACCTAGCACATCCTGTTGGTTCACTTTCTCTGGAGAACCCTGACTAATACAGCCTCACACAAAACAAGTGCCCTATACCTTTTAGCTGCATGAATGAATGCAAAGTGGAACTCAGTATACTGCATATTGATCTTAAATCCCAGCTAAGGAGGATTATAATTTCTTCATTTGCGTGAGAGTTTATATCTCCTAGTAGAGAAGTTTTTCTTTTTGTGTGGGGGAGGGGTTGTGTGTGTGTGTGTACACGTATGTATGTATATAAATAATTTTTTACAGAAACTTTTCTGGTTTAACTCTGTCTTTAATGCCCCGAAAACCTCTCATTTTAATATAACCTCATTAAACCATGATCAAATATTATAAACTCCATAGTTGGTGGTATAATAAAGTACTAGTTACACTAGTATAGGTTCTTTGGAAATGAAGATATGCATGGCAAACTTTATGCATTAATCTCTAACAAATTGTCCCTTTAAGTCCCAAAGTGACTACACTGTTAAAAAATTTTTAATAGAACTTGTATCATATTTTCCAATTCCTGCCTTCCTCTGTTGCAGGGAAATCGTGATGAGAACCAAAATGTTAACCACCAGTTGGCTCAGGAAGATGCTCAACGTCTCTATCAAGCTGGTGAGGGGAGACTTGGGACAGATGAATCTTGCTTTAACATGATTCTTGCCACAAGAAGCTTTCCTCAGCTGAAAGCTACTGTGGAGGCTTATTCCAGGGTATGAGCTTTTCTTTTAAAGGTTTGGTTTCAGTTTTAAGTTGTGAAAATATTTTAACCCTTGTACTTTTTGTTTGCAGGTGGCTAATCGAGATTTGCTAAGTAGTGTTGCCCGTGAATTTTCTGGAAATGTTGAAAGTGGTTTAAAGACTATCTGTAAGATACTTTTATGTTTTGCTTTTATTTTATTTGTAGATGGTAATAGTTGTTACCATTAAGTGATGATAATATAGCTGTAGCCTCCTGGGAATCTGCTTAGGCAGAACTAATCCTATGTTTTTATATACAGTTCCCTATGAATGGTGGTGGTGTGATCAAAAAGGATTGTTTTGGAATTATTTGGTCTTTATTCTGTATGCCCTTCATGAGGACTAAGCAAGAATTACAGCAGATATAACATTTCCATTAAAGTGAATGGGAAAGCCCTAAAGAACTACAAGTGCCACCATACAAAGCCTCATTTTGAGCTCCCCAAAAAACACATTTAAAAAATATTTATTTATTTAACAAGAGAGCCTGAGCAGAGGGAAGGACAGAGGGAGAGGCAGACTCACTACTGAGCAGGGAGCCCAATATGGGGCTCAATCCCAGGACCCTGGGATCATGACCTGAACTAAAGGCAAGTGCTTAACTGACTGAGACACCCAGGTGTCCCCACAAAAAAAAAAAAAAAAAAAAAAAAAAAAAAAAAAAAAAAAAACTTTTTTTTTTTTTAGTTTATGTATAATCTTTCCACCCAACATATGGTTTGAACTCACAACTCTGAGATCAAGTCACATGCTCCACTGACTGAGCCAGCCAGTGCCCCCCAAAAAACTGATCTTTCAAATATTCAGTCCATTGAGACTCTTTTCCCTTTGAAATAAAAAATTCCAGTTTCTGGTGTTCTTTGAGATGTCCCTTAAAGAAATGGGAATTTAATTCTTATGGAGAATATATGACTAAAGAGAGTTATTAGTAACACATTGTTATTAGTTGAGTGTCCTATAAATATTACTATAGTAATTGTACTTAAAGCAATAATGTACAGTTAGTATATCTCTGCCATCTGCAGGAAGAGACTCTGCTAAGTTAATTTTCCAGAAAGAAAACGTATCAGACTTATTAACATTTTCAAATTTTGGCTCACATCTGGTTTTTTTTTTTTTAAGATTTTATTTATTTATTTATTCATGAGAGAGAGGAGGCACAGACACAGGCAGAGAGATAAGCAGATTCCATGCAGGGGAGCCTGACGTGGGACTCCATCCCAGGACTCCACCCTGGGCTGAAGGCAGCGCTAAAGCTAAACCACTAAGCCACCTGGCCTCCCTCACATTCTGTTTTTTATATTAGAATGTATCTCTTATCCTTCTGTCACCCAAATGATATATTTGACATCAAGAACTCAGATTTCAGTTATTATTTCTTTTACATAAGATATTACCAGGATTCAGTTGCTACATATTTTTTCACTTGAAGGAGGGGAAAATGTAAGGAATCTAAGGTATTACATCGATGGAGGAAAAAATAATGGGATTTATTGGCTAAAGGGAATCCTCTAGAATGAAAGGTAACCTGTCTGACAGCTAGAAAGATAGATGGATGCTGAGAAAAATCAAGATTTCTGAGATGATAAGGATCAAAGGCGGCTAAAAGTGTTAAATGAAGCTGGAGCATGGATACCTTTGTTAAGGCGTCATGTGTAAAGCATCTCTAATTTGCAGTGCAATGTGCCCTGAACCGCCCCGCCTTCTTTGCTGAGAGGCTCTACTATTCTATGAAAGGTGCTGGCACAGATGACTCCACCCTGGTCAGGATTGTGGTCACTCGAAGTGAGGTGAGGCTATCTTTTCTTGTCTGATCCTACTTGATTTTCTTTTTTTTTTTTTTAAGATTTATTTATTTATTTGAGAGAGAAAGAGCACACAAGTTGGGGGAGAGATGGAGGGAGAGAGCCTTTAAACCTCGTACTCCTCCTGAGTACGAATCCTTGCAGGGCTTGATCTCAGAATCCTAGGATTGTGACCTGGGCTGAAATCAAGAGTTAGGATACTTAACTGACTGAGCCACCCAGGCACCCCTGATCTTACTTTATTTTGAATGTTCATTTCCTAAAAGTTCCTCAGCTGGTCATTAGGAATGGTGTTCAGAAAGAGCTCACTTTAGCACTGCTAGTAGAAGCTGTGTAAAGTAGTGTTTATTCATCCTGTGCGAGAGGATTGAGTTAGTGAAACAGACCACTGTCTCCGTATGTCCAGTGCCAAGAGATTTTCCTACTTGAGAAGGTCTGCAGAGAATACTGATTTATGCTAAGTTGGAAAAGTGTTTATCTTTTTTATTTTGCTAATGTAAAAAGTTATATGAAAGATTAATCCTATTGGATACAAAAATTCTTGAAATTTAGCATGTCTTTTAATTACAAAACAAGTTTTAAAAATTTATCTTTTTCTCTTTACCTAAATATACCTCAAATGCTTTCCTTTCTTTGACTTTATATATTTATTGGACTTCTTTTTAAAAGAAAACATGCTACTAAATTAGAGAAGGTAAATCATTTTCAAAAGATCACCATCATACGGTGTTTTAAAAAACCTAATTTGTACTTAGACCTAAATTTTCTAAGCACAATCTTTTCTTTAAAGCATAAAATATACACAACCTGAAACTTAACATTTTAACCATTTTAAAGTATGCATTCCAGTGGCTTAAATTAAGTACATTCACATTGTACAATCATTACCACCACAACTTTTTCACCTTGTAAAACTGAAAATCCATACTCATTATATAATAATTCACCATTCTCCTTTCTCCCCAGCCCCTGGCAACATTCTGCTTTCTCTTCCTATGAATTTGACTACTCTAGGTACCTTGGATAAATGGAATCATACAGTATTTATCCATTTGTGAGTGGCTTCTTTCACTTAGCATAACATTTTCAGTGTTCATCCATGGTTGTAGCATGTGTCAGAATTTCTTTTTTAAGGCTAAATAATGTACCATTGTATGTATACACCACCATCTGTAGATGAATAAATCTGTCAGTAGACACTAGGGTTGCTTTCACTTTTTGCCTATTGTAAACATAGTTGTACATATATTTGCTTGAGTTCTTGCTTTCAAGTCCTTGTTTTTTCGTATGTGTATATACCTGGAAGTGGAACTGCTATATCATATATATGGTAGTTATATTTTAATTTTTTTGGGAGTCACCAAACCTTTTCTACAGCAGCTGCCCTGTTTTACATTCCTACCAGCAACGCACAAGGATTCCTGTCTCTCCACATCCTTGCAGGCACTTGTTATTTTTTGTGTTTTTAAGAGTAACCATCCTATCAATTTTTTTATGTGGTTTGTTTGTTTGTTTGTTTATTTATTTATTTATTTATTTATTTTTAAGATTTTATTTACTCATGAAAGACACAGAGAGGCAGAGACCTAAGTAGGCTCCCTGTGGGGAGCCCGATGCAGGACTGGATCCTAGGATCCTTGGATCATGACCTGAGCCAAAGGCAGACACTCAACCACTGAGCCACCCTGGTGTCCCTTTTTAATGGTTTTTAACTGACCAATATTTTGGGGATAATAGATGAAACTAGTACCACCCTTATTCATAGTATCTTTACACAACAGTGAATTAGCCCTTCTCTGGGTGATGCTAGCAGTGGTAAGAATGCTAGCTCTGAGATGTCAGTCACTTGGTGTTTTCCGCCCCCTCTGCTTTGATTTAGAATTAGGTTCTTTTTTTTTTTTAAAAAATTTATTTATTTATGATAGTCACAGAGAGAGAGAGAGAGGCAGAGACATAGGCAGAGGGAGAAGCAGGCTCCATGCACCGGGAGCCTGACGTGGGATTCGATCCCGGGTCTCCAGGATCGCGCCCTGGGCCAAAGGCAGGCGCCAAACCGCTGCGCCACCCAGGGATCCCTAGAATTAGGTTCTTTTCACTATTAAAGAATAATTCTGGGCAGCCTCGGTGGCGCAGCGGTTTGGTGCTGCCTGCAGCCTGGGGTGTGGTCCTGGAGACCCAGGATCTGGTCCCGCGTCGGGCTCCCTGCATGGAGCCTGCTTCTCCCTCTGCCTGTGTTTCTGCCTCTCTCTCTCTGTTTATGAATAAATACATAAAATCTTAAAAAAAAATAAAATAAAAATAAAGAATAATTCTAATAAATATCAGTTTCCTCTTAACAGCTTTTTTCTAACATCAAAAATATCTCTTGCATGCAGATTGATCTTGTACAAATAAAACAGACGTTCAGTCAGATGTATCAGAAGACCCTGGGCACAATGATTGCAAGTGACACGAGTGGAGATTACCGAAAGCTTCTTCTGGCTATCGTGGGCCAGTAGGAGAGATTTTCTAGATAAATGAAGCATATCCTTCAATGACTGATCTGCATGCAGCAATATCAACCATCACCTAACCAAAAGAGCTTTTTACTAAGGACTGTGTCAGGGTATTGTGCTTGGTTTGCACATGTGGTTATTGCCTTAATTCTTATTTTTTTCCTCTACAATCAATGTGAAGCAATATCACAATGATGGTAGTAATAATGCAATGTTTATAAGGCATAATTTTCACTGTTCTTATTCTAATCAGAATCCCAAATAAATATCACAAAAAAATAAATATCACAACAATCTCTAATTCTGTGTAATAAAGCTGAATAAAAGAAAAAGTTGCTGAAAACTTTTAGTTTTCAAAAAGTTCCAAAGTTCACTAAGTTCCAAAACCTTAGTAGGTCCATTGGACAGTTATAGTTGGTAGTATGTCAAAACTGTATTACTTTTTTAAAGATTCAGCTCTTTAACCTATAAGAGTAATTTGCATCTTATATTACATAAATTGTCATTCTATATTTATAAATGCTAAACTTTCACGTGGAAAAAGGATGAGTATTCCTGTAGCAACTTTTTAAAAAGGGATTATATGTTTAGATGCATAAATATAAATAATATATAGCCTACTTTTATGTCTACTAAAACTCCCTAAGGGTCTTTATTGGCCCTTGGTTTAAAAAAAATAAGAAAACTTTAAAAATTAGTTGCAATTTAATCATGATTCAAGAAAGTGAAGCTTGACATACAGGAGGTGTACTCAATTAGTGAATGAAACTTATAGTATTGGGAAAATTGGATGCTAGCTCTTTGGAGTAGTAGTTCAGGAGCTCAGTTAGTGATGTAGCCGTATCATTACAAAACTCATTGGTTTATCCCCACTACTGAGCAATTACTTATTGAGTATATTGAGCATTATAATGGGTAGTCAGAAATACAAAAGGAGGTTTTAAATATACTAGGGGTTCTAAACAAAAATTACGATACAAAAAATTGTAAATATTAGATTATAAATTCTGCTGAGTATGAGAACCCTATTTGTTCTTTGTGTGAAGCTCCCCAACACAAAGCAGAAATTTAACAGATTTGGCGAACGACTGTACCAAGAATTGAGAATAGTAAATATCAATTATAATTCAAAGAACATTAGTTTTGTGTAAATATTAAGGGGCATGTAAGGTGGCATAAGATACAACCTTACTCTAAGAGAGGTAGACCTGTGCTCGCTTCGGCAGCACATATACTAAGAGAGGTAGACCTATGTACAACTGTAGAGACCTATGTACAACTGTACAACCTTACTCTAAGAGAGGTAGACCTATGTACAACATGGACAGGATAATGGGATGGATGTTAATTACTTTTTTATAGTTTTATTGAAAAAGTTCCAGTTTGATGTGGATTTTGAAAAAGTAACAGTGACGGGCTTTGGTAAATACCAGAAGTCAGGATAAGGTATTAAGGAAAGAAAAAGATAGGAACAATATATTTTTAAACTTTGAAAATTGAGAAATAAATCCTATACCATTCACCTTTTTAAAGTGTATATACACCTCTGGTTTTTAGCATATTCACAAATTTCTGCGATCATCATCATAATCAATTTTGAGTATTTTCATCGTCCAAAAAGAAACATTAGGCCTACCAGTAGTCACTCCTCATTCTACTTCCTCTTGTCCATCTCCTAGCAATCACTAATCTTTCTGTTTCTACGAATTTGCCTATTTTGGACTTTTCATATGAATGGAATCATTTAGTATGTGGCCCTTTGTGTTTGGTTTCATTCAATTAGCATAGTGTTTTTAAGGTTCATCTGTGTTGTAGGTGAGTCAATACTTCATTTTGTTTTATGGCTGAAGAGTCCACTATAAGGATATACATTTTTTTGTCCATGCATCAGTTGATGGGCATTTGGGTTGTTTTTATCTTTTGTCCATTATGATTAATGCTGCTGTGAACATTCATGTACAAGTTTTTGTGTGGACATGTGTTTTCAGTTCCCTTGGCTTTAGAACTAGGAGTGGAGTTGCTGGATCATAAAGTACCCTTATGTTTAACTTTTTGAGGATCTGCCAAACTATTTTCCAAAACAGCTGCATTTTACAGTCCTACCCCTCAGTGAACCCAGCTTCCAGTTTCTCTTCATCCTAACCCAACACTATCACTATCTGTCTCTTTGATTACAGCCATTCTAGTTGATGTGAAGTGACCTCTCCTTGTGGCTTTGATGTGCATTTTCTTAATGACTTATTTTCTTGTGCTTATTGGCTATTTGCATATCTTTGGAAAAATGTCTTGTCAAAAGTATTAGTACTTTGTCCATTTAAAAATTGCGTTATTTATCTCTGTATTACTGAGTTGTAAGGGTTATTTATATATTTTGTATGGAAGACCCTTATCAGATATGATTTTTGTTCTCTCTTGTATGAAATTATCAGTTTAGGTGCAGCCACAAGAGGAGACACAGGAGAGGGTCAGGAAAACTATTATATTCAAACATCCTAGAGACAAGAGGTACTGCACTCACTGGGCCACATGGTAAAGACTCCAGGGCAGTCTGGAGGCCCAGGGGAATGCTTAGGCCATGATCTTTATTGTGGTTTCTGGAAAGGCAAAGCAGGACAGGATAAACAGTTAAGTATCAGCTAGTTTGAATAGTTTTGGTAGTATTTGGGCTAGTTGGGTAGTCTCTAATGTCCTCATAACTGGCCCTGGGATAATTAAGGCAGAATAATATAGCCTTCTGGGGTGAAGGCCTGATATAGGAGGTATGACTCTGGTTTGATTAAAGGCATGCTCCTTGCTGGGACCTTTGCATTCTCTGTGAATGAGCTTACCAGGGAGGACGAAGTCACTTTCCAGTCAGAAAAGTTTTTTAAGATAGAAAAACATAAACACAAAAAATGAATGATACAGCCACTAAATACAGATTTATAAATATTTTCTCCTATTCTGTGGATTGCCTTTTTACTCTTTTAAAAAAAATTTTTAAGTAATCTATGCCCAACATGGTGTTCAAACTCAGAACCCCAAGATTAAGAGTTTCATGCCCTACTGACTGAGCCTACCAGATACTCCTTTTTTTGTTGTTGTTGTTTTGGTTTTTTGTTCATTCATAGAAACAGAGAGAGAGGTAGAGACACAGGCAGAGGGAGAAGCAGGCCTCATGCAGGGAGCCCAACATGGGACCCAATCCCGGGTCTCCTGGATCACACCCCGTGCTGCAGGTGGCGACAAACCACTGCGCCACTGGGGCTGCCCCAGATACTCCTTTTTAACTTTCTTGATGATCTCCTTTAATGCACAAAACTAAAATTCTGATGAAGTCCAATTTTTCTATTCTTTGGTCACTTGTGCCTTCAGTGTCATGTCAAATCGTTATCTAATGAAGGCTTAACATGATTTACCCATATGTTGTCTTCTAATATTTTTATGGTGTTAGCTCTTATATTTAGGTCTTTGACATTTTTAGTTCATTTTTATATATGGTGAAGTAGGTGTCCAGTTTCTTCATTTTGCATATATGATTGCCCTATCATTCATTATCTGTTGAAAAGACTGTTCTTTCCCCATTGAATGGTCATGGCACTCTTGCCAGAATTCATGGACCATAAATACAAAGTTATATTTCTGAATTCTCAATTCCATCCCATTTGTCTATACATTTATCCTTATGCCTTGATTAAGCTATACTTATTTGATAACTGTAACTTTGTATAAGTTAGAAATTGCGAAGTATAAGTCCTCCAGCTATGTTCTTTTTCAAGATTGTGTTGGCTATTTTGGCCATTTCCATGCAAATTTTAGAATCAACTTGTCAATTTCTGCAAAAAATCCATCTGGGATGTTGATAGTGATGGTATTGACTCTAAGTCAACTTGAAGGTGAGCAAGCAATATATTTGATTGTATTATTGCATGCTATTGGCAATAAATTGACTGTAAATAATAGATTAGCTGATTAGAAAATGGTTTTGGAGTAACAAGAAAGGAATTTGTTGGGATAGTGAGTCATTTAGTGTGGAGGTCTTTGAAACCTTTGAATTTTTTTATCTATTAGATATTAGAGCTTCTTTTTGCCCCCAAATTGGCTTGTATATGCAGATGATTTAATTCTGACTCTCAGTACTGTTGTATTAAAGACGGTCTTTTCCATGTTTTATTATGAGGTTGATGTTTTCAATCAGTCAAAAAACATTTGAATGCCTTTCTTTTTAAGGACTATAGGAAATTCAGAGTGGCTAGCTAAGCACTCCAGGAGAATAAACGAACTACAACACAAGGTTTTGCCCTCAGGCCCTCTACAGTGTCATTGTCTCGTGACAATGATTAATTATGTTTAAGGAAGTGACACCTGTTACTTATCCTTTTTTGCCGACCCATCATGAGTGATCTAGAACAGTTCCCAAGCGAAGACTTGCCCCTAACCCTCACTTATTAGGTAAAAAAATATTTCATGAGCAAGATAGGGTGGCTGTCTTGATGCACATTTACTCTCAGCCCTCACCTGGGAAAAAAATTCAGAAAGCAATGCCTTACTCAATAGTTTCATAGGTCTACTTTTTTTTTTTTATTACATGTATACTGCAACCTTAAAAGATCTTAATTTTTATAATTTTAATATGTTTATAGCAGGAATAAAATTTATTTTTAAAATTTGGCTCTGGTAATTCTGTATCCTCATGTTTCCATGGACGTGGTATGTGTGTGTGTCATAACTTGTTTTGAAATAATTGCAAATGTACAGAAAAGTTGCCAAAAACAGTGCAAAGAATTTCCATGTCATTTTCACCCAGATTCTCATATAGTTAACATTTTATTGCTTCATTGCTCACTTTATATGTGTGTGCATATGCACGTGCATACGTTCTTTTATTTTTTCTGGACATTTTGAGGGTTGACAGAGCAAACTATAGACATGATGTTCTATGTCTCCTAAACACTCTGTTGTGTATTTTCCCCTAAATAGGGACAGTCGTACACAAAAACAACCTTCCAAATCAGGAAATCATTTTTGGTACAGTACCATCCAATCCATAGAGCCCATTCAAATTTTCCCAACAATGTCTCTTCTCTGGTCCAAAATACCAAATAGGAATACATTTTGCATTTAGTTGTCATGTATCTTCAGACTCCTTTAATTTGGAATAGTTCCCCATCTTTATGTCTGTAACAATTTCAAAGAGTACAGCATTTATTTTCACTTATTTGTAGGACGGCCTACAACCTGATAGCAGGAATACCACAAAATGATGCATTGCTTTTCCCAGTGAATACCAACAGGAGGCATGCAGTGTAGACTCCTCCCAACCCTGGTGATTAACCTTAATCACATGATCTTGTTGGTTTCTTCATTTTACCATTTCTCCTTTGTAATTGATTAGTACTCCAAAATAATGCCAATATCCTCTTCTCCTCAAACCTCCTCCCACCAACCTTCAGTATCCACTGAAGACCCTGCCTGAATCATCCATCTCTGTAATGGGTGCCAAAGGTAGTTCTCTGTTTCCATCATTTCCTCTGCTTTTTTTGGATTAGCATTTTACTATTAGAGCTTTTCTTTCTCTCCACTTATTTACATCAGTGTGAACTTTAGATTCCTGTTTTACTCAATGGATTGTAATCCATTATTATTGTTTATTTTGATGCCCCAATTGTCTCTGATTTGACCAGTGGGAGCCCCTTCAAGCTGGCTCTTAACATTGCAACATTTGAAAGTATGTATATTAATAAACATGGATCATTAGAGTTTTAGTTTCCATTGTGACATAACAGAGTTTTGACATTTTGAAGCTTGCATTTCAGCTTCACCTAGGATACTTTACTCCCTTCTGTTATGGACTGAATGTCTGTCTCCCTAAAGCTCATATGTAGAAGCTGTAATCTTCATTGTGTCTAATCTGCAGTAAAGAAGTAATAAAGGTTTAATAAACCTTAATAAGAGTGCAGTCCTGATCTGATAGGATGAGTACCCTTATAAGAGGAGATACCAGAAAATTCTGTGTGTGCACACACTGAGGAAAGGCCATGTGAGAACACACCAAGAAGTTGGCAGACTGCAATCCAGGAAGTGCTCTCACCAGAAACCTAATCAGGCAAAGCCTTGATCTTGCACTTCTAGCTTCCAGAACTGTGAGAAAATAAAACTTCCATGGTTTAAGCCACCCTCTCCCCCAAAAAGTATGTATGTTGCTAAGATTCATTCATATGATAACTATAGTTCATTCATTTAGACTGCTTTGTAATATGCTATTTTGTGCCTATGTCAATGTATTCATCTACTCATTGATAGACACTGGGTTGTTTCCACGTTTTTGCTATTTTACTATTCCAAAATCCTAATGTTGAGCTTGAAATGTATTAAAATTTTGAATTAATATCATATCCTTCAAATCTGTTCATTGTATAAGTATTGAACACTAGAAGTATGATTGTTTTGCAGTCTCACCAACAGTACGTGAGAGGCTCACTTTTATTTTTCTTCCAAGTTTATTTTTCAAGTTTTTATTTAAATTCTAGTTAACATACAGTGTAACGTTAGTTTCAGGTGTAGGATTTTAGTGCTTCATCACTTATATGGAACACCCAATGCTCATCCTCACATGTGTACTTCTCAACACCCACTACCCACTAACCTATTTTACCCATTCCCCCCCTGCCACTCTCCCCTCCAGCAACCTTCAGCATGTTCTGTACAGTTGAGTCTTTTATGGTTTGCTTTTTTTTTAATCCTCTATTTCATCTGCTGTTTCTTAAATTCCACATATGACTAAAATCATACAGTATTTATCTTTTATTTCATATAGAGGGTCACTTTTAAAATACTATCATCTGCATTTTTTTTTTAAGATTTTTATTTATTTATTTATTTATTCATGAGAGACACAGGCAGAGGGAGAAGCAGGCTCCCTGCAAGGAGCCCGATGTGGGACTCGATCCCAGGACCCCAGGATCACGACCTGAGCCAAAGGCAGATGCTCAACCACTGAGCCACCCAGTCGCCCCTATCATCTGCATTTTTCATGGAGAAAGATTTAAATGACCTGTTTTCAAAACCATGCAATAAACGCTTTTAAGTAAATGTCCTCTTGGTTTTTCTTCTATTTATGTAAGGATATTGAAGGAAAAGGGTCGAGAAAACAAAATCAAAAGTTGGAAAACTTTAGGCTCGTGTGGATGCAAATTTGCATGCACGGACGAGGCGATCCCAGGCAGGACCGGGCGGCTCCAGCACGCAATTCGCAGAGCCCAAGCGCAGAAACCCACCCCCACCGCCCCCAGCTGTTTCCCTCCCCTAAAACTTTATCGCGAGTCTTGGGATACACTTTGTGGTGATTGCTTGGGAACTAAATTCTCGCGAGAGGTAGGTAGTTGCTACAGTTACGCTTAAGGCGTTTGCGGCTTCCTCGGGTAAGACGTCGGTATCGCTGCTCAGGGAACCTTCTGCTCCCGGACTCCCCGCCGTGGCTCTGCGACCGCGCCCGTTACCTCAGTCTCTTCAGCTAGGCCGCGTCCCAGCGCCGTGCACTGAGGTACAGACCTAAACGCCACCCACCCCGCTGGCCGCTGCGCCGGCCCCTCCCAGGCCTCCCACCTGAGGCCGGGCTTAGAGCTCCTTCTCGCTTTGCCCCAGATAGCCGGCAGTAGCTCCCTACCGCGCCCCTGTCCCCAGACGACACCCGCCCATCCCATCGTATCCGTCGTCAAACCTGTTTCTGGTGTGACTGTTCCCTCGCATTTGTTTTCGTCTTAAAGATTTTGCTTTTAAGTAATCGCTACACGCAACGTGGGTCTTGAACTCACAACCCCGAGAGCAAGAGTCTCATGCTCCACCCACTGAGCCAGCTAGGTGCCCCTCCCTTGCATTTTCTTATGAGCAATATGACAAGGAATGGGTGCTTCTTGGGAGCAACAAGAGCCCGCCCCCGCCGCCTGGACCTTTTAAAAAATTTTTTAAATTGGAGTTCAATTTGCCAACATATAGCATATAACCCAGTGCTCATCCCGCCAAGGGCCCCCCCTCAGTGCCCGTCACCCAGTCACCTCGCCCCCCGCCCACCTCCCCTTCCACTACCCCTTGTTCATTTCCCAGAGTTAGGTGTCTCTCATGTTTTGTCACCCACACGGATATTTTCACTCATTTTCTCTCCCTTCATTCCCTCTCACCAATTTTTATATTCCCCAAATGAATGAGACCATATAATGTTTGTCCTTTTCCGATTGACCTATTTCACTCATCATAATACCCTCCAGGTCCATCCACGCAGAAGCAAATGGCGGGTATTCGTCGTTTCTAATGGCTAATATTCCCTTGTATACATAGACCACATCTTCTGTATCCATCATCTTTTGATGGACACCGAGGCTCCTTCCACAGTTTGGCTATTGTGGACATCGCTGCTATAAACATTGGGGTGCAGGTGTCCCGGCGTTTCACTGCATCTGTATCTTTGGGGTAAATCCCTAGCAGTGCAATTGCTGGGTCATACTGCCGCCCTGACCTTAATGCAACTAGCCAGATTTCTTGCATTCATTATGCAGTAAATATCCTGCTAAGACAAGGCAGAGTGCCAGGCCCTGAGAGACTGTAAAAATGAATGAGAGATTACTTGTCTTGAAGGGAGTAATTGAACTTTCAGGAAAAGCAGTGCACATTAATAATACCATTTGTATTGTACTTCATAGCTTAAGCAGTTTTACTATTTTAGTGGATATTCACAACAAATGTGAAAATCAGAAGTTAGATTATCTCTTTTATAGAAGGTGAAACAGGCTCTGAGAAATTAGGCTAGTGAAGGCCTAATTCATGTGCTACTAATGAAAATGAGAGTAATGTAAAAAGGTCGTTTCTAATGTGAATTAAAATTTTTTTTTAATTTATTTAAATTCAATTTGCCAATATATACTATAACACCTAGTGCTCATCTCATCACGTGTCCTCCTTAATCTAATGTGGATTTGATAAGAAAATTGTCAGGGTCACTTAGATCCTGAATGAGCCTGAAGACATGGTGTTGAACAAGTGATCTGAGATGTTTAGATGACTTCAAGTGAGGGAATAGCTGAGAAGAGATAGGATAATTTTTTAAAGATTTTATTTATTTATTCATGAGAGACAGAGAGAGAGAAGCAGGCTCCATGCAGGGACCCCAATGTGGGACTCGATCCCAGGACTCCAGGATCATGCCCTGGGCCAAAGGCAGACGCTCAACCCCTGAGCCTCCCAGGCATCACAAGACAATAATTATAAAGCCTGCGGACAGCAAGGTATCACCTTTTTTGTACCACCAGTCCTAGACATAGCATAGTGTGTCCTCAGTAAACGTTTGAATTGCATTAAGTTCCACTTAAATTGAGGTAGAAAATCTTTCTTACACCAATTTATTTTTGAAATTATGTCCTTAGTATTGTAAAATAACTAGAAAATATCTCAGACTAAATTGGACATATGTCAGAACTTTTACTGATGAACTAACCATTATTCCATGTGGCTGTTTTTTTCCTGTTAGATATTTTTATAAAAGCAATTAAGTCATCTTTGAAGGGAGATTTGCACATTAAAAAAAAAAAAAAACCTACCAAAGAATACTATGGGAGATGTAGGGGGTAGTGGTGGGGTGGGAAGTAAGGGAGATGCCATTCCTGCTCTCTTTATCTTGTGATGATTTGTGCTTCATGGGTTGGTTATATGTATAAAGATCATGTCAGCACTAACTGAAGGAATCCTTCCTGTGATCAGGTCTGTAAAGCACAATCCAGCAGCAGAGGTTGGAAAGGGCACAAAACAATGCTGGACTGTGGCATTTTCCTAGGTTCTCACCTAGTATTGGTTATGATGTAATGTGGGTATTTCTGCAGCTGTGGTACTTGAGAGGAGAGATTGATTCATTATGTTTACAGAGACCAAAGAAGTCCAGGGGGACTTTGCCCAAGTGCTGCTATGGAGCAGATGTCATCAACAGGCAGACCCGTCCAGATCACTGTGACAGATGGATATGACTTGGTAAAGTTATTTTTGGAAATTAGAGAGGTTCTTAGTTTATTCATTTTTCTTGAAAGTATATTTGTCTTTGAGTTCAAGTTTACCTGTCAAACATCTATCTGCAGGTTTCATGAAGATGTATTGGGAGCACCAGCAGGAGGAATGGTTTTGCACCCTCCAACACATCAAACCTGCTGGTCTTAACATTTCAATGGCATTCTTTTTAAGATTTTTTTTTTTTTTTTTTTATTCATGAGAGACACAGAGAGAGGCAGAGACACAGGCAGAGGGAGGAGCAGGTTCTATGCAGGGAGCCCGATGCAGGATTCGATCCTGGGTCTCCAGGATCACACCCTGGGCCAAAGGCAGCGCTAAACCGCTGAGCCACCCGGGCTGCCCTTCAATGGCATTTCTTTCTCAATTTTCCTTTTTGTTAGACTATATAATCAGCAGGTCACATCACTATGTGTGTAAAATACCTGGCAACTACATTTAACAGGTGAAACAAGAAGTGATTTTTGTTTTTCTATACTACAGGTCTTTTTCTTCTGAATTCTTCCAGAGTTTCTCTTGTGATTAATTTCAATTGTTGATTTTAAATAATAAAACTACAATATAAGGTAACTTAAAAATTACAAGAATAATGAAATGGCAAAATATTCATTCACTATTATGAAGTCAGGTAGCTCATTCCAAAACAGGATGTCATGAATGATCTCTACTTTGTTTTAAAAGGTATATATAAAAGGTGTATGTATAAATGTGTGTGTACATATGTATATATATATATATATATATATATATATACACACACACACACATATGTGTATTCACAGAAATGCACTAGAAAATATATTCTAAAATATTAATAGTGCTTGCGTGTTAGAGTGAAACTATAGGTAATTTGTTTTCCTGTGTGCTTTTCTCACTTTTTCAAATATTTCACAATATACTTTTATAACCATGTGGATAACAGAAGTTATTTTTAAAAACTCCGAATGTAATGGCATTTAAATAGAATGTTGCAGTTAGCTACAACTAGATTTGTTTAATTTGTTACAACTTTCTATCTACCCTTTTTGTATTTGTGATATATAGCTTGTTAGGAAAACATGGAAAATACTGTTTAGTTCAAGTCAAAATGAGTTGCCAGATATGTAGGAAAATTCTCTCTTTGAGTATGATTGTAAAGTGGTATCTTTCTGTCAACAGAAAGGTTTTAAAGGAGAAACTCCAGTTACTTTTATTCGTGCAGAATTCAATCAAATGGTTCTGGGAGACTCTGCAAAAGTTACGGTTTCTGCAGAAGGAACTGCAAAGTACAACCTCACAAGCAGTTTTGAGTTCAATCCTGAAGGAGGAATTACTTTAGATGACATTGCCCACAAACCTGTGTTCTGTAAGTCTCTGTGGTACTAAAAATATTAATTATGTTGAGTATGTTGTAAGGAGATTCTGAGGTATTTAGTAGCTGTTTGGGGGACAAATGAATACACCATACCTTTTTCACCTAGGAATAACGTGGTATAATTTGAATCCTACCTGCTTTTGGCAGCAGTCTCCATAGGCGGCTAATTTTAATCAGTTTGTATCAAAGACCTTTTGACATTTGACTGTACTTTGCAGTCCTTATCTCCTAAGCTGGATTGGGAGCTTTCCTAAATATTTCTGTGTTTAGGGTTGCCAAATTGAGGAAAAATAAAATTAGGACATATATTAAAATATTCATTGGTTATCTGAAATTCAAATTTAATTGGGCATCTTGTATTTTACCTGGCTACCCTATCTGTAATTCTGTATACAATACTTCTGTACACTTTTTTTTTTTTGAAATTCAGGTCTGTATCTTACTTATTTTAGAATTTCTAGTGCCTAGAAATATCTGAGACATAAAAGGGCTCAAAAAATGTTCAATGAATGAATGAATAAATGGACATATAACTTCTGTATCAATACTTTTACAGTTTCTAAGTACACAGTATTATCTCTGACATACTTTGTTCTTACACCTATACATTAATCTAAAGCTCTTGTTTTAACCTATACTATACCTATAATTTTTGTTTTGTTATTTTTTTAGTGGCACATCTCCTGTAGCATCTGCCAAAAACCACAGATTCCAAGATCCCAGACCCAGAGAAGTGGGACCTACCTGGGAATCCTACAGTATTCTAGAGTATTGCATTCTAAGCCTTTTTTCCCATGAAAGTCACCTGAGGCTGAGAGAAAATAGGCTTCAGAGTCCTACCCTAGACTATTAAATTCATGATTGCCAGGGAAAGATCCTAGGGAGCTGCATGTAGGAACAAAAGTGTCTGGTGATTCCTGGGAAACACTGTTCCAGAAAAGTAATTCTTAGGTCTGACCTAGCTGGGAATCAATTACCCATGGAGGCATCCATCTAATCCATACTCTCTACTCACTCCATTCTACTTCTTTCTTCTTTGCTTTGTGCTTCTCTGTCACTCCCAATCCCAAGTAAGAGGAGTGTCAGTATCCTAATTGCCTTCCTCCCTGGCACGTTAGATGGGAAAGGCAGAACTGGAACATGGTTTTAAATGTGACATTGAATTCATGAGAAAGAAAGGGCCAGCCCTTTGTTACAGAAGCAAAAGCTGGAACTGAAACCTGGAACTCTTGAACAGCTGCTGTTGGTATGTGGTGGTGTAGGCAGAAAGGGCAGTACTCCAAAATCTAGGGACTTGGGTTTTAATGGTCTTAAACCAACATACCTTGGGCAACTGTAGATGGGAGCTGTCCCCAACCCCTTTACCACAAGCCAGGACTCTCAAAAAGAATGGACTAGAAAAAAAATCCATGCCCCATCATATGTGGTCTAGCCATTGGATAGATGAAAAAGGTCTTTCCTAATAAGTAGTAATCATAGGGTTATTCCAATCATTAAATAACATACATTTTCTTAAAACATACAAGGAACATTTATACAATAGAAACTGGCTGGCCAGATACTACTCAATAAAACAAGTTCTGCCATATGCCAAAGAATCAATGGGATACAGACTAAGTTTTCTGACCAAAACACAAGTCAACAAAATTAGAAATATATAACAAAAATATAGGGAAAAAAGGAATCCATTTGGAATTTTTAAGTAACACTTAGGTGTAATTCATGGGACAACAAAGAAATCATAAGACAAACTATAAAATATTTAGAATCAATAACAGAAAAACACGAAATATCAGACTTGTGAGATATACCTAGAGGTACATTTATGCTCTCAAGTGCAGTCATAAGGGATCAAAAAAGATTTAAAACAGAACCTCTGGGGTGGCTCAGTCGATTAAGCATCTTGAGACTCTTGATCTCAGCTTAGGTTTGATCTCAGGGTTGCAAGTTCAAGCCCTGCTTTGGGTTCTATGCTGGGTGTGGAGCCTACTTAAAAAAATAATAAAACAGAGCCTCTGGAGTATATATACTTTCCCCTATTCGTTTCACTAAGTACAACTGCATACCTCAAACTTCCTATGTAAAACAAACATAAGAGACTCTGAGAAGTGGAGAGAAAAAGGAAACGAGACATGAGGAATGACACAGTGATGAATTGCTTGGGTTTTTTTTTTTTTTTGCCTTGTATATCCTTGACTTGATACTGAAGAGGCCAGCAACCTGGAAACATGAATGAGTGCAGACCAAAAAAAAAAAAAAAAAAAACTAAAAGAGATCTGCTCTAACTAAAGACCAGGCAAAGGACAGCCTAGCAAGACAGAAAACTTTCAGTCAGTAGCTGTGCTGCTCCAGCCAAACATCACAGACACAAAAATGTGGCCCCACTCACACCCAAGCTGAATGGGAGACTGACTTCTACTCTCACAAAACTTAAATTAGGTGCTCCAGCTAGGTGGTGTTTGAGAATACCAAATAGGAGGCCAGGATTTTGGTGCTGTGTGGTCATGAGCTCTCTCTTTCACCATGCGGTTTTAATGGAGACCACATAGGAAGCTTGGGCTTCTGCCGCAATCTGACAGTAACAAGATGTCATTCTACTACCTACTGGTGTGGTGTCAGAGGAGGCCTAATGTCAGTTTGAGACTCACCATCATCTATTGGTAATGAGCCTAAACCCACTGTGGTATCTGTGGAAAAGAGGTAAAGAACCAGAACCCGCACCCCTCATCAGCAATAATGAGGAACTGTCCCTCTCAGGTATCAATAGAGGCAGATTGGAGATAACAGACAATGCCCCTCCCCTTCCTCTGTTGGAGCAGTATAGAAAAATCCAGCTAAAACAGATGGTTTAATCAGAGTTTCATAACATACAAAAAGTCCAAGATTACATGAAAATCATTCATCATACCAAGAACCTGAAGATCTCAAACTGAATTTTAAAAGATAATCAGTAGATGCTAACAACAAGGTAACAGATACATTAGAATTATTAGACAAAGATTTTTAAAAGTCATGATAATCATTGAGCCATTGCAAACATGCTGGAAACAAAACATAGACTCAGCAGAGAAATAGAAGGTCTTAGAAACAGAAGACATGAAGAACCTAATGGAAATTTTAGGTTAGAAAAATATAGTAACTTATGAAAAGCTCAGCAGATGGGCTTAACAGCAGAATAGAGGAGACAGAGAAACTGGAAGACAGAAAAATAGAAATACCCAATCTGAGTAATCTGGAAGAAATAAACTAAAAAAAAATGTAAACAGCTTCAAAGGCCTGTGGGACTATGACAAAATGTCTAATAGTGTCATCAGAGTCTCAGAAGGAGAGGAGAAAGGGTGAGACAAAGAAGTAAAGCCTGAAAACCCCAAATTTGGCAAGAGACATACACCTACAGATTCAAGAAGCTGATCAGACTCCCAGTAGGATTAAGCCAAAGAAATCCATATTAAGAAACATCATAATTAAACTTTTGAAAACTAAAGACAGAACAAAATCTGAAAGCAAAGGAAAACAACTAGAATGTCATCAGTTTGTCATCAGAAGCCATGGAGGCCCAAAGGGAATGGAATATTTTCTAAGTGGTAAAAGAACTCTCACCCAGAATCCAATACTCAGAGAAAAGATGTGAAGGGGAAATCAAGACTTTCAGATGAAAGAAAAAAATTGTGACCAGCAGATCCACCCTGAAAGAATGGCTGAAGGAATTTCTATAAAACAGAAGAGATATGATGAAAGAAAGAACTGAGGAACATCGGGAAGGAAGGAAGAATATGGTAAGCAAAAATGTAGATAAATAAAGAAGCTTTTCTTCTCTTTGAGTTTTCTAAATTGTGTATGACACTCGAAACAATGTATAACACTGTCTCATGCAGTTCTAAGGGTATATTGAGAAAATATTTTAGGCAGTTAAAAACAGGAAAAGCAAAAGGACATAAGAGAGGTAGATTTCTATACTTCAACTACTGATGACACTTGTAATAGATTGTAATAAGTAATGTATATGTAATGCAATACCTAGAGCAATGACTAGAAAACCTATACAAATATATACACTTAAAAGTATTATAGATAAAATAGAATTCTAAAGAACGTTCATATAATCTACAGGAAAGCAGAAAAAAGAAAACAAATGAAAAAGGGAGGACAAAAGACTTAAACCCTACTATATTAATAATTACATTAAGAAATCAAGAGACAGAGTTTGCAGAGTGTTTTTTAAAAAAACATGACCTAACTGTATGCTGTCTACAAGAAACTCAAAATATAACCATATAGTCAGGTAAAATGTAAACAGAAAAATATATTATGTACACATTCATCAACAACTGGAAATGACTGTATTAGCATTAGATAAAATAGCCCATGCAAAGAAAATAACCAGCGTCAGAGAAGTTCATTGATAAAAGACTCAACCCATCAAGAAGACATAGCAATCTTAAGTGTACATGCACTAAACAACAGAGCTGCAAAATATGTTAAACAAAAACTGATAAAACTGAAAGTGTGAATAGACGGATCCACAATTATAGTTGGGGACATAAACACCCTTCTCTCAATTTATGGAACAACTATATAGAAAATCAACAGGGATATAGGAAAACTCAACAACACCCATCAGCCTACAGTATCTAATCAATATTTTTTGGAAAGCAGAACATTATTTTCAAAAGCCCACAGCCCACATACCAAAATCATACTCTGGGTCACAAACAACCTCAACATATTTAAGTGACTTAAAATGTGTTTTCTGACAAGAGTATCAAGCTAGAAATCAACAATAGAGAACAGGAAACTAAACACTTGAAAACAAAAAGACACATTTCTAAGTAATCCATGGGTCAAAGAGGACATCTCAAGGGAAGTAAAAAAAATACAGTGAACTGAATGGAAATAAAAATACAAGGTAACAGAGTTTGTGGGACATAGCTAAAGAACTGCTGAGAAAATTTATCACACTAAATGCATACATTGAAAAAGAGGAAAAGTCTCAAATCAGTAATCTAAGCTGCCATCTCAAGGATTTAGAAAAAGAAAAGGAAAATCCAACAGAAGGAAGAAAATTATAAAGATGAAAGCAGAAAGCAATAAAATGAAAAACAGAAACAATAGGGAAAAATCAATGAAACAAATAACATAGCTGGTTATTTGAAAACATCAAGGAAGACTCACCAAAAGCAGAAAATGCTCCAGAGGAGAAAAAAGGCACTATAAATTATCAATATTAGAAATGAAATGGAATTAACATCACAGATGGTAGACATTAGAAGGATAATAAAGAGATAAGCAACTATACATAAATTTGACAAGAAAATGGGCCAGTATTTTGAAAAACACAAATTCATCCTATATCATCCTATATGAATAAAGTTGCTCTGTAACTGTCAAGGAAATTGAACTCATAATTTGAAATCTCAAGCCCAGATAGTTTTACTAAAAAGTTAAAAATAATAACTAACACTAATTCTACACAATCTTCCAGAAAATAGAAGAGAGGAAATACTTCATTTTCTGATGCTGGTGTTACACTGATACCAAGACAAGACAAAGTACAAAAATGGGAAACTTGTGGCCAATATTTGTTATGAATATAGACACAAAAATTCTAACAAAATACTAGCAAGTAAGCAAGTAGGATTCAATATATAAAAAGAATTCTATGTCGTTATGAAGTGGGATTGATTCTAGGAATCCAAGATTGGTTCAGTATTTGGAAATTAGTCAATGTCATCTACTGTGTTCATAGTCTAAAGAAGAAAAAGCACACAGTCATATTGGTCAAAACAATAAAGGTTTTGACAAAATTTAATACCAATTCATGATAGAAATTCTCAGAAAAATATAAATAGAGCGAACTTCATCAACCTGACAAAGGCAAACATTATACTTAATGGCAAAAGATGAAATGCTTTCCTCCTAAGATTGGGAACAAATCAAGGTCAGATCTGCTCTCACCACTCTTATGAACATAGAGCTGGAAGTGCTAGACAGTGCAATTAAGTAAGAAAAGGAAATAAAAGGCATCTAGCTCTGAAAGGAAGAAATAAATCTGCCCCTATTTGCAGATGATATGATTGTCTATGTAGAAAATATCAAGGAATATGCAAAACTTTTAGAAAGAAAAAGTGAGATAATAGGATACAAATTTAAATGCACAAAATCAATTGTATTTCCATATGCTAGTAACAAACATGGACACTAACTAAAAATATAATAATACATCACTTACAATTGCTCTTTAAAATTAAGTCATGTAAATTTAAGAAAACATATATAGCACTTATGTGCTGGAAATTATACACTGTTAAATGACATTTAAAATTTTTATAAATGGAGAGACATACTGTATTCATGGACTAGAAGACTCAACATAAGTAAGATGTCCGTTCTCCCCAAACTGATACAAAGGTTGAATGTAATTCTTATCAAAATCCCAGAAAGATTTTTTGTAGATATGGACAAGAGTATTATAAATGTATATAGAAAGGCAAAGGAACAAGGAAAGCTAAAATAATTTTGGAAAAGAATAAAATGGGAAGAATCACTATACTTTATTTAATGACTTATTATATAGCTACATTAAAATTGTGTGGTGTTTGTGTAAGGATAGATCAATGGAAAAAATAGAAATAAAAATAGACTCATCTGGGGATCCCTGGGTGGCTTAGCGGTTTGGCGCCTGCCTTTGGCCCAAGGCGTGATCCTGGAGTCCTAGGATCAAGTCCCATGTTGGCTCCCGGCATGGAGCCTGCTTCTCCCTCCTCCTGTGTCTCTGCCTCTCTCTCTCTCTCTCTGTGTCTATCATAAATAAAATAAATAAATAAATAAATAAATCTTTTAAAAAATAGCCTCCTCTAAATATGCCTAATGATTTTTAAAAAGATTTTATTTTTAAGTAATCTAGACCCAATGTGGGCTTCATACTCAGAACTTGGAGATCGAGTCATGTGCTTCACCAACTGAGCCAACCAGACACTCCTGCCTAATGATTTTTGGTAAAAGTGCAAAATTAATTCATTGGAGAAGTAGCCTTTCAACAAATGATGTTAGAGCAATTGAATATCTGTAGGCAAAAATATGAACCTCAACTTTAGTCTCATACCTTATACAAAAATTAACTCAAAATTGATCACAGATTTAAATGTAAAATGTGAAGTCAGAAAACATTAAGAAAAGAAAAAGAAAATCTTTAGGATCTAAGGTTAGGCAAAGAGTTCTTAACACTAAAAGCATGAACCATTAAAGAAAAAAACCTGGTGAATTGGACTTCATACAAATTAAAAACTTGCTCTGTGAAAAACCGAGGTTAAGAGTAAGAGAAAATATCTGCAAATCACAATTCGACAAAGTAATAGTATCAAATATATAAAGAACTATCAAAATTCAATGATAAAAAATACTCCAAACAAACCAGTTAGAAAATAGGCAAAAGACATGAAGAGACAATTTACCAAAGCGGATAAAAGCATATGAAAAACTGTTCAAAGTCATTAGCCATTAAGGAGATGTAAATCAAAACCACAATGAGACATCACTGCACACATATCAGAATGGTTAAATTAAAAATAGTGAAACCATCAAATTCTGACAAAGTTGCAAAGAACCTGGATCACTGATACATCCCTACTGGAAATGTCAAACGTCAGAATTTCTGGTGGGAATGCTGTCAGTCTAGAAAGTAGTGTGCAATTTCTTTAAAAACAAAACCTGCAAACCACCATATATGATCCAGCAATTGTACTTCTGGGCCTTTTTTTAAAAAATTTTATTTATTTTTTTAAATATTTATTTATTTATTTATTATTATTATTATTTTTTAATTTCTGGGCCTTTATCCCCCCCCCACAAAATGAAGACTTATATTCACACAAAAAACAGTATTTAATTTCTAGGAGCTTCATAGTAAAAAACTGTAAACAACCCAGATTCTTCCATGGGTAAACAAACATACAGCCATACTATGAAATGCTACTCATCAATAAAAATGAACAAATTACTGGGACACAAACCAATCTTAGTGGATCTCCAGAGAATTGTGCTGAATGAAAAAGCCAATCTTAAAAGGTACATACTGTAAAATTATATTTATATAACATTTTTTAAATGACAAAGCATAGAAATGGAGACTAAATTAGTTGTTGCCTGGTGTTGAGGATGATAGTGGAGGTGTCTTTAAAAGGGTAACATGGGTTAAAAGGGTAACCAGAATCCTTGTGGTGATGAAATGATCTGTATCTTGACTGTATCGATGTCAATATCCTGGTTGTGATAATTTACTGTAGTAATGTGAGATGTTACCATTGGGAAAAACTGGTACAAGATAGCTTTCTGTATTACTTTCATAATTGTATGTGAATCTGAAATTATCTCAAAATAAAAAGCTTAATTTGGGATATTCTATTCTTACAGGGGGAAAAAAGCATCTTCGGTGGTGAGAAGTCTTGAAACTCAAAACCACTGGAGTTATAATGATAAAGCATTATTGTCTGCTCAAGAGTGAAAGAAAATACACAAATTAATGAGTCAACCAAAAGCAACCCCTCCTCAGCATAGAGCCCACAAATTAGACTGAAACTGTGAAGGTAGCTGTGAAAACAAAACAACAAAAAAAATGTGGAGACCATGAGTACCCTCTGCAATATAGTGTCATTTTCCCCTTGGATTTTCTTGAGAACCTCTTTCCACTTTGCCGAGAGTTAAGCTGTATAAAAGAAAGTTTCCTCTTTGCTAGTGGGGGGTTTATTAACAGTGTGTAAGTCTTCTAAGAAGATGAAAGAGAGCTTTGACCATTTTGTTTTTGGAGCTCTGAGTGTATTAAAAAATGGGCACATTCCCCATCCATGCCCCATGGATACAAAATTGTTTAAATATATCTTTAATAAAATAGTTCTCAACATTAAAAGATTAAAACCTATTGAGTTACTACTAAAATACAGAACTAAAATACTAAAATAACAGAACTAAAATAACAGAACTACTGTTCTACTAAAATAGAACCCCAAAGAATATAAAATGAAAGAAGAAAGATAAGAACAAAAATTAATTAATTGGGAAATAAGCCCTAAAAAAGAGCTACAAAACAAAACCTGCTTCTTTAAAAGACTAACAAGGGTAACTTGGGTGGTTCAGTGGTTGAGCGAGTGGTTCAGTGGTTGAGGGTATGCCTTAGGCTCAGGGCGTAATCGCGGGGTCTTGGGATTGAGTCCCACATGGGGTTCCCTGTGGGGAGCTTGCTTCTCTCCCTGCCTATGTCTCTGCCTTCTCTTGATGTCTCTCATGAATAAATAAAATCTTAAAAAAGCAACTAACAAAATAGACAAACTTCTGGCATGATTGGGCCAAAACAAAATGAAACCAAGACAAACAGTATTAGGAAGAAAATGGGGCACTACAGATAGAGTGTACTTTTGAAAATTATGAAAAGAATATTTTTGAAGATTCTGGGAAGATAAAGTAGGAAGCACCAGGAATCTGTCTCCCCACCTACACAATGCTTGCACTGCCACATTTTGTCTGCTACAACTATTTTGGAACTCAAGTCTGTTGAAGGCTTGCAACTTCCAGGGGAAAATTTTGATGGCACATTGTGATTAATTTTGGTTAATTTCACTTTTTTTAAGGTTTTATTTATTTATTCATGAGAGACAGAGAGAGAGAGAGAGAGGGAGAGAGGCAGAGACACAGGCAGAGGGAGAAGCAGGCTCCACACAGGGAGCCCGACATGGGACTTGATTCCGGGTCCCCAGGATCACGCCCTGGGCCGAAGGCGGCGCCAAACCGCCGAGTCACCCGGGCTGCCCTAATTTCAGATCTTAACACAGTAGCAGCTACTCATTTCCCACCCCTGTAGGCATGTAGCAGGGAACCATGTATGTGTTCCTCTAGTAGCTCGCACACAGCATGCTGGAGCCAGGATGAGCTAAAAGGACCTTGTCCTTAAATATTGTGGATCTGTTCTCTGATTGCTGATTGCTGCTTCTGATCACAGAAGACAAAGAGGCTATCTGCTGTTTGTTGTTGCACCTCCCTCCATTCCATTGTTGTAAGGCCCTTCCTCCTGCTAGAAACTACCAAGGGATTTAAAGGGAGCATCCTTTATCTCCCTTTCCTTTTTCTTTTTCCCCTGTTGAGGAACCAGACATTCAAAACTAGGACACTTGAGAACAAGTGCACGTGAGGTGAAAACTAGAAAGTGACCATGCATGTCTAGGGAAATACTCAGAAAATAATTTGGGCAACCTGGGTGGCTCAGCGGTTTAGCGCCACCTTCAGCCCAGGATGTGATCCTGGAGACCTAGGATCAAGTCCCATGTCAGGCTCCCTGCATGGAGCCTGCTTCTCTCTCTCTCTCTCTCTCTCTCTCTTTCTCGTGAATAAATAAATAAAATATTAAAAAAAAGAAAATACCTTAATTTTATGCCTCAGGCTAACCCTCAGCACAGAGACAACCTACAGTGACAAAAAATAAACAATAAAAAACAGTAAACCCTGGGAAGGGGGAGAATCTAATTTCCAGACTTATCCCATTATTAGATTCAAATATCCAATGTTCAACAAAAAAATCATAAAGTATACAAGGAAACATAAAGTATAGCCTATTCAAACAAGAAAAAAAATCACAAGAAACAACAATGTTGGCCAGAATGTGGAGAAGAAACTTGTGCACTGTTAGTGGGAATGCAAACTGGTGCGGTCACTGTGGGAAACAGTATGGAGGCTCCTCAAAAAATTAAAAATAGAATTACTATATGATCTAGTAATTCCACTATTGGACATTTACCCAAAGAATATGAAAACACAAATCCAAAAAGATATATGCACACCTATGTTTATTGCAGTATTATTTATGATAGCTAAAATATGGAAGCAATCCAAGTATCCATCAATAGAGGAATGGATAAAGAAGATATATATCTTCTAAGCTAAAGGGCAATCCAAGTGCTTATATATAATATTCTAAGCTAAAATATGGAAGCAATCCAAGTGTCCATCAATAGAGGAATGGATAAAGAATATATATATATATATATATATATATATATATATATATATATATATGCATCTGACTCTTGATTTCAGCTCAGGTCCTGATCTTAGGGTCATGAGATTGAGCCCAATATCAGGCTTCTTGCTCAGCATGGAGTCTGCTTGGGTTTCTCTTTCTCTCTGCCCTTCCCCTGCACTCTCCAAGTCAATCAATCAATCCTTTTTTGAAAAGCAGGATACAAATTCAGCATACAAATATCAGTTGCATTTCTATATACTAACCATGAACAACATGAAAAGTAAGTTATAAATTCCATCCAAAGGAATAAAATACCTAAGAATTAACTTAACCAAGAAGATGAAAGACTTAATACAATGAAAACTACAAAATGTTGCTGAAAGAAATTAAAGATAACACAAATACATTGAAACATCCCATATTCCTGGATTGAAAAAGTTAATGTTGTTAAGATGTTAATCCTACCCAAAGTGTTTTACAGATTCAGTGCAATTCCTACCAAATCCCAGTGTTTTTTTTTTTTCAGAAATAGAAAAGGCCATTCTAAAATTCATATGGAATCCAAGAGACCCCAAATAGCCAAAATGATATTGAAAAAGAGCGAAGTTGGAGACTTCACACTTACTGTTGTCAAAACTTACTACAAAACTAGAGTAATCAAAAAAGTATAATAATGGCAGAATTAAAGACCTATATAACAATGAAATAGAATAGGGAGCCCAGAAATAACTCCTTACACATATGGTTAAATGATTTTCAATAAGGGTGCCAAGACCAGTTAATGAGAAAAAAACAATCTTTTCAACAATAGGTGCTAGGAAAATTGGATATCCGCATACAGAACAATGAAGTTGGACCATTACCTAACACCATATATAAAAACTCAGGATGGATTAAGGACTTAAATGCAATACTAGAAAAAAAAACTCTTAGAAGAATATATAGGACAAAGCTTCATGACATTAGGTTTGGCTATGATTTCTTGGATAGGATACTAAAGGCAAAGGTAACGAAAGAGAGAAATTAGGGGAATTAGGGGTGGCTGGGTAGCTCCATTGGTTGAGCAGCCGACCCTTGGTTTCGGTTTGGGTCTTGATCTGGGGGTCATGGGATGGAGCCCCATGCTGCTCTGCACTTGGTAGAGGATCTGCTTGAGATTCTTTCCAGCAATTTTACTTAAGGGAATATATCTGAAATAATTGAAACCAGGGTTTCAAAGAAATATTTGTACACTGGTGTTCAAAGCAGCATTATTCAGAAAAGGTAAAACATGGAAGTAATCTACATGTCTGTCGACAGAATGGATAAGCAAAATATGGTATATATATATATATATATACATATATATATATATATATATATATATATATATATATATCTGAATATTATTCAGCCTTAAAAAAGGTCTGACATACACTACAACAAGGATGAACTTTTTTACATTTGTTTTTATTGAAGTTCAATTTGCAACATATAACACCCAGTCCTCATCCCATCAAATGCCTTCCTCAGTTCTGTCACCCAGTTACCCCAACTCCCCACTCACCTCCCCTTCTGCAACCCTTTGCTCATTTCCCAGAGTTGAGGCTCATGGTTTGTCTCCCTCTCTAATTTTTCCCACTCAGTTCCCCTCCTTTCCCTTATAATCCCCTTCACTATTTCTTATATTTAACAAGGATGAACTTTGAGGACAAGATGCTAACTGAAATAAGCCAGTCACAAAAAGACAAATGCTGCATGAAGTATGTAATCAAATAAATAGAGACACAAAGGATCATGGTGGTTGCCAGGGGGTGGGGAGAGTAAGAATTATTGTTTAATGTATATAGAGTTTCAATTTTAGAAGATGGAAAGAGTTATGGTGATGGATGGTGGTGATGGTTGCACCAAAAATGTGAATATGTTTAATATCATTGGGTATGCTGGTAAATTTAATATGTATGTTACAATTAAAAAAAGACATTAAAAAAGTATTTTGTAATTACTTTTGAAAACAAGATCACAGAGTTTGATAACATACCACACAGGCATGTATGTTATTAAATTGTGTTGTCTTTGCCAAAAATACTGAAGATGAACCTAAGTTTACAGGAAATAAGAACTCAGAAACAAACACCATGGAGGAGAGGGAGACAAATCCAGGAAATGAGACATTCTATAAAACAACTGGCCTGATGTCTCCAACAAGTCAGTATCATAGAAAAAAAAAATGTATGTGGGTAAAAAGACTGTTCTAAATGAAAATAAATGTAAGACATATGAGAACCAGATGCAACATGTTGTCTTTGGATCCTAGTTTGAACAAATGAGCTACAAAATAAATTTTAGGACAATTGAGAAATATTGAATGTAGACTGGGCATTAGATGAATTAAGGAATTACACTTAATTTTATTATTATACACTTGCTAGATTGATAAAAATTATTGTGACTATGAAGGAAAATGCCATATTTGGAATTTATATACTTTAGCATTTAGGAGTAAAATTTCATGATGTCTGCATGTACTTGAAAGTATTTCAGCAAATAAGAATGGATAAAGCAAATATTACATGTTAGTTATTGTTAAATCCAGGTGATGGCTATATAGATATTCAGTATACCAATCTCTCTACTTTTTCTGTGTACTTCAGATTTTTCATAACACAGAGTAAGCTGCAGTGGAAAACCTGGTACATACCTTGCAAGCTCTGTAAATTACTCAAAGATCTAGTAGATCCTATGCTAGGCAAAATGGGAAGATGTAGAATAGTTTTTTTCAAACTGCAGATCGCAACTTTCTTGTCATTCATAAAATTGATGGAAGGGGATCATGATCAGTGATCTCTTATACATGAAATAGAATACAAAATACTTAAGGGTTTTCAGTTAGTAAGGTATGAATATTATATGCAGCTTTGTTTTAATCATATCCATCGGTTACTTTTATACCTATGTATGTACATGATGATGATATAAAGTCTACGTTTTACTTTAACTTGTAGGCAAAAATTCAATATGTCACTGACGTGGTTCAGTATTTCCATCAGAAGTCACTAATATTGGTGGCTTCTAGGTTTTAAATTAATATCTCTTAAATGTTTTTGACAATGCTTTGTTTGCTGCATCATGATTATCTGATGGATGACTCAGACATGTTCTCATTTTCTTTGTTTTGATTTTTCTAGTAACTATGACTGAAGTTTTACCAAAGGAAAAGAAACAGAAAGATGAGAAGACCTTAATTCTTGGTCAAGCTGTGGTGGACCTTCTTCCTTTACTGGAAGGTCAGATGTGTGATTTGGTCAAAAGCAGATATAGGAAAGCTCATGAATTTTAGCTCCAGAGAAGTGCAAAAATCAGCCTCAGTAAATTTGAGAGATTTGATAAAAAGATGAGCTGCTTATCTCTGCCTAATCCTTCTATGGCTTGATTTGCCTTCTTTTTGCAGGAGAGAGTTCATTTGAAACAATGGCCCCCTTGCACCCTGTGCCAGGCTCACCTTTAGAACCTCTTCGGTCAAGTGTTAAGGTAACCAGAATTATAAATCTCAACCTTCCATCTGCCATTCAGTCTACCAAGTTTGTTTGCTATAAAGGTTCAATTCAGTTGAATACAGTTCATCAGGAGTATTCTTTTCACAGGCACACATAGTACTAAGTTCTGGAAACAAAGGCAAATAAGTCAGAGTCCTATTTTAGAAGTCCATAATCTACACACCATGGGTTATAATTAGTCTGATTAAATGGTGGAATGGGGCATGTGGACACAGAGTAGTTATTGGTTACTTTCCAGGGGTACATGTAACCATGGAAATGCCTCTTGAGCTATGTCCTGATGGATTAAATTGAAATATACATGGATGCACCTAACACACTTCCTGGCATAGTAAGCCTGAAAAGTGGCTGTGCCACTGGTTTGTCCTCTGGGCTGTGTTTTCCATTCTTCAGTGGTCAGGGTCAGCAGTTTCTTGGGGCATTATTTTTGCCACTCTGGTGCAACTGCACTCACTTTCAACAGGTACCACAGCTGCTTTCTGTTTTGCAAAAGTAAAAGGAGAGAAGGGCCCAAATGACCCAACTATTCCAAATGCAGTTCCCTAATTAACCATTGCTGTGGGGGCCTTCCTTCTTCTTATTGATTCTGACCTTGAGTCTGCGATAATCTACTTCTGTATCTGCTGTAGTCCTCTCTCTCTCTTATTTTAGGCTGTGGTTTCTTTCTCTCTCTTTCTTTCTTTCTTTCTTTCTTTCTTTCTTTCTTTCTTTCTTTCTTTCTTCCTTCCTTCCTTCCTTCCTTCCTTCCTTTCTTCCTTCTTTCTTTCTCCTTTTCTTTCTTTCTTTTCTTTCTTTCTTTCTTTCTTGCTTTCTTGCTTTGATCTGATTTAATTTGCTTTCTGTCTTTCTGGGATTCCTAATATGTAGTCCACTGATAGCATTTCTTACTTTCCAGGGTTATTATAGCATTATTCTTTTATTGTATGTAAAGGTGTAATTTAGTATCTTTCTGTAATTCCATGTGATTTGTGTTGGAATGACATATATATTTGAGCTCAGTTGGCCTCCACTGATCCAGTCTCCTCACTTATGTACCGTTGATTTTCCGTACATATCCTTTTTTTTTTTTTCCAGTGAGTTGGTGCCTTTATTGGCCAGCCGGCTACTTGAGGGGGAGATGAAGTGGGAGGAGTGCGTGGCCCCGATGCCGGGCCTGCCGTGCTTCATTCCTTACATATCCTTACAAGAAAAATTAGTCAAAGGGATTATTAGTACTTAGGATGTTTGCTCATTAGTATTCCTGTGTTTAGTTGTTTTACTCATTCAATGAAAAAAAGCATGATACTTAATTTTCATTTGCTTGTGAATTCCACTAATATTATATGTAAGCATCTACCCTGGTTATTCTCAAAACTCAAAGAGTAAAATGATATAAACCTGTCCTTAGAAAAGTTTCCAATAAAGTATTCCCTGTCTGGATTGAGTGATACAAATTAGAAATCTTGAGGATATTTTACTTATCCTTCTAGAGACATATTGATCAGAGATGTCACATTCTTCAGTGCCTCTCTTAAAATATTCTTCCCTTTGGTATTCTCATTTCCCACTCACTGACTGTACCTTCTTAGGTTCTTGCACCATACCTCATTCTTCTGCCTGTGTCTCGTGCGAATGTTCTGTCCTTGGCCACCTTTTCTTCTTAGTCTGTGTTCATATTCCTGGTTTGCAGGGGGAGGTTATTCATGATTTAACAGTCACCAGTATGAGCGCTCCCTTGGACCCCAAATATAGCCAATCCCCAAATGTGCCTTTCAGCAAATCCAGACTATTTTATCTCCTAAATGCCTCTGGACTCTCTCTTCTTAGCTTTATTCCTATTATTATTGACTTATAACCTTTCAACATTACAGGTAGCCTCCCTCCAGTTCTGGCTTCTCACTGCTTGCTGAATTACTTACAAGTAAATATGATGACTTCTCATCCCCTGTTCAGTACTGTTTAATTCATAGATTCTCCCAGCGCTTACATGTTAAGGTCTAGAATCCTTAGCAGGCACGTAACAGCTTCTGTAATAGGAGCCTGCCACTTGTTAAATGTCATCTCTCAGACTCCCCTTCTTATTCTTTATATTCTAAACCCCTGAACTACTTAGACCTGAACAAAATACACCATGCTATTTCTTTTTTTTAAAAGAGTTTATTTATTCATGAGAGATACAGAGAGGCGGAGACATAGGCACGGGGAGCCTGATATGGGACTCCATCCCAGGACCCTGGAATCATGCACTGAGCTGAAGGCAGATACTCAACCACTGAGCCACCCAGACATCCCACACCATGATATTTCAATTGTCCTTTACATAAACTCTTCTGTTGGTCATTTGTATGTCTCCCTTGGAGAAATGTCTGTTCATGTCTTCTGCCCATTTCTTGAGTGGATTATTTGTTCTTTGGGTGTTGAATTTGATAAGTTCTTTACAGATTTTGGATACTAGCCCTTTATCTGATATGTCATTTGCAAATGTTTTCTTCCATTCTGTAGGTTGTCTTTTAGATTAAAAAAATTTTTTTATTTAAATTCAATTTGCCAACATATAGTATAACACCCAGTGCTCATCCCATCAAGTGCCCTCTTTAGTGCCCACCTCCCATCTCCCTACCCTCCTCCCCTTCCGCAACCCTTTGTTTGTTTCCCAGAGTAAGGAGTCTCTCTCATGGTTTGTCTCACTCCTTAATTTTTCCCCACTCAGTTTCCCTCCTTTCCCTTATAGTCCCTTTCACTATTTCTTATACTCCACATATGAGTGAAACCATATGATAATTGTCCTTTTCCAACTGACTTATTTCACTCACTACAATACCCTCCACATAGAAGCAAACGGTAGGTGTTTGTCCTTTCTGATGGCTGAGTAATATTCCATGGTATATATACCACATCTTCTTTATTCATTCATCTGTTGAAGGACATTATGGTTTCTTCCACAGTTTGGCTATTGTGCACTTTGCTGCTATAAACACTGGGGTGCAGATATCCCAACGTTTCACTACATCAGTATCTTTGGGGAAAAACCCAGTAGTGCCATTGCTAGGTCATAGGGTAGCTCTAGTTTTAACTTCTTGAGGAACCTCCACACTGTTTTCCAGAGTGGCTGTACCAGCTTGCATCCACCAAATAGTGCAAGAGGGTTCCCCTTTCTGCACATCCCCTCCAACATTTGTTGTTTCCTGTCTTTTTAATTTTTGCCATTCTTACTGGTGTGAGGTAGTATCTCATTGTGGGTTTGATTTGTATTTCCCTGATGGCGAGTGGTGTGGAGCATTTTTTCAAGTGCTTGTTGGCCATGTATAGGTCTTCTTTGGAGAAATGTATGTTCATATCTTTTGCCCATTTCATGACTGGACTGCTTCTTGGATGATTTTGATAAGTTCTTCATAGATCTTGAGTACTAGCCCTTTATATGATATGTCATTTGCAAATATCATCTCCCATTCTGTAGGTTGTGTTTTAGTTTTGTTGATTGTTTCCTTCACTGTGCAGAAGCTTTTTATTTTGATGAAGTCCAGTAGTTTATTCTTGCTTTTGTTTCCTTTGCCTTCATAGATGTGTCTTGCAAGAAGTTGCTGCGGCCAAGTTCAAAAAGGGTGTTGCCTGTGTTCTCCTGTAGTATTTTGATGGATTTTTGTCTCACATTTAGATCTTCAACCATTTTGAGTTTATATTTGTGTATGGTATAAGAGATTGGTCCAGTTTCATTCTTCTGCATGTGGCTGTCCAAGTTTTCAACACCATTTATTGAAGAGACTGTCCTTTTTCCAGTGGATATTCTTTCCTGCTTTGTCGAAGATGAGTTGACCATAGAGTTGAGGGTCCACTTCTGGGTTCTCTATTCTGTTCCATTGATCTATGTGTCTGTTTTTGTGCCAGTACCATACTGTCTTGATAATCACAAGTTTGTAATATAGCTTGAAGTCAGGCATTGTGATGCCCCCAGCTTTGATTTTCTTTTTCAATATCCCTCTGGCTATTTGGAAACTTTTGGGTTCCATACAAATCTTAAGATTATGTGTTCCAACTCTGTGAAGAAAGTCCATGGTATTTTAATAAGGATTGCACTGAATGTGTAAATTGCTCTGGGTAACATAGACATTTTCACAATATTTATTATTCCAATCCATGAGCATAGAATGTTTTTTTTAATTTGACTTGAGTTTATTATTTTTTTGTAAATTTATTTTTTATTGGTGTTCAATTTGCCAACGTATAGAATAACACCCAGTGCTCATCCCATCAAGTGCCCCCTCAGTGCCCATCACCCAGTTTCCCCCACCCCTCGTTCGTTTCCTGGAGTTAGGATTCTCTCATGTTCTGTCTCCCTTTCTGAGATTTCCCATTCATTTTTTTCTCCTTTCCCCTTTATTCCCTGTCATTATTTTTTATATTCCCCAAATGAATGAGACCATATTATGTTTGTCCTCTGACTGACTTATTTCACTCAGCATAATACCCTCCAGTTCCATCCATGTCGAAGTGAATGGTGGGTATTTGTCATTTCTAATGGCTGAGTAATATTCCATTGTATACATAAACCACATCTTTATCCATTCATCTTTCGATGGACACCGAGGCTCCTTCCACAGTTTAGCTATTGTGGACATTGCTGCTATAAACATCGGGATGCAGGTGTCCCAGCGTTTCATTGCATCTGTATCTTTGGGGTAAATCCCCAGCAGTGCAATTACTGGGTCGTAGGGCAGATCTATTGTTAACTCTTTGAGGAACACAGTTTTCCAGAGTGGCTGGACCAGTTCACATTCTCACCAACAGTGCAGGAGGGCATAGAATGTTTTTCCATCTCTTTGTGTCTTCCTTAATTTCTTTCAGAAGCGTTCTGTAGTTTTTAGGGTATAGATCCTTACCTCTTTGGTTAGGTTTATTCCTAGGTATCTTATGCTTTTGGGTGCAATTGTAAATGGGATTGATTCCTTAATTTTTTATTCAGTTTCATTGTTAGTGTATAGAAATGCCACTGATTTCTGGGTATTGATTTTGTATCCTACCACACTGCCAAATTGCTGTATGAGTTCTAGCAATCTTGGGGTGGAGTCTTTTGGGTTTTCTACATACAGTATCATGTCATTTGTAAAGAGGGAGAGTTTGACTTCTTTGTCAATTCGAATGCCTTTTATTTCTCTTTGTTGTCTGATTACTGAGGCTAGGACTTCCAGCACTATGTTGAATAGCAGTGGTGAGAATGGACATCCCTGTCATGTTCCTGATCTTAGGGGAAAGGCTCCCGGTGTTTCCCCATTGAGAATGATATTTACTGTGGGCTTTTCATAGATGGCTTTTAAGATGCTGGGGAATGTTCCCTGTAACCCTACACTCTGAAGAGTTTTGATCAGGAATGGATGCTGTATTTTGTCAAATGCTTTCTCTGCATCTATTGAGAGGATCATATGGTTCTTGTTTTTTCTCTTGTTAATATGATCTATCACGTTGATTGCTTTACGAGTGTTGAACCAGCCTTGCATTCTGGGGATAAATCCCACTTGGTCATGGTGAATGATCTTAATGTACTGTTGGATCCTATTGGCTAGTATCTTGTTGAGAACTTTTGCATCTGTGTTCATCAGGGATCTCGGGTCTATAATTCTCCTTTTTGGTGGGGTCTTTGTCTGGTTTTGGAATTAAGGTGATGCTGGCCTCATAAAACAAGTTTGGAAGTGTTCTGTCCCTTTCTATCTTTCAGAACACCTTTAGTAGAATAGGTATTGTTTCTTCTTTAAATGTTTGATAGAATTCCCCTGGGAAGCCTTCTGGCCCTGGACTTTTGTGTCTTGGGAGGTTTTTGATGACTGCTTCAATTTCCTCCCTGGTTATCGGTGTGTTCAGGCTTTCTATTTCTTCCTGTTCCGGTTTTGATAGTTTGTGGTTTTCCAGAAATGTGTCCATTTCTTTTAGATTGCCTAATTTATTGGTGTATAGCTGCTCATAATGTTTTTAAAATCATTTGTATTTCCTTGGTATTGGTTGTGATCTCTCCTTTTTCATTCATGATTTTATTAATTTGAGTCTTATCTCTTTTGTTTTTGATAAGACTGGCTAATGGTTTATCTATCTTATTAATTCTTTCAAAGAACCAACTCCTGGTTTTGTTGACTTGTTCTACAGTTCTTCTGGTCTCGATTTCATTGAGTTCTGCATGAATCTTTATTAACTCTCTTCTTCGGCTTGGTGTAGGTTTTACTTGCTGTTCTTTCTCCAGTTCCTTTAGGTGCAAGATTAGCTTGTGTATTTGAGGTTTTTCCAATTTTTTGAGGGATGCTTGTATTGTGATGTATTTCCCTCTTAGGACTGCTTTTGCTGTATCCCAAAGATTTTGAACACTTGTATCTTCATTTTCATTAGTTTCCATGAATCTTTTTAATTCTTCTTTAATTTCCTGGTTGACCCTTTCATCTTTTAGCAGGATGCTCTTTAACCACCACGTGTTTGAGTTTCTTCCAAATTTCTTCTTGTGATTGAGTTCAAGTTTCAAAGCATTATAGTCTGAAAATATGCAGGGGACAAACCCAGTCTTTTGGTATTGGTTGAGACCTGATTTGTGACCCAGTATGTGGTCTATTCTGGAGAAAGTTCCATGTGCACTTGAGAAGAATGTGTATTCAGTTGTGTTCGGATGTAAAGTTCTGTAAATATCTGTGAAAACATCTGGTCCTGTGTATCATTTAAAGCTCTTGTTTCTTTGGAGATGTTGTGCTTAGAAGATGTGTCATTTGCAGAAAGTGCCCTGTTGAAGTCTCCCAGTATTAGTGTATTATTATCTAAGTATGTCTTTACTTTGGTTATTGATTGATTGATATACTTGGCAGCTCCCACATTAGGGGCATAAATGTTCATGATTGTTAGGTCCTCTTGTTGGATAGATTCTTTAAGTATGATATAGTGTCCCTCTTCATCTCTTACTACAGTGTTTGGGATAAACTTTAATTTATCTGATATGAGGATTGCTACTCCAGCTTTCAAGGACCATTTGAATGGTAAATGGTTCTCCAACCTTTCATTTTCAGGCTGTAGGTGTTCTTAGGTCTAAAATGAGTCTCTTGTAGACAGCAAATAGATGGGTCTTTCTTTTTTATCCAGTCTGAAACCCTGCATCATTGGTGGGATCATTTAGCCCATTCATGTTCAGAGTTACTATTGAAAGATACGAATTTAGTGTCATTATGATACCTATTCAGTCCCTGTTTTTGTGGATTATTTCTTCAGGCTTCCTCTTTCTTTTAGAGTCTCCCTTAATATTTCTTGCAGAGCTGGTTTGGTGTCACATATTCTTTCAGTTTCTGCCTATCTTGGAAGCTTTTTATCTCTCCTTCTATTCTGAATGAGAGCCTTGCTGGATAGAGTATTCTTGGCTGCATGTTTTTCTCATTTAGTACCCTGAATATATCCTGCCAGCCCTTTCTGCCTTGCCAGGTCTCTGTGGAGAGGTCTGCTGTTAATCTAATATTTCTTCTCATATAAGTTAGGGAATCTCTTGTCCTTTGCTGCTTTAAGGATTTTCTCTTTATCTTTGGAATTTGCAAGTTTCACTATTAAATGTCAAGGTGTTGAACAGTTTTTATTGATTTTAGGCGGGGATCTCTGTATCTCCTGGATCTGAATGCCTGTTTCCCTCCCCAAGTTAGGGAAATGCTCAGCTATGATTTGTTCAAATATGCCTTCTGGTCTTCTGTCCCTTTTGGCATGCTCTAGAACCCCAATTACATAGATTTTTCCTTCTGAAGCTGTCATTTATTTTCCATAACCTTTCCTCATGGTCTTTTGTTTTTCTCTTTTTTTCCTCAGCTTCCTTCCTTGCCATCAACTTGTCTCCTATGTCACTCACTCTTTCTTCTACCTCATTAACCCTCGTCGTTAGGACCTCCAGTTTGGATTGCATCTCATTTAACTGATTTTTTTTAAAAAGGAAGATATATTTTTTTAAAGATTTATTTATTTATGATAGGCATAGAGAGAGGCAGAGACACAGGCAGAGGGAGAAGCAGACTCCATGCTGGGAGCCCGACGTGGGACTTGATCCCAGGACTCCAGGATCACACCCTGGGCCAAAGGCAGGCGCGAAACTGCTGAGCCACCCAGGGATCCCCTCATTTAATTGATTTTTAATTTTGGCCTGATTAGATCTAAATTCTGCCATCATGAAGTCTCTTGATTCCTTTATGTTTTTTTCCAGAGCCACCAGTAGCTTTATAATTGTGCTTCTGAATTGGCTTTCTGACATCGAATTCTGTAAAATTCTATAACTCTGTGGCAGAGAGTACTGTCTCTGATTCTTCTTTTGTGGTGCGTTCTTTCTAGTCATTTTGCTCAGTGCAGAGTGGCTGTATGAGCGGGCTGAGTCAAGAATATCAATCATGACCTAAGTAAATTTCACCCTAGATGATTCTGCCAAGGTCAGAGACCAGAAATTGAAAACAAAGATCAGAATGAAATAAAACAAGAGGACCACTAAAGTGAAAAACATATTTTAAAACAAAGTAGTAAAAAATAAAAGGCCAGAAATCCTAAAGAAGAGACAAAAAAAAAAAAAAAGAAAAGAAAAAGAAAAAGAAAAAAAAGGAGAAGAAAAAAGGGGGGGACTGGGAGATGGTGGTGGTGACAATGTTGTAGTGGAGGGAGAATGTAGTTTCCCTGAGGGGTTCTAGAGGGTGATCCTCTTGTTTCTGAGTATATTAAGTTCTGTATGTTAGAGGATGCTCAGTCCCAAATTTATATAAACCAGAAATACTTATAGAGGGCCCCAACACTGACCACCAAAACATAAGTGAGATAAAAGAGGGGGGACAAAATGGGAATGAGGAATCTCACAGAATGAACCAGCACAGTATACCGCTTGGTTCTGGGTGCATGATGGTAATGTTTTAGAAGGTACTAACTTCTGCCATTGTAGAACAAAATGAGTCAGATAAAACAAAAAACACAAAACAAAACAAAACATATCTTGTATATCTCCCAAAATTAAGTTGAGTATGTTGAAGAGAATCTAGAAGTGGAAAATATATCTAGGACCTGTAATTGTAGGAATATGAAAGTCAAAAAGGAAGAATCTTAAAAATGAAGAGGTGGTAAAATATTTAGGTAAGGTGGGAAAAGAGAAAAAAATATTGGAAATTTACAGTCTTTTTTTTTTGGTATTTTTTTTTATTGGAGTTTGATTTGCCAACATGTAGCATAACACCCAATGCTCATCCCGTCAAGTGCCCCCCCTCAGTGCATGTCACCCAGTCACCCCAGGAAATTTACAGTCTGATATAAAAACGAGTTGTACTGGAAAAAGAAGGGAAAAAAAAAAAGGAGTGGTACCCTCTGGTTCTATATACTGTAAATCCCTCAACTTCCCCTGGAGCTTTCCAGCGCTGCTAGGTCAAGAACTTGCTCACCCCCTGTCCTTCCAGTTGGTCTCTGGGGGAGGGGCTGCTGTGCTCTCAGGTGTGTGCAGCTGGGGGAGCTGCCCTGCCCCCCGCCGGGTGCAGGCTCAGGGGGAGCTGTTGACCCCCTGAGGCCTCTGTTCCCTGGCGGCTCTACCCCTCCCAGGCACAGGGTGACACCAGGAGGAACAACACCACTGACGGCGGCCAGGTCTCCAGCTCTGGAGTCAGCTCCCACAGTAAATACCGCAGCTCCCAGTCCGCACGGGGCTAGGTATTCCCGGGGTGGTGGGGGTGCTGACCTGCACAGCTTGGGGGCGCCTGGTGGCAGGAGAGTCCTCACTGTCCTGTGCCCTCCCCGTCTCCGCCTGTCCTGGGGGCACCACAGGATCCTGGTCTGTGTCCCCCGGCGCCCTGGAATCCGGGGCCTGCGCTGCTGGAATTGCGCTCCCAGGCCGCAGATCCCCAAGGCAGCAGGGTGCAGCCCCCTCCATCAGCCGCCGCCTGAGCTTCTCCTGAGGCCCCACCCGGCGCGGCCTCCAGCCCTTTACGGAGCTCAGCCCCGCGGTCTGTGCCACGCTCTCCCTTGGGGTGCACTTCCTCTGTCAGTGACTCCGGGAGACTGGAGGCTCCACAGCCCTTTCTGTGGTTCTGCTCAATTTCCCTCCTAAGCGCCTTTTCCTCCAGGAAGAATCCAGCGTGGATTTTTTTAAAAGTTCCTGCTTCTCCAGGGCTGGGCTTTCCGGTCCCGAGGCTCTTGCTGCCCGGCCTTAGCCCGGCTCCTCGTGGGGCCCCACCCCCACTTGATTCTTTTTTATTTTTTTCCACCTTCCTACCTTGTTAGAAGCAAAAAACCCTTCTTTCTGTAGCGTTCCAGCTGTTCTCTCTTTAAATCTCAGGTCGAATTCATAGGTTTTCATCATGATTTGCAAGTAATCTAGGTAAGTTGGTGGGGCCGGGTGAGGTGAGGCAACTACTCCTCTGCCATCTTGCCCTCCCCCCTAGAACTTTATCTTTGAAATTTGCAAGCTTCACTATCACATGTCAGGATGTTGATTGGGTTTTGTTGGGTTTTTTGGGGGGGTCCTCTCTGTCTCTTGGATATGAATGCCTGTGTCCTTCTCCAAATTAGGGAAGTTCTCAACTATGATTTGTTCAAATATACTTTGTGGTCCCCTCTCCCTCTCTATCTCTTCTGGAATCCCAATAAGATGCATATTATTCCTTCTCATGCTATCATTTATTTCCCAAAGGCTTTCCTCATCAGTTCTTAATTGTTTTTCTCTTTTTATTTCAGCTTCCTTCCTTTCCGTCAACTTTTTTATGTCACTCACTCTCTCTTCCATATCATTAACCCTAGTAGTTAGAGCATCCAGTTTAGACTGCATCTCAGTTAAAGTATTTTTAATTTCAGCCTGATTAGATCTCAATTCTGCAGTAAGAGAATCTGGAGTCTTTTATGCTTTTTTCTAGAGCCACCAGTAATTTTATTATTGTCCTTCTGAATTGTATCTGACATGGTACTTAAATCCATATCTAGCAGATCTGTGGCAGAGAGTATTACTTCTGATTCTTTCTTTTGTGGTGAATTCTTCCTTCTAGTCATTTTGTTCAATGCAGAATGGCCATCCCCAGTCCAAGTGCAGCTGCCTTGCTCCTTGGGCGCTGCTGGTCCCCTCCCTCAGGCCCTGGGATCTGGTCTTGACAATGGTGCATCCCCTTTAAGGAATAATCTGATCAGAACTGATGTGTGGTTAAACCTCCAACTCTAATTTTAACTGGATTTCTCTTTCTCCCCACTGAGTCTGATGGATGCCCGCCAGTGCTCCTGCCTTTCGTTTTGCTGATTGTTTCCTTTGCTGTGCAGAAGCCTTTTATCTTGATGAAGTTCTAATAGTTCATTTTTGCTTTTGCTTCCCTTGGTTTTGGAGACATATCTACTAAGAAGTTGCTGTGGCCAAGGTCAAAGATGTTGCCGCCTATGTTCTACTCTAGGATTTTGATGGATTCTTGTCTCATATTTAGATCTTTCATCCATTTTGAACTTACTTTTGTGTATGGTATAGGAAAGTGGTTCAGTTTCATACTTATACATGTGGCTGTCCAATATTCCCAACTTCATTTGTTGAAAAGTCTTTTTTCCATTGTATATTCTTTCCTGCTTTGTTGAAGATGATTTGACCATATAGCTGAGGGTCCATTTCTGGGTTCTCTATTCTGTTCCATTGATATATGTGTCTATTTTTGTGCCAGTACCATACTGTTTTGATGATTACAGTACTCTAATACAGCTTGAAGTTCAGAATTGTGAGGCATCCAACTTTTGTTTTCTTTTTTCAACATTACCTTGGCTATTTGGAGTCCTTTCTGGTTCCATGCAAATCTTAGAATTATTTTTTCCAGCTCTGTGAAAAATGTTGGTGTTATTTTGGTGGGGATTGCATTGAATGTGTCATTTGGGTTGTATAGACATTTTAACAGTATTTGTTCTTCTAATCCATGAGCATGGAATGTTTTTCCATTTTCTGTGTCTTCCTCAATTTCTTTCATAAGTGTTCTATACTTTTCAGAGTACAGATCTTTTACCTCTTTGATTAGGTTTATTTCTAGGTATCTTATAGTTTTTAGTGCAATTGCAAATGGGATTGATTTCTTGATTTCTCTTTCTTCTGCTTCATTATTGGTGCATATAAATGCAGCAGACTTCTGTGCATTGATTTTATATTCTGTGAGTTTGCTGAATTCCTGTATCACCTCTAACAGTTTTTGTTGGAGTCTTCTGGGTTTTCTACATAGAGTATACTCTATGTGAAAAAAAACATAAAATTAAAAAAAAACTACTACACTTAAGTTATAAAAGTAGTCACAGGGATCCGTGGGTGGCACAGCGGTTTGGTGCCTGCCTTTGGCCCGGGGCGCGATCCTGGAGACCGGGGATCGAGTCCCACGTCGGGCTCCCTGCATGGAGCCTGCTTCTCCCTCTGCCTGTGTCTGCCTCTCTGTCTCTCTCTGTGTGACTATCATGAAAAATAAATAAAATCTTTTTAAAAAAATAAAATAAAAGTAGTCACAGAATATAAACTAGCAAATAAAGCAACCCAATGTCACTCTTGTGAAACTATTATTAACATTTCAGGATAGAACCTTCCAATTCCTCTCATATATGTATTTGTATACATATATGAGAGGAATATATATCAGTATATTCCTGATATATACTGACATCAGCATGGTAGAGGGGAAAGGCCTCTAATTTAGGAATAAGATTCTCATTTCGGCTATAGTTCTGATTTATGGGACCTAGAGAAAGTTTTTTTTTAAGATTTTATTTATTTACTCATGAGAAACACAGAAAGAGAGGTAGACACAGATAGAGGGAGAAGCAGGCTCCACGCAGGGAGCCCGACGTGGGACTCGATCCGGTACTCCGGGATCATGCCCTGGGCTGAAGGCAGGCACTAAACTGCTGAGCCACCCGGCTGCCCAGGACCTAGAGAAAGTTATTTGAAACCTCTATATGGAAATAATTAAACTTGACCTTCTTACCTCGAACAGTGATATGAGATTCAAATAAGATAAAGAATGGAATGGGTTGGGAAAGCCTCTGGCATTTTCAAAATGCTGCATAATTTTATTCTTTTCCAGCAGTGCAGTCTTGAAGTTAAAGTATTTGTGGCAGAACCATTATTGACCACAGCACAGATTTTAGGAGGCAATCTACTGAAAGTTACATTGGAGGCTGCCTACTCTGTGCCTGAGTCTTTCATTCCAGTAGGGCCTCTGCAGAACTACATGATTGGTCTACAAGTTCCGTCAGTTGGAGAGGTAAAGCCCTACAGCCAAATATTTATATAGATTTAAACACTTATATGGTCATCTCTTCCTCACCTGCATTCAAAGCAAGCTCTATTAATGGTTGAGACTTTTTTTTTTAGGCTTAAAAAAATAAAGTTTACTTCTGTTTTATATGTAGATATGTATAATTTACATGTATATAATAGTATGCAATACATATAATTTATGTCAATAAATACATATTTATGATGGAAAATAAGTAAAACATTTTTAAATTGATCATTTTAATGTATTTAAATACATTGTATTTATGCATATATTTTGTAAGTTTTGTACAATGTGCTTATTTATATAAAACTTTATTAATTTTGGGTTATTTTCTTAGTCCAAATTTCTTTTTTAAAAAAGATTTGTTTATTTTGGAGAGAGAGAAAGGTAGAGAGAGCACAGGTGTGCAGCAGGGAAGGGAAGAGGGAGATGGAGAAGGAATTTCAAGCAGACTCCCTGCTGATTGCAAAGCCAGACATGCAATCAGGATCCCATGACCCTGAGATCATGACCTGTGCAGAAATCAAGAGTCAGACACTCAACCAACTAAGCCACCCAAGCACCCCCTTAGTCAAAATTTCTATGGAATGATTATGTCTGGATTTTTTGAGGCTCTTGATAGAGATTTCCAAATTGCTTGCTAAAAGGGTATAATAAGCTAATACTGTCATCTGTTTTATTGCCATCTACATTTCAGTATGGAACCTTCCAATTCCTCTTCACCATTTACATTCCCACTAGCAGTATAAAGGGTTCCAATTTCTCCATATCCTCATCCACATATATTATTTCCTGTTTTTTATTTTGTGATAATACCCATTCTAGTAGGTGTGAAGTGGCATCTCCTTGTGTTTTAGATTCGCATTTCACTAATAACTAATAATGTTGAGCATCCTTTCTCATCTTTATATTGCCATGTGTATATTTTCTTTGGGGAAATGTTTATTCAAATTCTTTGCCCATTTTTGAGTCAGGTTGTTTTTTTGTTGTTGAGTTTTAAGAGTACTTTATATATTCTAGCTATGGTTCCCTTATCAGATATGTAATTTACAAATATTTTCTCCCATTTTTAACTTTGTTGTTTGTATGTTTTGCTGCACAAAATTTTTAAATTTTAATGAAGCCCTAGGACACCGAGTGGCTCAGCGGTTGAGCACCTGCCCCTGGCTCAGGGCATGATCCTGCAGTCCCAGGATCAAGTCCTGCATCAGGCTCCCTGCATGGAGCCTGCTTCTCCCTCTGCCTGTGTCTTTGCCTCTCTCTCTCTCGGTCTTTCATGAATAAATAAATAAAATCTTAAAATGAAGTCCAATTTATCTATTTTTTTTCTTTTTTGTGTGTGTGTTTGTTATTTCTTTTTTTTTATTGGAGTTCAATTTGCCAACATATATCATAACACCCAGTGCTCATCCCATCAAGTGCCCCCCTCAGTGCCCATCACACAGTCACCCCCACCCCCGCCCACCTCCCCTTCCACCATCCCTAGTTCGTTTCCCAGAGTTAGGAGTCTCTCATGTTCTGTCTCCCTTTCTGATATTTCCCACTCATTTTTTCTCCTTTCCCCTTTATTCCCTTTCACTATTTTTTATATTCCCCAAATGAATGCATTTATTTTTTCTTTTATTGTCTGTGTCTTTAGTGACATAACCAAGAAATCATTGTTTAATTTGATGTCATGAGGATTTCCCCCTGAATTTTCTTCTAATAGTTTTACAGTTTTAGCTCTTACATTTAGGCCTTTGGTTCATTTTGAGTTAATTTTTGTATGTGGTTTAAGGTAAGGGTACAACTTGATTTTTTTTCCATGTGGATAATTGGTTTTCTGCACTGTTTATCGAAAAGACTGTCCTTACTACGGAATGGTCTCGATATGCCTAATTTTGATAATTTTTGCCAGCATTCTAGTTTTTATGAAAGAACAGATTTTCAGAGGTCTTTTCTCTGTCATTCCAGAAATGCCTCTCCTCACAAAAGTTTTTTTTTTTTTAATTTATTTATTTTTATGATAGTCACAGAGAGAGAGAGAGAGGCAGAGACACAGGCAGAGGGAGAAGCAGGCTCCATGCACTGGGAGCCCGATATGGGATTTGATCCCGGGTCTCTAGGATCGCGTCCTAGGCCAAAGGCAGGCACCAAACCACTGCGCCACTCAGGGATCCCCTCACAAAAGTTTTTTAAGCTTAATCAACAGAACTAGAATTGTTGAGTTATAGGGTATGACAATTTTAAATTTACTGGTGACTGCAAAATTGCTTTCCATAGTATGCCAATTTACACTTCAATCAACTATGTATAGGAATACCATTCCCTTCACAATATTCCCAATGCTTGATATTTTCAGACTGAATTTGCCAATCAGTGGTTTAAAATGGTATCTCATTGTTTTTATGTTCATTTTAATTGTTCTTAAGGAAGTATATCATGTTTTAATTTAAATGTTAGATTATCTTTTCCCTTTCTATAATTTGCATATTCATATCTTTATCAATTTTCTATTGCAAATATGTTTTAAATAAGTTATAAGTAAGAAAGTGCCTATGTTGTTAACCCTTTGTCAGATTTGTTTTTAAAAAGGTTTTAAAACCTTTTTATACCTTAAAACCTGTTTTTAAATATATATATATATATATATATATATATATATATATGTATATATATTAGTGAATACCTATATATATATATATATGTATTTTGGAGTTCGATTTGCCAACATACAGTGTAACATCCAGTTCTAATCCCATCAAGTCCCCCCTCAGTGCCCGTCACCCAGGTACCCCATCCCCCACCCACCTCCCATTCCACTACCCCTTGTTCATTTCCCAGAGTTAGGAGTCTCTCATGTTTTGTCACCCTCTCTAATTTTTCCCAAAACCAAAAAGGGTTCAAAGGAGAATCTGAAGAAATAACCCATATATAAGCAATCAGGAATGTTGAAATGAATTTGCTAATAATTTTATTTTATTTTTTTAATTTTTATTTATTTATGATAGTCACACACACACACACACACACACACAGAGAGAGAGAGAGAGAGAGAGACAGAGAGAGAGAGAGAGAGGCAGAGGGAGAAGCAGGCTCCATGCACCGGGAGCCCGACGTGGGATTCGATCCCGGGTCTCCAGGATCGCGCCCTGGGCCAAAGGCAGGCACTAAACCGCTGCGCCACCAGGGATCCCAATTTGCTAATAATTTTAAACTCATCATCAGCCACAGGGCAATAATCAATTACATTTTCACCAGACAAAATATTTTTGCATATCTACGGATAAGAATACTTTTCATTATTATCTATTTTTATCAATTAAATAATTTTAAAATAACACAAAGACAATGAAGAGCATAGGCTCCCCTGTAGAGTCAGATAATCACAGATGGAAGTGTCTGTTAGACAACACCCAACATTACACTGAAAAGATACTTCAGTAATCTTTTTGTTCATTTGAAAGTCATAAAAAATTTCCTGATGTATGATAATTTATTCTGTAGAAAGATTATTCTATTTTGTTCAAGAATGGAACTCTGAAGCTTGGAGGAGAAAGAGAACCGGTTCCCAGGCCCAAAAAATGGCCAATTGCCAACATTCTGGCTCCAGGAGCTAATAACATTCCTGATGCTTTTATCATTGGTGGGCCCTATGAGGAAGAAGACGGAGAACTCAGCCGTCCTGAGGTGAGAGAATGGTGCAGTTTTTTTGTGATAAACTAAGTACACAGACAGATACTCAAACATTTTTTGAATCCTCAAATTTATATATATATTTGTTACTTGTTAAAACAATTATCTGATTCTGATGAAAATATCTCCTGCCTTCTTAAGCTCAACAAACAAAATAATTTATTAAATTCAAATGTGCTCTTTATTTTATTTTAAATTTATTCATTTTTAAAATTTTTTCTAAGATTATATTTATTTGAGGGAGAGGAGCATGAGTGGTGGAAGGGGGGAGTTACAGAGGGAGAGGGACAAGCAGACTCCCCCCTGAGCAGGGAGTGCTACTTGAAGCTGAATCCCAGGACTCTGGGGTCATAATCTGAGCTGAAGGCAGATGCTTAACCAACTGAGCCACAAAGGCACCCCAGTTTTATTTATTTATTTATTTTTTTTAATAGTTTTTTTTTTTTTTTTTTTTATTTACTTATGATAGTCACAGAGAGAGAGATAGAGGCAGAGACACAGGCAGAGGGAGAAGCAGGCTCCATGCACTGGGAGCCCGACGTGGGATTCGATCCCGGGTCTCCAGGATCGTGCCCTAGGCCAAAGGCAGGCGCCAAACCGCTGCGCCACCCAGGGATCCCAGTTTTATTTATTTTTGAGTAGGTAGTTATATGGTCATAGGTCATGTACATAAAAGCAAATATATATACTCAAAAGAAAAAAGGAAGACTCACAAGCAAAAACATTTGCAAGAGTGAAGTTTCCTTGTAAAGAGTGCAACAGAGTAACATTTCAGAAAGACTGACTCACATAAGTCAACATAGTAAAAGACAAGAATAAAATTGTTTTTCTTTAGGAAATCTAGATTCATAGAAAGTATTCAAAATCTTGTTATTTTTCAGAACTGGAACCTGTCAGGAAGACAGGTTTTTGTTTTATCTCAGGATATAAAGTGTTTATTTGTTTATTTTTATTTTATTTTTTAAGTTTGTTTTTTAGCGGAGTATATAAAGTGCTTCATGATATTGAAAGCAGGGGAAAATGTTAGTTTTCCTTTATATACACACATATGTACATACATGTATTCCTTTCCTATTGGTTGTTTTTGTTTTTGTTTTTGTTCTTACTGAAATGGTGGCATACTCACTGTTTTTGCAACTTGCTTTTTAGTGTCTTGGTGATTTTTCCACGCTGCTGCCTAAAGAACATTCTTATTTTTATTTCTTTCTTTACACTTCCTGTGGACACACTTAAATTCACTTGACAAGTCTCCTTTTGGTGGATGTTTAGGTTGTTGAAAGTATTCTTTTCTTTTTTATTCCTTTCTCTCTCTTGCCTTCTCTTTCCTACTTCCTTTTTCCTTCCCTCATTCTTTCTTAATTCTTTCTTTGTTTGTATATTCTAAACTTGTTAAAAGCAGAGAAAATACTGCAAAGATACATGCAAATGTTACTTGAACGAGTTAATAATCATTAATGGAAACATTCAATAAAATAATTTGTAAAGTGAGGATGGTTGAATTATTTTAAGTATCTAATTATTTTAAATAGTTGAAATAAGTCTGGCAATATTTGAAAAACATTGTATAGTATCTTCTCATCATTGTGATTAGTGAAAATTCATACTGCTCTTTGATTTATATTTTTATTTAGATCAGATATTTTATTTTACATATTGAGATTTTATGTTACAATTTGCTTTATTTCTTTTTTTTTCCATTTCAAGTTTTTATTTAAATTCTAGTTAGTTAACATACAGTGTGATATTGTTTCAGGAGTAGAATTTAGCATTTCATCACTCACATAAAATATTCAGTGCTCATCACAAGAGCCCTCCTTTATACCCATCACCCATCTAGCCCATTCTCTGCCTACCTCCTTTTCAGCAACCTTTAGTTTGTTCTCTATAGTTAAGAGTCCCTTATGGTTTGCTCTGTCTCCTTTTTTCTTTTCCCCTATATTCATTTGTTTTGCTTCTTAAATTCCGCATATGAGTGAAATCATATGGTATTTGCTTTCTTTGACTGACTTATTTCACTTAGCATAATACTCTCTAGCTCTGTCCATATCATTGCTGGCAAGATTTCATTCTTTATGGTGGCTGGATAATAATCCATTGTTTTTTAGTCCATATCTTTAGTTCTCAACCCTGGTTGTTCATTTGAATCACCTGGAAAGCTTTTAATACAATAACAATGGCCAAGCCCTAACTGAGATCAATTACATAAGAATTTACTTTCAAAATATCACTGTCCAGGTAGTGATTTTTTAAAAAGCTCCCAGACAATTCTAATATGCATCTAAGGTTGAGAACTGGATGACTGAGGTTATATGAATGATATTTGGAACTTTAGTACTGGATTGTTATGAGAATATGAATAATTTATATTATGTACTTTATTAATAGTAAAGTACCCTAAAATTTAAGATGTGGTAGTAGTTATAGTAGTAGTCATATTTATAGTAGTAATAGTAGTAGTAATAAAAGTGTTGTGATCAAATCCATTAAAAGAATGCCTCACAGATTGAGCAGAATGAAGCCATGACACACCGAGGAAACAAAAGTCTTATTATTTTACAGGACAGGGAATTTAGGAACCAAGCAGAGTGCATAAAGAAAAGGATTATTTGGGACTTGGAAAGTCGCTGCTACCTTGATCCTCCTGCAGTGGTCAGGTAGGAAGAGGAATGTCTAACCACCAAAGAGTGTAGGCGGGAAGAAATGTTACTTTTGTTAATTTTATCTGTATTTGAGTTAAAGTGATCTGAGAATCTTTTCCACCACAAATTCTAATAACAGAAGTTTTTAGTGATTGTGGCTTAACTAAGGTGGGTTCTGATTCCTTTTCATATAAAACAAGTCCAGAGCTAGTATGTATGGTACCTTCACAGTGTATCAGGTATCTAGGCTCCATCTTTCTTTTTGCTGTATCTTCTTTAGCATGTACCTTCCAACCACAAGGTTGTCTCATGGTCTAAGATGGCTGTTGGAGTTCTATCTTGCACATTCACATTCCTCACAGAAAGTTGGAAAAGGGGGCAGTGTGTATGGATTAAAAAAGGACACATGCTGGGTGTTTTAGCCCCCTTATAGAGCCTTCCTAGAGCCCATAGGTTGAGCCTTCTGCAGCCTCAGTTTATATCTCAGTGGCCATCTCTAGATGCAAAAGAGGCTAGGAATTATATTTTTATTAGACACATTGTTACTCAGACTAAATCAGGAGTTTGATACTAAAGAAGAGCAGGGCACTTTATATTGTGTGAGTAACTACCAGTCTCTGTTACAGTAACCTAGTGCTTAGGGAGAGGATGGGAAATAGAAGATTATCAATATATGTATAATTTGAATGAGCAATTCTAATATTTTTTCAATTCATAGACTATTTTCAAAAACCGTGTTAAAATTACAAAAAAATTGCATAGACATTTCAGAAAATTTCTATGTACCTCTGGTTCCCCACATGACTGTGGTGTATAATATAAATATACATTGTTGGGATTGACTTGCTGATATTTTGTTAAGAATACATTATTGCTATTATTATTTTGATCTATTTGATCAGTTAAAAATAAGAAAAATTTGAAAATTTATTTTCCCTTAATTTTATTCTCTGATTCTCTTCTTTTTTTTTTTTTTTTTTGATTCTCTTCTTTTTTTTTTTTAAAAAATTTTTTTTTTTTTTATTTATTTATGATAGTCAGAGAGAGGCAGAGACACAGGCAGAGGGAGAAGCAGGCTCCATGCACCGGAAGCCCGATGTGGGATTCGATCCCGGGTCTCCAGGATCGCGCCCTGGGCCAAAGGCAGGCGCCAAACCACTGCGCCACCCAGGGATCCCTGATTCTCTTCTTTTTTTAATGAAGATCCAAGTTTCTGACCTTATAGGATTTTCTTTTTCTCTGAAAACTTTTAGCATTTTTTGCATGGCAGGTTTCCTGGCCACAAATTCTCTTCACTTTTGTTTGAGAAAATCTTTATTTCTCCTTCACTTTTGAAGGATGATTCCCTGAATACAGAATTCTAGGTCGGTGGCTTGTTTTTTTTTCAAAACTTTGAATTGATTTCACTCCATTATTTTCTCACTTGTATGGTTTCTGAAGAGAAATCCAATGTAATTCTTATCTTTGTTCCTCTATAGGTAAGGTGAGTTGTCCCCCCTCCCGCACCCCCGTCTTCTTTAAAGATTTTCTCATTCTCTTTGATTTTTTACAGTTTGAGTATGATATACCTAGGTTTTTTTTTTCTTTTTCTTTTTCTTTTTGGCTGTATGATGCTTAGTGTTCTCTGAGTTTCCTATATCTGTGGTATGGGGTCTGTTATTTAGTAAAATTCTCTCAGTCATGACTTCATGTATTTCCTTTATTCCTTTTCGTTTCTTCTTTCTGCTATTCCTGTTACACCTTTTGTAATTATTCCACAGTTTTGGATATAATGTTACGATTTTTCATTTTTTTCCTTTCCATTTTAGTTTGGGAAGTTTTTATTTTTTTAAAGATTTTATTTATTTATTCATGAGAGACACACAGAGAGAGGCAGAGACACAGGCAGAGGGAGAAGCAAGTTCCCTGCAGGAAGCCCGATGCAGGACTCCATCTCAGAACTCCGGGATCATGCCCCAAGCCAAAGGCAAATGCTCAACCGCTGAGCCACTCAGGCATCCCAGTTTGGGAAGTTTTTATTGACATATCTTCAAACTAACTGATTCTTTACTCAGCCATGCTCAATCTACTAAGTCCATCAAATGAATTCATTTTTGTTACAGTTTTTAAATTTTCTAGCACTTCTTTTTTATTCTTTCTTTGGGTTTCCATCTCTCTGCTTATATTTCCATCTCCCTATTATATTATTTGCATGTTTCTGCTTTTTCCATTAGAGTTCTTAATGTATTAATCATAGTTATTTTAAATTCCCTATGTGATCATTTCAAAATATATGTTGTATCTGAGTCTAGTTCTTATGTTGTGTCTCTTGTCTTTTTTATAGCCTTTTAGTATTCCTTGTAATTTTTTATTGAAAGCTGGACATTATGTATTGGGTAATAAGTGTGGTAATTAGGGTTTTTAGTGTGAAGTTTTCTATCAATCTGGCTAGGGGCTGAACTGTGTTTAATGTTTGCTGTAACTGTAGGTGCTAGAGGCTTCCGTTTCCTTTTTTGCTCCTCCCCTGTTGTATTTGGTTTGCCTAAGAATTTTTCTTAGATAGGGTCTGTGTTTTGCAGCCTCTCAGTTATAATCCATTGTTACTATACCAGAACCCTGCTGATGTGGTGGGAAAGTGTTGGAAAGGGGAAGTGTTTTATAATTCTGTGGTTAAAGTATTGTAATGGTTTGACTCCCTGGGCTGTGAACTTCAGAAGTGTTTAACAGCATTTTTTTGTTTCTTCTTATGTGAGACAGGAAGGCTAGACAGAGCTGGGGTTGTCTAATTGCCCTTCCCCTGGGTCAAATAAGGCTCTGGTAAAGTAGTTTCCCTTAAAGAGTAGGCATTTGGGGGAAGACTGGGTGGCTCAATGGTTTAGCACTGCCTTCAGCCAGGGCTTGATCCTGGAGACCTGGGATGGAGTCCTGCGTCGGGTTCCCTGCATGAGCCTGCTTCTCCCTCTGCCTGTGCCTCTGCCTCTCTTTCTCTCTGTGTGTCTCATGAATAAATAAATAAAATCTTTTTTAAAATTAGGCATTTGTTATGGATAACACTCCAGGAATATTTCAAAATGGTTGCTTTTCCTTCTTCCTGCCTAAGAGGATTTTTCCCATATCTTCACCGTGAACATTTGATGGGACTCCTTGATTTAAAACCAAAAATGGGGATCCCTAGGTGGCGCAGCGGTTTGGCGCCTGCCTGTGGCCTAGGGCACGAGCCTGGAGATCCGGGATCGCATCCCACGTCAGGCTCCCGGTGCATGGAGCCTGTTTCTCCCTCTGCCTGTGTCTCTGCCTCTATCTCTCTCTGTGACTATCATAAGTAAATAAAAATTAAAAAAAAATAAAAAAATAAAAATAAAAAAAATAAAACCAAAAATCTATGGGAATTCCTTAAGACTAGGCTTCCAGGAGTCTAACTCTGGCTAATCCAGCCTCCAGCAATTTGTCAAAATTACCATTAAAATGTTTTTACCAGTTCCTGGCTCCATTGCTTTTTCCTACTTGTAAGAAGGTCTCAACTGTGATTCTCAATACTGGTCTGTCTCTCCAAGTTTCAGGGTGGTGAATATGCCCCATGAACTTACTTCTTTTTTTTTTTTTAAGATTTTATTTATTTATTCATGAGAATACACAGAGAGGAGAGAGAGGCAGAGACACAGGCAGAGGGAGAGGGAGAAGCAGGCTCCATGCGGGGAACCTGATGTGGGACTCGATCCCAGGTCTCCAGGATCAGGCCCTGGGCTGAAGGCAGTGCTAAACCGCTGAGCCACCCGGGCTGCCCCATGAACTTACTTCTTAGATGGATTAAGAAAGGTCATTGGTTTTTCAGTTTGACTTTTTTGTTGTTGTTCTGAGGACAGGAGCAACAACTTCTAAGCTCTTTACATGTCAGAGCTAACACTGTAAGTCCTACTTTTTTTTTCCACAGGAGAAATAAATACCTCTTATACTATTTACATACTTGTCTGATTATTTCTTTAGAATAAATCACTGGAAGTGGAATTTCTGGGTCAAAAATTGTGACCATTTTAAGGTTTTTGATACATTTGTTGAATTGCTCTAAAAAATGTATAGTCTGCCTCTGCTAGCAGTGTAGTAGAATTATTTTTTGAATTTTTAGATTTGGGAAGGTTTAAAAAACCTATTTATAATAAAAATGCTTATATATGTGTGTGTATTCCTTTACTTTTTAAAAGATGTATTTATTCATTTTGAGACAAAAAGGGAGAGAAAGCATGGTGGTGGGGGTGGGGTAGACGGGAAGGGCAAAGGGAGAGGTAGAAGAGATAGTCTCCCAAGCAGGCTCCATGCTGAGGCTTGAGCCCCAAAGAGGTCTCAGTCCCATGGGGCTCAGTCCTACAAGGCCAAAATCAGGACCTTAGCTGAAACCAAGAGTGTTGCTTAACCAAGTGTATCATCCAGGTGCATCTCCATTAATTTTTTTTAATTTAAATTCAATTTTCCAACATGTAGTATAACACCAGTGCTTATCACATCACATGCCCTCCTTAATGCCTGTCACCCAGTTACCATCCACCCACCCACTTCTCCTTCTCCACCTTTGTTTCCTAGAGTTAGGAGTCTCTCATGGTTTGTCTTCCTCTCTAATTTTCCCCCACTAGTTTCCCCCTTTCCTATGGTCCCTTTAACTATTTCTTATATTCCACATACTTTCTAAAGACAAGGAATACTTACTTTTATTTTATTTATTTTTTTTAAAGATTTTATTTATTTATTCATAGAGATGCAGAGAGAGAGGCAGAGACACAGGCAGAGGGAGAAGCAGGCTCCATGCAGGGAGTCTGACGTGGGACTCAATCCAGGGTCTCCAGATCACGCCCTGGGCTGCAGGCGGCGCTAAACCGCTGTGCCACCCGGGCTGCCCGGAATACTTACTTTTAAATTACACTAACCTCATTTTTGCATATGATGCTAACGGGCTGATTTTTTTATTTGCAGTTTTCAGAAGCGAATTGCTGACTGTCGATTTTGGCCTGTAGAGATCACAAGAGTTCCTCTGACTATTGCACCCAAAGGGAAAGCTGCAAAATTTGATAAGGTTAATTTGTTTGCTTAAAAATATTTATATAAGAAATGTCTTGTCAGACCCAACCTTTTGTTCTGTTTCTAAAATGATACCAAAGGACTGTGTGAAATGATGTAGCTGCTCTCTATGGTGACCAGCTTAACCCGATTTGCCAAGTAGTTTCCTGGTTTTAGCACTGAAAATCTCCTGTCCCAGGAAACTCTCCTGTGTCTGGCAATCAGGACGACTGGTTACCCTAGCTCCCCATTGTCCACTAAAACTTGTTTAGACTTTATTCCTAGACATCCTATTTCCTTTTACTTCTTTTTTTTTTAATTTTTAAATTTATTTATGATAGAGAGAGAGAGAGAGAGAGAGAGGCAGAGACACAGGCAGAGGGAGAAGCAGGCTCCATGCACCGGGAACCCAACATGGGATTCGATCCCGGGTCTCCAGGATCGCGCCCTGGGCCAAAGGCAGGCACTAAACGGCTGCGCCACCCAGGGATCCCTCGTTTTACTTCTTTGTTATGGTTTTACCATTGATAAAAACACATAAAACAGCCATTTTTATAGGTCACAGTAGTTACATATTGGCAACATGGTTCAACCTAATACATCCTCCTGAATTTCTTTTAGACATCCTACTTAAAATGTTTTAGCCTGATAATTAGAGTAATAGAATTCATTGATGTACATTATTCTGAAAAGATCTAGCTTTGTGAGCCTAGAACATGTTTTCTCTGGTTTTATTTGTACATGTCTGGTATTTTCTGCTTGTTCATAAACTCGCTGAGGGTAGGAATCCAGTGATTGACTGCTTTGTATCCTCCACAGTACCTAGCATGACTCAGGCTATACAGCAGATCCTTAACAAGTACCTAAATTACTTTATTAATTTTCAAAATAGTGTTTTTTGCATAATGAAAATACTACTGCTAGTAACCACTTCTCCCTTTGTAATATGTAATATACATTGGCTAAATTTCCTTAATAACATAATGTTACTACATGAACATAGGACTTTTTAATCTAATTTCTAATTATTATAATACATGTAATCAAAGATATTACTTTTAATCCTGTGGGGATTAAATGTGTTTTCTTTTGCTAAATTGATTTTTTCCCTACTAAAATTTTCTATGGCAAACCATATAGCCATAAAAATGGTTACATTAATTAACAAGTATTCATCTTTGTAATGGAAGTTTAGGTGAAATTAGAGATGGCAAATACATGGTGGGAAATCTCATTCATTCTTCTCATCCATGGCAGATATTACTGATTAATCAAAATGTTTTTTCTGGGCACCCCTGGTGGCACAGTGGTTTAGTGCCACCTGCAGCCCGGGGTCTGATCCTGGAGACCCACGATAGAGTGCCGCGTCAGGCTCCCTGCATGGAGCCCGCTTCTCCCTCTGCCTGTGTCTCTGCCTCTCAGTCTCTCTCTCTCTCTGAATAAAAAAATTTTTTTAAAAATGTTTTTTTCTTTCTGAACTCAGATAAGGATAGAGAATCTTTCTCAATCAAATACTCTGAAACAAATCCACCAATTTATTAGAATTTAGGCATAAATTAAAGTCTGTCATCAGTGGTTTGAATGATTTGTAAGGTCTCTTTCATTGATAAAAATCAGAATCACAGCTTCTGATTCTCTTATTTTTTTAAATTATTTTACAAACCTTCACTTTTTCTTAAGAGGCAACATGGTGAAATTGACTTTTCAGTTGGATATATATTGTCAATTTGAGTATGTATTGATTTAACTACTGCCTTTACTATTTATTAACACTGTTTTATGCATTATTTCAGTGATCATAATATTATTAAACCCATTTTTAACATAAAAGAATGTAGATCCAAAATATCTATGTAACTGGCCTAAAGCCAATAGTTAAGTAGCATTAACTAGTTCCTAAAGCCAGGTCTTTGGATAACTAAGTCAGTGCTCCATATCTTATGCTGCATTGCTCTATACCACTAATAGATCTCTGGTTTTATTCCTTTTATTCTTCTGGTTTTATCATCCTTTAGGTTGATGATGAAAGTCAGCTTTCATTTCATGGTGTGGCTTATGTTAATATGGTCCCATTGCTGTATCCGGGTGTGAAGAGGATCCGGGGAGCTTTTCATGTTTACCCTTACCTAGACAGTACAGTCTATGAAAAGGTAAGAAAAAAACTATATAGAGGGTATTATCCTATTTATCCTTTTATATATGTGTTTACTTACATCTTTAGCATATATATCATTGCAATTGAAGTTTGGAACCAGCTGGTATACTAGGATTTAAATAGAGCACCTTACAGTTATTCAGTCATTGAATACTTAAAAACTTTAGGATAATAAAAGGTGAAAACTAGAACAATCTAAATCCCCATCAACAGGTGAACAGAAAAACAAATTTTGCTGTATATCTATAAAATGAAATACTACTCAGTTATAAGGAATGAACTATTGATACATGCAACATGGATGAATCTCAAATGCATTATGCTAAATGAAAGAAGCCAGATAAAAAACAGTACATAATGTATGATTCCATTTAAATAGAATTCTAGGAAAATAGTCTGTAGTGACATAATACAGACCAGTGGTTGCTTGGAAACAGGAATAGAAGGAAGGATGGATGATAAAAGAATATGAGGAAAGTATTAGGGACAAGGGAAATTTTGGTTATCTTGATTATGGTGATGGTTTCACATGTGTAAACATGGGTCAAAATTAATCAAATTGTGTACTTTAAATATGCAGTTTATTATATTTTAATTTTACTCAATAAAGTAAGATAATCTTTAAGATAATGAAAGAAGTCTATTGCATTAAGTATGCAAAAACATAAATCCATGAACTGATTAATGAGCTACAATATGGTTCTTTCCATTTTCAGGTGTTAAAACGTTAAAATCATTTATCTTTTTATCTATCTATATGTGTATATATATAGAGAGAATATATATATGTATACATTTTTTGCCCAAATAAAAAATTAGTTTTATCATGTTGTTTCTTAGGAGAAAGTGAGTCTTTGTAAAACACAATAATAACAAAAACATTACTGTTTCATCAGTATTAGGACAGCAATTTTCCAATAATAGAGTCATGAAAGACCTATCATCTATTTGCAAACCAACTGAATAGTAAATTATTTTTATATAAGTATCCTTTAATCAGAATTCATACTTAGAGGGATGTATCTTAAGGAAATAATTTAATAAGATCAAAAACTTTATATTCGTCAAAACTTTTTGGGATCTATAATAGTAAAAACTAAAAATGAGTTTAAATGTCTAAAAAAAATAAATAAATGTCTAATAATAGAGAAAGGATTAGTAAATTACTATAAATAAAAATGATACAATATGCATCCATTAAAAAAGATAACTGTTAATGCTTTGTAAATAGTTAAATGGAAAAAAAGAATGCCAAGATGTTTGATCTATATAACATAGATCAAAATAAATTCCAAATGAGTTAATTAAAATGTGAAGAATAGTTAAATGTGAAGAATATAAAGTTTAGTTTAATAGTTTAGTTTTCGATGGACACCGAGGCTCCTTCCACAGTTTGGCTATTGTGGACATTGCTGCTATAAACATTGGGGTGCAGGTGTTCTGGCATTTCACTGCATCTGTATCTTTGGGATAAATCCCCAGCAGTGCAATTGCTGGTGTGTAGAATCAGAAAAGACCACAAATAGGGGAATATTAAAAAAAGAAAACCAGAGCTGGGGGCATCACAATGCCGGATTTCAGGTTGTACTACAAAGCTGTGATCATCAAGACAGTGTGGTACTGGCACAAAAACAGACACATAGATCAATGGAACAGAATAGAGAATCCAGAAATGGGCCCTCAACAATATGGTCAACTAATATTAGACAAAGCAGGAAAGACTATCCACTGGAAACACTGTATCATAATTGAAAGGTTATGGGCCTTGATTTTAGTCAGTCTCTAGTTTGAATTCTGGAATTGCCATTCACTAGCTGGATGACTTTAGGCAAGTAATAAGTTTCTCTCAACTTCAGTTTATTCATTGCTAAAATAAAGACAATGCTTATTCCCTAGAGTTGTTTTGCATATTAAATAGATAAAATATGTAAAGCACTAGGGGTATAGTTGACACACTGGCATTTTTATCTATTACTTTTATTATATCCATATGGTTGAAGAATATTGTGTATATATTAAAACTTATCCTTATGAAAATTTTAAAAACATGAGATGATGCATGTGATAGTCTATTACATGAAAACTCAGGATATAAAATTATATTCAATATGATCACAACTTTTAAAATATATATAATCATAATTTTTAAATGTATAGAAAATATTAGAGAGGAAATCTTTCTGGCTATATCTGAGTGAGGAGGTTGTCAAATTTCCTACCGCCTCCCCACAAAAGCAACTATAAAGCTGGAAAAATTGACAAAAAAATCATTTTAGCACTCTGGAAATTGATCAAAGGCATAAACAAACTAAAAAGTATTAATGAATGAAAAACTATGGAGTTTAGGGCATTCTTGTTTGGGGCTGCTCCTAAAACTTCCCTAAGCTCTTCCCTACTCCACTCCTTTGGCTTAATCAGTATCACAATTTTTCTAGGACAGGATAGGCTCTGAGGACTGGCAACTTTGCTGCCATAGAAGAGACACAATTTGGGACAGTGGTGAAGGACCCATGCCCAGTGATGTTGTTGGTTGAAACGGAGATCTTGTGGAGAGCAACCAACATAACTGTAATTAGAGTCCCAAGAGAGAAGAGAGTAAGAGGCAGAAATGACACATGAAGAAATAATGTCTGGAAATGTCCCATGTTTGATGAATACATTAATCTACATATCTAAGAAGTTCAGAGAACCCCATACAAAGATCTACAATATACACATTATAGTGAACTGTTTAAAGACAAAGAAAAAATCATGAATTCAATAGGAAAAAAAAAACCTCATTGGTTATATGGGAGCACCAATGTAGTTAACAGCTGATTTTCTTCTGAAACAGTGGAATCCAGAAGGCAGTGGAATAACATATTCAAAGTGCTAAATGAAAACTCTAGCAATCACAAATGAAGGCAAAATAAAGATATCCCAGGATAAACAAATATTGAAAGAATTTTTTACTAACAAACTTGTCTTGCAAGAAACACAAAAGGAAATTCTTCAGCTTGAAATGATATGGCACCAATTGCTAACATGAATCCACCAGAAGAAACAAAAAACACTAGGAATGGTTAAATTTAAGTTAATATAAAAGACTTTAGAAATATGTTTTTTCATTTTTACTGTCAATTTCTTTGAAAGACATTATATAAAGCGTTATCTTGTTGGGTTTATAACATATATAGATTTAATTTATATGATAATGGTAGCATAAAGGAAGGAGGATAGTATGGAACCATGGTTCACTAAAGTTTTTACATTATTTCAGAATTAAGTTAGTATCAATGTGATATAGATCTTAATTAGTTAGGGTGGCTAAGAAATTGTGTGTGTGTATGTGTATATACATATTACTATATACAAATACATATGTATAAATAAATAAATAAATACACACACAGAGGAATTAAATGGGAGCATCACAAATATTTAACATTAAAGAAGGCATTTAAAGGAAGAACAGGGCAGCCCAGGTGGCTCAGCGGTTTAGCACCACCTTCGGCCCAGAGTGTGATCCTGGAGACCCAGGATCAAGTCCCATATCGGCTCCCTGCATGGAACCTGCTTCTCCCTCTGCCTATGTCCCTGCCTCTGTGTGTGTGTGTGTGTGTGTGTGTGTGTGTGTGGTGTGTGTGTCTCATGAATAAATAAATAAAATCTTTAAAAAAGGAGTACCAGAGGAACAAAAAAGACAAGATATATAGAAAACAAATAGCAAAATGGCAAACATACATGTAAATACTTCAACAATAACTTTATGTGTAAGCAGCATTAAACAACCTAATGAAAGGATAGAGATAAGACTGGATTTAAAAAAAAATCAAGATTCAATAATATGCTGTCTAAAAACAGACAGACTGAGATTCAGATACACATAAATTGTAGTAAAAGGATGGAAAGGATATGCTATGCAAATGGAAAATGTAACATAACTGAGTGGATATATTTATATATTTATATCCAACAAAATAGACTTCAAGGAAGTACTAAGAACATAGAGTGGCATGTCATAATGATTAAAGGGTCAATTAATCAGGAAGATAGAATTTATGAAGTATTATATATAGGGACACCTGGGTGGCTCAGCAGTTAAGTGTCTGCCTTCAGTGTGATCCTGGAGTCCTGGGATTGAGTCCCACATCAATCTCCCTGCATGGAGCCTGCTTCTCTCTCTGCCTATGTCTCTGCCTCTCTCTGTGTCTCTCATGAATGAATAAATAAAATATTTTAAAAATAAAAAATAAAGTATTATATATAATAAATACATAAATTATAAATGTATACACACCTAACAACAGAACCTCATGGCACTTGAAGCCAAATCCAACAGAATTGAAAGGAGAAATAGGTAATCTGACAGTAACATTTAGAATTTTCAATATTCTGATCTCAATACTTGGTAGAAAAGCTATATATAAAATCTATGTGAAACACTAACATAGCATACAATCCAGAGAATCATTTTTAGGAACTTACCCAAGAGAACTGAAAACCTGCATTTACACAAAGACATATATGTGAGTATTTATAATATATCAGTGAAACTATCACCATAATCAAGATATATATAAATATCCATTACCTCACTGCAAAGTTTTCTTGTGTCTTCTCATACCTTTGACCACTCTTCCTCTCTTTATTTTTTGGTCTGGCTTCTTTCACTCAGCATAAATTATTTAGATTTCATCCATGTTGTTTAATTAAAAAGTTGTTATGAGATTCTTTTCCAGTCATTTACCAGTTTGAATTTTACCATACAAAGTTTTTATTTTTTTTTAAAAGATTTTATTTATCCATTCATGAGAGACAGAGAGAGACATAGGCAGAGGGAGAAGCAGGCTTCATGGAGGGAACCTGATGTGGGACTCGATCCCAGGACCCCAGGATCATGCCCTGGGCCAAAGGCAGGTGCCACCCAGGGATCCTGATACAAAGTTTTTAGTTTGAACTTTAAACTTGCCCTATTTTTCCAATTAGAGTTGATAGGCCAACTAGTAATTAGATAATATATATATTTTTTATTTTTTATTCATGAGAAACACACAGAGAAAGGCAGAGACATAGGGAGGAGCAGGCTCCTTGAAGGGAGCTCGATGTGGGACTCCATCTGTGACGGCAGGATAATGCCCTGAGCCAAAGGCAGGTGCTTAACTGCTGAGCCACCCAGGCGTCCTGGATAATATTTCTTTCTTTCTTTGATTTCCCCCTAGGTTTTTTTCTTTTTCTTTTCTTTTTTTAGATTTTATTTATTTATTCATGAGAGACACAGAGAGAGGGGCAGAGGGAGAAACAGGCTCCCCCAGGGAGCTCAGTGTGGGACTCAATTCCAGGATTCTGGGATTATGCCCTGAGCCAAAGGCAGACACTCAACCACTGAGCCAGGAATCCCCTGGATAATATTTCTTATACAGAAGTAAATTCTACCACTTGAAGTTAATCTGAAATTATGTATCAAAGATTAAGAGCTTTCTGGGAATAAGAGTTATGAAACAAAGATCTCTTCATAATAATTTAAATAATCGGATAGGCAGCTAACTTTCTATGATGGTTTTAACCTGCTCAGCCGGATGGCAGTCAATAAAGTTTTTCATTTCTGCATCTCCCTCTGATTCTACAATGTTGAGATTATCTAGAAAACTAAGTGAGAAAAATTAAGACAGAGGTCTTTCAAATTTGTCTCATTTGTCTGTGATTCATTCAAACATTTTTGTTTGTTTCCTTTCAGACCAAATGTTCATTTAGCTTGTTCCGGGATACTGGCCATCATTTGGTTCAGAATAATAAAATAGGAGGAATTAATTCTCCATTGTCTAAACCTGCTGTTTCCAAGAACGTAAAAGAAGATAAAACAGTTAAAGAAAAGGATATAGAAGGAAAGCCTAGGCCTGGAGATATGGTAGGTTGTTGAGAAGGTGATGATTTTGCTAATTTTGTTACATTCCAGAGGCTTATACTGATTTATTATATGGTAAATTGCATCAGTTTAGTTTGCATTTTCTTGCAATATAATGATCATTATTCCTGACGTTGTGAAGATCATGTAAGAGTTCAGTTTTTGAGGTGTGTTCATTTTCTTTCAGCAACCACCTAGTATAAAATCTCAAAGCTCAGATACTCCTTTGGAAGTTGAACCCCCTCTAAGCCACAATCCAGAAGGACAGGTAATTATGCATAAAGAGTTGCAAAATTAAGTATGGTATTGTGAAAAACTCTTATCTTAATTACCATCCCATATTTGCCATGACTATTTTATGACTTTGGATAAGTTTCTTTGTCTTGTTAAGACTCTCTAAAATGGGCAGATAGTACCAAATTAACTTTAAGGTCCTTCCTAACATTATGAGTTTATGGCTTTTATTAATTCTATAATATGTACTAGGAGGGATGCAAAAATGCATGATCTGCAGCATTTATTCATCTGTACTCAGGACATTCAACAGTCTGGTGGGTGAAACAGATTGGTACATAACTAACCATAATACAGAATTTTAATGAATGCTCTAATAGAGGTACAAATAAAAGGGCTGCAAGGTATCAGAGAAGACAGATTAATGACTCTTAGGATGGAGCAGTCTCAGAAGGCTTCATGGAAGAGGTGGCATATGTGCTAAGTAGTGAAAGATGAAGAGAACACTGCCGGAGGAAGATGACAGGATTGGCATTTCAGGGCCCGGAAATAGCTTGAGTCAGGGCACAAAGAAGATAGCAGAATTTGGAGTATGTCAATTAAATTAGTATACAGCACAAAGAAATGAAAAGAAGGGAGAGATTCTGGAAGGAAGTGAGAAAGGAGGCAGAGAGGCTGCACTGAGTTATAGGAAGACTTTGAAAGGCTTGATATAAAGTTTGGGTTTCATTGTATAGGTGATGAGGAACTCTTGAGCCTCTTCCTGGAGACTCACATTAAAATTTTTTATGTCATGTGGAAATAAAATCTTATCTGTATTTAAGGGCAGAACTCTTGCAAGGATGAGAGGGAGAGAGAGAATGAACAAGAGAATGAATTTGGGGTAGAGACTTCAAATATCAGTTTATAGGTTTTTATCATAGTACAGATGAATGTTGATGCCAGTTTGATTTAGGAAAGAGGCTGTAGTAAAGAAAGTCAGAAACTTGAAAAGACAAGATCTACAATTGGGAAGTTTGAGGGTGCTGAGGAAGAAAAGCTAAAGATAACTCAAGTTTCAAGCCTTACATTCTAGAAGGATGAAAAAATTATTAAGAGAAATGTCAAAAGAGAGGTCAATATAAGGGAAATGATAAGTTCAATTTAGGACGTTATATTTAGGATACTGGCAAGATTCTGGAAATGTCCATCAGGTTGCAGTTGGTAGATAATGATGTGGATGCTGTGAGTGGGAATATCAGAACATTATGTGAGTATTTCTTCAGGTCTTCAAAGATTTGGTGGCAGAAAGAATAGCATTTACTTAAAACATTTCCAAGAAATGTGCTGAAGTGCTTCAGCTGAGGTAGAAGTTTCCAAGAATAAAATTGGAAATGCTTTTCTGCAAGAGATAACCACTGTTACTATTTTCTCTCAGTTATTTTTCTATATTAAAAATATAGAAAGATCAAGCTCTATACAGTAGTTGGATATGCAGTTTTCTTACTTATATTGTGAATGTTATCTTATGTTACTAAAATTTGTTCATAAATATCTATTTTTAATGGAAAGAATAAATTAGAGAAAACTACCTTTACAGCAATATGTAGAAGCAGGGACATACATCGTGTTGGAGATTCAGCTGGACAAAGCCTTGGTTCCAAAGCGAATGCCTGAGGAGCTAGCCAGAAGGTGTGTAGCAATGGTTCTTATATTTGTTTTGCAAAAACATTTTAGGTATAAATAAAAGGAATTCAGATTGTCTTCATAAATATAGTTTTCCATGTTTTCCGCCTCAGATGAAGTTTTCTTTGTTCCTGTTGTTTTCTTATTACAAAAGCAGTATGTGCTCATTATTAAAAAAAATAAAGGTTTTGAAAAAATTGAGATCAGCAAGTATACAAAAACACTCAGATTTCTTCTCACTCAGTGATAGCCACTTAAAAAAAACTGGTATTATCCTTCTGGAATTATTGTAAAGTTTCTATATTACACACATAATAATATATAATAATGTGTAATACAGAAACTTTACTCATGTCATAAATAAATAAATGTAATTTTTAAAAATAAATGTAATTTTTAAAAACTGTTTTTATATTGTACCATAGTGTTTTGATTGTGTTTCTAGGAAATTGTCCATTTCATCTAGGTTATCCAATTTGTTGATAGACAATTGTTCATGATATTCTCTTACTATTCTTTTTATCTCTTTAATAAAATGGGGAGTAATGTCCCCATTATTTATTTCTGATTTTAGTAATTTGAGTCTTCATTCTTTTTTCTTGTGGTTACCTTGGGAATTATAATGACTATCTTAAACCTGTAACAACCTAATTTGAGAATACCAACTAAGCTTCAATACTATTCACCCTGCTCCTCTATGTCTCCATCTTTCCCTCTTTATATTATTGTAGTCACAGATTTTGTTTATTTATTTAAAGATTTTTTAAGATTTATTTTTTAGAGAGAGAGGGTAAGAGGGAGAGGGAGAGAGAGGATGTCAAGCAGACTCCCCACTGAGTGCAGACCCAGATGTGAGGCTCAGTTTCACCACCCTGAGATCATGACCCGAGCCAACCAGGCACTCCTACCACAGATTATATTTTTATACGTTGTGCAAAAGATTAGCACAGATTAGCAGAGATTTCTAGCTGCTATTTTATGCATTTACCTTCTAAAAACAAGTAAAGAGGAGTACAAACCAAAAGTATGATAATACTGGCTTTCATATTTACCTTTACCAGTATTCCCTATTTCTGCAGTTACTTACTAATGTCCTTTCATTTCAGCCTGAAGGGCTCCCTTTAGCATTTCTTATAGATTAGGTTTTACTAATAGACTCTTTGTTTATTTTGTTAATTTCTTCTTCATTCTTGAAGGCTAATTTGCTGTATATAGAATTTTTGGCTGGCATTTTTTTCTTTCAAAACTTTAAATATGTTACTCTAGTACCTTCTGGCCTCAATAGTTTGTGTTATTCTTATTGACATTATTGAAATTATCTGTTTATCCTAGGTGACAAGTCACTCTTCTCACTGCTTTTTGAGTTTTTCTCTTGTCTTTGGCTTCTGTCAATTTGACTACAATTTGTCTTAGTATAGATCTCTTTAAGTTTATTCTGCTTGGAAATTGTTATGCTTCTTGGATGTATAGATTCATGTCTTTCTGCTCCTTTCCCTCTCTCTTCTCCTTCGGGGATTCCCATAAGGTGTATACTGATTGTACAAATTGTGTATGTTGATTGTGTCCCACAGATTTTAGTCCCTGTTTACTTTTTTTCATTTGTTTTTCTTTATGTCCCTCAGACTAGGTAATTTCAATTTTCCTATATTCAAGTTTGTTCATTCTTTCTCCTGCCAAGTCAAATCTGTTGAACCCTCTAGTAAATTTTTCATTTCAGTTATCGTACTTTTCACCTACAGACTTTCTATTTTGCTCTTTTAATAATTTGTCTCTTTACTAATATTCTATTCTTATTTTGCTTATACATCATTTTCCTGATTTCTCTTAATCTTTTGTTTGTGGTTTCCTTTAGCTCTTTGAGCACAAGTTGCTTTATTTCACATCTTTTTGTACCAAGTCCAATGTCTGGGCTTCTTCAGGAAAAATTTCTATAAATTTCTTTTTTCTTTTGAAAGAGCCATACTTTTACTTTTTAATGCATTTTGTGATTTTTTGTTGTTGAAAACTGAACAGTTTGATATTATGATGTGGGAACTTTGGAAATCAGATTTTCCCCTTCCCTGGGGTTTGCTGTTCTTAATTATTGAGTTATAGGTTGTGTTCAGTCAGTGTTTTGATTGAGATTTTCTTAAATGCCAGGATCTTAATATAATAAAATAAAAATAAAACAAAAAATCTTTTTAAAAATCTTTGTGAATGACTCCATGCTAGAGCATTCTTTTTTTAAGATTTATTTATTTATTTTGAGAGAGAGAGAGAGAGAGAGAGAGAACATGTGAATGGGGAAAGGGGCAGAGGGAGGGAGAGAAGCAGACTCCTTGCTGAGCAAGGAGCTTGAGGTGGGACTCAGTCTCATGACCCTGAGATGATGACTTGAGACAAAATCAAGAATTGGACACTTATCTGACCCAGGTGCCCCTGAAGCATTCTTTTAACTCTTAATGAGGCTGTTTGTAATTCTGCCTCAGCCTTTACTTCCTGCTTCCACTGGGATTATAGATCAGTCAGTGGTAGAAGCTTAGGGTCTTCTCAGCTCTTTTCTGAACATGTATACTGTCCTGAACATGTGTGCAGCTTTCTAAATTCTTCTACACAAGTACTTTTGAATACCCTAATTTCCAAAAAACCTGTCAGGCTTTTCTTCCTAGGCCTTAGGTGGTTTGTTGTGTTGTAACCATAATCTTCTGTCCCACAGAGCTGTGAGTTTTTGATAACCTTACCATGTTTTAGGGCAATGCACACCCACTGGTTTTCTACCACGAGTGGATTTCAAGAAAGAAGAAACAGAATTGAGTGCCTTATGTCAGTCATTCAAGTAGCCCCAGATAGGTTAGAACAAATGAAATAACTTGGGAACAAAGTCTGCTCTGCTTCTCCAGAATCAGAGCCCAGTGTGCCATACTGGAAATGTCGGTTTCCATTTTCAATTTGCCACTGAGCTGGGAATGGGGTGAGGCAAGGGCAAGTAAAAATGCCACAAAGCTGTAACACTATTGTAATTGCCTTTTTCTTACTTTGGTATTTGCTTGGTTGCTATAAGCCTTAGACTGTCTTCCACAGTTCTGGCAGAGTTGGTTCTGACAGTTGCTGATTGTATTTTTCATTGTTTCTACAGAGGGATGGGAGTTTAGGGTTTTTTACTCTATGATTTTGCTGACATCTAGACTTCAACTTTCAATGTGAGGAGCACTATGCTCAGTGCAGGATGAAAGGAAATGATAGCTTTTTATCTTGGAGGTTATTTACTACTGAAACTTATTTTTAAGGGTTTTGATAACTATCCCCATGTTGCCTTCCAAAATGTTTGCAATCCCACAAGTGATAATATGAGCCTACTTCTTCTTCATACATTCACAACACAATATGTTTTTATATTTGCTATTTTGACAGGGGAAAAAGTTTCTCATTTTAATTTTAATCTACATTATAAATGATTTAGTGAGATTAAACATTTTTTCAAGTATTAATCATTTAGAGGTATTCTTTTGAGAATGACTTGCTGGAAGTGGCACATTTATCCTTTATACCAAAAATTTCAAAACTTTTTATTTTTATTTTTTTAATTTTTATTTATTTATGAGAGTCACACACAGAGAGAGAGAGAGAGAGAGAGAGAGAGAGGCAGAGACATAGGCAGAGGGAGAAGCAGGCTCCATGCACGGGGAACCCGACATGGGATTCAATCCCGGGTCTCCAGGATTACGCCCTGGGCCAAAGGCAGGCGCTAAACCGCTGCACCACCCAGGGATCCCCAAAACTTTTTAAAACTGTGTTTAGTCTCTTTCCAAAAATAAGTTGATAATATTTACTATAAATTACATATATAAAAATAAAGTTGATAAACTGGAAATAGAGAGTTAAAAACTCAAGTTCTGGAAACAAAGAGGAGGCAAGTATTAAGTAGAACTTTCATAAATAAGCACCAAATATTAGTTCTCTAACAAAAAAGGAAGTCCTATAAATTTATGTAGCTTTAACCATAAAGGAGGACCCATACTAGTTCCAAAAGAGATCAGATTTCCTCCTGGCATTAAATTCTAAAACAGATTTCTCATTTGAGCTCTTACATAGGGAATACTGAGTGACAAAATAACAGCATGCTTAATGAAGGTTTTATAGCAAATGTAGGTGCAATTTTTTATAACTTTTTATTGAAGTATAATTGAAATTTAACATTGTATTAGTTTCAGGTGTACAACATAATGACTCAATAGTTGTGTACATTGTGAAATGATTATGACAACAAATCTAGTTAATATGTCATCATACATAGTTAAAAATTTTTTTTCTTGTGATGAGAGTTTTTAGGTCCACTCTTTTAGCAACTTTCAAACATGCAATACAGTATTATTTCTTGGGGTTTTTTAAAGTTTTTTTTTTTATAGTAATCTCTATACCCAACATGGGGCTTGAACTCATGACCTTGAGATCAGTCATATGCTCTTCTGACTGAACCAGCCAGGTACTCCTCAAATATGCAGCACAGTAGTATTATTTTATCTTATTTTTATTTTTTTTATTTTATCTTATTTTTAAAAAGATAAATTCATTTTAGAAAGAGATGGGGGGAGAAAGAGAGAAAGTGTGATGTAGAGGGGCAAAGGGGAGGGAGAGAGAATCTCCAGCAGATAACCTGCTGAGTGCAGAGCCTGATATAGGGCTCAATCTCACAATCAGGAGTTCAGATCCTGATGTCAGGATCAGGACCTGAGCCACCCAGGTGCCCCTATTCTTAGACTTTTTTTTTTTTAAATACAATTTATTTATTTATTTATTTATTTATTTATTTATTTATTTATTTATTATAGTCACAGAGAGAGAGAGAGGCAGAGACACAGGCAGAGGAAGAAGCAGGCTCCATGCACCGGGAGCCCGATGTGGGATTCGATCCTGGGTCTCCAGGATTGCGCCCTGGGCCAAAGGCAGGTGCTAAACCGCTGCGCCACCCAGGGATCCCTATTCTTAGACTTTTTAATGAGATATGGTTATTACCTGAAAGTTTTTCTTTGACTGTAGGGAGGTAGAAGATAGATTTCTCTTCCAAGGTAGCCCAAATGACTATTATAGAGCAAAGGAAAATTATAATGGCAGTGTTAGAAAATCAGACCCAATACTCATAAAAGGTAATTTGCCTTTGGTTCCTGCCTGAGGCATATATATATATATATATATATATATATATATATATAACTGCTGAATCTATGTCAATGTATAATAATATACATAAATTTAATGCATTCTTGGGCAACCCGGGTGGCTCAGCAGTTGAGTGTCTGCCTTCAGCTCAGGGTGGGATCCTGGGATCCAGAATTGAGTCCCATATCGGGCTCCTTGCAGGGAGCCTGCTTCTCCCTCTGCCTGTGTCTCTGCCTCTCTCTCTCTTTCTCTCTCTCTCTCTTTCTCTGTGTGTGTGTGTGTCTCATGAATAAATAAAATCTTTTTTAAAAATCCAATGATGGGGCTCAATCCAATGTTTCCAGGGTCATTGTGACCTATGATTAGTGAGTAATTACTCAGTCCTCCTTCAAGCACTTTCTTTACCAGGCTCTCAGGATATCAGACCCTGATATCCTGAGTTTTATTTCTCCTCCTCTGGTCTTCTTTCTCTCTCCAGCTTCTAATGTTGGAGTCTCTCAGAGCTCAGTCTTTGGACGTTTATTCAATCTACCTTAACTCCCTTGGTTTTTATCTAATCTCATGGCTCTACTACCAGCTGTATCCTAATGGCTCCCAAATTTATATATGGAGCCTGGACCTCTCCTGATATAATATGGAGAGAGGTCATATATCTATTTCTCACAAACTTTCTGGTCAGTCATAGTAATCTCTCACCTGGTCTCCCTACATTCTACCCTTCAGTTTATTCTTTTTTTTTTTTAAGTAACAGCTTTATTGAGATATAGTTCACCTAGCATTCACTTCACCCATTTAAAGCATACAATTCAGTGGCTTTCAGTATACCCACAGAGTTGTACAGCCTTCACCACAATCAATTTTATAATACTTTTCTTACCCTTAAAAGAAACCACATACATATTAGCAGTTGCTCTCCATTTCCTCCCAATTCTCATGACAGCACCCAACCCAGAACCCTGCAGTCATAGGCAACTATGTATCTAATTTTTGTCTGTATAGATTTTCCAGCCTTGGACATTTCATATAAATGGAATGATACAATATGTGGTCTTTGTGACTGGCTTTTTTCATTTAACATAATGCTGTCAAGGCTCATCCAGACTATAGCATGTATCAGTACTTCATTTCTTTGTTGTTGAATAATAGTTAACTGTGGTATACCACATTATTCCACATTCTTCAGTTGATGGACATTTGGACAATTTATTCTATACTGATTGTGTTAAAATGGAGGTCAACTCCTGTAACTAACTCCTCTGCTCAGAAACTACTAGTGACTCCCTGGCACACTCTGAGTAAAAGCCTAAGTCCTTACAATGGCCTACAAGTGCTAACATATTCTGTATGTACGTTGCTCTCACTTTTTCTGTCCAGCCACATTTGGCTTCCTGCTGTTCCTCACAAATGCCAGGCACACTGTTGCAGCAAGGCCTTTACACTTTCTGTTCCCTTTGTCTGTACTTTCCTTATCCCAGATATCTACACAACTTGCTTCCTTGAGATCTTTACTCAAATGTTACCATCTCAGTAAGTGGCTTGAGGAAATGTGTTTCCCTATTTCACCACCCTAACCCCCAACACAGTCTGTCTGCCTTACTGCATTATTTTTCTCCATGTCACTAACATATCACTAACATATTTATCTTATCATTCTTTCCTCCACTAGAATATAAGCTCCATGAGGGAAAGAATTTTTGTTATTTATTTATTTATTTATTTATTTATTTATTTATTTATTTATTTAGATTTTATTTATTCATGAGAGACACAAAGAGAGAGGCAGAGACATAGGCAGAGGGAGAAGCAGGCTCCCTAATGGGAGCCTGTTGTAAGACTCGATCCCAGGATCCCGGGATCACGACCTCAGTCGTAGGTAGACACTCAGCCACTGAGCCACCCAGGTGCCCCTTGTCTAATTTATTTAATGCTCTATCCCCAACACTTAGAAAAGTTCCTGATAAAAAAAAAAAAGAAAAGTTCCTGAGGAATGATAGTGACTCAGTATATATTTTGAATGAGTGAATAAATAACATTGTCTTTGGAGAAGATATTGGGAGACCACACAACAAGGTTGTCAACAAGGTTCACAACAAGGAGACAATTTAATATATATTGTTTTATACTTCATAAGTTTTTAATCATAGGGATATATTACCTGTTAAAGTAAATAAAACTAAAATTAGAAATTATGAGCAGAGGTATACAATTACATAGGACCTATTAAATAAAAATTTAATTTGTGAATTTGATTGTAAACTTGAAGGCAATACTATATACTTCAATAGGATCTGAAATTATAAGGAAGAAGAGCTAAGAGTTTAATATCCTCTAGTTTTTGTAAGGTCTCCCGAAAATGGAAGTTAGAAGTTTTGGCATAAGTACGTTGACAGTGACAAAATATATTTTCTTAATCAGCACATCTGATATAATTATTATCATTTAATGCAGTCATAAATTATGTGTGCCAAGAGTATACTTTTTATCCTGGATAGAGAGGAAGGATAAGCATTCACTTGGCTGTACTGTTTAGATTTCCAAAACTTCATTCTTTCAGAGACTCTACAGGGTGCACCTAAAATGATAACACCCATTTCTTGCCAACTCCTAAGTCAAGCAATCTCTTGAGAGAAATAGCAGTTTTTAAAAAGGTGTAAGAGTAAAGCCAGGGCTCAAATTAGCCAAAAGTACAACCTAGCTACTTTCTGAGCAGCAACTTCCTGGGTTCTTTCCTATCTACTCCACAGCCATATACTATTCTATGGTTCATATCTAGGTTTTACATGAGAGAATTACAGTGCTCAAGTGTGATATGGGAACAGAACTTAGATCTCTCCCGTATAGGCCCTTTGGAAGTAGGAACAAGAGAATAGAAATCTGCAGATAATAAGGTTTGGTTTGGTTTTGTCATTTTTTTCTTGTACAGGGTCAAGGAAATGATTTCTCCAAGGCTACCTCTTACTCGTCGGACAGGAAATCTGCAGATAATAAAGTTTGGTTTTGCTTTGTCATTTTTTTCTGGTACAGGGTCAAGGAAATGATTCCTCCAAGGCCACCTCTTACTCGTCGGACAGGAGGAGCTCAGAAGGTAAGTGCCAGAGCCAAGGTGAAACTATAAGTAATAAGGTGTTGAGTGCACTCATTTGAAAATTAGGCATAGACTCTTCAGTATATTTTATAGAAGGGGTGAGAAATTGTAACTTCACTATTTCCCTTCCTGGTTCAGTTTGTGACCAGTGACATATAATGAATAGTGAACATTATTTAATCTTGGCCAGTAGTTTCTGAGCTGAAAATTAAAGGGCAGTTTATACCCAAAGCATTATTGAACGTAAAACCCAATCCGGTTTCAGACTTCCATTATATATCTTGATCTCTTCGAGGCCTCTTTACCAGACATTTTGTATTTTCCTAGGCGGTAAGTGACTACCACACGCAGGTCAAGAATATTTCTAGAGCTATTCTGGATGAGTATCATAGGATGTTTGGAAAACAAGTGGCCAAACTGGGGAGTGATATGGATAGTGAAACCCTGGAGGAGCAGAAGTGCCAGCTCAACTATGAACTTAACTGCTCTGGAAAATACTTTGCTTTCAAAGAACAACTCAAGGTAAATATTCTTTTACTTATTCAATGGATTTTTATGAAGCATCCTCTCTACATGCCTTATTATTAGTTTTTCTCTGGTCATGTTCAGCTATGCTTCTACCATTCTTGCTGTTGGTGCAAAGAGTTATGTTCCCTATGATAGAATATGAGAAGCTCCACTTGTGCAAAGCCTTGGAATGGTTCAATATCTATTCCAAGTGTGAGCTTTGAAGAAACTAAGTCATTGCTTGAAGCTAGGCCAGATTTTGAGCCAGGTTTCATGTTGCTGTAGCAGGCAGAAACTATACCTTGTACTGATTCCATGACTAATTATCTGTCTCCCATTTCCTATCTTTCCATAGTCCACAGAATCACTAAGATTTGAAAAATATTTACTTAATAATAATTTCCTACATAATAATGATTAACATTTATTGAGTGCTGTACACCAGAAAAATTTTTGAATGCTTCATATTTTACTAATTTAATCCTAACAACAACCCTGTGAGGTATATGTTACTCATTTACAGGTAGAGAAATGCCATATTAATTGGTTAAATAATTTCCCCCAAGGTCACAGAACTAGTAATGGTTAAAGATGGGACTCAAGGGGGATCCCTGGGTGGCTCAGCAGTTTAGCACCTGCCTTCAGCCCAGGGTGTGATTCTAGAGTCCCAGGATCGAGTCCTGCATCAGGCTCCCTTCATGGAAACTGCTTCTCCCTCTGCCTGTGTCTCTGCCTCTCTCTCTCTCTGTCTCTCATGAATGAATAAATAAAATCTTAAAAAAAAAAAAAAGATGGGACTCAAATTCAGGCAGTCTTCTTGCTCCAGAACCTACATTCTTAACTCCTACACTGGATTGCCACTCTACATTTACTAAGCGTCCTGTACTGTACTTATTAGATAGTAATAAGGTAAAAAAACAACGATGCTCACGGAGGTAAAGAGCTCTTCTCAGTAGGTGGCATAGTCACAACTTAGTTTGATTCCTGGTTCTACTATTATTGGATGGTCAAATGACTTTATCTCTCTGAGCTTTAATTTCTTTACCTAACAATGAGGAATAATACTATCAGTAGGTGGCATAATCACAACCAGTTTGATTCCTGGTTCTACCATTATTAGATGGATGGTCAAATGACTTTATCTCTCTGAGCTTTAATTTCTTTACCTAACAATGAGGAATAATACTATCACATGGGGTCATTTTGAGAATTAAATAATATAATGCATGGGAAGTGCTTAGTACAAAACCTGGCAATAATATTAGCTTAGGGGAGAAAAAGCTGTCATGGCTATAGCAATATGTTATCTGTATAGCATTTTAAACTTCACTACCTATCTGTTATCTTTCTTTGGCTTCTCAATCATCTTCTGAAGTAAGATAATAAGACCAGAAGTACACATCAATATAACAAATGAGGAAAATGAGATACTAACTGTAATTTTTTAGGTTGTACAGTGGCAGATTAGAACCAGAATTCCATTCTCTAGACTGTCATATCAGGCCTTTTTCTCTTGTATCATGTGGTCACCATGAACGATGTAATGCATAAACCTAATGCTGAGGTCTTCTTTAGCTTTATGACTCTCTTCACATGATATAAGTTCTGCACTGACAATATTAGTGATGATGTCAAGAAAAGAAGTCATGCAGAATATGTCGACTGGGGAAAAATCAGAAAGCTGACATTCTAGCAGTTACCAAAGGAGAAATCAATTACTTTCTGAAATTCTGATGAGCCTTAGACCAGAAGCTCAAGGAAGGCCTGTGTTGTCAGCATGGTGCTGGACTCTAATCAAATGGATGATCTATGTCTCTTACAGCATGCCGTAGTAAGGATTGTGAGAGAGAAGTATTTGAAGACAACATCATTTGAAAGCCAGGAGGAACTGCAGACATTTATTAGTGAGCTCTATGTGTTCTTGGTGGATCAGATGCATGTGGCCTTAAACCAGGTAGATGCTCAAGAACTAAGAGCCCTTCCTTTTCTCTGCAGGGCATCAAAGTCTCTGAATGATTCCTTTCTTCCTTACTTCCTTTCTTGCTTCATTTAGCAAACATTTATGAGGTGTCTGCTCTGTGCTAGGCACTGACAAAGGAGAATAAGAAACTGCTTAAATTATAAAACTAATTTTGGGGAGAACAGGGAGAATAATTCAACTTCCTGGAATAATAAGTTTCATAACTGTCATAAATGTGATGGATAAAAGACATACATAAAATCACTTAATTCAATTATAAAACAAAAATCATTATTTTATTTATTCTGTGCATGTGTGCAATTCTGTTTGCTTTCCTGTGAATGTGTGCAATTCTCAGTTTGTTCTCCATGACTGGCAATCAAAACTAAGAAACATTATGAGCTTTCAGGTATTATACCTGAATGACAATGACACTTCAAACATGCTTTTTCTTTTTCTTTTTTTTTCAGACAGGGGATGAGGGGGCAGTGGGCAGGGGGAGAGAGAAATTCCAAAGCAGGCTCCCCAGTCGTTGTGGAACCGCACACAGGGCTCAACCTCACAACCCTTGAAACTCCAATATCATTTTCAACTTAATTACTGGGTCTAATATCTAGTTTATTCATATAAGACTCTACTTGTAATTGCTTTGTTTTGTTTAACATCTTGATATTGATAAGACCATGCCAGATGATATCCAAGGCACTGTTCCAACCATTTATACAAGCAGTGAACAGCTTCGACTCTTTGCATTTGAAGCAGAAGTCAATGAGAACTTTGAAATGGCAGCAGTATATTATGAAGAGGTAATTAAATGTCTTCCCAGTGGTAGTTGTTACTATTATTTGTATAATGTGTGTATAAAAAATAGTAGTTTTTAATTATTTAAAACCCAATGGAACTGAAAAAAGGATAGACACATAAATCAATAAGATAGAGTCTAAAGATAGGTCCACACAAATAAGGCCATTATATTTTTGACAGCGGTATAAAAGAAATTCAATGGAGAAAAGACAGCCTTTTCAAAAAAAAATAGTATTAGACCCACTAGTCATCCATATGCAAAAAATGAACTTTGACTTAAACCTCAGACATTGTATAAAAATCAACTTAAGGGGCACCTGGGTGGATCAGTTGATTGAGTATCCAATTCTTGCTCTCAGCTCAGGTCTTGATCTTAGGGTCATGAGTTTAAGTCCCATGTTGGGTTCCACACCAAGTGGGGAGCCCAATTAAAAAAATCAACTTAAAATGAACCATAGGTCTGAATGTAAAACATATAAATATTTTAAAAGAAAGCAAAGGAGAAAGTCTTCATGACCTGGAATTTAGGCAAAGAGTTATTGGACATGACATGAAAGCATGATCCATAAAAACAAGGGTAAATGGAACTTCATTACAATTAAAAATGTGTTCTTGTAAATGATACTATTAAGAGAAAAAAAATAAAAGTAGAGACTGGAAGAAAATATCTTCAAAACATATCTGACAAAGAGTTTGTATCCAGAATATTCAGAACTCTCAAAATTCAACAATTGAAAAACAAATACAAATGGGCAAAAGATTTGGACAGGTATTTCACTAAAGAGGATATAAATATGGTAAGTAAGAGCATGAAAAGATGTTCAACATCATTAGTCATTAGGGAATACAAATTCAAACCACAATAAGGTGCTACTATGATTTATTAGAATAACTAAAATGAAAAATGCTGACAATATGAGGTGCTAGTGAGGATAAAAAGTAACAGGAACCCTTATACTTTGTTGGAGGAAATGCATAATAATAAAGCCTCACTCTGGAAAATAGCCTGACAATTTCTTATACATTTACCATATGACCTACTCCTGGGTATTTACCTTAAAGAAGTATAATCTTATGTACATGAATGCTTATGGCAATTTTTTTCATAATTGATCAAACCAAAAACAACCTAAATGTTCTTCTAAAGGGTGAGTAAATGAACAAACTAATGATTTACCTATATAGTGAAATATTATATAGCGATAAAAGAAATGAACTACTAATACAACTTGGATGAATCTCAAAGGCATTATACTGAGTGAAAAAAGCCACTGTCAAAAGGTTATGTACTGCTTGAGAGACTCCTAACTCTGGGAAATGAACTAGGGGTGGGGGAAGGGGAGGTGGGCGGGAGGTGGGGTGACTGGGTGACGGGCACTGAAGGGGGCACTTGATGGGATGAGCACTGGGTGTTATTCTATATGTTGGCAAATTGAACACCAATAAAAAATAAATTTACAAAAAAAAGGTTAGGTACTGTATAATGTTATTTATATGACATTCTCTTTTTAACTGAAGTATAGTTGAATATAATATATTGCATTAGTTCTAGATATGCAATGTAGTGATTTGACAATTATATGCATTACTAAATGCTTATCACAACAAGCATATTTATTATCTGTCACCATACAAGTTATTACAATATTATTGACTATATTCCCTAAGGTGTATTTCTCATCCCTGTGAATTCCTTATTTTATAACTGGTGATTTGTACATCTTAATCCCTATTTTGCCCATCCTTCCATTCCTCCCTCTGGCAATCACCACTTTTCTCTATTTATGAATACACTTCTGGTTTTGTTTGTTTTGTTTTTTAGATGCCACACATAAATGAAATCATATGGTATTTATCTTTTTCTGTCTGACTTTTTCACTTAGTGTATCACCTTCTAGGTCCATCCATGTTGTTGCAAATGGCAAGATGTCATTCTTTTTTATGACTGAATAATATTCTGTTGTATATCACATTTTCATTATACCATTCATCTGTCGATGGATACTTAGGTTGCTTCCATATCTTGGCTATTATAAATGATGTTTCAATAAACATAGTGGTGCATATCTTTTCAAATTACTGTTTTGGTTTTCTTCAAGTAAATGCCCAGAAGTGGAATTACTGGGTTGTATGGTGTTTCTATTTTCAATTTCCCGAGGCACCTCCATACTGTTTTCCATACTGGCTGCACCAATTTACATCCCCACCAACAGTGCACAAGTGTTCCTTTTTCTCTACATCCTCACCAACACTTGCTATTTCTTGCCTTTTTGATACTAGCTATTCTTACTGGTGTGAAGTGATAGCTCTTTGTGGTTTTGATTTACATTTCCCTGATAATTAGTGATGTTGAGCATATATTCACATATATCTTGGACATCTGTATGTCTTTCTAAAAATGTCTATTCAGATCCTCTTTCCATTTTTAATCATATTATTTGTTTTTTTTTGGTGTTGAGTTGTGTGGGGGTTGGAGGAATGGGCAAGTAGGTGAAGGGGATTAAGAGGTACAAACTTCCAGTTATAAAATAAATGAATCACAAACTTCCAGTTATAAGAGAAATAAGTTTAATAAATAAACCACAAAACAAATAAATAAATAAATAAGAGAATTATAGCATAGAGAATATATAATAATTTTGTATTGTGACAGATGGTAACTATACTTGTGGTAAGCATCTTGTGATGCATATAATTGTCAAATTGCTATGTTGTGTATCTTAATAAATACAATATTGTATGTCAACTATACTTCAATAAAAAATAAAGTGTACAGTGGTGTTTAGTTTATTTACAGAATTGTGCAACCATCACCACAATCTAATTTTTACAAACAAATTTTTAAAAGATTTTATTTATTCATTTGAAAGAGAGAAGTATCAAGAGAGAACACGAGCAAGGAAGAGGAACAGAGGGAGAAGCAGGCTCCCCGCAGAGCAGGGAGCCAAACTCAGGGCTTGATATAAAATGAATCTGGGTTCCTAAGTAGTTAGAGGAATTTATGGTGACCATTGACATTGACACTAAGAAGCAATGACTTGAAGATTTAATTTTAAAATTATTCCAATAATTATTTATTCACCACATACTATGAGCCAGAATAGTGACTGTGCTAGACATTCAGAATTCAGTGGTAAACAAAAAAAATGACTTAATTTCTGCTATCATAAACTTAAAGTATTTATGGCATTATGTGCATAAAAAATATGACATAGTGTTACAATAACCTTGGTCTTCCTGATGTTTCATGGGATAGAGGTTGGTCCGGGAGCCGCAGAATCTGGAACACTGGCTGGACTATGGTGCCTTCTGCCTTCTAACTGAGGACAACATCAAAGCACAGGAGTGTTTTCAAAAAGCCCTTTCTCTCAACCAGAATCATATCCAAAGGTATGGGTGAAAGGGAGATGAAGAATGAGTAGGAGCAGATAAGCTTTTATATGAAATATTCTTGGTTCCATGACTGTGACATGGGACCATGCTGTTAATTATGTTGGTGGTCTCTTCTCAGCTTGTTGCTCTGTGGTGTCCTGGCTGTCCTGATGGAGAACTACGAGCAGGCAGAAATTTTCTTTGAAGATGCTACTTGCTTGGAACCAACTAATGTTGTAGCCTGGACTCTACTTGGTATGGTATTTTCCTGTGATATAGATTGTGTTTTCTTCCCTTATAAGATTCTCACTTTCTCTTTTCATTCTGTAATGGCTCATCACATCGTTCTTACACTTTGGTAAAAATATGGGAAATACAAGTGAAATGTTGCAGTTCTTAAGTTTATGGTGGTGGAAAACTAGCCACATTTATTTCAACATCTTTATTTTTTCAGGTTTGTACTATGAAATTCAAAACAATGATATTCGAATGGAAATGGCATTTCATGAGGCCTTCAAACAACTTCAGGCACGAATGCTACAGGCACAAATAATGAAGCAGAGGAGCATTGGTACTGTTGAGTACATTGAAGAAGGAGGGAAAGTAGAAGAATCCAGTTTAGGCCCTTGGGGAATCACTAATGGTTCTTCTGCAACAGCAATTAAGGTGGAAGCCCCAGCAGGTAGGACCAGGAAATGGAAATAAGTGGCTATTGGGAAAAGTAATGGCCTTATGAATAGGACATGGCACATAATAGGTATTAAATAATTGTCAAATGAATCAGTAGACAGAGTTTTGAGTTGTCCCAGGGATACCAGGAAAGACTCCTTCTAAATAATTCCTCATTCATATGAATGAAAGTCTGAAGCTTTTACTGTTGCTATTTGGGTTTTTTAGTCTTAGAGAATTTACTGTTTCTGTGTATACATAAGAGGGGTATCATTGTAGAAGAGTAAATTTCTTTCATTTTCCCCTCACTTTCTTTAACAACATTCTCAATCTCTTTGTGATTATTTTTCTTTTTTTTTTAAGATTGATTTCTTTATTTTAGAAAGAGAGCATGAGCAGGAGGGGCAGAGGGAGAAAGAGAATCTCAAGCAGACTCCACGTTGAGCGCAGAGCCAGAGGCCAGGCTTGATCTCAAGATGCTGAGATCATGACCTCAGGTGAAACCAAGAGTCAGACGCTTAGTGGACTGTGCCACCCAGGCACCCTCTCCCACCCTTGTGATTCTTAAGTTTATTCATATTTTTATAAACACACACACACACACACACACACACACACACACACACATATTCCCTTTTTCCCTGTTCTTCATTGCCATTCTCCTTTCCTCCATTTTAGGAAATCAATCATTCTAATGTGTTTAATATGTGTGCCTTTGTTTAATATGTATATGCCTTTCTTGCATATGTTATTTTATGTGTTATTGCATATTGTTATTTTATGTGCATGTATTTTTAATAGTTTGAGGTATAATTGACATTTCATAAACTGCACATATTTAACACATACAGTTTTATATGTTTGATGTATGAATATACCCATGAAAACATCACCACAATCAAGTTAATGAACATACCCCAAATCTCCAAAACTCTCCTTGTGCCCATTTTTAAAAAAATATTTTATTTATTTATTCATGAGAGACAGAGAGACAGAGAGAGAGAGGCAGAGACACAGGCAGAGGGAGAAAAGGAGCCTGCTGTGGGACTCGATCTCAGTCCCAAGATCATGCTCTGAGCCAAAGGCAGATGCTCAACCACTGAGCCACCCAGGCATCCCTCCTTGTGCCCATTTGAATCTCTTTCTCTGGCTCCCATTTCCAGACAACCAACCACCAAGTCTCTCTCTGTCACCATCAATGAGCTTGCATTTAGAAATTTTCTAGAATTCTAAAATTCCCAAAATTTTCTAGAACTTCTAGAATTAAATAGAATTGCACAGTATGTTCTTTTTTCACTAAGCACAACTATTTTGAGATTCAAACATGCTGTTGCCTATATTAGTATTTCATCCCTTTTTATTGCTTAATAGTATCCCATTATATGGAGATACTATAATATGTTTATCTATTCACCTATTGATAGATATTTAGAGTGTTTCCAGTTTGGGACTATTAAAATAAAGCTGCTATGGATATTTGTCTACAAGTATTTTTATAGACATACACTTCCATTTCTTTGGGTTAATACTTAGGAGTTGAATTGCTGGGACTATGGGTTAGCAGTGTGCTTTTAATTTTATTTTTTTCTATTTTTCTATTTTTAAAAAATTTATTTAAATTCAATTAACATATAGTGAGCGTATTATTAGTTTCAGAGGTAGAGTTAAGTGATTCATAAGTCTTATATAACACCCAGTGCTTATTACATCATGTGTTCTCCTTAATGTCCATCACCCATTTACCCCTTCCTCACACTCCCCTCCCCTCCAACAAACCTCATTTTGTTTCCTTTGTTAAGAGTCTCTTATGGTTTGTGTCCCTCTCTGATTTTTGTATTGTTTTATTTTTCCCTCCCTTCCCCTGTGCTTCTGTTTTATTTCTTAAATTCCATATATGAATGCAATTATATGATAATTGGCTTTCTTATATTGACTTGTTTTGCTTAGCATAATACTCTTGAGTTCCACCCATGTCATTACAAATGGCAAGGTATCTTTTTTTGGGGATGGCTGGGTAATGATATATTGTGTGTGTATGTGTATACTATATATATATATATATACACACAATATATACAATATATATACAATATACATACTATATATATATCATCTTCTTTATGTATTTATCTGTCAATGGATATCTGAGCTCTTTCCATAGTTTGGCTATTGTAGACATTGCTGCTGTAAACATTGGGGTTCAGGTGCCCCTTTGGGTCACTACATTTGTATCTCTGGGGTAAATACCTAGTAGTTCAATTGCTGGGTTATAGGGTAGCTCTATTTTCAATTTTTTGAGGAACTTCCATACTGTTTTTTTTTTCCAGAGTAGCTTCACTAGCTTGCATTCCCACCAACAGTGTAAGAGGATTCCCCTTTTTCTGCATCCTTCCTGACATCTGTCATTTCCTGACTTCTTAGTTTTATATACTTTTAATTTTCTAAACATATAGGGAATTTTTCAGGTATCTTTGTTATCTATAATTTAATTTCATTGTGGTTAGAAAACACACTTTGCAGATTTGAATCCTTTTAAATTTATTTTGTTCTGTGATCCAGCAAAGGATCTATCTTGATAAATGTTCCATATTCACTTGAAAAGAATGTGTATTCTGCTGCTGTTAAGCATTCTATAGAATTTTAGGTTGAATTAGTTGATACATTCAACTCTCCTATATCCTTTGTAGTTTTATGTCTTTAAAGTTTTGTTTTAATAGTTCTTCTTGCCTCATATTTCCTTTAACTTTATATTTGTTTTATATTTAAGTTTATTTGGATTCCATCCTTGAAAGTGATGCTAAATAGGCATCCAATTTTATTTTTCTCTATATAGAAAAATACAATTTTTCTCAAAATTATCTATTAAACAACTGTCTTTTCTGTTTTGTTGTAAAGTATATGTCTCCAAGCTTTTTATTCTGAGTGACTGGTCTGATCTTAAAACAATATTATATCCTTTTTATTGCTGTGGTGTTGTAGTGTGCCTTAATATCTGGTGTATTAGGTTCTCCCATTTACTTGCCTCCCATTTTTATATCTGACTTGCCTATTAATGGACTTTATTTATCTATATGTATTTTTAAAAATTTCTTTAGAGCACTTTATTTTATTTAATATGCACTAAAAATATTTACCTCTTAGTTATATCTAATACTTTTACTGAGTAATCTACTGTCTGAACTGCAGAAGTTGAAGTTTTAAAAAAGGCAAATGATTTACCACAAATCTGTTGACACCTGAAAAACATCTAATGGCAAGTCTTCTGTTTTGGTCATTTTATATTCTAAGGTGTCCATACAAAAGTAGGACTAAATTTTTTAATCTAACAGAAGAGAAGCCTGTACACAGTCTGAAACACACATCTTAGATCTGAGCATCACAAATAAAGAGAAGAAAAATGAAACCAAGCCAAAGTGGTTTATCTGACTCAGGCACTGAACTCAGGTTACTAAAGGTGGGTTTATTCCAGTAACCATTCAAGTGGGGATTGGCTCATTTTTAGGATTTACTTCCAGGCCTCTTCTGAGTCCATTAAGCCCCCAGTCAATGCAGATGTCCCACTTGATGGACAGATGAGTAATCTAACCCCACTGGGTTTATTTCAATAGTTTGATATGTGATAAGCTGCTTCTGAAGATTTTCTGAGAAGTCTGTTCTCTATTAAAATAAGATAGACCCTCAAAATATGAATGTGAACATTTTCTAATGTTATAGACAACATATATTACAAATCCACTCTTATAGGAATATTAGTAAGAATACAAATTAGCTTAAAAAACAGGCTCATGGGCAGCCCAGGTGGCTCAGCGGTTTAGCACTGCCTTGAGCCCAGGGCCTGATCCTGGAGACCCGGGATCAAGTCCCATGTCGTGCTCCCTGCATGGAGCCTGCTTCTCCCTCTGCCTGTGTCTCTGCCTCTCTCTCTCTATCTCTGTCTCTCATGAATAAATAAATAAAATCTTAAAAAAACAGACTCATCTATATGTATTTTATAGTGTGTTTATCAAGTATATAAACAATCCAGTTGAAATTTTTATTTGGACCTTACTGAACTTATTGATTATTTTAGGGGTAACATCTATGTTATTAAATCATTCTATCCAAGTATGAGGAAGGTCTTTCCATATCCTCAGATCTTCTGTGTCCTTTATTAAAGTTATAGCATTTTCTCCAATGAGGCTCTGTTTAAGTAATTCATAATAACCTTTTGGATAACACTGCTACCATAAAGAATCTTACTTTAATTTTATTTTCTCATTGGTTATTACTGGTATTTTTTAGTGTATGCTATTGATTTTGACATTTTATTTCTTTTTAAGATTTTATTTATTTATTTATTCATAGAGATGCAGAGAGAGAGAGACAGAGACACAGGCAGAGGGAGAAGCAGGCTCCATGCAGAGAGCCTGACGTGGGACTCGATCCCGGGACTCCAGGATCATGCCCTGGGCTGCAGGCGGCGCTAAACCGCTGTGCCACCGGGGCTGCCCAATTTTGACATTTTAGATTTTAGTGTTTTCTGTTGTTTTTAGATTGAATTTGTATATGTCTCTTGTTTGACTTTTATTGATTCTAGTAGATAATTAATTGTATTGTTTTTTTCTAGAATATGATTATCATATTATCTGCTAATAACAATAATGTTAGTGTTACCTTTTCCCTCCCAATCCTCATACTACTTATGTTTTCTTACTACCTCCAATAATATATTATATGTTAGTCATGGTGGTCAATTGTATCTTCTTTCCTATCTCAATGGGAATGAATTTTAAATTCGGCTATTAAATATAAAATATACTGTAAGCTCTGTCAAAAAACATTTCTAGAATTAAGGAAATCCTTTCTATTCCTAATTTTCAAAGAGTTTTTTTTATTCACAGCTGTTATACTTTATCAAATTTTTTCTGCATTAATTGAAAAAAGTAAAATAATTTTCTTTATTATTTTACTATTTTATTATCATCTGTGCTGTTGAAGTTATGTATATATAATTGTATTCTTATGTAGAAATACTATATAATGGTATGCTCTTATGCAGCTCTTCCTAACTCTGCATTCAGTGACGTAATATTGGTTGCTTGAAATCAGCTATGACAGGCAAACACTACAAACCAGACTTCATACATATTCAAAAGCCAATTGTTGAACATTTACCAGCTCACTACTTGATATATAAGAAAACCTCAAGTATTTGTAAATTAAACAATACACTTCTAAATAACCCATAGATCAAAGAAGAAATCACAAAATAGTTTGAACTGAATGATAACACAACAAATCAAAATTTGTAAGATGAACTATATTAGTTCCCAGAGGGAAATTTATAGCTTTAAATGCCTCTATTAAAAAATAAGAAAGATCTAAAACCAATTATCCAAGATTCTACCTTAAGAAGCTAGAAATAAATTAAGTGCAAAGTAAGTAAAAGGAATAAATAATAAAGATCAGAGTAGATGTCAATGAAATGGAAAATAGACAAGAATAAAGAAAATTAATGAGGTAGTTGTAGATTCTTTGAAAAGATCAATTAATAGATAAATCTGATTAGAAAAAAGAGAAGATACATAGTACCAATATCACAAATGAAAGAGGGGACACTACTGCAAATCATATAGATATTAGAAAGATAATAAGGGAAATTATTAATAATGTCAACAAATTTAACAACTTGTATGAAATGTAAATACCTTGACAGACATACAAAGCTTAATCAGAAAGAAAGAAAATCTGAATAATCAAGACAAAGAAAACTCCAGGCTTACCCCATTCCTATCATAAACTTAGGAAATATAAGACGGAATACTTCCCACAGTTTGACCATAATTATCACTGTCATATTCAAAATCAGACAAATCCATCCCAAGAAGAGTACACACCAATAGCCTTCTTGAACCTGGACATAAAAAAGTATTAATATTACTCCATAAATTTTAGCAGCATATATAAAAGATAACATACCCAATTGAAGGAAGTTTGATCTTACATTTGAAAATCAATGTGATTTACCACTAGAATAGCTAATTTAAAATAAATGATAATACTAAGTAATGGCAAGGTTATAAGAGTAGCTGGAACTCTCAAACAAGGACATGTTCATGACTCAGGCTAGCAGCAGGGTTGGACTAGGGGTCATAGTTATAGAAGCTGTGCTGTCAATTTGGCTTGAACTTTTTAAATTATTCAGAAATATAAAAATATATAAAAAGTCTGGGGCATCTGGCTGGCTCAGTCAGTGGAGCATGTGACTCTTGATCTCAGGGTTATACGTTTGAGCCCCATATTGGGTGTAGAGATTACTTAAAAACAAAATCTTTAAAAAGAAAGAAATATAAAAAGTCTATAAAACAGGTTTATCCATGCAATATTTAGGAAATATGCTTCTGGGATCCCTGGGTGGCGCAGAGGTTTGGCGCCTGCCTTTGGCCCAGGGCACGATCCTGGAGACCCGGGATCGAATCCCACATCGGGCTCCCAGTGCATGGAGCCTGCTTCTCCCTCTGCCTATGTCTCTGCCTCTCTCTCTCTGTGTGTGTGTGTGACTATCATAAATAAATAAAAATTTTAAAAAAAGGAAATATGCTTCTTATACTTTGAAAATAATTATATTTTATATCCTGTAATAACCTTTTAATATCTAATATAGGAAGGGTTTTTCTTTCCTTTTTTCTTTTTTTATTATTTATTTATTTTTTGGGGGGGGTTCTTTCCTCATTAAAGTTTAATCTATTTAGGACCATCCATTCTAGATGACTTTCTTGAAGAATCCTCCAAACAGCAGTCTGACTCACGAGAACACATTACATCCACACAATCTCAGGATCCAACTATCAGCCAAAAACCATCCAACATACTTCTCAAGGAGATGCCAGTGAAAAAAGGTACTTAGGAATAAAGATTTCCACTTGAAAGAAGGGCATAAACAAACTAGACAAGGATGAAAATTATTATGATGACCAATATGGCAATCTTAACTTGTTTGAAGTTGATTATTTGTCATATTGCCTAAGTTCCTTCATATGAAGTTAGGTTCTGATAATCTGAACTCTGTAGTGCAACTCTCTCAATAAGCAAGGATTTGTATTTAGCTCGGAGAAGGGGCTAACTACAGACTTATGATTAGAATATCTACAGGTTGTGTTTCACATTCAGGAAGATCTGAATACTTTTAATAACCATTTTATTTGGTTGTGACATGAATTTGCGACCACCAGTAGTCTAACCTTGAGCACTTTTGAGATCTTTGGGCACTGTTGCCCTAAAGGAATCTATTGCTTTTCAGACCATAACCTCTTTCATACATTAGATTAGAATTTTCTCCTTGCTATCTTGGTAGTAATGTAGCTCACTGCCTGAGCTTCTGACATTTTTTTCCTTTACATCTAATCATCTCTTTTTTTAATATAATATTTTCAGAAACATCAAAATGTCAAGATTCATCAGCCGTTTTGTATCCTAGCCCTTATGGTGTTTCCCAAACTCCTGCCACCATCTTCATGGAGACCATACGTTTCTTGATGAAAGTCAATGCTGTGCAGGTCAGAATATTTGGGAAAGGGCAAGTAGATGGAAATATTTTAGTGAACTACTTCTTCAATCCATACCGGTATCTTTCCAAGCTTTAATATGTATGATGCAGAAATCAAATATGCTTTTGAGAGTATACTGTAGGCCCAATGGTATGAACATCCAAATATGAACCACTCTCTACAGAGAGCATCAGAAGACCATACTGCAAATCTGTTCCCTCAGAATACCAGCAGAGCAAAATCAGACTCTAAAGGATATATATTTATTATCAGAACTCATATTATGTGAGTGTTGGGGGTTCACAGGAGCCTAATCATATACCCTTCTTCCTTTCTAGGTTGTAAACAATTATAAACATATACATGATACTATATGAGGGAATAAAAATATTATTTTTTTATTTGTATAATTAGGCTGGAGATGTGACTAGCCTCAGATTTGACTTACTTATGCAGTCATGGGTAGAGCTACTGGAGAATTGTCCCTTCCTCCCAGAGAAGAAGAGCGTCCTGTGAGGTCTGCCTACCACATGGGAAACAAGAAATATATCTGTGAAGCAAGCAGTAGGAGAAAGAGCAAAATGCAGTAGCCAGGAGACTTGGCCTTGATCCTGAAGAGTGCATGTTCCACTTAAGGGTGGAGTAGGCCACATTAAACAGGAGCTTTTAACACATTTCCCAATAGAGAAATAGGCTTTCTGTCTTCCGGATTAAATAAGTCACTATCCCCCCTTTCTCCAGGGCAAAGAGCCAGAAATATATGTAGAGGGAACAGCTCCAGAACCTCTTCTTACTGTTTTTCTAAGAAGATGTAAGTGTAAATGGGAGTTGGGAGAAGAAAAGAAGGGCTCTTCCTTCTGCTTAGAAAGTACATCTGACTTTGTCAAATTTGCAAGCCTTATATAGCATTAAAAACAAAGAATAGCCCAAAGTATAAAACTGGCAAACATAAATAAGAGTTTTTCAGAAACAGGTATTTATGTTTCCAAGACCTTGAGTTTAGAATTTTAGAAAAGGAGGTTTTGCCTCACTGTCAGTTTTCTGAATAATTACAGCTGCCTGAAAAAGTTACCTCATGTGTCAGTGGGGTGGTTAATGTGTTTTTTCTCTGCTGCATAATAAATATATGCAAAAACTCACCTAGTATGCTCACCAGCAAGACCAGAATTGTGCAGTACTGCAGATTTTTCACTTTGAAATGTCTACATCTGGTGACTAGGTAGAATACCTGGTAATGGACCCATGATGTGCTGTATCTTTATAATTCACCTCTAACCTTTTGAGGTTGATAATCATTTCATTTCTTATTTGTTATTATCAGGGACATAATATTCAACTGCAAGAGCTAAGATACTGATACAATGCAGCTATTTATATTCCTTATAATCTAATTTTTCCTTATAGTATGTGCACAGAGTGCTTGCACATGAGCTGTTATGCCCTCAAGGAGGCCCCAGCTGTGAGTATTACTTGGTGCTGGCCCAGACACACCTTCTCAAGAAGGACTTCGCCAAGGCAGAGGAATGCCTTCAACAAGCAGCTCAAATGGACTACCTGGTAATAACTTTTGCTAGAACATCTTGAGTATAGTTTGGAGGGAGGCAAGCAGGCTTTCTTAAAGGTGGTGATGCCATATCACAGATAGATTTCTGGTTACCAGAAGTGGAGGTCATCAACTTTCAGTAAACTCATTTATTTTATTCTGTTCGTTTTTCTCAAGCAGTTATGAGTTTTGCAAGGGGCAGAGAAAAGGATAAGGAAGGATACCTCTTTAGGGCAGCCCTAATGGCCCAGCGGTTTGGCGCTGCCTTTGGCCTGGGGTATAATCGAGTCCCATGTCAGGTTCCCTGCATGAAGACTGCTTCTCCCTCTGCCTGTGTCTCTGCCTCTCTCTCTTTCTCTCTCTCTGTCATGAATAAATAAAATAAAATTTAAAAAAAGGATATCTCTTTAGCAGAGAGCTGATCTATTTCAAGTTTTCCGGACTTCTTCTGTTTTCATATTGTGAACATTCTCTTGGTTTGTTTGAATGTTTTTCTTAATATTTACCCCAAAGACAAAATAGTTTTGAAAAATGCAAGAAAGAAATGAGGGGGCAGACCTAGAAAAATACTCCCCCAGCCCAACTAAATGGCCCTCTTTCTAATTGAGTGCTATTAGAAAAAGAAAAGGACTTAATTTAATTTAAATTTTAAACAAAGATCATTAATGTACTTTTAAATACCACCTCACCCCAAGTACTACTTATTCTTTACTTTCTCAGAACCCTAATGTCTGGGGTGTGAAGGGCCATCTCTATTTTCTAAGTGGAAATCACGCTGAAGCCAAGGCATGCTATGAACGAACTATTAGTTTTGTAGTGGATGCTTCTGAGATGCACTTCATCTTCCTGAGACTGGGGCAAATCTATCTGGAAGAGAAAGAGGTGAGGCATAGAGGATGGAGAGTAACCATGTAAATAAATCAAGTCATATTACTCAGCCATTAGAATGACAAATACCCACCATTTGCTTCAATGTGGATAGACTGGAGGGTATTATGCTGAATGAAGTAAGTCAGTCGGAGAAGGACAAACATTATATGGTCTCATTCATACAGGGAATATAAAAAATAGTGAGAGGGATTATAGGGGAAAGGAGAGAAAATGAGTGGGAAATATCAGAGAAGGTGACAGAACATGAGGGACTCCTAACTCTGGGAAATAAACAAGGGGTGGTGGAAAGGGAGGTGTGCGGGGGGATGGGGTGACTGGGTGACGGGCACTGAGGGGGGCACTTGATGGGATGAGTATCAGGTGTTATACTATATGTTGGCAAATCGAACTCCAATAAAAAATACATAAAAACAAATAAATCAAGTCATGATCTGGAACCTGACCACTGTTCAAGCATTAACATCCATCTATGTGGACCAACATAGTAATATGATATTGATACTTTTATATCCAAAGGTAAAGTGACTCAACCAACATCAGATAAACTAGTAATTACTAGAGCAGAATTCAAACCCGGGCAGTCTAATATTGGAGTCTGTAGTTTTAACCATTACGATAGAAAGTTGTGTAGAACACAATAAATGTTGTTGTAGTTAATATTTAAGCTAACTTTCTTTTACTATCAGTATTGGAAACATTCTTAGCTTTACTTAACTAATGGAAAATGTCAAAAGAACTTTTTCAAACTTCTTCCTTAACATAAAGGTTTATATTTAATTCAGCTGAGGCTAACCCCATTCCACAGGGAACTCTAACTTAACTCTATAGCAATTACTCTCCATTTTAGAAATTACCCCAAGACCTTCTAAAAAAATTTTTTTGTCCTCCTCTGATTGACTTATTTCACTCAGCATGATACCCTCCAGTTCCATCCACGTTGAAGCAAATGGTAGGTATTTGTCGTTTTATGGTCTCATTCATTTGGGGAATATAAAAAATAGTGAAAGGGAATAAAGGGGAAAGGAGAAAAAATGAATGGAAATATAAGAAAGGGAGACAGAACATGAGAGACTTCTAACTCTGGGAAACGAACTAGGGGTGGTGGAAGGGGAGGGGGGTGGCGGGTGGGGGTGACTGGGTGACGGGCACTGAGGGGGGCATTTGATGGGATGAGCACTGGGTGTTATTCTATATGTTGGCAAATTGAACACCAATAAAAATAAATTTATAATTTAAAAAAAGAATTTTTTTTTTGTTATGGGAAATTTCAAATACATACAAAGTATGGGGCACCTGGGTGGCCCAATCAGTTAAGCTCTAACTCTCCATCTCAGCTCAGGTCTTGAGCTCAGGGTAATGAGTTCAGCCCCTGCACTAGGCTCCATGCTGGGCATGGAGCCCACTTATAATACAAAAAAAAAAAAAAACCCAAAAAACCTAAATACATACAAAGTAAACAGAATAGTAGAAATGAACCAACATGGACCCATCATCCCATATCAACAATTATCAACATTCTATTTTTTGACTGTGCTTTTGTTTTGACTTCATTCCATTTCTACCCCCAGAACACCCAATTCTCTATTTAAAATAAAACAATAGCAGCAACAAAAAGTTGTGATGCCTTATAATTTAAGTATGAAGGCCCACATAGGCTTGAAAGAGAAAATCACTATTCTAATGTGGTGAAATAAATAAGTTTTCTTTCTGACATCATTGCAAGCTGCATCTGAACCTAGCTTCTGACTTATGTATTCACTAGGCAAGTAATTTCCCTAGGCAAGCAATTCTTAGGCTATTTGCTGAGGCTTACCTATAGTTACATCTCTCATATTGGAGATGCAAGACAAGAAGTGGTCTAATTGGTTTGAAAGTTTGCTTTTTTAGTCTTTCTGAATGTTTCCTGTATTACTCAGCACTAAAAAGAGATAAACTAGCAAACCATGAAGAAATCTAAAGGAAGCTTAAATACATATTAGTAAGTGAAAGTAGCTAATCTGAGAAGACTACATACTGTATAATTCCAACTGTGTGACATTCTGGAAAAGGCAAAACTGTAGAGATAGTAAGGAGATCAGTGGTTTTGAGGGGTTGGGGAAGGGAAGTGATGAATAGATGAAGCAGAGAGGATATTTAGGACAGTGAAAATACTCTAATAATAGATACATGTCATTATATCTTTGTCTAAACCTATAGAATGTATAATGCCAAATGTGACCATGGACTTTAGGTGATAATGATGTATCAATGTAGCTTCATCACTTGTACAAAGGTACCACTCTGATGGGGGATGTTGATAATGGGAGAAGCTATGCATGTGTGGCAGCAATGGGTATATGAGAAATTGCTGTATTTTTCTCTGCTTTTCTGTGAATCTAAAACTGCTCTTAAAAACTTATACTTTTAAAAAAATTGAGTGATCATTTAACTTAGATTGAGATTTTGAGTACAATTACAGAAGCCCCATAATTATCCTAGCAATATAGCATTTGAAACTTCCAGAAGAGCAATAGCTTAGTGGTGCTTTCTTTCTACAGTATGAAAAGGCAAAGAAAACCTATCTGCAAGCCTGTAAGAGATCACCTTCATGCCTTACCTGGCTAGGACTGGGAATAGCCTGTTATCGGGTAAGAAGATGAAGGCTCAAGAATAGGCCTGTCAATACAGCAGACCTTGATTCCTTGGTCTTCCAAGCACCCTGGGAGTTTGTAATGTTGGTGGGAAAAGTTACTTTTCAAAGGTGTTCAGTAAACTAAATAGTTGATCTGTACTATAAAAACAAAACATTCTTTAAAAATCCCACATGTAATCCCTCTCTATTCCTATTCTTACAGCTCCAATTCAAGCCTCATCCCTGCTTTATCTGCTAGGGTGATCTCCTATCTTACCTCAATCCATCTCCCACATTTTTATTAAAGTGGTCTTTAAAATATGCAAATATTATGTTACTCCCCTACTTAAACTCTCCAATGGCTACCCTTTGTTTTAGAATAAAATTCAATATATGATTGATGCCTAGTCTTTAGTTTTATTTTATCTTCCCAAATCTCTCTCTTTTCTCCAGCCATACATGCATACTTAAGAGTTTCCTGACCACACCACACTCTCTTGTGCCTCCATGCCTTCATATATGATATTCCTTTTACCTGGAATGTCTTTCTTCACCTCGTACATCTAATAGACTCCTATTTATCTTTCAAGATTCATTTTAGTAATGTTTCCTCTCAAAATCTGTCCTTTAATTCCAGGGTAGAATTATTCCCATTTTCCTCTGTCCCTCCACTAGATCTATATATGCTTTTATTATAGAAATGTTTATTCTGTATTGTAACTATTTATGTGTTTGGGCTTTCATTTTGTTTTATTTTATTTTTTTTACATATGTGTCAGTGAACTCTTTGAGGGGTTGTATTTTATCTTTTTATTCACTTACTTAGCATACTACCTGTCACAGAATAAATCCTTAGCAAGTATAATTGATTGAATAATATTGGTTGAATAATGAATCAATATATTGATTCAAAATTGAATCAATATCTTAGAGACATTTAAAATGTGGACCAAAATATGGGCATTGGTGAAAGGCCATTCTTCATATTGTCTCAGGTCTAGAAACTCATAATTGTCTTTTCAAAACAGAAAAAACCAAAGAGCTACTCTACTGGGGAGAGGAGTGCCTTATTTCTTCCTTAGGTAATCCTTTGGAAAATTTTACAAAATTTTGATATCCCTATGTCCAGAGGATAGTGAGCATTCTAGAGCCTGAATATTGTACTGATTGCTCAAGATTGTACTATTAATAACTAATATTAGCATTTTGACTGGCTGATAGGACTTTAACCTTAAGAAAGGGATGCACAATGTAAAGGAAGAAACAATAAATGGATCTGACAGCCTACTGTGTTTGGGGAATACACTGAATGATGCATACACAATAGTGAATACTTCTGGTTTTCCAGTTCTGGCACCTGAAGCTCATGGATGCCTTGATGGAACTTCTGTAGAGGGAAGGCGGGAGAGAGGGATGTCAGTTGAGAGCCTAGCAGGCAGGACTCCAGATTTCCCTACCTGGATTTTTAATCCAAGTTCTTATTTTAACAGGTTCATATATTGGGCTACCACATAAGATTTTGTTTGAAGAAAGAGTTCTGAGCTAAAAATTTTATTTTTTTCTGAGCTAAAAATTTTAAAAACTGAAAACTGTTTGTATAGGTCACATTACCACTATTATTTGGACATAGTGTTTTAAGCTAAACTAACTCCAGCTGGCTTAAGGGAAACCTGCTCTGGCTTAACTCACACTTTTCTTTTTCTATCAAGTTGGAGGAGCTTACAGAGGCTGAGGATGCTCTCTCTGAAGCCAATGCATTGAACAACTACAATGCTGAAGTGTGGGCATATCTGGCTCTGGTCAGCCTGAAAGTGAGTGTTTATTAACCTTACACAATGCCCTTTTAGGGCAAAGATATGAGGAAGTAAGTAAATGGTCATCAATTCATGATAGTTGAGGTTTAACGAGCTTTAGATTTGGTCATTATACTGATGATGAAGGAGGGGCCCAGTCTGAGAAGCACTTGGAATGTGCTCAAAAAAATGATATATTCACATGTGTTTGTCTGGAAAGGGGATTGTAGAAATGAGAGCTAGCCATTTGGGCTTGTTGGTCACAGGTGAGCAGGAGTGGGATGGGCCAGGGCTTATTGCCAGCTGGGGTTCTTTTTTTTAAAATTTATTTATGATAGTCACACACACACACACACACACAGAGAGAGAGAGAGAGAGAGAGAGAGAGAGAAGCAGGCTCCATGCACCGGGAGCCTGACGTGGGATTCGATCCCGGGTCTCCAGGATTGTGCCCTGGGCCAAAGGCAGGCGCTAAACCGCTGCGCCACCCAGGGATCCCAACCAGCTGGGGTTCTGGGTTGGGTGGGCTCCCTGTGGCATTTTCAAGCTGCTCTGCAGGCTCCAGGCAGGGTGTGCATCCCCTTCCTCAATATGAAGTATATGATAATCAGAGTATGACCTAGGGTTGGGGTCAGGAAAGATGAATCAAGGAGTCATTTTGACTTTCAAACCTTATTATTTAAGAAACTCATTTTGTAAGGCTATAGCTTCATAGATTGTGGTTCCCCTGATGGGTCTGAGTAAAGTAAATTGAAAACCTTCTGGAACCTAGATTTCATTAAGAACATTAGTGATTCATATGAAGAGGTCAAAATATCAACATTTACAGGAGTTTGGAAGTTGACACAGCCTTCATGGATGATTTTTGAGCCATTTAAGTCTTCACTGGAGGAAGAAAATGCAGATTTGGTGAAAACAGCAAGAGAACTAAAATTATAAGTGGAGCCTGAAGAGGTGACTGAATTGCTATAATCTCATGAAAAAAACTTTCACAGATGAGGAATTGCTTCTTATGAATGAGCAAAGGAAGTAGTGTCTTGAGATGGAATCTACTCCTGGTGAAGATGCTGTGAAGGTAGTTGAAATAACAACAGAGGATTTAGAATATTATACAAACTTAGTTGATAAAGCAGTGGCAGGGTTTGAGAGGATTGACTCCAATTCTGAAGGAAGTTACTGTGAGTAAAATACTATCAAACAGCATCACATACTACAGAGAAATCATTCATGAAAGGAAGAGTCAGTTGATGTGGCAAACTTCATCACTGTCTTATTTTAAGAAACTACCACAACCACACCAAATTTTACCAACCCTCACCTGATCCATTAGCAGCCATCAACATTAGGGCAAGACCCTCCACCAGCAAAAAGATTACAATACACTGAAAGCTCGGATGATTCTTAATATATTTAGCAATAAAGTATTTTTAAGTTAAGGTACATATATTGTTTTTTTTTAAATGTGATCTAGCATTGCTCACTTAATAGACTACAGTATAGTGTAAACATAACTTGTATATGTACTAGGAAACCAAAAAATCCATTTGGCTTGCTTTATTGTGATATTCACCTTATTGCGCCTGGATCTGGAACAAAGCCTGCAATAGCTCTGAGGGATCCCTGTGTACTGAAGTTCTACCATGGCAATAACACACATACACACACAAAAGAAATTGGAGGAAAAGGATTAAAAGGAAGTTTAAAAACTGAAAGATATAATAAAATGTTTCACTACTGAAAGAACAGACCAAAAAACAAAAACAAAGAATGGTGGTTACTGTTGGGGGGAAAAGTTGGGGAACAGAGTAGATAGGGACAGGGTTAGCAACCCCTCTTAAAGTATATCTTAGGGGCACCTGGGTGGCTCAGTTGGTTGAGCATCTGCCTTCTGCTCAGGTCATGATCCCAGTCTTGGGATCGAGTCCCAAGTCTGACTTCCTGCTGCGGGAGGGGGGCCTGCTTCTCCCTCTTCCCCTCCTCCACTCATGCTCTCTCTCTCAAATTAATAAATGAAATCTTTTTAGAAAATGTATATTTTATTATATCCTTTTGATTTTTTATTATGTATATAATCTATTCAATAAAGATTAACACAGAAGAAGTGGATTTGAAAGGTTGCTTCATAAAAGATTAACATAAAAAAATCAACATGAAAATCAAATACCATCAGGAACAGCCAATTTGAAAGTCTAACTTTAAAAATCCCATTTAGGATTTGTATGGGTAAAAGCATAAAACTTTATCGCAATGTATAAAGGAAGATCTAATATAGATATTATGTTCATTGACAGGAAAGTTTCAATAACATAAAGTTGAGAAAATTTCCCCAATATCTAATTTTAATACAATTCCAATAAAAATAATAACAGGTTTTTGTTTTTTTTTTAGGAACTTGATCAAGTAACACTAAAATTCATTTGCCCCATAAAGGCCAAAATATAGCAATGACAATATGGACAGGGTAATAAGGAGTGAAGGTTTTTCTATGAATTATCAAGCCTTATAATGAAGCTCTAATAATTAAAACTCAGTGGTATTAGTGTAGCGATAGGAAAGTGGAACAGAATCGCTAGACAGAAGAAGACCCACATATATATGGAAACAAGTTTTGATTAGATTTTGATTATTCAAAAATAATTGGGATAGCCTAGGAATTTATCCTGAAACTATTCCTCCAACAACTAAAAACTATACATGCAAAAGATATTGATTACAATATTATTGCAATTGCAAAATATTGTAAACAACATACATAGGACAATATTTGAATAAACTATGTTATATCCACAAATGGAGTACTATGCTGCTGAAAGAAATAATGGAGAAGATCTCTATGAACTGATATGGAGTGATTTCCAGGATATATTTTTCAATAAAAAAAAAAACACTAACGTGCAAGATTTTCTATAGTACATTACCCATTTGTATAAAAAAGAAGGAAAAAAAGAAATCATATACATATTGGCTCACTTGTGCAAAAAAAAAAAGAAAAGAAAAAAGAAAAAAGGAAGAAAAAACCAGAGATTAATGAGAGTGTGTTCTATAGTTCATGGGCAGACATAGGGTAGAAGGAAGGGAGAGAATGCGGGGGTGACCCTTTGTACCTCTTTGTTACAGATCTGACTTTTGGAACCATGTTAGTTTCATTTTTTTTTTAATTTTTTATTTATTATTTATGATAGTCACAGAGAGAGAGAGGCAGAGACACAGGCAGAGGGAGAAGCAGGCTCCATGCACCGGGAGCCTGACGTGGGATTTGATCCTGGGTCTCCAGGATCATGCCCTGGGCCAAAAGCAGGCGCCAAACCACTGCGCCACCCAGGGATCCCTGTTTCATTTTTTTTTTAAAGAAACAAAATCAACAAGAAATGGGGAGATTGTATAATATCATAACAACAAAACAAAACTACTTCCCATGAATAGCATAATAATACTGAAGGTGGGAAAAAGAGAACTAACTTAAGATACTTTTGAAAGATTATTTGAAATATATACTTTCAGACTAAAGAGAAAAAACTCCTCTATACAAATATTGGATTCCAGTTATTAAGCTGTTTTTTTTTTTTTCGGAGTCAGGTGTTAGCAGTTCTGAAATTACTAAGTATTCTATGATTTTCCAAATAAGAGATTATATTGTGGGTAACGGGAGCTAAGTGTCTCATTGTCAGAGGAGTTACAAATATGGAAACCAGGAAGATTGAATGATCTTGGAGGGTTAGAATTGAAGATATAAGCTCAAATTTGATGGATTTTATAAATAGATATTATATATAATTGGGGGATGCATGGGTGGATATACCTAGTGCTCAGGTCTTGAAAATCTAAAAATTGGAGTCCATTAAAAGGAACTAGGAAATTTGCCCAGTTTATAAAAATAAAAGAATCATAGGCTTATTTGAAATGGCTGATTTTAGAACTGGGATAGGGAAAATCAAGATGAGACCGGAATTTCTTGTTGGAGCAAAGTAAAAAGTGCTCAAAGATTGAGACATAACAAAAACACAAAGGGAAAAAACAAAGGAACTGGCTGGCCTAAAGGGGAGTCCCCACTGTCAAGGATTACAAATGAGAATCTATGAGCCCACAGTAATATAATTGAACAAATAAATGAATGGTAGAGAAGAAAGCTTATAGTGAAAGGCCAACTATTAAATGAGTAAGGAATTAAGGAATTAGAAAATCACAATTTGGAAACGACCATAATAATATTTAAGGAATAGTCACCAATGTATCCTGAAATTATGGATGTTTTTATGGAGTAAGAAGATCTTTACAGTCTCAAAGCATTTCCCCATGAGATATTTATTTTTTTCTTTTTTTTTGATATTTATTAATTATAAAGGGGAACATAGTGAGGTTATAGTAGAAAAATGTAGCAGATAACAATCTAAACAAAGGATCAAGGTTACCATCACCAGTATTGGGATAAACAGCATGTACCTCCTGAAAGGATGCAGCACAATGTCTTTTTTGTGGTATTCTTGGCAAAAGTTCAGAACCTGACATAATCATGAAGAAACATCAAACAAATACAAATTGAGGAGTATATTACAATTACTGTCCTTGATGCTCTTCAGAGCTGTTCCAGATTAAAAGAAAGGCTGAGGACGTGAATTTTGAATTCAAGGCATGATGCTAGATTTTATTTTGCTATAAAACACATTTTGGGGGAGCGCCTGGATGGCACAGTTATTTAAGCATCTGACTCAGTTTCAGAGCAGGTCCTTATCCCAGGGTTGTGGGATTAGGCCCTGCATCAAGCTCTGCACTTGGGTTGGAGTCTGGTTGGTATTCTCTCTCCCTGTCCCTCTTCCCCTCCTGCTTGTGTTCTCCTCCCGTTCTCAGTCTCTCTCTCTCTAAATAAATCTTTAAAAAAAAAAAAGACATTTTGGGGATATTTAGAAAAAATCAGAATGAGGTATATAAATGAGACAATAGTATTATATTTGTACTAATCTGCTGATTTTGATAATTGTTCTGTGGCTGTGTAAGAGACTATCCTTGAAAACACATACCGAAGTCTAAAATTGCATCATTCTGCAATTTACTTTCAAATGGTTCCAGAAAAGTTAAAATATATACTTATGTGTGTGTATGTGTGTGTACAGAGAGAATTATTCATGTAACTTTTATTTAACCTGAAATTATGTCAGAGAAAGGGGATTCATTAATATACTGCAAATTAACACCACATTACATATCCACTAGAATGGCTTAAATCAAAAACATTAACAATACCAAATATTGACAAGGATATGGAGAAACTGGGACCCTCATACATTGCTGGTGGGGTTACAAATTGGTACGGCCACTTTAGAAAAGTTTGGCAGAGTCTTAAAAAGTTAAACATACACTTACCATATATCCAATGATTCCATGTCTCTATATATAGCCAAGAAAAGTGAAAACATATGTCCACACAAAGATTTCTGTATTTCATTGCAGCATTTAATAACAAAGACTGAAAACATTCCAAATGTCCATCAGTGAATTGATAAACAAATGTTGTATATGTATACCATGGAGTACTACTCAGCAATAAAAATGAAATTCTGGGGACACCTGGCTGGCTCATATAGTAGAGCAAATGATTATTGATCTTAAGGTTGTGAGTTCAAGCCCCATGTTGGGTGTGGAGTCTACTCAAGAAAAAAATGAAATTATGATTTATGTAACAGCCTCAAAAACACTATGTCAAGTAAAAGAAGCAAGGCACAATAGATCATATGTTATTTTATTTAATTTATAAGAATGTAGGGAAACTATTGAGATAAAAAAGATCCCTAGTCCCCTAGGGCCAAGGGTGGCATTTGGGATTGGCTGCAAACAGGAATGAAGGAACTTTTTGGGAGTGATAGAACTCTTCTAAAATTGGATTGTGGTGATGGTTGCACAATTGAACCATAAAATTAGTGAATTTTATATGTAAATTATACCTCAATAAAGCTATTTTTAAAAACTATAGAGCCCCCCAAAATGAGGAACAAATGGATTATTCAATAAATACTGATTGAGCAACTGGCTTTCCATATGGAAAAAATTAGTTCCCTACATCACACCAAATACACACACACACATAAACACACACTTCCAGCTGGTTTAAAGGCCTAAATCTTAAAATTTTAGATTGCTTAGAAGAAAATACAGAGAATACCTCTATAGCCTCAAGGTATGCAAGCTTTTTCATGACCATAAAAGCACTAGCCAAAAAAAAAAAAATAAAATATCAATAAATTAACAGCTTTAAAGTTGGAAACTCATGCATAACAAGACACTAAAACCTTAAGGACTTTATTATAAATACTTACAACATTTTAAACATTGTATTTAAATTCAATTAATTAACATATAATGCATTATTGGTTTCAGAGGTGGAGGTCAGTGATTCATCAGTCTTGTATAACACCCAGTGCTCATTACATCACATGCCCTCCTTAATGCCCATCTCCCAGTTATCCTGTACCCCACCCCTTCCCCTCCAGTGACCCTCAGTTTGTTTCCTATGATTAAGAATCTCTTATGATTTGTCTCCCTGTCAGATTATGTCATTTTTTATTTTTTCCTCTCTTCCCCATGATCCCATTTGGTTTCTTAAATGCCACATGAGTGAGATCATACAATTATCTTTATCTGATTGACTTAGTTTGCTTAGCATAATATCCTCTAGTTCCATCTACATGACTGCAAATGGCAAGATTTCTTTTTTTTGATGACTGAGTAGTATTCTATTGTATATATATGCCATATCTTTATCCATTCATCCGTCGATGGACATCTGGGCTCTTTCCATAATTTGGCTGTTGTGGACATTGCTGCTATAAACATTGGGAAGCAGATGCCCCTTCAGATCATTGTATTTGTATCTTTGGGGTAAATACTCAATAGTGCAATTGCTGGGTTGTAGGGTAATACTTGTAACATCTATAACAATTACAGTTTATAGAGTTATATAATATAGCTACTATATAAATACGTCCTGCAATAAGGGAAAAAAAATCTTTCAATCTGATTGAAAATTGGTCACGGGTCACCTGGATGGCTCAGTCAGTTAAGCGTCGGACTCGATTTTTGGCTCAGGTCACGATCTCAGGGTCGTGAGATCAAGCCCTACTTCGGGCCTTGTGCTGGGTGTGGAGCCTGCTTGGGGTTCTCTCTCACTCCCTTTCCCTCTTCCCCCTCTCGAAATAATTAAAAAGAAAGGAAAATGGTCACAGGATAGGAATATGCAGTTTGCTGAAGTAGAAATCATAACAGTTAGTAAACGTATGAAAAGAAGTTCTGCCTCACTTGTAATCATGAAAATGCTATTTAAAATGACAATGTGATAAGGCACCTGGGTTACTCAGTCAGTTAAGCGTCTGCTTTCAGCTCAGGTCATGATTGCAGGATTGAACCCCTGCTCAGCAGAGCCTGCTTCTGCCTCTCCCTCTGCCTCTCCCCTCCACTGGTGTGCTTTCTCTCTCTCTCAAACAAATAAAATATGTTTTTAAAATGCAATGTGACAGGAATTCACACCCATCAGACTGGCAAAAATTAGTCTGATATTATCAACATTAATAAGGATTCTCATAATTGCTAGTGCATATAAATTGGTGCAACTACTTCAAAGTGCAATATGGTATTATTTACACAAATTCATAGCTACAACTTAGCAATTTTATATCTAGACACATTTCTAAGAAAAATACCAGAAGACATGTACAAGAATGTTTACTGTAGCATTTTCCATAATAGCAAAAAAAAAAAGTCTTTTCAAAATTGTTTTGGCTGTTCTGGATTCTCACGTCATTTGGATTTCTGCCTTCCTGTGGCAGAAGTGAAACAAAGATAATAGTACAGGAAAGGAAGATGTGCTAGAAAATGAACTGAAATTCCATGAACTTCAGGTGAGAAAATCTTTGAAGTGTGGATATTATAGGAAGGTCTTTTAAATAATGAAAGTTTTGTGAACTAGTAAAAATTTTCCATGAACTAGCACTGATCAGGAAATTAAACTAGATATTCACTAACTTTCTTTCTAGCCTGAACATTCTATACTTTTCATATTTGTTCAATATTCTGTTATGCATGTAGTTCATATTTATGTATTCCCAAGTGACACTGCATACGCGAACTTGGTAAGCACAAACTTGTTAAGTATAATAGTGAATTCATATTTTTCTCATTTAACTCCTAGATGAGCGCTTCATGCAAAGAATAACTGGGAGCAATATTTAGTGTCCTCATCCTATATCCAGATCAATGTGGAAGGAATTCGTCTCTGCTTTTTCTAATGTATAAAGGCAGGATAAAACATAATATAGTTAAAAACTTGGACTCTGGAACCAGGCTGTTTTTGTTTAAACGTAGCTCCTCCACTTATTAGCTTCATAACTCTGGGAAGTTACTTAACCTCTCTGTGCCTACGTATTTCCATCTGTAAACACAGAATTATAAATTTTTTCTCCTAGAGTTGTTTTGAGGATTAGGAATGAAAGTATGTAAAGGACTTAAAACAATGTAAGCACCTAAAACAAAGTAAACCACAAAGTAAGCATTATATATATTTTAGCTATTATGAACAGAATGGCTTCAATCCTGAGAGAGACAAGTGATTCATGAGGCTTTTGGGGACAGGGGGAGATGAGAGACCAAGTTCTCTTTAAGCTTGTTTTCATTTTTAAAATTTTATTGTTTTTTTTATTGTATTATTATTTTTTAATGTAGGCTCCACACCCAATTTGGAGCCCAGTGCAGGGCTTAAACTCACAACCCTAAGATCAAGACCTAAGCTCGAGTCAGACGCTCAACTGACTGAGCTACCTAGTTGCCCCTCTTTAAACTTTTTGAAATGAATATATATATATATATATATAATATATATATTATATATATATATATAATGGAAAAGATTATTAAGAAGGTATGGAATCCTGTTTTGGTAGAAATGTTTGTGGCAACGTCCTTTCCCACCATAGTGTTTATAATAAATCATGAGCTGCTGTTCTTTTTTTTCAGGCTGGACGGCAACTGGAAGCTGAGCAGGCCTATAAGTACACAATGAAGGTATGATACAGATGCCCCTGAAGTTTGTACTGTATGAAGGTTGGAAAACTAGGAGGAAGATGCTGGCTTAGTTCAGGACTTTACAGCATTTCAGGATGTGAATATTTTCCAGAGGCTTTTTTTTTAAATTTTTTAGATTTATTTATGATACAGTCACACACACACACACACACACACACAGAGAGAGAGGCAGAGACACAGGCAGAGGGAGAAGCAGGCTCCATGCACCAGGAGCCCGATGTGGGATTCGATCCCGGGTCTCCAGGATCGCGCCCTGGGCCAAAGGCAGGCGCTAAACCGCTGCGCCACCCAGGGATCCCCTCTAGAGGCTTTTCTTCTCATCTTTGCCATTATTATACAGCTGGTGGGTTTGGAATAACCCATATATTACTATGGGGGATCTTTTTTCTACCTCTTTAGAGAATTTGGTTTAATGGAAAGATAAATAGCAAGGGAGGCAGTAAGCCTGAATTATGGTCCTAGTTTTGCCACTAACTTTACTCTGTTATCTTCTTTCAGCCTCATTTCATCTTCATTTCAGCCTCATGTTTCTTCTTTCAGCCTCATTCACCAGACTGAAAGTACTGGTCAGCAAACTTTGTATAAAGGGCAAAATAATATTTTAGGCTTTGTGGGCTAAACTGTCTCTATTGCATCTACTACCCTCTGTCCTTGTAGTCCAAAGGGAACCACAGACAACACATAAACAAATGAGCATGACTGTATTTCAAACAAGTTTACTTAACAAAAACAGCAAGCTAGATTTGGCTCATAAGTAGTAATCTGCCAATCCCCGGCAGAACGTCTATTCTATTATGAATCACAGTTTACAATTGGTGGCTTAAACAAATTAGGAATTTTATTTTTCTCATCTACTGAAAAGCCCAGGGCTGGTACCAGAGCTCCACAATGTCACCAGGAGACCCAAACTCTATAGCTTTCTGCTCCACCAGTCATAGCATGCTGTCCCCATCCTTCATAGTTGCAAGACAGCCATTGTAGCTTAAGCCACCATATACATGTTTCAAGCACAATAAAGAACAAAAGGGAGGCAAGAACAAAGAGGATATGCTACTAGCTATTTCACCTCCCTTTAGGAAGCAATGACTTTACAGGAATAAAAGATACAGCATAGGGAATATGGTCAATGGTATTGTAATGTATTGTAATAGTGTTGTGTGGTGACAGACGGTAGCTATACTTGTGAACATAGCATAATGTATAGACTTCAGAATCGTATGTTGTGTACCTGAAACATGGTGTGTCAACTATACTCATATAAAAAAGGATGTTTAATTCACATGTAAAGAAAATCATTTTCAGAGAAAAGAATCTACTTTTGAAAAAAAAAAAAAAAAGCAATTACTTTAGTTTACATTTAATTGGCCACAATTGGGGATCCCTGGGTGGCTCAGAGGTTCAGTGCCTGCCTTTGGCCTGGGGTGTGATCCTGGAGTCCCGGGATCGATTCCCGCGTTGGGTTCCTGGCATGGAGCTTGCTTCTCCCTCTGCCTGTGTCTCTGCCTCTTTCTCTATGTTTATCATGAATACATAAAATCTTTAAAAAAAAATTGGCCACAATTGGTTGTAAGACTACCTCTAGCTCTAAAAGAAGAAAATGGAGTTTAGAGGGCTGCATTCCTGCCCTGAAAAAAATGATTTTGTTAGTAAGAAAGAAGAGAGTGGGTATTCACAAGGCAACTAGATATTGCTACTACACATTTAGAGTCTAAAATTAAATTCAGATCTAGTATCTTTGATTCCGATGACTTGCCAAATTATAATATTGTAGTCAAAATAGACTGGGTGATGAGAACAATTTAAAAATACTTTATTAAAATTATTTAACAAAAAAATACATAAACTGCGAATGTTCATACAACTTGCATTTTCATAAAGTGAACATGTCCATGTAATCAATCAGCCCTGAGTTCTGAGGTTCTTTTAATGGAGTTATCATGAAAAAGGGCATATAGGAAGAGCCCAATCTCATGCCAAGGAACTATATTCTTTAACTATGGTCCAGTAAATGATAGGTCTACACATAGATATATCACGTATGGTATGTATCCTCTCCTTCCTTCTCATGCAGCTGAAACTAAAAGATGAGACTCTGCTTGCAGAGATCCACATGGTACAGGAGACAGTTGGCTTTGGAAATCCATCTTTTTGACCTCCTTCCAGCTGAAGAATGTTCTGTATGGGACTCGGAGCTCCTTTCCTTCCCACAGAAATTAAACTCTGGACGTCGTGAAAAATAAGGGTTGGGGATGGAAAATACTGTAAGCAGAAACCCATTCATTTACTTCCGTTGGCTGTCTTATTGAATGGCTGTTACTGGATATTTTACAGGTTGACACTAACTGGATGACAATAAAAAGATTCAAAATTCACCAGTGTGGTTCTGCAGTTAATTAAGGTCTACTGAGCTATATGTAAGAATGTATTTATTTACATAGTTAAGGTAAAGTGGGTTCATTATTAGGGTTTCTGGTAAAAGCCTATCAGGATCACTCCTGTAAGTCAACTACTAAGGTCTCTTGCTAGGTTCACTTCTTGGAACTTGAGAATTAAGGCATCAATTTCTAGGTGGTTCCAAAGGAGAGTGCTATGCTGGATCACTGTATTAAAACACATTAGTGGTGGCCAAACTCTGGACCCAATGTTGAAAAGAGCTGGACAGAAGTCTTTGTTGAGGATGGAGGTACGGACTACCTCTCACCACGGTTACCTTCGCGGATCTAAATCACAAGGGCTCCAAGAAGAGTCCATTAACTTATAATAGATGCAAACCTCAAATGAGGCCAGTATTCTAGGGCTAATGACAAAGGAACTATCCCCCTGGATGACTGCAGAGCAAAACCAGAAATAAAGACTCCTCCTCCTTAATTTTTTATTTTATTTTTTTAAAATTTTTTTTAATTTTTTAATTCATTTATGATAGTCACACACAGAGAGAGAGAGAGAGAGGCGCAGAGACACAGGCAGAGGGAGAAGCAGGCTCCATGCACCGGGAGCCCGACGTGGGATTCGATCCCGGGTCTCCAGGATCGCGCCCTGGGCCAAAGGCAGGCGCCAAACCGCTGCGCCACCCAGGGATCCCCCTTAATTTTTTAAAGACGGTGCAGATAATATGACGGAGACCTGGGAGACCAAGTGAGAGGCATTTTAAATACAGAAGAATAAAATAAACCTTCCAATCATTTACAGTCCTCGTAACGGACTTGGCTCTAACGCCGCTTCCTTTAAGAGGCCTTCCGGAAGCACCAAGGAGGCTTCAGGCTGCCGCCCCGTCTCCTGCCCCAGGACTGAGTACTGACCACCTTTACGGCCTCTGGTGTCATCGCAGCGCCTCCCCACGTGACCGAGGGCTTCCAACCGGCGGGAACCGCGCCCCCTCAGCCTGGCGTTCGGAGCTATGGCTCTAGCCAGGTGCGCGGAACACGTGCGCTGGAGGATGGATTTGTGGAGCACTTTAGCCCTTCGGGCCGCTCCCCGGGATCCTCCCGATACCGCTCGCTCCGCCAGGAACCCAGAGTCTAGCGAAGGCCGACAGCGCCCACACAGGTTTGTTCACGCTTCCACCCCAGCGACACGCAGGTTACAGCGCGACTTTTTTGCGGCAGTTTCGGTTCGTTAGGGTTCACGGCGTTGCATTATGGGAAATATAGGGGCGGGAAAGCGGAAGGGGCGGGGCAAGTGGATCCTGCGCCTCCCGCTCCGAGGCTCTAGGGCTGGGGCCGCAAGGGGCTGAGGTTCGGGTTGTCGCGGTGTGGCCGTCTCCGCGTTGGTCCTCCGCCCCGCCCGACGGGCGGCAGCGCGCTCGGAGGCGCGGCAAGGGGCGCACGGGCGTCGGCGCCCGCCGGCTGCACCATGGTCCAGCTCAGTGAGTGACCTTCCGGGCGGTCGCGGGGGCCGGGAGCAGGGGAGCCGATGAAGCCGCTCTCCTAGGCGAGCTGGAGGCAACCCGAACCTGCAACGGCCGCACTGCCTTATGTCTGTCCGTCGCCTTAGGTTTTTCTCACTGAATCCTTCCCGAAAGTCTGTAAGTGGCATTCAGTTGGCAGGTGAGGCAGCTGAGGCGCCGCCGTGGTCTCTGTTACACGGCCGGCTGGTGTGGAGCGGCTTGAGGCGGTCCCTCTGGCTGCAGTGCATGGGAGGAGCTTCACCAGGACGTAGTAGCCAAGCCGGGTCGACAATAATGGGTGGATGTAAGGATGCTCCAGTCGAGGAAGGGGCTTATTTTATCTGCCTCATTTTGTTCCTCTTATGTTCTCGGTTCCTGTGTCCTAACGACTTCTCTCTCTGCAGCTCCTGTCCTGCGCAAGGCCTACCACGGGGGCCACTTAACCATCCGCCTTGCCCTGAGCGGCTGTACCAACCGGCCTTTCTACCGCATTGTGGCTGCTCACAACAAGTGCCCCCGGGATGGCCGTTTCGTGGAGCAGCTGGGCTCCTATGATCCCCTGCCCAACAGTCACGGGGAGAAAATCGTTGCTCTCAACCTAGAGCGGATCCGGCATTGGATTGGCTGTGGGGCCCACCTCTCTAAGCCTGTGGAGAGGCTTCTGGGTAACTCAGCTCTAGATTTGCTTCATTGAGGGGATTTTAAATTGAAGTCCGTTTCGGAATAAGAGTTAAGAGTGACTTTCGTTACCTCAGGCTGCTCAGGGCTAGAGTGAAAACCGGAGTTGTGATCTAATTATCATTTTGACTGGAGACCTCTTTTGTGGGCTGTTTTAGGAGACTTCGGTGAATGGGATTTTGTATTGAAAATAGTAATAGTTTTTCTTGAATGAATATCTGTCTTTTTTTTTTTTTTTTTTTCAATTCAGGACAATAGGAAGTAACATCCATTGTCTCCTTGTAGTAAATGGAGGGGAAGGACTGGGGGAAGAGATAAGACAGTTTGGCAAGAGAGGAGCATGTTTTAAATCCATGCCGCAGGTCAGGTCTCTGTTAGACCTCGGCTCTGTAAGGCTAAGCTCCCAGGGAAACCCTGCTTATACCATGTTATAATGAATGAAAATCCTGTTGCTTTTAGGTCTTTCTGGCTTTTTCCCTCTGCATCCCATGATGATCACAAATGCTGAGAGGCTGCGAAGGAAACGGGCACGTGAAGTCCTCTTAGCATCTCAGAAAACAGATACAGAGGCTACAGAAACAAAAACAAGCTGACTTCAGTGAGCAGAGAACATTGGGAGAAAGGTCAAAGCCCTCTTAAAACACCTGTGCAGAACTCTTAGTTTTATTAGATTTGGAGGTCAATAAATGGGAGTTTTCTGAGTCACGCATGCTCTTCTGGCCTGGCTTGAGCACGACTCAGGGAGAGATTTGTTCTTTCTGACATAGAGCTGGTCTAGGTACTAATTAGCTTTTTCAGCCTTCATCTGGAAGAGACAGTGGCTCTGGGGTGTGCTGGAGATGAGCTGGGCCTTAGAACTCTTGGACAACTTTACAGTCTGCTGCTTTCTAAGACTTCCCCGTTTGAAAGCTCCAGCCAGCCTGTCCATGATCCATCCTTGCAATTTCTTCCTTAATCATTTTTGGTCATCCCACTAGCTCAAGAATATAGTTACTTTGCTTATTAATATTTTGTGTGTGTATGTGAAATTGTAGATTTACATTTTCTTGTTTGACTCAATCTCAGATTTACAAGGGTAGATTTTTTATGAGCTTATAAGCTATGATAGCATACTTAAGAATGAGAAACTAGAAGAAAGGTAATATTGAACAATACCTACATACATTTTTGACCCTTTACAACTAAGATTATTTGTGAAGATTATAAGGTATGAAAGTGGGAAAGATGGTCTCCCTTTGTATTGATGGGAGATTGAGGTTCAGGGGTGGAAACATGCCCAACGCCATCTATTTTGATTTGGGCAGAGCTAAGATTCAGACCCCAATACGCATACCTGGAGAGGCCTTTCCAACATATTATATGGTCGGGGGCAGGATTGGTGTGAGGTGAATAAAGATGAGGGGCTTTTCAAAAGTCCACTTAAAAAGCCAATGATATGAGGTTTAGGTGTTGTGAGTTTGGTAACATACATGACTGGCTGTGGCCTAAGCCCAAAATGTCACATCTGCTTCATCAGAATTGCAGGACAGTCACAAGCATGGATTACAGGGTTTTTGTGCACACTCTAGATAATACAGATTTCAAATTCTGGCATAAGACTAGGATGTAGAAAATTTATAGAGGAGATACTAAAGCCCTATCAATGTACCAACTTATTTTATTCTCTGGGTTTTATATACTGAGAACAGTTACCAACCATAATGAGTCAAGTCTCTCCCAAGGTTGTCACTGGTTGGCCTCCCTTGCACTGATGGGACTTCAAAGGCAGGGCAAGAACAGCTGACTACCTGGATTTGATCTTGGATCTGGGAAAGAAGAATGCTATGAAAACTATGGGCACTCTGGAAGTTAAAAATAATGTACTCTAGAGAGTTTAAGATCTTTGGATAAACTAGTTGCTAGAGCAGAGAATGATCATGAAAAGCACTGACCAGTAATGGGAACTGCTGGGAAATGGGTTAAGGTATTTTGGACTACCGAGTTTCCACCAACTCGGTATTCACTTTGTGCCCTGGTCTGTCTTTCCCCTGTGATGTGTATAGACATACTCCCTGTATGAGCTCATCCTGTCCCTGATTTCCAATTTTCTCTAGCTCTATGCTTGCTTTGCATCACCTGGCACAGTTTCTCACCATCTTCGTTGATTACATCAGCTTACTTATGTTTCAAATCCAACATGCTCAAACCCAGCTCTGCACTTTAGAAAGCATTAAAAAAAAAAAAAAAAAAACCTTCAGCAGCTTTATTTTTACTCAGATGAGGGTTTGGTCATGTTTCCTTAACCAAAGTGGAAGGTGATAAGGAACTGGAAGGTGAATGGGAATGATTCTGTAATAAATGTTACAATTTTTAAAAGACTAGTATTTTGTGCTTTTAGTTTAGGCTTTTTTCTTGCAGGAATTAGGGAAGAGTACTTACCTAGCAGTCCCAAGCTGTAGGTCTTAGAGTTTGTGTGCTCTTGTCAGGATCATTGAAAAAGAACAACGTTGAACCATGTCAGCTCTTCAAATGTCGGTGTTATGAACTTTTTTACTTAAAAAAGGGCAAACGGCAATGTATGGTTTAGACTTAATATGGACATGCCATCTATTGAATGAGCTGCTGCACTGGGACACCGGGGGGAAGATAATCGCCAGATTTCTTAAGGGGAGGAGGGTGCAGCGGCCCCGACTCCTCCTCAGCTACCCAACACGCGAGGCCCCGCCCGCCGCTCGGACCTTCGGTTAAGTTCTGGCCATGCCCTCGCTTGCAGCTGCCGTAAAGTGCGACGTCGTGGCCACGCCCTTCCGGCGCTTCTTGTGACGCAGCTGCTCCGGGTTGTTTTTTTGCGCGGGAAAAGGAGGCAGTCTGAACCTCTACCCAGTGTCGCAGAGGTCGGCGGTTCTAGCGGAGGTTGCGGCGCCCTCCCTGGCTGCCGGCTATGGGGTTGCTGGAGCTGTGCGAGGAAGTGTTTGGCACCGCCGACCTGTACCGAGTGTTGGGCGTGCGGCGAGAGGCCTCGGACGGCGAGGTCCGACGGGGCTACCACAAAGTGTCCCTGCGGGTGCACCCGGACCGGGTCAGCGAGGACGACAAAGAGGACGCCACCCGCCGCTTCCAGGTACGCGAGCCCCGGCTCCGCTGGCTGCCTGGGTTTCTCTCGATCTCCTGGCCTGGTGTTTTCTAATCTTTATTTCTCGCAGCGCGGTTTCAGCGAAGGATGCAAGGGTGACTTTTGGATGCTCTTTCCTCGCAGATCCTCGGGAAAGTCTATTCTGTTTTGAGCGACAAAGAGCAGAGAGCGCTGTACGATGAGCAGGGAACAGTGGACGAAGATTCTGATGTGCTTAACCAAGATCGGGACTGGGAGGCCTATTGGAGGTTACTTTTTAAAAAGGTAGAGGAGTCTGGAGGTTTCTTTGATTATTCCAGTCAGTCATTCGTTAAACAAACGATATATTGAAACGCTTTAAAGTATTGCATTTTGTGTTGTGTAGGAATGAGGAATTTGTTTCATTTTCAAATACAGATAAATATGTATACACACACGGGCAAGTATTTCTCAGGAAATAACACATTTGAAAAAGAATAAATCACACATACATTTACTGAAATGAGTATTTAATTTCCTGCTGATGTAGAGCAAGTGTAGTGAAAAAGGTGAGGGTTTTTTATTTTAAAAGATAATGCTCCAGGGTCGCCTGGGTGGCTCAACGGTTTAGCATCTGCCTTCAGCCCAGGGCGAGATCCTTGAGTCCTAGGATGGAGTCCCAATCCGGCTCCCTGCATGGAGCCTGCTTCTCTCTCTGCCTGTCTCTCTCTCTCTCTCATGAATAAATAAATAAAATCTTTACCAAAAAAAAGATAGCGCTCCATTTTACATATCTCTACCTGTAAGTCCTGAGTTGTTCTGGGAAACTTCACATAACTTTTCCTGGTCTGTAGTTTAGTAGTTGTGAAGATTGGGGGGAGAATTCTGGAAAAACTTTGGCATGGAAAGCGTGGTTCCAAAAAAAAAAAAAAAAAAAAAGTGGTTCCTTGCAACAAATTCAACTCAAGCCACTGTTGTACTTGGGAAGAAACATCTCAATACCTAAATCTAGTTTTACTAGTATATTTTTTATTTAAAATAAAATTCTCAATAAAATAAAATTCTCACAGTTAAAGTATATATCTCTTGTTTGTCCAGATATCTCTAGAAGACATTCAGGCTTTTGAAAAGACCTACAAAGGCTCTGAAGAAGAGCTGGCAGATATTAAACAGGCCTATTTGGATTTCAAGGGCGACATGGATCAGATCATGGAGTCTGTGCTGTGCGTGCAGTACACAGAAGAACCCAGGATAAGGAATATTATTCAGGAAGCCATTGATGCTGGCGAGATCCCCTCCTATAATGCCTTTGTCAAAGAATCAAAACAAAAGATGAATGCAAGGAAAAGGAGGGTAAGATTTTGAATGCTGTTAATTATTTATATCTTGATTGCTTTTAAAAATAATGTGAAGGTATTTACAATAATAGAAATAAATTTAAGATTATTGAGATGAGAGTAGGGATTAACTCTATAGTTATATAGCTCTTTTCTTAATAAAATGAGCATACCAGTTCATCAAGAGCAACTTTTTCCCCTAGTATGTTGTGCTCAAGAAGATTTTGCTATGTGGATTGTTTAATTAATATCATCTTAAGATAGCACTGAAATATTCTTCATATGGGCCAGTTCTTTTAGCTTTTTAATGGCATTGCTCAAAAAGTAATGGAGTCCAGATACAAAGGGTGGACAGTGGTTCTCAGTTAAGAGACAGGGAGAGGGTGGCTAAAACTTTTTTTTTGACTCTGTCTTGTGCATACAGATTTTCTTTTGTTTTTGTCCAGATTGATTCTTGAATTGGACCTAGAACATACATTTTTTTAAACAAATGATTTAGTTTATTTTGATGAAAGTGTCTTCCCAAACAAGCTTTGAGAGGAACACTTGTGAAGAATCAAGAATTGTGGCTTCTGTATCTTATTAAACTGTGGAATTGGTGAGGGTAGGAATGATGGCAGAGAAAAGGAGCTTAAGGATAGACAGCTGAGTTCTGGGAGGGCGTGGATTCAAGGTAGCAAGCGATTGTGTCTTGTGGGGAAGACCAGACTGGGACTGAAGTAACCATAACCTGGCTTTCCCAGTAGGAGCTCAGTGGAGAGCAGTCTAAGAATTTAGATCTCTGGTGGGTACCTGAGGTGGGTTTCTTATTTTGTATGGCTAAATTGGAGGTGGAGGTAGTTCTGCAGTTTTGATTCAATATACTTACAGGGGGAAGCTGGTGTGTGTGTGTGTGTGTGTGTGTGTGTGTGTGTGTGTGTGTGTGTGTGTAGGCCCAGTGGAATGTATATCAAGATTATCATTTTTGGGGGTGCATCATGACTGGTTCAGTCAGTAGAGCATGTGGCTCTTAATCTCAGGGTTGTGAGTTCAAGCCCCACTTTGGGCATGGAGCCTAGTTTAAACAAAAAAAATCATCATTTTGGCTCATAGGCTACATCTGTTTAGGCCCATGCTGACAGTTTAAGTTGATAATCATTTTCTCTGGTGAAACTGAGTACAACTGTATCCAATAATAGGATAGATACTAGCTTGAAGCTTCCAGAGAGTTGGGGGCAAGCAAATGGCATAGTTTTTAGAGAGACTCCAGCAAGCCTGGGGAGTTAGGTATGCAGTATTAAAAGAAAGAAATTGAATACAAGGACTGAAAGTAGACAATGGAAGCTCTGTCCTTCTATCGGACTAACAAAATCCTAATGTATCACCATTTCTAGTATTAATAGCATTCATTGCTATTAGAAAATTTACTGGGGTTTGGAACCTGTTATAGTGTTGTTGAAAGAACGAACAAAACCATTATCTTTCCCAAGGTATTCTCGTGGTATTTTGCAATCCAGTGCCCTAGGAAAATTTGGCAGAAGGTGGCTTTGAAACTAGATAAAGAAAGGTAAAAACTGAATTCATTAGTGTTTATCCTACTTGGGAATTTTAAAGCAGGGTTAATCCCAAGGTACTGCCACTCATTACATGTAGTAAAAAGTGGGTTTCCAAAGGAGAGGAATTTGAGATGCCTGTATCCTGGCAACATTTTTTAAGGCATCCTTGGTTAAATGACCCTTCCTGGCTCTCTGGCATTTTGTTTTCGTTCTTATCACCATGTGGTTAATGAATTCTAAGCTACTTGCTACCAAAACGGGAAAACTCAAATGTTTATTGGAATCAGAAGATCTACTGCACATGCTCAGTGTTGTCTTTTAATGAATGACATATTTATGCAGTTGTGTCCTCCTTACCTATATAATCCTCAAATTGAAAGGTTCTTACCATAGATTTGCTTTGGGGAAAGAGTGTATATTTTTAGTATATGTTAAGTTGCTATGGAGTCTCACATGAGTTTCTGTTTTAGGCTCAGGAAGAGGCTAAAGAAGCAGAAATAAGCAGGAAGGAGTTGGGCCTTGATGAAGGAGTAGATAACTTGAAAGCAATCATTCAGGTAAACTTGGCAGATTGTCTTTGAAGGTTGTCACTACTTTCATGTTCTGATTTACTATTGATACTTTCTTTAGTGTATGATGTTGTGGGTATTTTGTTTGCTTCTTTTAAGACATTCATGTACCATGTTTTCATCCTTTTAAAGTGTGTAATTCAGTGGCTTTTAGTATATTCATCTAGTTGTATAACAGCACTAATTCCAGAACATTTTCATCACCTTAAAAAGAAACCCTTTGCTCATTAGCTGTCATTGCCTATTCTCCCTTCCACTAGCCTCTGGCAACCACAGAGTATTTTTGTCCCTGGATGGCCTTGTGTTTTGAAAGCTTGTGTTTTAACTTCTTAAACAGAGCAGACAAAAGGATCGGCAAAAGGAAATGGACAGTTTTCTGGCTCAGATGGAAGCAAAGTACTGCAAACCCAAACGAGGAGGGAAAAAAACGCCTCTCAAGAAAGAAAAGAAATAATGGAATTTTCTCATCAAAAGCCCTTAGGTATTCATTGGTGCCATTGTAGGCAAGGTACAGTCAAGATTTGAAGACAAAAGTCAGCCCTGCCCTTGAGAAAAGTTGTCTTTCCAGCCTAAATTATTGAGGTCAACTCTGTAGACAAAGCAGAATCTCAGCCTGATTTTGGTAATCCTAGAAATCCTGATACTTTTTGAGGTCCTGTATGAAGGAATTTGGTGGTGATTTTTGAGGGAGTGGGGGAGAGTAGTGTACTTCCTGGCAGCACTTGTCTCTGTTGGATCTTCTGTACAAGGAACTCTTGTCTAGAATGTGGGTTTGTCCCGTACTGCCTTTAGCAGTTGTCATTTTGCAGGAGTGTGCATACAGCTGCAGAGCATTGAGTAGTGTGTGTGTGTTAATTAGAACAGTAACTCTAGCTAGAACGCTTTCAAAACACTTGCTAGATATGTCTATCAGATGTTTGCCATTTTGCTTTCAGGGTTAATATCCTTGAATAGATCCTCTCCTTTTTGTTTTATGAAGCCAGGTTTTATACTCTTCACTTGAAGTATAGGAGAAACAGATGTTAAGATTACTTCATGTGTCTTTGTAAGACTTATACATGATGAAATAAACAAGTTAAAAATGACTCTTAAGTTCTGAGGTCTTTTAAATGATCTCAGTGATCATTTAAACTATGATTTAGAAAAACTATGGATGCTGTTCAGAGAAGAGAGAAGAAAGTAAACTGAGTCAGCTTTATGATAGGTAGCCAGATTTACATAACATACAGAGAAGTTGTCCTGCCTGTAACTATTGAATGTCTGTCCTTAGGTGCAGATCTTGTTTGAACTTGCTTCCTCCTCTATAAAAAGGTGTGGGAAGTTGGGCTAAATGACTTCTTAGAGGCTTCTTCTGACTCCTTTAACTTTGAAAGGCAGCCATCTTGATCCATCAGTTTGTTATCATGCACTTATGGTATTGATTTGTGAGAATAATGCAGGGATGTTTACTTACATTTAGTTGAATTGGTGTGTACTCATTGGAATATATGGAAATTTTTTTGGCAACTGATCAACTTAAAATCTCTGAATTACAGACTTATATATTCAATACCATATGCATAAAACAACCCTTGTGTTACTGAGTTTTATGTATGATAATTTATCTGAGGTAAGCACATGACACAGTCTGTGATTACAGATTAAAAAATACTTTTTAATTGTATTAAAATATAATTTAATGCACGTTGTTTGAAGCATCTGTCTTCATATGATACATCTTGATATAATTAAAAAATTACCCGTTTATCCACTCTGAAGATTTACAGTACGATCTAAAACTGATATGATCATCAAAATTAAAGTTGAATGAAATTTAAATAGAATAAATTTAAGCTATAATTAAAACCACTGCTGCATTTATGAGTGTCCTCCCAAAAAGGTCCATGGTGAAATCAGAAGAATGCTGAAGGTTCTGTATTTCTGCTCTGAAGATATGTTTATACTAATTACCAGAGTTTCTGAAATTTTAAGGTATTGCTGGCTCACTAATCAATCCTATAAATTTTTAAGTTTACTTAGAGTTCAAGGAGAAAATTTGGTAAGGTGAGTTAAATATATATATATATGATTTCTAAAGTCCTGTAAGAAGAAAAGCATAATCTGATAGGAAGCAGGCATTGTGAGGTTGAGCTGTCCTATCCGAAAATAAATATACATTATGACTTATTACATATTACTTTATACCAGTATTCCACATTTGTATCTTTAGTTACTTAGCTCCTCCAAATCTCTTTGTAAGATTGGACATCTAAAGAGAAAGCTTTAGGAATGACTTCTGTTTGATAAGTAACTCAGATTTTTGACAGCTCTGTCTCCTAAAAATGCCTTAAAAATGAGTACAACTCTCCAGAAATTCATACAAGCAGAAGTATTCTGGAGCCATTGATAATATCAAACAATCATTTGCTGCTTTTTGTGTATGTATAGCCTCATAGAATCCTGTAATAATTGAACCTGATCATTGTTTTTTGTTTTTTGTTTTTTTTTTTAACCTGATCATTGTTAACAGACAACATGAGCAGTGATTTGGGGATAATTATTCATTCATTACATCTTTGGGTACAGATTTTACTGTCTAATAGAATAGGTTAACTTAATGCTGAAAGAAGACAGTAACTGGAGAGAGAAACAGTACCTATGTAATCTTTGGCAGATACTTTTTTTCTCAGTTATACCAGATTAACGCATCATGAAGATGGTTTTAAGTTGTCTCTTATATACAAGCTTTGCATCACAAGATGACTGAACGTTGATTCGTGAATTTTTCTCACGTGTTTCCTGCAGCCTGAAGCAGGTTCTTCTCATTTGCCCTGTGGTCCCTGCCTGGTTCTAGAGACTGGTCTACCTCTGTTTTGAGATTTTGTAGATCCATGTAACTGAGGACCTGTCAGACAAAGATGACATCATAGAGTAATGTTAGTAGACATTCTAGATTTGACCATCTCAAGTTCTATCTAAGGGCTCTTTTTGTTCCAATTATCAGTCAGACTTAAATTTGGAGACTGGGACTAAGTAGTAACGTATTTTCACCAAGACAATAAAAACTACATTTGCATTCTATCATGTAAATTCAAAACATCTATTAAGATATGAAACCTAGTTTTAGAGAAGAGCCCACTGATTAAAAAAAAAAAAAGACTATGTCTGACTTATCTAAATATTACGACTGACCATCAGTAAGGCTGAATGTAGTAACTAGCTCAGAGGCAGCATTGCTTCTCTATGAGGACTAATCCAGGGAAGAGTCTGTTGAAAGCATTCAGAGACTACCAAGCAATGCAATAGGAAATGAACAAGAGAATTCATTTGGATGACAGAGATGGTTTGAGGCAGATTAATTTTAACATACTTGATTAATCTTATTAACAGGAAATATTTAAACTGCTTAATACTTCCGAACTTCACCGACAACATCATGAGAATGACCGTGATGGTGATGAATTTATCTTTATAGGGAGAATTAAGATACTCTTAAACTTTCTACCCTCCTCTGAAAATACAATCTATTAGAATATGACTTAAAAATCAGAACAGTTAATGGGATGGACTCAGACTCAGCATGTCTTAACATTTTTAAATTTCTTTTCTTACCTTGGCCTAGCAGGTTAACTGACCAAAGTAGTTTATTCTATGGCAATATAGATTTTGCCTGCATAATAAAATCCGTGCAGTGTTTGAATGTTACCAAAATGACTTACTTAGCTTAAACTTATTAGATTGGAAAAAAAAAAAAAAAGTAGTTTGCCAGAGTGGTAAGAAGTTAATTTACATATGGAAAAACAAATCTGGAACATGGCTGTGAGCAATAGAGGTCTCCTCTATCTTTATTACTATCCCATTTCCAAAAGGAATTTGAGGTGAGTTACAATGATGTAGGGGAACAATATAATAAAATCCGGAGGGAGGGAAAATAAACCTAGAACAAAGGCAGCATCTTAACATAGTCACATAAAATAAGAGCCATGGTCCTACCTGTCACTGCAGATCCCCTACCAGGTCGGGCCTGATGAGGATACTCAACGGCACAAGAATGATGGTACTGTGTATCTGGCTGCAGAAACAAAGAAAAGATGACACACTTCTTACAATGTGACATTTCCCAAAGGATAATATATTAGTAGTATGTTTACAAGGGAAAACCTTGAAATCAGACAGTATTGTAAATGGCATTGTCTGCCAATCTGAGGGACAAGTTGGCTGAGTACACTCTTGTACATCAAGTAAAAAAAATCGCAAGCCAGGGACGCCTGGGTGGCTCAGCGGTTGAGCATCTGCCTTTGGCTCAGGGCGTAATCCTGGAGTCCTGGGATCGAGTCCCACATCAGGCTTCCTGCATGGAGCCTGCTTCTGTCTGCCTATGTCTCTGCCTCTCTCTCTGTCTCTCATGATAAATGCATAACATCTTTTAAAAATTTTAGCACTTAAAAATAATCCACATGGTTTAATATTTCTAAGCATTTATAATTGGCTGCCAAGGAAATTTTATCTAATTTCAACAATCTGCTGTTTAAAACAACAGAATGGAGCCTTTTCAGCAACACAGATACCCATCACTTCACCTCCATACTTGAAATGAGACTCAATATGAAACCCAAACATTTCAGAATTATTTCTAGGAATTTAAAGATTTTCAGAACAGCTGAAATAATGAAATGCAAATATCAAAAAAAGTTGTGAATGCCGTCCTGCTGGTGCTTCTGGAATAAAAATTACCCCTCTCCGTTCTCTGTCAGAGCAATGCAATCAAGAGATTTCAAGAATTTTTTTTTATGGTGAAGCCCCCCCCTTTTTTTTATTGGGGTCACCAAACTTCTTTATAGAGGGCCAAAAAGTAGATATTTTAGGCTTTGTGGTACATACTGTTGCAGCTATTCAACTCTGCTGTTGTGATGGGAAAGCAGTCATGATATGTAAGCAAATGAGTATGGTAGCTCTACAGAAACAGGAATTTTTGTGGTAAGCCAGATGTCTCATACCAACGGTTTGCTGACCCCTCTTCTAGAGGAGAACACCAGGGGGAGCTGAGTGCTAGTCTGGAAGTGCCCCGCCAAGAGCTCCAATCTAGTGCTCTGAGTACCCTGAGCTGTCAACTCCTCTCCCTTTGCATGTCAGCACATTAGGAGAGAAATAGCTAAGGAAAGAAATTCTTGCATTGTTATAAACATCAGAAAAAAGAAACTGTCTTAATGTGTTAGTTTAATTCCTAAGGCAACCAAAAATTAAATGTTTTATAGAGAATCTAGCTGTAGAATATAATCAAACACTGCTCAACAAATGCTCTGAATTAAATTACGAGAAGATGGATTAATAGAGGTTTTCAAGCTTTCTAGGGTTCACATTAAGATTCAGAAATGCTCACATTTTCCTTTAGCTCCTGTTTTGGTGAATCTTCCCCTAAATAAAGCATCTTGAGGTCTGTTGAATAGTGCCCCTGACCCCCAATCCCCTATCCCCACCAAAATTTATGCCTATCTGGAACCTGTGCATTTTACTTTATTTGGAAATAGGATCTTTGCAGATGTAATCAAGGTAAAATGAAGTCAGATTAGAGTTAGCCATAAATTCAGTGATTGGTATCTTTATAAGAGGGAAATTTGGACACAAACATACAGGGAAGACGGCTATGTGAAGGCAGAGGCGGAAATTGGAGTGATGTAGCTGCGGGCCAAGGAGTACCAAGGATTGCTGGCAACCACCAGAAGCCAAGAAGAGATAAGAAAACCTCCTCCCTAGAACCTGCAGAGGGAACATGGTTCTGCTGACACCTTGTTTGGACTTCTAGGCCCTGGAAATGACAATAAATTTCTGTTGTTTGAAGCCACCCAGTCTGTGGTAGTTTGTTATGGTAGGCCTAGGAACTTAACATGCTGTCTCATTAATTTGTTCTCACCACTCTCAGTGGTGGACTGTATGGTGCTTTAGGCTGATAGAATTCACCAGTTAGAAGTTGGAATAAGTGGGCTTCAGATACCACCATCCTGGAAAGTGGTATAGGATTGGAGGTCCCTGGCTTCTGGGCACTGAGTGGTTCCAGATCCCCAAGCTCTTCAAGCCGCCTTGCCACAAAGCAGATGAAGTGGGGTTGAGTACGGTCAGTGCATGACCTCCAATCTCCCAATAAGCTTTTTTCTATTACTTGCTTAAAAGTAAAAGGGCCAGTAAATGGACATTAAAATGGTAAGGCGATTTGAGCATCTCATCTCAAACACCAATTTAAAAAAAGATGAAAGTCCTGACTTGGCATCCATCAGTCCACATAATTTGATACCACTTTTGGTGTAACTCCATAAGAGCAGTGTTAGAGAAGGAGTTATGCTGATTTGATGTACTGGAGTTGAATTTCTTCTTCTTCTTCTTCTTCTTCTTCTTCTTCTTCTTCTTCTTCTTCTTCTTCTTCTTCTTCTTCTTCTTCTTTTGCTTATTCTCAGGAATATTAACATTTAACAATTTAAATTGTTTAGAATTTGTGACTTATGTATAAGGCATTTTACCATTTTCATTTTACCTTATTACTTTTCTTATTTTCAATGGCAGAGACCAGTCAGAATTTCAATAAAATGTACTTACAACACTATTTTTATTGTTAAGAGTCTCTGCTTTTATTCTTGGTTGGTTAAGGCGCTATGTGAAACCTAAAGTCTGCCAAACTAGTTTTTTTCTTTCCCCAGCTGTCAAGACAATAGAGGAAGTATGTCCCTACCAAAAATGACTGAGTTGTGTTGGGCCTGGAGAAAAAGTCAGGTAATAGGAGCCTCTCCTGGGGCTGCTGATAGTTAGGCTCATCCACCACAGCACTTCGAGCTCGATTGGAGTCACCATGGGTTTTCTACAGGAGAGACAAAAATTATAGAAACTGTTAAAACAACTTGTAGCAAAAGCTATGCATGTCCTCCATCAACCCAAGTAGGTATGGTAACTGCAGGCCAAGCAGCTCCAGTTCCATTGTCAGAGTTAGGATTCAGTTTGTACTTCTGACAAAAGGTATTATAAATCAATTCCAGAACAATGAACCCTGCAGAAGTACTGCCTATGAGGTTTTATCAACACATGGAAAAGCAGGAGGAGAAAGACGTACCGTTTGTCTTTGTGGCCCCACAGAGCTCAAGTGTTCCACTTCAGCTGTCCCAATAGGGGGCAGCAGATTGTTTCGACTCAGGGGCATTGGTGAGGGAGAGGAGAGCGAGTCCTGGGCTGGGCTGCAGATCCCACCAGCAAACACCAAGATATGAAAAACACAAAGTTACAACAATGCAAGCAAGCTGATTTAGAATCAAATAAATGAGGGAGATGAGTTTAATGTCCTGCACAGAATGCTTTAAGTTGCCTATGTTCTTAAGCAGTCGCAGGATTTTGGAAAATTAGAGTTTGGGGGATTTTTTCATAGTATTTTCTGATTTTTGTTGAAACTTTTATTTTGGGCACACAGCAGAAGTTGACCCTTTGTCTCACAGAATGCTGGACAAAAGCAGTTTTCCCTGTCTGGTGTTAACACTGGGTGTTAACCTATCAAGGATTTGTAATTTCACATCTGGTGGAATTCTCCACAGTTCTGGGACTTTTGGTTCTTTTCAGTAATAACAGTAGTCCTTCCTTATCTACTGTTTTGCTTTCCATGATTTCAGTTACCCGTGGTCACTGAGGTCCAGAAGTAGATGATCCTCATTCTGACGTATTGTTGGAAGGTCACGAGTAGCCTAATGCTGCATCACAGTCCCTCCATCATTAACCTCACTTCATCTCATCACGTAGACATTTTATCATCTCACATCATCACAAGAAGAGGAGGAATAAGTGTGGTACAGTAAGATACTATGACAGACCACATTCACATAAATTTTACTCCAGTATATTATACTTGTTCCATTTTATTATTACTGTTAATCTCCTGTACATAATTTGGAAGTTAAACTTTATCATAGGTATGCAGAAGAAAAAACATGTAAGGTTTGGTACTATCCACAGTTTCAGATATCCACTGGGGGTTTTGAAACCTATACCCTTGGATAGGAGGACTATTGTAATTAGGATTCCCAGGCAAAGTTCCTAAATGTTCCTTTTATGGTATTTCTAGTGGTTTGTAGCATTACTCCTACTCAAGACAGTACCTAAAAATCAATGATACTTTCATGTCCCAAAAGAAAGAAGGTAACTGGGATCCCTGGGTGGCGCAGCGGTTTGGCGCCTGCCTTTGGCCCAGGGCGCGATCCTGGAGACCCGGGATCGAATCCCACATCGGGCTTCCGGTGCATGGAGCCTGCTTCTCCCTCTGCCTGTGTCTCTGCCTCTCTCGCTCTCTCTGTATGACTATCGTAAATTAAAAAAAAAAAAAAAAAAAAAAAGAAGGTAACTTGTTTCCGCTTTGAAGAAACTGTCAGAAGGTATGAGAGATTAATTATACCACAAGAGAGCTCTCTTCAAGTAAGTGAATCTATATATTAATACCAACATCAACATAAAATAGTAGGTAAGAAAAACCTCCAGTGTCCTGACAAAGACTTTTGGTTGTTAATGGACATTTCTTTTAGTGAATCTTTTGGGATAAATTAAAACAAACTGAAAAATCAAAGTCAAGAAATCACATGTGCTTGATTTAAAAGCTGAATTCATGATCTTGTACACTTGGTCATAGTCTTAGAATCATACATCCTAAGCTGTTTTGTGAATCAGCAACTAATGAAAGAATTTTATTTAAAAGTAGGCTTCTAAGTATTTTTTACAAGGCTCAGTGAATTAAAGGTGGCAAAAGGGAAGAAAATATGGTTAGTGTCATTTCCTAAGAAGTGCTAAGGGATATTTTCCCCAGTATATAGACAAGTACTTATTTGAGATTAAAATGTTATTGTCAATAGAGTGAGCAAATCCCAGTGGTCAGAAAAATATTAAAGGGGAGATAACTTATTTTGGGATGAATTTCACTGAGCATGTACTCGCTAAGGAAAATGTTTAATAAGATACATATATCTTACTTCCTTCGATCAGTGTCACTGAAGTATTCTAGCCAACATTTTATTTGTATAAGTAAAAATCTTTAACAGGAAGATCCAGTATCTGAATTGTATTCAAATTTAATCACATTTCTTTTTTGGATTTAAACCAGTGTACAGTCCATCATGAGAATATGCAATGATTAGTTTTTAGGCAAATGTTTTAGTCTTACACTTAAATTCATCCTCTCTATAAAGTTCTTCGTTAGTTTTATGACAGTTTCCAAAAATTCTGCTTTTCAAACCTACATTCGGGGTCCTCTGAGGATTTCTTCCATAGGTCTTGGCGTTCCAGCGCATGAATGGCTTGTGCTGATGGGATGAAGGGTACGTGGTGGAGGATTGCGTCTCCTGGCAGATTGTGCTGTGTATGACAGAGCCGATGTACTGAGCTCTAGGGCTCGATTTGGCCAATTTCGAGATGAAAGGATGGTACTGGATCCAGGTCTCATAAGTAACTTGTCATCAAGATCTCTAGTGGCCAAATCAGAAACCAACAATGAAATGGACATTGCTTTGTATAGGGAAACAGGACTCAAAGGCTTAAACTATAAAATATATTCAACGGAGAATAAAGCAAAAGTAAATAACCTAGTTTACACAAGTCACGTAATCTAGTTTAGGCATGAGAACATGTTCTTAAAAGAAATACCTCATTTTAATTGTACAGGTAATTTACTAGAATGGAGATTTGGTGGGAAAGCTCATCCATTATTCACCAGGCATGACAGTCGCTTCTTCAGTGACAGTGAGGCTAACCTGAAGAGTACCTACTCTAGAATGCTTCCCAGAAGTTCATCCTAGGGACTGAGATCCCTACCGTATTTGAGGCATTCTTTGTGTTGAAGGAAATGCTTAGTTGAAAGGCAAATAACTGCTGCTTAGGAAGTGTGGCACTAGCGAGGTTCCTACTAGAAGAGGAAAATACTGAGCTCATTGGAGCCTGCAGGCATGGGGATTGGGTTCCTTGGAAAGCTGGAAACTTGTAGACAAAGGATCCAGAGCCTCATGCTGCCCAGGGCACTAGGACTACGGTAGATCAGTTTGCATAAGCAACTGAAATACAACTTTTCTGTAAGTACTCTGGTAAATAGAATACCATGCCCAAACAATTAAGTAGCTTAAACTCTGCCCTACAGACTCAGGTTTTTATTTTTGTTTTTTAAGCAGAGGAGATATTTCTGTTGTAAGACCCCTGAGAGACAGTATTTGGACAAGGAAATGGAGGGAAAGTGAAAGAATTAAGCTCTGCTACATGCTCTTTTGGCTTTTAGCAAGTTCCTCAAACTTGGTGACTGCTTTGGTCCTCTAGTGCAAAATATACCTCAGCATTTGGAGGACCTTGAAGGGAGAATACCTACCAAGAAATGGAACTAAACCTTGAGTGTCAGTCACAGAGGTCGTGCTGGCCTTCTACCACCCTAACCATTCACTTACTAGCCTTTTCTTTGCACACCCTAACTGCTTTCTATTACAGTAGCTTTAGGACTTAGCTGCTCCATGCTTATCTTTATTTTGTCTTCGGGACTACTCAGTCATAATCCTGGATTCAGTTATCACCTTTAGCCAGGTGACTTCTAGATCAATCTCCAAATCTGATGTCTTCCATGTTTCCAGTGAGATGGCTTGGCACTGTAAACTCAACACACCCCAAACCAAATGTATCTTTACCCTACAACAAACTTCCCTTGAGCTTTGAAATCTCAGAGCTGATTCTGGTTCCTCTATTTTTATAGAATCTGTCTTCTGGTGTGAATGTCTTCTAAAATATTCCATTCCTTTCTTATTCTTTGCTACAACTTGAGTATAGGCTTTTAGTAGCTCATGCTTGAACTCCTATATTAGACTCTTTACCTTCAGTTCCTCCTTCTTCAATCCAGTCTGTGTTCTTCTGCTATAAAATCTCTTTCAGATTCCTGACTTAAATACATGTGCTGCCCAAGTGAAATTGGGAAGTGTCAAATGGCATAATTACTTAAGAAAACTGTATGGAAGTTTCTTACAAAGTTAAACATACACTTACCCAAGAAAAATGAAGACCATGCAAGAATATATTTATGGTGCCTTTATGCATTAGAGCCACAATCTGGAAACACTCCAAATGTTCATTAACAGGAGAATAGATAAATCGTAGTATGTTTTTACAATAGAATATTATTTATTAATAAAAGAGAAGGTCACATGCCACAACATGCATGAATGGATCTCAAAAACATGGCATTCAAAACTGTCCAGTCTGGTCCCAACCTTCATTAATTTCTGTCTTCTTTCCACTACTCACACCATGATCTATTTTAATTCTGGAAGATGGCCCATGATCTTTGGTCAGAAGCATTAAAATTCTGACCTCTTTTCTTACTGTAGCAAAACTGGTCTGCTTTCCCTTCTAAAGAGTCTGTATTTTTTGCCTCCAAATCTTTTCCCACACCATTCCTTCTATCTAGAATAGTCATGTTGCTCTTCTCTGCTTATCCAAACTCCCATTTTGAAGGAAAAGTTCATACTATAGTTACCCACCAAAATGCCTCACTTCTTTGGGACTGCCATGCATTCACTCTGGGTACCACACACTTGACATTCAGTCACAAAAATGCACTATTTGGTTGAGTCTCTTTTTACCCATGTCTGTCTTCTCTTTCCAGTTACATTATCAGAAACCATTTCCCTTTAATGTTTTTACTCCCCAGATGTCTCTTTGATTGCTTGGTATGTACTCAATATATGTATGATGATTTGACTGATTTATCTTTCCTTCTATTTCTCAGTGATCTACATAAATTCTAAAGTCTTAAAAATTTTACATTTCTTACAGTAGCTTGTCCATTAGGGAGAGATTTCTTGGCTGTAGAGGCATCCCATGAACCAAGAGACCATTCACATTTGGCTGATGACCACTTGCCGCTTGACAGAGATTCATCTATATGTCAAAAGAAAATGTTACTTGGTTGGTGAAGACATTTCCTGGGTTTCCCAACTTTGCCAAATTTTCAAATTAGATCATCTGTACATTCTTCTATTCCCCCCGCAGCTGAAGCCCCAAGTCCACTGTCAAGATGACCAGTCCAAGTCCTTTTCTCTTCATTTCTAAGTGACTGCAGGTAGGGGAAGCCTGATCAACTGAGATGAAAGCAGTTAACAGCCACTCTGATAGGGGAGAGAGAACTTCATTCCTATCATTATTTACATTACATTAGGGGGAAAAAAAACCCTACAAAATATGGAACAAATATAGGAAAAAAAAACTAGAGTAAACTCAGACATAATCTCTTTCATCAAACAATCTTATTTATGCTCTACACTAATGCTTTTCTTTCATGAGCAGTCATGACCTCAATTCTGAAGCCTCTTATTAGCAAGAGTTCATCTTATCCTAGTGTTAGAAGGACTTAATCTTCCTTGGACTGACATTGCCACCTTGGGGTGCTATTGATTTTCTGTCAGATCATCAGTTCAGTGCCCTTTCTGGCCATCTCCTCCTCTGCCATACCACGCATTTTCCTCCTATTTTCTCTCAGAAATATTTGAATTAATCCTTTTCCTTCCTTTGGTTATTAATAGCCAGAAACATTTAGGTTATTCATTACTTAGGCTACCTAACCCATAGATCACTTCATGTTAGAAGTATTTTATTACCACCGAAGGAGCATTAGTTCACCAACTAATCCTCCAGTGTAATAAGATATAGATGGGCCTTGCTGGTTTTATTTTTAAATAAACCCTTTGTAAATCCAGCAGCACAATATCAGGCCAGGATACAAAGCAAATACTAGATCTGGTAGTAAAGCCCAGTGTTGATGAGCATGTCTCAAGGGTTAGGACTCTCCCTCATTCTCTCTCTCTCTCTCTCTTTTTTGCCACAAGTAACACTGGGAAACTATTAGGAAACAGCCTAGATAAGTCATTACACAGTCATGAAATCAGGCTCATCAGCCTTCTGCAAGAAATGGCTATGTTTATGCTTGTCCACGGACTTAACTGGGACTTCTTCCTTCCTTTGGTTTGCCTTTTATGCCTCAGTTATAATGAGTACAAAACCCCCCCAAAAGCAAAAAAGTCAACAGATTGAAATATCAAAAATAAAAACCAGGTAGGCTGAGATAAAAGAAAAAGGAACCAAATGGACAAAATCATAGGATGTTAAGGCCTCAGAAGATCTGAGGATTGTTCCCCTTTCAGTCATATCCTTTATTCTTCCCCAAACAGAATTAGGCTACCACATAGCTATTTCTACATTACATGACATATGGATGACTTTTAAAAAGAGCTGACTGAAAATGATCAACCCTAATTTGCTATTAATTTTTTTAAAAATTTCCTTGAGAGAGAGCGCGTGTGTGCAAGCAAGAGCTGGAGGAGGGGAGAAGGGTGAGAGAATGTTAAGCAGGCTCCACACCCAGTGCGGAGCCTGCCATGGCTCTTGATCACACCACCCTGAGATCATGACTGAACTGAAATCAAGAGTCAGATGCTCAACCGACTGAGCCACCCAGGCGCCTTGCTATTAATTTTTAAACTGAAATTAAACATCAGTGCAGAGTCACTGGATTATTGTGATAAACACGTAACTCTACTGAAAAAAAAAAAAAACCCTGAATCCTACATAATAAAATTAAAGCAAATAACTGAGCAAGCTGCTTCTGGCAAGAACAACCCTGGGTTCTCCAGGACTTCCCTGCACGGGGCTTACTGGGTTTGAGGTGATGGGCGGCACCTTCGACTGTGGCACTGGAGGGAAGACCAGAGGTTGTGGCTCATTCAGCACACGGGGGCTTCCTGAAGCTGGTCTGGAGATGGCAGCCGTGCTCTCATCATCTGAGCAAAGGAGCAGAGTCTATAAGCCATGGGTATCTTCGGATTCAGAGCAAGACAGTGAAAAAAATTTTTCCCCAAGAATTCATAATCTAAGCCTTCAATCACTTTTGCAGCCCAATTCATACCACCCTCATGTAGAAAAAAACCCATTTAGGAAGTTAGTTTAAAGTGGTTTCTGAGGCTCATGAGGCCTATTGGTACCTGGCAGAAGGAAAAAGATCTCTGGAGTAAAGCTGTCCCATAGAACACCTGGAGTTATAATATAATGGCTTCTGGCCGCATGTGGCACTAGAGCCCTTAAGATCTGACTCGTTATTGAGGAACAGAATTTTAAATTTTAGTTAATTTTAATGAATAAAATGAATTTGACAAAATTTAAATAGCCAGATTTGGAAAAGAAAAACTACAAAAGAGAAAATTGCTAAAATAAAAAACAGAACTAATAGATTAGATACTGCTGAAGATGTTAGTGAACTGGAAGAAAAAGATGTGAAGAAATAATTCTGAATTCAATCCAGAGGAAAGATGAAAAATATGAACTGTACTCTAAAAAGTTAATTTTCCTGTATATAAATTATACCTTAGTTTTAAAAATGTACAAATAAAATCACAGTGAAACATCTTTTTACATGTTGACAATGAAATATTGATCAGTATCCTGATGAGATTGTCAACACAGGAACTTGTGTACTGTTAGTGGGCATGTAAAACTGGTACAGTCATGTTGGATAGTTTGGTGTGATCTAGTAAATTGAAGATACATATTCCCTAAGACCCAGCAACTCTATTCCTTTGTATATACCCTAGAGGAAATCTTGCACATGTGTACCAAGAGAAATGCTCAAGTTTTATAGCATCATTGATCATAATTGCAAAACACTGGATTTGAGGATTTTAGCACTTCTTACCATCAGTTATGGCTCCAAAGCACAACTCAAGATGAGGAACCATGTTTCTGAGTAGAATTAATATGCACTTTGGGTCTTCATTGTTTGTAAATCACTTATATTATCAGTACAGTAGTAAACCAAAATGTAAACCAAATCTTGACAAAAATATCCAGTGAACTTTGTTTCCCCATTAGCAAATTAGGGTTAATAGTAAAAATAATTATTCATTTTAATTAATTATATTATTAGTTTTTACTTTAAAATATTTTTTCATAATTTGGATTTTAAAACTGGCCTGATTAAAGTTTAAATGACTGTAAAAATAAAAGTTATAATAATGTTTATATTTTCTTTTTTTTAAGATTTTATTTATTCATGAGAGACACAGAGAGGTGCAGAGACACAGGCAGAGGGAGAAGCAGGCTCTATGCAGGGAGCCTGACATGGGACTTGATCCAGGGACTCCAGGATCAGGCCCTGGGCTGAGGCGGCACTAAACCACTGAGCCACCAGGGCTGCCCACGTTTATATTTTCTTAGCATTTTATATGCTTTTGGGTTACTGTTGACAAACCTTAAAATACCACAAGTAGTCATATGGTCCTATGCACTTTGGTTTTGTTCCTTACATAGGGGTAGAAAAAGTTGTTTTAGTGGTAGGGATAGGTTTGTACCAGCACCCACAGGTTGGCTCTGAGAGCAGCTAACCAACTGGTCCACACCAAAGCCCAAAATCCAAGAGTTCTCTTTCCATACTTGAAGATGTTATTTTACAAAAGTAATGATAATACCTAACATTTATTGCACTGTTCCATATTCCAGGAACCATTTTATATGCTTTAATGTAACTCATTTACTCCTTATACAACCCTATGCGATATTAGATTTGAGAGCAGGGATTGGCTAACTGTGGCCCATGCATGGGCCAGATATGATCCATTACCTGTTTATCTTACTGCAGTAAAATGAGCATAACATAAAAATTGCCACTTTAACCATTTTAAAGTGTGCAATTCAGTGGCACTGAGTACATACATAATGTGCAGCCATCACCACTCTAGTTCCTTAACTTTTTCATCACCCCAAAAGGAAATCTCATGTCCATTACCACTGTTACTTTTTATAAATAAAGTTTTAACAGCACTTTATTTTTATCACTGTATAATAGTCTCCTATGAATGTATCACATTGGACTGTTGAGGAACATTTGGGTAGTTTCAAGTTTATATTTTCCAGCATGTGGTACTATTACGGACTTTCTTTTTTAAAAGATTTTATTTATTTATTCTGAGAGAGAGAGAGAGAGAGAGATAGAGCAAGTGAGAGCGAGCGCACAAGCAGGCGGAAGAGCAGAGAGGGAAGGAGAAGAGGGCTCAATCCAAGGACTCCAGAATTATGACCTGAGCCAAAGGCAATTGCTTAACAGAGTAAGCCACCCAGGCTCCCCTATTATGGACATTCTTATGTATGTTTTAGTGAACATATATACTGAGCACATAAGAGTGTACACAGGCACATCCACCCATTGGTATATTGTTTATGGCTGCTTTCAAGGGCAGAGTTGAGTAATTGCAACAGACAGGATAGGATGAAATATTTACAACCCGTCTCTTTATACACAAAGTTTGGTGACTACTGTTTTAGGGGGTCAACTCACTAAATCAGTCCACCAAACCATATAGAGATCCTCCAGCTCCATTTCAAGATCAATTTCTTTTTTTTTTTAGACTTTAGGTTTAAAATCAAATAATACAATGAAATAACCTGAATTTATGGATGCACAGAAGAAATAAACTAAAAGGATATTAATTCACAGCCTAACCCCAGTAAATTGTGAAAGTTGAAATGAAAGTTCTCTCTGATATCTCAGTGGTGGATAGTGAAAATTGAGAATTCCTTTATTTAGCACCAGTGTTTATTATTACTGCAGTTCAGATATAACTGTGGACTTTATCATTTATCTGATATCTCCAAAAACTTAAACTGATATGATATAAACCAGTTTTTAAAGGTTTTTAGTTTTCTAATACCAGCTTTATTTAAATATTTTACTTATTTATTTGTTTGTTTATTTGTTTTTTTGAAAGAGAGAGAGAGAGAGAGCAAGCACAGCGGGGCAGGGTAGAGGGAGAGAGAGAATCCCAAGCAGACTCTCTACCGAGCAGGAGCTCTATGTGGGACTCAATCCCACAACCGTGAGATCATGAGTAGAAACCAAGAGTTGGACACTTAACTGACTGAGCCACCCAGGTGCACCTCCAATTCCAGCTTTAAAATAGAATTTGAAAAAAATAAAAATAAAAATAAATAAAAGAGAACTTGACATGCATACAACAGAGTGGCTTAAAAAAAAAAACCCACATAGACAGTATCAAGTGTAGCAAACATGGAACTCTCATACAATACTGGAGAGTGTAAATGGTTGTAGCCACTTTGGAAATTTTTTTGACAGTCCCCACTGAAGTAGGAATAGAATATTTTATGACCCAGCAGTGCTACTCCTATGTGTCTAGTACATATGTTCATCAAAAGATATGTACAGGAACATTCCTGACACCATATGCTGGCAAACATAAACTGCAAATTACTCAATATGATATAGTCATACAACAGAATATGATATAACAAGGAAACTATTGTTTCAAGCAAAACAATTGAATCTAACAATGTGAGTTTAAAAAGACATGCAAAATGATATATACTATAGGAGTCCATTCTTATAAAGTATAAGTTAGGATAGGGTTACTCTTAGGAGTTTAGGAGTTTAGGAAGTGATAGAGAAAGCATGAGAGGGGCTTGTTTAATGTTGGTAATGTTCTATTCTTGGTCTGGGTGCTGGTCACACATGTAGATTCATTTTTAAATTGAAAACTATTTAACATTAGCACAATGATTTGACAATTATGTAAATTTCAAAATGCTTGCCATGATAAGTGTAGTTAACATCTCTGACCATACAAAGTTATTACAGTATTATTGACTATATTCCCTGTGCTATACTTTTCATCTAAAGGATATACTTCTTTTATAACTGGAGGTTTGTATCTCTTATTCTCCTTCACCTATTTCATCTTTCCCCACCACCACCACTCTCCCCTCTGGCAACAACTATTTTGTTCTGTATGAGTTCTTTATATATTTTGGATATTAATCTCTTATTGAATATTATTTGCTATTATCTTCTCCCATTCAGTAAGCTGCCTTTTTAAAAAAATTTCCTTCACTGTGCAAAAGCTTCTTAGTTTGATATAGTCCCAGTTGTTTATTTTTGCTTTTTTTTTTCCTTCCTTGGGAGACATATCCAAAAATATTGCTGAGGCTGATGTCCCTGAGTTTACTGTATATATTTTCTTATAGGAGTTTTATGGTTTCAAGTATTATATGTAGGTCTTTAATCCATTCTGAGTTTATTTTTGTGTATGCAGTGAACTGTCTGGTTTTAGTCTTTCACATATAGCTGGTTCTGTTTTTCCAACACCATTTATTGAAGAGAGTGCCTTTTCCACATTGTATATTCTTGTCTCCTTCGTCATAGATTGACCATATAAACATGGGTTTATTTCTGGGTTCTTAATTCTGTTTCATTGATCTATGTGTTTTTGTGACAGTACTATGCTGTTTTGATTACTGTAGCTTCGTAATGTAGTTTGAATCCCGAGATTGTTATACCTCCAACTTTTGTTCTTATTTCTCAAATAGTCCGGGATTTCTGTGGTTCCATACAAATTTTAGAATTTTTCATTCTAGTTCTGTGAATAATGCTGTTAATTTTTTATAGGGATTGCCCTGAATCTGAAGATTACTTTGCATAATATGGATGCTTTAACAAAATTAATTCTTCAATCCATGAGCATGGATATATATCTTCCCATTTATGTGTGTCAACTTCAGTTTCTTTCATTAATGTCATACTTTTCAGAATACAAGTCTTTCAGCTCCTTCCCTAAATTTAGTCCTATGTATTTTTAATGAGATTTTCTTAATTTCTCATTCTGCTATTTTGTTACTAGTATTTAGAAATTTAACAGATTTCTGTATATTGATTTGTATCTTGCAACTTTACTGAATTCATTTATTCTAAAGGTTTTTGCTGGGGTCTTTAGGTTTTTGTGTTGTTTTTTTTTTAAAGCGGTATGTCATCTGCAAATAGTGACAGTTTTCCTTGTTCCTTTCCAGTTGGGATGCCATTTTTTTCCTTGTCTGATTGTTGTGGCCAGGTCTTTCAGTACTATGTTAAATAAAAACAGGAAGAGTGGACATCCTTATCTTGTTTTTGATCTTAGAAGGAAAGCTTTCATATTTTCACCATTGAGTATGATGTTAGCTGTGAGTTTGACATATATGGTCTTTATTTTGTTGAGGTATGTTTCTTCTCTACCCATGTTATTGAGTTTTTATCATGACTGGATGTTGGATTTTGTCAAATGCTTTTCTGCATCAAGATCTTCATGTGATTTTTATTCTTCATTTTGTCAGTGTGTTATATCACATTGATTTGTGGACGTTGAACAATTCTTGCATCACTGGAATAAATCCCACTTGATCTTGGTGAATGATTCTTTTAACGTATTTTCTTAAAGATTTATTTTATTTTATTTTATTTATTTTTTAAAACATTTTTATTTGTTTTTATTTTTTTTTTTTATTTATGATAGTCACGGAGAGAGAGAGAGAGGCGCAGAGACATAGGCAGAGGGAGAAGCAGGCTCCATGCACCAGGAGCCCGATGTGGGATTCGATCCTGGGTCTCCAGGATCGCGCCCTGGGCCAAAGGCAGGCGCCAAACCGCTGCGCCACCCAGGGATCCCAGATTTATTTATTTTAGAGAGAGAGAGTGTGTGTCCACAAGCTGGGAGAGGAGCAGAGAGAGAGAGAGGGAGAGAATCTCAGGCAGATTCCCTGCTGAGTGTGGAGCCCAACACAGGGCTTGATCTCACCATTCCCCAATCATGACCTGAGCTGAAATCAAGAGTTGGATGCTTAAGCCACCCAGGTGCCCCTATTTTAATGTATTTTTATGTTCAGTTGCTAATATTTTGTTGAAGATTTTGCACCTATGTTCATTAGGGATATTGGTCTGTAATCTTATTGTTTTGTATGTCTTTGCCTTGTTTTGGTATCAGGATAATGCTGATCTCATAGAGTGAACTTGGAAGCATTCTTTCCTATTCTATTTTTTGGGATAGGGTTTTTATTTTATTTTATTTTATATTTTATTTTATTATTTTATTTTATTTTATTTTTATTTTATTTTGAGAGAGAGAGTGGAAGAGGGAGAGAGAAAATCCCAAACAGGTTCTGCACAGCTCTGTCCAGTGAAGAGCTTGATGTGGGGTTTGATTCTATAACCCTGAACTCATGACCTGAGCTGAAATCAAGAGTCAGATGTCCAACTGATTGAGCCACTGAGGCATGCTGAGAGGGATAGGTTTTAACTAGAATTCACCTGTGAAGCATAATGTCCCAGACTTTTCTTGGGAATTTTGTTGTTTTCAAGATCTGCTCTTTATTTTTTAAAAATTTTAAAAATTTATTTTAGAGGGAGAGTGTGAGTGGGGAGGAACAGAGGGACAGGGAGCGTGAGAGAGAACCCTCAAGCAGTCTCTCTGTTGAGCATAGAGCCCAGTGAGGGGCTCAATCTCACAATCTTGAAGTCATGACTTGGACTGAAATCAAGAGTTGGATGCTTAACTGACTGAACCATCCAGACACCCCATCTTGGGAACTTTCTGATTACCAATTCAATATTTTGTTACTGGTAATTGATTTGTTCAGATTTTCTATTTCTTCCTGATTCAGTCTTAGAGACTTGTATTGTTTCCAGAAATTTACCCATTTCTTGTAGATTTCCAGTTTTTGATAGCAGTCTCTTGTAAGCCTTGTATTTCTCTGATATAGTTTCTAAGTTCTCTTTCATTTCTGATTTTGAGTCCTCTTTTTTTCTTTTTTGAGTCTGGATAATGGTGTATCAATTTTTTTTTCAATTTTATTTTTTTCAAAGAAACAGCTCTTAGTTTCAGTGACCTTTTCTATTTTTGTTTGTTTCTATTTCATTTATTTCCACCCTGATCTTCATTATTTCCTTCCTTCTGCTAATTCTGGGTTTTGTTCTATGTGTGGTTCCTTTATATATAAGTTTAAAATGAGACTTTTCTTGGTTTTTGGGGTAGCCATGTATTGCTAATGTAGCCATGTAACCTTCCCTCTTAGAATTGCCTTTTCGGTGTCTCAGAGATTTTGAACTGTCCTATTTCCATTTTCATATGTCTCCAGGTATTTTTTGATTTCCTCTTCGATTTTTTCATTGACCCATTGGCTATTTGGTAATATGTTGTTTATACCAGGTGTTTATATTCTTTTATTTTTTATATTGTAATTGATTTCTTATTTCATGCTAATGGGATCAGAAAAGATACTTGATATGATTTAAAGATTTATTTGAGAGAGAGAGAGGGAGGCAGTGAGCGTGAGGTGGAGGAGGGGCCGACGGAGACCAGCAGACTTTCATAGAGTGGGGAGCCCAATGCTGGGCTTGATCCCGGGACTCTGAGATCATGACCTGAGCCAAAATCAAGAGTCAGATGCTTAACCGACTGAGCCACCCAAGCGCACCTGATGTAATTTAAATATTAAATTTATGGAGACTTATTTTGTGTCGTAACATGTAATCTACCCTGGAGAATGTTCCATGTGTACTTGTTCTATGTGTATTCTGCCATTTTTTGAATCGAAGGTTCTGTACATATCTGTTAACTTCATCTTGTGTAATGTATCATTCAAAGCCAGTTTCCTTACTGATCTGCTGTCTAAATGATCTATCTGTAATATGTATGGGGTCGTAAAGTCCCCTGCTACAATTGTATTACTGTCAATTTGTCCCTTTATGTTTGTTAATATTTGCTTTGTATATTTTGCTGCTATTCTGGATGCATAGATATTTACAATTGTTATATTCTCTTGTTGGATTTATCCCATTATTATGAAATGCTTTTCTTTGTTGCTTATTACAGTCTTTATTTTAAAGTCTATTTTGTCTAAGTATACTAGTCCAGCTTTCTTTCGGTTTCCATTTGAATGAAATATCTTTTTCCAACCCTTCATTTTATTCTTTGTGTCTCCTTACATCTAAAGTGAGTTTCTTTTAGGCAGCATAGAGATAGGTCTTGTTTTTTTTTATTCTCTCACCCTGTTTCTTTTGAGTGGAGCATGTAATCCATCACATTTAAAGTAATTGATAGGTATATACTTACTGTCATTTTTGTTAATTATTTTCTGGTTATTTTTGCATTATTCCCTGTTCCTTTCTTCTTTTATTGCTCTCTTCCATTGTGGTTTGATTACTTCCATTATTGTTATTCTTAGATTCCTTGCTCTTTTTTGTGTGTGGGTCGGTCAAAATTTTTCAGTGTGGTTATTATGAGATTCATATGTAACACCTTATCAGTATATATAGTAGTCTATATTAAGTTGATGTTTGCTTAGGTTTGAACACATTCTAGAATCACTTGATTTTTACTCCATGTTTTATGTATATAATATCATATTTTTATAACTTTTTAGTTTGTGTATTCTGGCTGATTTTTGTAGATATAATACATGTTACTACTTTTGTGTTTTAATCTTCATAGTAGCTTTATAAGTGATTGATTACTGCCATTACTGTATGTTTGCATTTGACAGGAAATTTTTTTTCCTTTCAAAATTTTCTTCTAGTTATGACCTTTTTGTTTCCACTTTAAAGTTCCTTTAACATTCTTTGTAGGGCCAGTTTAGTCATGATAACTCCTTTAATTTTTGTTTGGGAAATTCTTTATTTTTCAATGCTGAATGATAACTTTGCTGGTTTAAGATTTTGAATATATTATGTAAGACTTTGAATATATTATGCCACATTCTTCTGGCTTGCAAAATTTCTGCTGAAGAATCAGCTGATAATCTTATGAGGTTTACCTTGTATGTAATGGTTTCCTTTTCTCTTGCTGCTTTAATTTTTGTCATTTTAGTTATTATATGTCTTGTTGTGGGCTTCCTTGGGTTCATCCTGTCTGAAGCTCTCTGTGATTCCTGGGCCTGGATGTCTGTTTCCTTTTCAAGGTTAGGGAAGTTTTCAGTTATTATTTCTTCAAATAAATTTTCTATTCCTTTCTCTCTCTCCTCTTCTTGGACTCCTAGAGTGTGAATGTTATCACACTTAGTGTTATCACAGATGTGCCTTAATCTATACACTTAATTTTTTTTTCTTCTTTGCTGTTTCAGTTTTGTTGCTTTCCATTACCCTGTCTTCCAGATCACTGAACCATTCTTCCACATTCTCTAATCTGCTATTAATTCCCTCTAGTATATTTTCTGAGGGAAGGGGGGGAGGGAGGGCAGAGGGAGAGAGAGAGAATCTTAAGCATACTCCATGCCCAGCATGGAGCCCAATGTGGGGCTCAGTCTCACAACCCTGAGATTGTGACCTGAGCTGAAATCAAGAGTTTGACTAAGCCACCCAAGCAATCCCACCCCCAGTGTATTTTTCACTTCAGTAACTGTACTCTTTAGTCTGACTTGTTATCTTTTTAATATTTTTTATTCCTTTCTATCTCCTACTCTTCTCTCAAGTCCAGTGAGTATCTTTGAACTCTGTCAGGTAGATTGCTTATCTCCATTTTATTTCGCTCTTTCTCTTTTGTTTTGTCTTGTTACTTCATTTAGAACCCATTCCTTGGTCTCCTGATCTTTTTCATAATCTGCGTTTTTTTCTATGTGCTAGGTAGGCCTGGTTTTGAAAGTAGTTGCCTTATGTAGGAGGCATCCTGTGGTGCTCTGTAGTGCAATCCACCTTGGTCATCAGAACCAGGTGCTGCAGGTGCCTGCACCGTCCTGTTTTGCTTGAGCCAAGGTTACTGTGGGAACACTGGTGGGCAGTGTTTGCCTCTTGAGCAGCTCACTGAGAGGCCTGGCTGCACCTGCTGTAGACTCAATGGTGAGCAGGACTATCCTCAGTCCCACAGTCTGCAGTGACCAACTGTGACTGCTGCAGATACAGTGTTGGGCAGAGCTTGCTCCTGGAGTAGCTAGCTGAGAGACCCACCAGCATCTACTGTCAGCATGCTACTGTTCACATACTGGTGTGGGGTTTAGCTTCCCCACTCTCTGGGGTGGGCATCATTTTGTAGGCAAGTTCCTGGCCAGGGCTGACTACCAGGATGATAGGGGAGGAGCTGCTTTTGGAGATGACTGACAGGTAGGTCAGGCTGGATGGGATGAGACTGCAGGGGAATTATGGGGGTATAGTAAGTAGTACCAACAAGATAGATGGAGTGTCAGAACTGCCTCCCACAAGTATCTGGCTATCTATGCTAGGTAAGTGAAAGGATAATGGTGCCTTCAAGTACTTCTGTTCCCAGAGGAAATTGCCACACATCTCTGCTTTTCTGGCACATGTCCTAAAATAAGTCAAGAAATCTTCCTGTAGAGATAGGAAGATGATGGTAGAATAGGAAGACCCCAGGCTCACCTTATCCCTTGAATACAACTGAATAACTATCAAATCATCATAAATATCCCAGAAATCCACCTGAAGACTGACAAAACAAACTCTACAACTAAAGTGAGAGAAGTCATATCAAAGAATGTAGGAAGTGTGGAGATGTGATTTAAGAGAGAAACGGATTGTAGTTGCTGCAGATGGGAGGGAGCTATGGATGTGAAGAAAGGTGAGAGAGAGAGAGAGAGAGAGAGAGAGAGAGAGAAAGAGAAGAGAGAAGAGAGGAGAGAGGAGAGAGGAGAGAGGAGAGAGAGAGGAGCACATAGGGGAATGCACAAGAACATTTCTCCATAGCCCTGGCTTGGAAAATGAGAGAGGCTGAATTTCATGAGTTCTTGCAATTGGTGGGGCTTAAAGGTTGGAGTTTTAAGGGTCAACAGGCTTGGTTGGGATAGAGCTTAGAGGGCACTGTGCTGCTCTTGGAGAAAAGGCAGGCAAAGAACCTGGGGGCATATAGTATAGAAACCGCAATCTGAAGAAAATATGGGGTACACAGTGGGGAGATTATTTGCTCTTCGTGGAGTGTGTCCCTCAGAGGCAGTATTCTCAGAGACATCTCTCTGAGAACAAAGGAAATGGCCAGTGCCATGTCCCTCCTCCCTAACCCCCCACACCAGCATAAGCACAGAGTCACGTGCAGGAAGCAGCACAGTACAGACAGTGGCTACCTAACTTGCTTACACTAGGCCTTGAACCCCTGTGCTCCAATGGTACTGCCCTTCTCAGTCAAACTAACTTCATCCTGGTGTAGCAGGCCCCTCCCCCTGAAGACCAGCGTGACCCCTCCCCACACCACATCTCCTAGCGAGAGAGTTTTGTAGGGCCTCAGTTCCAGTGGAAGCAGTAACAGGTCTCATTTCACAAGCAGACGAGGACACACCTAGTTAAAACACCACTTTCAGGCCTGGGACAAAACACTGTCCCAGCAGGAAAGAAAAGCCCCTGCAGATGCCTGGCTGGAAGGGCAGAGAAGACAGAACACAGTAACACAGCATAGGCAGCACACACTAGAGCCACCCCCTGAAGCACCAGGCCCTGGGCACTACATGACATCTTTGTAAGGCCATTACTTTCAGAAACAGGAGATATAATTGGCTGTTCTGATACACACAAGCAGGCAGAGACTTACACAAAATGAGAAGACAGAGGAATTTATCCCAAATAAAGTAACAAGATAAGGCCATGGCCAGAGATCTAAGAAAAACAGATATAAGTAACATGCCTGATGCAGAATTTTTAAAAAGATTTTGTTTATTAGAGTGAGAGAGCAGAAGCAGGGGGAGCAGCAGAGGGATAGGGAGAAGCAGGCCCCCTGCCAAGCAGGGAGCCTGACATGGGGCTCAATCCCAGAATCCTGGGATCATGATTAGAGCCAAAGTCCTGCGTAGCCAACTGAGCCACTCAAGCACTCCCTGATGGAGAATTTAAAGCACAATCATAAGGATACTCACTGGACTTGAGAAAAGAATGGAAGATGCCAGTGAGACTATTACCATAGAGGTAAAAGAGTTAAAAAATCATACAGAGATGAGTGCAATAACCAAGATCAGAAATACACTTGATGCAATGAACAGTAGGCTGAATGAAGCAGAGGAACAAATTAAGGACCTAGAACAAAATAATGGAAAACAAACTAAACAAAAGAGAGAAAGAATTATGCATAATGAGAATAATGATTGTATTATAGGAGTCCCAGAAGAAGAAGAAGAGAAAAGGGAGCATAAAATTCATTTGAAGAAATGATAGCTGAAAATTTCCCTAATCTGGGAAAAGAAACAGGCATCCAGATCCAGGAGGCACAGAGAACTCCCATCATACTTATGAGAAGCACGCCCATACTGAATCATGATGAAACAAAATCTGAACATATACTAGTAAAGGAGACTGAATGAGTAATTAAAAAACTTACCAAAAACAAAAATTCAGGGCCAGACTAGCTTCACTGGTGAATTCTAACATTCAAAAAATAATTAATACCAATCCATACTCTTCAAAAAAACAGCAGAGGAAAGAAGGTACTAAAACCAAGGATGCCACAGAAAAGTACAGGCCAATATCCCTGATGAACATGGATGCAAAAATCCTCAACAAAATATTAGCACACCAAATTCAACAATAAATTAAAAGGATAATATATCAAAAAATAAAAATTAGGGATGCCTGGGTGGCTCAGTAGTTAAGCTTCTGCCTTCTGTGTGATCCTGGAGTCCTGGGATTGAGTCCCACATTGGGCTTCCTGCATGGAGCCTGCTTCTCCTTCTGCCTATGCCTCTGCCTCTCTCTCTGTGTGTGTGTCTCATGAATAAATAAATAAAATCTTAAATAAAAATGAAAAATAAAAAAATTAAAAATTAAAGGATAATACGATCATGATTAAGTAGTATTAAACCAGGAATGCAAGGATGGTTCAACACTCACCAGTCAATATGATACACTACATTAACAAAATGAAGAATAAATATAATCTCCTTAGATGCAGAAAAAGCATTTGACAAAATTCAACACTTTCAACAAAAGTAGATATAGAGAAAATGCACAACATAATAAAGTACATATATGACAAGCCCACCGAATACATCATGCTCAATTGTGAAAAACTGAAAGCTTCCTCTAAGATCAGAAACAAGACAAGGATGTTCACTCTCACCCTTGTATTCAATATGGTATTGGAAGTCCTAGCCAGAGCACTTAGGCAAGAAAAAGAAATAAAAGACATCCAAATTGGGAAAGAAATGAAACTCTATTTGCAGATGACATATATAGAAATTCTAAAGATTTATCAAAAACTGTTAGAACTAATAAATGAATTCAGTAAAGTTATAGGATACAACATAAATACACAAGAATCTGTTGCATTTTTATATACTAATTAATGGACTATCAGAGAAATTAAGGAGATAAAAGAAGGGAAAAAATCCCACTTAAAATTCATCAAAAAAGAATAAAACACCTAGGAATACATATACCCAAGGAGGTAAAAGACCTGTATAAGTGAGAACTACAAGACATTAGTGAAAAAACTGAAGAGGACACAAATAAATGGAAAGATATTCTGTGCTCCTAGATTAGAAGAATTAATACTGTTAAAATATCCATACTAACCCAAAAATAGATTCAATGTGATTCCTATCAAATTTCCAATGGCTTTTTTCACAGAACTAGGACAGATAGGGTGCCTGGGTGGCTTAGTCAGTTAAGCGTCTGCCCTCAGCTCAGTGAGTCCCGCATTGGGCTCCTTGCTCAGCTGGGGGCCTGCTTCTCCTCCTCCCTCTGCCTGCTGTGCGCTCTCTCTCTCTCTCTCTCTCTCTCTCTCTCTCTCTCTGTGTGTGTGTCAAATAAATCTAAAAAAAAAAAAAAGAAAGAAATAGGACAGTCCTAAAATTTGCATTAAAACGATAGAAGACCCCAAATAGCCAAAGCAGTCTTGAGAAAGAACAAAGCTGGAGACATCTGGCTTCCATATTTTAAACATAGCTACAGCATATAGCATATATATAGCTATAGCAATTAAGATACTGGCAGAAAAACTGAACAGAAGAGAGAACTTAGAAATAAATCCATGCATGTATGTTCAGTGGAGGAAAGGACAGTCTGTCTCTTCAATAAATAGTTTTTGGAAAATTGGACCAGTATCTTACACAATACACAAATGCCAATTTAAAATAGATTAAACACTTGAACATAAGACTTGAAACCACAATAGGTCTTGGCTATGATTTTTTTAATCTGCTGCCAAAAGCAAAACCAAGGAAAGCACAATAAAACATCAACTGAAAAAAGCTTCTACATAGCAAAAGGAAAAAATCAACAAAATGAAAAAAGCAACCTATTGAATGGGGAGAAAATATTTGCAAATCATCTATCTGATAAGGGGCTAATATCCAAAATACGTGAAAATATATACATAGCCAAAAAAATTCAATTTAAAAATGGGCAGAAGATCTGAATAGACATTTTCCCAAAGAAGAAACAGATGGCCAACAAGTACGTGAAAAGATGCTCTACATCATTAATCATTTGGAAAATGCAAATCTAAATCACAATGAGGTATCACTTCATACCAGTCAGAATGGCTATTATCAAAAAGTCTGGAGATAACAAGGGTTAGCAAGGAGGTGGAGAAAGGGAACCCTTGTGCCCTGTTTGTGGCAATGTAAATTGGTGTAGCCAGTATGGGGAAAAGTTAATAATAGAGGTACCTGGGTGGCTCAGTTGGTTAAGCATTTGCCTTCCGCTCAGGTCAGGGTCCTTGAATACAGCCCTGAGTTGGGCTCCCTGCTCAGTAGGGAGTCTGCTTCTCCCTCTGCCCCTCCCCTTTCCCCAGCTTATGCTTTCTCTCTCAAATAAATAAATAAATAAATAAATAAATAAAATCTTTTTTGAGAATTAAAAATGGAGGGACACTTGGCTGGCTCAGTGGTTGAGCGTCTGCTTTCGGTTTGGGGCGTGATCCCGGAGTTCTGGGATTGAGTCCCACATTGGGCTCCCTGCGAGGAGCCTGCTTATCCCTCTGCCTATGTCTCTGCCTTCTCGCTGTGTCTCCCATGAATAAGTAACTAAAATCTTTTTAAAAAATAAATTAAAAATAGAGCTACCACATGATCCAGTAATTGCACCTCTGGGTATTTATCGGAAGAAAATGAATACACTAACTTGAAAAGATCTGTGTACCTCCATGTTCATTGCAGCATTTATTTACAACAGCCAAGATATGGGAACAACCTAAGTATCTATCAGTAGATGAATGGTTAAAAAAAATTGTGATATCATATATATATATATATATATATATAAAGAATATTCCGCTAAATGTATATAGTGGCATCCACATATATATATGTATATAGTGGAATATTCTTCTGTCATAAAAAACAATGAAACTGTTCCATTTGTGACCTTGAAGGCATAATGCTAAGTGAAATAAATCAGAGAAAGAAAAATACCATATGATCTTTCTTTTTTTTAAGATTTTTAATTTATTTATTAGAGACAGAGAGAGAGAGAGAGAGAGGCAGAGACACAGGCAGAGGGAGAAGCAGGCTCCATGCAGAGAGCCCGACGCGGGACTCGATCCTGGGTCTCCAGGATCACTCCCTGGACTGAAGGCACTGCTAAACCGCTAAGCCACCGGGGCTGCCCCCATATGATCTTTCTTATAGATGAAATCCAAAAACAAATAAAATGAAGCTCATAGATAAAAGACTGGTGGCTGCTAGAGGCAGGGGTGGGAGCTGGAGAAATGGGTGAACATTTTTTGTTTTTTTTTTTAGAATAAATAATTTGAATTAAAAATTTTCTCATCTATAAGAAGAATTAACCATCAACAGACTCACATTCATACAATTTGAAAATATTAAAAATGTTTTTAATGAGATAAAATTCATGTAACATAAAAGTCACCATTTTTAACCATTTTACAGTTTACAATTGATAGGATTTTAGTATATTCACAATGTTGTGCAACCAGCACCACTAATTTCAGAAAATTCCTATCACTCCAAAGAGATACCACATACCTCTCAATTCCCTTCTTCCTCTATCCACTGGCAACAACTAAACTACCTTCTTTCTCTATGGATGTGCTTGTTCTAGACATTTCACTGAATGAAATAATAAAATATATGGCTCTTTGTGTCCAGCTTCTTTCACTTAACATAATATTTTCAAGGCTCTTCCATGTTGTAACATGCAGGATTACTTTATGAACGAATAGTATTACGTTGCATGGTACATTAGTTACTTAGTCTGCTACAATAAAATACCACAAACTGGATGGCTTAAATAACAGAAATTTGTTTTCTTCCAGTTCTGAAGGCTAGAAGTCCAAGATCAAGGAGCTCTCTGGATCATAGGCAGCTGTCTCCTTCCTTGTGTGACCTCTTCTCTGTGCATGCACAGAAAAGAAGCTGTGCCGTCTCTTCCTCTTCTTATAAGGATACCAACTCTATAGGATTAGGGCCCCACACTTGTGATTTAATTTAATCTTTTTTTTATTTCATTTAATCTTAATTACCTCCCTAAATATTCCATTTCCAAACATTTGCATTGGAGTTTAGGGCTTCAACGTACAAATTCTGAAGAGGACACAATTCAGTCCATAACACTTGGATATACCAAATTCTGTTTCTTCAAAACAAAATTGTTTGTTGATGTACATTTGGGTTGATCCTACTTTTTTTTAAAAAAGTATATATTTTTAAGTAATCAATGCATTCAATGTGGGGTTCATACAACACTGAGATCAGGGGCCAGATGCTTCACTAACTGAGCCTTTTATTCTACTTTTTGACAATTACAAATAATGCTGTTGTGAACATTCATGCATAGGCTTTTGTGTGAATATGGTTTCAGTTCTCTTGGCTATATACCTTTGAATGGAATTGCTGGGTCATAGGGTAATTTTATGTTTAACTTTTTGAGGAACTACCAAACTGTTTACACAATGGCTATACCACTTTACTTTCCCACCAGCAATGTATGAGGTTTTCAATTTCTCCACATCCTCACCAATACTTGTTATTGTCCTTTTTTTCCAACGTAGCCATCCTAGTGGGTATGAAATTGTATTTCATTGTGATTTTGGTTTTGGTTTATATTTCCCTAAGGAATATGATGTTGAACATCGTTTCATATGCTTATTGGCCATGTGTAACCTTTGGAGAAATATCTATTCAAGTTGTTTGCCCATTTTTAAATTGGGTTGTTTGTCCCTTTGTTGTTGAATTTATACTTTATATGTTGTGGATCCTAGATTCTTATCAGGTGTATGATTTGCACTTATATTCTCCCATCCTATAGATTGTCTTTTCATTTTTTTGATAATATCCTTTGATACATAGTTTTTTTTAATTTGTATAAAATCCAGTTTATTGCTTTTTCTGTTGTTGTTTATGGTCTTGGAATCATCTAAGAATCCACTGCCAACCTCATTAAGATTTACTCCTATGTTTTCTTCTAAGAGTTTTATAGTTTTAGATCTTAAATGTATGTTTGTGATCCATTTTGAGTTGATACTCTGTATGTGGTATGAAATCAGGGTCCAAATTCATTCCTTTTTATGTGACTATCCAGTTGTTTTAGCACCATTTCTTGAAGAGACTTTTCTTCTCCCATTGAATGGTCTTGGCACCCTTGTTGAAAATCAATTTGCCATAAATGTTTGGGTTTATTTCTGGACTCTTGATCCTATTCTGTTGATGTATATATTAATTCTTATGGCAGTACCACATTGTTTTAGTTAATGTAGCTTTTTTTTTTAATGTAGCTTTGTATCAAGTTTTAAAATCAGGAAGTGTGAAGTCTCATATTTTGTTCCTTTTTAGTATTTTGGACATTCACTCAACTTGTAAATCTACTGGGGAGTATTGCCATCTTAACAATATTAAGTCTTCCTTCCAATCCATAAACACAGGATAACTTTCCAATTCTTTAGGTCTTCTCTATTTTCATACAATAATGTTTTGAAGTTTTCAGTACAAAAGTCTTATACTTCCTTGGTTAAGTTTAATTCTAAGTATTTTATTCTTTTTGATGCTATTGTAAATGAACTGTTTCCTTAATTTCATTTTCAATTATTCATTGATAGAGGCTGAAAGAATTTTGAGAAGTGTAATAGAGCTAGCATAAATTGCCTCGAACGGACTTAGTAGAAATCTGGATTTGGAGGATGCTGTAGGGGAGGGTTTAGAAGGAAATAAGGAACATTTTATTAGAAACTGGAAGAAAGGAGGTGCTTGTTATTTAGTAAAAGAAATCTTAGTGAAATGGTCTTCTGTGGTCATGTGGTAAGCAGGACTTTTAAGTGATGATTCTGGTTATGTAGCTAAGGAGATTTCCAATAAAAGTGTTGAAGGTGAGGTCTGATATTTTTCTTGCTACTTATAATAAAACACAAGATGAGGAAGAGAAAGTGAAAGAAAAATTATTAAATATAAAGAAACCAGGACTTGATGATTTTGAAAATTCTGTATCTCTAGATGGCAAGAAAATTTAATGAAAGAAGGCTGTCAGATCCTCAAAATTCTACTGGCAGGAGGCAGTCTGATAAAACTACTAAGCTACACACATGCGCTACATTTTATGAAAAAGGAAAGGTGACTCAGAGGGTAAAACCAAGAGCCCAGAGGTTGGAACAGAGAGCTGAGAGGATTATTTCTAGGATTGGAACTTCCAGTATTTCCCAACTGGACTTCAGAATTGCTATGAACCCCTTTTTTACCTTCCATTTCTGCAAACTACTCCCTCTTCCTTATCTGGAATGTCTGTGATCCTTTCCCTGGCCCACTATTATATGTTGGGTGTGTTGGGTAAGGTAACTTTTCTCCAGGAGTGGAATGGCTGGATTATATAGTTAGATGTTTATATACCACTGTATATAGTCTTTATTTTCACAGGTCTATAGATGGAAAGGAATTGTGCCCCAGAAACTTTACTTAATGTATTATATCCAGGAACTTTGTCTATATCATGGCCTGATTTAGATGATAATATTTTGGACTTCGGAGCCTATGCAGTAATAGGATGGACAAACTCTACAATGGCCCCTCTATGATTCTTACCTCTTGGTGTTCACACCTAAAAGTGATGAGATGTCACTCCCATTAATATGTTATATTAGCTGTTTTGCTAGCTGACTAGCTCTCAGTCTTTCTTGATGGCCTTGAAGAGGAAAGCTGCTGTGACTCCTACAGCTACAAGAAACTACATGCTTCAAAGAACACACAAAAGGGGTAGTGGATCCTTTCCTAGTTGAGCCTCTGCATGAGAACCTAGCCATGGCCAACACCTTGACTGCAACTTTGTAAGATCCTAAGTAGTGGACTAGTTAAGCAATTCTTGGACTTCTGACCACAAATCTGTGAGATAATAAATGTGTGTTGTTTGAAACTGCTAAGTTTGTGACCATTTTTTATGTATCACAGAAAATGAGAACAATTCTTAAAAGGCTAAATAGACATTTAACCATATAATCAGACCATTCCACTCCTAGACATTCACCTAATAGAAAAGGAAATATATGTTCAAAAAACTCTGATACATAACATACAGACCAGCTACATGTATTAGTCCCAAACTGAAACAATCCAAATGTCCATGGACAGTAAAATGGATAAATTATGGAACAATGGAATACTTTTTAGGAATAAATTGCTGACAGACACAATTACATGGATGAATCTCAAAATGATCCTGCTGAAGGAAGGAAGCTGACAAGTAAATACCATGATTCCATTTATATGAAACTCTACAAAATAAAAACTAAACTATAGTGACAGAAAGTACATTTTTTTGTCCCTTGGGGATGGTAGATCAGGCATGGGCAGAAGGGAAGGATTACAAAGGTCATGAACTTTTGAGGGTTCATTATGTTCATTATATTGACTATTTTGTAGTTTCACGTTTATATATACATGGGCAAATTTACCAAATTATATACTTTAAATATGAATGGTTTATTGTATATCAGTAATTCTTAAGCAGTTTTTAAAATGTATTTGCCACTTGCACATGTTTTTTTCCTCACAAATAATTATATTCAAAGAAAACACAATCTAATTATCATAGAATAGGCCTTGTTGCTCATCTACTCATTCTCAAATATTTTCTAAGTATCTGTACATGCCTGTGGGAAATACAAATATAAACTTTTTACACTAATGAAGCATTTAATCTGATAAACTAGTTAGGGTTTAAAAATCATAAACAACTATTTTTTTATATTGTTTTCACAAAGATCCTTACCAGAAGCAAATCCCTCCCAATGACTACGTGTCAGCTGCTCCATACAGCTCAGAACCTTGCTCCACACATCGTCAAACACATAAGCAAGGACATCCTCTTTCATGCAGTAAAATGGAGCAATGGGTGGGTACCCTAATTTCTGTTTCTCTGGAGCTGCTTGTAATTTCTTTCCTTGAAACCCCTCTTCCCTGTAACAAAAGCAAATAATCCAATAAACATTTGTTAACTGGCAGGAAAGGAAAAGCAGAAGAGCCCAATAGCACAAGAAGCTACTCTGAGGCTCTTCTGGAGATTCTATCTGTAAGCCAGAAACTCTCAGTTATCTGCATTTGTCAGGGAGAACCAATAGCCCCAGTATTTTGGGGTTAATACTCTAGCTAACAGATATGTTTACTATGATACATATATTAAAAATTAAGACAAAATAATTCTGGAACCCTTGAGGTATAAAGAAATATCTTAAGGTCTCTATAGTAAAAATTATCACTAGGGTAGCAGAGGTCTCAAGAATTAAATGGGGAGCTGTAAGCAGGAAAGAAGGATGGTAAGAGGTTTATGCAGAGCAACTAAAGACTTTCTCCTCTGCTTCTTTCCCAAGGAAGAGCTGGCCTAGCATTAAGTCGGGGAGAAGGCTGATTAGTATTAATTGTATTTAAATTTGTATTTCTTTTCATAGGAGATAATATTTTCATATGATGAAAACATTCAAATTATAAGGAAGGAAATATATGTATGTAGTGGAAAATAAGTTTATAACGCTGTCCCTCAGTTACCATTCCCAGAAGCCAACACTATACTTGGGTCCAGAGAAATAGTTACATTATATTCTGTACTGCACTTTGGTTTTTTACTTAACAATGTATCTGGCCCTTGATCCCTATTAATACAGATGAATATGCCTCTTAAAAAATAGCTGCAGAGTATTCCATTGGATATGCCATGGCCGGTTACTGATCAACCAACCTTTTGTTCTTATAGTCAGTACTGCATTCAATATCCTTGTATGTAGGAAGTAATAGGAAATAAATAACCAAGTGACATAAATCCAATTATAGGTAATATTGTGCTATACTTTGGAAAAGATAGATATTAATTCAGAAAACAGGAAAGGAGTAAAAAAGCTTTAAAGACATAATACTCACATATCAGTGTGGTCAAATGCTAGGTATTCCTCTATTATTCCTTCAGAGAAGATTACACAGTCTTCCTCTTCTCTTTCCATAGAATACAAGCTAGGGGATTTGGCAATGGAAGATGCTCTATGAGCATAAGAAGATGAAAAATGTAACTTCTTTCCTCTAATACCAAATCTGGGAGAGGAAAAAACAAATATTAATTTTGTACAACAAAACTGAACTCACAGTCCCCTCCCCGCCACAACAGGATCAGGAATCACACACATGCTCTACCAACTGAGCCAGCAGGCACCCCTCTAGAATTTTTTTGCTTTAACAAAATAGGCCTTTTTGTTAGTAAGAAAATTTCAGTTGGATGAAAGGAAAAATGTTCCCATTGCCTCTAAAACTGCAGCAAAAACCCCCAATAGTCTACACCATAAAAGTGTTTTTGCAAATATTATTTCTAATAAAGGAACCTTTTAAATCATCAGACTTCAAAGATTACCATGTCTGGAAAATAACCTTTAACTTCTAAAATATTTGTAAGTAATAAAAAAAAAAACAGTGGTTTTGCCTTATCACGCATTGCTCTGTTAGTAACATTTAATTTGAAATATTTTCTTGTGAGGAAAAAAATCATTGGTACTTTATTCTTCTCTCACATGCATGGAGGATAAAATGACTTTGCTAGGTTTTTAATTTTTTTTTAATTTTTATTTATTTATGATAGTCACAGAGAGAGAGAGAGAGAGGCAGAGACACAGGCAGAGGGAGAAGCAGGCTCCATGCACCGGGAGCCCGACGTGGGATTCGATCCCGGGTCTCCAGGATCGCGCTCTGGGCCAAAGGCAGGCGCCAAACTGCTGCGCCACCCAGGGATCCCCAACTTTGCTAGGTTTTTAAAACAAAGAGTTTAATTTGGAGCCAGACCATCCATGTGTAAACTTTAGGAGGTAGAAATCTGCAGCCTTCCTGGAAGTGATCACTGCAATGAGGTGGTTGAGAGGAACAAGTGGCCCAGAGCTCTTTCCTGATCAGGATCTGAAAAGTACAATTAGCTACTCTCAATTCCATTTCAGACCAACCTTATACCCAGTGGATCTCTAGAATGGACTGAACTAAAGGAAATTTACATGAAGGTGTGATTTCATGATGCCAAAAGGAAAACATAACTTAGTATCCTGGAAAGGAAATAAGCCTGTGGATGAACTTGCCAGTAGAACTGAAAATATTTGAAATATCTCCATGGCTTTGGAGAGCTTCAGAAAACTCTTTATGTCTAAAAAAAAAATAATCTGATTTGTATTGAGCTTAACTAGCCCTTGCATTTAGGATAGCTGTAAAAAAGAAATAATAATAAAAAAAACAAAGGCTATAATTTATGTGTGATACAAGGGAGACAGGCTTAAGACAAACAGCAGCCATACCATACAACCTGACTGGCTTTTGTAAATTGTGGTAAAAAATATAATAAATTTTCCATCATAACAATTTTAAACTGTACATCACAGTAGTGTTAAGTATACTCACATTACTATTGTGTAGCAGATTTTCAAGAACTTTTTTATCTTGAAAAACTGAAACCCTAATACACATTAAATACTAATCCCCTCCTTCTGGCAACCACCTTCCTATTTTCTATGATTTTGACTACTCTATATAGGTAATGTGAGTAGAATTATACTGCATTTGTCCCTTTGTGACTGGCTTATTTCACTTAGCATAATGTCTTTGAGGTTCATCTATATTGTAGCATGTGACAGGATTTCCTTCTTTTCTAAAGCCACATAATATTCTATTGCATATATATACTGTATTTGCTTTAGCCATTCATCTGTTGATAGACATTTGGGTTGTTTCCAGATATCTTGCCTATTGTGAATAATGCTGCAAATGGTTGTGCAAATATCTCTTTTTGATCTTGCTTTCAATTTTTTTTTGATATATATAGCCAGCAGTGGGATTGCTGGATCATATGATAATTCTATTTTCAATTTTTTTATTTTTATTTTTATTTTCCATTTTCAATTTTTTAAAGTAACTTCCATCTTGTTTTTCATGGTGGCCGCCCCATTTTACATTCCCACTAAAAGTACACAAGGGTTCCAATTTCTCTGCATATTTACCAATACTTGTTATCTTCTGTTCTGTTGATAGTGGCCATCCCGATGGGTATAAGGTGGTATCTCATTGTGGTTTTGATTTGCATTTTCTTATTATTAGTGATGTTGAGCATCTTTTCAAATGCTTGTTAGCCATATATGTATCTTCTTCAGAGAACTGTGTATTCAAATCCTTCGTTCATTTTTAAATTGGGTTATTTTGTTGTTGTTGAGTTGCAGAAATTCTGTATATATCCTGGATATTAACCCCTTATCAGATATGTGATTTGAAAATATTCTCCCCCATTCCACAGGTTGCTTTTCATTGCATTGGCTCAGAATTTTAAAAAAATAATTTATTTATTTATTTGTGAGAGACACAGAAAGAGAGAGGCAGAGACACAGGCAGTGGGAGAAGCAGGGAGTCTGACGTGGGACTCCATCTCGGGTCTCCAGGATCACGCCCTGGGCCGAAGGCGGTGCTAAGCCGCTGAGCCACCCAGGCTGCCCAAGGCTCAGAGATTTTTAAGTTTGATGTAGTCCCACTTATTTGTTTTTGCTCTTGTTGTCTATGCTTTTAGTGTCATATCCAATAAATCATTGCCAAATCCAATGTCCTGAAGCTTTTTCCCTATGTTTTATTCTAGGATTTGTATAGAGTTAGGTCTTATGTTTAGGTCTATAATCTGCTTTGAGTTAATTTCTATATATGATGCAAGGTAAGGTTCCAAATTCATTCTTTTGCATCTGGGCACCTAGTTTTCCCAGCACCATTTGTTGAAGAGTGTCCCTTCCCCATTGTGTAGTCTTGGCAGACTTGTTGAAAGTCATTTGGCCATTTACACAAATGTGCTATTCTATTAGTGGTTTTCAAGGATTACAATTCTGCATATAGTCACACACTTTAGCATTTTATTAGGTATTACAGCTAGTTAATTTTTGTTGAGGGATATATTTAAACTAAAGGTTGACAGCTCCTTATGCTAACTTGAAACAGCAAAGTGCATATTTTTTTTCAAGTGGAAATATCCTTAAATTCATATTCTCATGGCCCTTTTTTGCCTGTGTTTTCTCTACCACCATCTTCTATTATTTTTCGGTTCTGGAATTCCATTTTGACCTAAACACTAATATTTGTTTTGATTGATAACATTGTTTTGCAGCCATAATATCAGTGTATACATTAACTTTTGTATCATTTGGTATCATAAAAATATGATATGCTTAAACTTATAGTAAAAGAAAATGTTGAATGCTAATCATGTTGTAATCACTGTGCTGTTAAGAAATACAAAGAAGAAAATACTGTAGTTTTGTGTTTTGTATTGTACCAGTTTTCTCTGGACCAAGAATTCAAAAATAGAAATTGAACCAAATACTTTGTTTAGTACATTTGACACCTTAAAGAAAGTCAGTGTGAGAAGATTCGTGAATAAGAAAGAGAATGACAGAAGACAGTGATAGAGATATAGCTTAAGTCAGCTTATGATACAATTTTACATTTTTATCTTAAATTCAGTGGGAAGCTATTGAAGATTTTTAAGTGGGAGACAGAAAGGAGCAACCCTTAATTTTAAAAGGAAAATCTGATGTAATGTTGAGTGGCAAGAATGGATATAATTTGAAATATTATTTTTATAGAAAATCTCATTTATAAACCTCATTTTATGGCAAATTGATTTGCTAAACTGAAAAAAATCAAAATGAATATGACACATTTTTCCGTACCATTTACAAAGCAAAAAGTGCCAAAATAGCAGCACCAAGTTACAGACCTTCACTACCCAAATTTTGTTCTCAAATACTATTAGCCTCTCAACAGAAGTAGGTCTCCTTAAATTTCAGCTGATTCTATGTCTTGAAGAAAAACTTAAAGATGGGCATGGAACATCCTACTGTAACCACAAAGCAAAGACCGTCAAGACAAAAACAAAGTAACTAGCTTGTCATGGCCAAGTTGTAACAATTTGGGCATCAGTAATTATGATTAATTAAAATATATAAATATTTTGAAATGCTCTGAGTTCATAATGGTATTCAAGAAAATATCAAGTATGGACAAAGTAAGGGTTACATGAAAGTAAATATGGATTCTCTTATGCTTTCTATAAGCAGTGGTATGCTAATAAAGCTGGATAACTTGTTTCAGCTGAGTATATGTCTGTATATGAATTATAAATAGATGTTTGTTTTATCTGTATGTTAAATAAAAATAATAATTTAAAACTGTAAGCAAATAGTCCAGAAAAGCACAGCCAAAGTAAGAAGGGCTAATCAGCAGTAGGGTAGCAAGTAGAAATGAAAGAAAGGAAGTCTGCAGTATGTTGCAGGATGGTTTAGCCAGATATCCTAAAAGAAGAGGGGCTAACTGCTCAGGCCTTGATTACTTAGTTCCTTGGAGAAGAGTGTCTCAATAGAACTACTACTTATAAAATAATAAGGCATATATAAAATCTCTACTAACATCAGGTAAATATATTAATTACATAACTTGAGTTATGTAATTTTGGTCAGTGAGAATTAAAGAATACATCACCTCTGTGAAAGACATTAGTTTGTAAAACTCTGGGAATTATATAAAAAGCAAATTTAAAAAGGCTTATTCATGTAATACATGAGGTTTAAATTTAAAAAGAAAATTCAGCCTAATGAGAAGAAACTTGAATTTTGAGAAAAGCAAACAAATTCCATTCTTTAACAATTTAGGTGATAACCCTGGTCCTATAACCATAAGTGGCCTAATGAGATAATGTTTTACGTTGTGGTCTCTTGAAATGACTACAAGCCCCAAAAAGCATCAGAACTACTGCTACTAAAAACTCATAGCTCAAATAAGTAAAATTATAGCCTTGGGGAAAAGTTTAGGAATAATAAAAAAAGGGAATTAAAACTATGATATTTTACAATAGATTTAAGGGTAAACATAGATTTTTGAAATAATCCTATTTAGGTTTTTAAAAAATGTTTTACTTAAATTCCAGTTAGTTAGGGGCAGTCCGGGTGGCTCAGAGGTTTAGTGCCGCCTTCAGCCCAGGGCCTGAACCTAGAGTCCCAGGATGAAGTCCCATGTCCGGCTCCCTGCATGGGGCCTGCTTCTCCCTCTGCCTTGTCTCTGCCTCTCTCTCTTTCTCTCTGTGTTTCTCATGAATAAATAAATAAAATCTTTTTAAAAAAATTCCAGTTAACATACAGTGTGATATTAGTTTCAGGTGTCCAATATAGTGATTCAACCTTTGCATAAATCACCTGGTGTTCATCACAAGTGCATTCCTTAATCCTCATCACCTATTTAACTCATCCCCCCCAACTCCCCTTCGGTAACTATCAGTTCATTTAAGTTAAGAATTTGTTTCTCTGTTTTGTTTCTTAAATTCCACATATGAGTGAAATAATACATTATTAGTCTCTTAGTTTGCTCAAAATTATACTCTCTAGAATCCATCCATGGCAAGATTTTATTCTTTTTTATGGCTGAATAATATTCCATTACACACACACACACACACACACACACCACATCTTAAATTTTTTTTAAAGTTTTTATTTATTTTTTATTTTTTAAATTTTTATTTATTTATGATAGTCACACACAGAGAGAGAGAGGCAGAGACACAGGCAGAGGGAGAAGCAGGCTCCATGCACTGGGAGCCTGACGTGGTATTCGATCCCGGGTCTCCAGGATCGCGCCCTGGGCCAAAGGCAGGCGTCAAACCGCTGCGCCACCCAGGGATCCCCACACACCACATCTTAATCCATTCATCAGTTGATAGACACTTGGGTTGTTTCCATAATTTGACGATTGTAGATATATGCTACTATAAACTTTGGGGTGCATTTATCCCTTTAATTAGTATTTTTGTATTCTTTGGGTAAATACCCAGTAGTATGATTGCTGAATCATAGGATAGTTCTATTTTTAACTTTTTAAGGAACCTGCATACTGTTTTCAGGGTGGCTATTCCAGTTTGCATTCCCACCAACAGGGCAAGAGGGTTCCCCTTTGGGCACCTGGGTGGCTCAGTCAATTAAGTATCTGCCTTCGGCTTAGATCATGGTCCCTGAGTCCTGGGATTGACCCCCAAGTCAGTCTCCCTGCTTAGTGGGTAGCCTCCTGCTCCTTCTCCCTTTGTGCCTCCCCCCATTCATGCTTGCTCTATCTGTCAAATAAATAAAATCTTTAAAAAGAAGAGGTTTTCCCTTTCTCCATATTGTTTGCCAACACCTGTTGTTTCTTGTGTTGTTGATTTTACCCATTTTGATAGCTGTGAGGTGATAGCTCATTGTAGTTTTGATTTGTATTTCCCTGATGATCCATAATACTAAGCATCTTTTCAGGTGTCTGTTGGCCAACTGTATGTCTTCTTTGGAAAAATGTCTTCATGTCTTTTGCCCATTTTTAAATTGGATTATTAATTTTGGAGGTGTTGAATTTTATAAGTTCTTTATATGTTTTGGATACTAACCCTTTATCAGATATATCATTTGCAAATATCTTCTCCCTCTCCATAGGTTGCCTTTTAGTTTTGTTGACTGTTTCCTTTGCTGTGCAGAGCTTCTTATTTTTGATGAAGCTCAATAATTTATTTTTGCTTTTGTTTCCCTTGCTTCAGGAGACATACCCAGAAAAAAGAAAAAAGTTGCTATAGCTGATATCAAAGAGGTTGTTACTGCCTGTGTTCTCTTCTAGGACTTTTATGGTTTCAGATCTCACATTTTGAATTTGTTTTTGTGTATGTTGTAAGAAAGTGGAATAATCTTTTTTAGGTTTATTTTGCTGTTGCTTAAAGAGTTTGAAGTATTCAAAAGAATTAGCTATTTTAAATAATATACTAATTACCCAGTTTAAGCTAACAAACTAACAGCTTAATGTGTATAAAGAAATAAAGTTGGAATTAATATTACATGTTTAAGAAAAATCACTTTTTCAAAATTTTTTTCAAAAAATCTTTAAAGTGTGTTTCTCAGACCCCTAAATTTTTTTGACCCAGTCTATCTACACTTTATTTCAAGAAGGAAGTGCCTGTATTTATAGACATATAGAAATACAAAGATAGAGATAGATCTGAATAACAAAAATATCCTTAAACTCTAGGGAATGTCTTATTTTTTGAACAAAAAATTATATAACAAAATTCTCATATGCGCAAAAAGTACAATCTTAACAGAATTTTATGTGCTTTATTAAATATGAACAAGTAAAAAGTTTTTGAATCACCTAGTATAACACTTGCACATTTGGATACATAAATACTTAAATATTATAAATACTTACATAGTAGAATCTCTTTCTTGAGAAAGTGCTGCCTCATGTGAAGCTGAAACAACAGAAGGGGATCTAGGATACAGCCCATAACCTTCACTTGGAGTGATTATCTGCCTACCCAGAATCCTTCAAAATGAACAACATAAAAAGACAGTTAAACACCTTCACCTGTCATTCATACAAAATGTAGATATTTTTGGAACAAATATGCTGGCTCTATATAAAATTCCAGTACATACTTAGTCTGATACTGATTAAGAATGATTCTTGAGAGAAAATGTGAATCCAGAGTCTTATTAGAGGTATAGCTCTCTTCCACAGAATGGAGACATAAATGATAAAGCTATAGCTTCCCACCATTGAAAAAATCCAAGGAAACTGAGCAAGCATTTGTAATTTTCCCTCTGTCCTCTACAGTAACCTTCATTAAATCTGCCAAAATGGATGAAAGCCAGCCTGAATTAGTGAAAACTATGAATTACATTCTTAAGAACATGATGCTGAATAAGTTTTAAATAGTTAAGTACAAGTAATATGGTTTCTGAGGAAAGTTTCCTAACAGCTTATATCTGCTTTCAAGTGTACATATGAATTTTCTTGTAGACAACAGTGTAAAGAAGTACATTTTCTGACCCTCTTGCTCAAAAGAAGAGCTGTTTGGACAGCCACAATACACAGATCTCAGCTACTGGTATAGAAACTGTTTTTATTCAATTAGGACAACATAGTGGTAGTTATGAAAACTCCAAGAAACTTCCTTCAACTTGAATTTTCTCTCAACGGAGTCTATCCATCAGATGGCCTTATTTATATTCATTAAAACCAAGCCCATAAAGATTTCAGAATACAAATTTTTTTGGATATCTACTTTTCAAGTTTTAGTGTTTGCTATGAATACAAGCCAATACTAGGGCTTTTAATACCTGAGGTGAGGAAAGCTACATGTCCATTGTTGGCACTCTTCTTGTAAACTCTTAGTATGCACACTTAACTTCTGCTCATACAAGAGTTCATCAATGGCTGTGAACATTGCCTGGACCTTTTCAGTAGCATTTTGGTCAAGTTCCTAGAAGAAAATATCACACCAAAATATTTAGATAGGCTTTTAAAGTCATAAAGGTTGCTTTCAGCAATCAAATTTTGTTTTTAATATTTAACCATTTGAAATACTGCTGAATTTCCATGAAGGAAAAGTTAGTGAATTTTCATCTTATAATATTTATATTTTCTTTCTATTCCTATTTAAAGAAAATTTATAGAAATATCTACTTTTTCAAAGTAATATTTTCTTTATCATAAAAATACTATGTTTATTATAATCACCTTGAAAGAAAGGTATGAAGAAAAATGAAAAAAAGTACCAATAATTCTATCAAATATAATGATTGCTAATTTTAGTATAGCTGCTTGGTTCCAGTATTTTTTTAGAGCTGAAGACAGTTAATCCTATACATTTGACCCTGAACAACATGGGACTAGGGGTGCTGACCACCCTCCCACCTCCCCTGCATGCACAGTTGAAAATCCATATATAACACTTGAGTCTCCAGAAACCTAACTACTAATAGTATACTGATGACTGGAAGCTTTGCCAATATCTCATATTTTATATGTGTATTACATACTGTTTTCTTATAATAAAGTATACTAAAGAAAAAGTTATTAAGAAAATCATAAGAGAAAATACATTTACAGCACTGTACTGTATTGAACATAAAAGTGGACCCACATAGTTCAAACCTGTGTTCAAAGGCCAAGTGTATATGCATTATTTTGTAGTCTGTATTTTTCAATTGACAGTTTAGGTTGTCCCTGTCCTCTATAATTCTTTAGCAGCACCTATAGAGATGGCTATAAAATGTAAATCTGATCATGTTATCTGATTCTCTGCTTGTCCTCTACTTCATCTGTATTTATGCACCTTTAACGTTTTGGTGGAAGAAAAGTTAAACCTTTTATTAAAGTATAAGATAAGAAATTTGTATTTTTCACTCCAAGAATAAAAATCAGCTTCTACCCAATTAAAAAAGCTTTGCTAAATAGATATGAAGGTTAACTTTAAAGACTATTTACCTTAAAAAAAAAGAGCTATCCAATTATGTAAAATACATTTGTTAAAAAGGACTTTGATATGCTTTAACTTTCCTCTAAGTATTTTTCATGTTTTTATTTTGAATTTTAGTATTAATGTTTTTTTATAACACATATTACTTATTTTAGTAACTTAATTTACCAGTATGCTTTGCCAATAACTTTGCTTTCTGATTCTGTGTGTATCCCATTCCTTTTTTCTGCCTTTTTCTTATTGATATAATCAATCCTTTAATAGTTCTCTCAGTGTATAATACATAAGGATGGAAAATTCTTGTTCATAGATGCTTAAGATGTTTTTATTTTGCCTTCATTATTGAATGCTAAAATATGACATATTTATATATCTTATTAAGCATATATAAGAGGTATATCATTCATATATATATATTCATTCAATATATATATGACATAGAGAAAATATCTCTTTTTTCCTTAGCATTTTGAAGACTTAATATCATTATCATCTGGCATTTGTTGTGACCAATATTCTGTTGTTAGTCTGATTTTTACTCCAAAATGTGTAGAATATCTTTTCTAATAGCTTTTAACATTTCTCTTTTTATATTTTCAACAATTTCTCTGGAATTGATCTGGCAGTGTTTTTTTGTTTTTGTTTTGTCTCAGTTGTTATACTTTTCAACATGAATACTGTTATTTTAACTCAATTCTTAAAAAAAAATCAGTGATTATTTCTTTCAATATTTCCTCTTTCTAAAACTTCTGTTAGATATGTACTACAGCATCTTAATCCAGGTTTCATGTTTCCTAACTACTCTTCAAATTTTCAATGTCTTTAGCTCTCTAGTTCGAGGTGATTGTCTTAGTTTTATCATTGTTTACTACAGTTCTGTTTCACTGGAACTGTAAACTGGATACAATCCAGTTTACCTTATTTATTGACATATTTCAAATGCTATTCATTTCAAGAGTTCAAACTGTATCTTCGTATCTGTCTGTTCTTAAATATCTCTATCTGCTTTGTTTTAAAACCCAATAATTTTAATGGATGCTATCTTATCATTTAATTCTTTGAGTATTTTAAAGTTTAATAAACTTATTGAAGAATAATTTACATACAATAACATTTCAAGTATATATAGCACAATATTTGAAAAATGCGTTCACCCAACTAACTACCATTGCCTTCCAGATAGTTTTTTTTAAAGATTTTATTTATTTATTCATGAGAGACAACGGAGAGAGAGAGGCAGAGATACAGGCAGAGGGAGAAGCAGGCTCCATGCAGGGAGCCGGACGTGGGACTCGATCCCAGGTCTCCAGGATCAGGTCCTGGGCTGAAGGCGGCACCAAACCGCTAAGCCCCCCGGGCTGCCCAATCTTCCAGATATATAAACATTTCTATCACTCCACAACTGTATTCTTATTCTGCTTTGTAACTGAAGTGTTCCATTCCCCATGTCAGGAAACCACTAATCTGATTTCTATCATTATAAGTTAGTTTTGTCTGTTCTAGAACTTTGTATAAATAGGATTATGCAGGTGTACTTTTGTGTGTTTAACTTCCTTCACTCAGAATTTTTTTGAGGTTCATCTATGTTTTTGCATGTGTTAGTGTTCATTGCATTCTATTGCTGAGAAGAATTTCATTGTAGGAATATGCTACAATTTATCTATTCTTCTTTTGAGGGACATTTGCATTATTTGTTATGAGTAAATGTAATATGAACATTCATGTACAAGTCTTTTTCTGGATATATATTTTTATTTCCTTCTGATAAATATATCGAAGTGGAACTTCTGGGTCTTATGAGTATCATGTATAATGCTATACTATTTTGAAGTGTATATATACATATATATGCAACACACACATATACATATATATATATATATACACACACATACATATATACAATTTAGCACTCCCATCAGAAATGTGTGAGCATTCAATTTTGCTCTACATCCTGGTTAAAATTAGATATTGTCAGTCTTTTTAGTTTTAGTGAGTGTGGTGTATCATGACCATTTTAAATTTGCATTTCTCTGATGATTAATGATACTGAGCATCTTTCAATATGCTACTTGGTCATATATCTTCTTTCATGGAGTTCAAGTTTTTTGCCCATTTTTTTCACCTGCTGTCTTCTTAGTACAGAGTTTTTAAGTTTTGGATACAAGTCCTTTGTCAAATACATGTACTATTGCAAATATTCTCTCCCTACCTGTGGTTTGACCTTTCATTCCCTTGATGATATATTTGAAAGCACAAATGATTTTAATATTGATGGAGTCAAATTTATCCAATTTTTTAGGCTTGTGCTTTTGGGGTGTCATATTGTATATTGTTGTATTGCAAGTTTTCTCATATTTTTTTCTAACAGATTGACAGTTTTTGTCTTTAGCATCTTTGTCAAAAATCAATTGACTCTAAATGTAAGGGTTTATTTCTGGATTACCAGTTCTGTTCTATTGATCATTATGCCTGTTCTTATGTCAGTACCACACTGTTTTGATTATAGCATCATTTTATTAAGTTTTAAAATAGGAGAGTGTAAGTCCTCTGACTTTCTCCTTTTGTTTCAATATTGTTTAGGCTGATCTGACTCCTTTACAATTCCATATCCATCTTAGGATCAGCTTAATCAGTTTCTACAAAAACTGGTAGGGATTTTGATAGGGAATGTATTGTATGTATACATCATATACATCAATTTGGGAAGGAATGCAGTCTTAATATTTAGTGTTCCAATCTATAAACATGAATGTGTTTATATATCATTTTCTCAGCAAAGTTTTGAAATTCCCAGTGTATAAGTTTTGTGCTTCTTTTGTTAAGTTCATCCCTTTTGTTCTATTGTGAATTGATGTTATTTTTTATTTTCATTTTGAGTTGTTCATGTGCTAATGTGTAGAAAGATTTTTAAATTTAAATATAATTCATATGCTATGAAATTCATCTTTTTAAAGTGTGCAAGTTAGTGGTTTGGGGCCAATAGTTTGTAGTATATTCACAGTTGTGCAAACATCACCAGTATCTAATCCCAGAATATTTCATCATCCCCAAAAGAAATCCTGTCACCATTAGCAATCACACTGCATTTCTCTTTCTACCAGTCCTTGGCCACAACTAACCTACTTTTTGTCTCTGGATTTGCTCTTCTGGACATTTCATTATATAGAATCATATAATAGCCTTTTGTGTCTGGCTTCTCTCATTGAGCCCCCTTTTAAGGTTCATCCAGAGCATAGCGTGTATTAGTACTTTCCTTTTTTTGGCTGGATAATATTCTATTAGGTAAACATGCCACATTCATAATTGATTTTTATAAATTGATCTGATATACTGTGATCTTAACTTATTTCTTCTAGTAGATTTTGTGGGGGTAGAAGGAGTGTGAACTCTTCAGGATTTTCTATATCATGTCATCTGCGAATGAAGATAGTTTTTATTTAGTCCTTTCCAATGTGGATGCCTTTTTGTTGTTGTTGTTGTTGTTACTGCTGTTTTATAAATGCTGACAATATTTATTTTTTATTTTTTAAATAAATTTATTTTTATTGGTGTTCAATTTACCAACATATAGAATAACACCCAGTGCTCATCCCGTCAAGTGCCCACCTCAGTGCCTGTCACCCAGTCACCCCCACCCCCTGCCCACCTCCCCTTCCACCACCCCTAGTTCGTTTCCCAGAGTTAGGAGTCTTTCATGTTCTGTCTCCCTTTCTGATATTTCCCACTCATTTTTTTTTTCCTTTCAATGTGGATGCCTTTCATTTCCTTATATTATCTTACAGCACTGAGTAAAATCTCCAGTACAATGCTGAATAAAAGTGACAAATGGAACTGGAGATTTACCCAAAGAATATGTAAACATTAACTCAAAAAGATATATGTATCCCTATGCTTACTGCAGCATTATTTACAATAGTCAAGATACGGAAGCAACCATGTGTCCATCTATAGATGAGTGGATAAAGAAGATGTGGTATGTATACATGCACGCACACACACAGCAATATTACTCAGCCATAGAAAAGAATGAAATCTCGCCATTTGGAAGAACATGGATGGATCTAGAGGGTATAATGCTAAGTGAAATAAGAGAAAGACAAATGCTTTATGATTTCACTCACATGTGGAATTTAAGAAACAAAACAAACAAAGAAAAAATACAAACCAAGAAACAGACTCTTAACTATAGAGAACAAACTGATGGCTACCAGAGGGGAAGTGGGTAGGGGCATGGATAAAATATGGGAAGTAGATTAACAGTATACTTAGGATGAGCTCTTAGTAATGTATAGAACTGTTGAATACTATCTTGTACATTTGAAACTAATATGACATTGTATGTTAACTATACTGGAATAAAAATAAAAATAAATTAAATTAAAAAGTGGTGTGTGGATATCCTTACCTTGTTCCTGATCATAAGAGGAAAATATTTGGTCTTTCCCCATTACATACAATGTTAGCTGCAAGTTTTTGGAAATGCCCTTTGTCAAGTTGATGAAATTCCTTTTGATTTCTAGTTTTTTTGAGTTTCTATCATGAATAGACATTGGATTTTGTCAAATGCAATTTCTGTGTCTACTGAGATGATGTCCTTTTTGTCTTTTATTCCATCATTCTATATATCATTTCATGGAATGATGTATGATGTATTAAATTAATTTTCTAATGTTTAACATAAGCTGTGCATTCCTGGAATAAATCACATTGTGTCAAGGTAAATAATACCTTTATGATGCTAGATTTGGTTTGCTAATAATTTAAAGTTTTTGTGTTTAATTTTAAGAAGGATATTAATTTGTAGTTTTCTTGTAATGTCTTTGTCTGACTCGGGTGTCAGGCTAATAATGGCCTCAGGGAATGAATTCTTTTCTGAAAGACTGGTAATATTTTTCTTTAAATATTTAAATCAATTTTTTATATTGACCTTGTATCTTGTGGCCTTGTTAAACTCTATTCTAATAGATTTGTTTGTTTTGTGGATTCTATAGAATTTTTGCATACAGAATTCTTTTCTTGGTAGCAGGGTAATATTGGCTTCATGGGATGAGTTGGGAATTGTTCCTTTCTCTATTTTCTAAAAAAGTTTATGAAAGATAGCTATTATTTATTCCTTTAAATATTTGATAGAATATATCAATGAAGCTATTTATGCCTGGGTTTTTCTTTGTAGGAAGATTTTTAATTACTAATTTATTTATTATAGATCTATATGGATTTTAATTTCTTTTTGAGTCACTTGTGTCTTTCTAGAAATTTGTCAATTACATCTAAATTATCTAAGTTTTTTTTTAAGATTTTATTTATGCATGAGAGACAGAGACAGAGAGAGAGAGAGAGGCAGAGACATAGGCACAGAGAGAAGCAGGCTCCATGCCAGGATCATGCCCTGGTCCGAAGGCAGAGGCTCAACCGCTGAGCCACCCAGGTGTCCCTAAATTATCTAATTTCTTAGCATGAAATTGCTTATTACAGTTCCTCAGTCCTTTTCATTTCTGAAGAGTCAATAATTATGTCCTGCTCATTCACTTCTAATCTTGTTAATTTGTGTCTTTTTCCTTGGTCAGACTAGCTAAAGACTTGTCAATTTTGTTTTTTTCAAAGAACCCACTTTTGACTTTACTGATTTTCCCTATTGTTTTTTGTTTTCTATTTCATTCATTTCTATTCTAATCTGTATTATTTCCTTTCTTCTGCTTGCTTTTGGTTTAGTTTCCTTTTTTAGTTTCTAAAGGTAGAAGCTCATGTTATTGATTTGAGACTCTCCTTTATCTTTTTTCTTTTTTTAAAATTTTATCATAATTTATATTGTAAAATGATCACAATAAATCTAGTTAAAATATGTCACCATACATAGCTACAGAATTTTTTCTTGATCTCTCTTAGCAAATTTCAAATATGCAATACAATATTATTTACTGTAGTCACCATGCTGTACATTACATCCCCATTACTTATTTACTTTATAACTAGAAGCTTTTAAATTTTGACTGCCTTCATCCATTTTGCCCACTCCCTGACTCCCATCTTTGGCAAACAATCTGTTCCACAGATTGGAGCTTGATTTTACCCCCATAGGATTTAAAGCTATTAATTTTTCTCTAAACACCACTTGAGCTACATCCTACAAATTTTGATATTTTTTCCCTTTTCATTCAATTACAAATACCTAATTTCCCTTGTAGAGTTCTTCTTCAACCCATCAGTTAATTAAAAAAGAACTGCTTAATTTTCCAAATATTTGAGAATATCCCAAATTTCTAGGTTTCGATTTCTAACTTAATTCCAGTGTGGTTAGAGAACATACCTTGTATAGTTACAGTCCTTGTAGGGTTATGAAATTTGTTTTATATATAGAATATATATTCTTTTGTCTTTGGGTGGAATGTTAGGTCAAGTTTGTTAATAGTGTTGTTCAAGTCTTCAGTATGCTTGCTGATTTTCTGTCTAGTTGTTCTATCAAGTATTGGGAGTAGTGTATTGAAGTCTCTGGCTATAATTGTGTGGTTTGTTTCTCCTTCACTTCTCTCAAATTTTACTTTATGTACTTTAAGGCGTGATTATTAGTGTGTATATATTTGTAATTGCTTTATTTTCCTGATGAATTGGCCTTTTTATCATTATGAAATGTCTTTGTGTTTCTATAGTAGTATTCTGTTTATTTTGTCTGCCTTGGCTTTTAATTTTTGTGTCCTTTCATGATCTCTATATTTGCATGCTGTTTGGATATGTGGAGAGTTTATCAGACCACTATGACTACCTTATTTCCCAGATCTCCTTGGTAAATTTCTGGATAGTCTGACAATTGATTTTCTTTGCCCTAGCCAGTACAAAATCCACAGATTATCTGAGCCACTATTTTGCCTCGTTTGTACACCATTGAGTTTGCTACTGTTATTAATGATGGCATTGGGTATAGAAGTTTGTCCAAGTTCCGCTCCGAACTACTGAGTCCTCTCTGGTAGTGAAGCTGCTAGTTATCACAGCTTGTCCCTCTGTACAGGCTCTCACTGTTATTAACACATGGTTCTGCTGATTTTAATGAATAACTGCTTTGCTTTGTTAAGTACCTTTCGTCAATTTCCTAAAATGGTTGCTTTGACTATTTTATCGAGTTTTATTGCTGCTTTGGGGGAAGAAGACTTGTCAAGCTATTCATTCTGCCAAACTAGAAGTCCCACTCCATAATTTTCTTTTATGACATGTTTTTGTCAGGTTTGCGGCATCAATATTATGCTGGCCTCATAATGTAAATTAAAAATGCTACTATTTCTTTGAAAAAGCTTGTGTGACTATTATTTCTTCCATAAAAAGTGCATGATAGATTCAGTAGTGAAACCACCTAGGCCTAAAACTTTCTCTAAGAGAGTTGATTCAGTTTCCTTACGAATTTTACAACTATTCAGATTTTTAAAGGGATTTGCTCATTTTATCTAAGTTTTAGAAGCATAAAATTGTTCCTACTACTAATAGTCTTAATGTCTATAGGATTTGAGGTGATCTTTCCTCTTTCATTCATGGTATTTGTGATTTGTGTTTCCTTGCTTTTTCTTAACCACTATCTCCAGAGAGTTTATTAATTATTAATCTTTTCTAAGGATCAACTCTTGGATTTCCTCATTTTCTTTTATTTGTTTTCTGTTTCACTGATTTTTGCTCTTATTTCCTTCATTCTTCTTTGGGTTTATTCTTTCCCAGTATCTTAAGGTAGAAACAAATTATTCATTCAAAGCTGTATTCTTTTCTAAAATAGGTGTTTTGGCCTGGGTGGCTCAGCGGTTTAGTGCCGCCTTTGGCATGGGGCCTGATCCCGGAGACCCAGGATCTAGTCACACGTCGGGTTTCCAGAATGGAGCCTGCTTCTCCCTCTGCCTGTGTCTCTGCATCTCTCTCCCTCTCTCTGTCTTTCATGAATAAATAAATAAATAAAATCAAAAATAAATAAATAAAATAAAATAGGTGTTTAAAGCTACATACTTCTGGGACACCTGGGTGGCTCAGTGATTGAGTGTCTGCCTTCGACTCAGGGCGTGATCCCAGAGTGTGCGATCGAGTCCCACGTCTGGCTCCTTGTGGGGAGCCTGCTTCTGCCTATGTCTCTACCACTCTCTCTCTCTCTCATGAATAAATAAAAATCTTTAAAAAATTAAAGCTACAAACTTCTGGGGCACCTGGGTGATTCAGTGGTTGAGTACCTGCCTTTGTCTCAGGTCATGATCCTGGGGTCCTGGGATCAAGTCCTGTATCAGGCTCCACACAGTTCTCCCTCTGCCTATGTCTCTGTGCCTCTCTCTGTATATGTCTCTCATGAATAAATAAATAAAATCTTAAAAAAAGCTACAAACTTCCTTGTAAAAAGTACATTAGTAGCACCTAAATATTTTGATATTTTGTGTTTTTATTATTATGTAATTCAAAATACCCTCTAATTTTCCTTGTAATTTGATATTTGGAAGCGTGTTGTTTAACTTCCAAATATTTGGGGGTTTTCTAGGTATGTTATTGTTACTGATTTCTAATTTAATTCTGTTGTGGTCAGAGAATATATTCTGTGAAATTTAATCTTTTGAATATTATTGAGACATTTTACAGTCCACCATATAGTCTGTACTTGTGAACATTACACGTGTGCTTCAGAAGAATATGTACTCTGTATTTACTGGGTATAGCATCAGATCTTGTATATTTTTTACTGATTTTCTAATTGTTCTATTAATTATTAAAAGCTTCAACAATAATTGTGAGTTCACCAATCCATCTCTTTAATTTTATCAGTTTTCTTTTTTTGTTATCCTTTTGTGAGTTTTTAAATTTTTATTTAAATTCAATTAATTAATATATAACCAATATATTATTGGTTTCAGAGGTAGAGGTCAGTGATTCATCAGACTTATATAATACCTAGTGCTCATTACATCACGAGTCCTCCTTAAGTTCATCACCCAGTTGCCCTATCCCCGCCCTCCCTCCCCCTTCCAGCAACCTTCAGTTTGTTTCCTATAATTAAGAGTTTCTTATGGTTTGTCTCCCAGATTTTTTTTTGTCTCCCAGATTTCATCTTGTTTTATTCTTTCCTCTCTTCCCCTATGATCCTCTGTTTTGTTTCTTAAATTCCACATATGAGATCATATGATAACTCTTTTTCTGATTGGCTTATTTCACTTAGCATTATATCCTCTAGTTCCATCCATGACATTGAAAAGGGCAAGATTTCATTTTTTTGATTATGGCTGATAGTATTCCATTCTTCATCTTTCTTCATCCATACTGAAATTCTATTAGATGTGTACTTATTTAGAATTGTTATGTCTTCCTGGTCGATTGCATTATAGACTGAATTGTGTCCTCCTATGTTGAAGCCTAACCCACAATGTGATTGTATTTAGAAACGGAGCTTTTAAAAAGGATATTAGGTTAAATGAGGTCATAAGCTCTAAACTATACAGAACAAACTGAGGGTTACCAGAAGGAAAGGGGGGGATGGGTTAAATAGGTGATGGAGACTAAGTAGGGCACTTGCTGTGATGAGCACGAGGTGTTGTATGTAAATCTTTAAAGAAATCTTTAAAAAAAACTTTAAAAAATTAAATTAAAATAAATAAATAAAAATTTGGGAAAAAAAGGGTAAGGGTGGAACTCTAATCTGAGGGACTGATGGTTCTTGTAAGAAGAGGAAGAGATACCAGAGATCACTCCACCTGTGCACATGCCTACAAGCAAGGCCATGTGAGGATACAGTATTCCAGGAGGAGAGGCCTCACCACAAACCAACCTGGATGGCACCTTGCTTTTGGATTTCTAGCCTCCAGAATAATGAGAAAACAAGTGGCTGGTGTTTAAGCCACACAATCTATGGTATCTCATTGTGGCAGCCTGAACTAAAACAAATTGCCTCTTATCACTAGGAAATATTCCTCTTTCCTAGGACAAACTCCGTATTTTCAAGTTTATTTCCTCTCATATTAATATAACCATGTCAGCCGACCGTGTTCGTGATGTATCTTTCTCTAGCCGTTAAATATCAACCTATTTGTGACTATATATTTATGATGCATCTCTTCTACATAGTATACAGTTGAACCTTGCTTTTTTATCCATTCTGACAATCTCTGCTTTTAATTGGAGTATTTAATCCATTTACATTTGTTTTAATTGTTGAATTGAAATCTACCATCTTGCTATTTCTTTTCTATTTGTCCCTTCTGTTTTTTGGTCCTCTCTTGATTCTTTCCTTTTTTCTTTTTCCTTTGACTTATTTGATTAACAAATGAAATATCAGTTAGTATTCCATTTTATTTCCCCAATTGGCATTGGCATCTTTTTTTTTAAGATTTTATTTATTCATTCATAGAGACACAGAGAGAGAGAGAGAGAGGCAGAGACACAGGCAGAGAGAGAAGCAGGCTCCACGCAGGGTGCCCGACGTGGGACTCGATCCCGGGTCTCCAGGATCATGCCCTAGGCTGCAGGCGGTGCTAAACCACTGCGCCACCAGGGCTGCCCTCTTAGGTTATTCTTATTATAATTGTTAATGCTTGTCCTATAACTAATAATATGCATTTCTAACCTATCAAAGTCTAGTTAGAGTCAATATTTTACCACTTTATACCTCCTTCTTCATACTTCCCATTTCTCTCTTGATAATTTCTCTTTCCTATTTCATAAATGTAATAACATTAAAACAGTATAATTCCATTTACGATCACCGATCCTTTCAGCTGTATTTGTCTCTTTTACTTCTACAAGTATAAATTCCATCTTGCATAAATTATAAATCACCAGAAAATATACACTTTTATATTTACCCACTTATTTACAATTTCTGATGCTCTTTATCTCCCCCTAGCCTTGCATATTCCAGCTGCTTCATCTTCCATGAATGCTGATCTCTGTTCCTCAGCACAATGGAATCACCATGCCTTGTTTGGACTTGAGCTCACAAATGGATAGTCAGAAAATTATCTCCAATCAGGAACCAGGGGCCCACCTTATGAGTTTCCCTTCTCTCAGGGACTGTAGATATGTGTTGCCTATTATCCAATGCTTCAAGCGACACCCAACATAGGGTTTTCAAAGCCAGAACAGAATAAGGAAAGCATCAACCAACCTGGGAGGGCACTCTGGTATATGAAATTGGAACCCAAGCACAGTAATGAAGGTGTCTGTGTAGGAAGATGGCCTGCATCTAAGCAGTTTTCTTGACCCTGAGCAATGCAAGAGGGGTGTTCTAGTTACTTTGGCAGTGTAGCAAATTACTCTAAAATTTAATGACTTAAAACAGCATCATGTATTATTTCCTCAGGTTTACATAGGTCAGGAATTTTTAGAGATCTCCACAATATCTGAGATATCAGTTGAAAAATTTAAAAGCTTGGACCTGAATTCATTTGAATGCTCATTCACTCAAATATCTAGCAGTTGATGCTGGCTTTTAGCTGGGGGCTTCAGTTCATCTCCACATGGGTTTTCCCATGTGGTCTGGTCTGAACTTCCTCACAATATGGTGGCTGGATTCCAGGTCAAGTATCGAGAGAGAGAGAGAGAGAGAAAGAGAGAGAGAGAAACAGAGGCAGGCAGAAGCTGTGTTACCTTCTAATCTAGAAAATTATACAGCGTCACATTCACTGCATGCTACTGATTGAGCCAAACAGTCATTCACATTCAAGAGGAAAAAACTCTCAATGGAGAAGTATCAATATCTTGTAAGAAGAGCATGTAAGATGGGATGTATACTGGCATGACTTTGAAAGTACAGTGTCATAGTGGGTGTTTTTAGGCTGGAGAGTAGGTTGTTGCAGAGTATTTGAGCACAAGTAAGATGAAGAGGATGTCCATGTGGAAGGCAACCTGCTTGTAATGATGGTACCAGAATAGAGAGAAGGCTATGTGGAGAGCAGGCAGCCTCACACATGGTGATAGTCCAAGAAGGGTGAAGAAGGTACCTGTATGGAAGTCAGGACTACTATGGGTGTCTGGCTCTGAGCAGGGTGAGAACAACATCCAATGGGTGAAAGGGTACAGGGGGTAGTGACCCAGTATAAGGTATTAAAACATTTGTGAAGTAAGAAAGGCATTAGTAGGAAACTGGTTACATTCAGGGGCATTTATCAAATAAGTAAATATATTAAGGATAATAGAATCCAGGTTGCTTAGTATCAAAGAAAGAAGTTACAAATATGAAAGAGGAAAAAACTAGAATAAACTTTGTCATGTCAGAATGGAATAGGGGAAATACATAGATTCCCTAGTCCTGTCCACTGAGAGGGTCTTCAGGGACAACTAAAAAGCAATGAACATACTTAGCACCCAAATATTTGTTTCTAAATGTGGCACTAAAAGGAATCAGGGCTCCTTAGAGAAGTGGCTGATTCCAGCGCTGGGCCAAAGAAAGTACAAAATAAGTCTCGAGTATCTTGTGCCAGAAAGTGAGATGAGAACATGTCAATATGTCCTACTGGCTTCTGCCATACGAAGGGACTTCTACTGGCTAAAAGCTGGGACAATATGAACTTCAAAATAAATAATGATAATGACATAACTCACTGAATAAAATAGGAATCCGCGAATCTACGCTGATGTAAATAAATTCAAAAATTGAAAGTTTGATGAGGAATAGGATAGCAGCTACATAATTTCAAAGTCACCTCTCCACAAAATACTTTTTAAAAAAATATTTTACTTATTTATTTTTTTGGCAGGGGGAGCACGAGCAAAGGAAGGGGCAAAGGGAGCAGGAGAAGCAGACTCCCTGCTGAGCAAGGAGCCCAACTCAACTTGGGCAATCCCAGGGTGTTGGGATCATGACCTAAGCTGAAGGCAGATACTCAACCATCTGAGCCATGCAGGCAGCCCTCCACAAAATACTCTGAAACAACAGAAAAAATTAAGGTGTAAGACACCAGACCTTAATTAAGTGATCAAAGTGAACATCATCAGTAATAGGACAAATGGAACCATGTGCCACCAAATAGAATGCAATAAGGAAAACAAGCTCATACCTGTGATATCACAGATGGAAACTAAAGAGACATAACAACGTTAAGTGAACTTTTGCTATAAAGGATATTATTGGGATAACTAGTGAAATTTTAATGAGGTCTAGAGGATTAGATGGTAGCCATGTATCACTGTTGGTTTCCAGAATTTGATGCTTACACTCTGGTCATGTAGTGTCCTTGTTTGAAGAAAATACATACAAAAATCTTTAGTATGAGGGGGAATCATGTCAGTAACTTGCTCTCAAGATGGTCATGAAAAATAGTTCTTTGTAGTGTACTTGTAACTTTCCTGTAAATTTGAGGTTGTTTCAAGTTTTTAAGAAAATACTGTACATAGCATTTGCAACTCTGATCTCAGACTTTAGATTTCATTAAGACACAACCTTAAAAAAATGGAATTCAAAGGACTTACCTACTCTTACATGTGATACCTGCAATGAAGTGTTTGTGTAATACAAGGAAAATACCAACATTATCTATATAATAATTAAAAACCTTGAAAACACAATCATTGCAATAAAGGTCAATGATAAATGTATTCTTCAAAAAAATAAAATAGTTTTCATATGACCTAGCAATCCCACTCCTAGTTATATACCTAAGAATATTCAAAACATATGCCTATAGAAAAATTTGTACACAAATACTCAGAATGGAATTATTCATAATAGCCAAAAAAACAAAACCATCCAAATGTCCATCAACTAATGAATAGATGAACAAAACTTCAGTATTTTTGGAAGTATATTCATCAATAAAAAAGAAGTTCTGACACATGCTAAAACATGGCTAAATCTTGAAAATAATGTTAGATGCAATAAGCCAGACACAAAAGGTCACATTGTATGATTCATTTGTATGAAATGTCAGAATAGGCAAGTCCACACAGACAGAAGGCAGATTGGTGGTTCTCAGGGGGCTGGGGGGCAGGAGGAGTGCAGAGTGATAGCTAATGTGTATGGGACCTCTTTGGGGGGGTAATACAAATGTCCCAAAATTAGTCACTAGTAATGATTACACAACTTTGTGAATATACTAAAAACCACTTCACTGTTCACTTTAAAAGAGTAAATTCTGTATTACATAAATTAATATCACAGTAAAAAAAAAAGAAAGTCCAGTGAAAGTTAAATCTAATATTAAATAGAGGAGAAATCTATTAAAATATGTAAGTACAATATTAGAAGTTTTAAAAACATGACAAAGAATATAAATTTTTGCTAGAGGCCAACATTATCACAGAACTCAGTTACCTCTATGACCCAGCAATTGCACTGTTAGGGATTTACCCCAAAGATTCAGATGCAATGAAACGCCGGGACACCTGCACCCCGATGTTTCTAGCAGCCATGTCCACAATAGCCAAACTGTGGAAGGAGCCTCGGTGTCCATCGAAAGATGAATGGATAAAGATGTGGTTTATGTATACAATGGAATATTACTCAGCCATTAGAAACGACAGATACCCACCATTTGCTTCAACGTGGATGGAACTGGAGGGTATTATGCTGAGTGAAGTAAGTCAATCGGAGAAAGACAAACAGTGTATGTTCTCATTCATTTGGGGAATATGAATAATAGTGAAAGGGAATATAAGGGAAGGGAGAAGAAATGTGTGGGAAATATCAGAAAGGGACACAGAACATAAAGACTCCTAACTCTGGGAAATGAACTAGGGGTGGTGGAAGGGGAGGAGGGCGGGGGGTGGGGGTGAATGGGTGACGGGCACTGAGGGGGACACTTGACGGGATGAGCACTGGGTGTTATTCTGTATGTTGGTAAATTGAACACCAATAAAATTAATTTATTAAAAAAAAAAACCCAGAAATGGTCTTGCTGGGTCAAAAAGTAAATCAATAAAAAAAAAAAAAAAGAACTCAGTTACCTTAAAAAACAGGTACCATACACCCATATAACAATAATAAATAGATTAAAAATGTAATTTTTAATATTGTATTATATAAGGTACCTAGGAATAAATCTTCAACAAATGGACCTTTATGGACAGAATTATAACAATTTATTAAAAGATATTAAAGAAACTGATATTAAATGAAAAGACTTATGGAGAGCCTGGCTGGCTCAGTCAGAGGAGCATGTTGAGTGTTGATCTTGGGGTCAAGAGTTCAAGCCCCTATTGAGTATAGAGATTACTTAAATAAATAAACTTTTTAAAAAATGAAAAGATTTATATATCAAATTCATGAATAGGAAAACTCAGTATCATTAAGATAGCAGTCCTCCCCAAAATGACCTATGCAATTTAATAATCAGATTCTAACCTGACAAGGATTGGCCAAGACAATTATGAACAATGCAGTAAGAGTTCCCTACCAGATTATTTTGGATTATTATAAAGCTATAGTTTAATTAAAACCAGTTTTATGAGTTTAGGACAGACCAGACCCTTCCATATTTTAAAACTTAATCTATAACAGAGGCAGCACAGCAGAGCAGTGGAGAGAGGATGTAATGATTCTGTGGGAAATGATACTACCTTCTGTGGAAGGGTTGAAAAAGTTACGTCTACATTTTTAGTGATCACAATGACCAAGGGGTGCTCCAGGTATTTAATATGAAGGGATAATGAATACTAAACATCTTGCTAGGCATGAGACATTTCTGTATAATAGCCATATCCAAGATGCCCAAAATGCCCCTGCTTAGAAATCCTGAATTAGTCAGTAAATGGTGCTAAAAAAAAATTCATTATCCATATGGAAAAATTAAAATTATGTTCCTGCTGTGAACCATATACAAAAAAACAATTCCAGGTGGATTATGGACCTAAATGTGAAAACTATAAAAGCCACACACTCGGAAAAGATATTTGTAATATATTTAACAAAGGATGAATGTGTGATTGCTACGACTAACAAAAGCAATTAACAGTGGCTTAAACAAAGTAAAAGTTTATTTTTCTCATTAAAACAATTAGTCTAGGGATCCCTGCATGGCTCAGCGGTTTGGCGCCTGCCTTTGGCCCAGGGCGCATCCTGGAGTCCCGGGATCGAGTCCCGCGTCGGGCTCCCGGCATGGAGCCTGCTTCTCCCTCTGCCTATGCCTCTCTCTCTCTCTATCATAAATAAATAAATCTTTAAAAAATAAAAAGAGGCCTTTTTAAAAAAATTAGTCTAGGGGTAGGCATTAAAAAGCTGATATGGTAGCTCCACAGATATCAAAAACTCAGTTTCTTCTATCATTTCCATTCTCAATGACACTTAATGGTCCAAGATGCCTGCTGTACCTTTAGCCATAGTTCCATGTTCCAGGCAGGAATTAGGAGAAAGGGAGTAAATGGGAAAAAAAGCATTCCAGAAAGCTCCATCTCCTGACTTCTGTGTACAATTCATTAGCTACCACTACCTGTAAGAGGCTGAGAAATAAATTTTCAACTAGGTACAATACCTGAAGTTCTACAGGGAGAGTGGATATAATGTAGGTATCTGACAGTCTCTGTTATAAACATTTCTAGACAGGGTTCCAAAAACTATGACCAGCTTGTTTTGTAAATAAAGTTTCATTGGTATAGTCACACCCATTTATTTACCCATTATCTATGGTTGCCTTCTCACTACAGTGACAGAGTTGAGGGTCCTGATGGAGCCTACAAAGTCTAAAATATTTCTACTTTATCGAAAAAGTACACTCACCCCAATCTAAAAGATAAAGAACTCCTATTAATATGAAAACAATAAAAAATAAATGGATATGAAATATAAACAGGCAAGTCAAATACTACAAATATGTGCATCATCATCTATGGAACTCTCCAAACATAATGCTGAGCATAAGAAGCCAGATACAAAGAGTACATACAGATGATACCATTTATATGAAGGGCAATAATAAAAAAAACTAGTGACAAAGGTCAGAATAGTGGTTATTTGGGGGGTTGCAAGAGGTATCTAGGGTGCTGATTGTCTATATCTTGATCTGGGTACCATTTCTCTCTCTCACACACACACGATTTCTAAGTTGTGCAATTTTTTTTTCTGTCTAACCTACCCAATAGCAATCAGATACCTTTTTTTAAACCTAAAAGTCTGATTTAAAAGTTTGATAATTCACTGTTTTGGTCAAGAGTATAGGAAAACAGGCTCTTCATATATTCCTGATGAGACTGCAGATTAGAACAACTTCTACAGAGGCCAACTTGGCAACAGCTTTCAAAATTACAAAAGCATGTATCTTTTGACCAGCAGTTCCACCTCTAGAAGGTTATCCTTGGATATATCCACATCTATGTAAAATAGTATATGTACAGTATTATACAGTATTATAAATGCATTTTTTGGTAATAGCAATGAGTATGCAACTATTAAAGAACAAGTAAATTTTTTATAATATAAATATTCTTCAAAATATATTAAGTAGAAAAACAACTGGCACTATACAGTGTATATGACAAACTTTATGTAAAAATAAAAATAATTAAAATGTATAAAGTTAGCAAAGGAATAAATTAAATTTGTTAATAAAGAAATCTTGTCTGGTTCCTTTAATTGAAATAGCTTTAATGTTTTGACATTCAAACTGATTTTTGCTATTCAATTGGCAAATAGTCATCAAGTCTCAAGGGTTTCCTCCTTGCTTACTGAGAATTCTCATAAGGAATGCTTTTTGAAATGTATTGAATATTTTTCCAGCATCTATAGGTTTGATCATACTTTTTCATTTAATTAATCGATGCTAAATATATTACATTTGCAGGTACATTTCTTAGAATAAACCTTACTTGAGATTTTACTCAAAGGGAAAAATAAAATGATAAAGAGAACTAAAAAAAGATCTAAATAAAAGAACTATATTTCAAAAAAAAGAACTATATTTCTAGCTAGAATACTAAGATGAAAAATGATTGAAATGTGTATATATATTTAGCACAGTGCCTGGCATCTACTAAATATTCAGTAAATTTTAATCCTCTCTACATCTTCCCTAATATAAAGTTACAATGCTAGACCAATTAAATTCCTGATGAATATTTTATAAAATTTGATGCAAGCGAAAATAAAATTAAGCTTAAGAGGTAAGTATTAGGACACAAATACTAAATAATATACGTTGTTTAATGAACATTGGTAAATTTGCCCTAAAGATTTTAAAAATATAATGAAAATGACATGATTTTATTTTTTTTTGAAAATGACATGATTTTAAATCAAATATAGAAAAGTGGATCAAACAAAATAGGTTCAACAGTATAAAAACTTAATTCATACCTCACACCATATATTATTTAAAAAGTATGGTAAGTTAAAAGGATAAACATAATATTCTACAAATGCTATTAAGAAGAATAGTGCAATATTCCATCTTACTAAAGATAAAATCCTGACGTATAAAAATGAAGGTAGTAAAAAGAAGTAGTAGTAGTAGATGTGAAGGTCGAAAGTGAAATGGTGGGGATCCCTGGGTGGCTCAGCGGTTTAGCACCTGCCTTTGGCCCAGGGCGCGATCCTGGAGTCCTGGGATCGAGTCCTACATCAAGCTCCCGACATGGAGCCTGCTTCTCCCTCCTCCTGTGTCTCTACCCCTCTCTCTCTCTCTCTCTCCGTCTATCATAAATAAATAAATCTTTTTAAAAAAAGGGAAATGGTAATATTTGATCTTTAAAAAAATCTGCTGTGCAGTAAATAAAAAAAGGAAAGCAAAGGAAAGGGATACATTTGTATGACATTTATAACTTATAAAGAAGTACTAATTGCAATATAGAGACAACTAATGGAAATACAAAGTTAGTACATTAAAACTTCACAATAAGCCATCAAATTAATTATTTCCCTTAGGATAAAATTTAAATTATTTACTATGGCTTTATATGATCTAGTCCTGCCTGCCTCTCTGATTTCATTTATGCTTTCTCTGTCTGAGACCATCCCCCAACCTTTTTTCAGTTCCATGAACATACCAAACATTTTCCCTTGGAAACATGAAACTCTTTTCATCCTTTGGGCTTTTGCATATGCTGCTGGTTAACTGTCTGGAAAGCTCTTTTTATCACTCTTCACGTAGTTAACTTTTTAATCTGTAAATCCCAGATCTATCTATCTAATAATCCTATCTAAAGTAAATCTCCAAAAAAAAATAAATAAAGTAAATCTCCCCTATAATGTCTATCTAATAATCCTATCTAAAGTAAATCTCCCCTATAATGTCCTGTTTCTGTAAATCCCAGATCTATCTATCTAATAATCCTATCTAAAGTAAATCTCCCCTATAATGTCTATCTAATAATCCTATCTAAAGTAAATCTCCCCTATAATGTCCTATTTCAGTAACCTGTCATCTTCCTTAGAGGACTTCTCACCTTTTGTATTTTACTTATTGTTGTTACTCTCCCTCATTAGACTATTCAATCATGTGAATCTCACTCACCCTATATTCCCCAGTACAATGTCTAACAGCAGATGTATTCAATAAATATCTATTGAATGAAGAAAAATAAAACTCAAGCATCAGGTAATAATGGAAAGTTCCAATTATGATATTAGGGATATTATATAACTATATATAGCTATTCAAATTGAGGTATGGAAGTAGTAAAAGAAATGTTTATATGGAATAATGGTGAATGGAAAAGCAGACCACAAAATAGGATGCACATATACAACTAAGTAAGGAAAGTGTTTATACAACCAAATTCAAATGACTGGAAAATAATTCATGGTGATAATAATAGATTATAACAATTAGCAGACCTTGTAAAGAAAAGAAGTTGTTAACAACGATATGCTATAAAGTCAGTATTGTGGAAGAGTGCTTACAAAGTATAAAAACAGAGTATAACATTGTATGTACACCATGATTACAGCTAAATTAAATATAAATTGAAAGAAGACACAGAAATAAAAATACCTATTGCATCAAGGCAATAAACATGCATAAAATGTGACTTTAAAATTTTCTTTTTGGGATGCCTGGTGGCTCAGCAGTTTAGCAACTGCTTTTGGCCCAGGGTGTGATCCTGGAGGCCTGGGATTTAGTCCCACATTGGGCTCTCTGCATGGAGCCTGCTTCTCCCTCTGCCTGTGTCTCTGCCTCTCTCTCTCTCTGTGTCTCATGAATAAATAAATAAAATCTTAAAAATAAAATTTTCTTTTAAGGTTTTGATCTTTTAAAAATAATATTTTATAATGGTATTCATATGGGGAATATATAAAAAATAGTGAAAGGGATTAAAGGGGAAAAGAGAGAAAATGAGTGGGAAATATCGGTGAGGGTGACAGAACATGAGAGATTCATGGGAAATGAACAAGGGGTGGTGGAAAGGGAGGTGGGTGGGGGGATGGGGTGACTGAGTGATGGGCACTGGCGGGGGCACTTGATGGGATGAGCACAGGGTGTTATACTATATGTTGGCAAATCGAACTCCAATAAAAAAACATACAAAAATAAATAAAATATTTAATAATGGGAAACACCCATAAATAAGTAAATAAATAAATTAATTACTCAATCTCTTCTCAACATCTAATAAATAACTGAATAACATTTTGGGCAGATATCTTTAGTCCTTTTTTCTAATATGTATATAAGCAAAAATATATGTAAACTCAGAACCACACTATCCATATTATTTTTAATCTGCTTTTTTCATTTAATCATATATCATAATCATTTTCCCAGTCTATAGTAGCTTAATAATCAAGTTCCAAGAATAATTTAAACAACTGGTAACAGTGGTGAAGAGACACATTAGTGGACTACACAAAGCAAAAGGTGTAGACCCAGGGCCCAGTTTCATACTAATGTTAAGTCTAACACTAACATTTTTAAGGATCAACTACTGTATCCATAAAACAGCAAATACTGAAAGAGGGTAAAAACTGATGAGAAGTATTAAAATGTAAAAAACCAATGTTCAAGAGTGAGGAATGAAATATACTGACAAAACTGACAAATCCTAACTCCCAGAATAGTCTCCCAAGTACTCCATCAGACCAATAACATACAACTCACACCATATCCCCAGGAGAAGTCTGAGCTGCCTTCCGTAGAGATCCCTGTGCCTGTATAGCTTAGAAAAGCAGATCTTGAATTCCCAGTGTCAGCTGATGTAAAAGGTGATTCTTGTGTAATGTCAGAGTCACTAAATGCAAAATTTGGAAGAAGAGAGAAAACAGAAAAATTCTTATACTTTCTCAAGCTTCTGTAGCATTAACTACTCAGCAATTTACTAGGTGGCAAGCATGTATACAATCCACAGAAGCAAAAATAAATGAAGAATTTAATATTTAAACATGGAAAAGTCTTAATTCCTACAGAATTGATAACAGTGATTCTAAATAATTCTAGTCATAGTTTGCAACAAATACTTTAACATTCAACTTACCATTTCAGAAATATGAACAGTAATATTTGAACTTGTATGGCACTTTTACAGTTTACCAAGCACTTTTATAGATATAATCCCATTTTATCCTCACAACAACCTGGTGATGTAGAAGTCAACTGACCCCATCTAAAATTTTTTTTAAGTTTTTTTTTTTTTTATTTAAGTACACTTTACATTCAATGTGGGGCTCAAACTCATGACCCTGAAATCAAGAGTTGCATACTCTTCCAACTAAGCCAGCCAAACACCTCAATTAACCCCATTTTTTAAAGATGATCTGAGATTGAGTTTTAGGCTTTGCTTTTTTTATTTTAATTTTTATTTTTAAACATTTTACCTATGCATTTGAGAGAGAGAACAACAGAGGGAGACAGCAGGGAAGGAGACAGAAGGGGAGGAGAGAAACAGACTCCCCGCTGAGCAAGATGCCTGACTTGAGGCTCAATCCCAGGACCCTGAGACCATTACCTGAGCCAAAGGCAGATGCTTAATAGACTGAGCCACCCAGGTGCCCCTGGTTCTAGATTTTTAAAACTGGTTTTATGACTATAATTTTTCTATGATACCACGTTGCTTCTCAGAACCCTCTTTGAAATTACAGTATGCTCTGTTTCTTAAAATGATAACTGCAGCTAATATTTACTCATTAACCCATTATGTCAGTCGTGCCAAGTTTTACATACTTTACCTCATTTATATTCACAATACCCCTTAAGAGATACTATTATCAGGATCCCTGGGTGGCGCAGCGGTTTAGCGCCTGCCTTTGGCCCAGGGCGCGATCCTGGAGACCCGGGATCGAGTCCCACGTCGGGCTCCCGGTGCATGGAGCCTGCTTCTCCCTCTGCCTGTGTCTCTGCCTCTCTCTCTCTCTCTCTCTCTCTCTCTCTCTCTGTGACTATTATGAATAAATAAAAATTTAAAAAAAAGAGATACTATTATCTGGTAAGTAACTTGCCCACTGTTACCCAGGTAATAAGTGGCAGAGCCAGGATTAAAAATCAGATGTTAGACTCTTTCGGAGTCTTGGCTTTTAAGTATGTCAAAATACTACTTTTCAAGGGTTATAAGTATGATGTTTCCATTAGCTGTTCCAAAATGAAAACTGAATGGTACTGAAATGTGATAAAAATTATTGTTTTATTTCATTAGTACAAGACTAGGTATCAAGTCTAAACGAAAAAATACTTTTGCCATTATCAAGTGTAATAAGCAAACAAGTACACTTTGTGTTATTACCTTTGGGAACTTGTGTCTTTTTCATGGCTGTCATTAGTAGAAGAAATTTCATCCAGCTGCTCTGGAAGGGGATGATGATTAACAGCATGTTTTGTTATTCCTTTCCTGTGAAAGATTTTTTAAAAAGTTATATTTCCTGTGAAGAAAAAATATATACTTTTCAATAACTTGAGTACAGATTAGTCACCTACTTCCTGCTGCTCTGGGACTGCACTGTCCTATGTGGTAGCCACTAAAACTAGCAGTTAAAATGTGGTTAGTCGAGGAGCAGCTGGGTGGCTTAGTGATTGAGCATCTGCCTTTGACTCAGGTTGGGGTCCTGGGATGGAGTCCCACATCAGGCCCTGCAGGGAGCCTGCTTCTCCCTCTGCCTATGTCTCTGACTCTCTCTGTGTCTCTCATGAATAAATAAATAAAATCTTTTAAAAGTAAAATAAATTAAATTAAATTAAAATGTGGTTAGTCGTTGGGGATCCCTGGGTGGCGCAGCGGTTTGGCGCCTGCCTTTGGCCCAGGGCGTGATCCTGGAGACCCGGGATCGAGTTCCACGTCGGGCTCCCGGTGCATGGAGCCTGCTTCTCCCTCTGCCTGTGTCTCTGCCTCTCTCTCTCTCTCTGTGTGTGACTATCATAAATTAAAAAAAAAAATGTGGTTAGTTGGCATGATGAGCACCAGGTATTGTACGGAAGTGCTGAATCACTATATTGTACACCTGAAACTAATATTATATTGTATGTTAACTGGAATTTAAATAAAAACTTATATTCTTAAAATTAATTTCACTGAAAACTTAAACTACAGTAAGTTATAACTTCACACCTATTAGAATAACTAGCACAAAATATAGTAATAACATTAAATGCAAATAAGGATGTGTAGAAACCAGATGTCTCATACACTGCTGGTGGAGGAAAGGTAAAAAGGTATAGCCAATCTGGAACAGTCTCACAGTTTCTTTTTTTTTTTAAGATTTTTAATTTTTATTTTAAGAGTGAGAAAGAATGAGTGGAGGGCAGAGAGAGAGGAAGAAGCAAGTTCCGCTGAGGAGCCCCACACAAAGCTCTCCATTATAAGACCGTGGGATCATGACCTGAGCTGAAGGCAGATGCTTAACCAACCCTTGAGCCACCACAACGCCCCAATTTTTAAAAAAATTTATTTATGAGAGAGAGTGAGAGAGAGTGTGCATGGGAAGGTGCAGAGGTAAAGGGACAAGCAGGCTCTGCACAGAGCATGGAGCCCAACATAGGGCTCTATGTGGGGCTTGATCTCGGGACCCTGAGATCATGACCTGAGCTGAAACCAAGAGTTGGATACTTAACTGCCTGAATCACCCAGGAACCCCAGTTTCATACTTTCTAATCAACTAGTACCAATGTCAGTTTCCTAGCTTTGACATACTAGTTACATAAGTTGTCATCATTAGGGGAAGGTAGGTGAAAGGTTCATGGGATTCTATGTATGATTTTTTAACATACATAGTCTATAATTGAGTCTATAGTGAGTCTACAATTATTTCAAAATAAAAAGGCAAAAAACAAATTTCACCTGTTCTATTTTTTTTAACATAACTACCTGAAAATTTAATATTCCTTATGTGGCTGTATTATATTTCTATTGGACAGAGCTGCACTAGGGAGTTCAACATGTACATTAAACTAAGGGATCAATTATATGTTCCAGTCTTTTTTTTTTAAGATTTTATTTATTTATTCATAGAGACACAGAGAGAGAAAGAGAGGCAGAGACACAGGCAGAGGGAGAAGCAGGCTCCATGCAGAGAGCCTGGTGGGGGACTCAGGATCACACCCTGGGCTGCAGGCAGCACAATACCGCTGCACCACCGGGGCTGCCCTATATGTTCCAGTCTTTTTTTTTTTTTTAATATGTTCCAGTCTTAATCATCTATAGTAGACCTTCCTCCCCCCAAAATTCTGTAATAAAATAAGTTTAGGAAATGTGATAAGCTAAACAAAGTACATAGGTTTCTTTATAAAAGGCCTCCTTAGGGCCTTTCATATGTAAATGTATATTATAAATCTCTAATACTCTTATTTCATAGGCAAGGAAAGTAAAGCACAGAGAGATTAAGTAACCTGCTTAAGGGATGCCTGGGTGGCTCAGCGGTTGAGCATCTGCCTTCAGCCCAGGGCGTGTTTCTGAAGTCCCGGGACTGAGTCCCACGTCGGGCTCCCTGCATGGAGCCAGCTTCTCCCTCTGCCTGTGTCTCTGCCTCTCTCTCTTTCTCTCTCTCTGTATCTCTCGTGAATAAATAAATAAAATCTTTTGTAACCTGCTTAAGGTCATATGCCTAGGAAGTGATGGGAGCCAGGATTCAAATCCAAGTACTCTGGCTCTGAGGATTCTCAGACCAAATGAATAATTTGAGATTTTAGTGAATTGTACCATTTTTATATATAAGGATAAAGCTAAGGGCCCAGTCAGCAGTCTGTACTTTAAACTATTTCTCAAATGGTGGGGATGGGTTTGTGCAGAGCTATCTGAACTTCTCTCATTCAATGATCCTACAACCGAAAGCTTGTCTTTGAGACAGAAGTGAACAGAAATGTGGATTCCAGCTACAAAACAGAAACATAAGACATATTTTAGTCTTTCAAAGAAATGTGAGTATGAAATGATTAGGTAACACCAAAGAAACATTAAATTTGATTGTAACACTGCTTTTACATAAGAAAATACCTGGGGGCACCTGGCTGGCTCAGTGGATTAAGTGTCTGCCTTAGGCTCATGTTGTGATCTCAGGGTCCTAGAACTGAGCCCAGCACTGCTCCACGGGGAGTCTGTTTCTTTCCCTCTTTCTGCCCCTCCTTAAGCCCCTCCCCTGGCTCATGCTTGCTCTCTCTCACACTCTCTCAAATAAATAAAATCTTTTTTAAAAAAGAAAATACCTATAATTTTTAGAAGTGCATACTGAAGTATATAGGGGTGAAATGATAGTGTCTGGGATTTTACTTCATTATTTACAGATGACGGACAGAGAAAATGAAAAAAGATAAAGACGAAGATGAAGCAAATATATCAAATTTGTGATAATTGTTGAATGTGGGTGATAGGTGGTTAATTATATTATTTGCTATACATGTATGTTTGAAATTTATCACTTTTTAAGTGTTAAGCCGTATGTTGAAAATCCCTTTTTTTCAAACTCTTTTCAATATCCATAATTTGGAACTAATAGGGAGAAACCTAAAGTTACTTATTCAAAGCAAATTATCATCATAACACCTAAAGTAAAAATCGCTTTTATTTTACTGTCATTGAGATACATATAATCTTCATTATTTTCATTATTCTTATCCTCCTGACTCCTCTACGGAATCTTTGGAGGGGTTGCTTTTAGGGAGTATCAAACCAACAATAGAGAACAAGTACCCTAACTATACTGGAGTAATTCTCACCCACTAAATGCCTACCAACAACTTTTTCCATAAAATATGTATTTTTTTACTCTCAGAATGGTCAGAATTAATTAAAAGCAGATGTTTAGCTGAGCCCTGTTCCTTTTATTAGAAAATTACTTTCTTCTTCATACTTCCTAAAAAGCTTATTGTCTGAATTGCTACTGTATAAATATCCTATTACTTAGTGGATAATAAGCTTCTTAAATTAAGGCAAGAAGAGATCACAGATTTTCTTTGTATGTCTGTTGTACCAAGTAAAGGTGGGAAAGGACAGGAAATAACCAACTACTGAGAATCTACTATGTGTCAAGCCCTGTGCCATCACTTTGGATATGCTTTATTTTTTTAAAAAGATTTTATTTATTTGAGAAAGAGCACAAGGTGGGGGAGGAGCAGAGGGAAAAGTAGACTGAGCAGGGAGCTCAAGGCGGAGCTCAATCCCAGGACCCTGGGACCACTACCGGAGCCAAAGGGAGACACTTGACCAAGTGAGCCACCCAGGCTCCCCTTAGATATGCTTTTATTTATTTATTTATTTTATTTTTTAAAGATTTTATTTATTCATGAGAGACACAGAGAGGCAGAGACAGGCAGAGGGAAAAGCAGGCTCCATGCAGGGAGCCTGACGTGGGACTCCATCCTAGGACTCCAGGATCACGCCCAGGGCTGAAGGCAGACGCTAAACCTCTAAGCCACCCAGGGATCCCCCAGGTATGCTTTTAGATAAAGTCTTAGTCCTATATTACAGAAATGAATGCTCAAATATTTAGTAATCTGCTTAAAAGTCACATGACTAGAAAAGAGCCTAGCCAGAAACCCAGATTGACTGAAGATTCCATGCTTGTTATTACCATATGTAGTTAGTATTTAATTAATAAATGTATGGTTGCTAAAATTACATGGCTCTATGGAGAGAAAAAAAGTTGGGAGTTGAGTATAAAAAGCCTAAGCTCAAAACCTATTGGTTATATAATCTTAGGATGTGTAACCTTTCTGATATTTCATGCTCTGAAACACTGAAAGACAATCATGCCCATCTTACAGGGTTGTTGCAAGGATCAAGAGGTGAAAGTCGTTTTGAAAGTGAAAGCATTAACAAATGTACATTATCATTACTTGCTAAATTACAATGCCTCACCGTTGTAAGGGACGGGAGGTGGGTCTTTAAGCTTAAATATTTGCTCTCTAGATCAAAACTTATCCTTAAGGATTCCGATGTTTAATTGCAGAGATGAGGAAGTAGTATGTGTCACGATTATGGCCAAAGCTTCAGGGTCAGACTGACACCCGGTTTGTGTGCTCCACTGCCTTCTGCCTGTGTAATCTTTGACCTGCTTCAATCTTAAATCTGGGACATTTGCAGAATGTAAAAAATAATATTCCCTATTCTGTATCCCTGCTGATAGGATTAAGTGAGTCAATGCATGTAATCAGCTTTGCATGGTGCCTGGCACTAGATAGATAGATATATGGATTTTTTTATTGGATTTTAATTTGCCAACATATAGCATAACACCCAGTGCTCATCCCGCCAAGTGGCACTAGATATACTTAACTTTGTTGTAGCACTCAGTCACCTATTAGTACCTTCTCCAGTCGTCAATGGCCTTTGACGGTGAGGCATGAAGCACTGAGAAAACTACAAATGCCACAGGAGACCCAGTCCCTGAATTCAGGAAGTGCAGCCCGGGAGGGCCAAGTCCTAGGACAGCACAAGTGACACGCCCTTAGCTGGACAGGGAGACAGACCGGGCAGCGTCTGACAACTCTAGGAGGAGAGAATTCCAAAGAAAACGTTCCTTCCCCCACCCTGGGAACGGGAAGGTGAGAAGCATCGGTTGGGAAGGATCCCGACCGGAGCGCCCGCGGCCCCGCCTCAGCCTCCCCCGGCCTGAGGAGGGCTGGGAGGGCTGAGCAGTCCACTCACAGCTCCAAGCTCTGTGGCACCGCCTTCCGAGTGTATCTGGAGATCATCCTCCTCTTCCTCCTCTGCCGCGAAGGGGGCGGGCACGCCAGGGTGGGGGCCTCCGGGCCTGGCCCTCCCGCCGGCTGCGGCCCGGCCCCCTCCCGCCACCTCCCGGCCCCGCCACGCCCCGTCGCCTACACTCGGGACAGCCGCCACTCCTAGAGTCCCCTCCCCTCCGGCCCTCCGCCCCTCCGCCCTCCCTGCTTCCCCGCGGGGGCGGAAGTGACGAAAGCACCGGGGCACCCGCCTAAAGCTCCGGCGGACGCGCAGCAGTGACGCCACCGGGGGTTCCGGGGTCGGGCGGGTCTTTGCGAGCTTCCGCTGGCCTCAGGTGCCCGGGAGACGTCGGGACTGACCTTGGGCCGGGTTTTGGCTGCCACTGGCCGCTCCGGACCCGCTCCCGCGGTGGGAGGGGCGGCGGAGGAGAGGTGCCGCGGCGGAGACGCGTGGGGGAGGCCCGGGAATCGTAAGCGGAATTGGCTTCCTTCCGTCTAGTGAGGAGCACTAGACTCCGGCTCAGCCCTCTGCTGCGCCGTCTCTCCTCTTTCTCTGCGTGTCGGTTTTCTCACTTGTACAGCAAGGAGTTAGCCCGAGTGATCTCAAAATCCCTTCCTGTTCGGACACTAAGTTCTGTATAAAAATGTGTGCCTTACATTATGGGGTTGGGTGGATGGGAGTGTCCGCCCCTCGGGGTTGGGAAGCCAGATGATGATTTGGACAGACTGGATAGAAGGTGCAGGTTCCCCTCGACCTCGTCTTATCAGCCCGTTAGGAAACCGAATAAGAATAAAAATCGAATTGTGCCTTGCGAATTGTGCCCATCCAGCGCGGTGCGTCCTCTAGCAAGGCTCATCTGGCAGCAGCAGTTAGCTGGTGCTTGTGTTTGTAAGGGAGACCCTTAGAAAATAGAGCTATTTCCCTCCTCTTGAGACTTGAAAACGGGGTTAGTTTCAGGACAGCTGTAGGATCAAGAACCATGGGCAAACTATTTTGGTGGAAGATGATGGGACTTGAATGTTTTTGTGGTTTTGAACTCCCCTGTGCTGGACAATATTCATAAAACGAAATTTAAATTCTGCGGAGTGAAGGTTCAGAGCTTTTTTTTTTTTTTTTTTTTTTAACGGTGTACGTGTTGGTTTTTTAAAAGATTTTATTTATTTGTTTATTCATGAGACACACACACACACACAGAGGCAGAGACACAGGCAGAGGTTCGAGAAGCAGGCTCCATGCAGGGAGCCCGACGTGGGACTCGGTCCTGGGTCACCAGGATCACTCCCTGGGCAGAAGGTGGCTCTAAACCGCTGGGCCACCGGGGCTGCCCTCTTTTCTTACTTTGGATAAATTTTATATTCCTTTCTCTGTTTATAAATTTTTATTTATTTATTTTTAAGATTTTATTTATTTATTCATGAGAGACACAGAGAGAGGCAGAGGGAGAAGCAGGCCCCACGCAGGGAGCCCGACGTGAGACTCGATCCTGAGTCTCCAGGATCAGGTCCTGGGCTGAAGGCAGGCGCTAAACCGCTGAGCCACCCGGGCTGCCCCAGAGCTTTTAAAAAATAACAATTTAAACTAGGAGAGGAATTTGAAAGTAAAAGAGTAACATTCTCATTTTACAGTTAAGGAAAAAGCCCCAGAAAGAGAAATTGAGGTGCTCAAAGTGACACAACTAATCTCATGGCAGAGCTGGGGCTTCTGATAGTATTTCACATAAGCTGTTATTGCAGTGCTTCTCAAAGTGTGTTATGCATTCACACTAGCGCTAGTACAGGGGCAAACCTTTTATTTTATTCTTGCATACCTATTAGTTAATTTGGACATGTGATACTCAACATCTATTTACTGTACTGTATGAAAAGTTCTAATATAGTTTTAAGGATGAAGAACATAAGTTTAAAAATCATTAGAAGAATATTAAATGGGTGTTACCATTCATACTTGATTAAGGCAAAAAATTAAAATGAGAGTATGTGGGTAACTGAATTTTGGAAGACAATGGAATCATGTAGGATAGTTCAGAGAATTGGATTTTACTTCTACATTATTCTGTGTGGTTTTACATTGTTGAAACTTTAAATGTAGTTTTCAAAGAAGAATGGAGGAAAATACGAAGCTGGCCACAGTGGAAGACACTGTGGAGTATCACCTGTTCCTGATACCAGATGAACCAAGGGACCCAGAAAAGCACAAAGAGATTCTTCAAAAGTATATTGAGAGGATAATGACTCAGTTTGCACCTATGCTGGCCCCCTATATCTGGCAAAATCAGCCTTTCAATCTCAGATATAAACCAGGGAAAGGTAAGGCTCTTTTCCTTATTTTGATGTGATGTGTTGACATCTAATTCTGACAATGATGTATAATAGTCCATAGTTCATTCAGTCTTGTCAGGAGATTTATAACCTGAACTTTTTTGATTAGTGATGCTTGCCTATGTTTGGTTAAATCCTTAAACTTAACCAAAAAATTTTTAAAAAATTATCTTGATGAAAGCTTTCTAATAGTAATTACCTTAGGAACTAATATATACTCAACATTATTATTAAACCATGGCTATTCTTTGCAACTTTACTCTTCTGTGCTGTAATGTATCTAGGAACCTATACTCAACAGGTTCAGGCATCTGGCTTCCTTAACCATAGTTTGCTTTAGTGGTTACTCTGTATTCCTCAGTCTTGATCATGTGTTTAGTAGGCTGCCTTATTTCACATAGTTGTGAAACTATGTGGCTCTACCTGGCTTATAAAGAGAAATAATTGGGCTTAGGGCCATTATTTGCTACTCAGAAGCATTTTGAGATTGCTTCACTGCTTCCCTGTATTGTTGGTGCTTGACATCTGACCTCTGGCCAAATATGGCACTTTTTCTTATCATTTCATATAGCTTTAGTAAAATGAGGCATGAAGAGGTGACCATGGCTCTTATTTTATGCAGGGTCTTATTTCAGATCAGGAGTCTGGCATCTTTTGATACTGTCAGTTTAGGTTTAGATTTAGTGTTTATCTGTTCTCCTTTGGCTAGCAGTTACCAGATGTGTTCCCTGGTGTTAATTTTATTGAACTCCTGTTCACTGAAACACATGTGATATTTATTGGCAAGAACACTGGCACATAAGCACAGCACATCCAAAACCAACTCCTTATCTTTTTCCTAGAAAATCTTTTTTACCCAATGTTTTCTTGTCTTGCTTAATGGTACTGCTATCCACCTAGTTATTCAAGCTTGTTAATAATTCAAAATTATACTCAGCTCCTCACTTGACCATGTTCAGTCAGGTGCTGAATCCTAGTGTGGTTACTCCTTCAATGTGACCGCTTCTCTACATTTGTTTAGCTACAATCTAGACCCTCTTTATCTCTTCATCTGGAAGACTACAGTAACCCAACTAACCTCTCTGGTTCCAGTGTCTCCAATTCTTCACACTGTTGCAGGTTACCTTTGTAAAAACACAAATTTGATCATGTCACTCTTCTGCCTAACATCCTTCACCAGATACCCATTGCTTCTGGATAAATTGAAGTTTAATATATAAAGTAGATGAAAATAGACACTCTAATTGGACCTTCTCTAAGTAAAGAAATTTGAGAGATCTGAGTTGGGGAGAAGAGTTAGCTAGGCTATTCTTCCTACTTTTTTTTTTTTTTCCCATAGCAGCTCTAGAGACACTCCCCAGTGTGCTTGTTTGATCTTTAGTCTGTTAATGTGGTAGGTTATATTGATTGATTTTCATATACATCACATTGCATTCCAGGAATAAACTCAACTTAGTCGTGGTGTACAATCTTTTAATGTGTTGAATTCAGTTTGCTAGTATTTTGTTGAGGACTTCTGCATCGGTATTCCAGGGATATTGGTCATAGTGTTCATGTATTGTCTTTGGCCTTAGGATGAGGATAATACTGGCCTCACAAAATGGATTTGGGACTGTTCCCTCCTCTTCAGTTGTTTATACAAGTTTTAGGAGGATTGATGTTAATTCTTCTTTAAATGTTGGCAAAATTTTCTAGTGACTAAGAAAAAGTCACTAGACGTTTTTTTTTTCTTGCTTGTGGATTTATTGACCACCAGGTCCCTCCTCAGCTTTCACCTTGCAGGCCTCGCCCACTCTATTTTAGAGTCAGGAGCTGGGAACAGCACCTGTTTCCTCCTCTCCCAGCGCGGGCTGGACATTTTGGCGGCACCCCTCTCCAACCCAGGTGTCGGGGTTTGTGTTTTCCAGTTCGCCCTCCCTCCCCACCCCCTCCCCACGCAGCCCTATTTCCGTGGCCGTGGGCCCGGGTAGCAGAGCGATCCACGCTCACACACCCCCGATCTCCAGCAGGCTACCTGCTTTGGAGAGCATCGGCTGGACCGCTCGGACCCACCTGCCTCCCAAAGTTTGGGGCGTGGAGGGGGGGCCGGGACACGTGGTAGCTGGCTGTGGCTCAGCCTGGGGGTCCGGAGGAATGGAATGAAGCCAGAAGTATCACATTAAGCTTAAGAGAAAAATGAGACCAGGCATATTTACATACCACCGGAAGACTCTTGGTGAGAAATGTGTAATCCTTGTGTGTGTTTGATCAGAAAGTACTGTTAACCCAAACAGGAATATATCAAAAACACCTCTGGAGTACTTTAGAACCCAACAAATGACATGCTTATTACATTGTAACTACAACCTCCTCCACATTATCACTGTAATTTTCATAGTCATTACTAAATTATAAATAAATTGTTCTTGAGCAGTTTACAGAGGTAATAAATGCCTTTATCCACGAGTATTAAAAAAAAAAGTCACTGGACTTTTTTTTTTTTTTTAATTAGCAATGCATAACATTTATTTCCTTGACATTTGTCTTCCAAAGAGTTCACAGTGTTTCAGTGTCAGTTGAAACAGGGGAAGAATCTCAGGGAAGAATCCTTCACATAATAATAGGACCACTGGTAATAATGTCTCTCAGTTCTTTTCAAATCCATAAAGATGCATTCCTGATGAGTGACTGAGCTCGAGGTCCAAGTCCCTGCTCCACTGTGTCGGGTGTACTTGGACACAAGCTCGAGCTTGTAAATCAGCCCTCGTGTGTTTGCATCGGTGTTGGCTTCTCAGAAACTTCTCAGTGTCGGAAGTTTTTGGTTACTGATTCAATGTCCTTACTAGTAACCAGTCTGTTAAGATTCTCTATTTCTTCATGTTCCAGTCTTAATAGGTTTAGTGTTTCTAAGAATGTACTTAGTTCTTCTAAGTTATCCAGTTGTTTGGTACACAATTGTTGATAGTGTTCTCTTATAGTCCTTTTTATTTCTGTAGTATAGATTGCAATATCTGATTTTCATTTCTGATTTTAGTTACTTCCATCTCTTTTTTTTCTTACTAAAGGAGATTTTGTCAATTTTGTGATCTTTCAACAAACCAAATCACTTTATTTTTTTCTATTGTTTTTCTATTCCCTGTTTCATTAATTTCTGTCCTAATCTTCATTATTTCCTTCCTTCTGCTAGCTTTGGGATAGCTTTTTCTTGTTCTAGTTCCTTATGGTGTAAAGTTAGGTTGTTGATCTGAGATCTTTATAACTATAAACTTCCTCTTAGCACTGCTTTTAGTATGTCTCATGTTTGTTTTCATTTTCTCAAGGTATTTTCTAATTTCCCTTATGATTTCTTCATTGATCCATAGGGTTGTTTAAGAGTGTATAAAGTTCTACAGATTTTGAATAATGCACTTCTTTAAAAGATTTCTGCTTGGGATCCCTGGGTGGCGCAGTGGTTTAGCGCCTGCTTTTGGCCCAGGGCGTGATCCTGGAGACCTGGGATCGAGTCCCGCATCGGGCTCCCAGTGCATGGAGCCTGCTTCTCCCTCTGCCTATGTCTCTGCCTCTCTCTCTCTCTCTCTCTCTCTCTGTGTGTGTGACTATCATAAATAAATAAAACTTTAAAAAAATCATAAATAAAAATAAAAAAAAAAAGACTTCTGTCCATCTAACTCTAGCTTCCTGATATTCCCAGAACACTGTATTGTCGTCTATCATGCTTATATGCCTTTGCACGTACTATTCTCTCTTTCTGGAAAGCCTACTTCTAGTCATTCGTCCAAATGAACATAGCTCAGATATCACATTCTTTATGCTCACAATCCCCTCAGTGCATACATCTGTTTGTTGTCTTGTTTTGAGATGGTGTGGTGGTCCGTCTCCTATTGTCTAGATCCTTGGGTCCTCATAAGTAGGCTTCTTATGTCCTGTTCAGCTTTGTAACCCCAACTCCCCATAGTACCTACAGCATGGTCAGTCAATGAATGTTTATTTGAATGATTACGTGTATTTTTATGTGCACTAACAAATTGATTTGATTATATGATTGCTTTTCTCTTGTTTTTAGGAAATGTTCCTGCTCATATGTTTGGCGTGACAAAGTTTGGGGATAACATTGAGGATGAATGGTTTATTGTTTATATAGTAAAGCAAATTACAAAGGAATTTCCAGAGTTAGTAGCAAGGTATTAGTTATTTTAATTATCTAAAGGAATTCTCTTTTGAGACTGACTACATTTTTATCCATTTAGCAAATTTTTTTTCAATAGTCTGGTAGAGACTGTACAAATTTGAGACTTAGATTTTGAAAGTGACTTTATGTTTTCTTTTCTCTTGTCACTTCCTTTTCTTGAGGAAAAATATAAGTACATTGGCGAGTTTAATATCCTCAATTTTTAAACAAAAGCTGCCTATTTTAGTTTTTTTTTTAAATACTCATTATGGAAGATCAAATACAGATAGTAAATAAAATCCAAACAATACCAAAGGGTGTTTAAGAAAATCTTAGGGGACATCTGGGTGGCTCAATGGGTAAGCCCCTGCCTTCGGCCCAGGGCATGATCCTGGAGTCCTGGGATCAAATCCCACATCGGGCTCCCTGCATGGAGCCTGCTTCTGTCTCTGCCTATGTCTCTGCCTCTCTCTCTGTGTGTGTCTCTCATGAATAAATAAATAAGAATCTTTAAAAAAAAAAAATCTTAGAAAAAAATTCCATTTGCAGGTACATGTATACATTTGACAGATTACTCTATCTTCCTCTATTATACCTTAGCTGTATATTTTTTTTGAGAAATCACATATGGAGAATTTTAAAGAAAAATCAGAACAGTTATATTAAAAGCAAAGTAGGTAACACTGCATTCTAAATCTATTCAAAATGGGAACTGATAGTTCTCTGTAATTACCAAGTTGTGTCAGCAGAGGGCAGTTCACCCATTTGCCACGTTATCCTAGTTTTTCTGTCAGCCTCCAAATTCTGATCTGTACCCCTAACCTCTTCCCCAGCAGAACAAAAAGAAAAACAGCTTTGAAAACTTCTATCAAAATTTCAAATATGGAAATAGAAAGAATGAACCCACATGTACTCATCACCTAGCTTCAACAATTATCAACTCATGAACATTCCTACTTTATCTATACCTTTCCCCTACTCCATTACATAGCAAGATTATTTTAAAGCAAATCACCAATAGTATGCCATTTGATCTTTAAATACTTTAAGATGTAAATATAAAAGATGACTCTTGTTTTAAATACTACTATTACCACATCTCAAAATAATTAGCAATAATTTCTTAATGATAAAATTTAAAGTGAACAAACACAAAGATAGTCATTCCTTTCTTTACAAGGATAATAGGGCGAGGGCAATGCCTTATGTGTATGGATTCTGATCTTTATATAATCATGACCTATACCTGCAAACCAGGCCTCTAAAGCTTTTTAAATAATAGGCATCTACTGTCTTGTCAGTTTCTTTTTTTAATGAGAAAAAGAAAGAACTTCTATCTTTGCCAGATTAATCTTCCTAAGGTAGTGCTCTAACCCTTTTCTACACTGCCTTGAAATCTTTCATTCCTTTTCTATATAAAACTAAGCTCATTCTCAATGACTCTGTTAACATTTAAAGCTCTTCAGAAAATGATATAACTGCCTTTTTTTAAAGATTTATTTATTTGAAAGGGGGAGAGAGAGAGAGAGAGAGTGCACACAAGCAGGAGGGGCAGAGGGAGAGATATTGAGAATCTCAAGTAGACTCCATGCTGAGCCTGGAGTCTGATGCAAGGATCAATCTCCCGACCCTCAGATCATGACCTGAGCCAAAACCAAGAGTCAGGTGCTCAGCCCAGGCACCCCATAACTGTTCTGTTCTAGTCTTAGTCTTTACTAATTGTCATTCTCCAAATATCCACCTCAAATAGCTATCTCCGTGATTATGCTTATGCTAATCCCTCTTCTAAGAACATCTCTCCTTTTCTCCTTATGTCTCCACCATTAAAATTGAAAAGATCTAGAACAGTATATAAAATACGCTACCTTTTGTGTGACAAGAGAAGAAAATAAGAATTTATATTCCTATTTGCTAGATTATGCATAAGCAACCTCTAGAAGGATAAGCAAGAAATAACAATGGTTTGAGGATAGGAATGGGGCATATAGGGACAAAAGGAGGAAGGAAACTTTTTCAGTGTGTAACTTTATGTATTTTTTAAAAGTTTGGCAATGTGACTATCTTACCTATTCAAAAATTTAAATTTATGGGTGCCTGGGTCACTCAACTGGTTAAGCATCCAGCTCTTGATTTCAGCTCAAGTCATGATCTCTCTGCCCCTCCCCCTGCTCATGTGCTCTCTCTCTTTCCATCTCTCTCAAATAAATACATATATCTTAAAAAAAACTTTATTTATTTATTTTTTTATTTATTTATGATAGTCACACAGAGAGAGAGAGAGAGGCAGAGACACAGGCAGAGGGAGAAGCAGGCTCCATGCACCAGGAGCCCGACGTGGGATTCGATCCTGGGTCTCCAGGATCGCGCCCTGGGCCAAAGGCAGGCGCCAAACCGCTACGCCACTCAGGGATCCCTTAAAAAAAACTTTAAACATTTTTTTAATTTTAAAAAAGTGATACAAATGAGACAAAACAAAATTATCTCTCAAGGTCCAAGTAACTTTTCTATAAATGCTTTCCTAATCTTGGCTCTATGTGATTTTTTTTTTAATTTTTATTTATTTATGATAGTCACACAGAGAGAGAGAGAGAGAGAGGCAGAGACATAGGCAGAGGGAGAAGCAAGCTCCATGCACTGGGAGCCCAACGTGGGATTCAATCCCGGGTCTCCAGGATTGTGCCCTGGGCCAAAGGCAGGTGCTAAACCACTGCGCCACCCAGGGATCCCTCTATGTGATTTTTTTCTTCCTTTGGCACCCTATTATATAGTTTCGTATTTTGTCTGGTGTTACTTATTTATGTACTTATTTTTTCTTCTTATCATCTCTCTCAAACTTCCTTTATTTTAGAATCTCTTTCAGTATTTCATATTTCAGTATTTCAGTCTTAAGTATTTTGCTTTGTTATAATAATCTACACATAGCATATACTCAGATATTTACTAAAATGAAAGAAAAAATATTAGAATAAATGTATCTTGATTAGTAGCATATATGTGCTTTTTTGAACGCATAATTGGAATTTCTTTTGCATTAGGATTGAAGACAATGATGGTGAATTCTTGTTAATAGAAGCTGCTGACTTTCTCCCTAAATGGTTGGATCCTGATAATAGTGCCAATAGGGTAAGTATCATGTTGTAACATTTTTCACACATACCTAGATTTTGTCAGTGCCCAGAATGAAAATTAAAATGTGCATTTTGCAGGTGTTTTTCCAGCGTGGAGAATTGTGCCTTATTCCTGCACCAAGGAAACCTGGCACAATGTCCTGGCTACCCACCACACCCCCAACGGTCCCACAAGCATTGAATATAATCTCAACACACCCAGAAGAAATTTTGGCTTCAGAATCTATACGAGCTGCAGTGAATAGACGCATCAGAGGGTAAGAAAAATATTTTCATTGCTAGTCAAGGAGCCTTTTGCTTTCTTTTCTTTTTTTTATTATTTATTTATTTATTTATTTATTTATTTATTTATTTATTTATTTATTTTTGCCTTTTGCTTTAATGCAGCTCAAGTTTTTGGTTGCATGTAGAATTTCTTTCACCTTTAATGCTCATTTTCATTCTGTCTTCTTCCTTCATGAAAGTGACTAACAAATTAAACTTACATGTTCTAAAATTAAGAAATAGATACATCTTTTAATTCCCGTTCATAGGTGTTAATATTCCACTCCCAATATTTTTGCACTGCTTTACTCATGTACTATATCCATAGATAAAAATTTTGAGACATACAGGACTGAAAACCTAAGGGAGTGCAATGTACTCTGTGGTTCTGGGGCTCTGTGTGGGATTCTTTTACCTATGTGGAACACTTTAGGCTCTATTCAAAGGAGATAGTCTTCACCTAATAACCTTTTAGATTTAAGTACCTATTTAAAGTTTAGCACTATTCAAGTTTTAACAATATAAAATCTCTTTTAACTTTTTCAATATACTTCATAACATTGTTTTAGAAGAAAAAAAACTCTGATTTTATCCTTATTTCAAAGAATAGTAGAGTTTTTGTTTTGTCTTTATTGAACTACTTTGTTTTTCTTTAAGGATTTTGTTTATTTCAGACAGAGCATGAGCCAGAGAGTTGTGGGGGAAGAAGGCGCAGAGGGAGAAGGAGACTCCGACTGACAGGGAGCCCATCGTGGGATGGGACCCTGGGATCATGACTTGAGCTGAAAGCAGACACTTAACTGACTGAGCCACCCTGCTGAACTACTTTAATTCCTTTTCTTTAGTTTCCATTTCTTCCTACTTTTCTCATTCCCTTTCTTTTGTGCAGTTTTTAGTGTATATGGTAGCTTTATCTTCACCTTCCTTGTCATTCTACATTTTACTCTAATGAACCAAGATGATACAAGGAGAAGTAAATGGGAGAAGAATTCTAGATACATATCATTAAATAATTATTTTATTTGATACAGATACCCAGAAAAAATTCAAGCCTCCCTCCATCGTGCACACTGCTTCCTTCCAGCCAGCATTGTAGCGTTGTTAAAGCAGCACCCCCGATTGGTGGCTGCGGGAGTCCAGGCGTTTTACCTGCGGGACCCCATTGACCTGCGAGCCTGCCGTGTTTTCAAGACTTTCTTGCCTGAAACACGAATAATGACATCGGTAAGATAGCTTTCTTGATCACTTAGGTTGTGTCACTGGAAAGAGAGTTGAACATGATTGTAATTGTACACTAGAGAAAACTGGAAATATTTTGTTTCCTCAGGGCAGGTTAATATACTTTTATTTTCTTTTTTCTTTTTTCCCATCCATGGAGGAAGATTTCAAGAGACTTCACTTCCTATTTTATATCTAAATGTTTCCTAGATATTTTCTGACCATATTTTTTCTATTTTATTTTCTTCTTAAGAGTAAAACATTTTGGGGATCCCTCAGCGGTGTAGCACCTGCCTTCAACCCAGGGTGTGATCCTGGAGTCCCGGGATCAAGTCCCATGTCGGGCTCCCTGCATGGAGCCTGCTCCTCCCTCTGCCTGTGTCTCTGCCTCTCTCTGCCTCTCTCTCTGTCTCTCATGAGTAAATAAATAAGATCTTTAAAAAAAAAAAAAGTAAAACATTTCATTTCTTCCAGAGACTTAAGAAATATCCTTTATCTTCTACCTACCCAAATTGCCACATAATGTAATTAATGAGAGGAATTCCATTAGTGATAACTAAAAAGTTGACAGTGAGGTCAATTTTATGGCATGTGAATTATATCACAATAAAGCTGTTACTAAAAAATGTCGGCAGGTAAATAGGTTGGATCTTCTTTGCATTTCATATGAATACAAAGCTCATAAATGAAATTATTAACTGTAAAATGATACTCAAATTTTTACTTTCAGGAAGACTCATATATTTTGTGTCCTAATGTCTAGGTCACTTTCACTAAATGTCTGTATGCACAGTTGGTACAACAAAGGTTTGTGCCAGACCGGCGGAGTGGATACAAGATGCCTCCTCCATCTCATCCTCAATATCGAGCCCATGAATTGGGCATGAAGTTGGTAATGTACCATAAAATTTTATATTCTTCCTTTCGGTAAAAGGGCTCTTAATAGAATAATGATATAGCATAAAAAGTCTAGAAATATACCTAACTTACGTGAGACTATAGTAAACTGTGGCATCTCAAACAAAAAGAAAAAATGGGTTCAGTAAATGATAATAGAACAACTGTGAAGCCGTCTAAAAAATTAAAGTTGATTCTCTCACATCTATACCAAAATAAATTCCAGGTAGACCAGATATTTAAAAGAGAACATTGAAACCGTAAAATCTGAAAGAAAACACAGGAGAATTTTTGATAATTTGAATAGGAAAGTCCTTTCTAAACAGGACTTGAAACCAGAAGCTGTTATAAAAAGACTGATAAATTTGATTATTAAAAATTAAACATTTCTGAGGCAACTTGGGTGGCTCAATCAGTTAAGCATCTGACTCAATTTCAGCTTAGGTCATGATCTCAGGGTTCTGAGATCACACCCTGTGTCTGGCTCCATGCTAGGCATGGAACCTGCTTAAGATTCTCTTTCCAGGGATCCCTGGGTGGCGCAGCGGTTTGGCGCCTGCCTTTGGCCCAGGGCACGATCCTGGAGGCCCGGGATCGAATCCCACATCGGGCTCCCGGTGCATGGAGCCTGCTTCTCCCTCTGCCTGTGTCTCTGCCTCTCTCTCTCTCTTTCTCTCTGTGACTGTCATAAATAAAAAAAAAAAAAAAAAAAAAAAAGATTCTCTTTCCAAATGAATACCTACTGTTTATGTTGATGTGGATGGAACTGGAAGGTGTTATGCTGAGTGAAATAAGTCAATCGGAGAAAGACAATTTTCATATCGTTTCACTCATGTATGGAATATAAGAAATAGTGAAAGGGAAGAGGGGAAACTGAGTAGCGAAAAATTAGAGAGGAAGATAAACCATGAGAGATTCCTAACTCTGGGAAACAAAAAAAGGGTTGTAGAAGGGGAGGTGGGTAGGGGGATGGGGTAACTAGGTGATGGGCATTAAGGAAGGCACATGATGAGATGAACACTGGGTGTTATACTATATGCTGGCAAATTGAATTTAAATTTAAAAAAAAGAGGGGATCCCTGGGTGGCTCAGTGGTTTAGCACCTGCCTTTGGCCTAGGGCCTGATCCTGGAGTCCCGGGATCTAGGCATCACGGGATCAAGTCCTTCACTGGGCTCCCTCCATGGAGCCTGCTTCTCCCTCTCCCTGTGTCTCTGCCTCTCTCTCTCTCTCTCTCTCTCTCTCTGTGTGTGTGTCTCTCATGAATGAATAAATAAAATCTTTAAAATAAATACATTTTTAAAAAAGATTCTCACTTTCCTTCACCCTCTCCCTCTGCCCCTCCCCCCCCAAGAAAAAAAAAATTAAGCATTTCTGTGTGGAAAAGAAAAACCCCATAAGTAAGTCAAAAGATAATAAGCCTGAAGAAAATATTGTATTTGTAATTTAAATTAATAAGAAGTAATTTCTCTAATATATATATATAGAGAGAGAGTTCCTACAAGTCAATATGAAAAAAATACTAATTAATTAATAACAAGTGTTCAGAAATCAGGAACAGACAATCCACAGAAAAGGAAACACAAGTGATTTTTAATCTAAACATAAGAAAAATGCTGGCCCTTGCTCATAACAAAAGTAATGCAACTTAAAGCTACAAAATAGTATTTTCTACCATCTGGCAAATAACAAAATGTTTGATAATATATATTGGATTGGTGAAAAAATACACAGAGTTACTAAAACATCATTGATGAGACTATAAGTTGATTTGATCTCATAACAATTTGTCAATATCCATCAATATATAAAATGCACACACCCTTCTGGTCAGCATTTTCACTTCTAGATATTTATCCTCCATAGATATTTTACATGTGTACAAAGATGTATGAGGATACTTATAGAATTATTTATAGTAGCAAAAGATTGGAAACTACCTAAATGCATATTAGTAGGGGAATAGTTAGGTAAATTAGTCTACCTCTGCAGTGAAATGGATAAATTTGTATGATCATATCTGAAAGAGCAAGGTTTGGAACAGTGTCTATGTTGCCACTAAATGACCACAGTGATGGAGTAGGATATACTGATACAGATACACACACATCTGGTTATGTGCATATATTAGTTCTGAAAGGATATACAAAAAATTGGTAACAATAATTTTCTCTAGAGTGATCAGGAAAGCTCCCTGTCTGACTTATTTTGACATGTGCATTCATTATATTTTTTAATCAAAGGACTCTTAAAATGAAGAGATTCGAACCTCCCTTCCCTTTCCTTTGTCTGAGACCATGCTGAATTCATTTATCATTTCTGTTAGACAGAAAGCTTTTATAAGTCTTTTTTTTTTAAGCAAGTAAGAAATAAGTTTAAATTTCTGGTTTTATAATCAGCAAAAAAAGAAATCTCTTTAAAGAGAACAAGAATCTTTGTTTTGTATTATTTGCTTTCCCTTTATAATTTTTAGTAATCTATAGAAATTGAAAAACTTGAAAGTCATCTGATTTTTTCATAAAATTCAAAGTGTTATAGATGTCCGTATGCCCATATATCCAGTTACTAGTTCTTGAGTGTGGCTAAATGAAAAGAAAATAACTTAATAATGAAAATTCTGTCTATTCCATCTAGGCTCACGGATTTGAGATCTTATGCTCCAAATGTAGCCCACATTTTTCTGAATCCAAGAAATCCTTCATGACTACCTCGCCACTCTGGGCTGGCTTCCTTGAAAGTCTGAAAAAGAACAATTACTTTAAGGTAGGACTTGCAATGCATTTATAAAATTGTACAATCCAGGGAAAATCAAGCCTATAAATTAGAGTCCTAAGGTTCAAATTTAATGTGTAATATTGTTATAAAGGCTTGAGTTAAAAGGGACTATTATAGTTCGGTGTTAATGACAGGGTGACCATGAACTGTTTCCAGTATTTTAGAAAAGTTATTAACATTTATGCAAATGATGAAAGTTATTATTTGTATCAGAAGAACAACTTATGCAAATCATAGGCAAACATGAAGATACCAAACAGAAAAATGAACAAAGACATGGCTTAAAAAAATTCAAAAAGACAACTAATAAATTTCTCTTAAAATATTCACTCTCTAGGTGCCTGGGTGGTGCAGTTGGTTAAGTGCCTTCAGCTCAGGTCATGATCCCATGGTCCTAGGATCAAGCCCCGCATCAGGTTCCCTGCCCAGTAGAGCATCTGCTTATCTCTGCTACTCTGCATCTCTGCCCATCCATGCTCTCTCTCTCTCAAATAAATAAACAAAATCTTTAAAACAACAATAATTCAAAAAAAAAAATTCATGGGCACTTAGGTGGCTCATTCAAATAGGCATATATCTTTGGCTCAGGTCATGATCCCAGGGTCCCGCTCAGCAGGGAGTCTGCTTCTCCTTCTGCCCCTCCCCCCCTGCTCAAATGCTTCCCTTCTGTCTCAAATAAATAAAATCTTAAAAAAGAATTTTTTTTTAAATAAAAAATTGGGGATCAGTGGTTTAGCGCCTGCCTTTGGCCCAGGGCGGGATCCTGGAGTCCTGGGATTGAGTCCCGCGTCGGGCTCCTAGCGTGGAGCCTGCTTCTCCCTCCTCCTGTGTCTCTGCCTCTCTCTCTCTCTATGTCTATCATAAATAAATAAATCTATAAAAAAATAAAAAATTTTTCCTCTTAAGTAGTAAAGATATACATATGAACACAGTAATAAAGACTTTTTCACATATGTGAAAAAGAATTTGTATGATATTTAGTGCTATTGAAAGTGTAGTGAAGGGACACCTGGATGGCTCAGTCAGTTAAGCATCTGCCTTTGGCTCAGGTCATGATCCCAGGGTCCTGGGATTGAGCCCTGCATCAGGCTCCCTACTCAGGAGAGAGTTTGCTTCTCCCTCTGCCCCTCCCCCTGCTCATGCTCTTGCACTCTCTCTCTCTCTCATATTCTCTCAAATAAACATATAAAATCTTTTTTTTAAAAAAAGAATATGGTGATATAAGAACAGGCATTTCTCCAAAGAAGACATACAGAACGCCAAAAGCTACATGAAAAGATGCTCAACATTACTTATCTTCAGAGAAATGCAAATCAAAGGTCACAATGAGATACCACCTCACAGCTGGCAGAATGGCTTAAATCCAAACACAAGAAACAAGTGTTGATGAGTTTGTGGAGAGAAAAGAACCCTCGTGCACTATTGGTGGGAATGCAAACCGGTACAGCCACTGTGGAAAACAATATGGAGGTTTCTCAAAGAATTAAAAATAGACTTATTATATGATCCAATAATTCTACTACTAGGTATTTACCCAAAGAAAATGATAATGGGGGATCCCTGGGTGGCGCAGCGGTTTGGCGCCTGCCTTTGGCTCAGGGCGCGATCCTGGAGACCCAGGATCGAATCCCATATCGGGCTCCCGGTGCATGGAGCCTGCTTCTCCCTCTGCCTATGTCTCTGCCTCTCTCTCTCTCTCTCTCTGTGACTATCATAAATAAATAAATTAAAAAAAAAAAGAAAATGAAAATGGTAATTCAAAGGGATACATGCAGTGTGTTTATTGCAGCATTATTTATAACCAAGATGATTTATAGCCAAGGGGAGCAACCCAGTGTCCTATCAATAGATGGAAGATGTGAGATAAATATATATATATGAACATTACTCAGCCATAAAAAGTAATGAAATCTTGCCATTTACAACAACATGGATGGATCTAGAGGGTATAATGCTAAGTGAAATAAGTAAGAGAAAGTCAAATACCATATGATTTTACTCATGGAATTCAACAAACTAACCAAATGAACAAAAGCAAAAAGAGACAAAAGATGGACTCTTAGCTATAGAGAATAAACTGTTAATTACCAGAGGGAAGGTAGGGGGATGAGGAAATAGATGAAGGGGATTAAGAATACACTTCTGGTGATGAGCACAGAGTAATGTATAGAATTGTTGAATCACTGTATTGTACGCCTGAAACTAATACAACACTGTTAACTATGCTGGAATTAAATTTTTTTTTAAATTTGAAGATATAAAGACTAGCAATATGGAAAAGTGCTTATGATATTATAGTTTATTTATGAAAGAATAGAAAATCTTAAGTGTGAATGCCAAAAGAAACATACATGTGAAAAGCAGAAATGGTAAAGTAGGATTCTTTTGGGATGCCTGAGTGACTCGGTGGTTGGGCGCCTGCCTTCGGCTCAGGTAGTGATCCTGGGATCGAGTCCCACATCAGACTCCTGTGGGGAGCCTGCTTCTCCCTCTGCCTGTGTCTCTGCCTCTCTCTCTCAGTCTGTGTCTCTCATGAATAAATAAATAAATCTTTAAAAAAAAATAAAGTAGGATTATGCTATTTTTTGGTTCTATTTGTACTATGTTTTATAAATTAATTACTAATCAATTATTTCTTAATAACTAATTAAATATTAGAAAATGATAGCAAATCTTCCAAATTGGAAAGAGGTCCTTAATATGAAAGGATTAGGAACTACTGCATATAGCCTAGTCCCCTTATTTGGAGAAACTGCCCAAAAAAAGTACATTAATAACAAAACGGGGATTGGACTCAAGCCTCATGATTCTTGAATATCACACTTGCCTCCCTGAAAATTGCTGGTGAGCAGATTATTTTAATGATACCATGTAAATAATGTTCTGAAAGGCCTTTTTTCTTTTTATCTTTTTTTTTTTTTAAGGGACTGATAGAAGGTTCTGCTCAGTACCAGGCAAGGCTAGAAATGGCAAAGAACTACTTCCAACTCTCAGTAAATCGGCCAGAAAGGTGAGTTTATCACTACCTAACTATGGCAGCAGAGTGGTAACCTGCCAGAAGTTAAGGTGTTCCTCACCCTTAAGATAGTTGCAGAAGTTGCGGTTGCCATATTTAAAGAGTTAATGATAAAGATCAGGGCTGAAGTGGGGGAGAGGAGGTGTTGCTACAGAAGATCACTGGAGGGACGCCTGGGTGGCTCAGCAGTTGAATGTCTGCCTTTGGCTCAGGGCATGATCCTGGGGTCCTGGGATCACATCCCATATTGGGCTCCCTGTAGGGAGCCTGCTTCTCTCTCTTTGCCTGTGTCATTGCCTCTCTCTCTGTGTCTCATGGATAAATAAAATCTAAAAAAAAAAAAAAAAAAAATCACTGGATTTGGCACCTGTTATTACTGTCATCATCATCATCTAATGGCTAACATTTACTGGTACTTACAAAGTGTAGGCTACTTTATTTATTTATTTATTTATTTATTTATTTATTTATTTATTCATTTTTATGTAGGCTACTTTAATTTGTTAACTCTTACAATCCTATAAAGTAAGTATAATTATTATCGTTCTCTATTTACACTAGAGAAACTAAGCCAAGAGAGATTAAGTAGTTTGCCAAAGGTCAAACAGCTAATAAGTGACAGATACAGGATTTGAACTTAGGCTGTCTAATATTGAACATATATATAATTCCTATAGGAGCCCTTGGCTGTGTCTAGCTACTTTTAGGTAGGTCTGAAATATAGGATAAAGCAGACATTCAGCTTTCAAATCACTTTTCATTCTGACCTGCCTACATTTTCTGGGAAAAGAAAGAAATGAGCATAAGGTTGGGAGGAAATGGCACCCCTTTAAAATTTAATTAAGTGGAATTCTTTTTTTTTTTAAGATTTTTATTTATTTATTCATGAGAGGCACACACAGAGAGAGAGAGACAGAGACATAGGCAGAGGGAGAAGCAGGCTGCCTGCGGGGAGCCTGATGTGGGCCTTGATCTCCAGACCCTGGGCAGAAAGTAGATGTTCAACTGCTGAGCCACCCAGGTGTCCCAAAGTGAATTCTTATAATGATGGAGTAACATATCTGACTAACCCCCTTGCTAATTGTAATTATAAACTCTGGACAGAAATATAAGGAACAATTATTTGAAGACAATAAAACAACAAAATAAGGCAAAAATTGAAGGAAATAGGACCCTAAAAGAAGAAGATCACAATGGATAAGGTGCACATTATCCCCCCTGACAGTGCAGCGCCAAGGGAAAAATAGAGCTCTAGGGCAGCCCAGGTGGCTCAGCAGTTTAGCACTGTGTTCAGCCCAGGGCCTGATCCTGGAGACCCGGGATCGAGTCCCACGTTGTGCTCCCTGCGTGGAGCCTGTTTCTCCCTCTGCCTGTGTCTCTGCCTCTCTCTCTCTCTCTCTCTCTCTCTCTCTCTCTCTCTCTCTCTCTGTGTGTGTGTGTGTGTGTCTCTCATGAATAAATAATCTTCAATAAATAAATAAATAAAATAAAATAAAATCTTAAAAAAAAATAGAGCTCTAGTAGAAAGCTTCAGTCCTACTAAGCTCAGGAATCAAAGGTCACATTTTGAATATTGAAAAAAATGCAATTGATGTTAGCAAAATTGAATGAGATACTCAAAGCTATTGAATAACATGAAAGAATAGTTTTGTATATATTACATTTAAAAGGTCCCAAGTTGTGTGTGTTTTTCATTTTGTTGGCTTTTTTTTTTTTCCAAGTGAAATTTACTGGTCTTGACCTCCAGTCATTTTGCTTATGTCTCAGACGTCACTTATTTATGTTCTTTGAGGACTGATGAAGCAAAGTTGATGCTGAGAGAACTCTAGCCTCAGTTGTCTATGAGATAATAATGACTTTACAGCAGTCCTTTCTTTCAGGAGTGTCTGTGTATGCCTTTGTCCCATTCCCATCAGTTTTATGGCAGTAATTGGTGATAAAAAGAGAATTCATTATTAGGGTATCATTTCAGAAAACATGGGAAAGAGAGGGGAGTAAAATCAGTGGCCCCTCATGGTTAGAAGAATCTCCCTCAGATGATTCCCATCTGCCTGAAAGGGCCACTCTGCCTATGGAGAAGTTACCTTACAGACCTGGGTTAAAGAAATGTTAAGAAATTAGACAGACTCATATTAGTTAGGGCTCCTTGCACAAAACAAGATAGATTGGTGGCTGGGTAGCTTTTTTAAAATAATGACGTTTGTTGTTATAAAAGTAGCACATTCATTCATTATAGCAAATACAGAAAGATATAATAAAGAAAAAATTTATACCAGAGAGTCAACCACTATTACCATTTTTATCTACTGCCTTCCAGGATTCCCCCCCCCCCCCATATCCATCTAGTTATTTTTAAAACATTTTTATACTATATAAAAATTTGTGTCCTGTCCCTAATTTTTACTCATTATAATCTTACTTTTCCCCATGACATTAAAAGGTCTTTATAAGCATAATTTTAAAGAGCTCCACAACATTTCAACAAATTGATGTATCATAACTTACCACATTTTTACTACTGGAGAAAGAATTATAAGTAACTTACATGGCCAGCATTTTAAGTAGTGTTGCAAAAGAGACTCCCATTCCTCAAACAAGGAAAACTTCTCAACAGTTTAAAACCAAACTCACATCTCCCACCAAAACCTATTCTTGAATTCCCAGTGTTGTTGTTGTTTTTTAAGTACCTGGATTAATATCATAGACTGTTTCCCACTTCTTGTCACCTAGACTCCCTGGCCCTCCTTGTATCCAGTCCCTTGATCCTTTTTATTATCATGTTGTATCTCGCATTTTTCTTTTTTTACCACCCACTTACTCTAATTACTTCTTTTTCTTTTTCTTCTTTTTCTTACTTCTTGAATTATCGCAATACCTACACTTGTTTCCTAACCTCTAATGACTCTTCTCTTCCAAAGCAACCATTAGAGCCAGGAGAATATGCCTGAAATATATCTTCAATCATCTTTAATCCCTTTCCTAAAAATTATTAGATTGTAACAATGAAAAATTGAACAATATAAGTATCCATCAATAGTAGATAAATGAATTGCAATGTATTTGTATGATGGACTACTATCCATTAGTTAACCAGAGATTAGCTAAATGTACGTAAATCTAATCCAGGATTTCTCAACCTTGGCACTGTTGACATTTTGGACCAGATAATTCTTTGTTGTGGAGAACTGTTCTGTGCATTATAGGATATTTAGCAACATCCCTCACTTCTACCCAGTAAATGCCAGTAGCACTCCACGCCACCTCCAGTTGTGACAACCAAAAATATCACCAGACATTGCCACATGTCCTCTGGGAGCAAAATTATCCCCAGTTGAAAACCACTGATCTAAATAAATAGATTTTGAAAACATGATGTTGAGTGAAAAAAGCAAGTTGTAAATATGTAGAGTATGGATGTTATACATATAAAAATGTTTAGTACACAAAATGCCATATGTTATTTATGGATATGTATATATCCATTCATTCAACAAATATTTGTTGAGTATCTCTTATGTATGTATCTCCCCAATTCCAGGCACTGGGGATATAACAGGTGAACTGGGAGTCTCCCTGACTTATGAAGCTTATATGCTAGTGTAGGAGAAAGACAATAGATGTTAGATGGTGATAAGTGCTTTGAAGTGAAAACAGTATATGAGGAGAGGGATGAACAGGCTGCTATTCTAAACATTGATTGGTTGATTGATTGATTGATTGATTTAGAGAACACAAAAGGAAAGAGGGGGAGAGGAAGAGAGAGAATCCGTAAGCAGACTCTGTGCTGAGTGTGGAGCCTGATGTGAGGCTCAGCTGCATGACACTGAGATCATGACCTGAGCTAAGACCAAGAGTACGTCCCTTACCCAACTGAGCCACCCAGGTGCCACTAGGATGTCTGAGATTCTGTTTGAGAAGGGATATAAATGAAGTGAGGGAATGAGGCATACAGTTATCTGAAGGAATAAAATTCCAGAGAAAGAGAACAAACAGCAAACACAACATAAATACATGTGTGTGCACTCAATGGACCAGAAGGATATTTGCAAGAGCAGTCACCTCTGGGCAGTAATGAAATGGATTAGAACTGATAGTGTTGGTTATCAAAGGAAAAATATTAGCTGTAACTATAGTCATATATATCATTTGTTTAATTTTTTATGCTAAATATATAAGGGTAATCAGTCATACCTTTAGAAGTAAGTATAACAATATAATTCTAGGTAGTAGGGATATGATCATTTGTTATATAATCTTTTTTTGTGTGTCTTTTGGACTTGTCTATATTATTTAAATCTCTTAAAACAAAAATTAAAAATAAAAAAGAAGTCATCAGTGATCACCCACGGCTTATTTCATTGAGTCCAAACTTAGCCATTTCAGGCTCACTGTGCTCTCATCCCAGTCCATCTGTTCAGCTCATCCTCCATGCTTATGCCAAACTGAACACCATTTGCTTTGTGAACACACTCTGTACTTCTTTGCTTTTATACAGATGCTCATTTCCCCCTTTGCCTGAAGTTCTTCTACCCTGTCTTATTTGTCAAAATCTTCCCTGTTTTTTTTTTTTTTTAAAGATTTATTTACTTAAAGAGAAAGGGAGAGCGTGTGTGAGCCGGGGGAGGGGTAGAGGGAGAGGGAGAGAGAATCTCAAGCTGACTTCCCGCTGAGTGCAGGGCTCAATCTCATGACACAGATCATAACCTGAGCTGAAATCAAGAGTTTGGACGCTTGGGACGCCTAGGTGCTCAGCGGTTTAGCGCCTGCCTTTGGCCCAGGGTGTGATCCTGGAGTCCCAGGATCGAGTTCCGCATTGGGCTCTCAGCATGGAGCCTGCTTCTCCCTCTGCCTGTGTCTCTGCCTCTCTGTGTGTGTCTCTCGTGAATAAATAAATAAAATCTTACAAAAAAAAAAAAGAGTTGGTTGCTTACCGACAGAGTCACCCAGGCAGCCCCCACCCCATTCTTTAAGGCCTAACTCAACTACTTCCATGGTCTTTATCATTTTTTTAAAACTTTTCTGTAGTTAATATGATTAATTACTTTCTCCTGTGACTCTTCACAGCATTTGGTCCAACTCTATGACTGGCGTTCCATATGACCTGCTGCAGAACCAAAGGTTACTTGGATACATGTAACCAGTGGATACATCTCTGAACCTCCATACTCCATTTTAGTCTCAGCAGTTTTTCTTTTTCAGCTTTATTGAGATATAATTGAGGAACAAAATCATAAAATATTTAAAGTGTACATCATGGTGACTTGATATATGTACACATGGATCTAGTTAATTGGCAGTTCCATCACCTCTCATATTTATCTTTATGGTGGGCAATGAGAACATTTAAGTTCTACTCTCTGAGCAGATTTCAATTATATGATACAGTGTTATCAACTATAGTCACCATGCTTTAAATTAGATCCTTAAAGGTATTTAGAAACTTTGTACATTTTTACCAACCTCTCCTTATTTTCCTCACTCCTTAGTCCCTGGCAACTACTTTTCTACTGTCTCTATGAGCTTTATTTTATTTTTGAGATTCCACATATGTGTGATACCATGTGGTATTTATCATTCTCTATTTGGTTTATTCCATTAGCATAATGCCCTCAAGTTCAATCCATTTCACAAATAACAGTATTTCCTTCTTTCACATACGTATTTCTCTAGATAATATTACCTTTTATTTAATATAGCACATCTCCTTTATCCAACCATTGGTAAACACTAGGTGGTTTCCATTATCTTAGCTGTTGTGAGTAATGCTGCAGTAAAGGGAATTGCAGGTATCTCTTCAATATTCCTTTTTCATTTCCTTTAATATATACCCAAAAGCAGAATTGCTGGATCGTATGGTAATTCTATTTTTAATTTTTTAAGAAACCTCCATACTGTTTTTCATAGCAGTTGTACCAATTTACATTCCCACCAACAGTGCATGAGGATTCCCTTTTCTCCACATCCTTACCAACTCGCTTATCTTTTTGGTAATAGCCATTCTGACTGGTGTGAAGTGAGGTCGTATCTCATTGTGATTTTGATCTGTATTTCCTGATAATTAGTGATGTTGAGTGCCTTTTCATGTACCTGTTGACCATTTGTACATCTTTGGAAAAATATTTATTCAGGTCCTCTGCCCATTTTTAAATCAAATTGTTTTTTACTATCGAGTTGTGTGAGTTCTTTATATATTTTGGATATTAACCCTTCATCAGATGTATGATTTTGCAAACATTTTCTCCCATTCAGTAGGTTACCTTTTCAGTTTGATGATTTCCTTTGCTGTACAAAGCGGTTTTCTTTGAGCTCTTTTTATATTTTAGAGTTCCTGGTAAAATTTTATTTGAGAAAAAGGGGTCTGTAACCTAAAACAATTGTTTAAAAACAAATTAGATTAGATAATTCCTCCCAGCCTTAAAATACTATTTTTTGTGACTATTATTCAGCACTGTCTTATGAAAAAATCCCTATGTCTTTTATTTTTTTTTTTATAGCTCTCTTGCTATGAGCCCAGGTGAAGAAATCTTAACCTTATTACAGACCATGCCATTTGATATAGAAGAGCTTAAGAAGGAAGAAGCTAATCTTCCCCCAGAAGATGGTAAGTGATGGACCAGGATAGAGTTAGGATTAGGGAAAATGAAAATATTCCACTAAGTCTCACAGGGCACTTCTCTGAGAATACTTGACATGCGAGTTTGGTATGGCGGCATCATGTTTTCTTCTTTTTCAGATGACCAGTGGTTAGATCTCTCACCAGATCAACTGGACCAACTACTGCAGGAAGTTGCTGGCAAAAAAGAAGCAGAGCCCATTTCCAAGAAGGAAGAACAGAACTATGACTTAAATCAAGTCTCAGAAAGTATGAAAGCTTTCATATCCAAAGTCTCAACTCACAAAGGAGCAGAGCTGCCTCGGTAATTTGTGTTAGAATATAAATATCTGGGATCCCCGGGTGGCGCAGCAGTTTGGCGCCTGCCTTTGGCCCAGGGCGCGATCCTGGAGACCCGGGATCGAATCCCACTTTGGGCTCCTGGTGCATGGAGCCTGCTTCTCCCTCTGCCTGTGTCTCTGCCTCTCTCTCTCTCTCTCTGTGTGACTATCATAAATAAATAAAAATTTTTTTAAAAAAAGAATATAAATATCTAAGTAGCTAGAATGCAGGTGTTGAAGTCATCTAGTCATTGCCATTTCCACCCTTTTATTTTTCTTTTCAGTAAATGATTTGTACTGCTGTGTTTCTTCTTTTGGTGCCTAATACCATGATGAGTTATCTGGAGTTGTATTTCTAATAGCCTGATTCTTTGCAATTCTTAAAGTAAGTCAGACTACTCAACAGATCTAAAAGCTTCCATCCCAGAGCTGTGCAAGGAAATCGTACATTTTACTCTCTAAACTTTTACTCAGAATCTTACGGACTCCTAACATCTAGCTCTCAGCAAATCCACACTTCCAATCTCCCACCCCTCAAGCAGATTGGAAGCTTCATATTCAAAAGAGGGAGATTAAAGAGCTCATCAGAGAAGAAATAATAACAGAAGAAATGGGAAGTTACATTTGGCAAGTAATAGAAAAGTAAGGTAGATGGAATTGTCACTTAAACAGCAAATATATCTTTATTCGTGTTGATGCTCTTGAGAAGATTAAAATTTATATTCTGTATTCTCTCTTTAAGAAAAGAGATTGGGTAGGGGGACGCCTGGGTGGTTCAATCAGTTAAGTGTCCAACTCTTTTTTTTTTTTTTTAATAAAGATTTTATTTATTTATTCATGAGAGACAGAGAGAGAAAGAGACAGAGACACAGGCAGAGGGAGAAGCAGGCTCCATGTAGGGAGCCCGACGTGGGAGTTGATCCCGGGTCTCCAGGATCATGCCGTGGGCTAAAGGCGGCGCTAAACCATTGAGCCACCCGGGCTGCCCAAGTGTCCAACTCTATCTCAGCTCAGGTCTTGATCTCAGGGTTGTGAGTTCAAGCCTCCACACTCAGTGTGGAGCCAGCTTTTAAAAAAAGAAAGCAGAGATAAGAGAAAGTATGTTCTTACTTTTAAAAGTTTAGTTCTTAAACAAATAGACTTTCTTAAAATTAACTCAGATATGTGATTTCGCCTGCTGATGGTGTGTGTGTGTGTGTGTGTGTATCTTGTGGGAAGTGCAGGGTGGGTAGGTCCCTGAATCAGCATAAGTTAAATATGCATAAACAAAGTGAAATTTTACTTTTATTTATCAGTCTTTCCTATTTCTTTTGCTTTGCAAGACCATTTAAACTACAGTTTTTCTTGTTCCACTTATTTTGAGATCATATATCTATGGTAGTGTTCCTAAGAATGGCACTGTCTTTAAAAAAAAAAAAATGCCAGAGAGTTGTATTTCAAGATAAATGATTTTTTTCCTTTAATCTTACAGAGAACCTTCTGAGGCTCCAATCACTTTTGATGCAGATTCTTTTCTTAATTATTTTGACAAAATTTTAGGTAAGTTACATTGTGATGTTTATTTTCATTTTGAAATGGTAAATAGCAAAGCTGTTGCTAGAGCACTGGAGCATTGGATCTCTTGAAGTCAGAGTATTTGCTTTTGCCTCATGATTTTAAATTGTTTTCAATCATAAACTTCTGCCCAGTTGAATGATTTTGCAGAGGATGCTTAGCTCAGTGCCTAACATACTAGCTGCTCATTGAATATTTGTTGAATGAGTGAATGCTGTGGCTAGATATGGTTTTACCTTGGGTTCCATGTTATACTGTTTTTTCTCTTTTAAACTTACTGTACTTAACCCTAATAATAAAAAGACAAATAGCCCAATTTTTTTAAAGATTTTATGTATTTATTTCATGAGAGAGAGAGAGGCAGAGATGCAGGCAGAGGGAGAAGCAAGACCCCCCCAAAGGGGAACCCGATGTGGGACCCGATCCCAGGACCCTAGGATTACACCCTGAGCCAAAGGCAAATGCTCAACCACTGAGCCACCCAGGCATCCCTAAATAGCCCAATTTAAAACAAAAACAAAAACAAAGAATATAAATAAGCAATGCCTTGAAGAAGAAATATAGACAAATAAATATTGGAAAATAGTTAACTGTTTCTAATAAGTAAATACACAATGCAAAATAAGAACTTATTTTTTTGCTTATTATATTGGCAAAGGCTTAAAATATTCACAATACTGAGTTTTCTCAAGAGTTGAAGAAATGAGCACTGTCAAACCACTTCCATGAGTGTGGAAGTGTAGGATTTTTTTTTACAGGGCATTTTGGTACTCTAGAGAGTTTATAACCTTTGACATAGAAATTTCACTTCCAGGAATTTTCTCTATGAAAAAGACACATATATGCTAAGATGGTGATTACATCATTGTAGTAGCAAAAAATGGGAATGTCCTAAATATCCATGGAAAAGGAAATGGTTAAATAATTTATAGTACATCCATATTATTAAATATTGTGCGATCTTAAGAAAAATTGAAGCCCATCTGTATGTTTTCACAAAGGACTTCTAAGACATAAATAAGTAGAAAAGCAAACCATTGTTCAATATGTATAAATATGTAAAAAAAATAATTATTTTTTAAAATTATGTTTTTATACATATGTACAAAACTGCATAAAGGCTGGGTACCCAGGGATGCTTAACTCTGGGAAGAGAATTAGATGTGAGATACTAATAACTCTGTATGGCTTGAAATTTATATCAAAATAATTCATGTATTTTGTAGCTTTTAAGTTTTTTAAGTAAAAAATTTTTGTAACCAAATTCATAATTTAAAAAAAGCTAAATTTTTCAGCTCAGCCTGTATACTTTTCTGGAAATATCAGCCTGCAGTACCATTTTCCAGAAGGGATTTTTATGAAGTAATTTACCTCTGTTTATTGGTCCTTTTCTGCAGATAATATTTAATTAACTCTTTGGAGAGGTATAATCACTCAAAAAATTACTATATGGCTCTTTCTGTGTTGGGGTCTGTGTAGGGCCAAGTCCTCATGAATCAGACTCCGATGATCTGGATGAGGAAGACTTTGAATGTTTAGATAGTGATGATGACTTGGATCTTAAAACAGAGGAGGCTGGGGAAGAAGCATCTGTAAAAGGTACTCTTAGTAATCTCAAGTCATACATGGCCCAGATGGACAGGGAATTGGCATATACCAACATTGGCAAAAGTTTCACCACCCAGAAGCAAATGGTATGTGTGAGTTTAACCTCTCCCTCTGTCTAAATATCTTACTGTTATGAAGGAGAGCTGAAATTATATTTTATCTTAGTTTTCCTTTTCTTTCCTTTTTTTTTTTTTATTTGTGATCCTTTTTTGGTGATGATTTTGATTTTTTTTAAATTTGAAATAAATAAGAATGTAAGATTGTTAATATTTCCCTAACTAATAAGATAAAGGATTATTAATTTTGTTCTCCTAAATATAGTTTAATTACATTACTTCTTCTATGTTATCCATTAGGATTTAAAATAAAAAGTCATGCGATGTGGTCAGACTAGTTTGTAGTTGTTTCTACTGCCAACAGCTTACACAGAGTTTAAAAACAGAAAGGATCTTAAATATCCAAATAATTTTCAAGTCTTAATAGTGTGTTTTGTGTTTTCTCAATTCCAAATAAAGAATTCAGCTTCCACTAATTTTTTTTATCCTAGTTTTTATACCAGCAGTGTCTAACCTGGACCTAATAGACACATGAAATAGAGTGGACTCTCAAATTTGAGGGATTAGGGCTTGAAATCCAGCTCAGCCATCCACTGACTATATCCATGAACTAGTAATTCTTGTCATAGAATTCATATAGAACTAAATGAGACAACAGAAAAATACATAATGTGGCCCTTATCTCAACATTCTTCATCTTGCTTTGATCATCTAAACCACATTTAAACTAAAGTCATTTCCAATATTGCCCAAACCTACAAGAAACCAAGAAACCATGTTAAACTTCTCTAAAGCAGTGTTTCTAAAATATTAGTATGCATATGAGCCATTTAAAGATCTAAGTAAAAGTGAAGTAAAGTAAAATATAGAAAATAAAATGTAGACTGTAGTTAAGTAGATCTGGGCTGAAGCCTGAGATCTTACGTGTCTAACAAACTCCCAAGCAACACACATGCTACTGATTAATGGACTGCACTTTGAATAGACAAGATACTCAGGTCTATAAATCAAGGTACAATCTTTCAAATCCTTTCCCTAACCTGTGAAACCAGAGGCTCAAGTAACAGTTTGGAATCTTTGTGGTTGGACTCCACAGAGCCTCAGGTTTTAAGTTTTTTCATTGGGGGGAAAAAAAGAAATCTAGTTTTTTTTTAATCTAAAAAAATAGATTTTTTTTTTTTTTTTAGCGTTTCTTTTTGCAGATCTCTTAAACTCTTAGGCAACCTATATGTCTCCTTAACCCTGGTTATCTTGGGCTATTTCAAAATAGGGAAAAAATCCAATTTACAAAAGCTTTTCCTAGAAAGAAGTGTGTTATAATCTTTGGAGCCAAATTCTAATATGTGTGTTAAATTGTGAAGTTTTTTAGACTTCATTTTTATTATTCTATCATTAAGGATAAGAAATTTCCTGTTTAATTTAGAATTTAGTTTTACATCGTTGCTTAGTTTTTATTGTAACTACCATCTACCCTAATGGCCTGTTATCCCATGATTTTGTTTTCTCTCTATAAATAAGGAATCTCTATCCCAGACTACCAATAATAATTCGGATGAGGAAGATTCTGGTGCAGGAGGATCTGTTATGACACCAGTGGATGTAGACCTGAACCTGGTTTCAAATATGCTGGAATCCTATAGTTCCCAAGCTGGACTGGCAGGACCTGCGTCCAACCTTTTACAAAGCATGGGAGTACAGCTGCCTGATAACAGTGATCACAGACCCACAAGTAAGCCAACACAAGATTAGCCGGCACACCTAGGCTCTTTTTTTTCTTCTTAAATAAATATTGAGTCTGACTGTGCTCATGTCTAGTTTAGATGACTCATTTAGTAAAAATGTTTCTTCAGTACAAGTTTCACAGGCTAACTTCTCTGTGAGCCCCATATGTTGTCCACTCTGCATAAGTCTTTGTGATCTCATCTTAGGTACATACGAGGTTTTGAAGTCAGCAGAAGAAAGAAGAATCAAGCCCCTAGACAGCCCCTGAGAGGAGATACTCTGTGTTTAGAACTTTTTTTTTGTTTTTAAGATTGATTGATTGATTGATTGATTGATTGATTCATGAGAGACACAGAGAGTGAGAGGCAGAGACACAGGCAGAGGAAGAAGCAGGCTCCACACAGGGAGCCTGATGTGGGACTTGATCCCGGGACTCCAGGGCTATGCCCTGAGCCAAAGACAGGCACTCAACTGCTGAGCCACCCAGGCGTCCCATGTGCTTAGAACTTTAAGTTTATCTTTATTGAGGATTAAAGGAAGAGAAAGGAGAGTGATAGGCAAAAGTGAGAAATGAATGAGTTGCTTTTTTATTCGTTACCAGAAATGACCTTGAGCCAGACTCACTAGTGACAAATACATTTAATATTTTACCTGTTTTTGCTCTTCTGCTTCTTGAACTGGGTGCGCTCTTTTTATTCTTAGCACTTGACACTCATTGCCACATAAATGTTGTCCAGCCAGGCAGGCCCTGTACCAAAGTTCCTTTTATTTATCTGCCATTTTCATTACCCAAGTCCTGTCCTCTTTTGCCACAGCTTTCAGATATCCTTGGAGTTCTTCTTAGAAGCCCTCTTCCACTCACTGCCAGGAAACAAAGTTCAATGTCGCAGCTCTTCTATTAGCCTCTCTCATCTTTTCTTTTCCAAAACAACACATTAATCCAAAAGCAAACAGTTACTCCATGTTAAGTTTGAGAAACTCACAACCAGGAATCCTGCACACTCCCCTTTCTATCAGTATTTTCAGACTGGGGATGTGTACACATGTGCTCACAAACACACCCACAGAGAGACAGAAAAGATTGGGAGATGGTAATACACATGGACCCTGAACTGTTTTCTTCTAACTGCAAGATATGAAGAAATCTCAGGACCTCTCTTTCGAGAGTGCTTTTCCCTTCTACATGCTGGGTTCAGTTCAGGTCAGGGCAAGCTGCCAACCTAACAGGACAATCAAGTCCCATCACATACTATCCCTCAACATTTCCTGATGAAGGCACTTTGATTTCCCCAAAGCACTGATGATTTGCTAGCAATGGCAAAAACAACGATCTTTTGGGATCAAAGGGAAATTCAGTGCTTCATCTTGTCTAGTTCTAGAATAACTTTTGCTTAGTCCTGTACACTTTGATGTGTCTACACATCCAAATAATCTTAGGATCACTGGCACTTGTGTCTTTGCCTAAAATCATCCGAAGACACAACTCTTTCCCAGCCATTCCTTTTCAAACAGACCTCTAACAATATTTCTTCTGCACGTTGCTTCAGTTGTTCCACACTTGAAACCTGGACTTAAATGTTTATCACACTAATAGAGTCCTTTTCTCTCCACCTACCCCTTGCCCCAGATTCTCACTTTCTACAATTTCCTCACTTCATAAGACAGAAAAATACATCTCAGCAAAGGTGTAGAAATTTATTTTATTTCCTCCAGATAAATTCTCCCCTATGACAAGGTATAGAATAACATATATGAATGATGAGTAATCCTAAATTTAGTTTATCCCGTAAAACAAGAAAATGGTTCATCTTCACTTAGCTGAAGTTACAACACATAACTGGATATGCAAATGGCAGTGACCATTTTATATCTAGGAAATCAGAAAAAGTGATTATCTTTTCCATGGGTCACATGCTGAGCAAGTAACAGCAAAAGACTTAGCTATCTTAAGCCCCGCCGGGATGCAGTTATCTCAGCAGAATATCACTGCATCTGATTTATTACAGAGTACTCTGAGGAAGACATTGGCTCCCACTTCCCACTTTCTTCATCCCTTCAGATTACTTAAAGAAATATAACTTTTATTTAAATACCATGTACAAAATAATTACCTGTACACAAGTTGTATAATGTTATATTGTGCTATTTTTCTTAATTCTGTGAGGATGAAAAGTAACTCAGTAGTGGGCTGAGATTTGCTATGTATCTTCAATACTAAGATAAAATTAAAATTATACCGGGCACATTTTGGCAGTTAGTATAAACCCAGCATTAACAAGATACATGCTGAAAGATGTTTGCTTCCGAGGCCTCAGTAAAAATGAGTGAACGGGGGCCTACATCCAAACTAATGCTTCAATCTTCCCTCTGATTTTGAAAATCGTCATCATCAGTTTGCATTCTGATTGCCTATTAATAGGAACTTCCCTAACACTGCTATTAGAGACATCCCATTGTAGGGTCACCTTTCACTCTGCCTTAGTATGAAGTTGGCTTGGAGATGGCCTTTGGTCACCTCCTCTTTATCAACTGATCTCTCTTTTGCCACTCCAGGATAGTGAGAAGGGATCTAGGTGCCTCAATCTGAGCTAAGCCGGCAGGGTAGAGCAGGATGGCTTTTCCACCCATTCCTTAATCAGTTGGTGGGCAATGGCTAACTTGGGGGGCAACCAGAATGTCCCATTCTGTTGCTGAGTATATGGATTATTTCTCCTCAGGGCTGTGGCCACCTCATCATGACTGAACCAGCCAGCTGCCTCTAGTTCTTTCAGGTTCACCTGGATCTAAAAGACATAAGAAAAAAACAGAATGTAAGGCTAGGAGCTACAGAATTTAGGATACTTTGGCCAAAGGTGAGAAAATGTTCCCAGAACTGAGCAATACCTAGGACCTACGGGCTGAGAGATAATCAGTTTTAGCTATTGTGCAGAAGCAAAAGAGGCATAATTAAAAGGTGAGAGTTAAATATATTGTTTTAAATAGTGTAAAAGAAAAAAAGTGCATTTTAAAAATCCTAGAAGCACAAATACTGAAATACTAAAGAGTGGTTAACAGTGAGGTGTAATATATAAATAATTCTGGATTAACTTTCAATTTAAAAAGAACATAAAATTACTCTTCTCTAAAGGATAGGGATAATTAATGATTATCAAAAGCATATGGGACGCCTGGGTGTCTCAGTGGTTGGGTATCTGCCTTCAGCCCAGATCCTGAAGACCTGGGATTGAATCCCGCATCAGGGTCCCTGCATAGAGCCTGCTTCTCTTTCTACCTGTGTCTCTGCCTCTCTCTCTCTCTGTATCTCTCATGAATAAATAAATTAAATAAAATCTTAAAAAAAAAAGCATAGTATCTTCTTTGTAATGCACACTGCAACCACAGGAAGCTGAGACAGATGAGATATTATTCTATGCAAACCAAAACACAATAGACTTTGGCAAGTAGTGACCACACTGCCATCTATCAGGGATGCTACAGAAGAGCAAGACAAGGCTGGATAAGACAATGTCTAAATCCCTTTCGACCAGAAGTTCCTATGATTTCATATAATTAGTCCCCAAAATCCTAACAAACTCAAGCAATAAGACCAATCCTGAAAGCAGTCACTTACTTTGATATACTTATTGTGTGCCTACTCTGCTCTGTTAAGTCCTGATGAAAAATAAATTGCCACATGACTGAGATACATACAAAGAAGAATAGTAACTGCATTGGCACTCTGAATTTCCTTGGAGATTGTTTCCTTTACAAGATTGCAAATTCCTTAAGGGAAAAAATCGTGAATTACACATCTTCATACAAAATAGACAGTGATGGACTAGACAGGTGCCTACTGACCAACTTGGTGAAGCAAAGGGAATATCACAGCATAAGGGAAGCATGAGAACTTACCTCTGTCTGCCCTGGTTTCACAGATGCATGACAAGCAATCATGAGTGAGCTATTAGGAAAAGACCAGTGCTGGGATGCAGAGTACTTCAGTCTTTCCAACTCCAGTCCCACCTCTTCTGCAACTTCTCTCCGGACAGCCTCTTCCAGACTTTCACCTATAAGCACTCAGATTAATTCAGGACAGCCCTGCAGCAGGAAGGGTGATACAGATGCCCATTTGTGAAAGGAGCACAAAACTGGCTCCAAAGTTTCATGAAGTATTCTTGGGAGAGCCTTAAATCCCTGAGCCTCTACAACAACAGGACTCAAGTCTGGAGTTGAGTGCTGACTTAGTTAGTTAGAATGCAGAATAAGTGACAAAGAGGCTACTGCTGACCTCAACTTTAATAAAATTCTAATCCCATGTTTTACATTTTGTAAATTTTACCCCACTAGACTGAGGAAAAAGAAAAACCTATAACTATCTATTGAATTCTAATTAATACAATGCATGCTGAAATATTTAGGGAGAATCATACTAATGTGTGCAAACTATACATCAAAGAATAAAATGAATTGATGGATGGATAGATCCGTGATAAAGTAAATGAAGAAAACAGTTATAGGATCTAGGTGGTGAATGAGTGTCAACTGTATAATTCTTTCAGCTATGCCATATGTTTGAAAACTTGCCTGATATTGGAAAATTCTAATACCAGAAGGCAGTTTTATTGACTTGATAGGGAACAGTATGCTTCAGACTCAAAGCACAACAGCAACAAAACAAAAAAATACCTACAATTGTTAAGCCCTTGTGTCCTCTGGGCATCTGTGCATGCCCTAAACCTCTTACCTATATCACAAAAACCTGCCAAGGCAGAATACGTTCCCTTGAGGAAAGGAACTCTGGCGGGCAAGCAGGCATCGGGTCCCATCCGACACCAGAGTGATCACCACAGGAGCCATCTGGGAAGAGGGGATGGAAATTAGAGATGGGGCCTGTTAATGGGATGAAGGAGTAGATAACTAAGGGAAGCCTTTTAATTATATAGGCCTCTACTACTCCCTGGGCAGACTAGCACACAGTCTTCTTGGATCACTGTCCTTTTAAAGTAGTACTTACCTGTGGATAATAGATGATCTTACTGGAAGGACACACGCGCTTGCTGCCAGCCACATTTTTCTTGGTGGGCTGCCCACTTCTGCTACAGAACTGATGAGCATCATGCCAACGGAGAAGAGCCTGAGCCTAGGAATACAAAGATAGGCTGATTTCCGTTGGAGAGGATGTGGAGCTCATATATAATCAGGTTGGGCCTCGTATTGAGAACAATTCAAAGAGAAAAGCTAATTCCTTTCCAGCTCACCTACTTTTCCCAGTTATTGACTGTTTGAACTTTAAAATAAGGAAACTATCTGAACATACTCCTCTAGCATCTGAAATATGAATAAAAGGAAACCTATTTTAAATGTATTATGAATTATTTTAAAAATATATATATATATATGGGATTCCCGGGTGGCTCAGTGGTTTAGCGCCTGCCTTTGGCCCAGGGCATGATCCTGGAGTCCCGGGATCAAGTCCCGTGTCGGGCTCCCTGCATGGAGCCTGCTTCTCCCTCTGCCTGTGTCTCTGCCTCTCTCTATGTCTCTCATGAATAAATAAATAAAATCTTTAAAAAATAAAAAAACACATATATATTAACTATTATAATAAATGCTCCATGTACTTATGACCCAGCTTAAAAATAAGACATTCCCAATATAGTGAAACACCCCAACACATACGCCTCCCCAATAAAAGTAGAATTTTTATTCAAATAAAAATGTTTAGAGATGTCTTTTTATTTATTTAAAATTTTTTTTAGATTTGATTTATTCATGAGAGACGCAGAGAGGCAGGTTCCCGATGCGGAGCCTGATGCAGAACTTGATCCCAGAACCCCAGGATCACGACCTGAGCCAGAGGTAGATGCTCAACTACTGAGCCACCCAGGTTGCCCTTATTTTTTTATTTATTTTTAAATATTTTATTTATTTATTTGACAGAAAGAGCAAAAGTAGGGGGAGGAACAGAAGGAGAAGCGGGATCCCCACTGAGCAGGGAGCCCGATGTCAGGCTTGACCCCAGGACCCTCGGATCATGACCTGAACTGAAGACAGATGCTTAACTAACTGAGCCACCCAGGGACCCCAGAGAGGTCTTTTTAAATTAAATGAACAACCAGAAGCACTTTAGCAAGTGAAGTGTACAGCTGTGAGGATGTCATTAAAGCAATACAAAGTAACTTCTCATAGGAGTAACATAATGATGCATATGTATATGTCATTAAAAATATGAGGCTGATAGATCATACTGCTATAGATATGCATGTCCTGGGCAGCCCAGGTGGCTCAGGGGTTTGGCGCTGCCTTCAGCTCAGGGCGTGATCCTGGGGACCTAGGATCAAGTCCCACGACAGGCTCCCTGCATGGAGTCTGTTTCTCCCTCTGCCTGTGTCTCTGCCTCTCTCTCTGTGTGTTTTCATGAATGAATGAATGAATGAATGAATGAATAAATAAATAAATAAATAAATAAAATCTTTAAAAAAAAGATCTGCATGTCCTTAGAAGAAAATGGTCCTGCCAAAAATAAGGGCAAAAGAAAGAAGAATAAGCAGTTGGCCTACAGCACACTGTACTGCCAAGGTTTGTAGGAAGGACTGTGATCTATCTGCAGAAGAAGATATCAAATGTCATTCTAGCCTTGTGCATGCATGCCATATATTCACCCGTAAACACTGCTTTACTAAATTTCCTACAGAACTGAGAAGTCAGAATCTACCGTGGTCAGCAAGGAGGCATCCTTTGTGTTCAGCTGAAATAGAGCCTTCCTCAGATCAGTGAAAGAGCCCTTGAGTTCTATCTCCATTTCTGCTTTCTGTAAGGAAGCTAGAAAACGAGAACAGAGGATAAGATGAAACAAACACTAAACTTTGCCTCTCAAGTATGCCTGTTAGAGCAGTCTTTCCCAAACTCACCTAATAATACTCAACCAGGGAAAATAAAAAAAAATATGTAGGTTCTCAAGCCTCTACATAAAGTTTCTGAACAGCAGGTGAGTGAGGCCCAGAATTTTTATGTTTCAACAAGCACTAGGTAATTTCTTATTTTCAGACAAATTTGAGAACTATCAGAGCATAGTATTTCTCAAGATCCTCTTCAGAGGGGTGCCTGGGTACCTGGGCCGCTGAGCCTCTGCCTTTGGCTCAGGGTGTGATCCTGGGGTCCTGAGAGTCCTGCATCGGGCCCCCTATGGGGAGCCTGTCTCTCTCTCTCTCTCATGAATAAATAAATAAATCTTTAAAAAAATATATCCTCTTCAGAGTAATATTTGCATTAGCCATACACTATCCCTGGAAAAGAGGTAAAATGGGACCTCTAAGCTCCTATCTGCATTGCATTCCAGCATCATTACATTTACAACCAGACCTGAAAGAGAAGGAAAGCCTACTAGGAGCCATGAATCTATACCCAATTGGTTCCCAAATGCAGGTCTGAGGACCCTGAGCCACTGCATGGTAATATGTTTACTCACCCAAGGTAAGAATAATGTCATGAATTTTTAAATGTTTCCTATGAAATATTTAAGAAATATAAAATGTATAAAGGTACAGAGAGTAATACAATGAACATTTGCGTACCTACCACCTAACTTAGAAAGTATTAAAATGTTCTCGATTTTTTTTAAATGATGACGACGGTAGATCACGACGGTAGTATTTTTTTTTTTCTTAATGTCCTAACTTAAAAAAAATACAAGGTTGATAACCTTTGGTACTCTCAAAATTTTCTTTGAAATTATGCTCTTACGTGGAATTCCAAAGTCTGAGCACTACTGGGAAATTCCCATTAGGAATAATGTTCTATACCATTTAGGGAAGAGGAGCTATTTAGACCTAGATCCAGAGCAAACCATGCTTCATGCTGTTTGGAGCATCCAATCAGTACCGAGTCTTCTATTCTTTGTGTGTCCTGTCCAAACTTAGCCAGGAGCCTTTCCAACTCTAAGAAAGAGAAAAGGAGAAGGGAAGAAAACAAAGGCTTTCAATTAAATCACGAGCAACCGGGCAGCCCCGGTAGCGCAGCGGTTTAGCGCCGCCTACAGCCCAGGCTGTGATCCTGGAGACCCTGGATCGAGTCTCACATTGGGCTCTCTGTATGATGCCTGCTTCTCCCTCTGCCTGTGTCTCTGACTCTATGAATAAATAAATAAAATCTTTTGAAAAATAAATAAATAAATCACGAGCAACCATATTAACCTTCTAGGAAATCATCTACTTCAGCTTGCAGTAGGTATACCTGCTTCTAGCTGCTGCCCGGCAGCTAATTAGCTATATAATCTTGGTCTAATAATTTAACCTCTCTAGGCCTCCATCTTCCCAATAACAACCTGAAGTGTTTAGACTAAAGAAGGAACTCTAGCTGTGTAACACTGTATTCTATGATTGTATCATGAAAGGAGCATATCCCCTAGTTCAAAAGATACATGACAGTTAATGTATTATGGCACTGAAAAAAAGTGTCATGCTTAAAATGCTAGAAACCAAATCAGTTACATATAATTTAGTCTCCAGATTATGCTGAGTATGTGGGCTAGGGTAGACTATTCATCCAAGATCCCAGTCTGTATAAGACACGTGCTGTACATGGAGAAAATCTGTCCTCCTGTGCATGAAGGACTTATATTTGTTTACAATGCAACATAGCATTGCCTTCTGATGGCATCCTTATATTCTTCTGCACTGCTAGGAACTACCTATTCAAATACTCAACATCTGACCCAGGAAGAAATTCATTGAAAAAAAAAAAAAAAGAAGGAAAGAAATTCACTGGCTTTGTATTTAGAAGTAACTCAATGTATAGTGACATCATATACAACTGAAAGTTGGTACTTTGAATGCCAAATCCCAGTGGCTTATATATCTCTAGTTATATACCCTAAAAGAGTTCTCAAAACAAATTAATTTTAATTCACTTTTGACTCTTCTAGAAGAAATGAAGCCATGATGCAAATCCTAGACATTAGAACAGTATGCAATTCCATGAAGGCTTGGAAATCACTGGTTTAAGCAGGGTTTGGCTTTATAAGTCATGTGTTCTCTGTCACAACTACTCCACTCTGCCACTGTAGTGCAAATACAGCCACAGACAGTATGAAAATGAATGAGCATGGCTGTGTTCCAATAAATATTTACAAAACAAGAAGTGGGTTCCAATTTGGACAGCAGTTTCAATGACCCCTAGTTTATCACCAAATATTTGGGCAGCTCAGGTTTATACACTCAATAATCAGTAGAAAGAGTTTGAAAAATCTGGACTCTAAAGTTGAAGGATTCTTCTCAGGGATCTGATATGGATGAAATTCTGCTTAGTTGCCACAGCCTGATCTACTCTACTGGTCCTCTTTGGGCTTACCTAGTAGGCTATACTGGGGGGCCTGGTACCGTTGTTCTGATTTCTGAAGCAAAGGAGCCAGACTATGAAAGAGGTAAAATGCTCCTGTCTGCTGGGCTTTTTTACATGCATCATCATCTTCTTTCAGTTCAAATAAATACCTGTATTTTGGAAATAAAGCATTACAAAACCACACTTAATTACTTGTACAGCATTCATCTTTCAGAATTCTGTCCTTGCATCGCTCTCCTATCACAGTTATTTCACTTATATCCTAAGTGGCTCTAAAAAGGATTTTAGTTCCTTCCTTTGTGCTACTTACTGTACATCTGGCCCATACCTCTGTGGCTGCACTTATACTATTTGTTAATTTGTCTGTTTCCCCCCAAAAAACTATGATCTCCTTAAGGGCAGGGTCAGCCTTAGTTCTGTATCTCCAGTAATTAGCATACTGAATGCTCAATTCAATAAATAGTTATTGAATTGAACTTCAAGGGTAATAAATATTTACTGAATTGAACCTCAAGGTACTTTGCCAATATTATGCTGTGAGGCAAGAATTTACATGCAGTGGAGTGAAAGGAAAACAAGTACAGTGATAAAACATCAACCACCATCAACCAAATCCCTAGAAATGGGAGCAGACTTTATTATTGCAGATAAAGAGCAAACACTATACCTTAAGTAACACTGTCATTCAATGTAGGGATGATAAAGAGCAGATTTTACCTTAATACATTCCTGCCTCCAACACTAGTCCCCCACATGGACACCCTTAGTTCATTATCTCTACTGAAGAGACTGCTGATGGGAAATAAAGCCTATACTTGACCACACTTATTTAATAAGTATAATATCTTCAATAGCCAAAATACAAATGTGGAAAACACAACATCCTATCATTAGTTTCTCTAAGAGAAATAGCATTGGATCCAGTTCTAGGCTTTTCAAGCACCTTCATTAAGATTAATTTCAAGAGCCTTGGAAACCAGGTCAGGGTCCACGTGATTCAGGGGAACTGAATGTAGATTCTCCTTCTGGAGCCTTAGGGATAACCATTTTTGCCTATTAAAAGCCCTAAACAGACTCAGATTTATGGCAGATTTTGTCACTTATGTAGCCATCACAGTTTAAAGATATTTTCTGTAGGATCTGGGAGCTTTTGTAATACCAACAGAGTTAGCTCAACATGAAACTACAAAGCTAAATGATAAATGTGCCCCAGTGGCATCTTTAGGAACCTATTTTTGACTGTATGATAAAAGGGGTCACAATGAGTTCTTTATAAACACAAGACCAAAGAAACTTGAGATTTTAATACTCAGGGTATTTTTAAACTCATTATAAGTGACTGCAGCTTCCTGGGGCAAAGACTTAATGCATGTCAAAGGAGAGACCTGTGCCACTCAGAAGTTACCAAATATAAACAATAGAACAAACACTGCTGCCTCCTAAAAGAACAGTAAGAGTGGTACAACCTGTGCTTTGCCCTAATGACCCTAAAAAGCAAAACACCTACAAAAACACCCAGGTTAAGGTCTTAAGCCTGGGGCCTCATTGGAACTGGAACCGAGATCCCAAAAGCTCCTTACCTTCTTGATCAGGAACACTAATTTTAAAAATTCATTTCCCCCTTTAGTTATAATAGCAGGGAAACAACTCTAAGATTATCAGACTGAAGCTGTTGTTTTCCTATTTAAAAAAATAAAAAGTCATCCCATAAAAATCAGGAAATACAGTTAGTAATTTGTTCAAAAAAGGGAAATCATCAAGAATCTCACCATTCAGGGATGATCACTGTTCACACCTGGGAATTCTCCAAACTATTTATTGTTTATCTGTACATATATAGGTATATTCAGAATCATGCCTTTTTTCTTTAACATTATTTTCACACCATCTTCTTTATTGATAGAATTTCATTCTAAATGATTGAATGATTCAATTCTAAATGATTTTTTTTTCATTTTAAAACCACTTTAATATAGCCATTTTTAGACTTCTCAATAATTGTTCCATAATTCAATTATTGTTCTTAGAGTCTCAGCCTGAGAACTACAAATAACCTAAATGCCCAACAATATCTACTCTAAGTACAGCAATTTTCTTTTCTCACTCTTGTTCATGTAACACTGTATGCTTATGTGCCTTTAAATTTTGGACTGGGCACTCATGTTTGGCAGAACTTTTCATGTACAAAGCCCTGGTTATGGGTATATCTCTTCAGAGGAGTTTTACATTTGCTTCTGCATAGTGCCCAGGGGTCTTATAAGTCTACAACTACTACTTACATTCTTTTCCTGGGTTGGGGTTTGGGGACCATAACACAGATGGTACAAATTTAAACCCCAAACCATGGGAACAGGCTTGTGATTTCAAATTCACAGATTTCAAATTTGCCCAGGCTATGACAAAGAAGTCCTTTACCATCTTCCTGTAGTGCTGTAGGTTTTGGGTTTTTTTTCTGGTCTACCTTTAACTAGTAGTTTAGTTCCTTAGGGGGTGAGGGGTGAGAGAATTAGAATTATCTACCTTATTTTCAGGAAACTTCATGAACTATTATTATTCAGTAGAGTTTTTAATTCCATCATAGAGATGTGCCATCATTTAATTAATCTCTCCCTTACTGTTGATTCATCCATTCAACAAGCCTCCGATGCCTACCATGCACCAGGTATTGTTTTGTGCACAAGGCGTACCACCATGGAAAACACAAAGTTATTATCTTAATAATATTAAGTATACTTAATATTTAAGCATGTTAGATATTTTAGGTATATTTGAATTTTAGTTAATTTAGAATTTTTTCAATTATAAATAATTTGCAGTGAATATCCTTATATGTATATCTTAATCATGCATCCTTAATCCTAAAAATAGGATTTTGAGATATCTATATTTTATAATTTGGTGGGCCAAAGAGAATAATCAGAGCTCAGGTTGGTCACAACTCACCGGGTCTTAGTGACATAAGTTGACAGCAGCCTATAACACCAAAAAGATTTTTTCCTGCAAGCAATTCCACAATACAGGGACATTGTCAGGTCCTTAGAGAAAAGAGGAGTTAAAAAAAGAAAAAGTCATAGTATGCAATTTAAAGTAATGAATCACCAAGAGAGTTATACTTTAAACCAGACTTTTTAAGATTAAGGAAAGAGAAACTGAATAGGAGTCAGATGATCTGGCTTCTTTTTTTTTTTTTAATTTTTTTTTTTTTTTTTTTTTTTTTTTTTTTTATGATAGTCACAGAGAGAGAGAGAGAGGGGCAGAGACACAGGCAGAGGTAGAAGCGGGCTCCATGCACCGGGAGCCCGATGTGGGATTCGATCCCGGGTCTCCAGGATCGCGCCCTGGGCCAAAGGCAGGCGCCAAACCACTGCGCCACCCAGGGATCCCTGATCTGGCTTCTAAATTGCATTTATACCGCTAATTAGCTATGGGAGTTCAACTTTTCAGTACCTCAAAATTGAAACTTGTTCTGCCTACCTAACAGGTTATTGTGAGAATCCACTATCTACAAAAAATATATGTTCCTTCTTCCATATTGGAGGATTGTTGCTAGAAGGTAGCTGCAAAAAAAAAAAAAAAATAGAAGGTAGCTGCTAAGCCACAGTCTACATTTCTCTCTTATATCTAAGCAGGGCCAAAGGTAGGTCTTAACAATGGAATGTAAGTGGAAGTGATGTATCTCTCCTAGGCTGAATCAGCTAAGAAGTAGGTATGCCTAAGGGGCGCCTGGGTGGCTCAGTCAATTGAATGTCCAATTCTTGGTTTCATCTCAGGTCCTGATCTTGGGGTGATGGGATCAAGTCCCACATCAGGCTCCTTGCATGGAGACTGCTTCTCCTTCTGCCTGTCTCTCTGCCTCTCACTCTGTGTCTCTCATGAATAAATAAATAAAATCTTAAAAAAAAAAAAAAGTACATATGCCTTCTCCATTCTCTTTCCTCCTTCTGCTTGGAAGACTCTGGAATAGCAGAGTCATTGAAATGTAGAAGCCTGGATCCTTGAATCACAACCTAGAGAAAAGCCACCTGCCAGGGCACGTGGTTAGCTCCGGGATTGAGCATCTGCCTTTGGCTCAGGTCATGATCCCGGGTCCTTGGGATGAGTCCTGCATCAGGCTCCCTTCAGGGAGCCTGCTTCTTCCTCTGCTTATGTCTCTGCCTCTCTCTGTTTCTCATGAGTACATAAATAAAATCTTTTTTTTTCATAAATAAAATCTTAAAAAAAAATGCCACCTGCCAACTAAAGACACCCCCACCCCTACTTTGGAATATTTATGAGTAAGAAATAAACATAAGCAACTAAACTTTTGAAGTTTGTTACAGTGGCTAGCATGACTCTAAGAGACCAGGTAAGACCGGGAGTGTCTCCAGAATAATGGGGCTAAGTTTCTTAGAATATTTGAAAACTAAAGTCCCTCTGAGAATGAAGTAAAAGGAATCCTATAGATAAGAAAAATATAAAAATCATGGCCATTTGGAAAACATCTCAAAAGGCAGCTATGCAAATCTACATGAATCTAAGGTTTTTTCTATTTTGTGTATCTCATGAGATGTGAGAGAAAAACAATTCTCTATCTTACAAATTCATTCTACAGAAGATGATTCCTTTTAAATTGTATACCAGTAAGTATTTTATTCCCCATGAAAAGTACATTTCACATTGGCAATAAAAGTCAAGAAGTTCCACTGAAACGAGAAAATCAGTACAGTTAATTAACCAACCACCCTTTTAACTGTGCCCAAGGGAAGCAAGCTTTGACACTGAACAAATTACTGAAGAACATCTAAAGTTTAGGCTTACTTCTTGGTTGCATAATTATGAATCACTGATGACTAATCCTTGGATAGTTTTGGCTACAATCTATGTCCTAGCCAAGGGTAAAATATATTTAGTAAACGACATTCAACAAAAAGTGCTTGTTGAAAACTGACTTTATGCAAGGTCCTTTAAGAAAACACAAAAATGTACTAGATGAAAAACCTGTCAAGGGACTCTAGCAGGAGAGAAAAAACAAACATAGCTTTCCCAGAAGACAACATGTGATATGTGGGTTATAAAGCATTCTAGGAGAATATTAAAAGCGTAATTCCTACTTTAATAACCCAAAGACTTGTTGATACACTGGAAGAAATGTGTTTACATTTCTCATATATGGATATGTCATATGTATATGTCTCAGGTACAAACTCTGAGAATATAAGTTGGTGCAATATTTGGGGGGGCGCAATTTGGGAATATCTATCGAAATGTTAAATAAACATCCCTTTCACCTAGCAATTCCACTTCTAGGATTTTATCCCAGGAGGGAAAGGATATGTATAGGAATCTTAACTGAAAAGTATGTTAAAGGGGAATAAAATACAGCTCTTAAAAATAAATAGAAAAGGGGCTCCTAGGTGGCTCAGTTGGTTAAGTATCAGACTCTTGGTTTTGGCTCTGGTTATGGTTTCAGGATCCTGGGATAAAGCCCGCGTCAGGGTCTACACTCAGCAAGGAGTCTGTTTGGTAGTCTCTCTCCCTTACCCTCTCCCTCCCACTCTCTCCCTCTCTCTCTCTCTCTCTCTCTCTCTCAAACCAAATCTTTAAATAAATAAAGATAACAATGGAAACATTCATATATAGTAACAGGGAAAAAACATTCACAATATATGATTAAGTAAGAAAAGCAAGTAATATTTGGTTTACCATGATCTAATTAATTTATAGAGGAAAGGACATGGGGGAACCTGAGTACCTTAGTGAGTTAGGCATCTGACTGTTGATTTCCGCTCAGTCATGATCTCAGGGTTGTAGGATTGAGCCCCATGTTGGTTGGTCTTGGCATGGAGCCTGCTTAAGATTCTCACTTTCCCTCTCCTGTCCCTGCTCGCCCCCACTTCTCTCCCTCTCTAAAAAAAGACGGAAGGAAAAGGGCATATACATATCAGTAAACATAAATTATATATGTATTTATTTCTTTTTTTAAAGTAACTAGAAGTACACATACCAAATCATTAACAGGTAGCTAATTTGGAAAAGTGGGATGGAGAGAGGAGTTGAAAAGGGTACTTATAATTTTTACTTTGTACATTTCTGTATTTAAAAAAAATTCTAACCATATGTATGTACTCCTTTTACAATAAAATAAGTATATTAAAAATAGTCTTCCTGAGACCAACTGCATAATGAGGCTAATTGGAAGCTATTGTACTCAGAAGCACCTCACCAAATTGCCTGGGAGACCAAAGAAATTCCTTTGGTGAATTCCTTGAATCCTGAGAGCCAGGAGCTGTTTGGTTGCAGCTTTACCAACTAATCTGTGTGACCCACTGTACTTGACTGCCTGCTGTTTTGCCTAGTTTCTGTTACTAAATTAACCTTAGCCAGTTGTAGATTATCGTGGTCTGCTGATTCATGGGATGGTGGTCATAGAGCTTGTAAAAACTATAGTCAAGCTCTTAATGCAGCTTTGAAAAAATATTAATCAGTAGAAAACCAGGCTTATTTTAACTGAGAATTCTATCTTCGTTGGTACAGTCATAAAACTAGTAGATAAAGATTAGATCTAATTCCTTTTTTGAATGGTCCCTTGTATATTTTTATTATACATCTTATATAAAAACAGTATAGAGATTACTGAAAAGTCAAAGAAGAGAAAATGATTTCCTTAAAAATCAGCTGTAACTGTATTTTTCTCTTTTAAATAGGTCGTTTAAATTATAAAATAAAGAGAACTACATTACAGGATCTCTAAAAAAGAGAATTGTGAGGGCATCCATAATGTGGCCACATAAACATAACATAATTTAATATGTGTTTCCTAATCTTTTTAGACATACAAATTCTACATATTTGTAATCAGAGGACATATTTTTGTCAACTTGCTTTCATGAAACACATCACAAGCAGTTTTCTATGTTTTTGTACAAGCTATATAATTTTTTAAGCTGCAAAATACTACATTAAGGTAGACATCCTTATTTTTCTAAACATTCTCAATGTATCTTAGACATTTAGGTTGCTCTGATTTTAAATTATCAGAAATAAAATACCACTAAATACCTGTGTGCTGATATTTTCAGGTTACTTCTTTAAATTTCCCAAAGTAGAATTACTGGGACAAAATTCAGTTTAAAATCATATGGGTCTTCTACACATTGCCAAACTTTCAAGAACTTTCATTTTATATTTCTTTGATAACTATAGAGATTGAAAGTGTTTTGAGATTTAATAGATCTAGTTCCCCTTTTGCAAACTGTTTGATGTCCTGTGCTCATTTATTTACTGTGGTTTTGGCCACTCTAGATTTTAGAATCTTATAGTACATTTATTGTATTTTCCAAAATATCACAGAAACACATTATAGGAACCAACTGTTATATGTATTGCTTTTCTTTTCTTTTTTTAAACTTTATCTATTTATTCATGAGACAGAGACACCAGCGGACTCCACACAGGGAGTCCGACGTGGGACTCGATCCGAGGTCTCCAGAATCAGGCCCTGGGCTGAAGGCAGCGCTAAACCGCTGAGCCACCTGGGCTGCCTTGTATTGCTTTTCTTTGTGAAGCAGCCATTCAGAAGGAACCTCAATACAAAAAAAAAAAAAAAAAAAAAAAAAGGCTCTTTTAACAATGAGAATATGTGAAATTAGAATGAAAATATAATTTCTTATAACTCCATGCTATTTAGGAATCTAATGCAGAGAAAATGTGTTACTTTTTTCTAACTGGTTTGTGATTTTTTACTCTCTTAAGGGTCTTCAGTGCGATGTTTTATTCAAAGTGTATTGGCTTAAGGTCTCACCTTTAGCAAACATGCTGGAAAACAACTGGTAAACCTGCCATGATACTCAAATCCAGCTGCTCAAATGCCACATTTCCAACAGAATCGTTGTTTTTGTTTAAATTGGCAGCTATTATTGTATTTTATTCCTGAGAGCATGCTGGGGATAAAAGTTCACTATTCACAAAATAAGTCTTGGAAGAAAATACTAGCACCGTTATTCTTATGTTAGATGACAAGCTCAGGCCTGTTTTGTTTATAGGGTATGTGTGTATCTCCAAACCAAGGAAGGGACAGGGAAGCAAGAAATTAAAGAGACTCAATTTTATTCTGGGCTCTGTCACTGACTGAATTTGTGATCTGGAGCTGTCACCTAACTTCTGGGAGCTTAGTTTCTGTCTCACTTCTCACAGGGGAAGGAAGGAAGGAGAGAAAATAGATCTAAAGTATATTATAACCATGTCAGGTTTTCACATACCTAATTCTCAGATCTGTAAAATCCTTAAATGTTGGAATTGTGTCTTCCCTATCTATAGCCCCTAGCACTGTGTCTATCACATTGTAAAACACTATCAATGAGAATGAATGAATTTATCCCATTTTACAAGTGAGGAAGATAAAGCTTTAACTAACCTGAAATCGTAATTTAGAAAGCAGCAGTTTCAAACCCAGGGCTATCTGGCTCCAAAACTCATGTTTTGATGAGACATACATAGGAAAGCACTTTTCAACATGCATTTATAATTTATGTCTGATACAAAGACTGATAGAGACGAAAAATAATATTATTGTTACCGAAAACTATTCCATGAGGAGGCAAGGCTGTTAAGATTAACCATTTCTCTCAAGGCCCTGTACTAAATAATTCCCACATTTCTCATCCTGTTCGTCTTAACAGAAGAACAATTACTTTAGAAAATACGACCGCATGAAGCAAAGGCCCACTCCAATCTCTGTGGTTACTTCTTTCGAGAAGTTTGGTAGTGTTTGAGAGAGCTCTTCAGTCTGTCTATTCATTACTGTGGACCTCAGTGGAATGGGGAAATACACAAAACTGAGGAGCCACTGGGATCCAGATTTCAAGATCTTACTAAGTAGCTTTATGGTTTGCTTTCTTAAAAAAAAAAAAAAAGTTTCCTCCCTTAATTCAAAAATCATGCAGGCACAATGCAAAGAAGTCAGCAAATTCCATATTTAAACGGCTGTCCAAGAAAGTACCAGAAAAATATTAGCTTTAGTTAAAGAGATAGTTCCTGAGTTATGATGCAAAACCATGTTCATTCCTTAGTTTCTCCAAGAAGGAGGAGACTAAGCTAACATCACAAAATGCTGTGACCGAGAGCTTTTTTTTTTTTTCAAGTTTTGATTATGCCTTCCCATAAAATCCCTCCTGCGCTTAGAAGCTCAACAGTTTTCTGTTCCGCTGTACTCACTCTGAATTCTGTTGGGGGAGGGCGACTTCCTAGGACTCAAGAATCTGCAGACACCAGGGAACTCCTAATGTTCCTGGGAAGTAGGGCTTTCCCCCCCAGAATGACCACATGCCTCCGCCACACTTCCCAGAATCTCCTAGAGGTGCACTCTGGGAAATGTAGTTCTGTTTTCATGCTAGCTGTTTAGTCCTACAAAATTATTATTTTTTCTTTTCTCTTTTGTTTTAATTTTTTTTTAATAGATTTATTTTTTATTGGTAGTCCTACAAACTTAATCACGGTTATAAGCATGTTTTTGCCACACTTCCCAGAATCCACCTAGAGATGCACTCTGGGAATTGTAATTTAATCCAGAGGCACGTGGCTCTCCACTCCAACTGCAAAGTTAACCGTAATTGTCAAAGGCATGATTTAAGATCTTCCAAATCTATTACCAGGAAATCTACAGACCCTGTCTTTGGAGTAGCAGTAGATTCACTTTCGAATAACAAAAATATAGTCATTAAATCCATCCCAGTATACAAAAGGCATATTTTGCAGGGGAGGAAAGGGGCAGGAATTTAGATAACTTTCATCCTTTCTGTATCTCTATTTCTGTCTCTGACTGCCCACTTTAGAATTAGCTCTAACATTTCATGCAATTCTGACCATTTAAAAGGACCTGGCTGTGTCTAAATGTGTGTTAGAATGTGTCGCTTGGTCAACCAGGGCAGGATTCCATGACTGGAAGCAGTCTCCTAGCAAAACTACTTTGGTTCTGCTCTCTTCTTACTATTAAAGTTGTTTGCTTATAGGAAAAGACATTTTTTAAGGCCTTTCATTCAACATGTATGTATGTATATAAGTATTAAAGATTTTATTCATTTATTTGGCAGAGAGAGAGCACAAGAAAGGGGGATCAGCAGGCAGAGGCAGAGAGGGAAGCAGGCTTCCCGCTGAGCAGGGAGCCTGAGCAGGACGATGAGATCATGACCTGAGCCAAAGGCAGAATTTAACCAGCTGAGCCACCCAGGTACCCCGATTCAACATGTATTTAATGGAACAGTTAATAAGCACTAGATATAGCAGGAGGAAAAACATGAAAATTTCTGTCTTCATGCAACTTACATGCTAAAGGAAGAAACAAGTAAATATACAATGTGTCTGTTTATAAGTGTTGAGGAGAAAATGAAGCAAGATAAGAGAGGATTTTGCTATTTTATATAGGATGGCCATATAAAAGGTTTGTTTGTAAAGGTGATAACTGAATAAAAACACTGAAGGAGTTGAGGAAGGAAGCCAAGAGGAAATCTATGAGAAGAGATTTGTAGACAGAAAGAATTAGCAGATACGTAGGTCCTGGGGAGGATGTGTAACTGGCAGGTCTGAGGAAAGCCTAAGACAAAGCATGATGATTAGAAATGAGGTCAAAGTGTAGCCAAGTATCAGATCACATAGGGCTTCACAAGTCTTACAATTCTTATAGAACCAATGTAATGCTTTTGATTTTTACTCTGAGAGGGATGAGATGTTATAGAAGGATTTGAACAGGAGAGTGAGACAATTTGACTTACATTTTAAAGGAATTACTACTGGAGTGTGGTGATTAGACTGTAGGGAATATGGGTTGTTAAATCCTGAATATCATTGTTAATATGTAACTTGGTTACATGGGTAGGAAGAACAGTAATTCTGATTGTTGACCAGCCATTTCTTTTGGACCTTTCCATTAACACATGAACCCAAGCATTTTATCAGATTGATTAATTTTTCTTATGGAAGCACAGAATATTCTGAGGGATACAAGATTATAAAGTCAATGAATTCCAAAGAGATGGGGAAACATGCTTAGAGAAAGTTAGGGCTCTAATGATTTCTTAAAAAATCAAAATAACTATATTTTTGAGCAATTAAGTGTTAGGTGCAATATAATACAAATAATGCTATGATCTGAATGTTTGTGTTCCCTCAAAATTCATACACTGAAATAATAATACCCAGTGTGATACTATTAGGAGGTGAGGCCTTTGGGAAGTGATTAGATCATAAGGGTGGAGCTCTCATGAATGAGTTTAATGCCCTTATAAAAGATGCCGCCCCCCCCCCCACACCAAAAAAAGGGATCCCTGGGTGGCTCAGCGGTTTAGTGCCTGCTTTTGGCCCAGGGCATGATCCTGGAGTCCCGGGATCGAGTCCTGCATCGGGCTTCTGGCATGGAGCCTGCTTCTCCCTCTGCCTGTGTCTCTGCCTCTCTCTCTCTCTCTCTCTCTCTCTCTCTCTCTCTCTCATAAATATATAAATTTTTTTTAAAAAATTAAAAAGATGCCCAAGAACACTCCCTTGTTCTTTTTACCATGTGAGGATTTTAGAGAAGTCAGCAGTCTGCAGCCTAGAGGAGGGCCTTCATCAGAACCCAACCATGCTGGTGCCTTGATCTTGGACTTCCAAAATGTAAGAAATAAATTTCTTTTGTTTATAAGCTTCCCAGTCTGTGGAATTTTGTTATAGCAGACCAAATGGACTAAGACAAATAGAGAAGATTAACTGGGCATTTACTGCAGCCCAGGTACCATACAAAGTGTTTCATACATTATCATTAACCATGTGAACATCCTATGAGAGATCTATTATTATTTACACTTTACACATGAAAAAAAAAAGGTTACAAAAGGAGAATAAGGAGTGAGTGCTGGTGTAAACAGAGGTTTGGAGGGTTTTTTGAGTGATGAAAATGTAAAATAGTTTGTGGTGATGGCTGCACAATTCTGTGAGCCTAAGAAATAAAGATCACTCAATGGAAATGCACACTTTAAATGGATAAGTTATATATTATTTGAATTATAGCACAATAAAGCTGTTAAAATATTCAATCAAACCATCAATTATGTTAAACAATCACAGTGCATGGTTAGTAAATACAACAAATATAATATAAATAACTATAACCTTCACAATGTTTTTAGGTCATGATAAGGTAAAAATTATTTTTCCTCCAACATGCTTAAGTTTAAATCAAAGACAATGTGTAACCACATAATAAGTTAATACCGTTTTAAGAGCAAAAATTGAGCCCTAAATGGTTGAATCCCAGTCTAGCTTTTTTCGTGGTGAAATTAACAATGTATTTATTTTTTTAAAGATTTATTTATTTGAAAGAGCACTTCCTCCCTAGCGCACCTGCATGGGAGGTGGGGGGAGGGGCAAAGGGAGAGGGAGAGAGAAAATCTGAAGCAGACTCAGTGCTGAGCTGAGAGCCTGAGGTGTGGCTCGATCTTACAACCCCCAAGATCATGACCTGAGCCAAAACCAAGAGTTGGATGCTTAACTAGCTGGCCACCCAGACACCCTGAAAGTAACGATGTATTTAAAGATGTGTGTTTATTAATTCACTGAACAGATATTTATTGAAAATCTGTCATATGCCAAGCATGCTAGAATTGAGGTTACAAGGATGAATAACATACCATCTCTGCCATCAAAAATTAATTATTCATATATATGTGTGTGTGTATGATGTGTGTGTATGAGAGAGAGAGCAAGTTAGCATGCAAGCATATGAGACAACGGCTCATTTAGTCAGTCTTTGGCCACTTAAGGGAATGGACAAGGATGAAATGTGTACCTGAAAAAAAAAAAAAAAGAAATGTGTACCTGAATAAACTTGGAGAGAAATTACTTCATTCTACTGGCAGGTTGTTTTTTTTTTTTTTTTTTAAGATTTTATTTATTTATTCATGAGACACATAGGCAGAGGGAGCAGCAGGCTCCCTCTGGGGAGCCTGATGCAGGACTCGATCCCAGGATCCTAGGACCAGGCCCTGAGCCAAAGGCAGACACTCAACAACTGAGCCACCCAGGTGCCTATCTGCTGGCAGGTTTATGATTAGATGGTGTCTCATTACATGTGGGACAAGAAAAATATTTTAGCAAATGGATGGGAAGGGGTTTGTGTGAGGGTCCCTTAAATAACTTTCAAAGAGCCACTTTGAAAGAGCCCTATCTGCATAGCCAGTGGTGCTTAAACATTGTGGGAGGTCCTTAACCTTTCTCTTCAGGAGCAAAGTACAAAAGGTTTCCTTCTCCTCTACCCTCCCAAATATCCAATGATGCTTGACACACCAGTGAATGGAACCAAGACCATACTCAGCTAAAAGAGAAGATAAAACAGAAAAATTATGGTATACTAAGTTAAAAATTAATTTGAGTGCATGATTGTGTTAACATAAGGCAGTCACTAGACTGACTGGGTTTCTATTTCCTGTTAATTGAACTCTTATTCTCTTTGCTTTTGCTTCTCAAGCCCCTTAATTACTTTTATTTTTTTTATTTAAATCAATTAATTAATGTATAATGTATTATTGATTTCCGAGATAGTGGTCAGTGATACACAAGTCTTAAACAACATCCAGTGCTCATTATATTACATGCCCTCCTTAATGTCCATCAGCCACCTACCCCAACCGCCCACCCCTCACCCCCCCCCAGTGATCCTCAGTTTGTTTCCTATGATTAAGAGTCTCTGATGGTTTGTCTCCCTCTCTGATTTTGTCTTGTTTTATTTTTTCCTCTCTTCCCCTATGATTCTCTGTTTTGTTTCTTAAATTCCATGTATGAGTGAGATCATGTGATAATTGTATTCCTCTGATTGACTTACTTCACTTAGCAAATACCCTCTAGTTCTATCCACATTGTTGCAAATGGCAAGATTTCAGTTTTTGATGGTTGAGTAGTATTCCGTTGTGTATATATACCACATCTTCTTTATCCACTCCTCTGTGGATGGACATCTGGACTCTTTCCATAGTTTGGCTATTGTGGACATTGCTGCTATAAACATTAACAACCCCCTTTTTTAAATGACTGTGAACAATTTCACTGTAATCACTAGAAGTTCCATCAGAAAATTGTCAGAAGTTAATAAAAATTACCAGAGTCAGGGCACCTGGGTGATTCAGTCAGTTAAGCACCTGCCTTCGGCTCAAGTCATGATCCCAGGATCCTGGGACAGAGCCCCACATTGGGCTCTCTGCTCAGCAGGAAGCCTATTTCTCCCTCTTCCTCTGCCTGCTGCTCTGTTTCTTGTGCTCCCTCTCCCTCTCTCTTTGTCAAATAAATAAAATCTTCTGAAAAATTTACCAGTTTTATTATTAGTTAAAAAATCTGGCAAAAGACTTTCAATAATGAAGTATGACTATAGTTAAGTAACTTTCACTTCTCTAGTGTCTTGTATAGTTTCATCTTTACCCCACTATCTAAAGAGTTTCTGAATATTAGAAAAAATGTATATTGTATATTATTATACTACCAAAGCAAATGTAATTTTTTCTGTTACTTTATCTGGTTATTTTGCTTCTCTAAGATTCAGTTGGAGATATTCCTAAATCTCTAATATTTTATAACATAAGTATTATCCAGATATATAATCATTATATTTTTAATGTTGGGTGAAAAGAATTTAGATATTTCCCCATGATTTACATTATCCATACTCTCTTTATTCCTACATTACAATGGAAGCTTGGGAGGTAGCTGTTATCAGTTATCTGTTGTAACAATAATGCTTCATAACAAACAATCACAAAATCATAGGCATTTACAAGTGTTTATTTTATTTTATTTTTTTTTAATTTTTATTTATTTATGACAGTCACAGAGAGAGAGTGAGAGAGGCAGAGACACAGGCAGAGGGAGAAGCAGGCTCCATGCACCGGGAGCCCGATGTGGGATTCGATCCCGAGTCTCCAGGATCGCGCCCCAGGCCAAAGACAGGCGCCAAACCACTGCGCCACCCAGGGATCCCTACAAGTGTTTATTATTCACACGCTTGGAGTGGTTGGGGAGGTGATTCTGCTGATCTTGGTTAAGCTCATTCATATGCCTAGGAGTGATACACTGTTATATAATCTAAAATGGTCTTGACTAGGACAGTGAAGGTACATTGGCTCTGCTCCATATGTCTCTCATTTGCAAGCAACTAGCATGGGCACATTCTCTTGATGATGATGGCAGAAGGTAAAAGCAAACGTGGAAATATGCAAGCCCCACGAGAGATCACTCTGACTTCTGATACCAACTACAAGTTTTAGGGCTTCTCAAAACCATTCTCAGTTTTGGTAGAAGGACTCACAGAGCTTACTGAAAGCTATTACACTCATGATTATTGCTTAGTAAAGGGAAAGGATACAGATTAAAATCAGCCAAGGGGAGAAGCACATAAGGTAGAATCTGGGGTACCAAAAGTGGAGCTCCCATTGTTAGCTCTCCATACAGAATGCATTATTTTTACAGCATCAGTGAGTGACAGACAATACATATAGGATGTTGCTGACCAGAGAAACCCACTTGAGCATTGGTGTCCAGAGTTTCTACTGGGGCTTGAAAAGCCCCAAAGCCCCCATTGTAAATCACAAATGCTGGGGTTGTGTCGACAACCCCTTTCATACTATTGGGTATGGCCAATCCCCATCCAAAATTACATTGTTAGATTACCCAGCATGCCCCCAAACATCCAGGCAAACAAAGACACTCCTGTCAGTCATGAGATGACCTCCCAGAAACCAAGGGCAAAAGCCAGACCTCATTTTGGGCAAGGTAAATTTTTTTAAAGACATAGGTATGAATACAGGAAGTAGGGAAGAATTAGGACTATTAGTGCAACCAACCAAACACAGTAGCTCTATTAAAAGTATTCCTGAAATTGGTATAGGATATCAAACAGTGTTATTTAACTTTAGGATTGACTTAAGAACTGACATTAACCACAAACTAATTATAGATGCTATAAATAAGCTTCCTCTTTACCCCTTGTATCCATTAGGATTAGAACTCATCACTCCATAATTTTTGGAAAGTCATTGAAACAGATCTAAAACTCATCAGCTTTGCTTCTATGATTAAAAAAACCCAACAAGGGATCCCTGGGTGGCGCAGCGGTTTGGCGCCTGCCTTTGGCCCAGGGCGCGATCCTGGAGACCCAGGATCGAATCCCACGTCGGGCTCCCGGTGCATGGAGCCTGCTTCTCCCTCTGCCTATGTCTCTGCCTCTCTCTCTCTCTCTCTCTCTCTCTCTGTGACTATCATAAATAAATAAAAAAATTTAAAAAAAAAACCCAACAAAACAAAACCTCATACATACTATACTAGACAGTATCCAATGATGATTGCTCCTATCAATATAGTACTTCATGCTTTTCCAAGAATTTTCAAAACAACTCTCTCGATTGGTTCTCATAATGTTTTTGTGTGGTTTGTAGGGGACATATTATTATGGACAGTTGGTGGATGAAGCTTAGGGCAGCCTTCTATACTATTTTTTTAAAAAATATTTATTTTATTTTAATTTATGATAGTCACAGAGAGAGAGAGAGAGAGGCGCAGAGACATAGGCAGAGGGAGAAGCAGGCTCCATGCACTGGGAGCCCGAGGTGGGATTCGATCCTGGATCTCCAGGATCGCGCCCTGGGCCAAAGGCAGGCGCCAAACCACTGCGCCACCCAGGGATCCCCAGCCTTCTATACTATTAATGATGGACTAGAACCTGGGCTCACTGATTCTACCAGTGCTCCTTCTAGATCAAAGTTTTTCTTCCTACCATATCCTGTAATTCTGTGACTGAATGAATTTCAGGTCCTAAACTCTGAGTCTTGCTTCACCAAATAAAGTTGAGATTTCTGGCATTCTCGCCTGGTTTGTTAGAGCTTTTGACAAGTTCATTAGGTGGAAGAATGCATGGACTAGCCAAGCTTTACAAATCTTTCAGACAGTTAAGTCAGATGCCGTTTGTTTATAAGCAAAAGCATTTTTCTGAAATGTAACTTGTTTTCAATAAAATATATTTTTTAAATTTGTAAATATTTCCTTTGCTTGATAGAATAGCTGTTAGACATTCCCCTGCAAGCTATAGCACTTGAAAATATGTAATATTTAGGACTCAAGTTATTTATATTCAGAGAGTGATACATTGCTAAGAAAAAATACCAGAAAATGAGAAAGGAGTAACTGGAATCTGATACAGCTGTCATGCGATTCATAAATTGTTCACAACCAAAATTAATACATAAGGATGCCTTATTCACCAATATATTTCCAATGCTAGATATAATGCCTAGAATATTGTAAGTGCTCAATCAATGTTTGTTGATTGAATGAATAAGTGAATAACTAAAATAGGCTTCCTTATTACAACAAACTGATCCAAATAGAGTGAAGACAAAAGTTGTTTGGTAAAATGTAGTAGTCTTCTGACATGATTGTTTTTCTCTTGGAAAACAAGTACACCTCCTTTGGGAATTAGAAATTTGGTTCAAAACAAGAAAACAGCTGAGAGCTGAATTGGAGCCTTCTCTAAAACAACTCTGAATACAGGTGCTAGAGTACTATGTCAGTTAAGATGTGTTTGGTTACTTGCAAAGGAGATTGGAGAAAATTCAAATTTAATTTTCTTAAACAAAAAGTGAATTTATTAATTTGCATAACTAAAACATCCAACTATAATTTGGGCCTCAGATACTATTTGATTAAGATTTTACTCAGTCTGTCTTAGCTCTGACCTATTTCATGTATTGGCTTGTTCTCAAGTTGGCTTTCATCATGGTAGACAAAGAGCTGCCAGAGATCTTAAGGCTGTTTACTTTTTTGCTACTATCCAGAGAGTATGTCTACCCTCAGCCATGAAACAAAAGTATTGGTCTTCACTCTATTTGGATCAATTTAAACTACAAAGCCCCATTTTCTGGACTCCTGACCAAACAATTCCTGGGTCAAAGAAACGTCATGAATTGTTTAGAACGTGTGTTAAGTGACCATCCCTAGTCACTGTGGCAAGACTGATTATCACTTTATTGATGTGAATCAGGCCTATCAGGATGAGGAGCCGCCCCTGATTTTGGAGTAGATAAATTTCTTGGATATGCAATTTGATTTTATTATTTTTGGAATGTATTGTGTTATTATCTCTGCAAATATTTCTAAAGGCCCATTTCCATTTTCTTCCCTTTCTGGGACTCCAACTACACATATGTAGGATTTTTGTTACTGTCCCACAGCTAATTTTGTTGTTGTTCTTTTTTTTTTTTCACTTTTTTTCTCTTTGTATGCTGACATCCCCTACTTTTCAAAAGTTTGTATAACACCACTTTGCTTTTATGAAAGACAGACATCAGTACCATCAGTACCTGTACTGAGAGATATCAGAAGAGGATTTTCGCCTTTACCAAAAAAAGACAAAAAGCAAAAATAGTCTTCAGTGTTTGTTTTGCAGTGAGCTATTATAGAGGCAATATGCACCCCAAGCAGAGAGAGTAGCACTGCCAGGCTCCTTCCCTAGGAGCTACACTCAACTAATCAGTACCAAGCCACCATAACTTTACACTGTATCTGTGAGTATCTTTGCTCTGTATCTTGATTTATTTTGTGCATTTGTTAGCAAGATGTGTCTTAAGGTATCAGAATTGCCTAAGAGGTTATTTTTTTTGGTCTGGGAGTGTTAAACAAATTAATGGTGATTGCTTCTTCACTTTTAGCTTAGAGAAATGTTCACAGAAATGCTCTACTTTCGGATAGGTGGTGAAACCTGTATTGGTTCAGATAACTTGATCTTCTTTTCTCAGCTGTGTTGAGTACACTGATAAGTCTATCAAAAGAATTATTCATCTCTGAATATCATGGGATTTTTTCCCTTAGTACTTGGTTTGACTTGTTCTTATAATTTTCATCTATCTACTGAAATTCCTCATTTGTTCATGCATTTTGTCCACTTTTTTTCACTAGTTTGAAGTCCTTATCTGATAGTTCCAATATTGGGCTCATTTCTGAGTCCATTTCTGTAAACCACTTTGTCTCTTGACAATGGAATTTTTGTTCGTGTGTCTCATGATTTTCTAATGAATGCTGGACATTATGTGTAGAAAAGTACTATTTTCTGGTAAGTAGTATCCACACCTCTTCAATGAGCTCACCTTTTCTGTCAGGTTGTCTGTGTACATCACGTGCTTCAAATTCATTTAGCAGGAAGATCCTGTTTCCTTGTGCTTAGCATGGGGGCTAGTGTGCCAGAGAGTTTCTCTGTGTTCCTGCTTCCCTCTGGGTTTTCAACTGCCCCTGCATTCTTATGCCACAGAGGGGTTCTCTCTCTCCTCATTCATCATTAAGCTGGGTTTGTGATGGAGGTGTTTGCATCCTAGTCCAGTCTCAGTCTTAGGGAGGTTCTGTGTGCCTGGGCCTTGGGAAGTGGGACTTCTTCAGTCTCCTTTTAGTGGAAGCTAACTCAGCCTTTTATCTACACTTGGTCTTGGGCAAGTTTCCTGCTCCTCCCTCAGCAATAGTGGATCTCAGTTTGTTATCAGTGTAGGATCCAGGGTCTGAGAAAGTTTCCTGCCTCCTCTGCAAAGATACTTCTATACTTACCCAATCCAAAGAGATCTTTGTGCCCTAGGGGCCAACATGTTTGCTACCCCTATCCAGTGGCTTATGGCTTCTGCTTCATAGGATAGAAGAGTCTGAGGAAAAAGGGTCTGGGAAGTTTTTTGGCCAATTCCTAGCAGCTGCCAATTACCTCCCTTATGTCTGCAACATTTGGGGTTCTTTGTGATCACCTGCCTTGCCCCTAATAATTCATCTGAGCATCACTAAGCTTGTGGGAAATCCTTGGAATTGCAATCTCCCTTTGTGTCTGAGGCTCCCAACTGACTAACTAGCATACACATGACATTTAACAACTCATTCAACTTTCTGTTATTTCTCACTCTGCCAAAACTGTGTGGCCCATTTTTCCTTGGTTGCCTTGCAACCTCAGCTGTCTGATGTGCTCAAGAAAATGTATGACTTTACAGATTATGTGGCTTTTTTGTCATTGTGGGAGAAAAAATTCTTGGCACTTTTTTTTTTTAACATCCCAAGCAGAAGTAGAAGTTACACCTAAACTGAAATGCTGGGCAATCTTCATAATGTTGGCAAAGTGGGGGATGAATTCCAAGTAGGCAGGACACAGTGTCCATTTCAGGTACAAACATAATCAATAAATACAATTCTGGTAACAAGTTTTCTTTTTTAAAATATTCTATTTATTTATTCATGAGAGCCACAGAGAGAAAGAGGAAGAGAGAGAGAGAGGCAGAAGCAGGCTCCATGCAGGGAGCACAGTGTGGGACTCCAGGATCATGCCCTGAGCTGGAAGGCAGATGCCCAATCCCTAAGCCACCCAGGTGTCCCAATGTTTTACTTCGTTTAGGCAGTATAGAGGTTGAGATAGACAAGGTAATGCTGAAGTTATAAATAACTAAGTTTTAGTGAGTTAACATAATAGATGTTTGTTTTCCACTCAAGCTACATATGTAGATTGTCAAGACAGTACAGAGTTTGAGGCTTTGTTTATTGTAGGAACTCAGAGATCTGGACTGATGAAGGTTTCATCTTGAAACGGGCTTTCATGGTAACTATAGTACTTGGGAGGGACTGTGATGAATCACATTTTGACTTTCAAACATGTCACTTTCATTGGCCAAAGCAAATTAGTTGGCCACAACTAACTTTAAAGAAGGTATAGAAGAGCAGACTGTGTGGGAAAAGTCCTAGAAATATTTGGTGAACAGTACTAATGAATACCATGGAGAGATAGCCTTGCCTTGCCAACCAACAGTAGAAAGACATGTACAGTTAATGTGCAGCTGACTCAAATTTAGCAGAATTAAATCTAAAGGCATCACAGATTGGGACACCTGTGATGGTGTCCAGCGGTTGAATGGCTTCAACCTTCAGCCCAGAGCATGATCCTAGAGTCCCGGAATCGAGTCCCACATTGGGCTTCCTCCGTAGAGCCTGCTTCTCCCTCTGCCTGTGTCTCTGCCTCTCTCTCTCTCTCTGTCTCTTCTCTCTCTCATTCTGGATAAATAAATAAAAAATCTTAAAAAAAAAAAAGAACTGCAAGTAGAAAGAAAAGAACTGCAAGTAGAAAGAAAGGAGTTTAGTTTTTATATAAGGTTTCATTGTGATAGGAAATCTGCTTTATAAGACAAACTATTAATTGGCAGGATAAGTTTGAAACCTGTGATGGCCCCTGTCATTTCAAATCTAATAAGATTCAAAATCAAACTCTTCAACTGCTCTGCAAAGTAAGCTCACTTCCCCAACTTCTTTATTTTGGTTGTTGATACCATTATTATGGCCAGCTTTCCAAACTAGAGACCATGGCACATTTTTTTTTTGTGTGTAACTAATATGTTCTGCTATACCAGCTTGAGGGTACAATATACACATGCCTTTTGCTTATTAAAATTAAAGGTCTTGGGGTGCCTGGGTGGCTCAGTGGTTGAACGCCTGCCTTTGGCTCAGGTCGTGGTCCCGGGGTCCTGGGATCAAGTCCCGCATCAGGCTCCCCGCAGGGAACCTACTTCTCTCTCTGCCTATGTCTCTGCCTCTGTGTGTCTCTCATAAATAAATAATGGGGATCCCTGGGTGACTCACTCAGTGGTTTAGCGCCTGCCTTCGGCTCAGGGCATGATCCTGGAGTCCGGGGATTGAGTCCCGCATTGGGCTCCCTGAATGGAGCCTGCTTCTTTCTCCCTCTGCCTGTGTCTCTCCCTCTCTCTGTCTGTGTCTCTCATGAATAAATAAATAAATAATCTTCAAAAAAATAAATAAAATTTAAAAAATAAAATTACGTTAAACGTCTTAATGCTTCTGTCCTGTTTACTGAGAGGTCTTTCTTCCTCTCTAGAGTTCTCTCAGATAATTCCCATGATTTCAAGAATGCTTATCCTGAGTAAGGGGTCAGTCCTAATTACTATATTCACTTCTAGGACAGAATGTTAGGAAATCTACTCAGACCCTTGGGAAATGTCATTGTCTTCAGATATTGTTTCAGTCATGGTCATATAAGTGATGAGTGTATTAGTTTCTTATTGCTTGTATAGTGTTATCACCAACTTGATGGCTTAAATACAAACTTATTATCTTACAGTTTTGTGGATTAGAATTTTGCCGCATGTTTCATTGGGTTAATATCAAAAGTGTCGACAGTGTTGTGTTCCCTACTAATTGTCCTAGAGAAGAATTCTTGCCTTTTCCAGTTTCTAGAGGCCTCCCACATTCCTTGGCTCCTAGTCCCCTCTCCATCTTCAAATCAGCAATGTAGCAAATATCTCACTTTGCTTCCACCTCACATCCTCTTTCTCTGACCACAGCTAGGAAAGGTTTTCAGCTTTAAAGGATCATTTAATTAAGTTGTGCCTACCTGGAAAATCCAGACTAATCTTCCCATATAAAGATCCTTAATTATATCTGCAAAGTTATTTTGCCAGGTAAAGTAACATAGTCACAGGTGCAAGGGAGTAGGATGTGGACATCTCGGAGGGGACATTTTTCTGCCTGCCATGGTGAGCATCTCTATTGAGGCCACATGACATAGGTAGTCTCACTACCCCACTGCAGCTACTTTCCTCAATGCCATGGTGATAGGATGTTAGTAACTGGAGTGGTTTCCAGTTTCAGTGGCATTCATCTCTTGACTTTTGTGTTCCTACTCATGATTAAACAGAAAGTTTCTATTGCTCCTAGTCCCAAGACTCATCCCCGTGTCTAGTGACATGGAAAACTCATATTCTTTTTTTCTTTTAAAGACTTTATTTATTTATTTATGAGAGACACATACAGAGAAGGAGGCAGAGACATAGGCAGAGGGAGAAGCAGGCTCCATGCAGGGAGCCCCATGTGGGAGTCAATCCCCAGACTCCTGGATGACACCCTGAGCCAAAGGCAGACACTCAATTGCTGAGCCACCCAGGCATCCTGGAAAACTCATATTCTTACATTGCATTTTCTTTTGTGAAAGGTAAATAACATGCTATTGCCTCATTATTTAAAATATTTAAATGCCTTCTCATTGTACTTGTTACAGTACGTATGGGCCCTACATAATCTAGCCTTTGCATATTGATCACCTGGTTTCTCCCTTGCTTATGGAACTACAAGTACACTAAATTTCTTTTAGCTTCTCAAATTCATCAAGCTTTTTCCTGTCACATGCTCCTCACACATGCCATTCTCTCTCTTTAGAATGCTCTTGTTCACACATTTCATCTGGCCAATTCAAGTCTCAGTTTATATTTCATTTTTTCAGTGACACTTTCCTTGTGTTATCTATCTAAATTATGTCCATACTGTTATCCTTTTCTACAGAACCTTATTTTCTTTTATTATAATTACTATTTATTTATTTAGTGTATTTTCGGTTTCCTTCAAAGGCCTCCAAGTTATATGACAGCAGGAATCATATATCACTCTAGCCAATAAGATTATAAACTCTTTAAGAGACTAATTAAAGTTTGATCTTCCACAGCCCAGAAGGCAGTGTCTTGGACACTGTTGGTAGGCGTTCCATAAATATTTATTCAATGAATCTTGGACTACAGATCTAGACTCCACTTTCTTTCTCTTCTAAGTCACATAGCATAATATTCTAAAACATTGCTTCCATCATCTTAATCCCCTGCTGAAAAACATGTCCACTATTACCTCTTTTAGCAAATTCAACTTTATTATTTCTCCTCTCAAATAAAGTATGTAGTATTTTATAATCCTCACAACACAATTCAGTACTTATCTATTCTCTCAAATGATTTCTAGTTATTTCATATGTGTGAATGCAAGTTGATTAAAACTGCCTTCAATAAGTCTACATTTTCTATTTTGGCTTCCCCTTTTTTTGGAAGAAGCTATCAATCAAACTGTGAAATAAAAAATTGATTTATTACTTTGTATGTGTAGAAGCACTATACTTGTGTGGTCTAGTCTCTCTGTTGATCATATATGGTATTTTGTGAAATGTGGAGTTCGGTTATTGACTGACTTTCAAAATGGGAGTGGGTTGGGTTGACGTCAGCTCTGGAAGCATAATTACTCTAGTGGAGAGACTGTTTACAATTGGCTGATTTTCAGAGATATGTTCACAAGAGTAAAGCTGTTGCTGTTTGGCTAACTTTAAAAAGTGGGAAGCTGTCACTGACTGGCTGGTTTTTTTAGAGGCTTCTTCACAGCTTTGAGTCACCACCATTGATCTATTAATTGAGTTGAAAATTACTTCTGTTCATTAGTTGTTACCATAGCTACACAATCATCTTTTCCTAAAAATATGGGACTTTTAATATTTTCTTCAAGAATTATTTATTAATTGATGAACCCATTCAACTTTTTCAGTTGTGAGAAGAAATCGGGGGTTTATGGTACAGCTAGAACAGTTCTGTTCTAATGTTTGGCCTTTTTTTTTTCTTTCTTTCTTTTTTTAATGTTTGGCCTTTCAAAGGGTAGTTGTATCATTCTTTTTCTCTCTGCAAGGTATCTCTCATTTTCATTCTAACTAAGCAGGGATGATCAGGTTCAGCAGTCATATATAAAAATTGATGTGAAATGCCCTTTTTGGGCAACCAAACAGTATTGATAGGTACAGGCTAGACATTTCTTTCAGCTTCACAACTGATTACTGATAATGTCATGTAAATTTTTAGGATTGTTGTTACATTTGGAAGAATCTCAAATAAAATTGTTTGATATGACTGAAAAGAGTTCAGGGCACATTAGGTTTCTTTAAACTGATAATACTCTAACAAGCTTGTTGTGGATATCCTTATTTAATTCTAATGGAAAAGAACTTCCTTTTATAGCTAAGCATTGACAAGCATTAAATCTTTCATTAAAATTTTACACATTCAGGGGCACCTGACTGGCTCAGTTAGTAGAGCATGTGACTCTTGACCCTGGGGTTGTGGGTTCGAGGTTGGTGCTGATAGGTAGAGATTACTTACAATTTTTTTTTACACATCCAGTAATTAGAAGGATATCCCACAGATTAGCTCTAGGCTCCCTAAGTTTTGTGTCTGCTCCACTATATATATTTTCTTGGTGGTAGAACATAGGACACATTCAAATAGCTACTAAATGTCTGGCCCTTCACCTTTGTTTTATTATGATGGGTGGGTTGGCACAATGGGTGGTAGGAGTATTCTTGGATGCCATTCCTACACTGGGACAGCTGGCAATATTTTAACTATGCATAGAAGTGACTGTGAGTTACAAAAATATATCCCACTAAACTCAAACCAAATGTATTCTAACTCAACTTCCTTCAGCTAAATTTAAAAAATGCCTGCTAGCCACTCCTACACCACTGGACAAGGGGAAGTGTGACAGAGGAGAAATCAGTGAAGAAAGAATTTGCGGTCTAAATATTGCAGTCAAAATTTTTTGTGAACTGTGTGAATATACTGCTAGGGCCCCTTCCAGGGCCTTGGAAAAAGCTAGTGCAAATGAAGTCCCCTGAAGTTGAAACCTTCTTAGCTATGCATTAAATCTGCCTTGGGGTCTGGGGCCTTTTTATTTATAGGGTAGATTGTCAATTTTCAGTCAGCTCATTTAGGACCAGTGTATAGGTTGATTACAGTTCCATTTGAGGCAAAGATTTGCCTCTTGTGTTAAAGGGCTTTCTGCTTTGTTTAGACTAAGAAGTTCTCAAATTCTTTGCTTTCATGACCATTTCACTCCTAAAAAAGTATTGAGGACTCCAAAAAGCTTTTTATGTGGATCATATCTGTCAATATTATCAGTAATAAGAGTCAAACATGTAAGATATTTATTAATTCATTTAAAAACATAAACAAGTCTGTTACATGTTAACATAATTAACATTTTTAATGAAATAGAACTATTCTTTCAAAGCAAAAAGCATTTAGTAAGAAGACTGGCATTACATTTCTGTAAATCTCTACGTCTGGCTTAATAGAATTCTCATATCTGCTTCTGCCTTCAATCTGTTTCGGTATCACTGAAAATGTAGTCTCTGGAAAAGTCCAGTCTTCGTACGAACTAATTTTGATCCCCAACTAAACTTTGAGAACTGCTGAGTTGACATCATTATACCTACTTTCTGGGATGCCTACAGCTTTCAAAATACCCACTCTCTCTGTATTTATATAATCAACTCCACCTTCTAGATAAGAGGGAAATGTTTAAATATTGCTATCCTTTTTTGCATACAAGAAAAACTTCAGAAACAATTTTTAAAAAATATTTTGTTTATTCATTCATGAGAGACACAGAGACAGAGGCAGAGGGAGAAGCTGCGGGGAGCCCGACGTGGGACTCTATCAGGGGTTCGGGGTTCACGACCTGAGCCAAAGGAAGATGCTCAACTGCTCAGCCACCCAGGCGCCCCCAGAAACAACAATTTTTAATGAATCACGAGTCTTAGAGAAGTAATTTTTCCCTTTTACTGACAAGGGTAAAAGCATCTCCTTCACTGTCTCCTTTTTGATAGCAAGGCTTTGTTCTTTGAGGAATACAACGGCAAAGGCAAACGTTAGACCAAGACCAAAAACAACGCTGGGCGTCTTACATGGTCTAGGGATACCATCTAATATTTACCAAGTCCCTTCTGCGTGCTAGGCATGTACTAAGTGCTTCACATACATTTTCGCATTTAATTCTCCCAGCATTCCTATGAGGTACCTACCATCAAGGTACCTACCATCATTCCCATTTTACAGATGAGAAAACTGAGATAAAGAGAGGCTAATGCCCTGCGTTTTACAGGGCTGAGCCGGAAACTACATTAAAAAAAAAATCTATCTCCGGAGCGCAATTACCCACTGATACAATATAAAGGTGGACAGTAGAGGTGAAAAAGGGAGGTTAGTAAAGGAAATAGCCTCAGGGGTAAGATAGCTGAGGTACCAAGAGAGGATGCACTGTATTATTTTTCACCCGAGGCTTCTTTTCTGCGTCATTTTCTACGCTCCCCTGTTCCTCTTTCCGTATCTTAGTTATCTCACTGCAGGTGGTTTGGACGCCCAGGCCTGGGGCTGAGGTTGAAATTAACGCGTTCAAAAACCTGCGGAAAACGAGCGAAGCAAACCAGAGTTAGCGAAGGAGACCGCGGCGTGGCGAGGACCCTGCGCACGCGCAGCACATGCCAGGCCCGCCTGCCCCCCCCGCTCCCCCCGCCCCTCCCCGCTCCGCCCGAGATTCCCCCGCTGGGCTGGTGGGGAGGCCGGGTGTGGGCCGCGGGCGCCGAGCAGAGGGAGGCGCGGGCTGGGCGCCTGCGCAGTGGCCGGGGCGCTGGTGTGATCGAGCTCACGTAGCGAGGGCTGCAGTCGCCTCCTCCCCAGCGGCGCCGTCGCAGCCTAGAGGTTATAAAAGGGCTAACTGGCTCCCTCTGCTGCCCAGTCGCGCCGCCAGCGGGCTGAGGGAAGGGTGCAGGTATCCGGCCCGAGAGCAGACTACAGCGGACTGAAGAGCGCGCCGCCCCCCCCCCCGTGCCCACTCCCAGGTGAGACGCTCCCCGGGACCCTGGAGTCTGCGCCTCAGGCCTTAGCACGCCGTGGCCCTTCTCGGACAGCTGTGGCGGCCCGGTCCCTGCTCACTCCGATGGGATGGCTTGGGGGCGGAGGGTTCTCCAGTTGACCCTCACAGCGGCTACTGCCTCTTTTTTTTTTTTTTTTTTTTTTTCCTGGAGACCTGGCCCCGCGCCCCCTGGCTGCCCCACAGGCCCTAATGCCGGTCGCCGCGCTCCCCTTCTCCCGCCTCCTTGCCTGGTCGGCGCCCCCGGCCGTTGAGGCAGCGGCAGCCTCCTTCCCCGCCCTGGGGACCAGGACTTTCTTGAATATTCCTCGCTTCCCGGGGAGGGCTCTCAGCCTGTTGAGTTTTTCCGAGCTGCTCTCCTACCTGGTCCTCTCCTGCCAGAGCTGGGGCGGGGGCGGGGGGCACGCGAGGGCGGGGCGTGGGTTTTCGGCCTCCGCCGCCTCAGATGGTTAGCATGTGGCGGAGCGGAGAGCGGGCTTCACAGCCCGGGGTCGGGAGCTGAAGCCCTCGGGGCGTTGCGCCCTCACGGGAAAGTCGTCCGGTCTGAGGAGCGGACGGACCCAGAGCCGGAGAAGTTGGGGCTTGGCTCATCTGTTGCGCGCAGCGGCGCTGCTGGGGCTGCGAGACGCAGCCCGGGGCGCAGAGTTTCGGGCTGCTGCGTGGAGGAAGGCGGCTGTCAGATCGCCCGGTCGTCGGGGAAGCTCCTCTTCCTTCCTCCTTCCACGACTTTTTTTTTTTTTAAAGGCACACGAGCTTCACCCCCCACCCTTCTCTTTCAGCAGAGTTTGCTGCTTTTAAAAGTCCCCATCAGTAAAAACGAGTTCCGTGGTTGTGTGAGAACTTCGAGTTGCATCGCACCAATGCCGCCCCCCCCAACCCCCGCCACCGCGCCCCAGACGTATGTTTACTTAAGGGGAAGGAAGGATGATACTCCTTCTCCCATTTGTAGGAGACTGTTTCTCTCCTGAATACTCGAATGTGTGAAAGTTCAGTTTTTTTTTTTTTAGACAACTCTCAGGCGTTCCGGAGAGGGAATTCTCTCCTGGAATTCTGTGCACTGTTTGCTTTAAGAAAGGGATAGAGAAGCGAGCCGTCCTTTTAGGAATTGATCAGAGAGGCCACCGAGGGTTGCCAATTTCAACTTAACTGTTTATGGTTTCTCAGAGAGCCGCGGCTCTTGGACTTTCCCTTGGAAAGCGCTCCGAAGGGATGAAACAGCCACTACGTGAGTGGGGGAGGGGAAAAGACGTGGCAGCAGTGTTCTTTCATCAGGTTTGCTCCTTTAAAAAAAAAAAAGTTTCTGGCAAGAGACGTATTTCTCCTTTTAGGTTTAGATGTGCGAATAGCCTTATGAATGAGGCTAGTCTTTTTCTAAAATAATCAGATGGAATAGTAGGAACACTAGAATTTAAAAGACATTTTGAAGGTATTTTTCTGATCGAGTTTCTAGAGAGAAGATGGATACCTTAAGCAGGAAATATTCAAGAAGCTGAAAGTGAACAATCTTTAATATGTGTTGCCTTCATTTGAAATTTAAATAGACCTTGCATGTGTGTGTGTGTGTGTGTGTGTGTGTGTGTGTGTGTGTTTTCTTTAACTAACTTTTGGCTTCTAGCCTGTGAATAGAATTTCGGAATCTTAAGTAGGAATCTCAAATTTTTACCTCTTTCTTTCTGTAGGAAGCATAGGCTTTATCACTTACCTTTAAGCGCCAGGTCATTTTTAATTTTGAAACATTATGCCTCAAGTCCTGCCAGTATTTTAAAAAGCTGATGGTAGATGCATCCTACAGATTTAACGTAGACTAACTAGGAAAAGGACTACTTTGTCTCTTTTTAGATGAGATAATGCTGTTTCCTTTGACATCTTAAAATGAATTTTATTTCGAAGTACTTAAAGTAATAACTTTGGTAAGCAGATAATTACATTGGCCATTTTGTTGCCTTGGTAACTAAGGTAGTAAAACAGTTAAAAGAAATACACCTTTTAATTACTGTAGAAAAATTTAGACAGTGTGAAAGACTATTGAAGAAAGAAAGCTTTATACCACTTAGGTGGTCCAGGTTGTTGCGGGTGAATCTTGGCTTTCTGATAGTGAGATGCTAACCTTTTCTAATATTGCAGAGTGGGTTGTATACTGACTGACAAGCAGCATCTTTAATAAGGTGATGAAGTTCAAACTCCTGCTTTTATTCCAGGGATGTAGCAAGAGTTACTCCAGGGCCTCAGTGGTAAAGCTGTGAACCTTCCATTTCTGTGGAAGGAATGCCTTATTTACTTAGCAATTAATTATCAACTGGGATATAATTACTGCTTTTATATTTGAGAAGTGTACCCTGAGATACATAGTAGCAGTTCTCAACTTATTTTGAGGTCATGAAATCCACTGAAAATCTGATAGGAGGTGTGTGGGTCCTGAGTCAGAAAATGGAAGTACATGTGCATGGAGTGTTATGTACCATTTACAGATACTCCCCTCCCTCAACCTTACACAGCTGTTAACTATTATAAGGATAAAAAATAAAAGATATATAAAGTTAATCTTTAAATACATCTAGGTATCTTGAAGCAGTATTTCTTGAATATTTCTGAAAACGGAACTGAGCTATAAGTCTAACTGGATTTGAATATATAGATGACAGTAATAAGCTATTGCTGAAAGGGTTTCAGCAAAGGTTAATAGGTTGGTGGGAGAATTGTTGAATTGCCTAGGCAATCATATGTGGTATTGCTCCCCCTGGCTTCCCCTCTCCCTCATATGTTGTAATAGGTCTTTGGTTTTCCTCTGAAAGTAGAAAATGCTTGGATGTAAATAAAAATAAATTGCATTGGCCCTTGGCATGAAACTGTTTGCTCTTCATACAGTGAGAACTTGAATCTTACAATTAAATCATAATGGTGTGTTTGTGCTTAAAATTATATGAATATGTAAGACACAGGCCAAATAAAATGTGTATGTATTTATGAAACTAGTTAAAGCTTCATTCATGTTTCTACCCCATGAAATTTATTTGTATAATATGAAGCTATCTTCTCATTGGTTTTCCTCTGGCCAAATTTTGTGCCTTAATAAAAACTAGAAATTCAAAAGACTTCATTAAGGTACGCCAGCACTTTTTGAACTTGATATAATGAGAAATATTCCTTTTCCTATGTTTCTTTGGATGATCAGTGTGACTATTAGTATATTTGGTAGGACATTGGCAAAAATACAGTATAGTGGTCCTGCTTAGTGTCATCTGTGAATGCATACTATCTTGGACTTCTTCCTCTTCCCGTTTAATATTTCATATAAGTATGTCCATGTTTTGGTGGTTTATGAAATTTTCATTTAAATAGTAATATTATAATATGTTAAATTAATATACTCAGCCTTTCTTTCTTCTTGGGCATTTGAGCTGTTTCTTCATAATAAGTAGTGCAAAGAGAAGGCTGTAATTTGGTGGTTTATTTTATCCACCTGTATAGCTACAGTAAACTTTAACCAGTTTTTTGTTTTTTTCTGAAAAGAAGCACATAACCATAAACCACGTATCAGTAATTTTTTCTTTTCTCTGAAAGAATTTTCTGAGGGCATTGGACTGGGCTCTAAAAAGATTTTTTTTTTTTGTTAAAAGATTTATTATTTATTTATTTATTTATTTATTTTTTTTATTTTAGACATAGAGAGAGGCAGAGACACAGGAGGAGGGAGAAGTAGGCTCCATGCCGGGAGCCCAACACGGGACTCGATCCCGGGACTCCAGGATTGCGCCCTGGGCCAAAGGCAGGTGCTAAACTGCTGAGCCACCCAGGGATCCCCTAAAAAGATTTTTTATCTACCTGATAACAACTGATTATATATATATATATTATATATTTATATTATATATAATCTTAAAGATTTTATTTTAATTAATTAATTCATTCATTCATGAGAGAGACCGAGAGAAAGAGGTAGAGAGACATAGGCAGATGGAGAAGCAGGCTCCCTGTGGGGAGCCTGATGGAAACTCCATCCCAGGACCCTAGGATCATGACCTGAGCCAAAGGCAGACACTCAATCACTGAGCCACTCAGGTGCCCTTTGTACTTTACATTTTTTAAAGTGTTGTTTCATATATAATTTGTTCCTTAAAATAATTCTGTGAGGTAGTTTTATATCGTCCCTATTTTACAAGTGAAACTGAGAGAGAAGTCAAGTAATTTGTCCAAGCATAGTAACTGTGAGCACTAGGACTGGGACCTAGGTTGTCTGTTTTCTATTCACATTTCATATATTTTTTTTCATTTCATATTTTTAAATTCTGCAACCATGAATTCATCACTCCTTATTCTAGTATATGTGACTTTATTTCATATGTCTTTTCTTGAACTTGACAACTTTAGGTGTGGCATTAGAAAAAAAGAGGGAATTGAAAGCTAGAATGAGAAGAGGAAGACTAGGGTTAAGAAAAATAGAATTTGCCCCCAAATTTATATAAATTCCTAGGTAGGGAGCTCCTCAGTGTCCCATTAGGGGATATGAGGTGTCTAAATAAAGCTTTTGTTTTGCCTATGAATATCCAGCTCTTCTAGACTATCCTTGCTCTATTGAGTTGTCTTTATACCTTTGCCAAAACCAAACAAACCATTTTCTGTGTCTGGATTGTCTATTTTGTTCCACTGATCTACATGTTTCATTGAAAATTCTGCTTTTGGAATATTTTGCTATCACCTCATATTCCTTATTTAAGCTTAAAAACTCTAAAATGTAAAAATCTAGATTTTGCTCTTCATTTATATCTTCAGGGTGGTGAAAACAAAGTTGTCTTATCAGGACTTTCTATGTAAATAAAAAAATAGATGAAATTTGTTTTGGAGCAGAAGGGATTGATGGTGGTATTATGTCAGCAGGTAGAGCTGGGGAGTTAAACATTTGGATTTTGCTCACTCTGTCCCTGATTTGAATTTGTCTCTTCACTTCAGTGCTACTTTGACTTTGTTTTTTTAGCTCACTTGTTTACTTACAGAAATAGACATGTTCTATTAAATGTTTACTAAAGAAAATGCACAAGTTGAGTGACGATCATTGTGATCCCACCTCTCAGTTAACATTTTTTTGAGTTCTTTTAGTTACTGTGTAAAGTTTTAAAGTAGTATGTATGATACAAAATCTTTGAATTTAGAAATTGAACTTTAAAACTTCTCCACATATATATTTACCACTCTCCAAATTAGAAAACAAACCTAGTTTAAAGAGTTTGTATCTCTAATGCTGCTTTTTATATTACTGCTAGTTTTTATTTTTTATTTTTTTAGAGAATTTATTTATTCGTGAGAGACACACATACACACACAGAGAAAGAGAGAGAGAGAGAGAGAGAGAGAGAGAGAGGCAGAGGGAGACACAGGTAGAGGGAGAAGCAGGCTCCATTCAGGGAGCCCAACATGGGACTTGATCCCGGGTCTGCAGGATTACACCCCGGGCTGCAGGCGGCGGTAAACCACTGCAGCACCGGGGCTGCCCTATATTACTGCTAGTTTTTAAATCCCCTAACCAATATTTATTGACACTAGTGTTACTAAATACACATAGTTTCCTTAATATAACCAGTCAAGAAGATACTAATATACAGCCAAGAAGATACTGCAAGGTCTTTCTTAAAACCAGAAATATATAGACTATGTTAATATTTGGAAATACTTATAAGCAACAAATAAGGCATATATAATTTAATGGTTCTTTCCCCTTTTCTCTTCCACTGCCTCTGTCCACTTCTACTCAAATTCTTAAATAAGAAAGTCTGCATCTATCTGCTAGTAGACTAGGCTACTTGTTCTTTTTCACGGTCTTAGCCCAGGATTGAGGTTTCCTGAGCTTCCCACCATGCTCTCAGCCTTTTCTTTTTCTGTGTCTCTTGAGACAGCCTTGGCAACAAATCCATCTATTCTTAAGTTCTTGCCCCACATCTAAAAGTAACATTTTTAAAAAGATTTTATTTATTTATTAGACACACACACACACACACAGAAACAGGCTCCATGCAGGAAGCCTGACGTGGTACTTGATCCTGGGTCTCCAGCATCATGCCCTGGGATGAAGGCGGCGCTAAACCGCTGAACCACCCAGGCTGCCCTTAAAAGTAACACTTCTTAAGTGTCTTCTATGTGCCAAGTATCCTCCTAGGCACTTTCCTCAAATTATTGGTGTTTTTTAAATTTCTTGGTGGTAGTCAAATTTGACCTCATATTTTGATACCATTTTTGCTTATTTGGCTTCTTGTTAAGGGGATCACCAAAAAAGAAAAAAAGGACATTATTGATGACTCTTATTATTGTGGGGGGCTTTTAATATCATTTATGGCAAATTTTTTATATTCTGTATCGTGGGCATAGAATCCTGACCTTTTCCCTTCACATTGGGAAATGTATGCATTTCTAACTGAAGTGTTTGAAATAGTTGAGAGGTATATTATACAGTTTGAAATATATAATTGAATAGTCAGTGAGGAATAGAACCATTTTAATAATATTCATTTCTTTCTAAAACTTTCTCCTTCAGTCTATATTTGTTTGTAAAATGTTTCTGGTTTAGGGGAATTTGACTTTTCCAGTTGAAATAGAAACTTTAAACATATTTAAATTCAATATTTTTAACTGACAAAATTTTTTATTTCACTTTTTTTACACTTTTCCTGATTATTCCATGTAAAGTGGAAACTAGAACTGTTTAAAAAACATACACAAATCTATGACATCAATAACTGGGGATTTTCTTTTTTGCTATACTATTTTCACAACCACAGTGTGCTTGCTAGGCAATATAACAGAAGCAAGCAAGGGGCAGAATACTGGTAAAGAAAGACAAGGCAAGTTTAAGTTCAATTTTGAATCTAAATTCCAAGTTAAATCTTTTAAAAAATGGATTAAAATAATATTTATTCTAAACTCTCTATTTTATATAGAAATGGAACTTACTGGATTTCTAACAAGCCAAAAAAGACCTTATTACTTATTTTGCCTATAAAAATATTAATTGCTGGGTTAATAAGACAATTAATTAGAACTGTGGGTTAAACAGAAACCCCAGTCATACTACCACACGGTGGAATTTATGTACACATTGTGGGGATAGGGAGTTATCTTAACAGTTGAGGTCAGGAATGCCATTAGGCTTCAAGAATATGTGGAAAACATCAGAATGTTTTATTCTCTCTCTTATCCGTCTTCCTCTCTGTATACCTGCTTCACTCTTTATTCTTTCCAGGTAAAATTCATTTACTTTTTGGCCTGTATATCAAAACTTGGTCCATTGCTGCTTCTGAGCTTTATACAATTCAGGCATTCAAAGAGTGCCTGCCCTTTTTTTTTACCCCCTCTCAATTTTATTTTCAAAATTTCCAGGAAGGAACTTTGGCAACTTGATGAGGGAGAAGTATCATGCTGTGTAACATGAGTGATGAAACTGTGGGGATGAATTAAAGGTAGACTGGTGCCGTAAAAAAGGCAGAAGGAGGGCAGTTTCCAGAAGAAAGAGAGTAGTGGTGGTAGAACACCATACAGGCAAAAATAGGTGTGTGCTTTTGAAATGACATTATATTCAAGTTCCTTCCGATAAAAAAAATTGAATTTTGCAAGAATCTCCAAAAGACAGATCGTGTAGGACTTTTTCAACTTGATCAGATAAGGCTAATATCTTGATTTAGTTCTTCTTTCCAAACAAATTTCAAAGTGCTAGTCAGTTGGAGTTATACCAATAACTGGGTTCACTGCTTGAGGAAAGACAGCTGTGGGAAAGAGGCTAGCATGATTTCTGAGTTTTTATAGAAAAGTTGGTCATAACTATTAAAACACTTGACCGTCAGATTGTATGTACTGGAGATGTAGCTCCCTCTCTTTGGGAGCTTAAGTATGACTGGAATTCATGGTGTTAAGTTAAAACAAATGGCAGTTTGCCAGAGGGATTATAGGGAAGAACAGAAATATAACTAGTTCTATTAGTAAGTACTCTTAGTTGTCTTAGAAAATCCATCCTACTTATATGGAAGAGACATGCAATGTCTTGATATATACCATGTTGTAATAGCCTGAATTAGAAGCTTGAATTTGTGCTGGTCTTTTGCATTCACTATAAAAATTGTCAAAAAATTTAAAGTCTAACACACGTGTCAGGGCAACCAGCATTTGACTGTGGTATTTGTATGAGGTTAAATAAACTTTGGAGCCCTCTAAAAGATTTGGAACAATGTGGAAGGCATGGAGAGACTGCTAGAAGGAGACCTGTGGAAAATTTTTAGTGTCAGTGAAAGTTTAGATTAGAATATCAAGCATTCTTTAGTCGGCCTTATTAATTTTTAATGATTTGTTTGGGAAAGACCAACTTTTTAAAATGTTGCAATTTTTTTCTTGGAAGAAAAATGTTAGACCGAAAGGCTGATAGAATTATTTGCCAGATACCCTGTTCCTAGTAATTCATTAAATAACTTGTACATACAATTCAATGAATCCTGATAACTCAAAGTTGTAAATATTTACAATGTAGTAAAACTGTTTTAAAATCTGTTCCCAGGTTTGATTGACCTGTGAGTGTGTGGGATTGGACTTTCCTGGGAGAAGGACTGTAGGAAAGTTTTAGATAAATATTATACTTTGCTATTTGTTTTTATCTGGGCTTACCTGAGAATATGTTTTCCAGAAAGATTTTTCCATATACTTTTTTCTTATAGTTTCTAAAATATAATGTTCATGTATATTAAACAGGTATAAAGTACATGTATGTTATAAAAGTTAGATAATAAGCACTCATGAACCTACTCATGATCTAATCAAGAACTAAAATATCATCAGTATATCTGTAATATTTCAGCACTAAATTTTATACTAGTGTAAATTTATGTTTATATCTTTGACTCTTCCTTGGCTTTCTTTTTTTTTTTCTTCCCTCTCCCCGTTTTTTTTTTTTTTTTTTTTGAGTCCAGTCTTTTCAGGGAGCTGAGATTTGCCTTCTTTGCATCCTCTTTAACCCATTTAAATTCTATTTCAAGCTTGTCTGAGGATTTAGAACAGGAAATATTTGTATCTTACTATTTAAATTTTTTTTTTTTTTAATTTTTAAGTAATCTCTATGCTCATTGTGGAGCTCAAACTCACAACCCTGAGATCAAAAGTCTCATGTTCTCCCAACTGAGCCAGCCAGGCGCCCCTGTATCTTACTATTTTTTTTTATAAAACTCCAATGTCTTTTAGGATGCTTGACTCTTAGATGCTCATAATGATTTGCTTTGCAAGCTGCTAACTGAATGAAGATGGAAATAAATGGAAGTGAGACATCAGAAGTAAGAAAACCATTGTTTTAAAAACCTGTGGTTAATAAAGATATGATTGCTTACAAACAAGTATTTAATATTAAAAGAGATTAGAGGAGGGGCACCAGAATGGCTCAGATGATTAAGGATCTGACTCTTGATCTCAGCTCAGGTTTTGATCTGGCTCAGGTCTTGATCTCATAGTTGTGAGTTCAAACCCCATTTTGGGCTCTCAGTTTGGGATGGAGCCTACTTCTAAGAAAAAAAGATTAGAGGAACTATTCACCAGAATAATTAGGAATTCAATTATATTTTTCAAAAAATAAGTAAAATCTTACTTTTTTTTCAAAGATTTTATTTATTCATGAGAGACACAGAGAGAGGCAGAGACCTATGTAGAGGGAGAAGCAGGCTCCTCGCAGGAAGCCCAAGGTGGGACTCAATCCCAGGACTCCTGGATCACGCTCTGGGCTGAAGGCAGACGCTTAACCGCTGAGCCACCCAGGCGTCCCTTACTTTTTTTTTTTTTTTAAGATTTTATTTATTTGAGAGAGAGGAAGAGAGCGTGTACACACCCAAGCCAGGGAGAGGGGCAGAGGGAGAAGCAACTTATCACTGAGCAGGGAGTCCGATGTGGGGCTTGATCCTGGGACTCCAGGATAATGATCTGAGCCGAAGGTAGATGCTTCATCAACTGAGCCACCCGAGTACCCCTGAAATTTTACTCTTTTAAAGGTAGAAAGCTCCTTTTGCGTGATTTTAAGGGATGTTTGTTTGTATCTGGTGGTTTTCAAAGTGTGATCCCAGACCAGCAGCATCACCATCACCTAAGAATTTGTATAAATTAACTACATACCTCAGACCTGTAGGTGATTCTGATACAGCAGTGAGAACGACTGCTATCTAGGGCTATTTAGGGCTATTTCTTCATTTGATGGTCATAGTAGTTTGGAGTAATGCTGTGTCGTCTGAACTTCATATTGCAAGTGACAAATCCAACTTGATCTAGTTTAAAATTCCTTAAAAAGGGAATTCAGAGGCTCTCTTATTGGGTTGGAAGATTATTGCAGTAGCTCACAGATTCAAAGCATTGGTTTAAAAACTGTGGTTAATAAAGATATGATTGCTTTACTGACAATTGGAAGAGTCAGGGCTATGGAGCTTGGAATTGTTTATTTCTGAATGACTTTGTTTATAGATTGGGTTTCTTTTTTTTTTTTTTTAATTTTTTTATTTTTATTTTTTTATTTATTTATGATAGTCACAGAGAGAGAGAGAGAGAGGCAGAGACATAGGCAGAGGGAGAAGCAGGCTCCATGCACCGGGAGCCCGACGTGGGATTCGATCCCGGGTCTCCAGGATCGCGCCCTGGGCCAAAGGCAGGCGCCAAATCGCTGCGCCACCCAGGGATCCCTAGATTGGGTTTCTATGTGTCCTTGACAAGTGGGAAAGATCGTCACAGACAGATCCAAATTCATATCCTATGAGCTTAGCAACTCCAGAAGGAGCTGCTTTGTATCATTTCACAAGCCCACTCCTCAAATGTTTTTGGGAGAAAGTGTCAATGACTGGCCTAGCCCGCATCATATGTCTTTCTGTAGGAGGAAGGATAATAATCTGACCGTGTAGTTCATGGCTAGATATTTGAGTTGCTTTCATATAAGCTTACTGTCTTTGTAGCAGAGAGAGAAATCTGGAGAATATGAAACAGGCACAAATGTGGATTGTATTTGTTAGCTACTTTTTTTGTATTAGGGAGTAGTTAACCACTTCATTAAAAACTTAGGGTAGGGGATCCCTGGGTGGCTCAGCGGTTTAGCGCCTGCCTTCTGCCCAGGGCGTGGTCCTGGGGTCCCGGGATCGAGTCTCGTGTCGGGCTACCTGCATGGAGCCTTCTTCTCCCTCTGCCTGTGTCTCTGCCTCTCTCTGTCTCTCTCTGTGTCTCTCATGAATAAATGAATAAAATCTTTAAAAAAGAAAGCTTAGGGTGAGGGGTACCTGGGTGGCTCAGTGGTTGAGCTGCTTCTGCCTTTGGCTCAGGTCATGATCCCAGGGTTCTGGGATTGAGTCCTGCATTGAGCTGCCCACAGGGAGCCTGCTTCTCCCTCTGCCTATGTCTCTGCCTCTCTGTCTCTCATGAATAAATAAATAAAATCTAAAAAAAAAAACAACTTAGTGACATACATAATATGGGAGTTGATGTTTTATTATTATTGTAGGTTTATTATTTTGTATAGAGTTAACTTTCTTGTCACTATAAAAGTAAATATACCCTAGGACATCTGGAAAATACAAAGAAATAGAAAAAATTACCTAATGTTCTGCTTTCCAGGAATAACTACATTCTGATGAGTTTCCTCTGTATATTTTTATGCATAGTTATTATAATTTTTTTCTTTTTATCAGTATTTATTTCTGAATTTTGGAGTAGAGGAAACGTAATCTCATTCAATACAGATTCCATCACGGTTGTAGGATGTTAATTTATTAAGACTAATTATAGTTAATAAATTAAGACTTAATTTTTAATTTTTATTATTTTTTGAACCATTATTTATTTGCTTATTTGAGAGAGAGAGAGAGAGAGAGAGAGTGTGTGTATATGCAAGAGAACACAAGCGATGGAGAGGGAGAAGCAGGGTGCCCGATGTAGGGCTCCATCCCAGGACCTTCAGATCATGACCTGAGCTGAAGGCAGCCACTTAACTGATCAAGCCACCTAGGCACCCCAAGACTTTATTTTATTTTTTAAGATTTTATTTATTCATGAGAGACACAGAGAAAGAGGCAGAGACATAGGCAGAGGGAGAAGCAGGCTCCCACAGGGAGTCCTGTGGGACTCGATCCCAGGACTCAAGGATCATACTCTGAGCCAAAGGTAGATGCTCAACCACTGAGCCACCCAGGCATCCCACCCCAAGACTTTATTATTTATTTATTTATTTTTAAAAGATTTTATTTGTTTATTCATGAGAGACAGATAGACAGACATAGGCAGAGGGAGAAGCAGGCTCCATGCAGGGAGCCTGATGTGGGGCTTGATCCCCGGACTCCAGGATCATGCCCTGGGCCGAAGGCAGGTGCTAAACTGCTGAGCCACCCAGGGATCCCAAGACTTTTTTTTTTTTTTTTAAAAGCAATTTGAGGTTCACAGCAAAATTGAGAGGATGGTGCAGAGATTTCCCATTTACTTTCTGCCCTCACACATGGATAGCCTCAACATCCCCCACCAGAGTGGTACATTTGTTATAACTGATGATTCTATATTGACACATCCTAATTACCCAAAGCCCATACATAGTTTATGTTATCCATTCACTTTTGGCATTGTGTATTCTGTGGGTTTGAACAAATGTATGTCCAAAAATAAATGATGTATGTATCATTATGATATCATACAGAGTATTTTCACTGCCCTAAAAATCTTCTGTACTCCATCTCTTCATCCTCCACTTCCCATCTACTGATCTTTTTACTATTTTCATAGTTTTGCTTTTTCTAAAATATCTTTTGTTGGAATCATACAATACATAGCCTTTTCAGATTGTTTTTTTCTTTTTCTTTTTTTCTTTTAAAGATTATTTATTTATTTATTCATGAGAGACACAGAGAGGGAGTCAGACACAGGAAGAGGGAGGAGAAGGAGGCTCCATGCAGGAAGCCTGATGCGGGACTCGATGCCAGGTCTCTGGGATCATGTCCTGAGCCAAAGGCTGAGCCACCCAGGTATCCCTGTTTTTTTTTTTTTTTTTCAACTTAGAAATATGCATTTAAAATTCCTCCATGTCTTTTCATGGCCTGATAGCTCATTTCCTTTTAGCATTGATAATAATTCATTGGATGTACCAGTTTATTTATCCATTTACCTTGAAGGACATTTTGGTTGTTTCCAAGTTTTAGTCATTATGAAGAAATCTATAAATATTCATGTGCACATTTTTGTGTGGAACTAAGTTTTCAAGTTTTTTGGGTAAATACAAAGGAGAACAACTGCCAGATTGTATGGTAAAAGTATGTCTGACTTTTTTAAGAAACTGCCAAACCATCTTCCAAGATGGCTTATACCATTTTACCAATGAATGTTTCTTAATTTTTAAATTTTGTGTTTTAATTTAAATTCACAAGTTACAGCATATACTCATTTTAAGTTCCTTGACATATATAGCATCATCATTAGATATTTGTGAATTTGTTAAATTTAATCGTTCATTTGAAGGACAAAAAAATGGATCCTTGATAACTGAACTCTTAAAATTATTTTTAGTTCTTTTGTGACTTTCTGTATTCTTAATCTACTTTTCTGTTAATATCTTAGTGGTTTTCTTACTGATTTATAGGAGCTCTATTTTCTTTAGTTTCCTAGTTTATAGTTTATAGGATTTTTAAAAATTTTGTTTTGTTTGCTTTTTTGTGGGAGAGAGCATGTGTACTATGTGTGAATGAGAAGACAGATTAGGGAGAGGGAGAATCTCAAGCAGGCTCCATTCTCTCAGCACAGAGCCTGACACAGGGCTCAATCTCAGGACCCTGAGATCGTGACCTGATCCAAAATCAGGAGTAAAGACACTTAACTGACTGAGCCACCCGGGCACCCCTTTCATAGGGTTTTTTAAAAACACATATAAGCCTAGATTATTCTTTGTATTTGAATTCCATCTGGCTTTTGATAGATTACTTGTTTTATCATTTTTAAAGTTTAGAGATTCATTTCTCTTTTTAGAGATCTAGTAACTTTTCTTTTTGTTATTTTTTGTTAATAATAGCTCTTTGATCCATCTAGAATTTATTTTGCAGCAGGATGTAAGGTAAAGGTATATTGTTCATTTGATTAATGCTTTGAAATTTTATGTAAGGCCTATCATTGTTAGAAGCAGTTTTCAAACTTTAGTGATTTCTGTAGGCTAATGAATGGTTCTTGATTCATTGAGAAATTTAAGGACAATGAAAGATGACAAAAAACCTTTAGTGACAAATGTATCTTAGCTATGAAAAAATGATAAGCTCTTACCTGACAAATCTAAACTTTCTTATCTGAGTTAAACATTTAGATAACATTTCTGATTAGCCTTTTGTTAGTACAGCAAAAGCATTTGTATTTTCTGGAAATAACATTTATTCATGAAGAAAATTATGGCAGAAGTCTGTGTAAACAGTGAGAAGATTCTAGACTTTTCAGACAGCCTAGGATTTTGAAAAAGCCTTGTGCTTTGGCAGGAGCCCAGGAGAGGAAGTGTCTGCATCTGCTGTATTCTAGAAGCCTTCCCAAAGAGTTACTGTAAAGCAGCCAAGAGAGCAGTGCATTTTACTACTGTGTGGTTCTGGAAGTATCTGGAAGCTTGTGGCAAACTTGAGGGAGGAGACTTAGGAGTACTTCCAGAATGTCCGTTTCTGTGGGGATTTATTTTTTATTGAGATTTAAGAAGGGGAAAGGGTTTTGCTTTTTTGTTTTTTGGGGGATTTTTTTTTTGGCAAAATAGGGAGCTTTCCAATGTGGACTTGAACTTGTTGGTTTAAGTGAAGTCACTTGGAAGGAGTCAGAAGTGCCTGCTCAAAGATAAATAGGGAGACAAGAAGAGTAACAAATGGGAGCCTGTTACTGGGGCAAGAGGTACTGTAATAGTAACTTATTCTTCTGTAAGGTAATAAGGAGTACTTAAAAACCCATGGATGTGATGGTGAAGGATCAAGAACAGCGTGCTGTCAGGATATTTTGGAAAAGAAAGGTAAAATCTTTCTGATGTTTAGTTGATATTTGCTGCTGCCATGAAGAATCCGTTCTGAAAAGTCAGTGCTACCAGGGACAAAGAGAAAAGACATGTTTTGCTGCCAAGTTAAAAAAAAAAAATCCATAGCTATGTACTAGGCTAAGAATGTTTACATAGAACACAGCAGATAGAAAAACCTCAGTACTAGGTCCTTTGAGAGAAATTACTATCTTAAATCGACAGGGCTGTTTATTCTTTTTGATTCTGTACAGCTTTTAAAAAATAACAGCTTTATTGAGATATAATTCATGTACCATACAATTCACCCATTTAATGGTCATGATTCAGTGGTGTTTAGTACTTTTACAGTGTTCTTCAACCATCACTCACCACAGTCAATTTTAGAACTTTTTCATTGCCCGAAAATCTACAACTTTTTAAGTAGGTTCCATGCCCAGTGTGGAGCCCAACACAGGGCTTGAGCTCATGTCTCTGAGATCAAGACCTGAGTTGAGATCAAGAGTCAGACCTTTTTTTTTTTTTTTAAGATTTTATTTATTTACTCATGAGAGACACACAGAGAGAGAGACAGAGACACAGAGGGAGAAGCAGGCTTCATGCAGGGAGCCTGATGTGGGACTCGATTCCAGGTCTTCAGGATCGTGCCCTGGACTGAAAGCGGTGCTAAATGGCTGAGCCACCCGGGCTGCCCAAGAGTCAGACCCTTAACCAACTGAGCCACTTAGGCACCCTGAGAATGTACAACTTTTAGTTGAACTTATTTTAAAATTGAAAGCCATGTAAGAAAAGGATGGAACAAATTAGGAAACTAAAGGATAGGGATGCCTGGTGGCTCAGCGGTTGGGCACCTGCCTTCAGCTCAGGTCGTGATCCTGGGATCCGGGATTGAATTCTGTATCAGGCTCCCTGTGAGGAGCCTGTTTCTCCCTCTTCCTGTCTCTGCCTCTCTCATGAATAAGTAAATAAATCTTTAAAAGAAAAAAAAAAAAAGGAATTTAAAGGATAAATCAGTGGCTCTAAAACCTTTTTTTCCCCTTTAGAACATATTCTAACATATAAGATGGAGAATACATTAGATTGTATTTTGGTAATATTTAAATTACTTTAATGAAGTCATTTTTATGGGACATTCATGGTTTAGATGTAGATAACAGAGAAAACTTATTTTTCAGGATGTATGAATTACTATCTAATCACTCTAATAGTAGTAACTAAGGAGAAAACAAACCGGTTGAATTTTTAAGCATTAATTATCAGGTGATAACAAACATATTTTTTTAACATGAAATATAAAGTTAGTACTCTAGTTATATGGAAAAATAAGATAGTAGCTCTTATTAATTACATTATTTAAATCAATTTACAAGAATTAACAGTCTATGGGCAACGTTAGTGTCTGACTTCTATTTTGTTCATAGGAAAAATCAGTTAGGAACTTTACCTATCCTACTTTTTTTTTTTGTTGTAATGGCCATATTTCTCTTGTAGGTGTGTAAACCTGAAAAATTAAGTTTTCCAAGATGATGTGGTATATTTTAATTGTAGGGGTTCTACTTCCCCAGTCTTTTGCACATCCAGGCTTCTTTACTTCAATTGGTAAGTCTGTTTTTGCTTTGTATTGTTCTTGCATTTAAATTTTTTTAAATAAAAATTATAAATTACCTAAATTCTTGGCCCAGGCATAACTTTTGTTTTCTGTGCTCCTATTTTAGCCATTCCAATTCTAATTTTAAGTCTACTTCATTTTGCAAGTCGGACAATATTGGCAAATTCATCAAAAAATTTATTTTTAAATTATAAAACAACACTACTTTTTCTTTTTCCCTACCTCGGCTCTCACCTTTTTTTGTTCTTGAGACTAATTAGAATTTAGAAATTTTTATTCAATAAACTAAAACCACACTAACAAACGGTATACTTCACCAATGAAGTTCAAATCATTCATGTTTAGTTATTTATAAGAAGATGTCATTTTATATCCCGAAATTAGATGCCATAAATTTAATACCCGAAATTATATGTCATTTTTTCATTTTATACGAAATCTTTGTAAATATTACTATTTAAAATAGCATATTGGTTAAAGAAGAAACAAAGTAAGACTTCCACATGTCCTCTTTTCCCCAGGAATATTTTTTATGTTTGATGTGTATCCTTTTATATTTTACTCTATGCACACTCATCTGCCTTAAATGAGATATTTTCCTTCATGCTGTTAACCAATTTTACCCTTGTGTGATCGTAGTGCTTACTGAAATATGGGTATTAAATTTATGACCTCTAATTTCAGGATATAAAATGATATAAAAAAGATGTCTTCTTCAACATATCTGTGTTTATTAACAGTTAACTCTTCTCAAAGAATGAAACATTCTTGATCATTTTAAGTCATTCTAAAATACTTGTGTTGACCAATGTAGATATTTGATAACCTTCCCTTCTCTTCCTTCTAGGTCAGATGACTGATTTGATCCATACTGAGAAAGATCTGGTGACTTCTCTGAAAGAATATATTAAGGCAGAAGAGGACAAATTAGAACAAATAAAAAAGTAAGCAAAGTGTTCTACTTTCTATGATTCTGATCCCACCTGGATGTTTTTGTTCTAGAGCTAAAACAGGTGGAAATAGAAGCCACCTGTCTTTAAAGTTGGTTGGAATGGCTAAAATAGGAGCACAGGAAACAAGAGTTATGCCTGGGCCAAGAATTTAGATAGAGGAATGTGGATTGAGATAAGGATATAAATGGGAATGGGTGTTGACTGACAATTTCTAAAAGTGGTTGCTAACATCTTCCTCTAACCTCCCTAATCAAGTCATCTTTTAGAGCATTTTTCTAATTCTATTTATCTTCACTCCTATGGTTGTATTCTAGAGATTACAGTGGTAAGTATTGTTAATTATTTAATTGATATGGTTTTTCCTTAACTGCTGATTTATTTTTAACTGACTCACATTCAAAGTTAATCCTGACCTGTGAATTCCTGCCTTTTATTTAGTGAGAAACTGAATATTCAGAGAGTTGTTTTGTTTTTGTTTTAAAACATAGTCTTAGGTACTGAATGTAAAATTTTGGTTTAAGTTTGATTTAAATTAACCTGTAACTGAATTTTGATTGGGCTAATCTGTACCTTACAATAACTAGTTATCTTTAAGGACCTGTGGAGAGATGAATTTTTAGACCCTTACTTGAGGGATCCAGTCACACCTTTTCTAAGATCGGTTTTATTTACTGTAACCATTTGAGAGAAACAAAACTAAAAGAAAAAGACTTGTTATATTTTGATTCTACCAAGCTAGATTTTACCCATAACAGTCTTGCTTTTTAAAAAACCTATAATTTTATTTTAAAAAGAATTTTTGAATTTAGTTTTCACTCAAAAACCTCTAATTTAGTCTTTTTTATTTTTCTGAGTGTTTTTATGAAATTGTGTTCTTCCTTAGTAAGTGTATATGTGCTCCATTTAATGTCTTATGTGTATAGATGGGCAGAGAAGTTAGATCGACTAACCAGCACAGCAACAAAAGATCCAGAAGGATTTGTTGGGCACCCTGTAAATGCATTCAAATTAATGAAACGTCTGAACACTGAATGGAGTGAGTTGGAGAATCTGGTCCTTAAGGATATGTCAGATGGTAAGTCAGATGGTAAGACTAAGGAGGCAAAAATAGTTAAGACAGTATTACTGTCATGTGTGGAAACGCCAATACTAATAAATTCATTTCCCAGAACATCAAGTGTTTAGTGTTGTAACTGAATTGTTGCAGGGGTGTGTTTGGTTTGACTGGAGTTAGTCTAGATTCTAAATTCCTTAATTTAAAAAAAGAAAGGGAAGAAAAACTGGAAACAAAAATAAAACTTTAGTGTAAAAAAGTGATTTGTTGGAGGCTAGCACTGTCATTTTTTTTTGCTTTGAAATTTACAAAAGCAAATCAATTACTTGACATATAGCTTCATATCTGGGGGTTATCCTTTCCATTTTAGGATTACCTTCAGACTTCAAAAATTTATGAGTAAATCTCTCTTTTATCAATTGTTAATGTATTGGGACTGGTACTATTAGGAAGAGTGTTAGCTGTGTTTTAGATAGTATTTTGAATCTTAGATTTGTTTTACTTAGACAATAAATTTAAAAACTAAGACTGCAAACTTTAACAATGAAGGTCTTTCTAATTAAAACAAAATTAGAATAGTGAGGTGTTTTAGATAATTTAGTAACAGATACAGAAAACTAAGCCTGGAGTTTAAGAACTAGAGTGAATATGCTTAGACATAGTAATGGCTCAAATACTTAGTGACTGAAGGTAGAAAGAAAAAATGCAAGAAAGAGGGAAAGAACTGAGCTAGCTATGTAAATGAAAATACTCTTGAGTGTTTATGAGTGTGAGCAGTAAACTATTGCACATAGTACAGAAAGCCTTGAGGAAAATTAAGGCAAGCACTTGTGAAAACTTCTTCATGGTGAGAAGGAAATATCAATGATTATTTGCTCATATATAGCACCATGAGAACATTTTTAAAGTCTTGTATGTGTGTGTGTGCACACACATTTATTAATTTAAAACAATTCTCAAGTAATGATGTTTATGACCTAAATTCTTTTATAAGGTAAGTCTTGGGACTTGATGTTTTAATCTGTGGTAATCATCCTTATAATGCTGTAATACATATATTTTTCCTCTTTTTTATTGGAGAGCATTTAAGCAATTCTTGGATTTTATTTTGGGTCATAAAAAAATCTGCCAAACTTGTAAAATTCCATGTGGACATTGTGACTAAGAGTTGGTCTTAAAACTAAAAAAAAAATGCTTGATATGAGGTTTAGCCCTCTCCTAGCTAATTGTTCATTTGTACATTTTCATTAACATAAAAATGCCTGGCCTTTTGCTGATCAAAATCCACATAGTTGATTATAAGTAACTGAGAGGGGAGGGAAGTTTAATACCTAACTTTTATTTGCCAGTGATGACACTTACATTAAAATTTTAAACTACTTTTTGTTTTTGTCTTTTTTGGTTCCTTAAAGAGTATTTAGCAACCATTCTCCTTAGGCAGTAATTAGTTTGTTAATTTGGTTTTTGCTATATTTTATATAAAACCTTTTAAAATTAAGATCAGATTTTATGGAGAGCAAATCTTGATCACTATATTCCATAACTTAATATATCTAAATATATTTTAATAAACAAGCTCACTTGATTATCTTAAATATATAATTAATATCTCTCTTTCCCCCTCAAAGAATTCCACCAAACTTTATATATTTACATGTTTACATAATGTGTGGTACATGCAGAAGAATATAGAACTTTAAGTGCATACATTTTACTTACCATCTGTTATTTGAAAGTATAATTGGTTGCCAGTGGATGTCATTTTCAAATCATAAATCCATTCATTTTCAAGCTTAGTGTAATTAAAAACTCAATTATCATATCAATTATCAATAGGACACTTGGGTTGCTTCCAATTATCATGTTGATCTTTTACCTAATTCAGATACGGTTTATGTGGTGACTTCAGATTACTTAAGCAACATTAGAACTTGGGAAGATTGAATAAGTTAGAGGTATTTCAAGTCTCATTCAGTGTATTTAGTTTTTTTCTTGTTGAGTGTGTGGAACTTGTATGGTAGAAAATTATAATAAAATCAATTTTGAAAAATCCTTATAAACACTCTATATTGCAAATTGGAAGTCTGTGAGGTTCTAGAGTCTTTTTTTTCTTTTTTTCCTTTTTTCTTTCTTTTTTTCTTATTTCAAGGCTTTATCTCTAACCTAACCATTCAGAGACAGTATTTCCCTAATGATGAAGATCAGGTTGGGGCAGCGAAAGCTCTGTTGCGACTACAGGACACCTACAATTTGGATACAGACACCATCTCAAAGGGTAATCTCCCAGGTAAGAATTCTTCTAGTCTATAAAATATTTATCACCTGGTTGTTCTTTTCAATCCATCAGGACAATGTTCATCTAAAAAAAAAAAACTTTCGTATTTTAAGATTTTATTTTATTTTATTTATTTATTTTTTAAATTGATTTTAGGTTTTTTTTTTAAATTTTTATTTATTTATGATAGTCACACAGAGAGAGAGAGAGAGAGAGAGGCAGAGACATAGGCAGAGGGAGAAGCAGGCTCCATGCACCAGGAGCCCAACGTGGGATTCGATCCTGGGTCTCCAGGATCGTGCCCTGGGCCAAAGGCAGGCACCAAACCGCTGCACCACCCAGGGATCCCCGTATTTTAAGATTTTTAACATTAGTTTATTTTACGGTCTTTGAGGACAAAACAACTCTCTTTCCTTAGGACTTAATAGCTATGGATAAGTTTATAGCTTGTTACTGTGAAAGCTTAATATTATAGGTACTTAATTTTAAGTAGGCATTTTTAGCCTGGAAAGAGAAAATCATTTTTCCTCATGTTTTTCTTTAGAACATCCAATATTTGTATGTAAAGTTATAAAGGAATTGATAATCAAAGTTTATGTGTTCAGTAATTTAAAAACCAAGACATTGGGTATACATACATTTTGAAAGTGTTCTATAATATGGAACGTCCTGCTTTATGACTTGTTTTTGGCAAAATCTTTTAGGTTACAGCTAATTTCATGATAATTTTCTTTAGAAATGCTTTTATTGTACAAAATGTATATAACAAAATTTACCATCTTAATCACTTTTAAATGTGTGATTTAGTGGCCCTACATACATTCTCACACTGTTACGCACCCATCACCAGTATACATCCCTATTGCTCTTTTTGTCTTGTAAAACTAAAAATTGTATGCATTGAACAGTAACTTCCTGTCCCTTACCTTCTTCAGCCCCATCATTCTACTTTGTTTCTATGGTTTTGACTATTCTAAGTACCTCAAATAAGTGGAACCATACAGTATTTGTCGTTTTGTGATGGTCACTTAGCATAACATTCTTAAGGGTCATCCACATTGTAACAAATGTCAGAATTTCCTTACTTTTTAAGCCTGAATAATGATGCATCGTGTATGTAAATATATAGCACATTTTGCTTATCCTTTCATCCATCAATAGGACACTTGGGTTGCTTCCATGTGTTAACTCTTGCAAATAGTGCTGCTATGAACATGGTGTGCAAATATCTTTTCAAGACCCCGCTTCCCATTCTTTGGATATATACCCAAGAAGTGTAATTGCTGGATCATATGGTAATTCTATTTTAGTTTTTTGAGCCCAAGAAGTGTAATTGCTGGATCATATGGTAATTGTATTTTAGTTTTTTGAGGAACTGCCGTATTATTTTCCATAGTAGATACACCATTTTACATTCCCACCAACAGTGCCCAAGGGGTCCAATTTCTCCACCTCTTCTTCAACACTTGTTATTGTCTCCTTTTTTGTTTTGTTTTTTTTTTAATTTTTATTTATTTATGATAGTCACACACACACAGAGAGAGAGAGAGAGAGAGAGAGAGAGAGAGGCAGAGACACAGGCAGAGGGAGAAGCAGGCTCCATGCACCGGGAGCCAGATGCGGGATTCGATCCCGGGTCTCCAGGATCGCGCCCTGGGCCAAAGGCAGGCGCCAAACCGCTGCGCCACCCAGGGATCCCTCCATTGATCTTTATGCCATATTAATACCATACTGTTCTGATGACTGTAGCTTTTGTTTTTTTTAAGATTTTATTTATTTATTAGAGCATGCACTCATGGGTTCATGAGCAGGGGAGAAGGGTAGAGGGAGAAGGAGAAGCAGACTCGCTGCTGAGCTGGAAGCCGAGTAGGGGTTTGATACCAGGACCCTGAGAGCATGACCTGAACTGAAGGCAGAGCAAGGCAGACTCTTAACTGGCTGAGCACTCAGGAGCCCCTGATGACTGTAGGTTTGGAGTAAGTTTTGAAATCTAGAAGTTTGAGTTCTCTGGTTTTGTTCTTTTTCAAGAATGTGTTTTGACTATTCTTTTTCAGGATTTTGACTCTCCTTTGAGAATACATACGAATTTTAGGATGAGTTTTTCTATTTCTGCAAAAAAAGTCATTGGGATTTTGATAGAGATTGCATTGATTCTGTAGATTGGTTTGCATACTATTGCCATCTTAATACTATTAAGTTTTCCAATCCATGAACATGGGATGTATTTCCATTTATTTATGTTTTCTTTTATTTCAACGATGTCTTGTGGTTTTCATTGTATAAGTCTTTCACCTCCTTGCTTAAGTTAATTCCTAAGTATTTTATTCTTAGAATTGTTTTAGTAGGGGCACTGGGTGGGTCAGTCAGTTAAAATATCTGCCTTTGGCTTAGGTCATGATCCCAGAGTCCTGGGATGGAGCCCTACATCAGCATCTCAGCCCAGTGCAGAGTTTGCTTTTCTCTCTGCCCCTCCTTTTCCACTCATGCTCTCTCTCTCTCTCAAAATAAATAAATAAAATCTTTTTTTAAAAAAAGAATTAAGTTTTCAGATTATTTATTGTTAGTATGTAGAGATGCAGTTGAGTTTTGTGTGTTGGCTTTGTCTTTGCTACTTGCTGAATTTTTTATTAGCAAATAAATGTTAACAGTTTGTATATGTAGTCTTCAGGGTTTTCTGCATAGAAGATAATATCTGTAAAGAGAGATCATTTTACTTTTTCAATTTGGTTGCCTAATATCACTTTTTTCTTGTCTCATTGCTCTGGCTAGAACTTCCATACTGAAGTAGTGAAAGTGGGCATCCTTGTTTTTGTTCTTGATCTTAAAGTCTTTCACCATTGCATATATTTGCTGTAGATTTTTCAAGTTACCTAGCTGCTTTTTACTCTTAGTTTGTTGAGTGTCTTTTATTGTGAAAAAGTTTTGAATTTTGTCAAATATTTTTTCTGCATCAGTTGAGATGATCATGGTTTTTCCCTTCATTCTGTTAATGTGGTATATTACATTGATCAATTTTCATATGTTGAGACATCCTTGCTATCCAGGAATAAATTCCACTTTGTTATGGTGTATAATCTTTTTAATAGCTGCTGAATTCTTTTTGCCAATCCTTGAGGGTTTTTCATCAATATTTATAAGGGATACTTTTCTGTACTTTTCTTGTAGAATCTTTGGATTTGGTGTAAGGGTAATGCTGGCCTCATAGAATGAAATGGGAAGCATTCCTGTTCAGTTTTTTGGAAAAATTTGAGGATTGGTGTTCTTTAAATGTTGGATAGAATTCTCCAGTGAAGCCTTCAGATCCAGGGCTTTTCTTTCTCAGGAAACTTTTGATTATCAAATTAGTCTCCTTACCATTTAGTTACAGGCCTATTCAGGTTTTCTGTTTCTTAGTCTTGGTAGGCTTTTTGTTTCTAGGAATTTTCCCATTTCATCTAGGTTATCTAATTTGTTGGTGTATATTTTTCATAGTACTCTGTTATAATCCTTTAAATTTCTGTAGAATTAGTAGTCCTATACTTTCATTTTTTATTCTAGTAATTTGGATCTCCTCTTTTTTCTTAGTCAATGTAGCTAAAGAATGATCAATTTTGTTGATTTTTTCTAAGGACCAACTTTTGGTTTCATTAATTTTTTCTCTCTGTCTTTTTTTTTTTTTAAGTATTCTACTTAATATACCTGTGATATTTCCTTCTGCTAGCTTTGGGTTTAGTTCTTGTTTTTCTAGTTTCTTAAGTTGTAAAGTTATGTTGTTGATTTGAGATCCTTCTAGCTTTTTAATGTAAGCATTTACATTACATCCCTTTACATTGCTTTCACTGTGTCCTCTAAGTTTTGGTATTTTGTTTGTTTTCACTTGTTTTTAAGTGTTTTCTATGATTTGTTTTTTGTTCCATTGGTTAAGAGTGTGTTGTTTCATCTCCACAAATTTAAAAATTTGCTAATCTTACTTTGTGGTACTGATACCTGACTTCACACAATTGTTTATTTTTTGCTTTCTCACTTTTTCTACGAGTATGTGGCTTGCTATCATTACTATCTCCTTGTCAGCTGAAGAAATAGCTGAAGAAATAAAATATATTACCCCTGTCTTCATATTGAAATTGATTTCCTCAGTAAGAATATAGAATGGAATGAGTAACTTGTTAAGATGTTTCTAGCTCATCTCTCTTTATTTGGGGGTGAATATCAAGTGGGATTGCTAACGATGGTACAATATTAAATTAAATAATAAAATTTCCATTAAACTGGTACATAATTCCATTATTTTCTATTTCTACTAATAGTATACATTATAACAGTTCTGATAAGATCATAACCATATCTTTTAAACAATATATTCTGTATATCTTCAACATTTTTCACTCAGTTTTTGAGTAAATTCATCAAACTGCTGTATTATATGAAGAATTGATTTATTCATTCTCAACCATGGATGGGCATTTTGGTTATCCAGTTTTTCGCTATATCAAAGTTTCTTTTTTTATGTCAAAGTTTCAGTAAACATCCTTGTTTATGTATTCTTTTGCTCATGTATACACATGCAAATGTTTCCTTGGGATATAAGAAGTTAGGGTATATGCTTTGTCAGCTTTACCAAATGTGGCCAGATTGTTCTTCAGAGTAGATGCACCTATTTATATTATCACCAGCAAATTCCCATTTATTCATACACTTCATAATCCTTGGTTTTGTCAGGCTTAAAACTGTAGCAGTTTAGATGTGAAACAATGGGAGTGAGAGTTGAGGGGGAAGGATATTTGTTTTTTCAATTGTTTCAAAACAAAAAAGTCAGAGAAATTTTATTTCAGTGGATATATGTTGATGCCATGTTACTCCTTGATTAATTTTGTCTAATTCTTCCTTTTTGGGCCTATCTTTTGAAATGCTTTGTTGATATTTTAATTTTAAGATTTATTTATTTATTTGTGAGAGAGCGAGCCTGAGGCTGAGGGGCAGAGGGAAAGGGAGAGAGAATCTCAAGCAGACTCTGGGTTTAGTAAGTCCGATGGGGCTCAATCCCATGACACTAAGATCACAATCTGAGTGGAAACTAAGAGTCAGCCACTTAACTGACACCACCACCCAGGCACCCGTGCATGTACTTTTTAATTTCCTCTTTTATTTCCTGGTTGACCAATTCTTGTTTAGTAGCATGTTATTTAACCTCCATGTATTTGTGGACTTTTCAGATTGTGTGTGTGTGTGTGTGTGTGTGGTTGACTTCTAGTCTTACAGTGTTGTGGTTAGCAGTTGGTTAAGTGTCTGCCCTTGGCTGTGGTCATGATCCCAAGGTCCTGGGATCAAGCACTGCATTGGGCTCTCTGCTCAGTGGAAGCCTGCTTCTCCCTCTGCCCTTCTCCCAGTTTGTGCTCTCTCTTTCTCTCTCAAATAAATAAGTCTTAAAAAAAAAAAAAACTCCAAAAAACAGCGTTGTGGTCAGAAAAGATGTATGCTATGATTTCGATCTTTTTTAATTTCTTGAGGCTTGTTTTGTAGCCTAATATGTGATCTATTCTGGAGAATGTTCATGTGCACTTGAATATGTAGTCTGCTGTTTTAGAATGGAATGTTGTGAATATATCTGTTAAATCCATCTGCTGCAGTGTGTCATTCAAGGCCAGTGTTCTTTCTTGATTGTCTTTTTAGATGATCTGTCCATCAATGTTTGTGGGGTGTTAAAGTCCCCTACTATTATTGTATTATTATCAATTAGTTCCCTTATATTTGTTATTAACTGTTTTATGTATTTGGGTGCTCCCATATTGGATGCATAAATATTTACAATTGTTAGATCTTATTGTTGGATTATCTCCCTGATTATTATATAATGCCCTTCTTTGTCTCTTGTAACCATCTTTGTTTTAAAGTCTAGTTTGTCTGATATAAGTATTGCTACTCTGGCTTTCTTTTGACATCCATTTGCATGGTAACTGTTTCTCCATCCCCTCACTTTCAATCTGTGGGTGTCTTTAGGTCTAAAATGAGTCTCTTGTAGGCAGCATATAGATGGGTCTTGTTTTTTTATACATTCTGTCACCTTATATTTTTGATTGGAGCATTTGGTCCATTTACATCCAAAGCAATTATCTATAGATATGTACTTATTGCCATTTTATTTCTTGTTTTGTCATTGTTTCTGAAGATTTTTCTCTGATCCTTTCTTATCTTTCTTTCATGGTTTGCTGGGTTTTGGTTTTATAGTGATATATTTGGATTTCTTTGTCTTTATTCTTTGCATATTTATTAGTGGTTTTTGGTTTGTGGTTACCATTAGGTTTGTATATAACCTCTGCTGCATGTAGCAGTCTTTATTAAGATGATGGTCATTTAAGTTCGAACTTCTTCCTTATTCTCTTCCCTGTATTTTGGGTATATGGTATCATATACCTTTTATTTTGTGAGTTCCTTGACTGATTTTTTTTTTTACAGAAATACTAATTTTTACTGCTTTTGTGTTTCCTACCTTTATACTGTCACTTTTAGTCTCCCTTTTCCACTCACAGTCCCTTTAATATTTCTGGAAGGGCTGGGTCAGTGGTCATGAACTCCTTTATTTTTTGTTTGTCTGGGAAACTCTATCTCTCCTTCTATTCTGAATGATAGCCTTGCTAGATGTCTTCTTGGCTGCAGGTTTTTCCCATTCAGCACTTTGAATATATCATGCCACTCCTTTCTGGTTTGGAAAATACCTGCTGAAAAATCTGCTCATAGCCTTATGGGATTTTCTTTGTATGTAACTCTCTTCTTCTGTCTTGCTGGTTTTAATATTTTTCTTTATTACTATGTTTTGTCATTTTAATTACAATATGTCTTAGTATGGATCTGCTTTTGTTGATTTTGTTAGGCATTTGCCTAAATCTGGATATCTCTTTCATTTGCCTAAATCTGGATATCTCTTTCCTTCCCCAGATTAGGGAAATTTTCAGTTACGATTTCTTCAAAAACCCTCTGCTCCCTTTTCTCTCTCTACTTCTGGTGCTCATATAATACAGATGTTCTTATATTTGATGGAGTCACCGAGTTCCCTAAGTCTCTTCTTGTTTTGCATAATTTTTCTTTCTCTCTTTTGTTCAGCTTGATGACATTCCATTATTCTGTCTTCTAGGTCATTAATTTCTTCCTCTCTTCTAGCCCGCTGTTCATTGCATTAATTGAGTTTCTCATTTCATTTATTGAGCCCTTTATCACTGCTGTTATTCCTTATTTCTGTGTTAATAGTCTCACTGATGTCTTCCACTCTCTTCTCAAGTCCAGTGAGCATCCTTATGATCATTGCATTAAATTCTACATCAGGCATATTACTCATATTTATTTCACTTAGATTTCTAGCCATGACTTTGTCTTGTTCTTTCATTAGGGACATATTCTCTGTCTTTGCATTTTGTCTAAGTCCCTGTGCTTATTTCTGTGTTGGGAAGTCAGCTACATCTCCTATTTTTATGGTAATGGCTTTATGAAGGAGAGATTTTATAGTCCCCTGTAGTAGTATCTTCTGTTCCCCAGGTCCTGGTGCTCCCAGGTGTGTCTGCATTGTGGGCTGCGTTTGCTCTGCTATTGTGTTCTGGCTACTTTATTCTCTACGCCAGTCATCTGCAGAGGCTCTCTTTGCCTGTTGTCATCAGTGTATAGTCCTTGGCCTGAATGTGGTGAGTTTTAACTAGGTATGCTCTGGTCTGCTTGTAAAATGAGACCTGTCCCTGGCCATCACCAGAACTGAAACTCCAAGGTTGGGAGATGTGATGTTTTCAGGGATTTGGGCTGAGAACAGAAACTCCAAGGTTGGGAGATGTGATGTTTTCAGGGATTTGGGCTGATCTTCTGTAACTGGAGCAAGTGTGACTGGGAAGGACAGTTCTTCCGGAGTGCTGAGGTGTAAGCAAGTTGGGTTCAAATACCAGCAGTGAGCTGGTTTCTGTAGGTGGCTCTGTGTTTATGCTGAGGGGCATGGGAGGGAAATGGCATATGCCAGTTCCTTTGATCCCAGATGGGGTTTTTTCAAGAATGCTGCTTCTCTGGGACATGCTCCAAGATGAGCAACTAACCTCCTGACAGTGTTCCCCAGGTGTTCTTCAGATTGCTGTTTCAGTGCTGTATGTACAGAGGCTTTTGCCTTGCCTGTTCTCCAAAAACAGCCCCAATGTCCTCTGAGCTCTCCCAGAGTCCAGCACACTAGGCTTTAAACTCGGCAGGTTGCAATAACTCACAAAATTCAGGCCCTCTTGCTTTCCAATTCAGTTGTTATGGGGATTTCCTTTTTCCTGTGTGCTAGTTTGTCTCTTGCCCTTCTCTGATAGCACAGCTTCCACCCTACCACGATGGCCATGATCCCTTTCTTTCCCAACTTCCCTTTTTGTGCTTCCTACCTTCTTTGATGTGGCCTCTTGTCTACCTTTAGTTGTGGAGTTTGTTCTGCCAGTCTTCAGATTGATTTCTGGGGTATTTAGGATGATTTGATAGTTATCTAGTTGTATTCATGGGATGAGAGGAGCCTAGGGTCCTCCTCCTCCTCCACCACCATCTTGACCTTCCTGATTCTTAGAACTGTATGTTCAAAGGGAAATGTCAGGTAAGTATTATTTATTTTTTATTATCTAAATTTTATTATTTTTTCACATATTTGTCATTTTCTTTTTTGTTAGTGTCAAAAAGGGTATTTTGTGATTTCCTTTATAAGGCATAGAAAGAACTCCATGGGACATGACTTTCTCCTTCTTAATGTTGCTTATAAGATTTTTTATTATGGAAAATATAAAAAAAATAAAAGTAGTGACATAATGAGTTTCCATGTATTCATTACACAGCTTCAAAAGTTTTTAACACTTTGCCATTCTTTTTTTTTTTAACACTTTGCCATTCTGGTTTCTCTGTTCCCTCTATCCCCTGCTTTTAGTTGTTTTTACTGAACCATTTTTTAATTAATTAATTTATTTTTTTTTACTGAACCATTTTAAAAGCAAATCCTGTACATAATGTTATTTTATACACAAATAAATATGTGTATCTAACTGATCAATAAGGTATTTTTTTATTTTTATTTATTTTTATTTTTTAAAGATTTTATTTATTTATTCATGAGAGACACACAGAGAGAAAGAGAGGCAGAGACACAGGCAGAGAGAGAAGCAGGCTCCCTGCAGGGAGCCTGATGTGGGACTCGATCCTGGGTCTCCAGGATCACACTCTGGGCTGAAGGCAGTGCTAAACCGCTGAGCCACCCAGGCTGCCCAATAAGGTATTTTTTTTTAAATAATATAATTACTTACTATTATCCAACCTAACAAAGTGACAGTATTTCTTTAATACAATTTAATACCCAGTCAATCCTCAGTTTCTCTGGTGATCTCAAAGATACCTTTTAACAGTTGTGCATTTTGGTTATATCTCTTAAATCTGTTTTATTCTTCTCTCTTCCTTTCCTTTTCCCCCCCAGTCCATTGATTAAGTTGGAAAAACCTGGTTATATGTATTGTAGAATGTACATTTTAGAATTGCCTGATTTTTTTCTTTTGTATTAATTTGTTCCTCTAACTTCTGTGTTTCCTATAAACTATTAGAGCTTGAGTCTCAATTAGATTCAGGTTTTGTAATTAACTCCATAGGTGGCGCTCTGAACTTTTATTGAATTACAAACCAGCCATCTAACATCTCATCACTCTTTTTGTGATAGTGATTGATGGTAACTTGGGTGGTGGGAGACTGCTAATGCTAAGTCCCTATGAGGTTTTCCATGAATTTCTTCTTCTTCTTCTTTTTTTTTTTTTTTTAAAGATTGTATTTATTCATGATAGACACACAGAGAGAGAGACATAGGCCGAGGGAAAAGCAGGCTCCTCACAGGGATCCTGATGTGGGACTGGATCCTGGACCTCGGGATCACACCCTAAGCCGGAAGGGTGTGGCGCTCCACTGCTGAGCCACCCAGGGGTTCCTCCATGAGTGTCATCTAATTGTTGTGGCAGTCTTTGATGATCATTGCCCAGAACTATTTCATTAGGGGTTGAAAAATAGTGATTTTATTATCTTATTCCTTCTGTTTTATTAGCTGTAATTCTATTAGTAGAAACTTTCTTTCAGGAACCATTTGGTTACCCTGAAATAGAGTTTATATATGAAGGGCAAGATAAATTTATTTTTCTTATATTGATTTTCAGAGTAACGAGTTGTTTTTCTTGTATCAGTTTTCAGAGTAATAAGTTGATGATGTAATAACTTCTAGTAGTGACCAGTGATTTTGATCTGAAATATCACTATAAACTCATGGATTTTTATATATTTTTATATTTCTATTATATTAATTATTCATTTGATGCCCAGTTATCCTGTTTGAGGCCAGTGGGACTCTCTTTAGATTGGCTAATTTGTTTTTTTTTTTGTGATGATCCTATTTTTCTTTGCTAGCAAGGAAATTTAATTTTTTGGCACAGTTTTTCCAAGCTTATCTTATAAATTTCTACCCAAAGCAGGGAGAATCAGACCTTGCATAGTGAACCTTGATCCTTTTTAATGGGGAATGACATTTAGGGAGTAGAGTGTAGCTAGGTTCTAGGAATGTCTATTGCTAGAAGTTTGTCATTGATTCTAGGTCTTTTCAACAGACAGAGGTAGGAAATACATGAGTTCATGTTGTTAGTTCCAATTCAAATATAAGATTATAGGGTTTATGTACTTCTATCTCTTTTGTGTTGAGACTCTTAGTACCGGGGTCCCTGGGTGGTTCAGTGGTTGACCACCTGCCTTCAGCCCAGGGCATGATCCTGGAGTCCTGGGATTGAATCCCACATTGGGCTCCCTGGGGGAGCCTGCTTCTCCCTCTGCCTATGTCTCTGACTCTCTCTCTCTGTGTCTCTCATGAATAAATGAATAAAATATTTAAAAAAATAAAAAGAGGGGATCCCAGGGTGGCTCAGCAGTTTAGCACCTGCCTTCGGCCCAGAGCATGATCCCAGAGTTCTGGGATTGAGTCCCACGTTGGGCTCCCTGCATGGAGCCTGCTTGTCCCTCTGTCTGTGCCTCTGCCTTTTTCTCTCTCTGTGTCTCTCATGAATAAATAAATAAGATCTTAAAAAAAAATTAAAAAATTATCTTTCTTAATGGAGAATGCTGTTCCATTATGTTGACATATCAGCCTGTACATTTCCTTGCTTTTAGTTTTATTACAGTTGTTACCTACAGTATTTGGCTCAGCTATAAAATTTGTTCATACAAGGTGTTTCTTCTTCAAACCCTAGTACTAAACTCAAAATAATTAAAAAATAGTATCAATTCATAGGCATAAAATTACTACTCTTGTTTCATATTGTGGAATGTCTTAAGAGTAAAGTTACCAGTTTACTTTTCCCTCTTCTGTTAAATTTTGCCATTTTATGGTATGATATGACACAAATTTCTGGAGTCATAGTGTACAAATTCCAATTCCGGCTTTGCTGTGTGACTTTGAGCACAATAGTTAACCTCTCCCTACCTTAGTTCCTCATCTGGATTGCTTTGAGATAAATGAGTGACAAATGCCTAGCACATAGTAAGGCCTCAATAAATGTAGGCTGTTGTCTTAAAGGTATTTTTATTGAGGGTTGTTTTAATGTCATATTTCTTTAATGATTAAAGAGGCTGTTTTTCCACTTTTTAAAGTTTTTAGTTTCATGTGAGCTATCAAATATCTCCTTTTTGTTTAAACTAGTTTATTTTTTATTCTTTTAAGTAGGCTCCATACCCAACATGGGGTTTGAATTCCCGACCCTGAGATCAGTAGTTGCATGCTCTACTGATTAAGCCAGTCAGGGTGTCCTGTCTCCTTTTCTTAAGACAGAAGTTTTACGTCACAAACTAGTTGACCTACCAGCACTAAAAGCACAACTAATTAAAGATTGATGTTAGACGTCACCAAAATTAAAACTTCTGTACTTTAAAGTACACTATCAAGAAAGTGAAAAGACAACCCATACAGTGAGAGAGCATGTGTGAACATCATATTTCTGACCAGGGACTTGTAGCCAGAATATATAAAGAACTCTAAAAGTAATAAAAAGAATCAGATTTTTATTTTATTTTATTTTATTTTATTTTATTTTATTTTATTTTATTTTATTTTATTTTATTTCATTTTATTTTTTAAAGGAAAGGAGAACTTTCCTTTTTTTAAATTTTTATTTATTTATTTATGATAGTCATAGAGAGAGAGGCAGAGACACAGGCAGAGGGAGAAGCAGGCTCCATGCACTGGGAGCCCGATGTGGGATTCGATCTCGGGTCTCCAGGATCGCGCTCTGGGCCAAAGGCAGGCGCTAAACCGCTGCGCCACCCAAGGATCCCCAAGAATCAGATTTTTAAATGGGCAAAGGATTTGAGTGGACATTTTCCCAAAGATGATATACAAATGGATAATAAGTACGTGAAAAGATGCTCAGCAGCATCATTAGGGAAATACAAATCAAAATCGTAATGAAACACTACTTTATACCCAATAGAATGGCTATAATCAAAACAAATGGACAATAAGTATTAGGATGTGGAGAAGTTGGAAACTTCATATATTGCCGGTGGGATTGTAAAATGATGTAGGTATTTGGAGAACAGTTTGGCAGTTCCTGAAAATGTTAAAGCATGGAGTTGCTATGGGACCTAGCAAGTCCACTGCTAGACATAAGAGTAATGGAAACAAACGTTCATGGAGAAACTTGCACATGAATGTACATAGCAGCATTATTCATTAAGGCCCAAAAAAACTAGAAATAACTCAAATGTCCATCAACTGATAAACAAAATATAGTCTTTCCATACAGGGGACTACTTTTTGGCAATAAAAAAGATTCTACAACATGAATGAATCTGGAAAATGTTATGCTGAGTTGAAAGATGCAGTCACAGAAGACCCTATGTTGCATGATTGCATTTATATGAAATAACCAGAATAGGCAAATTTATAGATCCAGAAAGTAGATGAGTGGTTGTTTAGGGCTGGGGCAAGGAGGGGGAGATAATGAGTAGTGACTGCTGATGGGTACAGGGTTTCTTTTGGGGGTAATGAAAATGTTTTATTTTTTATTTTTTTTTAAGATTTTTAAAATTTATTTAATCATGAGAGACACACAGAAAGAGGCAGAGACACAGGCAGAGGGAGAAGCAGGCCCCATGCAGGGAGCCGGATGCGGGACTGGATCCCAGGTCTCCAGGATCATGCCCTGGGCCAAAGGCGGTGCTAAACCGCTGAGCCACCCAGGCTGCCCAATGAAAATGTTTTAAAATGAGATTGCAGTATTGGTTGCACAACTCCGAATATACTAAAGACTAATGTATTCTTTAAATGGGTGAACTTTATGGTATGTAAATCATACATCATTAATGGTGTTGAAAGGAAAAGGGAAGGAACCAATCAATTTATAGGTCTGCTTCTCTTCCTGTCCATTCATTTTTGCCCAAATTATTGGTTAGGAGTAAGATATATGTCCTGTGGGGATTCCTGCTGTGGTAAAAAACTGCGTGCTTCAACTTAATTGATGTTTCATTTTGGCGTGATGGCTGATAATTAAAGTCTTGAGTTTTCTGGGTACACGGCCCTAATGTAATTTTTACCATGTTTCATTCCCCTTTAGATTGTCCTTTGTTCATAAACTTAGGATAATTCTTGATTTACGACCTCAGAAGGTTGTTATAAAGTTCAAATGAAAGTGAGATAGCACTTTGAAAGCTGTATACTCCTAAATATTTCTGAAGTTCTCTTTCTTTTCTTTCCATAGGAGTAAAACACAAATCTTTTCTAACAGTTGAAGACTGTTTTGAGTTGGGCAAAGTGGCCTATACAGAAGCAGATTATTACCATACAGAACTGTGGATGGAACAAGCACTAAGGCAGCTGGATGATGGCGAGGTCTCTACCATTGATAAAGTCTCTGTTCTAGATTATTTGAGTTATGCGGTATACCAGCAGGGAGACCTGGATAAGGCACTTTTGCTCACAAAGAAGCTTCTTGAACTTGGTATGTTAATTTGGTCTGATTCAAGATTTTGTGCATATATAATTCTGATATATGTCTGTGTTTTGTCTTCTACAATGATATATATATATATATATATATAATTCTGATATATGTAATTCTGATATATGTCTGTGTTTTGTCTTCTACAATGATAAATATATATATATATATAATTCTGATATATGTGTAATTCTGATAAGTAATTCATCATATAGCTTTGGTACTTTTTTTTCTTTTTCAAGTCTTTATTTAAATTCTAGTTAGTCAACACAGTGCAATATTAGCTTCAGGTGTACACTTTAGTGGTTCATTACCTACACACAACACCCAGTGCTCACCACAAGAGCCCTCCTCAGTTCCCATCACCTAACTCATCCTCTACCCACCTTGCCTTCAGTAACCATCAGTTTGTTCTCTATAGTTAAGAGTCTGTTTCTTGGTTTGCCTCTTTTTTTTCTCCTCTATGTTCATTTGTTTTCTTTCTTAAATTCTTAAATGAGTAAAATCATATGGCACTTGTCTTTCTCCGACCGACTTACTTCACTTAGTATCATACTCTCTGATAGCTCCATATGTGTCATTACAAATGGTAAAACTTCATTCTTTTTTATGGCTAAGTATTATCCGTTTGGTAGTTTTTGTTATAAGTCAAGAGTCTTAGACGAATTTTATCTTCTATAAATGAATTTATATGAATTTATGAAATGAATTTATAGAATTTTATCTTCTATATCTTCTTTCATTTTTCTCAGCTAATGGTGCTATGACAATGGCTATGTTTTTCTGCTGTGTACCTTTCAGGAACTTCAAAATTGGACCTAACCTAGCTAATTTAGTCAAAAATGTTTACTTACCATGTTGTCATATTAAATATTAACCAGTTTCCTTTGAAGAATTTTTTTGTTTTATTGCATTTCATATTTAAAAATAGTGATTTGAAATAGACTGAAAATATATTTGGTTGTCATATTTGAATGTTAGATAATGTGATATCCTATGAGGATTTTATCACTAGTATTTTGAACTCATTTCTCTAAGTATGAACCAGGGACGGTGTGCATCAGAATTACTTGGATACATATTAGAAATGAAAAATTCCCTGATCTCCACCCAAGACCTACTAAGTCAGAATCTCTGGAGGTAGAGTTGTATGCTAATAAGTTCAGGTGGCCTTTGGTATATAATGAAGCTTTAAAACTTTTTAAAAATTAATTATTTTCTGAACACAGGTTAATATGTGTATGTCAGAAGAGTCAAACCATTTAAAAGGATTGGTCATCTGAAAATGAACTTCTGACACGTTATTTCTTGGTCAGGTGAATTAATAAATTAAGATATTAGTTTATCCTTTTTTCAGTATTTTTTAGAGATTTTCTTTCCCCTTCTGACTTAGAGTCATTATAGGAAATTTTTAAAAATAGAAAAAGATATAGAAGAGTCATCCATAAGCCAGTCATTGAAAGATACTGACAAATTTTGTTTCCTTGTAGTCTATACTGCCTTCCCTGTGCATATACACTTCTTTCTTTCTTTAACAAAATTAAGATCATACTGTATATCTCAACATACATTATATTGTGAGGAGTTTCTCAAACACAATGTTTTACAAATCTAATGCTAGATTTCCTAAACAGTTAATCTCACAAGTGAAGTTTCTATGTATTGTTCTGCCTTTTTTATTTGGGTGGGTGGGTGGGTGGTGGTGGTGGTTTGGGTTTTTTTTTTTTTTCTCCTGGATGGGTGGAGTAGTCCTCTTTTCCCCTGCTAAAAGATAGTTTTAAATGATGACTAGCTATTCAGAAGCAGTTAGTGGATTCTGGTTATTTGAAAATTATATCTTTAAGTTTCTCTTTTTCCATCTCACTTAGAATTTTGGGACTGAAATTCACTCAGCCCTCTGAAGTAGGCTGTGTTCTGTATTTATAGTGTATCTGTGGTGAATGTTGCTTTTGAACTGTACGCTGTCTTCCCCATGATGATTACATTTCAGTCTCAGAAAAATCTTTTCCATGGCTTAAAATAAGTAAAATGAGTAATATTTTAGAATTTATTTGGCATGAAATTGATCATAATTTATTTGGCTGATTAGTAAGTTCCAAAGTAGAGTATTTGCTACTTTGAAATAAATGGCTGCTTCCTTCTCCAGAACTCTTTTTGTATATGGTGACTGTATGTGATTTACTTGGGGCAGTACTGGTTTTTACATACTGTGTCAGTATGATAATTTTTTAAAAGATTTTATTTATTTATTTTAGAGTGAGAGGGCGAGCATGCACAAGTAATGGGCTTTGGAGGGTAGGAAGGAAAGAATCTCAAGCAGACTCTGTGCTGAAATGTGGTGTCAGAGGTAGGGCTCATCCCATGGCCCCAAATCAAGCCCAAACTGCAACAAGGAGTTGGTTGCTTAATTGACTGAGCCACTCAGGCACCTCTAGCTAAAATTTTTATTAGTGCCTCCTTTCACTCTCATAAGTATCTCAGTTTGGAAGGTAAATTATGTGGTCCTCTATTTTTATATTACTATATTCTGATGCTTGAATGACTAAACTTTTTTTTTTTTTTAATATTTTTTATTTATTTATTTTTATTTATTTATGACAATCACACAGATAGAGAGAGAGAGGCAGAGACACAGGCAGAGGGAGAAGCAGGCTCCATGCACCGGGAGCCTGACGTGGGATTCGATCCCGGGTCTCCAGGATCGCGCCCTGGGCCAAAGGCAGGCGCTAAACCGCTGCGCCACCCAGGGATCCCTTGAATGACTAAACTTAACCATGGACATGTTTTCTTCCTTAATAGATCCTGAACACCAGAGAGCTAATGGTAATTTAAAATATTTTGAATATATAATGGCTAAAGAAAAAGATGCTAACAAATCTGCTTCAGATGACCAATCTGATCAGAAAACCACACTGAAGAAAAAAGGGGCTGCTGTGGATTACCTGCCAGAGAGACAGAAGTACGAAATGCTGTGCCGTGGGGAGGGTATCAAAATGGTAAAGTGGAAAAGCCAATTGTGTGTGTGTATGAATGTGTGTGTTTGTACATAGTTCTAGAGAGAATCAGAGTTCTTTTATATTTAAGCATGTGTGATTAAAAATTAGAATTAACTGCTTAAAATATTACAGTATGCTAAATCACCTTATTGTGGATGTCGCACTTAATATGCTCCGACTATTCATAAAATAATCTTACAATAAAACTTTGAATCATTATGCCATTTTGTAAATTTTTTGTAATATAACTCTTTGCATAGGCCAAAAGAAGCTTATTTTTATAAGATGGAGGATTAGATAATTAAGAGGAGTGATAAGGTGGTTTTTAAAAATATTTTAATGCAAAAGAGATTTCCACAGTCTTAAGCAGAAACAATATACTGTCTTAAACCATCCTATAAAACAAAGAACACATCTTTTTTTTTTTTTTTTTTTTTTTTTATTTATTTATGACAGTCACAGAGAGAGAAGGAGAGAGAGGCAGAGACACAGGCAGATGGAGAAGCAGGCTCCATGCACCGGGAGCCCGATGTGGGATTCGATCCTGGGTCTCCAGGATCGCGCCCTGGGCCAAAGGCAGGCGCCAAACCGCTGCGCCACCGAGGGATCCCACAAAGAACACATCTATACAATAATCTCTTACGGTTTTGCTCCTAGTTGACCTTGATAGGATTGCTTAGTGAAATGTATTAGTCTATTTAGGAAATACTTAAAATGCAGAAAGTGTTTCAGCAGATTTTGGCTTTCACATTTATTTTATTTTATTTATTTATTAATTATTATTTTTAAAGATTTTATTTATTCATGAGAATACACAGAGAGGAGAGACAGAGAGAGAGAGGCAGAGACACAGGCAGAGGGAGAAGCAGGCTCCATTCAGGGAGCCTGATGTGAGACTCGATCCCAGGTCTCCAGGATTATGCCCTGGGCTGAAGGCAGCGCTAAACCGCTGAGCCACCCAGGCTACCCCAGATATTTTTTTATTGCCCTTAATAACTCTTAAAGACAAGATCAAAATAGAACCATAGGTATAAAACAGAAGTCTGCTTAATTTGGCAGTTTGTAGATATGACATAACACATCAACACTGCCCAGAATCAAAAGATCATCTTTATTCTCAGAATAAATTCACCTCATTATTGTATCAAACACTTACAATAAATAAATCTTTAGATTTGACTCTAGAGGTAAAGGAGAATAAGCATGCATCATTATTTGTCTTAGTATGTTAGCTAATAATTAAAAAAAAACTAATATTATTCCTACTTCATAGATGATATACTTGTTTAATCAAGTGAAGAATTACCAATGGATAACTTATTTAGTTAATATAGAAAGCAAGGAACATTTATTTGTTTTGTTGATCACTCTATTTTTGATACCCATCAAAAAAAACACTTGCCTTCTTTAATAACTTTCTTTTTTTCAAAATTAGTCATTTTCATCTTTGCTTTTTAAAACTAAATTTATTTATGGTGCAAGCATATAACTGGGAGATATTTAGGAAAACCAGGTTTTCTTGGTGAGGTTTTGTTTTATTTTTCCTTTTAGAAACTTTTTTTTCTGGAGGCTTCCCAGTTACTTTGTGAACTTTGGAGCAGTACAGGTCATTCATTTCATATTTTCATAAATATTTCATTATTTCTTTCATATTTAAACACCTGAGACATGGGTTAAAAGTGAAACTCCTACCTTTTTTCTTATTTAAGGTCTAGCCTCTCTTCCAGAAAATAATCATTAATTAAACTTACAATCCTGAACATCCTAGATGATGCAAAATACTTGCAGAGTACTGTCTTTTGTATATTCTTTCATGATTATTGTTTCTTTTCTGCATAACAGCAAACATTAAAACTATTATTATTCTAATAGGTTTATCATTTTCTTAACTATGTTTAGACTCCCCGGAGACAGAAAAAACTCTTTTGTCGTTACCATGATGGAAACCGGAATCCGAAATTCATTCTGGCTCCAGCCAAACAGGAGGATGAGTGGGACAAGCCTCGTATTATTCGCTTCCATGATATTATTTCTGATGCAGAAATTGAAATTGTCAAAGATCTAGCAAAACCAAGGGTAAATAATTTTTTCTTTTTTTCTCTCCGTTTACTCTGTGTATCAGTTTTGCCTTTGCAAGATTACAAAAATGGTAATTGATATGGCAATAACTCCACAGATAGTTGTAGATATTGTTGTCACAACATAATGGAGTTGTTTTTTGTTTTTTTTTCATAATGGACTTGTTAATAAGCTCTGTTTATACCAGTTCTTCCTCAGTTTGCTGTTAATACAAATAATACCCTGCAGCTGGGTATTAGGCACTTAATTCTGAAAGTCATAGATGAGATTTTTATTCACACTGATTTTATTCACAGATGTTTCCATATCTTTCTAAAAAAGTTTTAGATGTATTTTTGAACCTTTAGTCTCATAGCCTAATCAAAGACTAACTTTCCTATATCTTCTATATTTTTATCTGAAAAAATTCTTTTTTTTTTATCTGAAAGAATTCTTGAAGTATTTTTATTCCCCTTTGGGCACATTGTTACTGGAAGATATAATTGGGCACAAGCATCATGCTAATTTGAAATAAGGACATCATAGTTTTCTGAATTTAACTCACATCATTTATCTTAAGGAAAACAAAAAATTTTTTTAAATTTAAATTCAGTTTAACATACAGTGTATTACTAATTTCAGAGATAGAATTTAGTGATTTATTAAGGGAAACAATGTAAACACAAACCCATAAACTTAGTGTTTAGCATAGAAATTCTTCTTTTAAGAGAATATGAGAAAGACTATGCTTTATACTCTTGCCTTTTCCCCCATCACCTTGTTCTTTTTTTTTTTTTCCGTCACCTTGTTCTTAAAACCTATTTGATCTCATTGATAGTAAAATACAAACTGCCATCACTTTCATAAAGAGATTGTTAAATAAACACCAGGCATATTTGTGCTCTTACCAGGCATATATTGCTCAAAATATTGGCAAGTTTTTTCTGTAAAGGAGCAGGTAATAAATATATTTTAGGTTTTGCTGACCATACCATCTATCACAAGTATTCAAGTCTGCCATCATGTGTAAAAGCAGCTATAGTAAATACATAAATGAATGTGGCTATATTTTAATAAAACTTCCAAAAATAGGTGGCAGGCTGTATTTAGCCCATGGGCCATAGTTTGCTGATCCTTACTGTAAAGGTTTAAGTATCTGGATATCTGTACTCAAAATAAATTTAAGGTCAGAATTTTTAAGTTTTACTATTACAAATTAGTACTTCTATCTTTCTTCCTTTCTTTTTCTTTTTTACATTTTAAGTGGAAAATACTGTTCTAATATGCATAGGTGCTGTCCAAGGGAATTCTTTTAAATATTTCAAACCGAGCACTACTTCTGTTGCATCATATTTTGTCAGTATCTTTTCAGTTTCTATTTTAGATCATTCTTTGTGGTTTGTAAACCCAGTAAACCAAAATATCTTTGTAGAATTTTTATTAAGAATTCATTTCAGTTTAGAGGTCGAGTCTTATATCTCTGGATTTGGAGGCCTCAGTCTTCAAAGGGGATGCTCAGTTGGATAATTTTAATCAAAAATTTCAATGGCAATAAAAATTTTATATTCTTTTGTTAATCTGAGGATCATTTTTTTTTAGTTTAAAGTCATCTTGGTTGTCCTCCTTTCTTACTGTTTTTGTACATTTATGAGTTCTTTTTATCTGCCTTTCTGCTAAGTCCAAGATTATTTCACTGTATATGTGAAATATATGAGCAGATATGTTGAAGGAAGAAAAGATGGTCCTTGAAACAAATTTTGAACATTAATGTTTGTAAACAGTTCCATCACTAAAAACAAATTAAAATCAAAAGATTGACATAGATCATTAACTACAAATAGCCTTTTTTTTTTTTTTAAGATTATTTATTCATAAGAGACAGAGAGAGGCAAAGACACAAGGCAGAGGGAGAAGCAGGCTCCATGCTGGGAGCCTGATGTGGGACTCGATCCCGGGACTCCAGGATCATACCCTGGGCCGAAGGCAGGCACCAAACTGCTGAGCCACCCACGGATCCCACAAATAGCCATTCTTATAATGATAAATTAGACTTCAAATTTTAGAAATTTCTCTTTCCTCACAGTCCTATTCTCCAATCGCTGAAAGAAATTTAGTTTTTAATGTCTTTTGTGTGTATACTCTCCATTCATGCAAAGCAAAAAAAACAAAAATATACAAAAAGCTAAAGAGCCAGCTGTCTTTCAAGGCTCAGCACAAGGTGACTGGAAGTCTATGGAGTTATTTTTTTCTTTTCATCCTCCTTTGTAAAAATCCCAGAATTCTAACTGGTTGGATAAATGTGATTCTTTTTTTTTTTTTTTTTTTTTTTTGTTTTGTAATGCAACTATTTTGATGGTTGGCTTCACAGCTGAGGCGAGCCACCATTTCAAACCCAATAACAGGAGACTTGGAGACGGTACATTACAGAATTAGCAAAAGGTAAGAGATGTGTATGTTGCATATTTTGCCCTCTAATGAGTGTTTTGTACATCCTACAGGAATATTCATTTAAGGGAAGTAGGTCATTTTCAGTCTCCAGCTCAAGTCACCGCCTATTTATATACGCATGGATAAACTGCTTTGTGTTTCACAGGTCTTTCCCTTCAACTAGAAGTTCTTTTTTTAATCTTTAATTCGTCTGTTATTTTTAGGGAATTAATATGCTTTGCATCTCTCTTCAGGTCAGGAATCAAATCTCCAGGAAATGGCTTGATACTTGTTTTCTTTTTTCCTTTTTCTTGCAAAAGGGGAAAAAAAGAAAAAGAAGCAGCTTGATTAATATCGGAGTAGTCTTTGTTTATATAGTTTTCTCACATTCACACATCCTGCAGTGAATTCACATCATTCTTCATGGTGATTATATTGGCCTTTGTTCATTCATCTTGTGAAATACCATTGTCATTTTGGAGTAATCTGAATTCCTCCTCTTGGAGTTATTTTAAAAAACTTGCTGACTTGAAAGTTGGCAATGGAAAGAACAGAGTTATGCTTCTGATCTCAGTCTTCCAACTACTAGTACTCATGAACTTACTTGTTTTACTTTGCCAGAGAGACTTAACAGTTTTACCTCAGTGAGAGTTTTAAAAAATAAATTTAGAGAGACTATTAACTATACTTTTGTCAAAAATACTTAAAGGACATTAAACTTCTAGGTCTGAGAAAGCTCCTGTGAAACCCAGTGCTATAAATCATTTACATACAGCTTTAAATCATTTTTTTTTAAAAAAAAAGTGAAAGGACAATAAATCTACAACAAAAATATGTCAACCCATTTTCTCTTGATTTGGAAGTGGCTTTTCTTATTGCCACCTGTCTAAATGTTTTTGCTGATTTGAAACCATTACCTACCATCCAGACCAATCTGAACCCTTCCGATCACCTGTGGCTTGGCAAAACCAAATAAAACCAACCAAACAAAAGCCCAAAATTGCCTGCTACGTGAGTAAGTCCTTGTCCTTTCTCTTTTTTTGTAGCTGAGCCGAGCTACAGTACATGACCCTGAGACTGGAAAATTGACCACAGCACAGTACAGAGTATCTAAGAGGTAAGGGAGTAATGGAGAGAATTTTAGTCCTATTTGAACCATTTTCTTTCTTGAGAATCTAATTTTCATAAAACCCATGGTGCGGTTTCTAAGACCAAGACTTTAGGCATGACAATCATTCCTGAATTTTCATGATAGACTAAGACGACTAACCCCAGACATGGTTATGGGGCAGTTAATAGAGATTTTCCAGAAGTAGCTTACTAGATTTCAGAATGCCTGCTGAAACTCCCCAGGCCCCATCTGAAACATGAAGTTGTGTTCCCATATTGAAGTAAGAGAAGTTCCCAAAGAACCTTCATAGAAACAAGGCCTAATTTGGCTTCTGTAGTAAAGCAAAGATTTAAAAATCTCAGGGTCACCAGAATAGCTAACTGTAGGTATTGGAAAGTACATGCCTTGAAGGATCCCATGACAAATCCTTAAGTCAAATGATTTCAAATTATTTGCTTTTAACAGTGTTTACAGAGAATGTACTTAAGTTATTAGCTGATAGATCACTTAAATAATTTTTAACAGTAGATTCCTGTATAACTCATGTATATAACTTAGAAGGAGCCCACAGAATAAGTGACATTATTCCAACAGGAACTCCTTTTCCATCTACTTATTTATGTAAAGGAAGTTTCTCAGCTCTCTTAGAAATAAGAATATTGAAAATAAAATAAGCTCCTTCTGTCTCATTAGAAATATCTTAACATATTTTCACTTTTTATATTGGATAATTGTTTAATCACATTATTTAGAATAATGTATACTAATAATTGTAATCTCATTCCAGAAGACATTATTTTTAACAATTATACCTTTAGTGTAATAGGAATTTATATTTTTATCAATTTATAAAATTTTGTTGTAGAGAAGTTTAATGTAATAAAAGACTTTTAGGCATATAAATATATTTCTGTAGGACAGGGCTTCTCAACCTCAGCACTATTGATGTTTTGGATCAGATAGTTCTTTGTTTGGGGTTGTCACAGCTTTGTATGATGTTTAGCAGCATCTCTGGCACTCACTTGATGCCAGTAACACCCTTCTTCCCAGTTGTGACAATCAGAATGTCTCCAAATATTGCCAGATGTCCCCTGGTAGGCAAAATTCCCACCACCACCCCCAGATTTAACCTCTTCACCCATGTTGAAAGCCACTACTCTAGGGTAAGAATGGAATGAAGATACAGTTCAAGGGGAAAAAAATGATACAAAATTTCCCAAGTACCAAAAAAATACTTCATTCATGTCATTGTGGTATTTAGATTCCACTGGATATATTAAAAAAAAAGATCATTTTTCAGTAATTACTATTTCAGTATGCCAGAATTAAATCCTTTGAAACTATTTGATGAAAAATTTTAGTTGTCAACTAAAAAAATGTGCAGAACCTAAGCACGTAGATTTTAGCAACTATTTTAGGAGTTAGAGGAACAAAAATTTTGAATATTAGTGCTATAAGTCATAGCAAAAGTACTATGAAGGCTGTACAGAATTCATTGTTTCCTTATTCTTTTTGGGCGAAGCTATATGTCCTCCTTATGGTAATAACCTTTAACATGGCCACAAACATATCATGGCTTTCTAACTGTGTGCCCCATGCTACCTGCCCCCTGTCCCCAATTAGAAGATATGAAGAAAATTTAACTTCTATCATTTGAGTTTGATTTCAGGGCGACCAAGGATTTGCAGAAATTAATTTGGATAATGTTTTGATACGTGATTTATAATGCTTCTGTGCATTGTAATTAACTCTAAATTTCAAGTTAAACTTCAGCTTACTTTCCATTCTATTACAGAATCCTATGTCTTAAAAAATTAACCTGTTATAGGTGGGGTAAAAGAAGAAAATTAACCCATTGCCTAACTTTTTTTTTTTTAAAGATTTTATTTATTTATTCATAGACACAGAGAGAGAGAGGCAGAGACACAGGCAGAGGGAGAAGCAGGCTCCGTGCAGGGAGCCCGATGTGGGACTCGATCCTGAGTCTCCAGAATCATACCCCAGACTGCAGGCAGCGCCAAACTGCTATGCCACCAGGGCTGCCCCATTACCTAACTTTTTAAAGAAAATAAGCCATTATATATTTTATCAAAGATTACTACATAGTTTTAGGCATTTTTACTGTCATGAGCCTTGTATCTAAATTTTCAGATTTGGATGCCTTTAGGAAATGCATAAAATTTCATGAACTTAGTTCTTTGGAAGTCATTTTTGGAAATTTTTTATATATACAATGGACCTTTTGAAGAAATATCCAGCCCACAGAGTCATTGGACTCTTACCAATAAGGCAAAATAAATTACACTTGGAAAGGTGATCTAAAAAAAAAAAAGGAAAGGTGATCTATGATCTTTTTTTTTCCCTTAAGAACTAAATATTTCTAAACATTTGAGCTTATTTTTAAAATACTCTAATTTTATATCTCTGAAAAGCAGTTTCATTGGATTCCTTTAGAAAAACACAACCATACTTTATTTCGTCTATGGCAATAGAAGACCTTAACAAGCAGCCATAGAAGCATTGGAAGACACACCAGAATAAATTTACTCGGTCTCAGCATAGTATGCAGTGTGTGTTTGTGTTCAAAACAACCTAGTAACAATGGAGTTCCACAGCACAGTGATACTCCTATTTACTCTTAAGGAAAATTGTTCAGCAAGTCTTTTAAAAATAAAATGCATATGTTAAGAGAGAGGCCTTAACTGTTAAAGAAGGAATTTGCTCCATAACATATCCTAAACCTTTTGTATTTTAACAAATAAAAAGTTTTTGCTATTTTGAGAATTTATTAGCTCTATCAAGACATTTTCTACCCATCACTGGGAATTGGAATTTTGAAGATTCCTACAAGTGAAATAAATGAGTGTTTTATGTTTCCTTCACACATTATAACTCTGAAAAAGGCATCTCAAATGTAAAATAGAAAAATTAATGTGTACTAATATTAGTTAATGTAGTTCCTTTTGCTGTGGGAACATCTGTATTTTGAATGGGTCAGAAGGGAATTTCAAATATCTGTATTTTGAGAAATTTCTAAGTTATTGCATCATCTTCCATGGAAGGAAAAATATGTTCCAGCATCCTAGCAAATAGAATTTTATTTGGGTAAAGTATGTGTGGAAATCTATTACTGTTTATTTATTGACTGTCTTTTAACTTTTGGTAAGTCCTTTACAGTATTTTTTTTTTTAAAAATTTACTACAGCTTGTTAATGGAGATGCTAATGATTTGGGCTGAGTCAGAGAAATGGAATTCTGGTTTTAGAAAGGTAAACATTGAGTTACATGCTCTAAAAAAAGACAGTTTAGTTATGTGAGCTCATAAAGTCCTGTTAAAGTAATATTAAGAGATATGCAAATAAACAATCTAGTGTGGTAGAAAAAGCTTCTTTGATTCTGGGGAGTTATTTTTGGAAGTGGTTTTCATTTTCCTACTCTGATACACATTTTCCTATAATATATTTCCTTATGCTTATTTAATTTACTCATGTAAATAAGGAGCAAATATATAAAAGCATATTAATATTTTACAGAACAGGGGCAAATACAAATATCTGTGAATTTCAGATATTTTTTTAAATTGGAGTCACTTTTAACAACATTGCCCTCTGTTAGGTTGAACAGTGGTTCTCAGATTGAGATTAACTGAATCGGACAGATCTATAGTGTCATTGTCTAATTGTCCCACTAAAAACCAGAGGACCAGGATGAATTTCCAGGCTAGATGGTAACTCTTTTTTTGTTAACCATCAAGCACTTACAGAAGAAGACTTAGGGTCCAGAATTATTTTTTGCCCTTGCAAAAAAAAAAAAATCACAGTTTTTATATTAGCTAATTGTAAAATGTCAATTTTTACATGTGTTGGGTTAGAAGGAGAACCTAGTGCAAATTTTATCATTCACATTTTCCTTCGGAGGCTTTTTGCCAAAACCTCCAAAATGATAGTGACTGTCTATTTATTTGAACATGATGTCCTTATTAATATATTAAAAATATAGTCCTGCAGTGTGAGAATGTTGCTTCTTACTCAAATAAAGCATTCCAGGAAGACCTGGGTGGCTCAGTCAATTAAGTTTTTGACTCTTGATCTCAGCTCAGGTCTTGATTTTGGGGTTGTGCGTTCCAGTCCTATGTTGGTGGGGTATGGAGCCTACTTGAAAAGAAAAGAAAAGAAAAAGCATTCCAGTAATGCTGTAAAACAAATAATATATTAGAAGAAATGGGGCAGCCTGGGTGGCTCAGCAGTTTAGCGCCGCCTTCAGCCCAGGTTGTGATCCTGGAGACTGGGATCAAGTCCTACGTTGGGCTCCTTGAGGAGAGCCTGCTTCTCCCTCTTGCCTGTGTCTCAGTCTCTCTCTCTCTCTCTCTGTCTTTCATGAATAAAAAAAAATAAAATCTTAAAAAAAATGTTGAAACATTACTCTGAATGTACAACTTAGATCTGAGGTTCCTATGATTAAGACAAAAAGGAATGTATTTTGTGTCATCTAATTAGTAATGAAAAATACTGTACTTTACATTCTAACTTGATTAAAAAATACTGAATAGTGGGAACCTTGATTTAATTTAATGGAGGAATAAGACTTTTAAATCCTGAAGAACAGACAGTTAATATATATTACAGTATCCTTATTACCTCCACTGAATCTTTTAGCAGTGTTAAAACAATCTAAATTCAGGGCTGATTTCTTAGACTAACTGATAGGACTGTAACAATGTTGCTGAAGACAGATTGGCAGTTGGCATCCAGATGAACAAAATATTTTATTTATTTATTAATTATTTTTAACAAAATATTTTAGACATATAGAGTTCTCCAGCTAAAGAGAATCCTTTTATATTTTGGAGAGGTTTTCACGTGAAAGTCAAATTAATAAGTAGAATTTATTTTCCTCTCTAGTGACAGTAATAGAACTGTAATTAAGATAAGTTCTTTTTAACCTTTAATCATTAGTAACTTTAACTGCTAAGCCTCAGACCTTCCATTGAGATCATTTATGGTATAACAAAAAGTGCAAATTAAAACTTCATAAGATGGGGAATCCCTGGGTGTCTCGGTGGTTTAGCGCCTGCCTTTGGCCCACGGCATAATCCTGGAGTCCTGGGATCGAGTCCCGCATTGGGCTCCCTGCATGGAGCCTGCTTCTCCCTCTGCCTGTGTCTCTGCCTCTTTTTCTCTCTCTCTGTGTTTCTCATGAATAAATAAAATCTAATATATATATATATATTATATATATATTATATATATATAATAAAACCACATTTTAAAACTTTTAAAGAGGGGATCCCTGGGTGGCTCAGTGGTTTGGTGCCTGCCTTCGGCTCAGGGCATGATCCTGGAGTCCCGGGATCGAATCCCACGTTAGGCTCCCTGCATGGATCCTGCTTCTCCCTGTCTGTGTCTCTGCCTCTTTTCTCTCTCTGTCTCTCATGAATAAATAAATAAAATATTTAATAAATAAATAAATAATAAAACTTTAAAAGAAATCTAAACAATTAACATTAAAATATTTTGCCTTTAAGATTAGGAAAAATTTAAAAGATTGATACTGGCAAGGATTTTCTGAAAGGGCACTCATAAATGTATAGTAAAAGTATAAAATACCTTTTTGGAGAACAATTTGACATCATTCATCAAAATGTAAAGTTGTCTAGCAGTTCCACATGTAGGAGTTTAACCTACAGACAGGTATTCCCACAAGTGTGCAAAGATATAAAAAAATTTTCATTACAGTATTATTTGTAATGGAGGAAAAGTAGAAATCGCCTTATTTAATCAGTGCTTTATTGGTAGATCTTCATGGTCATTTTAGAAGTAAAGAAACTTTATTTTAAAATGAAAAGCAGGGATCCCTGGGTGGCTCAGCAGTTTGGCGCCTGCCTTCGACCCAGGGTGTGGTCCTGGAGTCCCAGGATCGAGTCCCACATCGGGCTCCCTGCATGGAGCCTGCTTCTCCCCCTGCCTGTGTCTCTGCTTCTCTCTCTCTCTGTGTCTCTCATGAATAAATAAATAAAATCTTTAAAAAAAAATAAAATAAAATGAAAAGCAGGGGCACACCCAGGTTGGTGGCTCAGTTGGTTGAGCATCTGACTCTTTGTTTTGATTCAGGTTGTGATAATCAGGGTCATGAGATCCAGCCTCACATCAGGCTCTGCCCTCAGAGCGGAGTCTGCTTGGGATTCTCTCTCTCTTCCATCTCCCTCTGTCTCTCTTGCTCATGCTCACATTCTCTCTCAAATAAATAAATCTTTTAAAATAAAAAAATGAAAACCAGTAGCTAAAAAACAGCATGGAATGGGAATATAAAGTGATATAGTTGTTATGGAAAAGAGTCTGGTATTTCCTCAAAAAGTTAAACACAGGATTACTATATGGGCCAGAAATTCCACTGCTAGGTATACACCCAAAAGAATCAAAAGGAGGGGGGACTCAAGCAGGTACTTGTACACTCAAATTCATAACAGCATTACTCACAATAGCCAAAACGTGGAAGCAACCTAGGTGCGCATGAATAGATAAGCAAAATGTTGTATATCCATATAATGGAATATTATTCAGCCTAATAAAGGAATGGAATTCTGATACATGCAACAACATGGATGAACTTTGAGGATATTCTATTAAATGGAGTAAGACAAGGATAAATATGTGATTCTATTTATAGGAGGTAACCAGAATGAAAAATTCATGCAGACAAGAAGTGAATTAGAGGTTACTAATTCACTAAGGGGCTAAGAGAAGAGGGGAATGGCAAATTATTGTTTAGTGGGTACAGAATGCAGTTTGAGATGATGAAAAGTTCTGGAAATAGTGGTGATCATTGCACAACTTGTTGAATGTACTTAATGGCATTGAATTTTACATTTAAAAATGCTTAAACTGGTAAATTTTATATTAATGTATTTTTTACCACAATAGTTTTTTTTTAACTGAGGTGCTATGTGTATTGACTTGGAAAAGTGTCAGAAGTATTTTCAGGGACAAAAAAGTAAATGTGTTTATTGATGTGGAGATTGGAAGGTGGGTAGATTTCTATTTTTAAAAAAATTCTCTCTGGGGACGCCTGGGTGGCTCAGTGGTTGAGCATCTGCCTTCTGCCTAGGACATGATTCTGGAGTCCTGGGATCAAGTCCCACTCATATTGGGCTCCCTGCATGGAGCCTGCTTCTCTCTCTGCCTGTGTCTCTGCCTCTTTCTCTCTCTTTCTTTCTCTCTCCCTCCCTCTCTTTCATGAATAAATAAATAAAATCTTTTTTAAAAAATTCTCTCTGTATATTTGTTTCCATACAGGGAAATGTTGAGAGGATAAGTACCTATTTATTAGTACTGTGTATCCGTAAAGAGTGGGACTAGGAGAAGGACTTTATATACTTTTGTATCATTTGAAATTTTTATAAGTATTTTTTAAAATAGCTTTGTTGGGAGATACACATACCATACAATTCATTGGTTGAAAATGTACAGTTGAGTAGTTTTTAGTATATTCAGAGTTGTGCGTCCATCACCACAATGAATTTCATTTCATTTTATTTATTTTTTATTTATTTATGATAGAGAGAGAGAGAGAGAGGCAGAGACATAGGCAGAGGGAGAAGCAGGCTCCATGTACCGGGAGCCTGACGTGGGATTTGATCCTGGGTCTCCAGGATTGCGCCCTAGGCCAAAGGCACGCGCTAAACCGCTGCACCACCCAGGTATCCCTCATTTTATTTTTTAAAAAGATTTTATTTGAGAGAGAGCATGCATGAGAGAGCACCAGTGGTGAAGAGAATCAGGCTGCCTATTGAGCAGGGAGCCTAATGTGGAGCTGAATCCCAGGATTCTGGGATCATACCCTGAGCTGAAGGTAGCTGCTTAATAACAGAGCCACTCAGGCACCCCTCACAATGAATTTTAGAACATTTTCATTACCTGAAAGAGAAAATCTCCACTCCTTAGCAATAACCACTCAGTCCTCAATTCATCACCTCTCCCAGCCCAGCCCTGGTGGGTGATCACTAATCTACTTCCTGTCTTTATAGATTTGCCTGTTCTGGATATATATTTTTTAATATTTGGTTTATTTATATGGAGAGAGAAACTACTAGCAGGAGAGGGGAAGAGGAAGAAGGATAAGTAGACTCCCTGCTGTGCACAGAGCCTGCCAAGGGGCTCCATTCCAGGACCCTGAGACCATTACTTGAGCTGAAGTCAGATGCTTAGCCAACTGAACCATCCAGGTGTCTCTGTTCTGGTTATTTCATATAAATGAAATAATACAATATGTGGCATTTTGATGTGGCTTCTTTCACTTGCCATGTTTGCAAGGTTCATTGATACTGATGTATGTATCTACACTTGATTCATTTTGGGGGCTGAACTATATTCCATTGTATACATGTTACCTGTTTTATTTATCTATTGATCGTTGGATTGTTTCTACTTTTTGGCTATTATGAATAATGCTGGTCTGAACATTCATGTATAAATTTTTATGTGAACATAAGTTTACATTTCTCTTGGGTACACCTAGGAGTACTCCTACACCTAGGAGTGTAATTGCTAGGTCATAGGATAATTCTGTATTTAATCATTTGAAGAACTGCTAACCTTTTCCAAAGTGGCAGCACCATTTTATAATCCCACCAGCAGTGTATGGGTCATTCCAGTTTCTTCCCATCCTCATCAACACTTGTTATTGTCTGTCTTTTTTATGATTATAGCCATTTTTGTAATGTGCTATGGCATTGTGGTTTTGATTTGCATTTCCCATTGGCTGATAATGTTGACCATCTTTCCATGTGCTTATTGGCCATTTGTTTATTTTCTTTGAAGACTGTTTATTTTTAGATCCTTTACCTATTTTTGACCTGATTTGTCTTTTATTTAGTGGTAATAGTTCTTTATATATTTTAGACCCAAATCTTTTTTTTTAAAGATTTTATTTATTTATTCATGAGAAACGGAGAGAGAGAGGTAGAGACACAGGCAGAGGCTCCCTGCAGGGAGCCCGGTGTGGGACTCGATCCTGGGTCTCCAGGATCATGCCCTGGGCTGAAGGCAGTGCTAAACCACTGAGCTACCCAGGCTGCCCCTAGACACAAATCTTTATTAGATATTTGATTTGTAGAAATTTTCTTCCAGTCTCTGACTTGTCTTTTCACTTTCTTGGTAGTGTCCTTTGAAGCACAAAATTTTTTATTTTGATGATACCCAGTTTATTTTTTTTATTATTGCTTATACTTCTGATGTCAGAGCTAAACTAATGTCTAACTTAAGGTCACAAAGATTTAGACTTACAGTTTTTTCTAAGAGTTTTACAATTTTAGCTCTTACATATAGGTCTTTAATTCCTTTTGAGTTCATTTTTTTTTAATATGATATGAGGTATGGAGCCCAACTTCTTTCTTTTGCATATGCTCATTTGGGGCCCAAGACTATTTTTTGAATATAACAAACACTTCTTATGTGTATGTGTGTGTATATATATGTGTGTGTGTATATGTGTATATACACACATATACATGTGTGTAGGCCCCATATTGAACATGGACCCCACATTGGCTTGAACTCACAAGCCTAAGTTCAGGACCTGAGCTGAGATCCAGAGTTGGATGCTTACCTGAGTTGCCTGGGTGCCCCACATTTCTTGCTTTTATAATTTTAAAAGTGTGAAGTGAAAATCAAAATGATAATTTGCTAGAATACCAAAAGTGAAGGTGTTTGGTAACAGGAAACTAGGCTGCAGAGTAAGCATTGTCAAAGAGAAGATTAAAGATAAAGAGAGGCAGTAATTGGTAGATTGAGTTAGAATGTATTTCTTCCAATTCTGAGTTTCTAGTAGAACTAGGAGCTAATCTAGTGTGTCAGTGTACCTGTCTTTCTGACTGGCAACAATTTGAGTTAGAAAGGGTAGATTCAACAGCATAGAGAAAAGATCCAGTCTCTATAAGGCTGAAGGACAGTGCTTCTATCAAAGTATATGAGAAAAAGTAAGAGTAGATTCTTGTGGTAGCAGGGAAGGAAGTTGAAGGCAACAAGTAGGAAACAAGGTTTTCTGTGGGTGATGGGTTCCAGGATGGATAGGAACAATTCTCAAGATGTATCTAGTTTGAAATTTTTTCTAGAAGATACTTATTTTTTTAAAGGATTTTATTTAGTTATTTGAGAGAGAGCTAAAAGAGGGAGCATGAGTCGGGTGAGGGAGAGGAAGAAACAGGCTGTCTGCTGAGCCAGGAGCCCTACATGGGGCTCAATCCCAGGACTCTGGGATCATGACCTGAGTTGAAAGCAGACACTTAACCTACTGAGCCACCCAGGTGCCCAGATATATTTATTTTGAAAGAGAGAGAGGGAGAGTGCATGCACACGCATGCATGAGAGGTGGGGAGGGGCAGGGCAAGAGGGATAGAGAATCTCAAGTATACTATGCACTGAACACAGAGCCTGACTTAAGGCTTGATCTCACACCCTGAGATCATGACCTGAGCCAAAACCAAGGGTCAAATGCTTAACCAACTGTGCCACCCAGGTGCCCCTAAAATTTTAATAGAACACTTGCCAATCTTGTGTTGCAGTTATCTGTAAAAATCAAGTCAGTAGTTTGTGGCTTATAAAGTTCAAAATCTGTCAAATTGTTGCCAGCTAGAAAGATAGGTATAGACAGACTAGATTAGTGCCTAGTTCTACTAGGAACTCTGTCAGAATTGGGAGAAATAAATTCTTAGTGTATTTATCTGCTGCAGCCTTCAAAATAATAAATTTCTTGGATCCTTCCTATTTCTGCCGCACTGAGGAATTCTACTCAGCCAGTCCATATAAATTTGCAAGGGATCACCAGACAAGTAATTATGGTAAAATAGAATAAATCTTGGATTATCTAAGAAGTTTCTGATTAATTCATTTCTTCATTTAGCAAATATTTATTGAACATCTACCATGTGCCAGGCACTCTAATAGGTTCTGTAGATATAGTGGTGAGCAAAACCAAGTAGAACTTATATGTATTTGGGATTAGTAGTTGAATGAAGACATTTTACCTTAACCAAACAACAAATTAATATACAGTTAACTGTGATAAATGCTACAAAGTACTATATAGTACTATATGTATATAGTACTATAAAAGATATATAGTACTATAAAACATTACCAGAAAAAACAAAAAACCCCAAAACATTACCGGCAGCTGCCTTTTGCATTTCCAAGGGGATGGAGGTAGCCTCTATCTGAGGTGCTTCGGTTGCAAATGGTTGCCAGCTCCAAGATTAATGGTTCTGGGGGTACAGCTGCCACCATCCTCCATCCACTGGACCAAGGGTGATTCCCATAGTAGCATCCAGCAGGTGCCCACCAAAGTCCTTGTGGTCTTTTATATATCAGAAGTACTACAAAAGCTTGACTGCTTTTGTGAAGAGCATTTTATTTCTTAGAGAAAATGTTAAGAGTTACCTCAGAAAAATACTTCTTCCCTCTTAGAAGAAGAGTGCTAGCAGGACCTCAGTCTTTTGAGGTAACAGACTGAAGAGGATTCCCATCAGGGTGGGTTATCTTGACCTCTGCAGCATCTGGGAATGGGGTGGGTGATGTGCACTAGATGATGCATGCTGTGGTAGATCATGTGCGCTGGCAGAGATCTCTGGATGGAAAGACCATGGTACTGTTACAAGTGGAAGGCAGCATTTCACAGCTGGGATAATGAGAGCAGCATTCACTGAAGAAGTCATTCAAGCAGCTAGGAAATGGAGAGAAGCTGGAAAGAGATGTCTATCTGTTCTTCAAGGAGGGTAGAGGCACAGAAACTATGACATGTGCATTCTAAAGAGGAAGATGTTTTGAGCTTGTGGATAGTTAACATGGATGCCAAGGTTGGGCATAAAGTGGAGAGAGTTATTCAAAGACTGCAAGCAGCATTGAATGCTCAGCCAACAGCATCAGTCTAGAGGCTGGTGTTGCTGAGGAGGTGGACACGTGTGTAGTTGTGGTGGTCAGACATTACTAGATGGAATTAGGGGATGATGAAAAGCCTATAGCCTAATCAAATCATTCAGCAAACTACTGATCCTCTTCAACCTGGAAAAGGATTTCTAAGGAAGACAAATTGTCTCATAGTTTGTTCCTGTAGTCTAGTTTATTTTAATGGTAAGAGTAGCTTACTTTAAAAAAAAAATACACACACGTAGGCGCTCAAATTACCTTCTACAGGTATGTGAGTGATAATCTCCCTTCATGAAATTAAGACTTATTTTAAAATCTATTTATCTAAAAAATAAAAGTTGTTTGAAACTACAATACTAATCCCTACTGAGGGCAAAGTATAGTCGATAGAAAACTATTAACAGATCAAGTGTGTCATGTATCAGGTCATATACCAAAATGGAAAGCTAGTTTTAAGCAATATTTCAGAAGCCTTGCTATTTTAAAAACTGAAAGTGTTTCAAAGTCTTATTCTTAATAATAAATAATTGTCCCTGTTTGTGAGAGAATAAAATTTAGAAGATTGCAATAACTGTGTTTCACAATATTTACCCACCTGCATACAAAAGACAAAGATAGTTGCCTGTGTTCTAAAGGAGGGCAAAATTAGAAAACTCATTTTAGTCTTGAACCAGAGAATGTTTCTTAAGAGACTTGCTAATCATTGTAGTATCCACAGCAAAATATCGCCTTACCAATGAAAAAGGTGCATTAATGTAACAGTTAAAAAAGAGATGTGATTCTTAATGTTTTTAAAAAATCCTGTCAATTGTAATCATTATAGATTTTATAGCTGCCTTTCTTACAACTTCTTAACACAGTTTGAGAAAGTATATTATTGTTACTTACTATTTTTAATATAATTTTACTGAAGTCAGTCCATCAGAACAAGAAGAATCCTATATATTTTCTTTTGAAATGGGTGTGAGAAATATAAATTTTATAACAGTATTATTTGGGTGTGAGAAATATAAATTTTATAACAGTATTATTTATCCTGGTTCAGTTCTAATAGCATGTCATGTCAATTTAATGTTGTGATTAGTAAAAACTTCTTCACTCTCCTTCCTTTTCCTCTTATTAAAATAAAAATTATAAGTTTCGACAGGGAGGAGTCAAGGAAGGCTTCTCTGAAGAAGAGATGACTAAGTTGATAATCCAAAGCCTGATCTTTGCAAAGTGAAAAAGAGACTATTCTGGGCAGAAAGAAGAAAGAGCACATGCACGGGCCTTGGGGCTAGAAGGAATATGTTCTTAAAGAAATCAAGGTGGGGCACCTGGAGAGAGACTATAGTGGGAGAGGCTGTAAGGGAGACCAAGACCAAGCCAACCAGAGAGACTGAAGGAATGCTGGAGAATGAATGAGGAGGAGTTTCCAGAAGGATGAACATTCAGTTGTTACTAAAAGAGCAAATACAATGAGAATTGGAAAAATCTTGGTAGATTTAGTACCACATTAAGTAGGTGATATTACCAAGAGCAGTTTTGATAGAGTGGTAAGGGACTGAAGCTACCCTGGAATGAATTAAGAAATGATTTGGGACTCTTGGCTGGCTCAGTTGGTAGAAATGTGACTCTTGATCTTGGGGTTGTAATTTTGAGCTCCACAATGGGTGTAGAGATTACTTTAAAATATTAAAAAAGAAATGAAGAGTCTGTGGGAAAAGTTGGCTTACAGAGGGAAGAGAAAGATTGGTGGCTGGAAGAAGATAGAGCCTTGAAGGAAAGACATTTTTTTAAAAGATTTTATTTGTTAGAGCGCACAAGTTGAGGGAGGAAAAGAGAGACAGACACCTTGCTGAGCAGGGAGCCCCATGTGGGACTCCATCCCAGGACCCTGAGATCATGATCTGGGCTGAAGACAGATGCTTAATTGACTGAGCCACCCAGGCACCCCTGAAGGAAAGAATTTTTATATATTTAAGGGAGAGACTTGAGCTCAGTTTAAAGCTGTGAGAGGAATTGAGAAGGAAAGTTGATTAAGGCAGAAAGGGCCAATCAATGATTTATGCTTCCTAAAATGTCAGAAAATAATAGAATCTAAGGCAGAGGATTAGCTTTAGATTATGGAGAGAAATCTCTTTGGAACTGGAATGAAGGAACTAGATGAACTAAAAGGAACAGATAGATGCAATCGTAGGTAGATTGTACAGTTTCTATTTTCTGTCAAGTAGGGGATATGTACTGAGAGAAGGGGGAAGCTGAGGTGGGTTGGAGTTCAGAGTAGAAGAAGGAGTAGGAGTCTGGGCCCATTTGAAGTTGGTATTCATGAATTATCAGTGGAATACATTTGCCCTATTTCAGGACTTTGTCCAGTAGGGTTTGATGACACAGGTATAAGCTTAGTGAAAAAAAATCATTCCTGAGGATAGTATTTTTGCCAGGCAGTTTAATTTAGGCACTTAGCAAGAATGTTGTTGAAATGATAGATCGTGGAATCAGAGGTTGATGAGAGAAGTGAAGAAAGAATGAGGTTGATAGACCAGGAAGAAGCATATGCAAAGGAGATAGTGTAATTTGGGGTGCTTTTTTTATTTAGCTATGGTTCCCATACCATAAAATTCCCTCCTTTAAAGTGTATAACTCAGTGGTTATTTTAGTCTTTTTAGTTATGCAATCTTTACCATTATCTAATTTCCAAACATTCCCATTACCCCAAAAAGAAAGCTTGTACTTATTAGCAGTAACTCCTCATTCCTCCTTCCTCTGGCAACCCCTGATCTACTTTCTATATCTGTTGATTTGCCTATTCTGGACATTTCCCATAAATGGAATCGTAATATGTGGCCTTTTGTATCTTGCTTACTTAACATAATGTTTTCAAGGTTCATCCATATGGTGGCATGTATCAGTACCCGCTTCCTTTTCATGGCATAATAATCCATCATATGGATGATATATCACATTTTATGTATCTCTTCATTAGTTGATGAATATTTGGATTATCTCCACTTTTTGGCCATTACTAATGCTGCTATGAACATTCATGTAGAAGTTTTTGTATGAATATATGTTTTAATTTTTCTGTATGTACCTGGAATTGGAATTGCTGAGTCATATGTAACTGTATATTTTACAATTTGAGGAAGTGCCATACTGTTTTCCAAAGCAGCTACACCATTTTTACATTCCTACCAGCAATGTATGAGGGTTCTGATTTCTTCACATTCTCACCAGCACCTGTAATTGTCCATCTTTTGTTTTATTTGGGGGCTTGAACTCAAGATCCTGATATCAGGAGCTGGGCTAAGAATCAAATACTTAACTGAGCTAACCAGGGGCCCCTGTCCACCTGTTTTTATTATAGTCTTCCTACTGGGTGTATTTTGGTACCTTTTAAAAACTTATTTTTATTTATGCAAATAACATTAATTTTTTCTTTTTTTAAAAAATTATTTTAGAAAGAGTGTGTGAGTAGGGGGAGGGGCAGAGAAAGAGAGAATCTCAAGCAGGTTCCCCACTCAGCATGGAGCCCAATGAGGGGCTCAGTCTCATGACCCTGAGATCATGACCTGAGCCAAAATCAAGAGTTGGACACTTAACTGAGCCACCCAGGTGCCCCTACATGAATTTTTTTCTTATAAAATATTTACACTGTAGAAGTCAGGCTAAAAACCCTATGATCTCCACCCCAGTCAGTTCCTATACCTTACCTAAAAAGAAAAATTGTTTTCAATTTGGTATGTATTTTTACAGAATTTTAAAAAATTCTCAATGTAATAGCTCTCTGTAACCTTCTTAAATTAATCCAGCTGTTTTCAAAGAAACTGAAATAAATGAGTCAGTTTTTTCTAACCTTTAAAAGGTAGCATCTTTAAAAAATTACAGCATTCATCAATAAAAATCCTATCAAGCAAGCCAACTAAATGCCTATAGGTGAAGGCTTACTGTCTCATATATTATGGCTTTTGAAATGATGGCTTTTAATCTTTATGTAGTGAAACATTATCAGTAAAACTAATATTCTTGTTCTTAGTGCTTGGCTCTCTGGCTATGAAAACCCTGTGGTGTCTCGAATTAATATGAGAATACAAGATTTAACAGGACTGGATGTTTCCACAGCAGAGGAATTACAGGTAGGTATTGATATTATCCTTAAATTATATGCTATCACATTATTTCTTTATACTTTTTCAAAACATGCTTCAGATGAGAGTTCTTAACATTGTACAGGCACTGTAAGGTATTGCAGGAGAGTTTGGGACCCCAAAAGTGAATATGCAAGCTGAAATCATGCAAACTGATCTTAATAATCACTGGGAAAAATTAAGATTTGTCTGTGATCTCTGAAATTCTTTAACAAAATGTTAAAAACTTACTGTTAAGTATAAATTTATAGGGAAATGAACAATATGGAACATTAATATTTATTAAGTACACTATAATTTTTTGTCATTCTTAACTATAATTCTGTTAGGTAATTGGGGCAGTTCTTATTTTTTAATGTGTTTTTCTCTCTTTTCTATTGAGTTAGTTACCATAAGATTTACCTTGGTTTTATTATATGCACATGGTTATGGAGCCATCACCACGATCTAATTGCAAGAATATTTCATCACTTCAGAAACTTTAAGCAGTCACTCTCCATTCCCTCTCCCTAATGCTCTGGGCAATTTCTCATCTCCTTTCTATTTATGAATTTGCCTTTTCTAGATATTTCATATAAATTGAATAATATGTGGCCTATTATGTCTGATTTTTTTTATTATGTCTGATTTTTATCACTTAATGTAATGTTTTCAATATATCAGTATTTTATTCTTTTTCATGCTGAATAATATTCCATTTTTTGGATGTACTACACTTCATGTCAGCTGAAGGATATTTGGGTTGTTTGCACTTTTTGACTATAATGACTAATGCTGCTGTGAACATTTGTGTACAAGTTTTTGTACAAACATTTAAAATCCATGGGTATATATCTACATATAGAATTGATGAGTCATGTAATAACTTCAGTTCAACATATGAGGAATCGCTAAACTATTTTCCAAAATGACTACACGGGGGCAAGATGGCGGAAGAGCAGGGTCCCCAAATCACCTGTCCCCACCAAGTTACCTAGATAACCTTCAAACCATCCTGAAAATCTACGAATTCAGCCTGAGATGTAAAGAGAGACCAGCTGGAATGCTACAGTGAGAAGAGTTCGCGCTTCTATCAAGGTAGGAAGACGGGGGAAAAAGAAATAAAGGAACAAAAGGCCTCCGAGGGGGAGGGGCCCCGCGAGGAGCCGGGCTGAGGCCGGGGCGAGTGTCCCCAGGACGGGAGAGCCCCGTCCCGGAGGAGCAGGAGCTGCACCAACCTTCCCGGGCGGGCGGAAAGGGGCTCGCAGGGAGTTGGAGCAGGACCCAGGAGAGCGGGGATGCCCTCGGGCTCCCGGGGACACTAACAGACACCTGCGAGCGCAGGAGAGTGCTCCGAGCTCCCTAAGGGCTGCAGCCCGCACGGAGGGACCGACCGACCGGAGCAGCTCGGAGGGGCTCGGGAGCGGATCCAGGGAGGGAGCTGCAGGGCGGGAGCGCGAATCCAACAGCGCAGGCCCCGGAGCACAGGGCGCCAGGACACAGCCCAGGATCCGGCCTCCCCCGGGACAGGCAGAGGCCGGGAGGGCCCAGGACAGCAAGGACGCTCCTGCCCCGAGCTGAGCAGATCAGCGGCCCCGCCCCGGAGCCTCCAGGCCCTGCGGACGGAGAGCCGAGAGAGCCGAGAGCCCCGAGAGCCCCGAGCCCCGTAGTTCCTGCAGAGGCTGAATCCAGGCTTCCAGAGTTGCCATAGCAACTGCTGCTGTTCCTCCCTGGGTCCCACGGGGTAAACAACCCCCGCTGAGCCCTGCAGCAGGCAGGGGCAGAGCAGCTCCCCCAAGTGCTGACACCTGAAAATCAGCACAGCAGGCCCCTCCCCCAGAAGACAAGCTGGACGGACCAGTGATACTCTCCCGTGTTCCAATACAACTTGTTTTTGGCCACTCTGCACTGAGCAAAATGACTAGAAGGAAAACCTCACTTCAAAAGAAAGAATCAGAAACAGCCCTCTCTCCCACAGAGTTACAAAATCTGGATTACACTTCAATGTCAGAAAGCCAATTCAGAAGCACCATTATACAGCTACTGGTGGCTCTAGAAAAAAGCATTAAGGCCTCACGAGACTTCATGACTGCAGAATTTAGATCCAATCAGGCAGAAATTAAAAATCAATTGAATGAGATGCAATCCAAACTAGAAGTCCTAACGACGAGGGTTAACGTGGTGGAGTGAGTGACATAGAAGACAAGTTGATGGCAAAGAGGGAAACTGAGGAAAAAAGAGACAGACAATTAAGGGACCATGAAGACAGATTAAGGCAAATAAATGACAGTCTGAGGAAGAAAAACCTACGTTTAATTGGGGTTCCCGAGGGCGCCGAAAGGGACAGAGGGCCAGAATATGTATTTGAACAAATCCTAGCTGAAAACTTTCCCAATCTGGGAAGGGAAACAGGCATTCAGATCCAGGAAATAGAGAGATCCCCCCCTAAAATCAATAAAAACCGTTCAACACCTCGACATCTAATAGTGAAGCTTGCAAATTCCAAAGATAAAGAGAAGATCCTTAAAGCAACAAGAGACAAGAAGTCCCTGACTTTCATGGGGAGGAATATTAGGGTAACAGCAGACCTCTCCACAGAGACATGGCAGGCCAGAAAGGGCTGGCAGGATATATTCAGGGTCCTAAATGAGAAGAACATGCAACCAAGAATACTTTATCCAGCAAGGCTCTCATTCAAAATGGAAGGAGAGATAAAGAGCTTCCAAGACAGGCAGGAACTGAAAGAATATGTGACCTCCAAACCAGCTCTGCAAGAAATTTTAAGGGGGACTCTTAAAACTCCCCTTTAAGAAGAAGTTCAAGTAACTCTGAACGTGAATGGGCTTAATGACCCCATCAAAAGGCGCAGAGTTTCAGACTGGATAAAAAAACAGGACCCATCTATTTGCTGTCTACAAGAGACTCATTTTAGACAGAAGGACACCTACAACCTGAAAATAAAAGGTTGGAGAACCATTTACCATTCAAATGGTTCTCAAAATATACCCTAAAAACTACAGAACACTTCTGAAAGAAATTGAGGAAGACACAGAGATGGAAAAATATTCCATGCTCATGGATTGGCAGAATTAATATTGTGAAAATGTCAATGTTACCCAGGGCAATTTACACGTATAATGCAATCCCTATCAAAATACCATGGACTTTCTTCAGAGACTTAGAACAAATTATTTTAAGATTTGTGTGGAATCAGAAAAGACCCCAAACAGCCAGGGGAATTTTTAAAAAAAGAAAACCATATCTGGGGGCATCACAATGCCAGATTTCAGGTTGTACTACAAAGCTGTGTTCATCAAGACAGTGTGGTACTGGCACAAAAACAGACATATAGATCAATGGAACAGAACAGAGAACCCAGAAGTGGACCCTGAACTTTATGCTCAACTAATATACAATAAAGGTGGAAAGACGATCCACTAGAAGAAAGACAGTCTCTTCAATAAATGGTGCTGGGAAAATTGGACATCCACATGCAGAAGAATGAAACTGGACCACTCTCATGCACCATACACAAAGATAAACTCAAAATGGATGAAAGATCTAAATGTGAGACAAGATTCCATCAAAATCCCAGAGAAGAACTCAGGCAACACCCTTTTTGAACTTGGCCACAGTAACCGGAGAAGGACAAACAGTGTATGTTCTCATTCATTTGGGGCATATGAATAATAGCGAAAGGGAATATAAGGGAAGGGAGAAGAAATGTGTGAGAAATATCAGAAAGGGAGACAGAACATAAAGACTTCTAACTCTGGGAAATGAACTAGGGGTGGTGGAGGGGGAGGAGGGTGGGGGGTGGGGGTGAATGGGTGACGGGCACTGAGGGGTACACTTGACGGGATGAGCACTGGGTGTTATTCTGTATGTTGGTAAATTGAACACCAATAAAAATTAATTTATAAAAAAAATAAAAAATAAAAAAAAAAAACAAAAAAATAAAAAAATGACTACACAATTTTCTAATTCCATTGGCAGTATGAGGATTACAGTTTCTTCACATTCTTGTCAACACTTGTTCTTGTCTGTTTTTTTTCTCATTACAGTTTTCATTTCCATTTCCCTGATGGCTAATGATGTTGAGCATCTTTATTTTTTTGAGAAAATTTTTGTTCACATCCTTTGACTATTTCTTAATTGAGTTTTTGGGTTTTTGTTGAATTTTAAGTGTTCTTTTTACATTCTGGATACAGGACCATTATCAGATATGTGGTTTGCAAATATTTTCTCCCATTCTGTAGGTCATCTTTCATTTTCTTGATGATATCCTTTGGCACAGAATTTTTAATTTTGATGAAGTCTGATAGGTCTTTTTTGTTTTTTGTTTTTGGAGTTTTTTTTAGTTGCTTGTGCTTTTTTACTAAATTCCATAATAGTTAACATACAGTTTTATATTAGTCTCAGAAGTGCAATATAGTGGTTCAGCAATTTTGTGCATTACAGTGCTCATCATGATAAGTGTACTCTTAATCCCTATCATGTATTTCACCCATTCTACTCTATTCCCCTCCTATCTAGTAACCATCAGAATGCTCTCTATAGTTGAGTCTGTTTTTTGGTTTGTCTCTTTTTTTCTTTGTACATTTGTTTTGTTTCTTAAACTCCACATATAAAGGACACCTGGGGAATGACTCAGTGGTTGAGCATCTGCCTTTGGCTCAGGGCATGATCCCAGATTGAGTGCCACATCGGGCTCCCCATAGGGAACCTGCTTTCCCTCTGCCTATGTCTCTGCCTCTGTGTGTCTCTCATGAATAAATAAATAAAATCTTTAAAAAACTCCACATGAGTGAAATCATATGGTATTTATATTTCTCTAACTTATTTCACTGAGCATTATACTCTCTGGATCTATCCATGTTTTTGCAGATGGCTAGATTTCATTTTTTTGTGGCCGAGTAATATTCCATTTTGTTTATATATGATTTTATCCATTCACCTGTCAATGAACACTTGAGTTGCTTCTAAAATTTGGCTGTTGTAAATAATGCTGCAATAAATATAAGGGTGCATATATCTATTTGAATTAGTGTTTTTCTGTTCTGGAATTACTGGATCATATGGTAATTCTATTTCTAATTTTTTGAGGAACTTCCATACTGTTTTCCACAGTGGCTGTGTCAGTTTGCATTCCCACCAACAGTGCACAAGGGTCTCTTTTTCTCCACAACCTCACCAACACCTGTTGTTTCTTGCATTTTTTTTATTTTAGCCATCCTGACTGGTGTGACCTGATGTCTCATTGTGGTTTTGATTTACATTTCCCTGATGATGAGTGATGTTGAAATGTTGAACATATTTTCAAGGGTTTAATTTTTTTTTTTATTTACTTATGATAGTCACAGAGAGAGAGAGAGAGAGGCAGAGACACAGGCAGAGGGAGAAGCAGGCTCCATGCACTGGGAGCCCGATGTGGGATTCGATCCCGGGTCTCCAGGATCGCGCCCCAGGCCAAAGACAGGCACCAAACCGCTGCACCACCCAGGGATCCCTGTTGAACATATTTTCATGTGTCTGTTGACCATCTATATGTCATCTTTGGAGAAATGTCTGTTCATGTCTTATGCCTATTTTTTAATTGAATTATTTATATTTTGAGTGTTGAGTTGTGTAAGTTGATATAGCTAATGTTAGAGAAATTACTGTACCGCCTGTGCTCTTTACTAGGATTTTTATGGTTTCAGGTATCACATTGGGTCTTTAATCCATTTCAAGTTTATGTTTATGTATGGTATAAGCAAGTGGTTCAGTTTCATGCTTTTGCATGTTGCTATCCAATTTTCCCAACACTATTTGTTAAAGAGACTATCTTTCCCATCGCATATTCTTCCTTTGTCAAAGGTTATCAATCATATAATCATGGGTTTATTTCTGGGTTTTCTGTCCTGTTCCATTGATCTATGTGTCTGTTTTTGTGCCAATACCATACTGTTTCAATTACTACAGCTTTGTAGTGTATTTTCATATCTGGGATTGTGATACCTACAGTTCTTTTTCAAGACTGCTTTGGCTATTGGACATCTTTTGTGGTTCTATACAAATTTTCATATTCTTTGTTCTGATTCTATAAAAATAGCTGTTATTTTGATAGGGAGCGAATTAAATCTATAGATTGCTTTGGGCAGCATGGACATTTTAACAGTATTTGTTCTTCCAATACATGGCCATGAAATATCTTTCCATTTCAGTTTCTGTTAGATCCATCTGGTCCAGTGTGTCATCCAAAACTACTCTTTTCTTGCTGATTTTTTTGTTTGATCGATCCATTATGAGTGTTAAAGTCTCTATTATTATCAATTATTTCCTTTATGTTGTTATTATCTGCTTTATGTATTTGGGTGATCCGATGTTGGGTACATAAATATTTACAATTGTTATATCTTACTGTTGGATTGTCCACTTTATGATTATATAGTGTCCTTCTTTGTCTCTTTTTATAATCTTGGTTTTAAAATGCGTTTTGTCCAATATAAGTATTGCTATTTGGCTTTCTTTTCACTTCCACTTGCATGATTAATGCTTTTTCCTTCCTTTCACTTTCATTTTTTAAAAAAGATTTTTTATTTATTCATGAGAGACAGAGAGAGAGAGAGAGAGAGAGAGAGAGAGAGAGAGACAGAGACAGAGACAGGCAGAGGGAGAAGCAGGCTCCATGCAGGGAGCCAAATGTGGGACTTGATCCCAGGACTCCAGGATCATGCCCTGGGCTGAAGGCAGGTGCTAAACCACTGAGCCACCCAGGGATCCCTGTGGGGTTTCCTTCTTATGTAATTATTTTCTTTTACTGCTTTTTAAATTGTGTATTTATCACTGCTTTCTGCCATTTTAATTACTCTATGTCTTGGTTTGGACCTCCCTGTTGATTTAGTTGGGGGCTCTCTCTACCTCCTAGAGGTGGATTTCTGTTTCTTTCCCCAGATTTAGAAACTTTTCAGCTATTATTTCTTCAAATTTTCTGCTTCCTTTTCTCTTTCCCTTCTAGAAACTATATAATCCAAATGTTACCATGTTTGATGGTGTCACTGAGTTCCCTTAGTCTATTTTCATTTTATTTTTCTTTTTCCTGTACAGCTTGATTGCTTTCCATTACTCTGTCCTCCAGGTGGCTGGTCTGTTCTTCTACCTCCTGTGTTCTATTTATTCCCTTTAGTGTATTTTTAACTTCAGTTATTGAATTGTTCATCTCTGGTTCTTTTTTGTTTTGTTTTGTTTTAAGATTTTATTTATTTATTCATGAAAGACACATACGGGAGCAGGGGAGCAGACACACAGGCAGAGGGAAAAGCAGGCTCCACGCAGGGAGCCTGACCTGGGACTCGATCACAGGACTCCAGGATTATGCCCTGGGCTGAAGGTGGCACTAAACTGCTGAGCCACCTGGGCTCCCCGTCTTTTTTGTTTTCTATCTCATTGTTGAGGGTCTCATTGAGGTCCTTCATTTTGTTCTCAAGTCCCATGAGTAGCTTTATGACTATTACTTTAAATTCTCAATCAAGTATATTACTTACCTCAGTTTCACTTAGGTCTCTTGTGATTTTTTGTCCTGTTCTTTCATTTTGGGACATATTCCTCTGTCCCCTTATTTTGTCTAACTCTGTTTCTGTCAGGTAAGTCAGCTATGTCTCCTATTCTTGAAAGTAGTGGCTTTATGAAGAAGAGGTCCTGTGGGGCCCTGCAGCACAATGTCCCCTGTTCACCAAAACCCAGTGTTCAGGGGTTTCTCCTATATGTGTTGCATGTACCCTACTGTTGTGGCTGAGCCACTTTTGCCTTTAGTTCAGTCATCTGCAATGGCTCTCTTTTCCTATTGTGGGCAGGTTTAGGTCCTTGTGTTGTTAGTGAGCCAGTCTGGAAACACCTTGGGCTTAAGCTGAGTCGGATCAGATACTTGCCAAAGATGTAGTGAACCAAACTGCTGGGTGTTTTCCCTGTGTTGTGCCCTGAGAAGTTTTTGTTGGTGGGCGGGAGCTACAGGCAGACCACTGTCTGCCCCCAGCCCACTCCTGGACTGCAGTTTAACTAGTGTATTTATCTTCACCTCTCCCCAGGGCAGAAGTCATTTTGGAGTGGTAGAGGCTTGTGTCAGGGCTACTTGCACACTGCTAGGCTTGTGGCATTAATTAGCCAGGTGGACTCTTAAGAGTGTTTTGGAGAGGGCTGGAGATCATGGTGCTAGCAGGATCTGCACTGGTTTGCTGCAGGAGGGAGCCTACAGCCCCTGGGAAAACCCCTGCCCAGGTTGGAATGGAATGATGGGTCCATAGAAAAGCTCAGGAAAGGGGGAGGTGTACTGTAAGACGCATGCAGCTGTGCTGCGGGAGGGGATCTGAAGTTGCCTAGGATGGAGGTGATGTGTCTGTAGAAGAATGTTGGGGCAGGGCTCTCACTTTTAGCAGGAGAATGTTTTGCTGCCTTGGTTCCCACAGGTATCTGTGTTTCTAGTTTGGGACAGGGGAAGGAAATGGCACCTTCTAGCTCTTTTGTTCTTTGAGAAGTCTCCCTCAAATCCCTGTCCCTCCAGCATATGCTCTGAGAATAGTAAATAAATTACCTTCCTATATACCCCAGGCACTTTCAGACTGCCTCTTCCATATTGTATCTCAGCTGGGCTCTTTTTGCACTGGATTCAGTTTCTTCTAGCCCTCCAGCTCTCCCAGAGCTGAGCTTACTGATTTTTAAAGTTCTAGGTGTTAAGCCCCACTGATTGTGAGAACTTGAGAAACCAGGACCCTCTAGTTTTCAAAGCCAGATGTTAGAGTTTCATCATATGCATATAGCCATGCATGTCCCTGCCTGGGGCACCTAATGTGAAGGTCTGTTCTTCCCTCTCCACTCCACTGCATCCCTCCCTCTCACAGGCAGACCCACAGCGTTTGGCTCCCAAGTATGTCTCAGCTTGTCCTGCCGTCTTCAGTGTGGCCTCTTTACATTTAGCTGTGGAGAGTGTGTTCCTTCAGTCTTCGGGTCATTTCTGGGTTATTTACACTGATTTTGGTGTTATCTAGATGTACTCATGGGACAAGGTGAGCCTAGGATCCTCCTATTCTGACATCTTTCTCAGAAGTTCTTGGTTGCTTTGTGCTTTAGATGTCTAAGAAACCATGGCCTAATGCATGGTCACAAAGATTTACACCTGTGTTTTTCCCTAACAGTTTTATAGTTATCTTGTACATTCAGATCTTTGATCCATTTTGAGTCAGATTTTATACATGGTAGGAGGCAGAGGTCTTAGCTTCATTCTTTTCATCTGACTATCCAGTAGTCTCAGCATCATCTGTTACAAAAACTATTCTTATTGAATTGTCTTGGTAATTTAAAATATTATGAATATTGAGAATTAAATAAAGTGCTTTATTTCTTTGTAAACACTTATCAAAAATAAACATTCCTTCTTCTCGTTGTGAAATGATACAGAGTAAGCATGTTTTCTCTGCCTTTGCAAATTGTCATACATCTAGGTTTGGGTCAGCTTTCAACATTTTATCTTTTGTGCTTTCAAATATCCTTGAGGATACATAATAAGGTTTGTTTTTTACTGTGAAGATTTTTTTCCAATATCACTTCCTTCAAAACATTTTTATTCTTTCCATCACAGTCACTTTCCTTATGTAAATAAGTTTGCCTTCACAGTTCCTCTGGAACTGTATATGTAGAGTTTCTGGAACAGCACAAGTAGAAGCATTCCCCTTGTCAGTTTTTTCTGTATCTCCATTTAGGTTTGATTTGAATTGTACTTAAAGTATCATTACTTTCCATTTCTGTGCTGTATGTTATCTTTGTTAACCAGTTCCTCTTCCAGCTATCCATTTTAATAAAATATCACATGGGTTTTCATTGATAGGAGGCAACCCAACTACATACTTTGCTGTCTTTGTGTAAACTGAATAACAGATATGCAGTGATAGACTTTGAAAGAAGTGATTGGTATTTGATCATGATGTGCAGCTGTTATTTACATGGTAATTTGTGGACTAAAGCACTAGCAGCGACCATAGTGCTTTATGCAATTACAGTTACTATGTTGTGGTAACTGAAATTTAAACTTAGGTTGTTGGTGGTCTGATGTTAATGATTGACTAAACTATTAGATTTGTGCATTTTGGAACTGTGCAAAGCAGGATTGCCTATCTTTAAATTTGCTTAATGAAGTTGCCATTTATTCCATTGGTAATCTACAACTTCCTTGGTATTTATTACATTACTAAAAACTCTTATATATATCTTATTATTTCCTGATCTGTATTTATTCTCATCTTCACAGAATCTTTAAGCCTACTTGATAAAGTTCTACTTACTAGGCTGATTCAACTCAACATGTCTACAACATAAGGAGTCAAATATCTAGAGTAATAATAATTTACATAGGACTTGGGACTTTGCTGTGGGCAATATACTCTTTTAATTATGTTCTCCTTTCATTTCATCAGCAGTGCTGTTTAAGTTACATTCTCCTTTTATTTTGTCATATTGGGATGCAAGGAAGGAGTTAAGGAAGGTATCATTCTCCTTAGATTACAAATAATAAAACAGATGATATTGAAAAGTTACATATATTATAACTAAGAAAGCTAGAATTTACAGTCAGACCAGATACTTTTCTTCTTTTACTGTTTCACACTGGGACACTGTCATTACCAATTGAAATTGTTAGGGCCATCAGGAATAATTAAGTTTCGTGTTAACTTCCTTTTTTACTGTAGGGTAAAAAAATATGTAGGAGATTTTATTAAAACAGATTGGGGGACACCTGGGTGGCTCAGCGGTTGAGCATCTGCCTTTGGCTCAGGGCGTAATCCCGGGATCCAGGATCCAGTCCCACATTGGGCTTCCCTCATGGAGCCTGCTTCTCCCTCTGCCTGTGTCTCTCCCTCTCTCTCATGAATAAATAAATAAAACCTTAAAAGAATAGATTTAGGAGTTTCCCAGCATTTGAGAATTTGGAAAACACAAGTCGTGATTTAAATTCCAAAGAAAACTGTTTAGTAACTGATAATAGAAATCTCAAAACGTTAATTCTGGGAAATTTTAATTCTAAACATTTTAATTTTAAAATTCTAGCTCGGGGCAGCCCGGGTGGCTCAGCAGTTTAGTGCTGCCTTCAGCCCAGGGTCTGATCTTGGAGACCTGGGATCGAGTCCCACATCAGGCTGCCTGCATGGAGCCTGCTTCTCCCTCTGCCTGTGTCTCTGCCTGTCACTCTTTCTCTCTCTCTCCGTGTGTCTCTCATAAATAAATAAATAAACTCTTAAAATAAATAAAATTCTAGGTCAGATTTAAGTCATGTATTAGAGGAAAACATGTACCCAAACATTTGCTAAAGAAAAGCATATTAACTAACGTTCTAAAACATAGTATAGTAGCTATCCTTAGTTTTTTATCCTTGGTTCCTTAGGAACTATCATTGATTTAAACTGCTTTGCCTTTAATTTCTCTAGGAGTAGATCACCATGACAAAATAGGACTTATGTATTTTTTGAATAGTACTCTTGATTTTTTTTTTTTTTTGATGCATGCTTTGTTCCTCTCCTTCAGGTAGCCAATTATGGAGTTGGAGGACAGTATGAACCCCACTTTGATTTTGCACGGGTAAGTAACAACAAAAAAAGAATATAGGAGTTCTACTGAAACTCAGGCATGACATGTTAATTCTTTTCTTTTAGTATTAAAAATATATAGCCTGTTTGCAAATTTTTGGAAGCACAGTGGAATAGATGATACCCTATAAAACCTTTTTAGCAGTAAAAAAAAAAAAAAAAAAAAAAAAAAAACAAAAAAAAAAACCATACTTTTAAATGCATTGCTGAGCCTGGAAGGAAGTAAAGGCAGTTCCCAGAGGCAAAATGAACAAAGAAAACCTAGAAACTAAAATTACAGTGAAGGCAGGGTGGTGGTGCAAAAAAGCTGAAGCTAAAGGCTTGTGTCTCCAGGAATCTGGAGCTTTGATGACTGACTGCTCTGTGAGAGGACCTACCACTGTGCAGGCTACTGAACCTGAGAGACACACATATAAAACCTGAATCTCCAAAAAGGTTACGCCTTCAAAGAGAGAATAGCATCGAAAATAATCTGCTCTGAGTCAGGAGTCTTAAGGAGAGTTGCCTGTCATCAACTTGGTGGGGATGTAATGTGTATGAGAGAGACTCTTCCGGGAGTTAGAAAGCATATGCCTGCTCCCACAATAACCTTGGATTTGAATTTTCACTACCCTAGAAGAGGAGAAGTTAAAGTTTTCCAGTTAGATAGTGCTCCTTGGTTACCTATCCTTGGCAGAAAAAAACTCTTGTCCTCGTTGAAAACAGGCATCCTCATTCTAGCACCTCAGGAATTCTAAAGATATTAAAGTCAGCCAAATATGAACTCCTTAAAAAAGAAATTACTAACTGGTGATAAAACGCCATTGGTGAAACTGAAGTAGCCAACCGATTTAGATGCCCCCCAGGATGTTGGGTACTTGAATTATCAGATACAGAATATAAAATAACTGTGTAATATTCTTTAAAATTAGAGGATAAAAATTAATAAACTTTCAAAATGACTTAACATTTGAAAAACAAGCTCTAGGTAGAAAAAAGTAATTGTTGAAATCTAAAGTTTGATGGATAGGGGCACCTCGGTGGCCCAGTGGTTAAAGCATCTGCCTTCAGCTCAGGGCGTGATCCTGGGGTCCTGGGATCGAGTTCCGCATCAGGCTCCCTACAGGGAGTCTGTTTCTCTCTCTGCCTTTGTCTCTGCCTCTCTCTCTGTCTCTCATGAATAAATAAATAAAATCTTTAAGAAAAAAATAAGATAAAGTTTGGTGGGTAATTTAAAACAGACAGTTGAAGTGAATTAGCAAATTAGCTGATAAATCTGAATTAAAAGAATACACAGAGACAGGAAGACAAAAAAGATGTAGAGAGAGAGACACTGGAAAATAATATTAAAGCAGTTTGCTAAAAAGCTGTCCTTTACCAAGTTATAAATTATATATTACCAAATCTCAATTAATTAAGCTTTATCATAATTACATCAATTCTAAGAACTGTCTCAGGTATTTTAATAACCTTCTTGATCTACTACCATTGTAAAATAATGGTATATTCTTTTGAAAGAAAACACAGCCTATATTGTGTTATATATAGCCTTTGACCAGCCTAAATACCAAAATCCTAGAATCTTTTTCTATGTAGGCCAGCAAAGTGTATATTTTTAGTTTCTTTCCCTTCTATTTTCAATTACTGAAAAATGTCTGAGTCTTAGATGGTGTGAAAGCATACAATTCAAGCCCTGCCATTAGTGCAACTAAATTTTTTCTTAGTTTTTTATTTTGAAATAATTACAAATTCCTAGGAAGTTGCAAAGAAATGTACAGGGAGGTCTCATGAACCCTTCCTTCAGCTTCCCCCAACATTAACATCTTGCATTATCATGGCACACTATCAAAACGAAGAATGAGGGGTGCCTGGGTGGCTTAGTTGGTTAAGCATCTGCCTTCAGCTCAGGTCATGCATGATCTCAGGGTCCTGGGATTGAGCCCCCTGTTGGGGGGGGTCCCTGCACAGCAGGGAGTCTGCTTCTCCCTCTCCCTCAGTCCCTCCCCCTACTTGCGCGCACTCTCTCATTCTCTGTCAAATCTTAACAAAAAACAAACAAAAAACCTAAGAGGTAATGAAACAAGCCACCAAGTTTATTCATATTTTCACCAGTTATATTTACACTAATTTATGTGTGTGCCTATTCAATTTTATTACATGTGTAGCTTTGTGAAACTACCACCACAGTTAAGTTGCACCATCACTGCCAGACTCCTTTATAGTATGCTCTGTAGCTGCATATATACCCTTCTGCTTCCCATGCCTAACTGCTGGTAACCACCAAACTAACCTGTTCTCTATAATTGTCATTTCACAAACATTATATAACTGTTAAATGCAGTATGTATTCTTTTGAGATCTTCTCTTTTCACTGAGCATAATATTCCTTTGAGGTTCATGTTCTTTCAGAATGTATCAATAGTCTTTCTTTTTATTGCTAAGTATTATTTCATGGTTTGGATGCACCTCAATTTGTTTAATCATTCATCCTTTGAAGGATGTTAGGGTAGTTTTCAGTTCAGGGCTATCACAAATAAAGATGTGTGTAAATTTCTGTGTGAAAAATCCATTTTCATTTTTCTGGGATAACTGCCAAGAGACTGTATTGTATTTTAATTTAGATTTAAATAGCCAGATGTGAATTCTCCAGCCAGATTAAAGTGCTGACTGTCCAAAAGAATGACAAGCATAGTAGCAGTAAACATTTGAATGGATCATGAGTTCAAAGTAAATCTCAAGGTAAATTTTTTACTCACAGAGAATAGAGTTCATGAATGTAGGTAAGAGGCTATCATGTCTTGTTCTGTTTTGTTTGGTTTGGAAGTGAAGCTATAGGCATTAATTTTATTAATCTGTGGATAGTAGATACTGGTTTTCATTATTTAGGCTAATAAATCTGGGTTTTTTTCCCCTGCAATGGTCTTATCAAAAGTATTCATGTACAAGCTGAATTGACATCCAAGTATTTGAGTGCCTGCTATACAGTGTGCAGTACACACTATCTGAACTTTTTAGGATTGTTTTTGTCATGTCCTTTAGCATATTACTGGTGTTTATTTGCCACTAGGTAATTTGCATTACTGAATTTTATACCATTGAATTTGTTGTGTTTTATTCACAGAAAGATGAACCAGATGCTTTCAAAGAGCTGGGGACAGGAAACAGAATTGCTACATGGTTGTTTTATGTAAGTTGCAGCTAAAATTTTTTTGTAAGTTGGGATTTTATTACATGACATTTATTTTGATGTGTTCAGATGTTTGTTTTCCTTAGCTCTTATTTAACATCATAAAGTTTTTTTTTTTTTTTAATTTTTATTTATTTATGATACTCACACACAGTTAGAGAGAGAGAGAGAGGCAGAGACACAGGCAGAGGGAGAAGCAGGCTCCATGCACCGGGAGCCCGACGTGGGACTCGATCCCGGGTCTCCAGGATCGCGCCCTGGGCCAAAGGCAGGCGCCAAACCGCTGCGCCACCCAGGGATCCCATAACATCATAAAGTTTTTACAACTGAGTAAATAGAGGGGATTTTTGCATTTGTAACTTATTAAAATTGTAATATGAAAACCTTAATGCTAAAATTACTAACAGTCTCTACTTGGAGACGATCATTACTGATATTTTGGAGTATAGACTGTTAATATGTGTACATAGGCATCTCTATATATTTGCACTCATTTTAACAAACTTTGAAATTTTTGTTGATATAAATCAGAAAAGTATACAAATCATAAGTACTATAACTTGATAAATTTTCACAAAGTGAACACATCTGGTGTAAGCAGCAGCCAGATTGAGAGCATATTATAGCACCCTGGAAGCCCCATTATGAATAAACATATTCACATTATTTATTGAAGTTTCAAAACAATATGATATTTTTTAATTTTTCCTATATGTTTTTTTTAAGTATTTAAACAATTTAAGCTTTGAGCACAATAATTTATCATAGTTGTGAGGTTGGGTGGGCTTCACTCCTGATTCTTGCTCTGGATCTTTAATGCATCTGTGGTCAGATGATGACTCACTGGGGTCATTTTAAAGGCTGGGATTGAGACTGGATTTGGCCCAGAACACCTGCATGTGGTCTGGGCTTCCTCCCAGCATGGTGACTGGATTACAAGAGCTCATACCCACAAAAAGCAAGGCTGAAATGCATAGCATTTTTATTACCTAGCCTCTGAAATCAAATAATGTCACTTCTCTTGCATTTTATTAACCAAGGCAATTACAAAGATCTGCCATGATTCAGGAGGAGGGGACATAGACCCTGCCACTTGATAAGAGTGTTAGTGTGGGATGCATGGGTGGCTCAGGGCATGATCCTGGAATCCCGGGATCGAGTCCCACATCAGGTTTTCTGCATGGAGCTTGCTTCTCCCTGTCTGTGTCTCTGCCTCTGTGTGTGTCTCATGAATAAATAAATTTTCTTTTTAAAAAGTATTAGTGTAACAGGAAAAAGAACACGTGGGACAGGACATATTGGTATATATTATATTTGGAAAATATAATCTCCTACAATGTTGTAACCTTTGTTACCTTAAAAAGATGTGTTTTATATCTAGACTTAAATTTTGCTTATTTCATCACACTTTCCACCCCCTAACCCATTTGAATGATATGAAAATGGCATCTCTTTTTATTTTTCTCAAACCCTACCAGAATCTGTGTACCTCTGCTGTCTCTTTTCCTATCTTTATTGATCCCTGCTGCCTTCCCTGTCTTTTACAAAACCTCTGTCCTCCAATCCTCTCTCCCTCCTTCCAGCCTACTTTATCATTCTCCCTCCCTCCTACAACTTCATCTGTTTCCAAAAAGATTTAAGATCCCATAAAAAAAGGATTTAAGTATACTGTAATAAAAGGACTCAAAGAGAAGACCAGAGAATCTGATACATTATATAAAATTCATACAGTGAAATCTTGTATACTTTCTAGAGGTGAGCTCTCCATAATTGTACCAATATATATCCTGCCTTTAAGTGTGATGTTTGTCTGACTTCGATCTGTACATCTTTTACTTATTAAATTGGCAGTTACTGTAGCTTTAATTTGCATTTCTCTCATTAGAAAGGTGATGTTTAAAAGACATTCAGTGGGGTTTTTTTTGCTTTTATGAATATTGATGCTATATTATTTGGTCTAATATCTGTAAATACTAGCTTTGACCATTTGATTATGTTAGATTATCAATTTTTATGTTCTCCTCTAATTCTGTAGCATTTTGATTAGTAATTCATACCCCCCATTGTTTAAATATTATTGCCAAGTGGGCCATTTAGCACAACTTTTTCATTTCTCCAAAGTTAGTTTTTTCACTACTTAAAGAGCTGATAACTCTTTGCTACTGATGTATTTATCATAGTAAAATATTTTTCTTTATCCCACTTAATGCTTTTATTTTTATTTAAACAATGCCTGGTATTAAGATCAAACTCTGTTTTCTTTGGTATAACATTTGCCTGGCAATATTTTTGTTTTCAGTGTTTATAAGTCCCTGTTTTAGATGTGACTCTTGTATATAGCATAGTTTGTTTTACTTTGTGATACAATCCTTATGGCCTAGGTTTCCTTTGTCTCATTTTGTCCGTGTACTTCCTCAATCTAGAAGATTTGTGTTTTTATTCTAGGTTACATTTAAAAACTTTTTTTAGATCTTAATTCCAGTATAGTTTAACATACAGTGTGATATTAGTTTCAGGTGTACAGTTTAGTGATTCACCACTTCCTTATATTACCCGGTACTCATCACAAGTGCCCTCCTTAATCTCCTCTCCCCCACCTCTGGTAACCATCAGTTTGTTCTCTATAGTTAAAAATTCTGTTTCTTGGTTTCTTTCTTATGTTCCACATGTGAGTGAAATCATATGGTACTTATCTTTCTCTGACTTAGCATAAAACTCTCTACTTCTGTCCACATTGCAAATGGCAAGATTGCATTCTTTTTTATGGCTGGATAATATTCCATTGTGCATATATACCTTATCTTCTTTATCCATTCATCTTTCTTGTTTATTTATTCATAAGGAACTCAGAGACATAGGCAGAGGGAGAATTGGCTCCCCAATGTGGGACTCAATACCAGAATCATGACCTGAGCCAAAGGCAGACACTCAACCACTGACCCACCCAGGCATCCCTGTCCATCTTTTAATAGATACTTGGGTTGCTTCCATAATTTAGCTATTGAAAGTAATGCTGCAGCAAACACAGGGGTACATACATCCTTTTGAATTAGCGTTTTCATATTCTAATACCTAATACCTAGGAACACCTACTGTAACTACACTAAAGCTAAGCAATGAACAAATGAGAAGTCCTGCCCCCATGGAGAGGATATTCTAAGTGCAATAAATGCATAATTATACCCCTGTATTACTTGATTTATTGGTTTTAAATAATCTCTTTTTATATCTGGCTATAAAATATAAACGATACCCATATCTCCCTTCCTATCATTTCTTTACTTCTTTTAAGTATATAAACCTAAACAGCATCTTGTTTTTGTAAAAAATTGAGTAGCATGCACAAACCTTCCTATGTTAAGTAGAAGTCCAGATGTTCTCATATTCTCTGCAGTGTCCTTTCTCCCTCACAATGGCACATTTAACTTTATTATGCCAGTGCTTCTGATAATCGTTTCTGGAATTCTTACAGATGAGTGATGTGTCAGCAGGAGGAGCCACTGTTTTTCCTGAAGTAGGAGCAAGTGTTTGGCCCAAAAAGGTAAACTTGATTCCTTTGTTATTTTAATTTTGTGAGTCTATTTTTTCCCCAAGGAAGAGATGCACCCTTTATTTCATGACCTAATTAATGAATTACATTTTTTAAAGATAGAGATAATGTAGTCCTTATGTATACTAGATAAAATTTTGAGTATTTTTATGGCACAATTTACCATGATTATCTAGAAGTAGTGAACAGCCAAGGATTAGTACTTAAAAGTTTTCATTTCTGAAATGGGTTCCATATGATGTTTATCCCTCCATCTTGCTATTGTAAGGTTTGTTAGCTTTGTTTTGGCAAATACTCTTTTGTCAAGCAGCTTTGTGTTATTAGCATTTTCATATGCTCACCAAAATTTTGTAAATGATTTACTCATATTTTTAGAATTTTATTAGGAAGATAATGCTTCCACAGGAAAATTAAATTATTGCAAAAAATGATAACCTGATATGTTATGTAGAGGTAATTTTGTATTATTCTCCATAGGGTACAGCTGTTTTCTGGTATAATCTGTTTGCCAGTGGAGAAGGAGATTATAGTACACGGCATGCAGCCTGTCCAGTGCTGGTTGGAAACAAATGGGGTAAATATTTCCTATATTCTCTTCTAAGATTTCAGTCTTATTTTGAAATTAATGTCTGTATCTTAAAAAGAAGAGAACTCCTAACATTGAAAGGCAGTTTTTGATCTTAATATTTGCTTTCAAAGATCAGAATTCTTTTTTTTTTTAATTTTATTTATTTATGATAGTCACAGAGAGAGAGAGAGGCAGAGACACAGGCAGAGGGAGAAGCAGGCTCCATGCACCAGGAGCCTGACGTGGGATTCGATCCCGGGTCTCCAGGATCGCACCCTGGGCCAAAGGCAGGCGCTAAACCGCTGTGCCACCCAGGGATCCCCAAAGATCAGAATTCTGATGACAGTTTTTAACTTGAATTCCCACTTGAATAAGACACTATCTATCCCTCAAGAAGTTTACAGTTATTCTGATTGAGACATGCTAATGGATAAATAGAATATAGTATAGTGCATTACTAATACAGAGATGTAAACAGAAGATGGTAACTCATTATATTGGGGCTCTAAAGCTTAATTTTAAAACTTGGTCTTGAAGCTAGAGCAGTATATTTTCCAGGAATGTTAGGGACCAGGACTCATGAGGCTAGAGAGATATTCAAGGTCATGCTAGTGCATGACCAGCCACATTAAAAAGATATAGAACCAGATGGTTTTAAATAGAGGCTAAATAATATAGAAATCCATTTCAGTATGTATTACTAGCCACATTTCAGGTACTTAGTAGCGATGTGTCTAGTCTAGTGGCTACCATATCAGACATAGCAGGACTAAGGACTGACACCTGATTATTAGGATTTTAAAAATCTCCCCTGATGATTATAATGCTTGAGAATCACTGGACTAAAAGAGAGTAGTGAAGGGGAGATCATTTAGAAAGTTCTTTTCCCTTGTCTAAGTGGGCAAGGATGAAAGCCTGGACTAAGGCAGCAGTGAAAGGGTTGAAGAGTAAAGAGGCTGAAGAGCTATATAAGAATAAGTGACAGGGTAATTATGGGTCCTAGTTTAGATATTTTATACACGTTGATGCCACTGATTGATCTGTAGGATATAGGAAGAGTAGACAATTCCATCTGATGTACGTTGTAAAGCAGTATCTCAGAATCAAGGAAACTTAATTATGAGCACATAATAGTAGTGATTGGTTGTAGAGTTGTTCCTGGAGAGTGGAGGCTTTGTGTTCATTTTTAAAATGTCTCTATCAGAGATTGTATTTTGCAAACAGGAAAAATAATGTTCTGTCTGTACCTACATCTTAATTCCAATTGCGTTTCATTTCAAGCCTTTCATTGAACATCAGAAACTTTAGGAAATGCACAAAAACTCTCCAATGTGTGTTCCAACTTTCAGTGGAGTTCTTCATCTGCCTTCATCTTACTTGGTCTTGAACTTTTAGCTCATTTAGAAACTTTGATACAGATCTAGCTCCTGCAAGTTCATTAAACTAATTAGATAGTAAAGAATATTAATATTTTTTTTCTCTCACAGTATCCAATAAGTGGCTCCATGAACGTGGACAAGAGTTTCGAAGACCGTGCACCTTATCAGAATTGGAATGACAAATAGGCTTCCTTTCTTCTCCTGTACTCTAATGTGTCTGATATGCACATTTCCCAGTCTTAACTTTCCAGAGTTTACAATTGACTAACACTCCATGATTGATTTCAGTCATGAACCTCATCTGATGTTTCATCTGTGGACAATCACTAACTTTGTGGGGTTTTTTTCTTTTAAAAGTAACACTAAATCACCATATTGTACATATAAACCTTTAAAGTTCAGTTGGTATCACAGAGGATAAAGCAAGGTAGACCTAAAAAGTGAGGAATTTTTACACTTTTATCTTAAAGAACTTCTCGGATAAAGAAAACAGTTTAAGCATCTGATTATAGTATCTCACTATATCTCAGTAGGGAGTAGCTAGAATGGGCCATCTGATTAAGGAACAGAAGCCTCACAGTATGTACCTAGGTATTAGGTTTACCTAGTCTTACTTTTCCGGATCTACCTGAAGACTAGGAATAAACTAGGCCTCTAATCAGGGTTCCACTTGATGTTTGCCCCATATGCTATTCTGAGTTGATTGTGGTGAATTAAGTCTGTTTAAGTTAAAATACTTTGATTAAAAATTTTTTAAATACAGATCCCTATATAACAGTGGGTCTTCTTAACTAAAATGATCATTAGTCTCTTGCCCCCTTTTTTTAAATGACTGATGAGTTTGTCCATAAAATTTACTATTTTTCTTAGTGCTAATACCTTGCCTCTTATTCCTGCTACAGCAGGTGGTGATATTGGCATTCTGATAAAATATTGTGCCTTAGGAGACTGGAAATTTTAAAATGTACAAGTCCTTTTAATGATGAGGGAATTGATAAAAATTTTCTAAAAAGCCAAAATGTTTTTTTCAATTCTCAAATGTGTTGTGACAACAATGACCTATTTATGATCTTAAATCTTTTTTTAAAAATGTTTCCGTTTTCTGTGTGGTATTTTTCATATTTGAATGTGAATGCATGCTATAGTGACACAGATCATTCTATTGTTACTTTTTTTTTTTTTTTTTTTTAATGCATAGGACTTAGGTTTATCCCCTTGGTTTTCATTCACTCTAATGTCACACTCTTACGGTAGAAAATTTAGGCTCTCTGAACTTTCAGATATTTATTCAAAATAGGTTTCCTTCAAAAGGAACTACAACTTTACTATGGTTATGGAGCTATTACTATAATGGTACTTAAGCTTTCTTTTTCAAAAATATGGCGTAATATAAAGCTGTGACCCTAATGAAGTATACTAAGTTTATACAAGGGCTCTTTATCTTTTATGCACTCTTTAAATATTTAATTTGGGTAAGAAAGTATTACTTTTACCAACTTAAAAAAAAAAAAAACAGTGAAATTCCTTTCTCCCAAATACCCTTTGTTTCACCATAACTATTTTGGTAAAAAATATTGAAAATAAGCTTCAGTACTTTAATCTACTTAAATTTTGTGACCATAGAGGATTTAAAAAAAAAATCCTGTTAGAAGCAATGTAAATGTGAGGGGATAGAAATAAAATGATGGTTCAGTGAATGGAAACTAACCTTTATTACCTTACGTGTTTTAGCAAGTAGAATAAAAATAATATATATTTCAGAAGGAAATGACATTCTTACAAATTTCCTCATTATATTCAACCCAAACTCTCCATGGGGATCAGTAAACTCTTTTCAGTATTATATCTTACAGAACGTTCCCAAGTTTCATTACCAACTATTTTTCATTCCAAATGAAAAGGAAGAAAAACAAAATCCTGTCAAAAGCTTTGAGCCCAGTGGTCATTGCAATTTTTTTTTTTTTTTCTAAAGGTGAACATTAAAATAAATGAGGGCTACATACCAGCCCTGGATGCCTTGGGGCACAGAAAAAAACTGGTTTAAAAGAGAAACTAGAATAGAAAGGAACTCTACCAAAGGATAGGGGAGCTGTTAGAACTCTCTTTGGGTTGGAGGGGCTAGTAAGTGCCACGGTTATGTCCCCCCTTCACTTTGATAGCGTGGATGAGAACAGTCAGGCAACCCTAGCATGCCTCGAGTCCACACCAGCCCCAGTCATCCCACCAAGGCAGCCTCAGCTGGAGCCAGGATGGGGCACACACCAGGATACTCTTAGTGAGTGCTCACTATAGCACCAACCATCTCAGTAAGGTGACAGAGGCCCACAGCACCCCAAAACACTCCAAACCTCTACCACTTTGGCTCCAGAGGACTTGCCAGAACACTTGTGGCACAGCACTCCAGAAACCCCTAGCCAGTGCCTGCCTTGGTTCCAGCCACTCCACCAAGGCACCCCGGTGTGGAGTGCTCCAGGATTCATTGACCCACACCCTGCCTCAGCTCAAACTGCTCCATAAGGGCATCCCTTGCACTGAGTACCCCAGGAACCCCAGCTTACACCCACTTGAGTTTCAGCTGTCCTGCCAGGGTGTTCCCTGCACCAAGAGCCCCAGGACCATGCCAGCACATGCCTACTTCAGCTACTTTTACCTGCCAGGGCATACCCTGTGTGGAGTGCCCCAGAACCCCCCAGCTCACACCCAGCCTTGGCTCCAGATTCCCCAGCTTGTGCCTCACCAGGGTACCCTCTGCAGAGATCCCAGGGACCCTAGTTCATACCCACTTCAGCTTCAGCTAGCCTGCCATGGTACCCTCTGCACAGAGAGCACAGGAACCACCCCAGGCTATGCCCATTTCAGCTCTGGCTATCCCAAAAGGACAGCCCCAGCACCCCAGCCTATGCCAGACAGCTCCAGCAAGCAAATCAAAATCACCAGGTATACACAGTCTACACGGGATGGCCATACATGAGACCATTCCTTTGAGTTTAGAAGTAGCTGTCCCACAAAATTCATGAAATAAACACAAAGTCAAGCAAAATGGGGAGACAGAAAAATATGTTCCAAGTGAGTTAAGACCAAACCTTCGAGAAAGAACTAAATGAGATGGAGATACGCAATATGCCTGATAAGTTTAAAATAATGATCATAAAGATGCTCAGTGTACTGGAGAGAACAGTGGAAGAGCTCTGCGAGAACTTGAACAAAGAAAATATAAAAAGAACCAATCAGAGTTGAAGAATACAATAACAAAAAAAATACCCTAAAGGGAATCAACAGATTAGCAAATACTGAAGAATGGATCAGTAATCTGAAAGACGGTAATATAAAGCAATCAAGATGAACAGCAAAAGAGAAGAATTTTTATTTTATTAAATAGGTTCCATGCCTATTGTGGAGCCCAACATGGGGCTTGAACTCATAACCCTGAGATCAAGATCTGAGCTGAGATCGAGAGTCTGATGCCTAGCTGGTTGACTGAGCCACCCAGGTGCCCCCAAAAAAGAATTTTTAAAAATGAGGCTATGTTAAGAGATCTCTTGGACAAGAGCAGGCAAACATTCACATTATAGCGGTCCCAGAAGAGGAGAGTTGGGGACAGAAGGCTTCTATTACCTGGGGAAGGGAACATATCTAGGTTCAGGAAGCAGAGATGAACTCAGGTGGTCTATACCACAACACATAATTAAAATGTTAATGATTAAAGAGAATTTGAAAAACAGCAAGAGAAAACAAAATAGGTACAATGGGAAACTCCATAAGATGATCAGCTGATTTTTCAGCAAAACTTTGTAGACTAGAAGGAAGTGGAATGATACATTGAAGGTGCTGAAAGGAAAAAAACCTGCAACAAGACTATCTGTGAGATTATTATTCAGAATTGATGGAGAAATGGTTTCCCAGATGAAAGTTAATTATTATTAAGCCAGCCTTACAAGAAATGTTAAAGGGCCTTTCTTTACATGTAAAAGGCTATAATTAAAAGAAAATTCTGAATAAACGGATGTAAAATATACCATACACAGAACACATGATGGGGGGGCGGGTAAAAAAGTTCTTTTAGAATGTGTTCAAACTTAACCATCAACTTAATACATATATACTTAAAATGTCGTATATGAATGTCATGATAGCCACAAACCCAAAACCTGTAACAGATACTCAAAAAATACAGAGAAAGAAAGCCAAACAACACTAAAAGTCATCAGTCACAGAGAGTAGAAGAAAGGAACAAGAACTACAAAAACAACCAGAAAAACAATTAAAATGGCAGTAAGTACATACCTATCAACAATCACTTTAAATGTAAATAGTCTAAATGCTTCAATCAAAACATACAGGGTTATAGAATGAAATAAAAAAACAAAAACAAGAACTGTCTTATGCTGCCTACATGAGACTCACTTAAGACGACACATGCAAACCAAAAGTGAAAGGATGGAAAAGGTTACTCCATGCAAACATACGGGGGGAAAAAAGCCAGGGTAGCAATACTTTTATCAGACAAAACAGACTTTAAAATGAAGATTATAGCAAAAGACAAGGCCATTAATGCTAAAGAGACCAATCCAACAAGAGGATATAACAATTGTAAATCTCTATACACCCAACATTGGAGCACCTAAGTATATACAGCAAATATTAATAGACATAAAGGGAAAAATTGACAGTAATACAATAATAGTAGACTTTTTAACACACCACTTTATATCAATGGATAGGTCATCCAGGCAGAAAACCAATAAGGAAATAGTGTCACTGAATGACATTAGACCAAATGGACTTTACAGATATATAAAGAACATTTCATCCAAAAACAATAGAACACACATTCAAGTGCACATGGAACATTCTCCAGGATAGAGCACATATTGGGTCACAAATCTTGAGACATTTAAGAAGATTGAAATCAAATGTCTAGAATAGAGCACATATTGGGTCACAAATCTTGAGACTAAGAAGATTGAAGTCAAATGCATCTTTTCTGACAATCATGGTATTTATTAAACTAGAAATCAATCACAAGAAGAAATTAGAAAAAAATAGATACATGAAGGTTAAATAACATGCTACTAAACAATGAATAGGTCAACCAAGAAATCAAAGAAGAAATAGGAAAATACATGAAGACAAATGAAAATGAAAACATAATGGTTCAAAGTCTGAGACACAGTGAAAAGAATTTTTATTTTTAAAGATTTTATTCATTCACGAGGGGGGGGGTGCGGCGCAGAGATACAGGCAGAGGGAGAAGCAGGCTCCATGCAGGGAGCCCAATGTGGGACTCCATCCCCGGTCTCCAGGATCAGGCCCTGGGCCAAAGGTAGTGCTAAACCACTGAGCCACTAGGGCTGCCCCATGTTTTTTTTTTTTTTTTTTAATTTTATTTATTTATTCATGAGAGAGGCAGAGACACAGGCAGAGGGAAAAGCAGGTTCCATGAAGGGAACCCGATGTGGGACTCAATCCTGGGTCTCCAGGATCATGCCCTGGGCTAAAGGCGGCACCAAACTGCTTAGCCACCTGGGCTGTCCAATGATATTTTGTATTTACTCATTCTTACATTTTCCTGAATGCAGTATTTAAGGAAGAAATTTCATAGATGAATAGCAACTATTTGGGAAAAGTAGCCATAGAAATCAAATAAGTGGGCAAAGACCTCAGTAATATTTATAGGCTGAATGGTTAAGGTGGATGATGTGGGTTTATGACATTAAACTATTATATTTTATTCTATTATTATTTTTTAATTGAAATAATAAATTCTGTGAGGATTTACGGGCCTGATGTTCAGCTTCGCTTTTGGCCAATGAGCATTTAAATGCTTATGGAAGGTAGGGGCCAGAAAATAGCAAGGAAGATAATTATGCTTTTAGAGATACTTAGAATTTGCCAAATGGTTATTCATAATGGTAAATTTCTCTTGCAACAGCTCAAATATGTAGGTAAGAGAAGGAAATCTTCAGGGAAAACTGGTAATTTAAGTTTGTTATTTAAGGAACAAACACAATAGTCCCTGCCTACCCCACCCCCCCATTCATTAGAGGGCATGCTAGGCTTACCACGTCAAAAACAATGACTCCGCAAACAGGATAATGCACTATTAAAATGTTTAGGAGTCTGTTAACTTCAAAGCAAAAACCACATTATTGGAAAGCCAATCTCTTAAAACCATTGTTTCCTGGGAATGTAGTATGAAGATCATTGCTTTGATAAGCTTCAGTAAGCATCAATAAACAGTCCACGTCACTTGCTTTAGTTTGTTTGGGCCTACTAATTGCTCCAGGACTTCTCGTGAATGATCTGTTATTAGGGGGCATCCATGGAAGAGTAATAATACGTATCTGAGGACAGCAAGTAAGGACAGCTTCTACAGCCTCATCAGATTTACACAAAGTCCCATATGAATCTCCTCTAATTTCTTGGCACAAGGTCCACTAACAAGAGCAACCACACCATCATCAGATACCTGAGTAGCTGAAAAATCAACACACTGCAAAAATGGGCAGTTTTCTCCCAATGCATGAAAGGACACATCAGTAATTCCTAAACAGCCACCTAAATCAATGATCTTTAACAGCCGGCAGTTGAGTGCAAGAGCAAGGACTCCTTCATCAGTAAGATTACACCATCTTTTCAAAGAAGCTTCATGGAGGTATGAACAAGAGGAAGCCACAGCTTTTATTCCTTTTGAAGTTATGGAAATTGTTTTCTTTTGAGGAACTTATATTTAATTTATTTAATTTTCTGCAGTTGCACAGGTGTAGGAGAGCAGTATCTGAAATGTCACAGCTTCTTAGATCTAGTGTTTGGACTTCAGGATGTAAAATCTCACTTATATTTGAATATGTTATCTGCCCCTGGGTACTCATTATTTTAATCAGTCTATCTTTTATGTTGGGAGGCAAAGGCTTATTGTCTGTGATATATCTGGAAATATTCTTCATGAAGCACCACAGGCATAGATCCAGGAGCTGACTGACCCGCCGCGAGCTAGGCATCGTGGCCACCCCGGGGAGCCTCTTCTGCGGTCCCCAGGCCGCCCCAAAGCAGCCAGAGACCGTCCATCAACTCCCAGTGAAAAGAGTTTTAAGGGAAATTTATAGCAATAGAGGCATACCTAAAGAAACAAAAAAATCTCAAATATGCAACCTAACCTCACACCTAAAGAGACTAGGAAAAAAGAGAACAAAGCCCAAAGTCAAGAAGGGAAATAATAAAGATCAGAGTGGAAATAAATAAAATGGGGACCCCAAAAAAGGGGAAAGATCAATGAAATCAACAGCTGATTCTTTGAAACAAAATTGATAAACCTTTGGCCTGACTCATTCAGAAAAAGAGATGACCCAAATAAATGAAATCAGAAATCAAAGAGAACAACCCAACACCACAGAAATACAAAGGATTATAAGAGACTACTACAAAAACCATGCCAACAAATTGTACAATCTAGAAGAAATGGATAAATTTTTAGAAACATACAATCTTCCTGAACTGAAGTAGGAAGAAAAAGGAAATCAAACTAGACCAATTATAAGTAACAAAATTGGAATTAGTAATCAAAAAACTCCTCTAACAACCAAAAAGTCCAGGACTACGTGGATTGACAGGTGAATTCTAGCAGACCATTAATGAAGAGTTAACACCTATTCTCAAAACATTCCAAAAAAAAAAAGAAGGAAAGCTTCCAAATACATTCTACAAGGCCAGCAATTACCCTGATAACAAAACCAAAGTTACTACATAAAGTAGAAAATTATAGACCAATATATCTGATGAACATAGATGCAAACATCCTCAACAAAATATTAGCAAACCACAATTATAAACAATACGTTAAAAGGATCATTCACCAGGATGCCTGGGTGATTCAGTCAGTTAAGCATCTGACTTGATTTGGGCTCAGGTCATGATCTCAGGGTCATGAGATTAAGCCCTGTGTTGGGCTCTGTGCTCAGTGGGGAGTCAGATTCTGTCTCTCCCTCTCCTGCTGTCCGTCCCCTTGCATATTCTCTCTCTCTTTTTAAAGATTTTATTTATTTATTCATGAGAGAGACAGGGAGAGAGGCAGAGACATAGGCAGAGAAAGAAGCAAGCTCTATACAAGGAGTCTGATGCAGTACTCAATCCCAGGACTCCAGGAGCATGCTCTGGGCTGAAGGCATGCACTCAACTGCTGAGCTACCCAGGCATCCCTCTCTCTCTCAAATAAATCTAGAAGAGAAAGGATCATTCACCATATCAAGTGGGATTTATTCCAGGGATGCAAGGATGGTTCAATATTAGCAAATCAATCAAATCACACCACATTACAAAACGGAGAAAAATTATGATCATCTCAATAGGTGCAGGTAAAGCATTTGACAAGATCTAACATTAATTCATGATAAAAACTCCCAACAAAGTAGCTTCAGAAGGAATATACCTCAACATAATAAAGACTATCTATGAAAAACCCACAGTTAACATCATACTCATGGTGAAAATCAGACCTTTTCCTCTAAGATTAGGAATAAGACAAGGGTGTCCAGTCCCACTAGTTTTATTCAACATAGTACTGTGGGTCCTAGTCACAGCAATAAGCCAAGAAAAATAACAGGCATTCTAATTGGTAAGGAAGAAAGTAAACTCACTATTTGTACATGACATGATACTATTTATAAAAAACGCTAAAGACTCCACCCAAAAACTATTAAAATAAATTCAATAAATTTACAGTATTTAAAGCTTATACCTAGAAACAGGTTTCTATACATTAATGAACTTCCAGAGAGAAATTAAGAAAATATTTCTATTTACAATTGCACCAGAAAGAATAAAATACCTAAAAGTAAACTTAATTAAAGAGGCAAAAGGCCTCTACTTGGAAAGCCATAAAACATTGATGAAAGAAATTAAAGATGATACAAACAAATGGAAAGAAATCCCATGCTCATGGATTACAAGTATTATTATTAAAATGTTCATACTACTCAGAGCAGTCTACATATTCAATGTAATTCCTATCAAAATACCAATAGTATTTTTTTTAAAACAGAACTAGAGTGAATAATCCTAAAATTTATATGGAACGACAAAAGAACCCAAACAGCCAAAGCCATCTTGAGAAAGAAGAACAAAGTTAGTGGTATCACAATTCCAGATTTCAAGATATACTAAAAAGCTGTAGTCATCAAAGCAGCATGGTACAAAAACAGACATGTAAATCAATGGAACAGCATAGAGAGGCCAGAAATAAACCTGTGCTTATATGGTCAATCTATAGCAAAGGTGGCAAGAATATATAAAGTGAAAAAGACAGTCTCTTCAATAAATAGTACTGGGAAAATGGAGAGCTTCATGCAAAAGAACGAAACTGGACCACTTTCTTACACCAAACACACACACAAACTCAAAATTGATTAAAGACCTAAATGTGAAACATGAAACTATAACACCCCTAAAAGAAACATAGGCAGTAATTTCCCTGACATCAACCTTACCAACGTAGATGTTTCTTCAGGCAAGAGGGGAAAAAAAGCAAACATAAACTACTGGAACTACACCAAAATGACAGGTTTTTTTTTTTTTGTTTTTGTTGTTTTGTTTTGTTTTGTTTTTACAGTGAAGGAAATAAAAAAGCAACCTACTGAATGGAAGGACATATTTGTAAATTATATTTCAGACATATATCTAACAAGGGGTTAATATCTAAAATATATTAAGAACTTATACAACTCAACACGGAAAAGACAATGTGATTTAAAAATGGGTAGAGGACCTGAATTGACATTTTTCCAAATAAGTCATACAGATGGCCAACAGACACATGAAGAGCTGCTTAACATCACTCATCATCAGGGAAATGTGAATTAAAACCACAATGAGATATCACCCTATATCTGTCAGAATGGCTAGAATAAAAAATAAAAGAAATAACAGGTGTAGGTGAGGATGTAGAGAAAAAAGAATGCTCATGCATTGTTGGTGGGAATGCAAACTGGTATAGCCACTGTGGGAAACAGTATGGAGGTTGCTCAAAAAATTAAAAATAGGGTTTTGTGGGTGGCTCAGTCAGTTAAGTGTCTGCCTTTGTCTCAGGTCACAACCCCAGGGTCCTGGGATCAAGCCCCATGTCAGGCTCCCTGCTTAGCTCTTCCTCTCCTTGTTCATGCTATCTTTGTTGCTATCTCTGTCTCTCTCTCTTAAATAAGTAAAATCTTTTTAAAAAATTAAAAATAGTCATACCATATGATCCAGTAATTCTACTACTGGGTATTTACCAGTACCCCTGGTATTACCACCACCCCTGAAAACACTGGTTCAAAAAGATTTGTGCTTCTATGTCTATTGCAGCATTATTTACAATAACCAAGATCGGAAACAACCCAAGTGTCCACTGATAGATGAATGGATAAATATGTTTTTTATATATATTGTAAATGGCAAGATCTCATTCTTTTTTATGGTTAACTAACATGGATGGACTTACAGAGTATTATGCCAAGTGAAATAAATCAGAGAAAGACAAATATCATATGATTTCAACTTCTATGTGGAAGCTAAAAAACAAAGAGAAGAAACAGACTCATAAATACAGAAAATGAACTGATGTTTGCTAGAGGGACAGATGTGGGGGCATGGGCAAAATGACTGAAGGGAAAAGGGAGGTACAGGCTTCCAGTTATGGAATGAGTAATCACAGAGATCAAAGGTACAGCATAAATATAATCAATGGTACTGTGTTAACACTATATGGAGACAGATGGTAGCTACACTTGTGAGCATAGCATAATGTGGAGTTCTCAGATCACTACGTTGTACTTCTGAAACTAATGTAAGATTGTACATCGACTACATTTCAATTAAAATAAATAAATAATAAAATAAATTAGGGCTAGAGCCATCTTGGAAGATGTGGAAACTGTTTCCTTAACAACCTTAAGTGCCTATCCTTCAAGATAGGAGTTTCGTCACTTGTTAACTTTAAGCATGGAATTATCATCATTTTTACCAACATGGAGTTAACAAAGTATTTACCAAAACACTCAAACAGCAGGATAATTAAATGCCATAACTAAGAAATAACCTAGTAGGATTATTTTTTTAATTGTTTTAGGATTCTGTGGAAAGCTAAATTGTAAATACAGTGATGAAAGAAGCAATCAGGGAAATACAAATCAAAACAACAATGAGCTTATAACCTTGCACCTGTCAGAATGGCTAAAATTAACACAAGAAACAATAGGTATTGGAAAGGATGTGAAGAAAGGAAAACCTCTTGCATTGTTGGTAGGAATGCAAACTAGTGCAGCCCCTCTGGAAAACAGTATGGAGGTTCCTCAGAAAGTTAAAAATAGAACTATATTCTATGATCCAGCAATTGTACTACTAGGTATTTACCCAAAGAATACAAAAATACTGGGACACCTGAGTGGCTCAGTGGTTGAGTGTCTGCCTTTGGCTTAGGGCGTGATCCTGGGGTCCTGGGATTGAGTCCCACATTGGGTTCCCTGAAGGAAGCCTAATTCTCCCAATGCCTATGTCTCTGCCTCTGTGTCTCTCTCATGAATAAATAAAATCCTTCTTAAAAAAGATACAAAAATACTAATCCAAAAGGATATATGCACCTTGATGGTTATAGTAGCATTATCAACAATAGCCAAATTATGAGAAGAGCCCAAATGTCTGTTGACTGATGAATGGATAAAGAAGATGTGGCATATATGTATAATGGAATATTATTCATAAAAAAGAATGAAATCCTGCCATTTGCAATGACATGGATGGAGCCAGAGAGTATTATACTAAGTGATATAAGTCAGAGAAAGAAAAATACCATATGATTTCACTCATATGTGGAATTTAAGGAACAAAACAAATCATCATAGGGGAATAAAAGAGAGGAAAACCAAGAAACAGACTCCTAACTATAAAGAACAACTGATGGTTACCAGAGGGAAGGTGGGGGAAGTGGATGGGTTAAGGAATGCACTTGTTGCGATGGGCAAAAGGTATTTTATATAAGTGTTGAATCACTCAATTGTACTCCTGAAACTAATATCACACTGTATGTTAACTAACTGTAATTTAAATAAAAACAAAAAAAAGTTAACCATTTACTTTGGTGAAAATATAAAATGGTTATTACAGTGTGAGAGGATTGAGACGAGTTGTAAGCAGTAAACACACATATATAAATATGGAAACCAATACATATGCATACACACAAGTATGATATTATTGCTGAGAAGAATTTAAATATCTCTATATAACCAAGTGCTAACTGGTTATATGTACATTCCATATCCAGTATCCCCTTAAGCCTGTATAGCTGAAAATGAACAACATATGTGCAGGGACCCATGGGCTTAAACAACTGAATGACTGGCTTGCACACATTAAGAAATTTACAGAGTAATACCAAAACAATACAACATAACAAAAATCCAATCACAAAATAACTATAAATCACTCAAAAATAAACAGAATTGCAAAAGATAAGTTGCTAGGAGAAAACAGAATGAGAAATGACATCTTAATCTGGATAGCCAGCAACATAAGAAGCAATCACTTCTCTTGGCAGCACTTATTTTACTGTGGTAAAAGATAGGTTTTAGAAGGCACAATATTGGGTGACTTTGAGAAAAAGGAATGAATTATCAACACTAGAGAGTACCATTTGTTAAATTATCAGATCGGAATAAAATAAATTTCATATTCCTATTCTAATGTTCTTGGATATTATCCCACAACACTGATGACTTATGCAAAATTAACTGTAGTAGACCTGTAATGTCCTTGGCTGCCTGCTTTATTAACTTTTATTTGAGGATTTTAAGTTTATTTTCTGTGTGACTGTAGGATTCAGCTAAATATACATTTTGATTCAGCAAGACTGATAAGCTATAAAAAAATAAACATTAGGAGGAAGGCAGTCTTATCAAATGTAAAAAGCAGATTTTTAATAAAAGGAACAGCCAAAAGCAGTGGAAGTCATCCATACTCTACGTTTTGAGGTTTGAGGTCTTGTTGAATTTCCATTGCAGTGCTTCTCTGTTGAAATTAGTTGTACAAAGCAAGATAATGACAGATAAAGTTTTAAAAAAACAAAAAAATCCTTAGATTTTATTTTGTTGTTTCAATATCCTGATAGGCTTATTTCTAATACAAATCTGTTTTAGGCTAAACATTTTAAAGACTTCAGAATAATACTTCAAATAGAACACAGAGTGATGTGCAATTTTATATTTCAGGGCATTTTAGGGAGATGAATTGTATCTTTTTATTTATTTATTTTTTATTTTTATTTATTTATGATAGTCACAGAGAGAGAGGGAGAGGCAGAGACACAGGCAGAGGGAGAAGCAGGCTCCATGCACCGGGAGCCCGACGTGGGATTTGATCCCGTGTCTCCAGGATCACGCCCTGGGCCAAAGGCAGATGCCAAACCGCTGCGCCACCCAGGGATCCCAAGAATTGTATCTTGAGTCCTTTTCTAGAAAAGGCACTTATTAATTTTAAGTGCAACAGAGACCCAGAATTATTATTGTAATATCTATTTTAAAGCTGTAAATGTAAACTCCACTGCAGTGTAGGTTTTATATAAGTTTGAATATAACAGGAGTTAAATTATATTATGCAAAATAACTACATAATGGTTAACTTCTAATAACAGACATTAATCTTATCCTTTGATACCTAAATAATAAAACTTATTGTAGTTGTTAACTCTTAGAAGATAAAATAACCTGGGTGGTTCAGACGGTTAAGCATCTGCCTTTGGCTCAGGTCATGATCTCTGGGTCCTGGGATGGAGTCCCACATTGAGCTCCTGACTCAGCAGGGAGTCTGCTTCTTCCTCTGCCTCTGCTCACACATGCATACACACTCTCTCAAATGAATACATTTTTTTTAAAAGAAGATAAAATAACTTACATAATAGTTTAATTTAGTTATGTTCTAGCTTTACATTTAAAAGGCAACAAAGTTAAGGCTCTGTGACATGAAACACCTGTCAGACTTTTGTTGTGAGATGGAAAAAGTGGCCCTTATTAAAAATAGTCAGTGTTATCTTTCCCACATTCCTGTTTTTCTTCTGCAACATGAGAAAGTAGCCTATAGAAAGTTAAACTAAGGTAACTAAAAGTGCTCTGAAACAGTGCTACTTGGAGTGTGGTTTGCAGAAGAGTTGGCATGGGATTTGTTACTGGTACACAACAAGATAAGAAAATTACATCAAAAACGTGTATCAATAAGTACATGGTTTTGTTTAGTTGACTTTTTCATAGCAAGATTTTCAAGATGAAAAAGCAGTGTGTTATTTACATCATGTTACAGGTTCTTATCTTAGAACTAGCTTAAGTGGCATTGCTCTAAAACATACAAACTGTTTGATCCCATATTTTTAAAAGGATTTTATTTATTTATTTGAGAGAAAGAATGAGCAGGGGTGGGTGAGAAGAAGCAGGGTCCTTGCTGAGCTTTTTACATTTGATGTGGGTTTTGATCCCAGGACTCCAAGATCATGACCTGAGCTGAAGGCAGCCTTTTGACTGAGCCACCCAGGCACCCCTAATTCTGAATTTTTAAAAGCATTAAGAAAGTTTAATATGTGTGTTTTGCATTTGTTTGGGATAAGGAAAGCAAATTTTGTAGGTCTTAGGATAATGGGGAAAAACACTTTAGAATAATTATTTAGCTTTGTAAATAACATATCAAGGAATCAAGAATATCAAGATCAATGTATTTTCTAGAGGAAGATACCAGACTAGGAAGCTCCAAGCCCTTGTTTCCCCTTGGAAACAGGAAATAAACAACTAGAACCTGGATAAGATAACTTTTTAGAAGTCTAGAGGTCTGAAAAACAGCAGAAGGTTTACAGTCACCAAGTGAATTCCTAGTCAAGAAAAAGCCACACTCAGCATGGTAGGAAATTTGTGGTATGTTTACTTACTCTTGTCCTATTCTAAAAATGGTGCTGGATAGATGAGAGGAAGTAGTTGCCCAATTCCCAATTTCCCCTCTTGAACCAGAGGTAACAGGGCAGACCTAGTTTTTAACATTCTATCCTGTTTGGAAGTTGCCTGAAGGACTGGTCTGTTCCACCTAATTCAGAGGTCAGATAAGGAAAAACTTAGGACTAGAAAAAGCCCTGGGATGGGACACCTGGGTGGCTCAGTTGTTGAGCATCTGCCTTTGGCTCAGGGCGTGATCCCGGATCCAGGGATCGAGTCCCACATCAGGCTCCCTGTGAAGCCTTTCCTCTGTCTGTGTCTCTGCCTCACTCTTGGTCTCTCATGAACAAATAAATAAAATCTTAAAAAAAAAAAGACCTAGGAAGCATTAGACACTGTTTTATTAAAGCTGCATGGGGATAACACACCTGCAGATAGGTAAGGCAAGAGGTTACAGGTAGTACAATATAAGACCCCCCAAATGGGCTGAGATGAGAGTCTTATGGAAATTAAGACATTTAAAAGCAGCCATGTATATGGGGAGATTAAACATGCACGCACACACACACGCATACATGCACACTGGCAAGGCAAGATTCATGCCAAGAAAAGCCCTTAAGTCACCACTCCAGGCTGATCCTAGGGATCAGATCTTGCCCTGCTAATTACCAAAGGTCCCTCAGCTTGGAGTCATTTGGCAAAACTGGGAGAGGTGGCTATTTTTACAATTATCTAATTTTTCAACCAAAGAAAAGATCACAAGACATACAAAGAAACAGAAAAACATGATCCATTCATCCCTGAAGAAACAAACACTGGATGTGTTAAATGAAGACTTTAAAATACCTGTCTTAAATATGCTCAAAGAACTAACGGAAAACAGAGACAACTAAAGGAAGTCAGGAAAACTATTTATAAACAAAATGAAAATATTGACAAAGGGTTAAAAATGATAAAAAGGATCAAGCAAAAATTATGGAGCTGAAAAAATACAAGAACTTGAATGGAAAAATTCATTAAAAGAGTTAAACTGCAGACTTGAATAGGTAGAAGAATAAATCAGCAAACTTGAAGACAGGTCATTTGAATTGATCAAGTCTCAGAAGCAAAAGGAAAAGAATGAAAAACATTGTACAAAGCCAAAGGGACTTTAGGACACCATCAAGCAGGCCCATATACACATTATGTGAATCCCTTAGGAAGAAAGTTGCTGAGAGAGCATTTGAAAAAATAATCATCAATGATTTCCCAAATTTGAAGTCATGTATGTACAAATCCCAAAAAAGGAAAGAATTCCAAGTAGGTTAAACTCAAAGAGAATAACACTGAGATGCTTAATAAAACTCTCGAAAGCCAAAAATAAAGTGAGAGTCTTGACAGCAGCAAGAGAAAATTGACTTGACATATACAAGGAAACTTGAATAAGATTATCAGTGGATTTTTCAGCAGAAACCCAGGAGGCCAGAAGGCAGTGGAATAATACATGTAAACTGATGATGAAAAAAATGTGAATCAAGAATTCCATTTTTAGCAAATACGTCCTACCAAAAAATTAAGGAAAAATTAGATTCTCTGATAAATAAAAATTAAGGGATTTTTAAAAAGATTTTATTTATTTATTCATGAGAGACACAGAGAGAGAGGCACAGGCACAGGCACAGGGAGAGGCAGGCTCCATGCAGGGAGCCCGATGTGGGACTCGATCCAGGGTCTCCAGGATCACACCCCGGGATGAAGGCAGCACTAAACTGCTTGACCACCGAGGCTGCCCTAAAAATTAAGGGATTTTATTACTACTAAACCCACACTACAAGAAATGCTTCAAGTTGACTTAAAGCCATAGGAGAATATAAATATCTGTAATAAAGGTAAATATATGGATAACAAAAAATCAATACTGTAGTTTTAATTTGTAACTCCCCCTTTTCCTGTAGGATTTAAAAGACAATACCTAAAAAATAAATCTGTATTAATGGGTACACAACATATAAATGTATAATTTGTGACTTCACTAACAAAGGGAAATGGAGTCGTAAAGGAGTAGAATTTTGTGTTATTGAAATTAAGTTGGTATCAATTTGAATTAGATTGTTGTAACTTTAGGATATTATGCATAATCTCCATAGTAACCACAATTAACTATTTACAGAATATACACAAAAGAAAATGAAAATGAATCAAAATGCATTATTACAAAAAACTAAACACAATGGAAGGGAATAATATAGGAAATGAGGGACAAAAAAGCTGTAAAACATAAAACAAAATGGCAAGAATAAGTCCATCCCTGTTAGTCTTACTTTAAATGTAAATAAATTAAACTCTCCCATCAAAAGACATTAATGATATAATCAATTAAAAACATGACTCCAGGGGCACCTGGGTGGATCAGTGGTTGAGCATCTGTCTTTGGATCAGGTGGTGATCCTAGAGTCCTGGGATTGAGTCCCACTACAAGTCCCCCACAGGAAGCCTGCTTCTCCGTCTGCCTATGTCTCTGCTTCTATGTCTCTCATGAATAAATAAATAAAATCTTTTTTAAAAAACCCACATGACTCCAGTGTATGCTATCTAAAAGATATTCACTTTATATCTAAAGACATGCACAGGTTGAAAGTGAGAGGATGGAAAAAATATATTCCCTATTAAAATCTCAGTGATTTTTCTTTTTACAGAAATAAAAAGCCATCTTAAAATCAATATGGAAATTCAAGTGACCCTAAATAGCCAAAACAAACTTGAATTACAATAGAGGTGTCAGACTTTTTTATTTCAAACCTACTATACAGCTACAGAAATCCACATAGTGTGGTACTGGCATAAAGACAGACATATAGGGATCCCTGGGTGGTGCAGCGGTTTGGCGCTTGCCTTTGGCCCAGGGCGCGATCCCAGAGACTGCCTCTCTCTCTCTGTGTGTGTCTATCATAAATAAAATTTTAAAAAAAGACAGATATATAGACAACCAAAATAGAATAGATAGCACAGAAATCCTTATAATTCAGCAACAACAAAATTTTTTTAATGGATTAAGGATTTAAATAGACCTCTTCCAAAAAATATACAAATGGTCAGTAACCACATGAAAAGATACTCAACATCATTAATCATTAGAGAAATGTAACTCAAAATCACAATGAGACATTACCTCCCATCTTTTTTTTAAAAAAAGATTTTATTCATTTATTCATGAGAGAGAGAGAGAAAGAGAGGCAGAGACACAGGCAGAAGGAGAAGCAGGCTCGATACAGGGAGCCCGATGTGGGACTCGATCCCAGGACTCTGGGATCACGCCCTGGGCTGAAGGCAGGTGCTAAACCGCTGAGCCACCCAGGGATCCACCTCCAATCTTTTAAAGTGATTGTTATCACAAAAAATAGAAGGTAATAATAGTGTTGATCAAACTGTGGAGAAATCAGAATTCTTGTGTTTTGCTGGTGGGAGATACTGGCAAGTGGTATGGTCATTTCTCAAAAAAAATTAGAGTTACCATATGATTTAGCAACTCTATTTCTAGGTACATATCCAGAATAAGGAAAGCTGGGACTTAAAAAGATATCTGTAAACTCATTTTAATAAAAGCAGCAGTGCTCACAACCAAAAGGTAAATGCAACCCAAGTATCTATCAACGGATGAATGAATCAACAAAATGTGGTATATACATATAATAGAATGTTATTTGGCTTAAATAGGAAGGATATTCTGACCCATGTTACAAAATGGATGAATCTTGTAAACATGCTAAGTGAAATAAGTCATATACAAAAGGACAAATATGATATGATTCTACTTATATGAGGTATCTAGAATAATCAAATTCATAGACCTAGAAACTAGAATAGTGGTTGTCAGGGGCTGCAGCCAGAGGTTAATGGGAAGTTATTGTTTAATGGATAGAGTTACAGTAGGGGAAGACGATGAAGTTTTGGAGATAGATTATAGTGATGGTTGCACAACAATAAATGTACTTAATATACACTTAAAATGGTTAAAATTGTAAATTTTACTACAATAAAATAAGTTTCAAAAAAACTAAAATAGAATTACCTGTGATCCAGCAATTCCCTTTTGGGGGTATACACCCCACAGAATTAAAAGGAGACTCAGATATTTGTATACCCAAGTTCATAGCGGCATTATTCACAATAACCAAAAGGTGAAAGCAAGTAAGTGCATTGGCAGATAATAGGATAAAGTTAAAAAAAATTTTAAAGGACAATTTTTAAAATAAATAAAAGAATTAAAAAGAAAATTACATTGAAAATAAGCAAAGAAGGGGATCCCTGGGTGGCTCAGCAGTTTAGTGTATGCCTTTGACCCAAGACATGATCCTGGAGTCCCGGGATCGAGTCCCGCATCAGGCTCCCTGCATAGAGCCTGCTTCTCTCTCTGCCTCTGTCTCTGCCTCTCTCTCTCTCTGTGTCTCTCATGAATAAATAAAATCTTAAAAAAAAGAAAGAAGGAAAAGACGCAAAGAAGATCTAAGATAGAGATAATAGGAATCCCTAAATATATAACAAAGAGGAGAATAATGCTTACAGATTATGCTTCAAGAAAACTTTCTGTATTGTAAGCATGTGACATTAAGGATTTGACTGTAATATAACTGCTTGACATTAAGCCTTTGATTGCCAAGGTGTCCATTTCAAAGACATCCATCTCCAACAAAGATATTGCCAACTGTATGAAGCAGCTACAAATGAAACAACTGGATAAGGAACCAGGCTGCCCCAACCCATGAAGATCCTCTTTTAGAAATTCCTGGGTAATCTAGATAACTGGCCACTTGAGTGTCCCTACTTTTCCCTTCATGCACATTTCTACTCTTTTAAAAAAGATTTTGTTTATTTATTCATTCATTCGAGACAGAGAGAAAGAGAGGCAGAGACACAGGTAGAGGGAGAAGTAGCCTCCATGCAGGAGCCTGATGTGGGACTCCATCCCTGGACTCCAGGATCACACCCTGGGCCAAAGACAGGCGCTAAACCACTGAGCCACCCAGGGATCCTCGCACATTTCTTCTCTTATGCTTGAGTTTGCCAATAGAGAATGAACCCATGAAACTTAAGGCACATCAACCTCAGATCCTAATAAAGACAGAGGTCAGGTCTGTGCTCTTGCCCATTTTCTCTATCTATGATCTTGCCCTGTAACCCTCAATCATGCCCTGTACCCTCCAGAATCTTTAATAAATTTTGTTCTTCTAAGTCTCTGATCGCTTTTGCTAGGTGTGCCCTGCAATAATAATAAGAATGACAAGGAATAGTCCAGCACCGACATTGGTTCCAAACTACAAAATGTCTATTGGAGTTTGCCATGAGTAATATGGGCCCAGATGAGTGTCTCAGGCATTCCTAGGTAATAGCATCATTATCAATAGGCTGGAATTGACACACTTTCTTTAAAATATTTAAAACTATATAATGAAAAAAATGCTGTGTATCTGTGATTAGTGAGTCAAAATGACCAATACCAAAACATCCTTGTAAATTACCATGTTTTAAAGAGGGAAAAAATTTCTTTGATCATCTTGGCAAAAAGTCCACATGATTCATAAGGGAGAGAAAGTTAGATCATGATCAGATGTTGACAGCAACACTTTATCCCAGAAGAACATGGATTAATATATTTCAAATAGTCAAGGAAAGAAAATGTGAATGAAGAATTTTATATCTGACACAACTAACCTTCAAATATAAAGGGCACAGACAAATCTATGAACATGTAGGAATGTGTATGTGCCCAGGATCCCTTCTCAGGAAATCTAGAAAATGAGCTTCAGATGCCAAAAGGGAAATTATGAAATAGATATGAAAAAGAGTGAATGCTGTGGTATACAATAGCATTTACAGGAAATTAACTTTTAATGTTTATAGTAAAATACAAACAGTTTTAAAATCAATGTATTTATAGTCTAGCTACTACGGAAAACAGTATGGAAGTACCTCAAAAAATTAAAAAAGAACCATGTGATCTAATAATTCCACTTCTGGGTATTTATCTAAAGGAAATAAAAGCACTAACTTGTAAATATATAGGCACCCCCATGTGTACTGCAGCATTATTTATATAGCAACCTAAGAGTCCATCAATGGATGAATGGATAAAGAAAATGTGGGGTGTGTGTGTGTATGTGTGTACACACAACAGAATATTATTCAACCTAAAAAAGAGAAAGAGGAAAATTTTGCCACTAGTGACAATATGGATGGACCTTGAGGATATTATACTAGCTGAAATAAGTCAGACAAAGATGAATAGTATGATATTATTTATCTGTGGTCTCTACAAAAGCAAAACAACAAAAAGCCCTGAACTCATAGAGAACAGATTGGTGGTTGCCAGAGTTAAGGGGGAAGAGGTGGGTGGGTGAAATGGGTGAGGGTAGTCAAAAAGTACAAATTTCCAGTTATAAAATAAATAAATCCTGAGGATGTAATGTATACCATCATAACTATAGTTAATAATACTGTGTTGTATATTTGAAAGTTGCTAAGAGAGTAAATCTTAAAAATTCTCATAAGAAAAAAAGTGTAACTAACTATGTGTGATGATGGATGTTAAAGATTATGATGATTCACAATATATATAAATATTGAGTCATTATACATCTGAAATGAATATAATCTTATGTCAGGTATATGTAAGAAAGAGAGAGAGAGAGAGAAAGAAAAAAGAAAGAAAAGAATTATCAGCCCCAAGTGTCAATAGTGCCAAAGTTGAGAAACCCTGATCTCAGCAGTCTGATGAAGAATAGCTGATAGAAATTAATTAATTGTGATGAAGTATTTTCTTGAAGAAATTCAGAGAAAGACAAATACCATATGATTTGACTCAACGTGTGGAATTTAAGAAACAAAATGATGAACATAGGGGAAGTAAGGCAAAATAAAGTAAGATGAAAACAGGGAGGCAAACCATAAGAGATGCTAAATTCTGGGAAACAAAATGAGAGTTGATGGAGGGAAGGTGAGTGGGGGAGGGATAACTGGAATGGGCATTAAGGAGAACACTTGATATAATGAGCACTAAGTGTTATATGCAACTGATGAATCACTAAATTCTACCCCTGAAATTAATAATAGAGTACATTTTAACTGAAGGAATTTAAATAAAGAATTTTAAAAGAATTCCACAAGTAAAACTTCCTCCTCAATTTTTTTCCAAGGAGTATTGCAGTTGAGCCTGATAGATAAATAGATTTATTATCCTATTATTTTTTCTTGGAATATTAAAGGACATTATAAAAACAAAAATATCATAAAATAAATATATTTAATTAGAGACAGAATAGAGAAAACCCTTAGTAAGTATCATGGAAACAATTAGTGCTTACATGAAAGTTTGGAGTACTTACTACCTACATTAGGAAAAAGAAAGGTCTAAAATTAATAATGTAAGTTTCTACATTAAGAAACTAAAAAAGCCATACAATGAAGTATTACTCAGCAATGAGAGGGAATGAAGTACTGACACATGCTACAAGATGGATGAGCACTGACAACATATACTAAGTGAAAAATCAGTCACTAAAGACAATATATTATATGATTCCATATATATGAAATGTCCAAAACAGACAAATCTATAGAGAAAAGATTAGGATTTGCCTGGAGATGGGGTAATTAGGAAGTGTTGGCTAAGGTATATAGGACTTCTTTTGGGTGTAATGAAAATGTTCTAAAATTGCATGATGATGAATAATACATAATTCTGCGAATGTACTAAAAGATACCAAATTGTACATTTTAAGTTGTTGGGTTGTATGGTGTATTATATTTCAATAAAAATGTTTTTTAGGGTTAGAAAAAGAAGAATGAATTAAATCAAAAGCAGAAGGTAACATCACAACAAAGAGCAGAAATAAATGAAATAGAAAATAGACCAACTATAGAGAAATTCGATGAAACCAAAAGCCAGTTTCTTGAATAGATTGATAAAACTGATAAGCCTCTAGCAAGAATGATAAAAAAACAGAGAAAAGAAACAAATTACCAATATTGGGAATTTTAAAGGGGACATTACTACAGTTTCTACAGATATTGAGAGGATAATAATGGAATATAATGAACGTCTATATCAATAATTATATAACTTATATGAATTGGACACATACCAAGAATAAATGGCCTGAATAGCTCCATATGAAGTAAAGGAATTGAACTAATAATGAAAAACATTACCATAAAGCAAAATTGAGGCCTATATATTTTCAGTAAGCAAATTCTATCAAATATGTACAGAAGAATACCAATCCTATACAAATCCTTTTAGAAAACAGAGGAAAAACTTCCTTACTCATTTAAGAAATATTCTGATTCCAAAAACAACAAAACTACCAATAAGGCTCTCATGATCACAGAAGCAAAATCCCTTGCAAAATATTAGCAAGTCCAATTCAACAATAAAAAGAGGTTAATATTCTCTGACCAAGTCATATTTATCTCAGGAATACAAAGTTGTTTTAACAATCAAAATTCAATCTGTGAAATTTACCACATTGCCAGAGGAAGAAATAAAAAATGATCACATGATTCAGTAGATGCAGATAAAACTTTTGACAAATTTCAATAGCATTCATGCTTAAAAAAAATAAAACAGTGCTTGCATCAGCAACACATATACTAAAATTGGAACAATACAGAGAAGATTAGCATGGTCCCTGTGCAAGAATGACAGGCAAATTCAGGAAGTGTCACATATTTTAAAAAGTAATTTCTAGTTTAAAGAAAAAAAAGTAAAGCAAACTAGCTATAGAGAGAAACTTCCAACTTGATAAAGGGCACTTATAAAAACCTTACTCTATCATCATGTATAAATGGTAAAAGACTAAATGTTTTCTCACTATGTTTGGAATGAGGCAATAATGCTTGCTTTCCCCCTTCCTTTTTAACACTGTGCTATGGTCTGAATGTTTGTGTCCCTCCTCCACCAATTGATATCTTGAAATTATCACCATATTATGATATTAGTAGGTGGAGCCTTTGGGAAGTGATTAGGTCATAAGTGTGGAGCTCTTATGAAATGGATTAGTGATCTTATAGAAGATTCCACAAGGTTCCCTAGGCCCTTTCACCATATGAGGATACAAGAACTCTGTAAACCAGATGAGGGCTCACCTGACTATGTTGGCAGGCTGATCTCAGACTTCCAGCCTCCAGAACTGTGAGAAATAAAATTGATACTTTAAACTACCTTGTCTGGGATCCCTGGGTGTCGCAGCAGTTTGGCGCCTGCCTTTGGCCCGGGGCACGATCCTGGAGACTCGGGATCGAATCCCACGTTGGGCTCCCGGTGCGTGGAGCCTGCTTCTCCCTCTGCCTGTGTCTCTGCCTCTCTCTGCGTGACTATCGTAGATAAATAAAAAATTAAAAAAAAAAAAAAAACAACTACCTTGTCTGTGGCATTTTGTTATAGTAGCCCAAATGGACTAAGACCCATTATAGGAAGATCCTAGTCAGTGCAATAAGATAAGAAAAAAATAAAAGACATATACATTGGAAAGGAAGAAGTGGCCTTTATTCACAGGTGACATGATTGTGTTTGTAGAAAATCCTAGAGGATCTACAAAAAAGCTTTAAAACTAACACAGACTGGGGCTGCCAGAAGAGCATGTGACTCTTAATCTTGGGGTCACCAGTTCAAGCCCCATGTTGGATAAAAATATTACCAAAAATATATACATATAATATGGGGATCCCTGGGTGGCTCAGCAGTTTGGCACCTGCCTTTGGCCCAGAGTGTGATCCTGGAGTTCTGGGATCAAGTCCCACATGGGGCTCCCTGCATGGAGCCTGCTTCTCCCTCTGCCTATGTCTCTGCCCCCCGCCTCTCTCTCTGTCTCTCACGAATAAATAAAATCTTTTAAAAATACACACACACACACACACACACACACACACACACACACACACAATAAACTTAAAAAAAAAACAAACAAAAAACCTAGTACAAGGGCCCTAGGGTTGCAGAGCCGATTAAGTGTCTGACTCTTTCAGCTCAGATTGTTATCTCAGGGTTGTGGGGTCCAGCACTACATCCAGCTCCATACTTAGTGTGGAGTCTGCTTGGGATTCTCTCACCTTCTATCTCCACCCCTACCCCTGCTCTTGATCTCTCTCTAAAATAAATAAATCTTTAAAAAAAAAAAAAAAGCAAAACTAGGGGATCCCTGGGTGGCTCAGCAGTTTAGCACCTGCCTTTGGCCCAGGGCATGATCCTGAAGACCCGGGATCAAGTCCCATGTCAGGCTCCCTGCATGGAGCCTCCTTCTCCCTCTGCCTGTGTCTCTGCCTTTCTCTCTGTGTCTCTCATGAATAAATAAATAAAATATTTTTTAAAAAACTAGTAGAGAAAAAAAAACTAGTAGAGATTAATAAGAATACGAAGTCCATATACAAAAATCAATTTAAAATTAAATTTTAAGAAGCAATGTATATGTAAGATCAAAAAAAAATCACTGAACATAGCCGAGGTGGCTTAGTCAGTTAAGTATCTGCTTTCAGCTCAGGTCATGATCTCAGGGTCTTGGGATCCAGTCCTGTGTCAGGACTCCCCCTCCCAAAGAACATAGATGAAAAAAATTGGGAAAAAATGAACAAAGTTGGAAGTTTTAAATAACCTGATTTAAAGACTTTTTATGAAGTCACAGTAGTTGCGATAGTGTGTATTGTTATAAGAATAGACATACAGATCAGTGGAACCAAATACAAAGTCCAGAAATAGATAAATTCATATACAGTCAATTGATTCTTGACAAAGGGGTCAAAGTAATGCAAAAGGAACTGTGTAGCCTTTTTAACAATAATTGGATATCTACCTATCTTCCTATCTACCACATGTGTACCAATCAAATTTCACCTTTATCTCACACCATACATACAGAAAAACTTGAAGTGGATAATATACTTCAATGTGAATAGTAATAGTATAAAAATTTAGAAAAAATACAGGAGAAAATCTTTGTGACCTTTGTGTTGGCAAAATTTCTTAGGACATAAAAAGCATTAACCAGAAAAGAAAAAAATTATAATTTGATCCTACCAAGATTTTAAATTTCTGTTCTTTGAAATCCCAGTACTGTAGGTTTTAAAAATTAGCAAACAACTTGGCATTGCAAACTATAAATCAAAAATAGCCTAACCAAGTGTTGTCTATTCTAAGAATGTAAGGATCAGTATTTTAAAAAAAATCTATTGGGCAGCCCCGGTGGCACAGTGGTTTAGTGCCACCTGCAGCCTAGGGTGTGATCCTGGAGACCCAGGACCGAGTCCCACATTGGGCTCCCTGCATGGAGCCTGCTTCTCCCTCTGCCTGTGTCTCTGCCTCTTTCTCTCTCTGTCGCTCATGAATAAATAAAGAAAATCTTAAAAAAAAAAAGTCTTCTTAAAAAAATAAAATAAAAAAATAAAATAAATAAAAATCTATTAATAAATCCAGTCTTAAAAATATATAATATTAATTGCTAGGGAAAGGTGTATGACATACAGTCCTGATTTCAAACAAACAAAATTTTGAAAACTAGAAGGGGGAGCTTCCTTAGTCTCATTAGGAGTATCTACTACAAGCTTCCAGTAAATATCACACTTGATTGTAAAAGTAGTCTTAAAGTATTCCAGTTAATGTAGATGCAGCTTTGAGGCAACAGGTTTGAACAATGGAAACTTTTTTTTTTTTTATGATTTTATTTATTTATTCATGAGAGACACAGAGAAAGAGGCAGAGACACAGGCAGAGGGAGAAGCAGGCTCCCTGCAGGACTCAATCCTGGGACTCCCGGGATCACGCCCTGAGCCAAAGGCAGCCTCAATCACTGAGACACCCAGGCGTCCAGAGCAAAGGAGACTTAAGGAAGCCAAAAGGGTCCATAGTGACTGCTCTGCTGACGCAAACAGGCTTAACTAAGTGACCCACCTTGAAATAGCCGTAGACCCTAACTGACTAATCAGGATGCCGCCCCACAATAGGGTCAAAACGCTTACTAGCACTTCTTCCATTGAAAATGTTTCCTAAGGCAGCCGGGGTGGCTCAGTGGTTTAATGCCACCTTCGGCCCAGGGTATGATCCTGGAGACCCAGGATGGAATCCCACGTCAGGCTCCCTGCATGGAGCCTGCTTCTCCCTCTGCCTGTGTCTCTGCCTCTCTCTCTCTCTCTCTCTCTCTCTCTCTCATGATTAAATAGATAAAATCTTTAAAAAAAAAAAGAAAAGAAAAGAAAAAGAAAATGTTTCCTAAGGGTTTGCTGAGGAGAATTGCAGAGGAGGAAGACCTGAAGTTCACCTTGTCCCATGGACACAACTAGATAATTCTCACATCAGCGTAAACAACCCAGAAAACGACCCGAAGACTGGCACAACCAACTGCACAACTAAACACAGAACAGAGGCCACATCAAAGAGGGTAGGAAGGGCGGAGACCTGGTGAGGAGCCCAAGAGATTTCAGGACCATCTGTGGGAGGGATGGACCCACCAGCACCCAGACGGGAGAGAAATGGGACTATCACACCAGGGAGCCAGCGTGAGGAAGAATAATCCTCCTTAACATTTGGCTTTGAAAACCACAGAGGCAGAGTTTCAAGAGTTCTTACAACCAACAGGACTTAAAACCTGGAATTAAAAAAAAAAAAAATCAGCAGGCTTGGCTCTGGGAAAGTTGGGAGGGCAGAGGAAACTGAGTCCCTGGCCTTAAAGAGACAGCACAAAAAACAGACTGCAAAGATTCAACATAGAAGCAGCAATTTGAAAAATGCCTGGGGCACGCAGGAGGGAGGGTTATTTACTAATATTAGAGTGTGTCTGGAGGGAGAGACAAGAGATGGTTGGGAAACTCCTCTAGGAACAAAGGTGCTGGCAGGCACCACTTACCTTTCCCCACTCCCCAGGGGAAACAGGCAGCCAGCTGTGGAGCGGTGCAGTGCCACCATACACTACCTAATTGGCTTGTACTGCACCCGGCCTCTCCAACATTGGCAGATCTGCCCCTCTAGCCAGGGGCACCCAGGGAACCCAGCACTGTGGGTTCCCTACTTCAGATGTCCTGAGCGAACCTTGCTAACACTGTGTATCCTGAACTGCATGCTTTGTGGGGCCTGGGTCCCAGGAGCAGCAAAGTCCCTTCTCCCAGGGGACCTGTGCACAAACCTTGCTAAAACTGCAAGTCTTGCCCCCATGTGCTTTGTGGATCTGCCCCCTCTAATACACTCTTGAACACAGCCCATTCAAACTGGAGCCACAAACGTGGCAGTGGGCAAGCAGTCCTGACAGCACCAACACCACTCCAAAGTAACGCCTGCTCTGGAGAGACGGAAAGATATCCACACACACCAGTCTGACTATGACCAACAGTGGGCTGGGGGTAGACAGCTGATCTGACTGTAGGCCCCACCCACCAACAGAAGCTTCTCAGGGCACAACACAGGGAAAACACCCTGCAATTTGGTGCTATTGCATCTCCAGCAAATGCGGAATCTGATTCATCTCAAGCCCAAGGAAGCCACAGACTGATCCGCTAATACCACAGGGACTAAATAAACATGGCTCATGACAAGCAAAGAGAGACACTGCAGATGGCTGGACTGAAGGAAAAAGCAGCTTGGTCACAAAAGCAAGGTGCACCCAACACACGTAGAAAACACTTCTGAAGTACCAGGTCCTGGTCTTCAGGGGGTACTGCACAGCACAGCACTACAGGATCTTTCCTTTATAAGGCTACACCTCTCAAGAGCAGGAGACATATCTGACTTACATAACACTCAGAAACAGAGCATAAATAAAATGAGGAGACAGAGAAAAACATCCCAAATGAGAGAACAGAACAAAACCACAGCAAGAGACTTAAATGAAACAGATATAAGTAATATACTTGACAGAGAATTTAAAGTAATAATCATAAACATATTCACTGGACTTGAGAAAAGAGTGGAGGGCATCAGTGAGATCCTTAATGAAGAGAGAAAGAATCAGAGATGAAAAACACAATAAATGAAATTAGATGGAATAAATTGTAGAATAGAGGAAGCAGAAGAATGGAGCAGGAACCCGGAGGATAGAGTAATGGAAAATAATTAAGCTGACTGAAAAAATTATACAAAGTAGAATAGACTAAAGGAAAGCAGTGACTCCATCAAGCATAATAACATATGCATTATACAGATCCCAGAAGGAGAAGGGAGAGAAAAGGGGCCAGGAAACTTATCCGAAGAAATAAAAGTGAAAACTACCCAAATCTGAAACAGAAATTCAGATCCAAGGGGCAGAGATCCCCCCAATAAAATCAACCAAGATGGGTACCTGGATAGCTCAGTAGATTTAGTGTCCAACTCTTGATTTTGGCTCAGGTCATGATCTCAGAACCATGTGATCAAGGCCCCCATCAAGCTCCATGCTGGGAGTGGAGCCTGCTTAAGATGCCCTCTCTCCTTGTCCCTCTGCACCCCCACCCTCTGACTGATGCATTCTAAATAAATAAACGAATAAACAAATCAAAGGAGATCCAACCAAGACATATAGTAATTAAAATATCAAAAAGTAATGATAGAGAATTTTAAAAGCAGGAAGAGAAGAGAAAAACAGTTACATAAAAGAGTAACCGCCATTAGATTATGAGTGGATTTTTCAGCAGAAAATTTGCAAGGCCAGAAGAGAGTGGCATGACATATTCTAAATGCTGAAAGGAAAATCTGCAGCCAAGAATACTCTATCCAGCAAGACTATCATTCAGAATAGAAATACAGAGAAACAGTTTCCAGACAAACAGAAGTTAAAAGAATTCATGATCATTGAACCATCCCTACAAGAAATGTTAAAAGGGACTCTGAATGGAAAGGGAAGATGATAAGTAAGACTAACAAAAGTGGGGAGCATAGAAGCAGCAAAAAAGGGCTCAGTTGGTTAAGCAACTGACTCTAGATTTTGGCTCACATCATGATCTCAGTGTCATAGGACTGGCCCCAGATTGGGTTCCACACAGCAGGGAGTCTGCTTTGGGATTCTCTCTCTCCTTTCCCACCACCGCCCTTCCCTCACCCAAGCATGCACTTTCTCTAAAATAAATAATCTTTTTTAAAAAGCAGTAAAAATAAGTGTATCTGTAAAAATCAGTCAAGCAACTCACAAAAGAATGTAAAGCCAGGATACCATATACCTAAAATATGGGAGAGTAAAAAAAATAAATAAATAAATAAAAACCACATGATCATTTCAATACATTTGGAAAAAGTATTTCACAAAGTACAACAACATTCATGATAAAATTCCTCAACAAGGGCACCTAGCTAGCTCAGTTGGTGGAACATGTGACCCTTGATCTTGGGGTTGTGAGTTTGAATCCCACATTGGGCTTAGGGATTCCTTTAAAAAAAAAAAAGCCCTGACATAGTAGGTTTAGAGGGAATATACCTCAAATAATAAAAGCTATATATGAAAAACCCATGGCTACCATCTCATCAATGGGGGCAAACTGAGAGCTTTTCCCTTAACATAAGGAACACAAGAAGAGTGTCACTCATCACTCTTATTCAACATAATACTGAAAGTCCTAGCCACAGCAATTAGACAACAAAAAGAAATAACAAGCACTTAAATTGGTAAGGAAGAAGTACAACTTTCATTTGTAGGTGATGTGATATTATATGTAGAAAACTCTAAAGATTCCACCAAAAAACTACTAGAATTGATTAGTGAATTCAGTAAGATCACAGGATATAAAAATCAATGTACAGAAATCTGTTGCATTTCTATACACCTTAATAGGGCAGCAGACAGAGAAATTAAGAAAACAGACTCATTTAAAATTGCACCAAAATTTTAAAATTGCACTCATTTAAAAATTGCACCAAAAATTTAAAATTGCACTCATTTAAAAATTGCACCAAAAATAATAGAATACCCAGGAATAGAGGTGCCTGGGTGGTTCAGTGGGTTAAACAGCCATGGTTTCAGCTCAGGTCATGAGATCAAGCCTTACATCAGGGTCTGTGCTGAGCTGAGTGTGGAGTCTGCTTGAGATTCTCTGTCCTCCTCTCCTTCTGCCCTTCCCCCATCCTTCTCTCTCTCAATAAATAAATTTTTTTAAAAAAGGATACCTAAGAATAAATTTAACCAACGAGGTGAAAGACCTACTCTGAAAACTAGAAAACATTGGTGAAAGAAATCGAAGAATATACAAATGGAAAGTTATTCCATGCTCATGGATTGAAGAATATTGTTAAAATATCCATACTACCAAGAACAATGTACAGATTTAATGCAATCCCTTTCAAAATACCAACAACATGTTTCACAGAACTAGAACAAACAATCCTTAAATTTGTATGGAACCACAAAAGACCCCCCAAATAGCCAAAGCAATCTTGAAAAAGAAAAACAAGCCTTGAAGAATTGCAATTCCAGACTTCAGGTTACATTATAAAGCTGTAATAATCAAAACAGCATGGTACTTGCACAAAAAGACACATAGATCAAGGAATAGAATAGGAAGCCCAGAAATAAACCCACAATTATATGGTCAATTAACCTACAACAAAGGACAGAATATGCAGTGGGAAAGTCTCTTCAACAAGTACTGTTAGGGAAACTGTATAGCAACAGGCAAAAGAATGAAACTGAACCACTTTCTTACACCATACACAAAAATAAACTCAAAATGAATTAAAGACCTAAATGTGAGACCTTGAAACCATAAAATCCTAGAAGATTGCATAGGCAGTAATTTCTCTGACATCAGCTGTAGCAATATTTTCTAGATATTTCTCTTGAGGCAAGGGAAATAAAAGCACAACTAAACTATTGAGGCTACATCAAAATAAAAAACTTCTGCACAGCAAAGGAAACAATAAAACTAAAATGCAACCTACAGGATGGGAGAAGATATTTGCTAATGACATACCTGATAAAAGGTTAGTATCCAAAATATATAAAGAATTTGTACAACTCAACATCCCCAGAAAACAAATAATCCAATTAAATATTGGCAGAAGATGTGAACATTTTTCCAAAGATGACATCCGGATGACCAACAGATCAAAAGATGCTCAACATCACTCATTATCAGAGAAATTCAAAACTACAATAGATGTCACCTCACACCTGTCAGAATGGCTAACATCCACACAAGAAATAACAGGTGTTTGTGATGATATGGAGAAAGGGGAGCCCTCTTGCACTGTTGATGGGAATGCAATCTGGTACAGAGACTATAGAAAACAATATGGAGTTTCCTTGAAAAGTTAAAAATAGAACTATCCTACAATCCAGCAATTGCAGCACTGGATATTTACCCAGAGAATACAAAAATGCTAATTCAGAGGCATATATGCCACTCTGTTTGTAGCAGCATTATTTATAATAGCCCAGATACAGAAGCAGCCCATGTCCATCAATTGATGAATGGATAAAGAAGCTGTGGTGTGTGTATATGTATACACATGAAAGCAATATTTCATTCTTTTTATAGTTGAATAATATTTCATTACATATGGAATGCTCCAGCCCCTCGTGTGGTTCCTGGGTCCTGCTAGAAACCAGCCTGGTGTTTTAAGCCACGAGAAAGGAGCCCCTACAGCCTCGCTCCCGTTCCCACCACAACCACCAGTGAGCTCCACATGTACACCTAGCTCTCTTAGATTTCAAACGTTGTCCTATTTCTGGCCTCTGAAAAGTGAGAAAAAAATATTCCATTAGTGAGAAAATATTCCATTACATATGGAATATTATTCAGCCACAAAAAATGTAATCTTACCATCTGCAATGACATGGATGAAGCAAGAGAGTATAATACTAAATGAAATAAGTCAGTCAGGGAAAGACAAATACCATATGATTTCACTCATATGTGGAATTTAAGAAACAAACAGAAAAATATATAGAGAGAAACCAAAAACAGACTCTTAACTATAGAGAACAAACTACTGGTTACCATGAGGGGGGGCAGGTGGCACAATGAGTGAAATAGGTGATGGGGATAAATGAGTGCACTCATCATAACGAGCACCGGGTGCTGTATGGAATTTTTGAATTACTATATTGTACAACTGGAACTAATATAACACTATGTTAACTATACTGGAATTAAATAATATAAAACAAGATTTGGCCACACAAAAAAATCTAGTAACCAACCTCAAAGGCATGGATATCTTTGATTTACTTAATAAAAAATCAGGAGTGCCTGGATGGTTCAGTCAGTTGGGTGTTCCACTCTTGATTTAGGCTCAGGTCATGATCTGAGGGTTGTGAGATTAAGCCCCACATTGGGCTTCATGCTCAGAGTGGAGTCTGCTTGAGATTCTCTCTCTCTGGCCTCACCACCACTGCACCTCTGGCTTGCATACATACACAAGCACACACTCACATACTGTCTCTCCCCCTCCCTCTCTCCCATAAATAATCTTTTAAACAATTTTTTAAAAAGAAAAAGAAATCAAAAGAACTGTGTTAAGGTTGCTTGATGGGCTATATGAAAATACAGAAAGACAATTCAATGAAATTAGAAAAAATACAGGAACAAAATAAGAAGCATAAGAAAGACAGAAGTCATGAAAAGAACCAAACAGAAAATCTGGAGCTGATGTATACAATGAGGAGGTTGAAAGATTCAATGGAGAGCACCAACAATAAAATGAATCAAGCAGGAGAAAAACAAAAATTGTGAATTTTTTAAAAAGTGTGAATTAGAAGATAGGATGTTTGAAATTATCCAGTCAGAGGAGAAGAAAAAGAATAGAGAAAGCCAACTGAATCTATAGGATAACATCAAAAGACACACTTTGTGAATTATTAGAGTCCCAGAAAGAGAAGAGAGGGAAGAATCAGAAAGCTTATTTAAAGAAATAGTGGGAAGGAACTCCCCAAATCTGGATAGAGACAATAATATCTAAGTTCATGAAGCTCATAGGTCACCAAAGAAACTCATCTTAACTTGAAGAGATCTTCACTTTTACACAACACATTAGACCAGATGGACTTAACACACATATATAGAACATTCCATGCAAAGAAACCCAGAATACACATTTTTCTCAAGCACACATAGTATATTCTCTAGGAAAGACAATATGTTAGCCAAAAACCAAATCTTAATAAATTTAAGATTGAAATTATATCAAGAATCTTTTTTGACCTCAATGGTAGAAAATTAGAAATCAATTACAAGAAGAAAAATCAATTATAAGGAAAAAAATTCACAAATATGTGGAAATTATACATATCAGAAGAGAAATAATAAATACCTTGAGACAAATGAAACCAAAATATAACACACCAAACCTTAGGGGATGCAGCAAAAGCCATTCAAAAGGAAGTTCACAATGATAAATACCTACATTAATAAACAAGAAAGGTCTGAAACAACCTAACTTTATATATCAATGAACTAGAAAAAGGAGAACAAATGAAGCTCAATATTAGTAGAAAAAAAAGGAAATAAAGATCAAAGTGGAAATAAATGAATTAGAGACAAAAAAAAGAGTATAGAAAAAAATCACTGAAATTGAGAGCTGATTTTTTAAAAAGAAAAACAAAATAGAAAAACTTTTTGCTAGACTCACCAAGGGAAAAAAAAGGATATAACAGACACCACAGAAATACAAAGAATCATAAGGGACTATTATAATTATACACTAACAATTGAGCATCTAGAAGTGGATAAACTTCTAAAATATACAACCTACCAAGACTAAATCAAGATGAAATAGAAAATCTGAGCAAACCAGTTACTAAGAAGGAGATTAAATTAGCAATCAAAATTCTTGCAACAAAAGTCCAAGATCAGATAGCTTCACTGGTGAATTCTACCAAACATTTGAAGGATTAATATCAATCCTTCTCAAACTCTTCCAAAAAATAGAGGAGAGACACTTCCAATCTCATTTTGAGGCCAGCATTATCCTGATGTCAAATCCAGACAAGAACACTACAAGCAAGAAAAGAATAGGACTGGCCAATATACCCAACGAATATAGATGCAAAAATCCTCAATAAATTATTAGCAAACTAAATTCAACAATACCTTAAAAGGATCATACACCATAATCATGTAGAATTTATTGTAGAGATGCAAGATTAACACTGACATTAATCAATGTGCTATACCACATTGATAAAATGGGTAAATATATGATCATCTCAATAGATTCAGAAAAAGCATTTGACAAAATTCAATACACACTTATGATAAAATATCTCAATGAAATAGATATAGAGAGAACATACCCCAGCATAATAAAGGCCATATATGAGAAGCCAACAGCTAACATCATATTCAACAGAGAAAAGTTGAAAGCTTTTATACTATGAGGAACAATACAAGGATGCCCACTCTCACCACTTTTTTTTTTTTTGAGACAGAGAAAGCAAGGGGAGGGGGAGAGAGAGATGGAGATAATTTTTTTTTTTTGAGAGAGAGGATTTTTTAAAAAGATTTTATTTATTTACTCATAGAGACAGACAGAGAGAGAGAGAGAGAGAGAGAGAGAGAGGCAGAGACACAGGCAGAGGGAGAAACAGGCACCATGCAGAGAGCCTGATGTAGGACTCAATCCAGGGTCTCCAGGATCACTCCCTGGGCTGCAGGCGGCATTAAATCACTGCGCCACCGGGGCTGCCCAAGAGAGAGGATCTTAAGCAGGCTCCATACCCAGCATGGAGCCTGACATAGGATTCAATCTCATGACCCTGAGATCATGATCTGAGCCAAAATCAAGAGTCAGATACTTAACCGACTGAGCCACCCAGGTGTCTCCAAAAATTGTAAATTGAACCATTGCAAGTTAGGGACTATCTGTTCCCTGAAGCCCATAAGACATTGATGAAAGTCACTGAAGGTGACATGGTGGAAAGATATTCCATGTTCATGGATTGGAAGAATCTTAAAATGTCCACTATGCCCCCAAACATTTATTGATTCAAAGCAATTCCCATCAAAATTATAATGTCTTTTTTCAAAGAAATAGAACAAACAATCCTGAATTTGTATGGAACACAATAGACTCTGAATGGCCAAAGCAATCCTAAGAAAAAAGAACAGAGGTAGAGGGGCACCTGGGTGGATCGGTGGTTGAGTGTCTGCCTTTGGCTCAGGCATGATTCTGGGGTCCTGGGATTGATTCCCACATCAGGCTCCCCTGTGGGGAACCTGTTTCTCACTCTGCCTATGTCTCTGCCTTTCTGTGTGTCTCTCATGAATAAATAAATAAAATCTTTTTAAAAAAAAAATAAGAACAGAGCTGGAGGCATAACTTCATGATTTCAAACTATACTACAAAGCTATAGCAATTAAAACAGTATGGTGTTGGCATAAAAGCAAACACACAGATCCATGGAAAAGAACAGAGAGCCCAGAAGTAAACCCAGGTATATATGGTCAATTAATAAAAAAGGACCAAAAAATATAGAATGGGAAAAGGACAGTCTCTCCAAAATGGTGCTGGGAACACTGGACAGTCACATGCAAAAGAATGAAAATAGGGCAGCCCGGGTGGCTTAGTGGTTTAGCGCTTCTTTCAGTCCAGGGTATGATCCTGGAGACCCTGACTGAGTCCCACGTCCGGCTCCCTGCATGGAGCCTGCTTCTCCTTCTGCCTGTGTCTCTGCCTCTCTCTCGCTCTGTGTGTGTCTCTCATGAATAAATGAATAAAATCTTAAAAAAAAAGAATGAAAATGGACTACTATCTTCCACCATATAGAAAAATGAACTCAAAATGGATTAAAGACTTGAACGTAGGGGCACCTGGGTGGCTCAGTCAGTTAAGCATCTGCCATTGGCTCAGGTTATGATCCCAGGGTCCTGGGATCAAGCCCCACATTGGGCTCCCTGCACACAAGGAGCCTGCTTCTCCCTCTCCTGCCTGTTTGTGTTCTCTCTTGCTATCTCTCTCTCTCTCTCTCCCCCAAATATATAAGTAAATAAATAAACAAATAAATAAACAAATTCTTTAAAAAAAAGAAGACTTGAGCATAAGACCTGAAACCATAGAACTTCTAGAAGAAAATATGAGCAGTAAACTCCTTGACATTGGTCTTGTCATTATTTTTTTGGATTTGAACCAAAAGCAACAAAGATAAAAATAAACAAGTGGGACTACATCAAACTAAAAAGCTTCTGTACCACAAAGGAAGCCATCAAGAAATGAAAAAGCAGCCTATGGAATGGGAGAAAATATTTGCACATTATATATCTGATATGGGGTTAATATCCAAACTCATGCAACTCAATAGCAAAAAACTAGACAATCCAAGTTTTAAAAATGGGCTGAGTGTTCTGAATAGACATTTTCCCAAAGACAACATACAGGTGACCAACAGACACACAAGAGGGTACTCAACTAATCAGGGAAATGCAAATTAAAACAATATCACTTCACATCTGATGCAATGGCTGTTATCAAAAAGATGAGAAATAACATGTATTGGTGAGGATGTAGAGAAAAGGGAACCCCATATGCACTGTTGGTGGGAATGTAAATTGGTGCAGCCACTATGGAAAACAGTGTGGAGGGGCACCTGGGCAGCTCAGTCAGTTAAACGTCTGACTCCTGATTTTGGCTCAGGTCATGATCTCATGATTATGAGATAGAGTGTGGAACCTGCTTAAAATTCACTCTCTCCCTATCCCTCTGTCTGTCTCTGCCCCTCCCCTTCACCCCCCTGCTCATGCTCTGTCCAAAAGTAAATGAAAAATAAATAAATAAAAAAGAGTATGGAATTTCCTTAAAAAAAACTAAAAACAGAACTACCGTATCATCCAGCAATTCCATTTCTGGGTTCTATATATATCCAAAGGAAATGTACTCAGAATCCTGAAGATATATCTATACTCTCATGCTCACTGTAGCACTATTCACACTGGGTATGTATGGAAACAACCTAAGTGTCTGTCTACAGTGAATAGATAAAGAAAATGTGACACATGCACACACTCAACCATGAGAAAGAAGGAAATCTTGCTATTTGTGACAACACGGATGGAACTTGAGGGCATTACATTCAGTGAAATAAGTCAGACAGAGAAAGACACTGTATGGTATCATGATTATACATAAAATCTAAGAAAGCAAAACCCACAGAAACAGAGTTGAAAAGTGGTTGCCAGAGGTTAGGGATTGGGGAAATTGTGGAGATATTGGTTAAAGGGCACAAATGTCTAGTTATAAGACAAAAAAGTCCTGGCAATGTAGTGTACAGTGCAGTGACTATAGTCAACAATATTGTATTATGTACTTGAAAGTTGCTAAGAAAATTGATGTTAAATTGTTTTTACCACAAAGAAGAGATTGTAATTATGCAAGGTGAGGGAGGTGTTAACTAATGCTATTGCGGTAATCATTTCATGATATATAAGTATATCAAATCAACATGATGTACATCTTAAATTCACAGAGTATTTCTGTCAATTATATCTCAATAAAGCTGGGGAAGAAAACTGGGCAAAGAGAGACTTGAATAGACGTTTCTCCAAAGATGATATACAAATAATCAATAAGCACATGAAAAGATGCTCAAGTCACTAATCATTAGAGAATGTAAATCTAGAACAAGAGACACTATCTTGCACCCACTCGTATGGCTCCTGTCAAAAAAAAAAAAAAAAGGAAAATAAGCAGTGTAGGTGGGGATGTGGAGAAATTGGACCCTGTTTGCACGGCTGGGTGAATGTAAATAGCGCAGCTGCCATGGAAAACAGTATGACAGTTCCTTGAAAAGTTTAACATAAAATTACCGCATGATCTAACTAATCGAGTTCTAGGTATGTTCCCCAAAGAATTGAAAGCAGGGACTTGAACAGGTATTTGTATACCAATATTCCGAACAGTATTTTTTATAATAATGAAGTATTGCTAATATAACATGGATGAACCTTGAAAACATTATGGTAAGTGAAATGAGCCAGACATAAAAGGACAAACGTAGGACTCCACTTCTATGGAACAGGCAAATTACAAATTCCACAGGAAGTAGAATAGTGGTTGCCAGATGCTGGGGGAAGAGCACAATGGGGAATTACTAATGTCTAATATGTATGGAGTTTCAACTGGGAATGATGAAAAAGTTCTGGAGATGAACAGTGATGACAGTTGAACAACACTGCAAATGTACTTATTGGACTTAATGCCACATTTTAAAACAATTAAAATGGCAGTTATACATATCTTATCACAAAAATAAAAATGGTATGGTATCAAGAAATGGGGAAAAATACTATTATAGTTCCAGCAACAGTTGTATCAGCATAAAGATCCTTCTCAAAATTAAAAATTATCAAATATTATTTGCAATCTTGCATTTGCCAAGAGCAACTGACAGTGCTTTCAATTATGTGAATCAAAAATGAAGTTAATTGGAGTGTAAATCTTAAGCTATTAAACACATTTGCAGAGAAGTCAGAAAAGTCTTATGATGATCAACGAATACATCCCATATTATTAACGCAGCACATATTGTATTATATAAAATTAGGACACCAAAAATATTTTTGCAATTTGCAAGTTTATATTGTTACTCAGTTATCACTATTATCCCAGGATATTTTATGATTAATAAGATCTTTTTAAAGGAAAAGCTTTATACTTTAGTTCCTTTAGTGGCACTTTTTTCCTGCTTTCTGAAAAAGAGTTTCTCGTTTCCATTTTGACTTGGCCCCACAAACCCCTGATCCCCGCTTTACCAGTGACAGCCTGTCCATTTCCAACAGTCCTCTTGCCTTTGTATCTCAGCTTTCTCACCTCTCAAATGGGAATGGTGTCTACCCTGCTTCATAGAATTGATGTAAAACACACACACACACACACACACACACACACACACACACACACAGTGGTTTGGAAAAAAATAGGTGTTTTAAAATACTGGTGGCATTGTTGTCCATATGAAATATTTTTTTAGGAGCGCCTGCGTGGCCTGGTCAGTTAAGCATCTGCCCTCAGCTCAGGTCATGATCTCTGTCCCAGGATTGAGCCCCACGTTGGGCTTCCTGCTTAGCATGGAGTTGGCTTCTCTCTTTCTCTTTCCCTCTGCCCCTCCCCATGCTCATGTTCTAGCTCCTTTTTAAATAAATAAATAAAATCTTTTAAAAAAAGAAGAGAAAAATAGTTTTTAGCCATTGCCCTTTCTGGAGTTTGAGTCTCTAGACAAATACATTTCTTATCTAAAATGAAGAAGTGTAATTCATAATTTCCTATAGAGCTTTCCAGACTTTTGAGAGATAGCCTAAATGACTCCTCCTGTTCATATAGGAATCATTTATACAGACGAGTGATCTCATGGATGGAATTCATTTCCTCATGTGACTAAAAGCAAAGTATGAGAGTGATGCCGAAACACTGGACTCCAGTCAACGGTCTTAAAGCCTGTGATTTCAAATATTGTTCCTGACAAGCCCTCTAACTTCTAAGCAGCTCTGAGTAAAAACAAGACGAGGAAAGGGGAGGCCGCCCCCCCCCACCCCAAGCACCATCCCTGGGCAATCTGTAGACCTCAGACACTGCTGAGGGCAAGCAACACCACTCTAACAAGGAGGCCAAACTGTCCCAGCACTGGCGTGGCCGCACTTAGTAGCTCTGCCAGATTAGAGGCCGAGTCTGAGAGCCAAGAAGAAGGGATCAAGGTAGAAGCCGGGGTCCCAAGTCTGGAAGCCCACTTCGCGCAAACTCACAATATTCTGACCATTGGTACAGGTGACACTGTTGACTCCCTACTTTTGTGGGTTTCCTGAGCCCTCAAGACATCGCACCACATCTCCCTGAAGACCATGCCCTGGTGACTGGCTTTAGGGGGCACTGGGACCTGCAGACAAGCTCTTGTGTCAAGAGGCTGGCCCTGAAGAACCAAACTTGTAACAGATCAGTAGGTTAACAAGCTGGTTGGGGGAGAATTCCAACTGCTCCACGGCTCAAGCCCCCTACAAGTTGGCCAACATCTTAATCTCTGTCCTCCAGGCCTGTGGAATCCACTCTGAAGTGTTCTCTCTCACTGGCCATCCCTTAGACAGGCCCTCCCACTGCCTAACCTTTGCCCTTTCTAATTGCCCTGATCTCATCCCAACCTCCATAGCTATGTTTAAAGTCCACCTCTGGGGAACACACAGATTGAGTGTTCCAGATAATCCCCTTTCCAGTCCTGCTTGACATCTGGCCAGCAGGCTTCGGACCTGGACTTCCTGGGACACTGGCCAGGGTTTGAGGAAGACCCCAGTACCTACCTGGCTTCAGGATGAAGCTGGCCACCAGCTTCCTGATTTTGTGGCTCAGCCTGGGGGGTGGCCTGGCTCAGAGTGACACCAGCTCCGATGCCGAGGAGTCCTATTCAGACTGGGGCCTTCGGCACATCAGGGGCAGCTTTGAATCTGTCAACAGCTACTTTGATTCCTTTCTGGAGCTTCTCGGAGGGAAAAATGGAATCTGCCAGTACAGATGCCGCTACGGTGAGTGCGTGCCCTGCTTCCCTTCCCTTCCCAGGTGGACCTGTGAACAGCTGGAGCAGGGTCATCCCTGTCATCCACTTCCTAGGTCGGCTTGCCAGATTCAGCAAATAAAAACAGAGGGCTCCCAGGGAAATGTGAGTTTCAAATAACCAATCATTTGTTAATACATCTGAAATATTTGGGACATACCCTATAAAGTACTGGTTGTTTATCTGAAATACAAATTTCACTGAGCTTCCTCAAGCTTTTCTGACAAATGTACTCCTGGGAGACTGGTTCCCTGAGGCCATTTTAATGAATTTGTGGGGAGGCCAGTACTTAGGGACTGGAAGCAGGGGTCAGGGGGAGGGGGGAGGAGAAGATGAGGGGTCTTTGTGAGTTGTTCCTAGGGGTGAAAACTGGAGATGAACATTTGGAGCAACCTCTGCCAGCGGGGGAAGCAGTTTCCTCAGTCTCCCCCGTGCTAAGCTTGGAGATGGATTCTCCTTCCCCCTCACACAGTTCACACCCTCCTGCCAGCTCAGCCAGTCCCTCAGGGGCTCCCAGGAGGGCAGGCCCTGCTGCTTCGGCCTGGATCAGCGATGGCACGCTGTCAGGGGGCAGGGGGCCTTGCCGCCAGCCAACTCTGCCCGCATGGATGCGGCCCTGAGCAGGCCTCGTGCTGCCCCTCAGGCCTGGTGCCCCATGTACAACTGTGAATGGGTGGAGGCACCACCTTGCCTGAGTTGTAGAGAGGGCACCAGGGAGCACTCAGGCTGCCAGAAGGAGTCCCTGGCACCATATCTCCCTTCTCTGCTCTGGGAGTCACGTGAGCACAGCAGAAAGCAGGGCCCTGGGCCCTTGCAGCCAGGAGGCAGGGGGAGCTTCGAATGCAGAGGAGAGATTATTTTCTAAAGCATACACAGTTTCACACAGCATTAGTTTTATGGTTTAGTTTATCAAATATTTCATCACAGGACTGGACGAAAATGGTGAGTCAGTCTAGCCTAGCAGGAAAAACATTTGAGAAATGTTTTCTCCAAACACTCAGCAGATGAAACTCAGCTTGGAGAGAGACTTGAAAAAGCTCCTTTATTGCTGGGCTCATCAGTCTCACTCTTTTTACCTTCGAGCTGGGCACATCACTTCCTTACAAACCACAAGTGACTCAGAGACAATGGGTCATCCTCGCAGCAGAACCCCAGAGTCTCACAGGACACGGATTTCAACCCGGTACAGTTATGGTGAACAGAGGAGCTGCATCTTCTCTGTGAAGATCCCAGAGGGTAAAAAGTGATCTGTGCTAGGACCCCCTGGGCCCCTAACTCTACCTCTGTCCCAAGTGGGCCGGACAAATGCAGAGGTGCCTTGTCCCTGGACTGTGCTCACCCAGCTCTCAGCAATGGTGCAGGAAGGGGGTTAACTGGCTTCCCGGGTTGAATAAATACAGGTGCTATTTTCCTTCCTAGAGATAATAAGAGACTGTGGTTTAGCAAATACATAACCACAGGAATTTTAGGGGGAAACAAGAATCAAACCTTCTTCCTTCTCTAGCAAAAGAGCATTAAAAGATTTCAGCAAATTTTGGTTGCAAGCCTCGACCCCGGCAGGGTCAGCAGTCACTGGTGGGGGGTGGGGGATAGTCAACAGAGACATTGCAGGAAGGCAAATAACTCCACTCGCTCTGAAAACAGAGCCTGTTCAAGGAGGGACCTGAAAAACACGTAGGAAATACAGGGTTAAGCCTTATTACCTTTGGAACCCGGTGGAGTTCGAAAACCTAGAGGCTGTGGCCAAACAGCACAAAATATCTTCTCAGTTGATCATGAATCAAGCTATCTTTGGAAGAGATAATACCTAATAATTAACTGGGTCTCTGTCCTTTCTCAGTTTGCTTTGTGATACACTTCTTGTGTGTAATGCCTCTCTCTAGAGCAGTGGTTCTCAAACTCCCCTGTGCTTTGAATCCCCTGGTGTGCTCCTTTAAAAAGATTGCTACTCCCCCGTGTTTCTGATTGGGTAGGGCAGTAGGTCAGGGGTGGGGCCAGAGGATGTGCCTTTGCCGAGTTTCCAGGTGATTCTGATGCTGCTGGTCCTGAGTCCACACTTCTAAAGAAAAAAAAAAAAAACTGCTTTAAAGACTGTGATCTTTTGTCAGAGGAAATAACTTAGCAACAATTAGTCTACAAGCAAAAAATTTCTAGGGATCCCTGGGTGGCTCAGCGGTTTAGCGCCTGCCTTTGGCCCAAGGCATGATCCTGGAGACCCAGGATCGAGTCCCACATCGGGCTCCCTGCATGGAGCCTGCTTCTCCCTCTGCCTGTGTCTTTGTCTCTCATGAATAAGTAAAATCTTTTTAAAAAGATTCTATTTGATTTCTACTTCACTATTTAAAACCATAGTCCTATCTTGGCCCTGCAATTATAAGCACCTGGGGAGCTTCAAAAGCTCCTGCTGCCCAAACCAATTTAATCAGAATCTCCGTGAGTTGGAGACATCAGTATTTTTAAGGTCTCCCGGGTGATTAGCAAGTGTAGTCAAGGTATGGAGCAGTATTTTGAAAGGTCATTCTTGGAGAACTTCAGTCCATAGGTTGTTCAGACAGGGGAAGGTGCGTTTGTGTCCTGGTACCCTACAACACTGACATTGGTTTCCTCACTTCTTAGATCTATAGCAGCCTTGTTTTCATGTCAACACAAAATCTGTACTTGTCAAGGAACAGGCTATAAATATAATGAGATTCAGCAGGTAGCAATTGGAGATGTAGCACAATTGCTACAAGGGGCCTGCACTACTGTGAACAAGAGTCCCTCTCCCACCCCAAGAGATTCTGATTCAGTAGGTCTGCGGTAGGGCTCTGGAACTGCTCAGGTGGTTCTGGAACCAAACTTTGAGAAATAACTAGTAACGGAAAAATCATGGGTTTGAACTGGGGGTGGGGTGGGGGTGAGGGTGAGTGAATTCCATTGCTGGTGACCTTGGGCAAGTTACCTAACTCTCTCAACTTCTGTTGCCTCATTTTTATAAATATGTTAATAACACCTACCTTAGGTATGGGAGATACCAAGCAGATTTTATAAACATTATGAGAAAGATGGTCTGGTGAACAGGTTAACTATACCTTCAGATCCTTCCAGTTCTCTTTCAACATAAAATTAAAAAACACAGGATACCTGAGTGGCTCAGTGTTTAAGCGTCTGCCTTTGGCTCAGGTCATGATCCCAGAGTCCTGGGATCGCAGGGAGCCTGCTTCTCCCTCTGCCTATGTCTCTGCCTCTCTCATGAATAAATCAATAAAATCTTTTTAAAAAATTTAAAAAACACAGAAATCCCAGTAGTTGGACAACACCCTCTCAGCTTCTGGAAGAAATCATCAAATGCTGATTTAAATGTTCTGTGCCTTTATGAAGGTCTCTGGATGAGGGTACCCGGAGCAGAGTTTCTGTGTCTTGTAAATCATGATTGAAGACACTATCTGCACTCATGCTTGATTAAAAGGACCTCATGATGAATTTCTTCTTGGACTTAGTTCTAGAAAAAGTATCTCTAAACTTCAGTCTTCTTCTTTTATTTTATTTATTTATTCATGATAGACACAGAGAGACAGGGAGAGGCAGAGACACAGGCAGAGGGAGAAGCAGGCTCCATGCAGGGAGCCCAACGTGGGACTCGATCCTGGGTCTCCAGGATCATGCCCTGGGCTGAAGGCAGGAGCTAAACTGCTGAGCCACCTGGGCTGCCCAGTCATCTTTTTTCAAGAGGGCTTTTTGTCTCTATAAAATCTAGAGCGAAGTGTTATGAACCTGTGAGTTTATATATTTTTCCAGGGAAAGGATTCACAGCCTTCATCAGATTCTTAGGGGATCCATAGCCTGAAAAAAAGAAATAGCCACTGGTTTATTTTTTATTTTATTTTTTTTTAAAGATTTTATTTATTTATTCATAGAGACACACACAGAGAGAGAGGTAGAGACACAGACAGAGGGAGAAGCAGGCTCCATGCAACGAGCCTGACGTGGGACTCGATCCCGGGTCTCCAGGATCACACCCCAGGCTGCAGGCGGCGCTACACTGCGCCACCGGGGCTGCCCTAGCCACTGGTTTAGAGGCAAAGATTGTTCTTTTTTTTTTTTTAATTTTTTAAAAATTTTTATTTATTTATGATAGTCAGAGAGAGAGAGAGAGAGAGAGAGAGAGAGAGAGAGAGAGAGAGGCAGAGACACAGGCAGAGGGAGAAGCAGGCTCCATGCACCGGGAGCCCGACGTGGGATTCGATTCCGGGTCTCCAGGATCGCGCCCTGGGCCAAAGGCAGGCGCTAAACCGTTGCGCCACCCAGGATCCCACAAAGATTGTTCTTTTGCTAGGGTGACCAGCTGTCCTGGTCTGCTGGGGACGGAGGAAAGAGGCAGGGTGGGGTAGGGATTCCTGGGATATGGACTTTTAGTACTAACACGGGGGCAGTCCCAGGCAAACCAGGACAACTTGGTCATCCTCCCTCCTGCGGTAACTTAATCTGTTTTAGCAACTGAAGTAGAGTTTATTGCTTCAGTAAAATTGTCAGAGTTCTGCTTTGTTCCCTTGATGTGTTCCTCATGTCACATTTGAGTGTTTTTGGAAGGATATACATGTTTTTTTTTTTTTTAAGATTTACTTATTTGAGAGAGAGCGAGAGATCATGAGAGCATGCATGAGCTGGGGAGGAGCAGAGGGAGAGGGAGAGACAGAGGGAGAGGGAGAGAGACAATCTCAAGCAGACTCCCTGCTGAGCATGAGCCCAATTTGGGGCTCATCCTATGACCCTGAGATCATGACCTGAGCCAAAATCAAGAGTCGATGCTTAACCGACTGAGCCACCCAGGCACCCCTGGAAGGATATACATTTTAAATAAAGTACTTTGATTCTTTAGTGGACTTCCAGTGGAGCACAGATTCTGCAGGAGCCAGCAGGGTGGGGAGAAGGGACACACCCTCCCGGGAAGACATAACCCTTGACCTGAGTAATAAAGCCCAGTAGTTTTTACTGTTCTTTTCAGTGACAAAACTGAGAGAGAAGAAAGGCTGGGTCCAGGAGGCAGTGTGCATGCCTGTGGCCGAACTTGGGTTTTCTAACTAACTCGCCTCCTAAATCTATCTCATTTGCCTTTTATTTATCTTTTAAAAGATTTTATTTTATTTTTTTTTTTTAAAAAGATTTTATTTATCTGAGAGAGAGAGACAGAGAGAGAGAGACAGAGAGCACACTAGCAGGGGGAGTGGCAGAGGGAGAGGGAGAAGCAGACTCCCTGCTGAACAGGAAGCCCCAATGCAGGGCTCGATCCCAGGACTCTAGGATCATGACTGGAGCCAAAGGCAGACACTTAACCAGCTGAGCCTCCCAGGCACACCCTCATTTGTCTTTTAAGTGTCTGACATGTTTTATGGTGTTTCATTTTGTTCAGAAGTTTTTCATTTTCATAAGATCAAGTCTGTCAGTCTTTTTCTTTACAGATTCTCAATTTTGTATCTTGCTTAGAAAGCCATCCTCACATCACAATTATAACAACCACCTTCTGCTCGTTTTGTCTGTGAAAGCAGCCATAGCTAATATGTAATAAATGACTGTTGCTGGGTTCCAATTAAAATTTTCATGGACACTAAAATCTGAACTTCATAGACATTTTCACAGGTCACAAAATATTATCCTTGTTTTGACTACTTTTTTTCTCCCTACCGTTTAAGAATATAAGAACATTTTTAGCTGGCAGGCTATACAAAAACAGGCAATGGGCTGGTCTTGGGTCATTGTTTACCAACCCCTGAGCTAGAGGATCAAGTTGTCAGCCTCCCACTCCTATAAATAGCCAAAACCAGACAATAAAATTAATCTGTGGACATAGTGTATTATCAATGCCTAGGCTCAAAACATCAAACTATAAAGACTCCATACAACCTAAAACTACTCAAACTATAAGTTGAGGATATAGTAAATTATTGCTGCCCAGAGTCAAACCATCACCTTTTTTATTAGAACATTTCTTTCAGGGGCACCTAGGTGGCTCAGTAGGTTAAGTGTCTACCTTCTGTTTGGGTCATGATCCCAAGGTCCTGGGATTAAGCCTTGCATTGTGGTCAGGGGAGAGCCTGCTTCTTCCTCTCCATCTCCCTCTCCTCCTCTTCTTGCTTGTGCTCTCTCTCTCTGTGTCAGATAGATAAATAAAAATATTTTTTTAAATGAACTTTTCTTACAAGCTTCATTTCTAAATGTAATTCATGAACTATTAAATTCATGAACAGCTATCATGAACTATTAAACACACACACACAAAATAACTATCAATAGCAGGACAGGTAGGAAGTGTCTGTAGTTGGTGTTCCATTACCTTTCAATCTGGGATAGAGAATTTTATCTTCTATGAGTCATCAAGAATGAAAAAGGCAGAGGGTAACCCAGGAAATGGCACTGCATCTGCTGCAGAAGCTCTTTATCAACAAAATTATTAGAGAAGTTTTATCATAAAATTTACACATTTGTTTCTTCATGAAAAATTTCCTCCCTAATTTCTATAAAGCTAGTATGTGTAGGACATTTGTAAAAGAATAATCCAAAGAAAAAATAAAATCACCACAATCATCTTACCTACAGGGGACAATTCACATTTAATCTGTGGCATAGTGTGATTATTTTCATATGTGTAATTTGATGACTAACACTATTTAACACATTTTACCCATTCCCCAACTCCTGGTAATTCTCTCTCTCTCACACACACACACACACACACACACACAGACACACACACATGGATACACATACAGAATCGGTATCAGTGGTAGGTTACATTTCTCAAGACCTTGGAAAAGTAGTGTAGGGATTACTGGTGGGTTGGCAGGCCCCATCAATAAACACAGTTCCTCTCCATTACAAATATAAAATGTTGGGCGAAAATAAAACATTAAAAAAATACACCCTCAAGCTAGAATGGAATAAAGCAAAACCTATAAGTTCTAACTGAAGAGGAACAGCAGTCCCAAAGTGGTGAGCAGGAGCTGACTTGGAGTTTTTTGTCAGGAACATATGTAGATTCTAGGGGCTGAGGGATGAGTTTTAATACCCATACAAAGAGGGGCGCCAGGGGGTGGCTCAGTCAGTTAAGCATCCGCCTTTGGCTCAGGTCATGATCCCAGGATCCTAGGATGGAGCCCTGTATCAGGGCTCCTGATCAGTGGGTAGTCTGCTTCTTCCTCTCTTTCTCCTCCTCCCCCTTGCTCATACTCTCTCTCTCTCAAATAAGTAAATAAAAATCTTAAAAAAAAGTGAAAAGACAAGCCAAAGAATGGGAAAAAGTATTTGGAAGGAAGACATGAGTGGCTAATAAGTACAGGAAATGATGATCAATGTAATTAGTTATTAGGGAAATGCAAATCAAAATGACCATGCGATACCACTTTACACTCACTAGGATGGCTGTAATTAAAAAGACAGTTTTTAACAAGTGGAGGGAAAAAAAAGCAAGTGGAGGAGAAGATGTGGAGAAATTAGAACGCTTCTATTTTGCTGTGGGGAATGTAAAATCGTGCCACCACTTTGGAAAATAGTCTAGTAGCTCCTCAAAATGTTAAACAGAGCTAGCATATGACTCAGAAGTTTTATTCTCATGGGGAAATGAAAGCATATTGTCCACACAAAATAATGTTTGTAGTAGCATTTTTCATAATAGCCAAAAAGTGGAAAAAATCCAAATGTTCATCATATTTATTGACAATAAAAAGAAATGAAATACTGACCCATGCTACAACATGGATGGGCCTTGAAAATACTATGCTAAGTGAAAGAAGCCAGACACAAAAGGCCACATATTGATTTCATTTATGTGAATGTCTAGAATTGGCAAATTTATAGAGACAGAAAGTCGATTAGTGATTGTCTAGGGCTGATAGATCACTTCATCTTGGAAGCAACATATCTCCACTTCAGCCGTATTCTCTAGGTCACAGAGACCAACGGATCAACACACAAGGGTGTGAACACCAAGAGACTGGGATCACTGGGGACATCTCGAACACGATTTTATATAAACACTGTACCACAGAAACAAATGCCAAACAGATTGTGGCAGAGATGATCCTTGTAGCCTAATATCTTCCTCCTTCTCTGTAGTAATAAGTCCTTCCTGCCCAATTTTAAGCTCATGGGTACCCGCTTTTGCAACTAGGTATTGCTGTTTGATTAAGGTCTGGCCAAAGGGAAGTTCGATGTGTGTATCCTTCTGGAGTGTGTTTATTAAAGAGAGGGGCTGTGACCATTCTTCCTCCTTCTTTTATCCTCCTGCTTGTAATATGGTTGTGTTGGCTGAAGTTCCATTTGAACCATGACAGTTAGGGTTCCATTCTAGGGCTGGTAGATCAGAAAGCTAGAAGCAGAAAAGTGTAGATTTACAATATAAGCCTATATCCACAATTCTAGATTATAATATATTCTATCTTGTTTAAGCATCTGAATAATACAGTATGTAGGGGATAGAATAAATACATGGTAAAATTATAATACTCTACTGAGGGACATAAAGGAAGACACAAGTAGATAGAAAACTGTATTATGCCCTTGTTTAGGAAGACAGTATATTCTAAGAAAGTCAGTTGTTTCCAGATTAATCTATAAAATCCATGTATTTTCAATCAAAATCCTGCACTACGTCTGATAGACTTTACTAAGTTGATTCTAAAATTCAGTTGCAAGACAATAGGTCCAAAAGAGTCAAAACAATTTTTAAGAATAATGAAGAGGGGTACCTGGGTGGTTAGGCATCTGCTTTTGGCTCTGATCATGATTTCAGGACCTTGGGACTGAGCCCTGCATTGGGCTCCCACTCAGTGGAGAGTCTGCTTCTCCCTCCCTCTCTGCCCTCCAACCCCACCCCCTGCTCATGCTCTCCCTACTATTATTGTATTATTGTCAATGAGTTTCTTTCATTTTGTTGTTAACTGGTTTATATAATTGGTGCTCCTAAGTTAGGAGCATAAATATTTACAATTTTACAATTCCGGACTTCAGGCTGTATTACAAAGCTGTAATCATCAAGACAATATGGTTCTGGCACAAAAACAGACATATAGATCAATGGAACAGAATAGAGAACCCAGAAATTGACCCTCAATTCTATGGTGAGCTAATCCTCAACAAAGCAAAAAAAAAATATCCAACGGAAAAAAGTTTCTTCAACAAGTGGTGCTGGGAAAATTGGAAAGACACATGCGGAATAACAAAACTGGATCATTTTCTTAAACCTTACACAAAGATAAAATGGATGAAGACCTAAATGTAAGATAGGAATCCACCAAAATCCTAGAGGAGAACACAGGCAGCAACCTCCTTGACCTAGGCTGTCCACAGCAACTTCTTGCTAGACACATCTTCAAAGGCAAGACAAACAAAGGCAAAGATGAATGATTGGGACTTCATCAGGATAAAAAGCTTTTGCACATCAAAGAAACAGTCAACAAAACTAAGAAGCAAGCGATATATTTGCAAATGTCTTATCAGATAAAGGGCTAATATCCAAAACCTATAAAGAACTTATCAAACTCAACACCCCCAAAACAAATAAACTAGTCAAGAAATGGGCAGAAGAAATAGAGACATTTCTCCAAAGAATACATGCAAATGGCCAACAGACACATGAAAAATTGCTCCACATTACTTGTCATCCTGGAAATACAAATGAAAACCATAATGAGATATCACCTCACACCAGTCAGAATGGCTAAAATTAACAGGTCAGGAAATAACAGATGTTGGTGGGGATGCAGAGAAAGAGGGAATTCTCTTATACCTTTGTGGGAATGCAAATTGGTACAGCCACTCTGAAAAACAATATGGAGTTTCCTCAAAAAAGTTAAAATAGAGCTACCGTATGATCAGCAATTGGACAACTGTATATTTATCCAAAGGATACAAACATAGTGATTTGAAGGGGCACCTGCACCCCAATCCAATGTTTATAGCAGCAATGTCCATAATTGCTAAACTATGGAAAGAGCCTAGATGTCCATTGACAGATAAATGGATAAAGAAGAAGTGGTACTTATATACAACGGAATATTACTTGGCCATCAAAAAAAATGAAATCTTACCATTTGCAATGATGTGGATAGAACTAAAGGGTATTATGCTAGGTGAAATAAGTCAAAAAAACACAAATATCATTTGATTTCACTCATATGTGGCATTTAAGAAATGAAACAGCGGATCATAGGGAAAGGGAGGGAAAAATAAAATAAGGCAAAATCAAAGAGGAGACAGACCATAAGAGACCCTTAACTACAGGAAACAAACTGAGGGTCACTGGAAGGGGAGGAGGGGATAACTAAGTAATGGCCATTAAAGAGGTCATGTGATGTAATGAGCACTGGGTGTTAGATCCAACTGATGAATCACTAAACTTCACCTCTGAAACCAATAATACACTATATGCTAACAAACTGATTTTAAATAAAAGAAAAATTAGAAAAGAAAAAAGCTAACAGAAACAAAAGAAACATTAGAATTATTAGTAAATGAATATTCATGAAAGTCTTTGAGAATAGGAGAAAAATGCCAAACTAATCTGAAGGTCATTACCCTTTTATGACATTATCATTATCATTAGCATCATTACCACCTAACTGGGATGTGAATATCTGGTGAGGAATGATAACTTTTATTTTTTATTTTTTTGAGGAATGATAACTTTTAAAGGAAAAGTTGCATATGTTTTTAGATAATTTTTATCTGATGAATGTTCCCAAATGCTTAATTTCTAAATATTTCTTCCTGCTTCTTTCCTTTCTTTCTCCTGCTAGGAAAGGCACCAATGCCCAGACCCGGCTACAAGCCTCAGGAGCCCAACGGCTGCAGCTCCTATTTCCTGGGTCTTAAGATACCAGAAAGTGTATGTACCACCATCATTATTTTCTTAGTTGATTGTTTTAACTGAGGCAAGTCCAAGAGTTATCAGTGATCAGAGTGATAACTTAGGGAATATAGTTGAGCAGTATAATTACTTTAAACTGGATGCAGAGTAAGGGAGATAATTTTCAGAGAAATCACCTGATTTCCTTTCATCAGAGACAGCTGTCCTCAGATAAGACCTTGTGTAGTGAACTTCAAAATCACCTCTGCTAGTATCAGCCAAATCTTAGCGGATCAGACATCACTTCATCTGAAATCTAACAAGTTTGACTTCTTAAATTTAGTGAGACTTTTCCTGTGATGTGCTGGAGCCATTGGCACTGACCATAGATACTTTTGCAAGTGGTTGATTTCAGGCTGGTAGCACCGAACCAAGTATGTTTAGAGTATCAAGGTCATAGTAATCTGCACACACCCACTCACAAGCATCCAGCCCCCAGCCCCACCCTTGCCCCCAATCTGCCACTGGCTAAACTGCTGGCTGTTTCTCAAACCCCTGGCCTCCCATGAAAACAAGTAATAAACTGATTTATTTTAAGACCTCTTGGAGGCCCCTTTATCTTTTTTTACTTCAGAAAAGAGATGTTATGTAAAATGTAGGTAGAAGGATTTCATATCTAAGCTGTGATTTTTTTTAAAGATTTTATTTATTTATTTGAGAGAGAGAGTGAGAGAGCACACGAGAGAGCTCGAGGTGTGGGGAGGGGCAGAGGGAGAAGCAGGCTCCCACACGGAACTTGATCCCAGCACCCTGGGTTGTGACCTGAGCCGGAGACAGAGGCTTAGCAGACAGAGCCACCCTGGCGCCCCTAAGCCATGATTTTTGAATTGTGTCTTAAACAGGCTAAACCTCACTTTTCTGCTGATTCAAAAGATTTACTTTGTAATAGTTTTCTAAGCAGCTTAATGTTTATTCTTCTATCAAAAATGCTGCCCACCAACGCATTTTTGTGCAAATTGGAAAACTGTCCCCTCGCCTCTTCCATTTGTCAGAACTTTATCTCAATATACTGTTAGAAGAGGAAATTTCACTGCCACTGGCTAGACATTTTTCTTTTTTCTAAAAAAAGATTTATTTTAGAGAGAGAGAGAAAGAGAGCATGGGGGGAGGGGCAGAGGAAGAGAGAATCTTAACCAGACTCTGCTGAGCGCAGAGCCTGACTCAGGGCTCGATCCCATGACCTTGAGATCAGGACCTGAGCTGAAACCAAGAGTCAGATGCCTAACCAACTGCGCCACCCAGGTGCCCTGGCTAGGTATTTTTCTCAATTAGTACACAAATCTATGATATCCCATGGGAAGGTGGCCCTTTTCATATGACACTCTTGCATACTGCATGACCTGCCCAGCTATATGTCCCGCCTTGTCTATGCTCATCAATATGCATATGGACACAGAAGAAAGGCAAGCTTTTCAAATATATATTTATATTAGAGAAATCCTTGTTTTTAGCTCATGTACTTGATGCCAATTTAGAAGCTATGGAAGTGGTACTGAAACCTCTATGGGAATGTAAAAGTGGATGGAAATTAAGATGGACACATTAATGCTTCAGCAAGGCTTGACTTGTGAACAAACTTTTCTCTTTCTTATCCTGGAAACTTCCCTCTCCCCTTCACTGTTTTTCCTGTAGAATCTTTGTTCTAGGAACTTGGTTTGGAGTTGATACCGAGTAACGAGATTTGGAGGGCTGGCACCCATGCTTGAAAACATAAGGGACATGCTGGCAGCATAAATCAGATTCCTACTGAAACTGCCCCCAACCCTGTAATTTCCTATAAAACCTCTCAGCTGCTCACCCCGGGGCTTGCTTGTAGTCTAGGAGGCATTAGCCTGCTGCAGCCTCCTTTGCCTGGCAAAGGAATAAACTAGCTCCCTATTTTAGCCCCAGACTCTGTCTTCATATTACACATTTTGGCTCCAGAGCACAGAGGTCAGTTTTCAACGACAGTAGGCACTCTATTTTGGGAGTAATTTTGGGAGTAATGTCATTTTGTTTATTGGTACTAGTATTGTTTAGAACTAGTTCAAGAGTTTCCAATTGAGTTGAATTGAATGAGAATGACTATACTCATCAAATTTGCAGGCACCTCTGCTGTGATGATATATGTTTAGTTGTAGGGATGAGGTACAAGCAAAATGGTTTACTGCAGAAATCAAATGATAGGAATCTGCCCAGAAGTGCAGAGCCCAGGCTGTTGCCTTGTCTAATGAGTTACATTACCTCTTAATGTAACAATGTGTTTTTTTTTCTTTTTCTCACAAGGGCATTTTATTTTATTTTTTTTATAAATTAATTTTTATTGGTGTTCAATTTACCAACATACAGAATAACACCCAGTGCTCATCCCGTCAAGTGTCCCCCTCCGTGCCCGTCACCCATTCACCCCACCCCCCGCCCTCCTCCCCTTCCACCACCCCTAGTTCATTTCCCAGAGTTAGAAGTCTTTATGTTCTGTGTCCCTTTCTGATATCTCCCACACATTTCTTCTCTCACAAGGGCATTTTAAACTACCAAGGTCACTACTCTGCTTTAGGTGGCCTTGGAGCAAAAATTCAAGTAAGGGAACACTTCAGGAGACCCAAGTGGAAAGGATCTCTAATAGCTGGTTCATCAATCCCCATCCATATTGTGAAATCAGATTTCCACAGTTTCCCCTCAGGTCCAAGTCTGTATGATCAGAAGAACCACAAAAGATTCTAAGATGCTCTGCCTTTGTCTAGACACCCTCATTCCAAAATTTTTCACATACCACCAAACAATTGCTCTCTGTAATCACTCATTCTATCATGCCCCTTCCTTGTTTGAGAATCTTTATCAATTCTTCCTGGTTATTTTGGAAGTCAGGGTCATCCATCAACTTGCCTTTCTCCCTAATTTAAAACACAATAAACAAACAAACAAAAAATCCCTGCTAAGACCCCTGAAAGACTAAACAAACTGACTTGCACACATATGATTTGCTCATACCTCCTTTTTTTTACCTGCTACACCTTAAGTCTACTTTCACTCCTAATCATCCTCTCAAAAAAAAAAAAAAAAAAAAACCCATGTAGAGTTATCAAACTCTAGATTTGGCATTCTATGAACTTAGTTACTCAGTTTATGCACAACATTTACAATTGTTTATAAGATGCTTAATACATATATCTGTGTGTGTGTGTGTGTGTGTGTGTGTTGGCTCTTGCCATTTGACTGCTGTCCCCCTATGGTCAGGAATCATGTGCTCTACAGCTCACTGTGCTCCCTGACACACAAACCTTTAAAACAGTGCTATATGAGATGGGTCCCTAATAAATGCTGATGACTTCTTGATGAAACGAGGCTTAATTTTTCATAATTCTGAGCTTTCAGATCCTTTGCTCAAGCAAAATCTCATATCTTAGGCTTTAGTTGAATTTGGAAGTCCTGCAGCTCTGTCTTCACTAACCTTCTGATCTCTATTTTCATCACTGTCATGGCCTGTGAATTTGAAAATTGCTAAATCTAAAAGAAAAAGAAGAAAATAGGCTACTCAGAGTTAATAAACTAATAACCAAACCATGACTGAAACTTAACATCCTGTGACTGTCAACCTGATGTATTCTCTCCAGTTGGTGTTTCTGAATTGATCTGCATGTATAATCGGAATCTGAGAACTGGTAAGTTAATAACAGGGAGGGCAAGGTTGCCTAAGGTCTAAACGTAGCATTTTCTTCCTTCTCTTTCTTTCATTCACTTTTCTCCAGATGGACTTCGGCATTCCAGCAATGACCAAGTGCTGCAACCAGCTGGATGTCTGTTATGACACTTGTGGTGCCAATAAGTATCGCTGTGATGCAAAATTCCGATGGTGTCTTCATTCTATCTGTTCTGATCTGAAGCGGAGTCTGGGCTTTGTCTCTAATGTGGCAGGTAGGTATCTTAAGGGCATCGTCTGGTAAGCAGGGAGTTTTGTTCCTGTTTTCATACAGAAATGTATCCAGAACCCCGTTACACAAAGAGACCATCAGAGCTTGCTGAACTTTCTTATAGAACACTGTGACAAATCTAAGATGGGCGAAGGAAGAGTCTGGGCATTCCTTCACTAAAGTTCTTGCTGTTCTGCCCAGGAGCTGCTGGCACCACTCCTGATGGACAGTGCCACACCAAAGTCTTCCCAGAGATATAAAAATCTATCCTTCAAGATCAGAGAAAGGGTTGCCCAACTGGCTTTGGTTATTCATTCCACTATTAAATAATTTTCCCTATTAGGAGTAATTCTGTAGAGGACCATTTGGTTTGGTTTAAGCTCTTTTTTCCTTATTTTGTTTTCAGTTAGGGAAATAGGGTTTTAAAACTTATCTTTTTTTGTGTAAAGCTCTCTCTATATACTTGAGGATAATTATTTTTAGTCAACTGCTTAGCTACCTAGTTTCTATCACTGATTGCTGATTGTGTGATTTCTTTTCCCTGATTCACCTTACGGAAAGTTGTAATCCTTTAGTTTCTGAAGCCAGAAAATTACATCCAGGTATTAGCATTATATATTTTTAGTTGGCAAAGTTTGAAGTTTAATCTTATAAGGAGCTGGCCTCATGCCCCTGAGAAAGTCAGCAGTAGAAAGAATCTTGGATCGTTTTCATAGATCAATGTCTAGAGTGTAGTCCTGAAGTGTGAAGGCTTGAAAATATGAATAATTAGTTAGGCCCTGTAAAAGGGAGTATCACTCTATCTGTATCTACAAAAGGTGAATAAGTGCCTGCTGCTAATCTAGAGTTAGGTCAAGTTACTTCCTCTAAGCAATGTTCTATTGATTTATTTCTCCTATCTCTTTGATATGCCACTTGCCTGGTTACTGCAAGTTAATTTAATCTCTGGGTCCCATCTGATCTATTTTCCCCCATAGGGACCAGATATATTTTTGTACCACATGAATCTGGTAATTTCTACTCTCTGTGTAAATCCTTCAATTGGTTCCTCTTCCTTGGGATTAAATCCAAATTCCTTAGTAGGATATACATAGCCCTTTCTGATCCAGCCCTATCCTACCTAATATTTTCTCTCATTTTGTGGGTTTTTTTTTCCACTTTTTTGATGAAATTACTTGCAAAGCAGAAGTTTAATATTTTAGGTACAGTTTATCTATTTTTTTTCCTTTTGTTGCTTGTACTTTTGGTGTCATGTTAGAAGGCTTTGCTTAAACTCAAGGTCACAAAGATTTGCTCCTAAATTTTTTTCTAAGATTTTGTTTTAGCTTTTTAGGTATATGATCCACTTTTAGTTAACTTTTGTGTATGGTGTAAGAGGTCTAACTTCATTCTTTTGTATATGGATATACAGATGTGCCTGCATATTGTTGAAAGACTATTCTTTCTCACATTCAATTGTTTTTTTGCACTCTTATCAAAAATTAATTGAACATAAATTCAGTGTTTATTTCTAGACTTTCAATTCTGTTCCATTGATCTATGCCAGTACCACACAGTCTTTATTACTGTGGTTTTGTAGTAAACTTTTAAATCAGGAAATGTCCTTCAACTTTGTTCTTTTTCAAGATTGTTTTGAATATTCTGAATCCCTTGTATTTCCATATGAATTTTAGGTTCAGCTTGTCAATTTCTGCAAGAAATGGCAGTTGAAATTTTGATAGGGCTTTTGTTAAATCTGTAGATAATTTGAGGCATGTTATCCTTTTAACAATATTATGTTTTCTGATAAATAAACATGAATCTTTCCATTTACTTGGATCTTCTTTAATTTCTTTCAATAATGCCTTATAGTTTTGGAGCACAAATCTCATACTCCTTTGTTTAATTTATTCATAAGCATTAATTTATTTATTTTGTTGTTATTGTAAATAAAATTTTATTAATTTTACTTTCAGATTATTCATTAATAATGTACAGAAATACAACTGATTTTGTATATTGATCTATTATCTGGCAACCTTGCTGAACTCATGTGTTAATTTTGATAGATTTTAGTAAATTCCTTAGGTTTTTCTCTACAGAAGATAATACCATCTACATATCATCTTCCTTTCCAATGCCTTTTATATATTCCTCTTGCCAATTTTCCGATCTAGAACTTCCAGTCAATATTGAATAGAAGTGGTGAGAGCAATGTAGGCAGCAAATAAACAAATGGTACAAAACAAGGTGTCAAAGAAGAAACTAAACGAGAAATAAAAAAAAATATTGAGACAAATGAAAATGGAAACAAAACATACTTAAACTTATGAAATGCAGCAAAAGCAGTTTTAAGAGGGAAATTCATAGACATAAATGCCTACATCAAGAATAAAAGAAAAACCCTGAATAGAAGAACCTAGATTTATACCTCAAGGAATGAGAAAAAGAAAAACAATGGAGCCCAAAGTTAGTAGAAGAAAGGGAATAACACAGATCAGAGCAGAAATAAATTAAATGAAGACTAAAATAACAATAGAAAAGATGTAAATTAAACTAGGAACCAGTCTTTTATAAAAAGATGAACAAAATAGACAAACTGTAGCTAGACTCGCTAAGAACAAAAGAGAGAGGACCCAAATAAAAAAGTCAGAAATGGAAGAGGAGGCATTACAACTGGTATCACAGAAATACAAAGGATCACAAGAGATTACTATGAATAATTATATACTAACAAATTAGACAACTGTGAAATGGGTAAATTCCTAGAAACATACAATCTACAAAGAATGAATAATGAAAAAATAGAATCTGAACAGACTATTAGTAAGGTGGTTGAATCAGCAATCAAAAATCTTCCCACAGGGGATCCCTGGGTGGCGCAGCGGTTTAGCACCTGCCTTCGGCCCAGGGCGCGATCCTGGAGACCCGGGATCGAATCCCACGTCGGGCTCCCGGTGCATGGAGCCTGCTTCTCCCTCTGCCTGTGTCTCTGCCTCTCCCTCTCTCTGTGTGTGACTATCATAAATAAATAAAAAAAAATTAAAAAAAAATCTCCCCACAAAGGAAAGAACAAGATGGACTTTTTAAAGTGGCTTTAACATTTAAAGAAGAATTAATAAGCCATTGAAATGGTTTCAACATATTTATTTATTTATTTATTTTAAAGCCTTTATTTATTTATTCATGAAAGACACACACACACACACACACACCACACACACACACACACACACAGAAGCAGAGACAAGGGCAGAGGGAGAAGCAGCCTCCATGCAGGAAGCCTGACATGGGACTTGATCCTGGATCGCCAGGATCAGCAGATGTCCCGACATCAGAAAACGGATGTCACAGATCCAAGAAGAGCTTGTCAGGAAAGAGCCAATTGACAAGATTTTTTTTTCCTTTTTTCTAATTAACTCTGATTCTCTGATTAATGCATGCTTATAGTAAAAAAAAAAAAAAATCAACAAAGTATCCGTACTTATACCTAACAAATGATCACTTTAAATTTTAGAATACACTCTTTGAATATTTTCTTCTTTTGCAGAATTTCTACTTATAACATCACAATTTTATTCAAATAATAAAATATTATGAATAGCAAAACAAACAAACAAACAAAAAACACCACTGGGCCGAAGGCAGCGCTAAACCGTTGAGCCCCTGGGGCTGCCCAGGCTTCAACATTTAAAGAAGAATTAATGCCAATCCTTCTCAAAGTCTTTAAAAAAATAAAAGAAGAGGGAACACTCCCAAACTCACCTTATGAGGCCAGCATTACCCCGATACCAAAACTAGACAAGGGCGCCACAAGAAAAGAAAATTTCAATATCCTTGATGAATATAGATGCAAAGTCTTTGATAGAATATTAGCAAAACTAATTCAGTAATACATTAAAAGGATCAAACATCATGATCAAGTGGGATTTACAGAAGGGATGCAAAATTGTTTCACATCAGTAAATCAGACAATCTGATACACCACATTAACAAAATGAAGCATATCAACAAAATGAAGCATATCATATGGTCATCACAAAAGATGCAGAAAAAGCATTTAACAAAATTCAACATCCATTTGTGGTAAAAACTCTCAACACAGTAGGTATAGAGGGAACATACCTCAACATAATAAAGGCCATGCATGATAAGCCCACAGCTAACAAAACACTCAATGGAGAAAAGGGGAAAGCTTTCCCTCTAAGATCAGGAGCATGGCAAGGGTGCCCACTTTCACCACTTTTATTTAACATAGTATTGGAAGTATTTTAGCCAGAGAAATTAGGCAAAAAGAAGAAATAAAAGATATCCAAATTGGAATGGAAAATGTAAAACTGTCACTGCAAATGACATGATATCATATATGGAAAATCCTAAAGACTCCACCAAAAAACTTAAAACTAATAAGCAAATTCAGTAAAGTTGCAGGATACAAAATTAATATACAAAAATCAGTTTTGTTTCTATACACTAATAATGAATTATCAGAAAGAGAAATTAAGAAAAAGATTTCATTTACGACAGCATCAGAAAGAATAAAATACCCAGGAATAAATTTAACCAAGGAGGTGAAAGACCTGTGCATTGAAAACTATAAGACATTGATGGAAGAACTGAGGATGACACAAAAAAATGGGAAGATATTCTGTGATCATGGATGAAAAGATTCAATATGCTTAAAATGTGCATACCCAAAACAATCTAGTTTCAATGTAATCCCTATCAAAATTCTAATGGAAGATGTTCTGAGATGCCTTCCCTTCCCTAATAACCCTTGCCCCTAAAGGGATAGAGACTCTTTCTGGGGGTTCCCATACCACCTTGATGTCACTTCCATAATGGTGTAGTGTAACCATTGTTTACCTGCCCATCCTGTCCACCTCTTAGTCCAAACTGCGAGTACTTGAGCTGGCATCTCTTTGGTCTTTGTATCCCTTACCTAACAGATTGGCTGACCAATACACATGGTTTTTCAATGAGTGAACTGTTAATTATCCCACACCTGGACAGAGAAAGCTGTAGGAAACATACAGTTACCTGAGGGAATGTTCTGCACAAATGGTAGAGTTCCATGGAGTATGGGAGATTCTGATTGCTAAACATGATTTAGACCTGGAGGCCCACAAAAGAAGAGTACCCCCAAATGTATTCTGCTTTACTAGATTGGATGGAAGCTAATGAAAAAGCTTCTTCTACATGTATGTTTTTCTTTTTAATTCTGTATTTGGATTAAGGCCTTAAGTAGGATGATGTCATCCTGGTATGTCATCCTTGGAATTACATTGCTTCTTAAAATTACTCAAACCACTTGGGATAGTTTTGTATATTAACCTTTTACTTCTCTTCATTTTTTTTTCAAGTAGCCTGTGATTCTCTGGTTGATACCGTGTTCAATACTGTGTGGACCTTGGGCTGCCGACCTTTTATGAATAGCCAACGTGCAGCGTGCATCTGTGCAGAAGAGGAGAAAGAAGAGTTGTGAAAAAGAGGTGCTCCCTTCCTGGTTTTGAGTGACGCCACAGCTGTCAGTCTCTGAGAGGGTAGTGTGGCAGATGTGTCTCATCCTTGCTTCCAAAAGTTTGGATACCACAAAGCAAGAGAAAGAAAACCTTGTTCTACAGCTGGAAAGTGAGTCCCATCCTTTGAGGAGAATTGGAAAAAAGCCATGGAAATATTTGAAGACTATTCTTCATTTTAACACTGGATGCCCCAACCAAGACATATTGTCTGGAACTCAGTTCTTAAAGACTAAAATAAAGACGAAAATACTGGGATTCCTGGACTGGGTAATTACATTCTTAAGTGAAATTTTACAGAGTTCAACCATTTGCGAGGCAAGGACTTTCCTCTGGTCCATATCTTAGTTGCCAGTCAGCATCTCATATTTAATAAAGTGTACTTTTTAGAAAAGAGATGATGAATTCCATTATCTCCAATGTGCTTCCATTTCATTTAGAAGAGAACAGAACCCATCTCGGTAAGTTCCACCAATGATAACCATCATTCTCACTGGCTGAAGAGATAAGAACAGGCGGGCAAAGTCAGAGACTTACCTGGTTGAGGCCATTGGAGGTGGAGATCAGATGTTGTTAGAGGTTCCATTTTTTCCTTCAGTGAACTATTCCTGCTGATATTCCCAATTCCTAAGTGGTATTAGTGTCATGTTAAGATCTGAGAAGCACTTGGTAAAAATTGCGACTGAAGAAAGCCAGGAAAAGTCCCTGAAATCTGAGGAGACACAAATGGTCAATCCCTAAACTATGGTTCTCTACCCTGACTGCAGATTAGAAGCACCAGAGGAGCATTAAAAAACAAAGCATCTCTGGGGGTGGTGTCTCCCTATTGGTGTTTTGCAAAGGCTCCACACCTGATTCTGATGCCCTGGGAAGGCTGAAGTCCTAAGGTCAGGAACTGGCAAGTGAAGCTCATGGGCCAAATCAGGCCTAACACCTGCTTCTGTGAAGTTTTATTGGACCACAACCATGCTCTCATTTGTTTATGGCCACTCCTGTGCTACAACCTCAGACTTGAATAGTTGTGACAGACTGTATGGCCAGAAAGCCTAAAACGTTTACCATTTGGCCCTTGACAGAAAAAGTTGGCCAACTCCTGACCTGGGTCGTTCTCTTTTCCCTTCCTTTTGTTAATTTTACTGGTTCGTTAAGAATTGTTGATGATAGCCATTTCTAAAAAGAAAAAGAAGAAAAACTGTTTCCCGATCTGTAAAGCCATAAAATTAATTGGCACATTAAGAAATTGGATTTAATTGCATAAAAAATTTATCCCTGTGGTTTATAATATTTATTTCAATAAAATGTATTAAGCATCTACCTATGTAATAGAGTATGGTATAATTTTACACCTTTTTCTATTGCTTCATTAGTCTGAGGGCATAGGATGCCAAATAACAGGGCATACGGTACCAAATTTTAACTTTGTCTATAGTTCAGTCATTGAACAACTTAAGCATGTTAATAAATTTTTTTTAAAAAGATTTATTTATTTATTTTAGAGAGGGGTGGGGAGGAGGGATAGGATAAGGGAGGGAGAATCTTAAGCAGACTCCATGCTGAACAAAGCCCAAGGCAGGGCTTGATCTCACAACCCTGAGATCACAACCTGAGCCAAAACCAAGAGTCAGATACATAACCGACTGTGCCACTGAGGCACCTTGGACGTTAATAAGTTTATTAATATTTATTAATTGAATATATTTCACTTAATATAAAAATATCAAAAGAAAACGTCGTGCAAGAGGAAAATCAAATAGTAATTTTTAGTACACACATATTGATAAACTTCCGAATCCCCTAAAACTATTCTGTGTTTGAATTGAAATTTCAGAGCGGGATGGGGGGAGAAAAAGGGGATAAAAAAGAAAAAGAAAAAAAATTTCAGAGCATAATTATTATTTACATATTTAAGGAATCATTGGATATTTAAGTCATAATTTTCAAGCAACTATTTAATTTACTTTAAGTTTGTAGTTTGAAATATCATACCCAACTCTTGATTTTAGTGGTCCCACTGCATCCTATACTAGGTGTTTTATTGTAGGAAAGAAATGTGGAAAGTGGGGTGAACTGCTACTCTTTGGCATCAGGAGGATGAAGCCCCATGTGGGTCAGGGCATCAGTAGTGAAGTGACCTCTCCTGACCCAGGGGCCAGACTCAGAATGAGTCAGTTCTGAGAGTCGGTCTAAACCCACAGTGTGAGGTTTAAAGAAGTGCCATGTTCTAGGGTGTTGACTGATGTTCTCAGAGGCCATGGGGAGAAGCTCCACAGAGGTGGGCAGCCCAAAGCCAGGAGTTGGGTGTTGGGTGCTCTTAGTCCTCCCAGTCGATGCTGATGGGGCCACCTGTCAGCATCTGGCTCTGTGGACCAGCTGCGTCCTCTCTGTCCACTGCCTCACGACGCATTCTCCGGTGGCAGCCCTGGGCACAGCGGGAATGCTCATCCAGCCGGCCACAAACGAGGACCTGGCAGTGCAGAAACACTTCCTGGAAAGACCATAATTATAATTAATAAATATAGTGACAACAGCTGCCCCTTTCTGGAAGCCAGATGCTGTACCAGATGTTTCATATATAATATCTCATTTCATCTAAACAACAAACCCTTTGAGGTAGATGTTGGCATCCCAATTTTATAGATGAGGAAACCGAGACCTAGTTTAGAGAACTTGCCCAGATTCACACCATTCATCAGGTGGGCACACACACTGAGTCACGTGGTGATCTAAACCCCCACACGCACAGCTCCTGCCTTCGCGCAGGGACAGACCTTCGAGAAGGGAACACCTAATAACGTTAACATCCTCATTCTTCACTTCAAGGTCTAGGAAAAACATCGGTGCTCACACGCTTCAGTGTCAAATAACAAGTCCTTTGTCCAAGCTTCTTCCTATAAGTTACCTCCCAAAGCATGCTGCCTACTTGATGAGGCCATCATGGTTAGCAGCTGTCCTGGAACAGTGATGTAACTGGAAAGGACATGAATTCACTTAAATGCAGCGTGGAAAAGATTGTTGGCTCTTAAACTTCCTTTGGTTTAAATGTTTCAACAGCTCTACTGAAAAAACAAAACAGTCTCCACCTTAACATACTATCTACAGCCTCTTATAACCTCTGTTGTATGTATACTTTTAAAAAAAAGTAGCATATTCAACATGCATGTAAACTGTTATGATAAATGATTTTTCATTATCTTCTTTTTCTATATTTTTCATTTGAATAACTGCTTAATATTGCACTAATTGATATATGGTAGCCCTGTTTGGGGTTTTTTTCTCATTCTCCATGTAACAATTCTCTATAACATCCAACAAATCTTGTTTCTCTTCTTTTGCTTGTTTTTGAGAAATTGTCAGAATTAGAATTTTTAGATAAAAGAATATGATGATTTTATGGCTGTTACTGCATATTATCAGATAACTTTCCAGAAACTATACCCATTTATACTGCCACTGTATACTTCCCCCTATAACTCTGCAAAAGCACTGTGATTTATAATTTTTATCAATTTAATATGCATAAAATAGTGTCTTATAATTATTTTGACATTTTAAGTACTGTTTTCACTGGACAATTCACTCTTTGCCTATTCTGTGAATTTTCTGCCCATATCCTTTGCCATATGACTACCACACAGGTTTTTACAACCATACCTACCCACAACAATTTAAAATTATGATCCTATGTCTGGGTGGCTCAGTCTGTTAGGTGTCTGATTCCCGATCTCAGCCCAGATCTTGATCTCAGGGTTGTGGGTTTGAAACCCACATTGGGCATAGAAATGACTTATAAAATAAAAGTTTTATAAAACATAAAAGAAAATCAAATTATGACCCTATATTATTTTCTTTGAAAAAACAATGATTTTATTGTAAGGGAGGCAGATAACTGTGTTAATACCTTCATGAAGGTAGGTATTAAGCTTCTAGATGGCCAGTTCTACAATGTTTTTCATAGGGGGTAACACAGATCCCTACTGTGGGCTCACAGAGAATGTCAACAAATTGGCAAACCAAGAAAGGACGCTCAGGTCTGGGGGTAGGGGTGGGGGTGTTACAAGGTAAAGGTGTTCAGCTCACCTTGTGGTCTTTGCCCACAAACTTGAAGACAGGGACCTGGAAGTGCTTTGCTAGGTGGTCCCGTGATGTGTACTGCTTCACTGAGTCATCTGAAACACAGCTGAAAGCAGGACAGGAAAGCACATAAGGACTTGATCGTTTCAACAGAGGTGGAAAAACAATCCAGACCAATGTGTTTGGCCCAAAGAAAGGCTAACTGGGTGGAGGAAGTTGGGCTGCATTCAAGCTTTTCGAGAATGAAGGAAAAATGAAATTCCCTCCCTGCAAAGGCATCTTCAGGTACAGCCCTGCTCATTAATACTGCCTTTCCCGTCTCTCATTCTCTGTACCCACAAGCTGGGCACAAGGATCTTGATATGCCAATGCATTGAAGCATTAGCAACAGCAACCACATTTATTTCAAAGATAGCTTTTGAAATGAAGACATCTTTGAAAGGCTGCATTTTCATTTGTAACATATTGCAGGAATCCTGTGTTCACATACTTGATTATGGGGTTGAGAAGGCTTTACTTAATTAGATTTCATAAATATTTATTGGACACCTAATATACACTAACCCCCGAAGGAGGCTTAAAGGTGAGCAAATCCCAATTTGTGCATCACAGAACTGCATAAAGATTTAAGTTCCAGAAGGAATAACTGGTTTTATTGGGAAAGTTCAGTTGCCTGCAAATTGCTCTACTTCTTCTTTCCCCAGATTTAATGCTAAGTTGTAGTTTGATAGGGTTTTGAGGTTTTAATTTCAGGTCTACTGCTAACAGTGACTCATAGGCTCACCTCAGGGTTAGCTGGGAAAAAGAAGTGTTATTGATTCTCGATTTTGAGACCAAGGTTTAGTATTTGATGAACATTTTCTCCTTACAGGCTAGGGATTACACTTGTGTCAACTTTCCCATTCTGAATTTTGAAAGAACAATTTCCACCCCCTGAATGTATTTTCCTTTTTCTGGATACCTAATAGCTCTTGTTTACCAGGCCAGGAAAAAAAACGTAGGGATCAGAAATAAAAGTCTATGAAACTGGATCCTTGCTCCACATGTTTACAGACCACTTTCTAGTTCATTGCTAAGTGCTATTTCAGTGCAGTTGAAAAATCCAATAAAGTTGTTTAAAAATAAGGCATTGTTATTTATATTACCCCTAGTACCATATTCCCCTGAACTGAATAGGATCTAAATATATAACACGGTTTCTGTTATTTCTTGTATTTATGTACTCATTTTCATTTTCCTGAGGTAAAGTTAATTTATATCATCTTTTGATTATGTTCTATAATAAATACCTATCACATATCTAGTCTGTGCAACACACTCTGGCTGGGAGCTGCAGAGGATATAAAGATGAATAATATGGTTTGTGATGTCAAGGAGTTTATAGTCTGGACAAAAATAGTAACATGATATTAAAATGGCTCTTTTTATCTAAGTGCCTCACCATTTCCAATTTATTTATACCCCAAAATACCATTGTTTTTCTTTAAAAGAAAAAATGAGGAAGAAAGAGTTGTTTCAGGGTGATATATATTACAGAATGGAACCCAGGACAAATTCTGGCTCTTGAGTTGGTGTTTGCTTTGATTAGACAAGGCTGGTTCATCACCTCCAAGCTCCTGTGAAAGTAGTGATGGTATAGGATAATCCAAAATAATCAATCACCCAAAAGTTGTCCAGTAATTCACTTTGGCATTCAATACATTTCTTTGTCTGGAGGTTAACTTTCTAATTCTACTTTGCTTCCGCCTGTATTGTGACTTTGTATTTTCAGAGCACGTGCCAGCCGCGAATGAGCTGTGTTAAATATCAGGGGGAAACGGCCTGATTTAAATGTAAGCCGAGGACAATGAATAATCAAACAATTTATAAATGTAAGCACACTGCATTATGTTTATTTTAGGGTTCTGGACTTGCCTCAAATGATTATTATGATAAATGTTCATTCAATAGTTCATCTGGCAACTATTCAATGGTTCTTAGTATAGACCAGACATTGAGAAGGAAGGGAAATTTCTAGCTCAGGGTGGAAGGAATCAAAGAAGGCTTCATGGAGGAAAGAAGTCTTGATGAATCTGGAAGGAACAGTGAGACTTAAGCTGGAAGAAAAGAGGAAGAAGAGGGCACCTGGGTGGCTCAGCGGTTGAGCATCTGCCTTTGGCCCAGGGCATGATCCTGGGGTCCTGGGATCAAGTTCTGCACCGGGCTCCCTGCTGGGAGCCTGTTTCTCCCTCTGCCTATGTCTCTGCCTCTCTCTGTGTCTCTCATGGATAAATAAATCTTAAAAAAAAAAAAAAAGGGAAAGAAGATTTCAGGCAGAGGAAATAGCAGGTGGGATGAGGAGGGTGTAAAAGACAATAGAGTTTGTAAGAACAATAGAGTAGTTCCCTTTGCTGGGAGCAGAAACTGGAGAGGGCAGAGGGCAGAGGGTGAGGTGAGGTAAGGTGAGTCAGGCTCAGAGTTGGATTTTATCTTGAGGAATTGTCTCACAGACACCCTTCTGGTACTATCCATAATTGTGCTAGGGATGGGACTATTTGCCTGTTTACTAAATAGACCTCTGCTGCTGCGTTTTTGAGTTCTTGCCTCTGGCTTTTATGCATTTTAATTTCTCCTGCAGCTCTTTTTGTTTTTGTTTTTGTTGCTTTTCCATATGTGCTAAGGGCTACAAAATTAAATAGTACAGCTTCTCAGAACTGTCTAAAATAGAAAGTATATAGTCCTTAACTGAGCATCTGAATAACAAATACAGAAATAAACTTTACAAGCTCTACTGAGATTGTAGATTACATGTTTTTCCAGTGGGTTATGATTATACATTTACTTTTCCAAAAAGTAAATACAGGAGTAGGAGAAGACTCTTGGAATGAAAGAAATGTTCCCTATCTTGATTGTAGTGATGGCTTCATGAATGTATACACCAGAACTTACCAAACTGTACACTTTCGATGTGTATGCTCATTTGTATGAGAATGGTACTCCAATAAAGCTGTAAAAAGAAAAAAAAAAGAACCCGAATCTATTCCCCCCCCTTAAAGGAGATCCATTCCTTAAAAAAAAAGAAATAAAACATGATACTTCTACTATTCATTTTAAAACCTTGTAGAGGTAACTGTAAGATGGCAAGAAATCCAAAGAACTATAGACCCTTGTGAGACCTATTATTGGCCATCCAAAGAAGAGTGAGAAATTTTCCGTCTTCAGAAAACAAGCTAAGGAGGCTATAGAAATCTGAGGCTAGAAGTATTCCTGCTGGTAAACAGTGAAATTTACCAACCAAAGGAAATCAAGACTCATTAAATGTTTTCAGCAGGGATTTGAGTACATATATATTTTTTTTCTAATTTTTAAAATTTATTTTCCTTTTGACTGGTGACCCAGGGACTCTGAGAGCTGAGATTTGAGATTTGGGATCTAGGGGGCTATTGGGAGGCTGTTTTAGTTGTAAGGTGAAAGGTTAAGGCCTGGAATTAAGATGATAAGAGTAGAACAGAGAGAAAAAGTTTGGGGTACTGCAACTTCTACAAAAGCCTCTTAGTTGAACCCAATGTACTTCAAGGTTGAACATCACTGGGCAAGAGATTGACAGCAGCAGGTGGAGGATGCTTGTGGTGAGAGATCCAGTAGATAAAAACTAAATAGACCTTTCAGAGTCTATCAGGCCAATTCGCAAAGGGCATGACCCACGTGGTGCTCTTGTCAGACCATTTCCCTTTCATTGAGCTGCAGGTCCTGACCCTACCTGAGCTACGTCCCATCTGACATTGAGAACAAGGAAGAAATTGATAAGATTCTCTCATGAGTTTGGGGTTTGAGTGTAATTTTCCTGGGAATATAAGCAATGGGTGTGACAACTGCTAGGCTTCCAATGGTCCTGTGGGATGCACAGTTCTCAATCCAGGGATCCTTAGGAAATAAGGAAATCTCCTTCATATAAAACAAGAAATCAAAAAAAAAAAAACAAAAACAAAAAACAAAACAAGAAATCAAAACCCAAATTTCACTTGACCTTTCTTCTAAAACCTTTCAAATATTTCCTCTTTCTCCCTCACTAAAAGAGGCATCTACATCTGCTGCTTCCACTTCCTCATCCCCTTGCACTTATCAGCCTTCCACCATGCTCAGTATTCATGCTCTACCCTCTTTCTGAACAGGTTAGTCAGTCCTATGTTTCAAATAGAACAGGGATGACTCTGGTTCCCTTACCTCTAGCCCTCCTGGGTCTGATACACATTCCCAACTTCCACTGAACTTCTCTTCCCATGTATGCTGTAGGCCTTTCCAATTCAATACTATTATACAGAATTATCATATTCAATATTTCACCTCGAATCTGCTCTTCTGCTTAGAGCCTTCCATCCAGGTTAATGGCATCTAGTTGGTCATCCATGCCAGACCCCTTGGAGTCATTCTTGACCCCCGCTCCCTCACCAGTTTTTACCTCCAACGTCAATAAATGGTTTCTGAGCCAATTAGGAGCTCACAAAAGTGTCCTGTTGTTTTAGGAAATGACCAAGTATGCTTGTGTGCTCAGAAGTCGGATGTGAACTGGGGATAATAAATCATGTAAGCAGCATAATTACCCATCCTGGATGAGGTAGTACTTCAGGATCTCATCGATCTTGGAGGTGGGGGTGGCAAAGCAGCTCTCCACCAGGCTCTCTAAGCCATTCACGTGCACCACAGGCTCAATGCCAAAGTAGAGGGAGTCTCGAAGCTTGAGGGTGGGCAAAGCTTCCCGGTAAGGCTCCTCAAACTCATTGTCCTTGAAGATCTCCAGAGTGAATGGGAAGATTCCATGACTTCGGCCCATGATTTCCAATGGGGCATTTCGAAGGTTGGGAACATATCCTTCGGAAATGGTGTACAGGCGTGGAAACTCGCAGGTCACCGGGATCAGCAGTTTGCTGGTTCGGATAATAATATCCCCGCTGCTCCCTGGGGTCTGCTTGGGTAGGCCTGTCACGAGGTTGCTTGCCACAATCTTGTCATTTACCACCTGAGCCAGGCCAGGGACAGCAGAAGAAAAAGATTTTATGTCTATTTCTGTAGAGTTCCCCCCCACCCCCCCAACCTACCTTCCCACCCCAGCCCCCACCCCACTCCACTCTTGACTGTCACATTCTCCAAACTTCTATTTACATCAAAACTATTAGAGATTTGGTTGCTGAGGCCTGAAGCCTTAAAAAAAAAATCTCCTCTCTTTTTAGCAAGATTTTCTGACCGTTCAGAGTTTTATATACTACTTCATGGTCAACCCACACATTCCTTTGGAGTATCACTCATTAAACCTGAACTATGCAGAATCAGCAAATTCAAAGCTCTGGTATTTTAGGAAAGAATGGCTTCTTCACATCATTTTTTTTCTGGAATCCTAGACCTGCTGATCAGGCTGCAGCCTGACCTTGTACTGAACTCATCCACAGGCAAAGCTTCGGCTGCCACATTTAGGCAAATGACTTTCAGCTCTTTATCTCCAGCTTTGTCTGCTCCCCCAGGTGCCAGCAATTCCAATCTACCTTTGGGTATTTCCACATGATTATCCTCAGATACTACAAACACAATTTGCCTGAAGTGGGACCCCCTTCTCCTGAGATACCACCTCCATGTCTCTCCCCAAGTCTAATTATCTCTCTGATTTTCTCTTCATCAGATTCAATAAATAAATATTGTTGTAACCAAATGGTCGCAAGAACCTCTGCCCTGATCTCCTGGATCCAGGTCTCCCCCGCTTTCTTTTCTATCATCTCACACACTTCTGATTTCATCACAACAGTACCAGAAACCTCACTCTATGGAACAAAGCCCAAACGACTCACCCTTGCACACAAGGCAGAGCTCTGGAAGCATGGTCATCCCCACCCCCCACCCCCAACTTATCCAGTTTCCCTTTCCAAAGTGGATTCCTTGCCAGTCAGTCTGCCCCGCCCGTTCACTCGGCCCTAAATAGTCCCATCTCTGAGGCCGGCTCACTTGTTTCCCCTATGAAATGCCCTCTCTTTTCCTCTCTGTATAAGCCACACACAGGCTTCCGCCCCAGGTCAAGTCCTCCTTGTCATGACTGCTCCAGTGTTTGTCCTTTCCCAGACTGGGACAGCACCTGTCACCTGTACCCCTGTTTCTTATTTCTCGTGTGTGTTGTCATCTCAATACTACTGCTTGTGTCCCCCAAAGTTAGGAATCTTACTTCATGTATCCCTTAGACTCCAGCGCACATTCTTGGATGAGGGAAGCACAAACCTCTTCCCTCTACCTCAAGTTCAACACTTGAGCTCTTTGTTACCTTGTAAACGAACCTTCATCTATATCAGTTGCTTTCTTTCAAGTAAAATAATTGGTCAGAGGAGATGCAACCAGCCTGCCAGTCCTGGTGCTGATGCGCTCAGGAAAATGTCTGCTCATATTGGGGAGATAGGACTATCGAAGAACAGAAAGAGCAGAATTCTTACCTCCCTTGCTCACGGTGCCAGGACCACGGTAGAAGCTCAATAATACATGTGTTAAACGAATGGCAAATGGTTTTTTGAGCTCCATCCTTTCATGCAGAAATATTTCATCTATGACAAGTCACACTGCAGACCTTTGTCCACTACCTCCCAAATAACTGGCTTTTGGTCATTCCCCAAGAGTCCTCCAGGAAGAACCTACATCAACCACTGTGCCACACGTCTTGAGGGAGAAGAGGATGTTGACATGGGTGCCATTGGACACTCCTCGGCAGGAGGTGTTGGTCAGGAAGAGCTCCAGACCACCAACCAGGTCCCTGGGGATGCTCACTTCAATGGTATTCGACTTGCACAGCACGGGGACTGCAGCGGAAAGGGGGTACTGTCAGAATTGGGAAATCTGAATGGGAAGAAGGATAAGGAAGGCTTCTAGGAGAAATAATTTTACCCTCACACAACTTGAGCTTTTTGTTCTATCCTCAAGGAAATCTATGAGGCTCAAAACAAGCTGGTGAATAAAACCAGGACTCCTAACTCCCCGGGTTGTGGTCAAATAATTGCTCCTCAAATACATTGATTCCCCACTGAGGAAATATTGCATTCAAGTTTCGATTCAACATTTATTTCAAAATATGGGTAGCATGGTTCCATGAACTGAACCACCTAAAGGATTTACTTTTAGCACAAAAACAATTTATTGTCAATACAGAAAAAATACTGCTTTGATATAGGCTTAAATTACATAACAGTACTGCTTTGACTTTACCATTAATTATGTCTCATAAAACAGAGGTAATAAAAACAACGTTAGTGCACTTGGGGAAGAGTTCCAAATTGTCCTTGCATTGTTCAGTAAACCATAAATGCTGACTATAAATTCCACTTGAACTTAATATGAAAAGGATTGCTTTTCTTTAGCATTCCTGTGTTCACTTTCCCGGCTCTACAAATACCCTAAAAGGAATATTTATGGGTACTGTCAAAAAATATGTGAGGATATATCATAACAATGACAGTATAAAGAAATCAGAGGTAGATGCTCATTAAATATTTGCTAGATGAATAAGTTAAGATTCTGGACATAAATTACTAGATTTCCAGAAAATAGTTCTCAGAGGGTTGTTGATGCTCATATTGTAATTGTAGGTAGAAGAATCAGTTTCCTAAGACTTTCAACTTAGTTTCACCACCCAAGTATCTGTTGGAAAAGAGATGAACTGCATCAATGTCTAAGGCTTCAAAATGAACTACCAGTTGTACTACTAATAATAGAAATTAGAGAAAAAAATCACAAGTGAAAAGCAAAGGAAACTGTACAATCCAGCAATCTCATTTCTGGGTATATATCCAAAAAGAATTGAAAGTAGTTATCTCAAATAGATACCTGCACACACCTGTTCATAGCAACATTATTCACAATATCTTAGCCACAGAAGTAACTCAAGTGCCTGTCAATGGATGAGTGGCTAAATAAAAGGTGGTATATACACACAGTGGAATATTATTTAGCCTTATGAAGGAAGGAAATCCTGTCATACACTACAACATGGATGAACCTGGTGGATGTTATGCTAAGTGAAGTAAATCAATCACAAAAAGACAAACACTATATGATCTCACTTACATGAGGTGTCTAAAGTAGTAGACTTCATAGAAATAGAAAATAGATAGTGGTTGCCAACCATGGTGGGGGGTCGAGGGAGAAGGAATGGAGAATTGTTGTTTCATGGGTATAGAGTTTCAGTTTTGCAAGAAAAAAAAATTCTGGAAATCTGTTGCATAACAATGTGAACATATGTAACACTACTAAACTATACATTTAGAATTGGTTTAGATGGTCAGTTTTTTGTTGTATGCTTTTTTAAACCACAATATCTTTAAAAAGTGAAGGAAAATTAACTTTTTGGTAATATTTTCTTAGAGAGCTTCTCTTTTGAATGACCCCAGAGTAAAGCTATAGGGATACACACTGCTGAAAAAGCTGATATTCTAAAAGATGAGAATTTTAACACACTTGAGTGAGGACGGCAGGGAGATTCATGTGGAGGGGGAACAGAGGTTGAGCCCATCCATGTACTACCTTGGCATGTGTGGTTATCCTCAGACAGCACCAAGCCCCGGGGACATTCACACTGATAGCCCTTCTCAGACACCAGGCACAGGTGGCTGCAACCACCGTTGTTACTGTGACATCCTTCAATGTCTGCAATAAAACCAAAAGAAAAGGGAATGATCCTGCAGGCCTCTTCCCTGAGAATTCTGGTTCTTGGGATAGCACTTGGTATCAGGGAATACACCTGACTCATCACAGTGTCACTGGGGCCTAACTCAGTCACTGAGTCATGTAGGGAAGCCCACAAAAAAATGTTTATTCAATGTGATAGCTGCAAAGAGCAACCTTACAACATCCAAAGCTCTAACCTCTTCATCTGGTCATTTTGTAGAATGTCCTTCAATCTGTATTTGTCTGTTTTTCTCATGGTTACACTACAGTTTTGGAGAGGAAGACCCAAAAGTCATTTCTTAACTGCTGTAACATTTAATGTACCCATTTTGAAATTTTATAGAATATTACAGATATAAAGGAGACTGACAAAACATAAATTCAACTAGGCTAGCTAGATGGATTATTTAGTTATTGCCAGTTGGTCGGATTGCCTGGGATATATGTTTTGGGCTGACAGCACACTATAAAAATGAGGCCTGGATAACATACTAAGAGGGTCTACTCCATCAAGCTCTTTGTTATATTCCTCTTTCAAGGCAGTTTTTAAGTTTCCTTTTAAAAAGTTTTGCATTTTTTGAGGGCGCCTAGGTGTCTCAGTCAGTTAAGCATCCAACTCTTGATCTTAGCTCAGGTCATGATCTCAGGGTCATGAGTTCAAGCTCCACCAAAAAAAAAAAAAAGTAAAAAGTCTTGTATTTTCAAAAAGCATACTCAACAAGTGGACAAGAAAAAAGGATTCAACTGAAAACTAAAGAGACTACCATATGATTTCATAGTTAGTAGAGAAAAATTAATGACCTTTGTGGGCTCTAGAATTACCTTCTAGGTCAGGAGTCATCAAACTCTGGCCTGCTACACGCCCTTGGAAGTTTAACTGGCACACAGCCACATCCATTCATTCACCTATTGTCTATGAGGGCTTTCTCACTACATGGTAGACTTGAACAGTTGCAACAGATTCCATTTGATCTGCACAGCCTAAAATGCCTACTATTTGGCCTACACAGAAAAAGTTTGCTGCCCCTGTTCTAGGGGTAAGATAAATAAAGGGGATGCTTTTAAATCATCTCAGCTGCTTAAGGAAAGATTTGAACTGATTTCCAGTTATAATTATAGTTCTCAATAATTCTCAGTTCAAAAATAGTAAAAAAAATTAGTTCTTTGGAACATCAATAAATTAACTGGGGATGAATCAATTTTGGTGAAACATATACAGAGTGTAAATTTACAGTGAATTAATCCTTGCAAAACTTAAGAAAGATTAGGCTATGACCTGTTTATAAATCTGGATACTTAAAAATGATAAAAGTACTGCTATGGGTTTTTAAAAGCTGAAAACAATATATAACAACGTAGATGACAGCATAAAAATATACTATAAAATGTTAAAATCAACATTAATGGGAATTTTTTTTCCTAAAAATGATCTTCCTGGGGCAACTGCGTGGCTCAGTCTGTTGAACATCTGACTCTTGGTTTTGGCTTCGGTTGTGATCTCAGGGTCATGAAATCGAGCACTACGTAGGGCTCCACACTCAGTGGGGAGTCTGTTTGGGATTCTCTCCTTCTCCCTTTATCCCTCCTCCTGCTCACATATATGCTCTCTCTCTAAAAAAATAAATAAATATTAAAATGAGTACATAAAAATAATCTTCTTTAAGTCATTTAATTTCTCTGTGTCTCAATTTCATATTTCATATTTCAATCTTTGTAAAAGGAAGGAGTTGGAGTCAATGTTCACTTAGGATATTTCCAAGCCTAAAACTGCAAAGCACAAAAATTGAAATTCTAGGTTGGCTTACAGGACTTAAGTCTTGCATGAAGGTATTCCAAAATGTTTGGATAGATCTGGCAAGTGGGATTGTGGGTCACTTTAGTTATCTTTCATTTACTCCTCCATTATTTTCTTCTATGAACATAACTTTCATAATGAGACAAAATAATACAAATTACTTAAAATTAAAAGAGCCACTTTTTAAAAAAAGATATAATTATTTTACAGACTAACCAAAGATTAGTTGGTTAGTCTGTAAAAACAATTATGTTTGAACTGTCAATAAAACTTAAGGTTTTAAGGGACACCAGGATGGCTCAGTCGGTTGAGAGTCTGACTCTTGATTTTGGCTCAGGTCATGATCTCAAGGTTATGAGATGGACCCCTGCATGGGGCTCCTCACTAAGTGGGGAGTCTGTGAGATTCTCTTTCCCTCTGCCCCTTCCCCCTCTCCCACTGTGCTGTTCTCTCTCTAAAATAAATAAATAAATCTTTAAAAAATAATTTAAGGGTTTCAAATATAAAACTTAATGCTAAAGTATAACTTATGTACAAATTTTATCCTCTGTGAAAACACTTTTCAATTGTGACTGTTAGGTTTTAAAATTATATGAGGATTAACAGTAATACTTCCAATAAAAAGCTCATGAATAATTACAAATGTTCCTCATGGAGCATTTTAATATTCAAATATGCAAAGATTATTACATAAAATAATTAAGATTTAAGGAAGATTCAGGACATTACCTGTATTCGATAAAATTTAAAGTACACCTAGTGTTGTTATAAGGGACAGTAATTTAATATTCTGGCTAATGGTCCTTAGTGAATAATGCAAACTTGGTTGCATAGAATAAATTGTGGGAACTAGTCATAATTTTTCCTTTTGGGGTAGTATTTTATTATATTGACTATAACTCGAATAAAGTGAATGCTTATAAGCAGTATTATACCACAAATTCAATTAGTCTCAGGGGCAAATCATATGTCCTCTGAAATAATAATAATTAAGCCATTTATCTCTTTATATAATCTGCAAAAAGGTTTTTTTTTCTTTTGATCCCTCAACTCCCAACATCATGAGATTCAGACTTAATTAAGTAGAAATGATGACATTTTAGTTTTGATAATTTGCAAGGGCATATGTGCCTTACAGAAGGGACATTTTCTAAATTTCATATTGTTGTAACAAATTTCAGGTATTTGACATATGTTACAAATTATTTTTATTACTTAATCATATAATATGTACATAGCATTCCTGCTATCAAAAATAGATAACGTGGGGTCCCAGTTGAACGCGTGACTCTTGGTTTTGGTTCAGGTTGTGATCTAAGGGTTGTGGGATTGAGCCCCCTATGGGGTTCCACACCCAATGCCAGAGTCTGCTTGAGATTCTCTTCATACTTCCACACCCCCACCTCACTCATGTTCTGTCTCTCTCAAATAAATACATAAATAAATAAATACAAACTTCAAGAATAAAAGATAATGTTACTTATTTCCCTCAAAGTGTATTAATCTCCAATAAATGCAAAGCACAGAGGGAGTAAAAAAGGCTTCATGTGAACTAGTTTTCCAAACTTTCAAGATGGTAAGACTCACCTAATGGAACTTGGTAAAAACACAAATTGTAAGGCCCATCTCGCCCCACTAAACCAAGCTTCCAGGAGAGAAGCCTGGGAAGAGCCAGGTGTGAAAGCATCTGGGTGATTCTTCTAAGCAGGAATGTTTGAGAAACCAATTTTGCTACCACCTCTATTTCTTGCTACTTCAGGTATGCTCCGGGATCTGCAGCAGAGGTGTCACCTAGAAGTTATTTAGAAATGCACTCTCTCCCTGACCCCAGACCTTCTGACCCCAGCATCTGCATTTTAAAAAGATCCCAGGTGATTTACAGATATATTAATGTTTGAGAAACACATAATATCCTATTTTTATTTCCCAAATCAAAACAGATCAAGAGTCTGTAGAGCCTGTGACTGTTTATCCTGGGACTGTGAGTTCGAGCAGCATGTTAAGGGTAGAGATTACTTTTTTTTGTTTTAGGTGGCTTTCTGCCTCTTGCAAAATGCAACAACTCCTTCCTGTTAAATCTTGAAGATAAAATCAACACTGAATTCTGCTTGCAACATTACCGTCCTCAACATTGGTGAACCCCTTTTGTCATTTTTTTACACAGCCCAACCTTGACTCTTTTCTAACATTGGACATTTCATGAACATCAATCAAAGAATAAGTCAATGGCTTAGTTCGAGCTCTTGATCTGAATCCCTTCTTGGCCATTCTCACCTTCACATGTCTTGCCATCATTTCTTAGCACACGGCCAACCCCACACTCACAGCGATACGAATTTTTCAGGTTTACACAAATCTCACTGCAGCCACCATTGTTTTGCTCACATTCATTTTCATCTGTAGAAGAGAAACCACACCATTTACATACTGCTGAGCAACACAATCTTTTCCCAAGCCCCTTAGCAGAATCTTCACATTTTCAGAGCCTGTTGATACAACTCCTTTGCTATAATCCTTATAATTACTTCCATCAACTTGATCTCCTCAACCAAGTTATTTGTCCATCTGCCCTCTGCTGGAGTACAAGGCACTTAGATGTTTGCCAATTAATTCCCTTCTAAGAGCAAAACTGAAGGGAAATGATGTTTCTTTTGTTACCTGGATTCACCTTTTCTTTTCTTTTCTCTCTTTTTTTTTTTTTTGTATTGGTGACTATCATTTACTCCAGTGAGTTCCTGAAAACTTGCTAAATAAATATATTCTTATAAATCAGATTGTGTTTTAAATACATCAAAGGCATTTACATCACAGAAGTAAATAGCTGATAAAATTTTGTGTGAGGCAGTCTTCTGTTACAACATGAACAACTACCCTTGAAGTCTATTTTAAATATGGGAATATTCTTACACTGTACTTAAGCAAGGATTGTTAACCTTTTAAGAATCTAATGAAGGATATGGACTCTTGGTATAAGAAAATGCATAGCTGGGAACAAATGTCGATCCTCTTCTTTCTATAAGGAAAGGGAAGCTTGGGAACTAAATGTATCATGGCTCGGGGTTGGGGTTTGAGGGTTGGGATTTAAACACCCACGGGGTGACAGAAGGCATGGCCTTGGGCCCAGAGGAAGTGATGAGCTGCAATTGAAACCTTACTTAAAACCAGGACCCCAGAAAAAATATCCCCACAATGAATGGAGGAGTAGAACTTTGCCCCAAGGCCCATGGACACAGTAAGCAAGCTCTCTCTGAGGCTCTAGGGAAGAGAAAACCCTTCATGAACAACAGGAACCCCAAGTCAGGCCTTGCCACAGGTGAAGTATGAACTTACCTTAAAGCTGAGAAATTGGTATAAAATTGGGTCTGGACCAGGGCACCTGGGTGGCTCAGTGGTTAGGCATCTGCCTTTGGCTCAGGGCGTGATCCCAGGGTCCTGGGATCGAGTCCTGCATTGGGCTCCCTGTGGGGAGCCTACTTCTCCCTCTGCCTGTGTCTCTGCCTCTATCTCTGTATCTCTCATGAATAAATAAACAAACAAATAAATTTTAAAAATCTTTTAAAAAACTTGGCCTGGACCGATGAAGCTTCTGTGATACCTGATAGAAGCATCTGAAAAACTGCTCTGTAGTCAAACTTCCACAAACCAGGTGGTCAGAGCAGCTCCACAGAAACACAATTACAACAGAAGGTGGTTTGCCACAAAACACTACACAGGAGGAAATGATCCACTGTGAGAATGACTCAGCAAGATTACAAATGGGAGGCTTTGAGCTGGAGATAACAGAATAATCCAGAAAAATCCATGTTGCAAGGATTTTAAAAATCACTAAACAGATGGAAGAAAGGATAGTAACCAAGATAAAGGAGTGTGCAAAAAGACAAGGCAATGAGATGAGCCCTGGGTGTTATACTATATGTTGGCAAATTGAATTTAAATAAAATGAAAAGAAAAGAAAAGAAAAGAAATAAAATAAAATAAAATAAAATAAAAGACAAGGAGGAATTGAAACCAAACAAACATAGAACTTGTAGAAATGAGAAATGTAGTGGTTAAGAGTAGACTCTTCATTGGAGCCACTACTGCCTGGAAAGCGGTTGCAGCTCTCCCAGATGTGGCCACACTCTGTTCCAAGCTTGGACAATTTACCTTGAGACCGATTTTTTTTTTTTTTTAATGTGAGAGAGTGATACCCTTCTACTGACTTAAGCTGTTGTTACTTGGGAATTTATTATCATTTACAGCCTTAGATACTCTGTGTCCCAGCAATTCAACTTTCATGGGTATGCTCTAGAGAAAATCTCACACGTGGAGAATCATTTTAATGTAAATTTTAAGAACATAAAAACAACACTCTGTATTGTTAGGGTACGTACAAAAATGATAAAAGCATAAAAACAGGCACCAGAAGAATACACACTGACTTCACAATAGTGATTACCCCTGGAGGATGAAATAGGAAAATGAAAAAGGAGATGGAGTGAGATGGCTTTATTTATATTTGTAAAATTTTATTAGAAAGAAAAAGGAAAAAAATGAACTATAGTTAAATCAGGGTACATGATTTATATCATTTTATCATCCTGGCCAGAAATCCTGTAGTATTATTTTCCTTTACTCTTCTCTCTGCCTGAAAAAAATTTATATAATTTAAAATAAAGAATTAAAATTGTTACTTTAAAAAATAAATAAAGGAAAACTGACATAATGCACATTAACACAAAACTTTGCCTTTGATTTTAGGGAATTCATGACCCCCCTGAAATAGACAGACCTTAGGTAGGAACTGGGGGTTTTCCCCTATGCACTGCTGGGCAACAATGTTAAAGATAAATTGTTAAGCAAGAGATGTGTAGGATATGCAACCTTTGGCATAAGAAAAGGGCAGTAAATAAACATATATATTTGCATTTTTTTATATCTGCCTGAAGAAACCCAGGGAGCACACATAAGAAAATAATATAAGAGGGGCGCCTGGGTGGCTCAGCCTGTTAAGCGTCTGCCTTCAGCTCAGGTCATGATCCCCAGGTCCTGCGATGGAGCCCCACATTGGGCTCCCTGCTCAGCGTACAGCCTGCTTCTCCCGCTGCCTGCTGCTCCCCTGCTTGTGCTCTCTCTCTCTCTCTGTCAAACAAATAAATAAAATCTTTAGAAAAAATATAATAAAAGAGTTTACCTGAGATGGGGTTGGAGAACAGAGAAATACCACAAATGGAGGAGAGAGAGCTAGACATTTCATTGGATACCTTTCATGCTGTTTAATTTGGGACCCAGTAAAGCTGAGGGGCACCTGGGTGGTGGGATCAAGCCCCATGTAGGGCTCCACACTCGTGGAGATTCTCTCCCTCTGCCCCTCCCCCATTGGCGTGTATGCTTTCTTTCAAATAAATAAATAAATAAATAAATAAAATATTTAAAAAACAAACAAATAAAAAAAATCCCAAAAGCTGAATGATGAAACAAAGCCTGCCTTAAAATGACATCAAATATTTGCCAAGCACACTGTGTATGTGTGTGTGTGCATGAGAGAGACAAAGACAGAGACAGAGAGAGACAGAGACAGAGAGAGAAAGACAGAGTGAAGGAGGGCAGGAGGGTGGAAGAAGGGAGGTTGGGGAAGATTACAGGAACCATCCTCTCCTGTATCCCAAACCTTAGCATTAAATGACACAAAGTCCATCACATAAGAGCCCTAACAGTTGGTATGGGGGGCATAAACATGCTCCATAGGATGGTCCACGGGGTTCATTAAGGAGGTTGAAGAATAAAAGCTTTTCTAAAATAAGAATCTTTTTAATATACCTTTCAACCTAATCTCCATTCCATTCTGACCAGTTACTATTCCTCTTGAGGAGGTGGGTATCAGCCAGTCCTCCCTTTCTCTCTGAGTGTGTTTTAAATCTATTTGAATCTGAATACAAAAGGTTTCATAATGGGAAAAGATATGATCTTCATTCTTGGGTTTTTCAACTCTATTTTCTTCCAATTACAGACAACAACACATTTACAAGGAGACAACTTTAGATTTCCTAGAAAATATTCTGACTCCCCTTTCTTGCTACTCAGAGAAACCGTAATCATTTCAGTGAAGCCATAGAACTATGTCCTTAGATAATTCTAGACCAAAGCCACCCAACAGAAATACAAAGCAAGCCACATAAGTAATTTAATATTTTCTAGTAGTCACATTAAAAAATTCTAATAATACATTTAATTCAGTACATCTAAAATATTTCATCTCAATATAAAATCATTATTAAAATTATAGAGATATTTTTCATTCTTTTTTGAATGAATCAAGTGTATATTTTATACTTATAGCACATCTCAATTTGGATGCTAATTTTGATTGGAAATACTTGATCAGTATTTAGTCATAAAATTTACAGTTGGTTACTCAAGTTGTCCCAAACATTTTTAATTTTCCAACAACTGAGTCAAGCATCCGTTTTTATATTAAAATTAGGTAAAATTACAGGGCACCTGGCTGGCTCAGTGGTTAAGCATCTGCCTTTGGCTCAGGGCGTGATGACCACATCAGGCTCCGAGCCTGCTTCTCCCTCTGCCTATGTCTCTGCCTCTTTCTGCGTGTCTCTCATAAATAAATAAATAAATAAATAAATAAATAAATAAATAAATAAATAAATAAATAAATTTTTAAAAATTAGGTAAAATAAATTTTTTTTTCAGTCACACATCAAGAGCTCCACAGCCACACACAGCTAGGGTTTGCTGTACTAGACTGTGCAATTCTAGACTGTTCCTACACACAATATAAATTTAGTTCAGTCATGAACTAAAAAGGCAAACCCCATTGTAAGTGTTTAGAGACACAGACTAGATAAACGACAGAGCTCTGACTCGGGAAGTTTTGAGTTTGTCCTTTTGATCTAATGGTCTGTTTCCACGTCAAGATGAGTTTCTTACCGAGGCATGTCTGCCTGTCGGGGCCTAGCACAGTTCCCGGAGAGCACGTGCACTCACTGGTGTCCACACAGCTGCCATGGCAGTCTTCATCACAGATGTCATAAAAATCTGTGGAAGGATGAAGCCAACTTTTCATGAGGGGCGAGGACCAGAGGGCACTTTCATTCGTGAGGGAGCCTCACGAGTTCAGTCATGAAGTCTGAGTTCTTGGACAACATCAAGAGAGTTCTCATTGTTCAGGGTCTATGTAACCCAATGGAAAGAGAGAGTGCCGGGACATCTGTCATTCAGATCAATGATTCCCAACTTGAGATCCATGGGTGATAGAGTTTCTGCAAATTTAAAACCTCACCAAACGTGAGCTGGAGATTAAATAAATGTTATGCCCCACTCTTCTATGTACCATGTTTTCTTTAATGCCTATAGATTTTGGTGGGATTAATAACACAAAAATTCATTTTAAAATATTACTGAGGGGATCCCTGGGTGGCGCAGCGGTTTGGCGCCTGCCTTTGGCCCAGGGCGCGATCCTGGAGACCCGGGATCGAATCCCACATCGGGCTCCCGGTGCATGGAGCCTGCTTCTCCATCTGCCTATGTCTCTGCCTCTCTCTCCTTCTCTCTCTGTGACTGTCATAAATAAATAAAAAATAAATAAGGGATCCCTGGGTGGCGCAGTGGTTTAGCGCATGCCTTTGGCCCAGGGCGCGATCCTGGAGACCCGGGATCTAATCCCACATCGGGCTCCCGGTGCATGGAGCCTGCTTCTCCCTCTGCCTATGTCTCTGCCTCTCTCTCTCTCTCTCTGTGTGATTATCATAAATAAATAAAAAATAAATAAATAAATAAATAAAAATAAAATAAAATATTACTGATCTCAAACTCGCGTTTCTCATTACATATCATTTTTAAAAATCAATGGATACTACGCATGACGGTACCCTATGGGTGTCTGATACATATTTTAAGAAAGGGTCCTCCATATTCAAAAAGGTTGGAAATCCATTATCTAGATAACCCAAGTCAATATCCCATTTTCTAATGTTTTGTTTGAACAGAACAAAGACAAAATAAAATAGAACTGATCAGAGTCACAGCTCCTTTCCCTCTCACAATCTGAAGTTATCTGGGGCCCTAAATCAATGTTATTCAGACTGTGAAATACTATCCTGAATTTCATAGCGCATTTTTCTGATGCGCTCTATGGCCCTAACAGGGGAGGAAAAAGAGCACAGAGAAGGTACTCACGACCACAGTAGACATGAAAACAGACACTCGGCTTGGTCAGACGATACACATAGTAGCCTCCCGGGCAAGCCTTGACCTCCACTGTGGTGTTCCAGAGGCAGCAGTTCCCATTGAAGCTTGCACAGGCCTGGCGTTGCACAATGCCATCACCTTCAAGAGGGTGGCTGCCATTGAGCCAGACAGGTGCATGGGTTCCACAGTGATTTTCCGGTATGCAGAAGGTGGGCATGGCATCCCCCGCCATGCCTGTGAAGCGGTACCACTCCCCATCCACATGGTTGTCACATAGAGGAGAACCTTGAGACTCATCCAACTGATGGTCAGTGTTCCTCCATGGCTCATTCAAACTGATGTAAGCAGAACAAGGATCTAGGGCTGGGAATGAAAAGGTACCTTGTGATGTCTCAAACTACAATGGCAGGAGCCTGCTGAGTCCACCTTCTTGGTCTTACATTTTAGCTGTTTTTTTTTTTTTTTGAAGAAAGAAATAATCTAAAATCCCCCTCAAATTGACTGAAACATGTTTTATAAATGCCTTTTACAAAATTATTTCAAATCTGTTTAAGGGTTAGTGTTACTGTTGGACTAAACTTTTTATCCAGAGTAATCATTTGATAGAATGATAGCTGATCAGACCAAGGGAGGTTAGGATTATAGTCTCACTGAACTTGGTAGCGCTCAGAAAATATTCTGAATATTGTGTTCACCTGGAGACTATATTACACGAAAGTATGGACAAACCTGGTGTCCAGAGAAAAGTGACCAGACTTGTAAGGGAGTCTAAAAATTACTAACCGGGGAAGAACCTGAGAACTATAGTTTAGAGGAAAAAAAGACTGAAGAGCATGCACCAGTTCTCACAAATCTAGGTTCTCTGTTACAAAAGCAAGAACAGACCATTGGGGGAGCACATTTTAGTTCAGCTGTGGTATAACGGAGAGACTGTATCACAGTGTTGTAAGCTCTTCATCTTTGGAAATTCTCAAAAAGTGTTTAGATGGTCATTTGTATGCAAGACTATAGATGAAATTTTGCACTATTGGAAAGTTTGTCTTGTTAATAAGGTGTATAGCTCATTCCACTGAAAAGGAAAATGCCTCTGGCAGATGTCTGCTATTTCGAAATATACAGCATATTGGCAAATTATTACCAAAGTTATTCTCTAAGTGAATGTCGGTACATTTGCCATCAGCTTATTGAAAATATGAACTTTGTGTATAAACAATCAGCCATGGCATCACTATCTATAAGAGAGCCTAATTTCTCAAGCTTGCATTTTTAATGCGTAAAATCACATGGATCTTATCAAAAAAATTTTAATGACTAAAGACACCAGTATCCCCAATATTCTCAGTTTCCCTCAATTTCAGGGAAACATTGAATTAATATGGGCGGTTTGTCCTTATGAAGACTCTATAAAGCCAAGAAATTCTGGAAAGGAACCCTAGCCAGAGAGTATTATCCTTTGTAACGCACATGAGGCTGACTTGCCTGACACTGTAGGCAGGGAATTCACATTAAGGCCGATACATTTTATAGGCAGAAAATACAGTTTTAGTAGATACTGCACAATAATTAAATGTGGATGGGCCATGATCATAAAATTTAAGTTGTCTAGAAAATATTTTGGATTTTCCCAGTCTACGTTTCAAACTCCAGTTCACTCTCTAAATTCAATCACGTGTAGAGGAGGGTGTAGCCTGGTGCTAATGGTCCCGAAGAGAATATGACCGTTTGGGACAGGAAATAAGTGGGCTATGGCATTTTCTGGAAATAACACACTTGCAGAGTTGCACATGGCAGGAGACACTCTCTCTCTTTTACAATGTCCCTGAGAGAGGTGCCTGGGCAGCTCAGTGGTTGAGCGTCTGGCTTCAGCTCAGGTGGTGATCCCGGGGTCCTGAGATCGAGTCCCGCATCAGTGTCCCACAGGGAGCCTGCTTCTCCCTCTGCCTACCTCTCTGAGTCTCATGAATGAATAAATAAAATCTTAAAAAAAAATGTCCCTGAGATATCCCAGCTGTGCCCTAGACCATATCTGATATCACTTGAGGGCAGGAAATGTCTTCAAAGAGACTGTCTCTCCTCTCAGACAGGAAAAATTCTCTCATCTGTCCTCCCAGCTGCAGTTCTCTTCAGAAGCCAGGTTTCCAGGGCAATTTTGCAGGTGATTATAAATTCATAGAAATATTTGGTTGATCTCCTTGGCTCTAATTTTACAAGAAATGGTTAGGTACTCAACTCTTAATGGCTTTTGCAGAAATCCCTAAAACTCCCTCAATAACTATTTCATGACTTATAAAGTCTTTCCTTAAATTTAACTGTCATTTCTTGTGCTCGCTGTTAAAAGTTCACTTCCTCTCATTGAAGGGGGGCTGATGGCACAAATAGGTGACAGGACGTCACCGACTATCTTCTGTAAAATAAATATGTTTTTATGTCATCCACGCAATATTTTCTAACATTAAATAACCGGTCCGTCTGAATAACCCCTTCAGGCCTCTCATACCCGGGCAGGCTCGCCTCAGGGTCTAGGTGCGGAGCCTGGAAGCCGGGACTGGGCGCCCCGCGCGCTCCCTAACTGGGCGGTCCTCCCGGAGGCGCCAGCCCCGCCCTGCTGTCGGGCCCGCCTGGGGGCTGCTCGGCCTTGACCGGGTCCCCCAGGGGCGCCGCTGTGTCCCCCAAGGGCCCGTCGGTGTGCGCGTCCCCAGGGCCGTTGGTGTGTGTGTCCCCCAGGGGCGTCGGTGTGTGTCCCCCCAGGGGTGTCGGTGTGTGTCTCCCAGGGGCATCGGTGTGCGTTCCCCAGGGGTGTCGGTGTGTGTCCCCCAGGGGCGTCGGTGTGTGTCCCCCCAGGGGCATCGGTGTGTGTTCCCCAGGGGTGTCGGTGTGTGTCCCTAGGGCCGTCGGTGTGTGTGTCTCCCAGGGGCGTCGGTGTGTGTCCCCCAGGGGCGTCGGTGTGTGCCCCCCAGGGGCGTCGGTGTGTGTCCCCCAGGGACATCGGTGTGTGTCCCCCAGGGCCGTCGGTGTGTCCCCCAAGGGCCCCGGTGTGTGTCCCCCAGGACCGGCCCCTCGCAGCCAAGTGCGGAGCCAAGTGCGGAGGGACCCTGCCCCTCTGGCCCAGCCCAGCAGGTGGAGGCGACTCGGCCCCTCCAGCTGGGTCCTGAAGCTCCGGGTGCCCTTCCTTCCCTCTCCCTCCGTCCCCCTCTCCCCCTTTGCTTTCTGCTCCCTCCCCTCCTCTCCCTCCCTTTCTCTCCTTTTCTCTCACTTACCCTCTCCTCCCAGGGAAGGCCCCCTCCCTGCTCCCCAGCGCCCAGAGTTTCTCTTTATCTCACTTTTGGCGTTGAGTCAAACATCCTAGAAGGGCTACAAAAAAATTAATAAAATAAAAAAGGTCTGGGAGGGAGATCTATGATGGGAACAAGAGGTACTAGAGGAAGAGTAAGCAATTAAAAATAAGAAGAAAGGGCAGTGGAAGTTGAAGGGTGGTGGGTGGCAGCCTTTGCTTAGGCAAGTCTTGTCTAGTTATTGGCAGCAGATACAGCGTGATTAAACTTAGTTCAAGACTTTTCCTAATAGACTTTTTTTTTATGTTTTAGATTTAGGACATACTTGAGAAAATAGTACAAAGAGTTTCCATATACTTGGTGCCCAGTTTCCCCTGTTATGAAACACTATACACTGGGGTGGTATCTTTTCCACAATTAATGATCCACTAGAGATACATTATTATTAACTCAAGTCCATAGTTTAGATTTCCTTTTTTTTCTTGCCTGTGTCTTTATTCCAGGATCCCATCCAGGAAACCATATTACCCTAATTTTCACATCTTCTAGGGTCTCAAAGCCCATTTTAAATAGGTATCCTTAAAGGTGCTAGAGCAAGACCTGAGTTACCCTGGAGAAATAAATTGGGGTCAATTAAACAGAGAAACGCCAAAGTGCCAAAAAGCATGGCTCTGTCCATCTCAACCTTCTCTCACTTCCAATTAGAACTTAAATTCTACTGGAAAAAGGAGAAATGTGTTAGTAACTGCAATTGAAACTTTGTTTTGCCTTGTTGGCCACTTTTGTGCCAAGCTCAAAAAGGGAAAGAGTTTAAGATTCTATGCAAAAGTCATATTTTTCAGATGTCCAGACCGAGAAGTTTGATTTATCCAGATCTGTGCCTTTCATGGGGATAGAGCTTTCATTCAGTGCTTTGTATTCATTAAAGAATAAAAACTCTATCCTCAGCTCTAAAGATTATATTTCTGCTTTCAAAATTGGAATTATACAAGTGCCTATAATATAAAAAAAGTTGTAATTCTTTTTACATGTACTCCAAGAAATATTTAGCTAGTGGAAAGCTGTTGGATATGGCAGGTCCATGGAAATTCTGGATGCCCAGGCAAGAGGCTAATCGGAACATGAAACAGAAATTCTATGAAAATATATCTATTGTAGGTTATCATAGATTTTTACACTATTCTAGAACCGGTATTTAAGATACTGGAACCTAACTCTTAATCTGGACATAATAGAAAATTCCTACAACAAAAAGTTCGTTGTGTCAAGACTCACCCATTGGTGATACAGGTGTGATTGTGATGAAGAGGCAGGTGAGAAGCAGGAACTGAAGCATCCTTCTGGACAAGCCACCAGAACAGACTGGAAATCCTCTTAATTCCAGTTGTCCTTTGTCCCTTTCTTTTTCAAGCACTTAAAAAAAAAAAAAAAAGAGGCCACTAGGCTCTTCTGAAAAAAGACTTTACAGTACTGGCCGGTGCTTTATCAGAGGAAGAGGATGAATGGGATAAGGTGTCCATTGCTCTGGCCTTGACCCCAGATAGAAACACTGCTTTACACTGTCAACAGGGTTACTGATATTTTTCTTTAGGGGGGAAAGAACCCATCACAATCCCTCATCCTCCTATTGTTTTCTCCCAAGAATTCCCTGCAACAAGGCCTCCAGTATCTCATCCAGAAGGGAACTCTAAATGGGGGATGTCCCCTCATGTCAAAACCTTGTTTTGTGACTTCTAGGAATTAATTTCATGATGTAGCCCTACCATTGCTTACGAATGGGATAAAGCCAAATTGTTGCAACTGGTCATTAGGAAATGTCTTGGTCAGATGGTAAAGGAGTTTACAATAGCATACAAAAAAGTAGTAGTAGGGAAAGGTATGGAATGGGGGGGACGACATTGTCTTGAAGCAAGCTCCTAAGTGTGTTCCGTTATGGTCTTTGGTCTCAAAACTTCCTAAAGAAACAAGGTTTAAGTTGTGTTTTTACCAATTCAAACAGCAATATCTCATGTTTTCAGAGTGCCTGCCTTCCCCAAATTTAAAATGGTTTAGTATTATTTTACTAATTCTCACATTAAGATTGAGGTAGAGGCTTTGAATTAGGAACGACTCATTAAATTAACAACACTGAAAAGTGATGTTTACAAGGATTTTTTTAGACACAAGAGGCAAAATGAAGGGACCTATATAATATGTGCCCCCGGACAACAGAATGCCGGCTCCCTGGCATTCTATGGTGTTTGGACATCTGAGAATTGGCAAAGCACTATTACTGAAAATAATGTGAAGGGGAAGGACAAAAAGGAAGGTAGAGGGAAAGTTTTTTTTTTTTTTTTTTTTTTTTTTACCATTCTTTTTTTAAAGTAGGCTTCGCACCCAACACGGGGCTTGAACTTACAACCCTGAGATCAAGGGTTGCATGCTTTGCCAACTGAGCCACTCAGGTGCCCAAAAAGTTTGTTTGTAAATACTATATGAAGGAAGGATCTGAATGAACCCCAAATTTCTCTTACCTTGACCTGATGCTTTGGCCTTCTGTCATTCTTACTCTTTCTCTCATCTGTGTTTCTTGTCTTACTAACCAAATTTCTAGTGACTGGGGAAGGAATATTTATTGCTTTAGGAAGTAGCTCATAAGCTGGTCTTCTTAATCTCTTATCACAATGTTTTCCTACGCTAAGTGGCATTCAAATTATTGTGGCCCCTTTTCTCTAAGGGTTTTGGTTCAATTAAACATTAGTGCTTACTGGGGGCTAAGTGCCAAGCTGTCTCTGTTTTTTTACAGTGACTAAGGTAAAAGTGGTTCCCGGAAGTACAGAGTTTACAATCATCTAGAGTGGAAAGCTCTAGCAAGGGGTTTCCGGTGATCTAAATTTATAGTTGGCTACTTTATCACTAATGTTAGCAGAACACAGGCAACCTGACCATTTTTAGCTTATTAAGTTGCAATGTGATGACGGCAATGGATGATTCTGGGACTGAGGAACTGTTTCATTGCAGTTAATAGTGCTCTTAACAGAAAAAAACAAAACCCTGCAATTTCCTGTCCCAGAGAAACTATCTGAATGCTTTGTAAGTGTTACAGAGAAACAGAGGACGTGTGCATGAGATAAACCCAGATTTGCTGCCAGGATTGATTGCCAGAGTCAAGGACTTTTACCAGATAGCCCTTTGGTTCTGTAAACAAGCATTCCCAGGATGACAGGACCTTTTTTTTTTCCTTATTCCTATTTTTTCCTTTTTAGTTGACCTGCCCTCTCTTTTTAATCTTTAATGATGAAAAATTTCAAATGTATACAAAAGCATAAAGTACATATAAACACACAGCTGCAGATACTAATATTTTGTCAGTCTTATTTTATTTATACACCAAGATGAATTTCTAACATATGGATTTTTTTTTACAAAACTATAATATTATTACGACTGTGAAAATTTAGTACCATCTAATATCCATTTCATATTTAAATTTCCCCAGTTGTTTCAAAAATTTCTTTGCATTGCTAGTTTGAGTCAGGATTCAAACAAAAACCATACATTGCATATGGTTGTGTCTCATATCTTCTTTTAATCTAGAATGGTCCCCTTCTCCCCCAAGCCCCACATCCTTTGTTGAAGAAAGTCAGTTATTTGTCCTATAGAATGTCTCACATTCTGTATTTGTCTGACTGCTTCCTGGGATGTCTTTTGGCATCCCTTTTCCCATATAATTTTTATTTATGGGAATAAATATTTTATAAATAAAATATTTTTTATTTTAAATAAAATATTTTTATTTTTAAAATATTTTTTATTTTTAAATCCCATATAAGATTTATTCATTCATTCATTCATTCATTCATTCATTCATTCATTCATGAGATAGAGAGAGAGGCAGAGACACAGGCAGAGGGAAAAGCAGGCTCCCTGTGGGGAGCCTGATGTGGAACACCATCCCAGAGCTCCCGGATCACACCCTGAACTGAAGGCAGACGCTCAATTGCTGAGCCACCCAGGCATCCCCTTTTCCCATATAATGTTAATTCTTGTTCATATTTTATTTTTCCAAAGTCTGTGCTATTAGAAATTAAAAACAAAAATACTCTGGTGACACTGAAAGAATTTAATGTACAGTGGGGGACATAGGTCAGTTAGAAGATAGATAAACCAGTCTGCTATTCAGGAAAGATCTGAGCTTACCTAACAATTTGAGAACTACCCGCATATAAATGGAGGAGGGGAGTGGGTGAGATCATCCATGGAAAATGGGGTCCAATATGAAACCTTGGAGAAGCCCAACATCAAAGATGTGGGCAAAGGAGGAGGATACTGCAAATGAGACCAAGAAGTAGTCAGAAATTTAAAGAAGGAAACCCAAGAGTAGAGTCATAGGAGCTGAGGACAGTTTCAAGAAAGAGGGATTGCTCAGTGGATGATGCATTTATAAAACATATGCAAAGGAAAATTTACGAGGCAGGTCATTTTATATTCAGTAGAATTCATTAAAATTCACCTATACATTTGTCCTAAGGGAGTAACTATGTAGTACATTCTGGAAGACAAGGAGTTTGTACTTACTTGAGAGAGCAACTAACTAAAGATCCTTGGCAGTGATAAAAACAGATTACAGGGGATCCCTGGGTGGCTCAGCGGTTTAGCGCCTGCCTTTGGCCCAGGGTGCGATCCTGGAATCCCGGGATCAAGTCTCACGTCGGGCTCCTGGCATGGAGCCTGCTTCTCCCTCCTCCTGGGTCTCTGCCTCTCTCTCTCTCTCTATGTCTATCATAAATAAATAAATAAATAAATAAATAAATAAATAAATAAATAAATAAATAAATCTTAAAAAAAAAAGAAAACAAAAACAGATCACAAGTAGGGCATCTAGGTGGCGCAGTCAGTTGAGTGACCGACTCTTGATTTTGGCTCAGGTCACAATCTTGGGGTTGTGGGATTGAGCCCCATGTGGGGCTCTGTGCTCAGTGGGGTCTGTTTGAGATACTCTCTCTCCCTCTGCCTCTCCCTGTCTCTCAAGTAATGAAACTTTTTTTTTTTTTTTTTTAAGATTTCATTTATCTGAGAGAGCAAGAGCAAGAGGGATCACAGAGGGAGGAAGAGAAGCACACTACCTGCTGAGCAGGGAGCCCAATGTGGGTCTTGACCCCAGGACCCTGGGATCATGACCTGAGCTAAAGGCAGCCGCTTAACTAAGCCACTCAGGAGCTCATTTTTGTTTTTGTAAGCATCTACTATGTGCTCATCACTACTCTCCTGCCCATAAGCAAGACGCAACAGGACATGTGACGTGAGCTCTATTCCTTTCCTTTACCATATTCACCATACTCACCAATCCTCTATCACTTGGTTTCGTTGTTGGTCATAGGATTCACTTGTGAGTTGTGATATAGATGTCCTGTGCTTCAGTTTCCTTTCTCTTTAAGGCATTGGTTTGACTAGACCAACAGTTCCCATCAAAATCACCAGGACTTACTAGGACAGATTGCTGGCCCCATGCTTAGTTTCTGATTCAGTAGGGATCAGAGAACTTGCATTTTTAACAAGGAGATACCAGGTTGCTGCTCCTGCAATCATACCATGAGAACCCTTTTTACTTTTCCAGCTCCAAAGGTCTATCATCCTTTAGCAAACCTGCATTATCTACATTCGTTAATGGATTTAATTCTCCATTATCTATCTCCACTGAAAAGTTTACTAACGCCTAACAGTGTTGTTGAATATGTAGACATTATTCTTTGAAATCAAACAGTGGCTTAGCGTTTTCAATCTTATCTTCTTACACTTTACTTCTGTCTCAGGGATGTATTGGTTTGTTGTAGCTGCCAGGAGACTCTCAGTATATCTCATACTAAATATAGTCAGACATTTAACGTATGCTCTCTGATATGCCTCCAATGGACTAGTTAGCATGTGATATTTTCCTGTTTGGTGATCACTATTTGATTTGATCAAATTTGATAAAATTCTTAAAACAATGAATATTTAATCTTGGTTCATTCTTTTTATGTTTTATTTATTTGAGGAAAGAGAGAGAGAGGGTACTAGAGACAGAGCAGCATGAGTTGGGGGGTAGAGGGGGAGGTAGAAACAGGCTCCTCACTGAGCAAGGAACCCGATGCCAGGGCTCCATCCCAGGACCCCAGGATCATGACCCAAGCCACCCAGGCGTCTCTCTTGGTTCATTCTTGAACAACATTCTGAAGTCCAGGAGACCACATTAGGCAATCTGGTGGTCTGATATAATGGAAAAAATACCCTATTAATCAGGATATAAGTCTCAGTACTGCCAGTGGCTTAATTTTAGCTGTAGAAGTCACTTAACCTCTGGTGGCTCTGAAAAATTAGGAAAATACTGACCATCTTAGATTTAGGAAGCATTAATGAAATGCCTATTTTTAAAATACAAGCTCTAGGAACCAACTTTAATTTCAAAATGGTATTTCTATAAGAATTAATTTTAAAAGTAAACAGTTTTCCACCTAGAATCACAGGAAAGTAAATTTTCTTGCTGTTGTTGGCTTTTTTTTTTTTTTTGGTTTTGCTTTAAAGAATAAGATGCTCTAATTCAAAAACTGAATAAGTATTTATTGTTCCAGAAGGTACATTGCTTTTTATACATATTTCATAAATGATACAGGATTTTACACATGTTCAATATTTTGCTATTTGTTTAAAGGACTTTTCTCCACATCTTCCCTCCCTTGCCTCCCACACACCCTGAAAGGATTTGCTTGTACATTACACTGTGCTGTTTCTTCTTAAAAACGCTGCACACAAACAGGATAAGTGACTTAAAAATAATTCACATAACTTAACAAAAATAAATGAGGGAAGGGGTTGAACGACCAGGGGGGGGTTGGGGGACTGGAAGGAAGGGGCGACATGCATCCTTTCATTCCATCATGCCAGTGGAAGGGGTGGCGGCAGGAGCAGCAGCAGCAGCAGCGGTCCTGGCTGGCCTTCAACCTCTGCAAGGCACCTGGAGTCTGGGTTGTCATCGAAAGTGTTTCTTTTCATACACAATGATCCCAAAGGAGGAAGAAAATGAGAAAGAACCTCCTTGCCACAATGAGGAGGGGTGAATCATGTGAAAGAAAAAGCCAATCGGCTGTGTGGCAAGCCTCATCATCCTTTCCATCCTGCCCCCACAGTAGTTAAAAACAGGATATTAGACACAGATTCCTTTGACTCTTCAAGTGCAGATGTCATCTGGAAATATGGTAGAAAATATTTTGATAGAGTATAAGATTAATTCTTCCTTCTCTCAATTTAAGATAAGAAAAAATAGGGTGAAGAGGGTAGGCTGAAAGAAGCCATAAAAATGTATTCCTGTATAAAGATAAATTGCACCCTTTGAGATCCACACACTTGATTTACAACTATTGAAGTGGTGGAGGTGGGGCGGGGGGTGGCTCACAAACAGTGTGGAAGTGTGTGTCCTTCAAGATTAACAAAGTCTCCAGACAAGGCAGCGCCATCTGGGGAGCTGGAATGCTGTCACACAAGCAGATCAACAGCAGTGAAATTACTCTGGTTTGAAATGGCTAGAGAGCCATGATTTTTAGCCAATTTGTAAACCTTAACATCTTCCTGATTTGGTAATACAGCTGAACACCCTCCTCTGATTTGAGTTATGGAGGGAGAGGGGACATCTCAGTAGGACAGTTAAATAAAGGAGGGAAGTTTTGCCTCCTCTTAAAGATTAATTAGTAAAAAACAAAACAAAACAACCTCATGCAGTGTTGCCAATGATTCCTAGATACTGATCCAGAGCACTGGAATATTACAGACATTTAAGAGGTATTATGGGGTAATCCAAAGTGTCAATTATCAAACAGTCTTAAGTTGGTTCCAACTATCATATGGATAAAATTACTGTAACCAACAGGAGTGGGTGGTCAGAAATGGGGCACAAATAGGAGAGATTCCTGGTAACTTGGCAGAGACTAGGTCCAATTTAAGATAAATGTTAATGACATGGGCTCAGACTTTGTTTGCCACCCACATATCTTGAGGATTTGCTTTTCTGGTATATTTATTTACTCCTATGTCAAAAACAAGAAAAGTTAAATTAAAAAAAAAATTAGAGCTGAGTTGGGTGCTGGTGTGTTACTGTTTTGCTGACCCTGCAAAGAAGATACAAGAAAGGAACACCCCAGCATCCTTTTCTCCTTATGAATCTCTCAACTATATAATGCATCATTTTCATCCAGAAACTAAGATGCTTGATTAAGACAATATTCACTAAGCCCTTTGAGCTTATGTTCCACAAAGCCTGATCCTTAGATTTTAACATTCCCTTCTTCCCTAAGATCCTTTTTGTTATTGTTTTTTAATTAAAGGTAAAAACCCTCTACCCCGACATGGCTCTCAGCTTCCACCTGCAATGCTTTAATTAAAAAGGCAATAGTTCTAAACAGGTGTTCTTTCTGCCAGGATTCAGAGGCTCTTTGCAGATCAATCTTTTTCACCAATTTGTCGAAGGGGCAGATGTACTTGTAATGGGTCTCTCAGTCTCTTAAGGTCCATTTCTGCCTAAAATAGAAACAAAGGTGAGAAAAACTGGCTAGTCAAGCTTTCAATGATATTACTTCTCTTGAGAAAAGGAAATTGTCTTTTCTGCATCACTGTGAATCACAGAAATCATCTCAATTATTCTCAAAGTAAGAGTGCCTCAGAAACAACAGGCTTTAAAGGCAGAGGACAGGGCAGCCCGGGTGGCTCAGCGGTTGAGCGTCTGCCTTTGGCCCAGGGCATGATCCTGAAGACCCGGGACCGAGTCCCACGTCGGGCTCCCTGCATGGAGCCTGCTTCTCCCTCTGCCTGTGTCTCTGCCTCTCTATGTCTCTCATGAGTAAATAAATAAAATATTTAAAAAATAAAATAAAATAAAGGCAGAGGACAGCAAATGGGGACCAGAATGAAGTCTGTGCTGGCAGTTTCAGCTGTCAACAGAACCTCCACAAGAGGCTGTGCTGTCCATAGGGCAGGACTTAGAGGCTCAAGAATGTGGAGAGCATCTGATATCCCCTGATGGCATTTCTCAAGAGAAAAGTCCTTTCACAGACCTTAACCTGATCCAGAGCTTTACTTTATGTTGCTCAAGACTTTAGTTGTTTCTCCAGTAGGTAGGTTTTTCGTGTAGTGATTTTAAAAACAGGGATGTGCTGACAACAGTGGCACTTTCAAAACTCACTCGGGCTGGGACCTCACCCCTGTGCAGCTGGATTATTAGGCTTAGGGCAGGGCTGAAGCATCTGTATTGTTAACAGCTCCAGAGATAATCTGATGCATTCTCTCTAGTTGAGAACCATCACACAGAGCAACAGTAGACACAAGTCCACTTGGACCAAGGCAGAAAGACAGACTAAGCCTATTCAAAGTACAACCCCATCACCAATAAGGGGCAGAGAAGAACAACCAAATATTACAGAGGATGGAAGAGCTTCTAGAGACTTTTAAAAAATCTCTGATTTAGAGATTCTCTGTTAGACTACAGAGAAGAGGAATGAAGACTTATACACCAAAATCAAAGGTATCAAAAGGAAGCAACACAGAAATTTGAAAGACGTAACTATTATGAAAAATGAAATACATCAGTCTTTTTAAAAATAGCATCTTCTATTCAATAAACTGTGACTTGTGTCTGGCAAACATTTCCAGTGGTCTCTCTTACCTGGATTTTATTTTTGCCCCATTGCTACCACACATATTAGGTGTCACATCTTTGGAAATTGTTATAAAAAAGATTTTTAAAAAGAGAGAAAAATTAAAATAGACCACTTTAGAGAAACATAAAGAAAAAAGGTAAAAAAAGCTCCACAAATTTCAATATGCTATGTGAGACCCATCACCTTTTCACCTGCTTGTGTTCTAAAACTTTACAACGAGGTGTCCATGCTAAAATAGACATTTTTATTAACTGAGGAATAATTAATATAGGAAGAGATGGGTGGGATCTTTTTCAGAGTTTATCCATCAAAGCACTATAGTTATGGATAATAGTAATAATAGTATAATAAAAAGAATTATTATTATAATATCATACCATATAAAATGGAGCTGGAATTTATTTTTATTTTTGGGGAAAACTTACCTGAGCAATTGCATCCTTGAGCTGATTATATTTCTCTAGGTCAAAACGTGACTTTTTGGCTCCTTTATGGAAAAATAATAAGTATTGTCTGTCTCTGGCTTCTGGATAAACATATTCCTACAAAAATAAAGGAGAAATTAAATTACTAGTTCTTAGAACACTATCTTTACAAAATGAACACTTACTAACTGTTGATTAGGTTCAATACACTTGCACACATATAAAATATATACAGATATGTGTGCTGTATTAAGTATTTATTTTTTTATTGTGAAACATACATGTAAGAGTACACACAACAAAAATACACATCACAATGAATCATCTTATAACAAACAAGTTAATCATCATCAGATAAAGAAAATCTAATATTGCCAACAACCAGGTAGGCATCTTCCTGCCTCTTCCCAATTATTAATCTTTCCTTCCTCCCAAAACTCATCACTATCTTGCCTTTTATGGTAACTATTTTCTTGCATTCTTTACAACTTTCCAACTAAGCATGCATCCCCTTGCACTCTATGGCTTAATTTTATCTGTTTTTTTTTTTAATTTTATAAAAATGGAGTCAGACAGTAAGTATTGTACCTCTGCTCAATGTTTGTGATATTCATACTTTTGAGTCCATTTCCATTGCTATGTTAAATTGATGTATGACTACATCACAATTTATTTATCCATTTTACTAATGATAGATTTTTGGGTTGTTTCAGGCTCTGCTATTATAAATAATACTGCCAAAAACATTTTGGGGCTTATCTCTTCTGTTGGATGTATACCTATAAGTGGAGATACTAGATCATCATAAGGTATGCCTGTGTTCAAATTAAGAAGTGACATCAAACAGGTTTCCAAAATGGTGGTACCAGTTATACTCCCATCAGCAGTCTATGAGAGCTGCCATCATTCCATGTCCTTGCCAATACTTAGTATTGCCAGTTAAAAAATTTTTTAGCCATTCTGGTGTGTGTGCAGAAGTACCACCTCACTTTTCAAAAACAGCTTTACTAAGATATAAATCACATACCACACAATTCACCTATTTAAAGCACAATGTTCAATGGTTTTTAGTGTATTCAGGAAGTTGCATAACCATCAGTACAATCAATTCTAGAAAATCTTCATTTTCCCCCCCAAAAATCCTGTACTCTAATAGTCACTTCCCACCTCCCTCAACATCTCCAATTCCAGGGAACTATTAATCTACTTTATGTCTCTATGGATTTGTCTATTCTGGACATTTCATATAAATGGAATCATATAACATGCAGCCCTTCATGGTTGCCTTCTTTCAAGGTTCATCCATTTGCAGTATATATTGGTACTTCATTTCTTTTTGTTGCAAAGTAATATTTCATTGAATGGATATACAACATTTTATTTATCCATTAATAAACTGATAGACATTTGGGTTGTTCCAATTTGACTGTTATGAATAATGCTGTTATGAATATACTTGTACAAGTTTTTCTGTGAACATGTTTTCATTTCTCTTGGAGATATATAGAATTTTCTTGATCACTCATAAGGCTGAGGCCTTTTTGTTTCATATATTACTGGCCATTTGAATTTCCTTGTTTAGTTGTGCTTATTCAAATCTCTTGTCATCTTTTTCTATTGGGTTGTCTCTTTTTCTTACTGATTTACAGGCTTTGTTAATATACTCTGGTTATGGATCCTCTGTTGGATATATGTACTACAAATATCTCCTCCCAGCCTGTCAGCTCTTTTAATGGTGTTCTTTAATAAACAGAAGTTCTTAATTTTTTTTAAAGAGTCTATTTATTTATGAGAGAGAGAGAGAGAGAGAGAGAGAGAGAGAGAGAGAAACAAGCAGTGGGGTGGGGGCGGACAGAGAGGGGGAGAAGCAGACTCCCTGCTGAGCAGGAAGCCTGATGTGAGTCTTGATCCCAGGACTCAGAGATCATGGCCTGAGCCAAAGGCAGACATTTAACTGACTGAGCCACCCAGGTGCCCCTAGAAGTTCTTAATTTTAATATAGTAGAATTTATCATTCTTATTTTCTTTTTTTTTAAATTTTATTTTTAAAAGAGATTTTATTTTTAAGTATTCTCCACACTCAATGTGGGGCTTGAACTTACAACCTTGAGATCAAGAGTTGCATGCTCTACCTACTGACCCAGCCAGGAGCCCCTCTCCTAGAAGCTTTATTACCTTTCATATTTATTTATTTTTTTAAAGATTTATTTACTTATTCATGATAGACAGACAGAGAGAGAGAGAGAGAGAGAGAGAGAGAGAGAGAGGCAGAGACACAGGAGGAGGGAGAAGCAGGCTCCATGCAGGGAGCCCCACGCGGGACTCGATCCTGGGACTCCAGGATCGCGCCCTGGGCCAAAGGCAGGCGCCAAACTGCTGAGCCACCCAGGGATCCCCTACCTTTCATATTTTGATCTATAATCCAACTGGAATTAATTTTTGTTAATTACGGATGTGCAAAGATGGGATCGTTTTACTTTTTTTTTAATATGGATATTCAATTGTCCTAGCACCATTCATAGAAGAAGATTCTCCTTTCCTTGCAGCACTATCTTTTTAAAATCAAAAGTTCATTTATACCAGATCTGTTTCCACATTCTCTCATCTATTCCATTGGACTATTTGCCTTTGTGTCATTTTCTTAATTACTGTAGCATTATAAATAAAGCTATAGTCGTCCATGTCTTGTAGAGCAAATCCTCTTACTTAGTTTTCCTCAAGGGTTTACTGGCTTTTACATTTTCATAGAAATTCTAGAAGCAGCTTATTCAAATCTTTTCCCCTCCCCCATCTCCAAAATTGTTGGAATTTTGACTGGGATTGCACTGAAACAGATCAATTTGGATATAACTGACATATTTTAATATTTACTTTTCCAGTCTATGAACATGCTTATTCTACTTATGAAGTTTCCTTAAATTTTATGTTTTTCAACACAGAGGTCCTGTACGATTTACTTTTAGATATATTTTAAATGATTTACTTATAGATTATTTAAAAGTCATTTTAAGTTGCGTCTTTTAAATTCTCATTTTATAATTGTTTGTTGCTGGTATACAGATATGCAATCGATTTATGTATGTTGACCTAGTATCTAGTAACCTTATGAAACTCACAGATTCTAACCAATTATATGTACATGGCTTTGTATTTTTTTAGGTACAAAATCTTTGAATAACGTCAGTTTTCTTTCTTTCCAATCTTTTTTTTTTTTTCCTTTTCTTCTCCTTCCAGGGATGACTTCTGTTTGCTTCTGCCTGGAATCTATGAGCACTACCACTTTGGGATTACCACTCTTCTAGGAATATCTTAGTCTAATTTGAAGGACTTAGACGAACGAATATGGGCTACGGTTCAGAGAGAACCTACAACAGGTTCATCCTTATTCTACAATAGTAGCCATTAGAGGTTCCAAAGCAAAGCCAACTCTATGGTTTGGGTTCTTCTAGACTATCAGGTATGGCTCAGCTTCTTGGTTTCTCAGTCTTATTACCCTGTTTCGTCAGCATAAATCCCCAGGGGAATAAGCACACCCAACATCAAGTTCACCTTCCTTTTCTTCAGGTCCTTGCATGGTAATTTTTGCTATCTTATAAGCTCTCTAGTGCCTATGGCAGATGTATTTTATGTTTTGTCTAACTATTCTAACTTTTCCTAATGGGAGGATTGGTCTGATTGCCCAGTATGCCATACAAGAAGCAGAAGTAAATACTGAATTATTCATGATTGATGATGACAGGTAATGTATTAATAGTAACTAAGGGAAACAGAAATAGAAAAAACTGAATGCCTCACCTCATAAGACATTAAGTCTAGTAGAGGGGTGAAGAAATTATATGTGAATAAATATAATGCAAGATAGCATAGGATACGTGAAATGAGAGGCACAATGTGCTACAGGAATTCAGAAGGACCATTCAAAGTTGGCTGTAGGGAACTGGCCAAAGGTTTATGAAAGATAAGCATTAAGAAACCTTGAAATATAACAGGTAGAGATGAACAGGGAGAACTTTCCCAGCTGACAGAATGATGAGAAGGAATGAAGTGGTAGAAAACTCAGGGCATTTGGGGGAGTTAAGAATATAATTTGATTTGTTTAGAACACATGGTAAGTACACTGTGGGAATTGACACACCTTTGGAGAAGACAGAGAGCAACCAGTTATGAATATCAGGCTAGGGAGTTTGGACTTCAATCAATAGATAAAAAGAACCTATTAAAGGGGTGTGTATATAAGGAACAGGAACAGGGAAGAGAGGAGAGAGAGAAGGAAAGAAAAAAAGACAGACAGACAGCAAAGCCAAGTCCAGAGCTGTGATTAGACATGACTAATCTGGTTGTTTAATTCTGTTTACACAGAGTAATGAGTATGAGCCAGACATGGGACTTGGTGCTGGATACTCTGGGCAAATGATGGCAGGACATGAACAGTTTGTCATCTCTCTTTTCTACTAGACAAATTTGGGAAGCCCAGAAAGGTTAAATAACATTCTTGAGCTTTCATTTTCTTACCCAGAAATAGGCCTATGACCAGTGTTCTAACAACAACAGACACAAAATGCCTATGTTCAATAGCAGCCATATAAAAATATAAGAGAAGCCATTCTCAACTTTCTTTTGATACCTAAGAATAGAGAAAAGGTTTCTCATGTATCATCATTCATCGCAAATGTTTTTTTATCAAGGGAGGTTGGATCTGTGTTGGTATCACACAGATAAAAATAAGTAATAATAAGTTCTTCATACTTTCTAAAGTGACACAGGGATTTTCAAGGTATTATAAAAATAACACTGGCAACAAAAATTATTTCTAGATACTGATATTTAATAAGTGAGTCTTGCCTCCTAGAGAATAGGACAGGCGCATAAAGTGATTAGATACCTAATTTTCACCTATCTTCCAAGAAGTAAAAACAGTAACAAAGAAGCCTACCTATACTCTTAAGATACTTAGAGATAGCATAGAGTTGAGTTTAAATATCTGATCACCAACTTTCCATTCCAAAAATTCAATAAAAACAAAAAGCTTGAGACTACCCTATCCAACTTTCAAATTAACTACATAGTACACAAAAAGCCAGGCCAACTGGCTGAATAAGCTATCCTGTAGCTGATCATTCTTCTCCTTTGCCCTTTTATCCTATAACTTAGTGTGAATTTTTTCCTGAATTTAATGGTTTATATGGCTCATTTTATAATCTGTGAGGTTCATGAAGTCAGTAGCCATGATTTACCTCCCTATCTTTAGCACCTAGAATAGGGGCTAATACACAATTATCATGCAGGTACATGTGTGCATGCGTGTGTGTGTGTGTGTGTGTGTGTGTGTAGGATAAAAGAGTGAGTACTTAAAGGGAACTGGCCTTAGAAAGAATATAAAAGAAAAGAGAACTACTTTGACAACCAAAACTTCATTAGCATCTCATAAAAAGTTACTAGAAGAGGAATTCTTACCTGGCGTGTCATTACAAAATATGCATACATCGCCATGGCACTTCCGTAAGTGATAAAGTAGGTGACTGGCTCCATGATGTCCCAGGAATATTCCCACCAGGTAAGCCGGGCCAAAATGCCAAACTGTGTGGCCATGTAGGCAAGTCCACCCCATAGCACCAAAGTGGTCCTCTTCTCAGCTTTTCTGCTAATCTCAATTCGTACCTACGGGGCACACATGATCAATCAACCATAAGGCATTTTAACATAGAACAAATTATAAATTTAAACTGTTCTACATTCTCTGAAGAAATAGGGCTCATAATCAAGACATATTAGCCTCTATTCTAGTAAATGCAGATTGTCTTTCTAGATAGCATCTGTAGTTTTTACTGAGTATTTTATAGGAGTAACAATTTTCTTAGGATACTTATGTTTTATGTTTCACCCTAGAAGTAGATAAAAATATAGTGAAACTATGGGAATAAGTTAGAGTCAACAACTCTTCATCCAACTACACAATAATCTTCTTTGAGGGTGAGATATGAAAACATGCCAGTGTTCTCTTACTGTAGTATACAAGATTTAATCTATCATTCTTTACTCAAGAGGTCTGCTAGGGGCAGAACAGCACAGTGAGTCAGAGCATGGACTCTGTATTCAGAATGCCTGTGCCCAGGCCCCAATCTGTATATCATCATCAGTGTCATTACAGAGTTGTTCTGAGGACTAAATAATGGAACACAGATAAAATACTTGCACAATTCCTGGCACAGAATAAGTATTCAATAAAGGATGATAATTATTTTGTTATAGCTGGTACATTAAAAAATGCTTTCCTTATATTCTGAAAATATCAAATTTAAATCTCATTCTCCTTTGTAACAGTTCAAGTTTAATTTATCACATTTCTAATGGTCTTAAATTTAATGAGAACAACCTTGAGATACATGTTCATTATTTTTAAGGAAATGAGAAAAAGCACAATATTAAGAGTATTTGTTCCCTTTCGTAATCTCTGATAGTCTAATTTCTGAAAATGAAAATATCTGCATCATTAAAAAATAAGAATGACACACTTACTATAAAACATCTAGAAAAATGTAAAAAAGAAAAATAAATCATCATCCTACCACTCTATTACCATTTTGGAATATATTCCTTTTGACGTTTTTCCTGTGGTTTACATATACATATACATAAATATGCATAGCTATATGCACAACACATTTAAAAATCATATCATAGGGATCCCTGGGTGGCGCAGCGGTTTGGCGCCTGCCTTTGGCCCAGGGCACCATCCTGGAGACCTGGGATCGAATCCCACATCGGGCTCCCGGTGCATGGAGCCTGCTTCTCCCTCTGCCTGTGTCTCTGCCTCTCTCTCTCTCTCTCTGTGTGTGACTATCATAAATAAATAAATTTAAAAATCATATCATAGTATACACTAATGTGCACACTGTTTTATAATTTACTTTTCATAAAATAACATGCATATTCTTGTATTAGGGCTATATAATCATTTTTAACAGCTGCATAATATTCCATATAATATTGATCCCTGGCCAAAATCATTATTCACTACACCCACCACTTTTCTCAGTCAGTAATTTTTTCAATTTTTGTTGCAAAGATGGTAAATCTGGTTAAGGGGAGACATTTAGAGCTCAAAATTATATGCCATTATGAAGACTCAAAACTATTCCTTTTAAAGTTTTTTTCTTAGCTTTGACTAAAATTTTTTTATAATTTAGCTCCCAAAACTAAAGGATCAATTTGACACAACTCAATTACCAAAAATGATCGAGGGGGGAGAAAGCAAACATATATGCTTTAGAAAATTACTGTTGAAGAGGAAGGTCTGTGATTTGAATTGGCACCTTTTCCAGGGGAGCCAGTTGTTCTTTGAGATCCTCTAATCTTTCAATAAGCTCCCTTTCCTTGTTTAACTGGTGCTGCTCGATGCACAGTGTAGTATACAGCTGCTGGACAAGTGTCTTTACATCATTCAGTGTTGCTGCATTTTCATGGCTTAAGAGGTCTGAAAAAAAGGGGTTACATTTTTTTAAATGTTTGCCTTAGATGGAACATTACTATTCCCAAGTCTGTTAGACAATAATAAAAATAAGACAGATTCATTTGCTACAGGGATCCCACCATCAGTTCAACTGAAGGAGAGTGATAGTTGCTTTTTAAGAAAGAGGTATCTACAAATCCTAGAAAGTCAATTCATATTTAGGCAACCTGAAAATTTTGAAGCCAACATATAATATACCTTTATATTCTTAGAAGTCAAAATACAACAAATAAGGTTACAATAGTAATAATCTTCATTAGATAAAAACAAAATTTTAGGCAATACGTTAAAAACTAGCAGAAAGGTTCAAAATGTATCTAATTATCATGCTTATCAAAATGCTTATCTATAATTTATCTGTGGTCTTGCCATTTTAATTGGTGATATTCCTCCTGTTTAACACCTAAGGAAAAAAATACACAGGATTTCAAATTTGCAAATACAAAAGTATAAATAAAAATACAATTATCCTAAAACTATTAGCTTCCATAAACCTTTCCCTTAGCATACCAACTTTAATTTATTCCTTTTGGGAAAAGACACAGGATATAGCTGTTTGGACCTCAATATCATGTTTTAGAGGGCATGAAGTTAAGAACAATGATTTAAAGGGTAAAATATTAAATTCTTTGATTCAATACCCTTTTCTGTGAGTAGCATGTGTTTCCAGAAATCTAAAAATTATGTTTTGAGAATCTAATAAAAAATCTGCTGATCTCAGCTGTCAAAAGAATAAAAACAAAAAACACAAGAAAGAAAACTTTTGTTTTAAAACCTTATTGGCCTTAAATGAGACATTTTGTTACATACAGCATAAGGTCAACCCTCACCTAAACAAAAATAAGCCATAGTCAGAATTAGTCATGTATTTAAACTTTTTTCAAGGATATCCTTTAGTACAGTTATCACAGAAATGCAGTCAATGAAAAATTCAAATAAGGGTAGCAGATTGGATTAGAGAAGAGCTGATAAAGTAAAACAGGATATAGCACCTAGTAGAGCATCTTGCACACTTCAATAAATGTGTGCTGATTTAATGGGAACAGACAAAAGCAAGAACACTTTGAGTTCTAGAAGTCATCCATGTCAACAAGGTCTTCTTTGCACTGAAGTTGTAGCTCACATTTGCAATATGGCTTTACACTCTCCAAAGTTACCAAAAGAGGAAGCTACACTCTAGAAGGCAGTAGCTTGTCTGGAATGTCACAGTGAAGTGATAGAGTCCATCCATGTCTCCTGACTCCATGACTGGAACTGAGTTATAATGTTTCTACTAGATCAATAACAATATTGCTCCTGAAAGCTTGGTCCCCTATCAAAAATACAACTCCTTAAGTAGTGATCAATTATCCATGGTTAACAAAATCTCATCTATTATTTATATGTTATCCTCACAATAAAAGCATGAGTAAATTTGGCAGCCAAAATTTATAAATGAGGAGTCTGAATCCTAGAGATAAGATTAACATATGTTTTTGTATTAGTTACTGATCTAGTCACTACAGAGGGAAAAAAATAATATAGGCAGTGGTTACTCTCTTTCATGAGGTCTAATAATAATTTTCACAGGAAGTTGCATAGCTAGCAGGGAATGGACAAAAATCTTCAGACTGGTAATCCAATGACTTTCCTATTGTATGCTCTTTCAACTTTTTTTTTTTAAGATTTATTTTTTGAGGGGGGCAGGAGAAGGGACAGGAGAGAGAATCTCAAGCTGAGCATGGAGCACAAGGGGGGGCTCAATCCCACAACCCCAAATTCACAACCTGAGTCAGATGTTTAACCATCTGAGCCACCCAGGTGCCCCCATTTTAACTTTCAATACTATAATGCTGTATTTGTGTAGAAGTCCAAGGAAGGATGGGAGGGAAGGAGGGGGAAGGAGAGAGGAGGAAGAAAAGAGGAAAGGAGGCAAGTAAGCAAAACTAAATATCTTTTCTTCTTTTTCCTAATGAAGTATGGACATGTTAATGATCAAATGTGTAGATAATCATAATCTGAAAATATATAAAATTGGAAATCAGGCTTGGAATTTGTTTTATAAAATGTAAGTCTCTATGAGAATACTGTTCATTGAAAATTTGTTAGCTTAAAAATATTCGTATTATAGGTTCTGCTGTGTAGAACATTTATTTTTTATACCAATCTTGTCTTTTATGGCTTCTGGGTTTTATGTTATAGTTAGAAAGCTCTTTCTCAATCCAAGGTTACAAAAAATATTTCTGTTTTGATTGTATTTCAGTACTTTTAAATTTTTTCTTCTTCAAAATTTAAGTTTTTGATCCATTTACCCTTTGACAGTCTACCACTTCCAGATATTTTTCTTACATATACACTCATAGACTTCCTAAATGACACATATTTAAGATTATTTGACACTATAGTAAATACTATAGCAAAGGATTAAGATTACATAAAAGTCCAGTTTCTAGACCCTTTCTTGTCTTTCTCTGTTTTGTGTTTTGCTCTTTTTCTTTAGTGATATATTTGGATTTTTTTTCTTTTTGAAGTGTGTTTCTAATCTAGTTTATTGCACTCCTCATGTCTGATTCCTTTTTAAAACTTTATTTATTTGAGAGAGAGTGAGGGAGAGGGAGATCATGAGCAGAAGAAGTAGGACAGCAGAGGGAGAGGTAGAAGCAGACTCCCCTGCTGAGCAGGGAGCCCACTGCAGGGCTCTAACCCAGGACCCTGAGATCGTGACCTGAGATGAAGGCAGGTGCTTAACCAACTGAGCCACACAGGCATCCCTGTCTGATTCCCTTTTAACTCTTTTTATCTCTATGGTAAAGTTCTCAATAATATCTTCCATTCTTTTCTCAAGCCCAGTGAGTAATCTTATGATCACTGCTTTAAATTCTCCATCAGATATGTTACTTATATGTTTTGCTTAGATCTCCAGCGGTAGCCTTATCTTGTTTTTGCATTTGGGATAAATTTTTCTGTCTTCTCATTTTGTCTTAGTCTCTGCCTGCCTCTGTGTGTTACAAAAGTCAGTTATGTCTTTTTCTCCATCTACAATGTAGCCTCTTCCCTCCCCTCATCTTTTTTTAAAGATTTTATTTATTTATTTGAGAGAGTGAGAGACAGAGAGAGCAAGCATGAACAGGGGTAGAGACAGAGGGAGAGGGAGAAGAGGACTCTCCCTCTGAGAGAGGAGTCTGATGTGGGGCTCCATCCCAGGGCCCTAAGATTATGTCCTGAATCAAAGACAGATGCTTAACCAACTGAGACATCCAGATGCTCTACTGTTCTCTCTAGTTGTGGAGTTTGTTCTGTCAGTCTTTAGGTTGATTTCTGAGGTATTTAGGAGGATTTGATAGGCATCTAGTTGTATTTGTGGGAGATGAGCCTAGGGTTCTCCTACTCCACCATCACCTTCCTCAGAATCCACTCTTACTTTTTTAGCTTCATTTACAATTGTACAAGGTTGACTCAGTCCTATAACAATTATTTTATTCCACAATAATTATGTGGTTCTGCTTCCCCAGTTGAACCCTGACTGATACAAATACTATGTATGTATATATGAATGATATTATTTGCATACAAAGGGGGGGGGGAATTTATGCATTTATATTTTCTTAAATGCATCAACAATGTCTGTCAGAAAACATAAGAAACTAAAAACAGTGCTTCCTGGTACAGAAGCAGCAAAAGGTGGATGTGGAACAAGGAAAAGAAGACTTTTTCCCATATATACTTTGATTTTGGGAGTTGAACTTTGTGAATGCACTATCTATTCTAAACAAATAAAAAAACTTAATGTGTAATCAGATACTTTCTAACAGCAATGGAAAAAACTGTAAAATTATAATTTATAGATCAATCTCACAGATATCCAATTACTAAAGCCCCAGTAAACTCAAGAGAATTGGCTTTATTTTGTTAGATTTTTCTTGTCAGGAAGAACATGGTTCCAAGGTATTATCATGGTGGAAGAAAACATCAACCTCAAACCCTTTGACCTAGAAAAATATGCCCACATATTTGGAGATGAAATTATGAGAGAAGCTAATGGCTTAACAACAACACTTTTGGATAATCTGTGTATGCTTTACTACAAATGCAATTAGAAATTTTTAATGTTTTTGCACTTAACATCAGTGCCAGGAAATTAAGGTACAGAAAGGCAAAGAGATGTGTTAACATAATGAGTATTAAAAGTCTTAGATACTAGAATGGTTTGAGAAGGACTTTGGTTGAGTCTCTGATAAAGTACTTATTGTTTTTATTTGGTTTGCGTGTTCAACCGTTTCTCTCAAGTCATTTACATCATTAAGAGAGAAGCAAGGTTTCCAGTAGCCTCTGGATGGATAAATGGGGAAAAGGGCTTAGTGGTACCAATCAAAATGATTCTCCTTAGCACAATAACTTTCAACAACCAGTGACTTAAATTATATTCTCTTCCTCCCCAATACTAAGTCAAAGGCAGTTAATTATTATTTCAACATGGACTGAGATAAAAGACCTTTTAAAGTACTCTCTTTCCATAGGCCTTCCTCTATTTTATATTTAGATTAGGTTTAAAATAATCTAATTGCTAAAACAGTTATTCTTCTAATCCTGTGGGCAGAGGGCAATCCAGCCATAGCTATGGTAATCAAAAGAATGCAATGATGCTTCCAGCTAGACTTAGTGCTATGACCTGGTCCCTTGATTTCATTTCAGGTTTTTTCTGCCTCTTTCCATTCAATTTTGAGGTTAGGTACAAGGGTTGTTAACACTTAAGTATCTGTAATACTTACAGACTGTCAATCCCACATAAAGGTTAAATAGGCCTTTATTAGATCCTCTATCAATACGTCCTTTATCCTCAGTGCCTGATGGAAGTGTGTAAAGTTCAGGTTTTCTAGTACACAACATACAGCATTTTTAGTTCTAAAGTGCCACACATCAACAGGGAAAAGAAAAATAGGAGAGAAGTGAAAGTTGAGAGGGGGGCAGTGAGTAGAAAAAACTATTTCAAAACTTAAAAAACTGTCCTAGAAAAGTTCTCCTTCATTAATTCTTTTATTAGATTTGTTCCATCTGCTCCGTGGGTATATATAATCCTAGTGTTCCTCCTCATCATTTGATCCCTGAGCCTTAGTACTTTCAATTGCTTTTCTGTTTAGCCTTTTCACTATAAAAGAGTTCTAATGTGGAGAAGAGGAATATGCCTACTCATCTGCATGACTGCCAACCTTCTTAAATACAGAAATTCAAACAACTCTCTTGATGAAGCTGAAAAAGACTGGTAACTTGGATGCCAGCAGTATCTTCCTCAGACAGGGAGAGGAAGATAATATGATAGAAACAAAATTAAAATCTGTTTTATGTATCATCAAAAGAAAATGGTTTTCTTTACTATGTTTTTAAAAGATCTTTATAAAAAAATTTTAATTCCAATATAGTTAACATACAGTGTTATATTAGTTTCAGGTGAACCTCAGGTGAATCATATAGTGATTCTTATAACAATATAGTGACACTTACAACACCTGGTGTTCATCACAACAAGTACAGTCCTTAATCCCCATGACCTGTATCATCCATCTTCCCACTCTCCTTACCTCTGGTAACCATCAGCATGTTCTCTTTAGTTAAGAGTCTGTTTCTTAGTTTGTCTCTTTACTTTGTTCATTTGTTTTTTCTTAAATTCCACATGAGTGAAATCATATGGTATTTGTCTTTCTCTATTTCATTTAGCATTATACTCTCTAGCTCTATCTATGTCATTGTAAAAGGCAAGATTTCATTTTCTTCTATGGCTGAATAGTATTCCATTGTGTGTGCATATATATGTACACACACATACATACATACCATATCTTCTTTACCCATTCATCTACGTGGACACTGGGGCTGGTTCCATAATATGGCTACTGTAAATAATGCTGCTATAAACACAGGGGTGCATGTATCCCTTTGAATTAGTGTTTTTGTATTTTTAGGGTAAATACCCAATAGTGTGATTACTGGATCGTAGAGTACTTCTTTTTTTTTTTTTAAGATTTTTATTTATTTATTCATGAGAGATGGGGGGAGAGAGAGAGACAGAGAGAGGGACAGAGAGAGAGAGACAGAGAGAGGCAGAGGGAGAAGCAGGCTCCATGCAGGGAGCCCGACATGGGACTCGATCCTGGGTCTCCAGAATCACGCCCTGGGTGGAAGGCAGGCGCTAAACCGCTGAGCCACTGGGGCTGTCCCGAGTACTTCTATTTTTAATTATTCAACTATTTTAATTATTTTTAACTGCCTGTCTCCTTTTTCTCTACATTCTCACCAACACTTGTTGTTTCTTACATTTTTGAGTTTTACTATGGTTTCTTTTTTTTAATTATTATTATTTTCTTAAGATTTTATTTATTTATTCATGAGAGACACAGAGAGGCAGAGATACAGGCAGAGGGAGAAGCAGGCTCCATGCAGGGAGCCCGACGTGGGACTTGACCCCGGGTTCCCAGGATCACATTCCGGCTGAAGGCAGTGCTAAATCGCTAAGCCACCAGGGCTGCCCGATTTTTACTATGTTTTAAAAGTTTGGGGAAAAGTGTTTACGGACTTGAAACAGTATTATTTGAGCTCCTGCGAGAAATGGTATCTAATGGCATAATCTCTCATTGTCTAATAACAGAGATAAGAGAACTATGATGTGTGAAAATGTTTTAAATGCTAAAAAGATATTTTAGGAGTGCTTGGGTGGCTCAGCTGAGTTGAGTTGGGTTGAGTGTTGGACTTTTCGTTTCAGTTCAGGTCATGATCTCATGGGTTGTGAGATCAAGCCCTGTGAAGGGCTCTGTTCTCAGCAGGGGGTCAGCTTGAGATTCTCTCTCTGCCCTTCCCCCGACTCATACGCTCTATGTGGAATAAACAAATTAATCCTTAAAAAGAAGATACTTTAAAAATTCTACACCAGTGTCATTGAGCTTACCAAATTTCACATTTCAATTTCTAGTTATTCCATGAATTATAAACTTTTAACCTTTGCAAACTTCATATTCCTTTTTTTAAATAAAGATTTTATTTTATTTATTTTTTTTAATAAATTAATTTTTATTGGTGTTCAATTTACCAACATACAGAATAACACCCAGTGCTCATCCCGTCAAGTGTCCCCCTCAGTGCCCGTCACCCATTCACTCCCACCCCCCGCCCTCCTCCCCCTCCACCACCCCTAGTTCATTTCCCAGAAGATTTTATTTTTAAGTAATCTCTACACCCAATGTGGGGCTCAAACTCCTAACCCCAAGATCAAGAGTTGCATGCTGCACTAAATGAGTGGCCAGGTGCCCCACAAACTTCATATCCTAACTGACTTTTGGGGAAGCTAAGTAGTATTCTACAATTCTGAGATGTAGATAAAGCAAAGAGTTGTTAGATTGCCAAATTGATTACCAGAGAATCAAATATATCTCCCCCTTTCAGTTTCTATCTTTACTTTTTATTATTCAGCTCAGGAATAACCCTATTTAAAAACCTAAAACATTCATTTCTTACTCTGAAAATAAAGAATTTAGACAGGCTGTTTAGAATTAATCATTGATTAAAAGCCTCTTTTTTTTTTTTTAAAGATTTTATTTATTTTATTAGAGACAGAGAGAGAGAGACAGACAGACAAACAGGCAGAGGGAGAAGCAGGCTCCATAGAGGGAGCCTGACGTGGGACTTGATCCTGGGTCTTCAGGATCACACCCTGGGCCAAAGGCGGCGCTAAACTGCTAAGCCACCGGGGCTGCCCAAAAGCCTCTCATTTTTGACAACATAATATATGGAAGCTTACTGTCTTGCTTATTATACCTAATGTAAGGATATATTAATCAACTTTTAAATTTTTACTAACAGGGTCACCTGGGTAGCTCAGTGGTTGAGCATCTACCTTTGGCTCAGGTTGTGACCTTGGGGTCCTGGGATTGAGACCCACATCAGGCTCCCCATTGGGAACCTGCTTCTCCCTCTGCCTATGTGTCTGCCTCTATCTCTTTGTCTTTCATGAATAAATTCTTAAATAAAATAAAATTTTACTAATAGAAAATCTAAATAGAATGTGAACTTTCAGGATAATTCACATACACACACAAAATATTCCTAAGTATAATGCCCTCAAGGTTTACCCAGGTTGTTACAAATAGCAGGTTTCCTTCTTTTTCACAGCTGAATAATATTCCATTATATGTATATACCATACCACAACTCCTTTATCCATTCATCTGCAGACAATTAAGTTGTTTCCATATCTTCACTACTATGAATAATGCTTCAGTGAATATGGGAGTGCAAATATCTCTCTGAGATCCTGATTTCATTTTCATTGATATATATCCAAAAGTGGGATTGGTGGATCGTATGGTATTATGGTATGACTGCAAAGGGTGCCAAACTTCCCACTGTAAAATGAGTAAGTTTGGGGATCTGTTGTACAGCATGGTGACTATAGTTAACAATATTGTATTGTATACTTGAAATTTGCTGAGAAAGTAGACCTTAAGTGTTACTACACACACACACACACACACACACACACACACACACAGATAATTATGTGAGGTGATGAAGATGTTAATTAAGCCTATTGTGGTAATCATTTTGTAATATTAAAGTCTATCAATCATCACATTGTACACCTTAAACTTCACAATGTTATATATCAATTATATGTCAATAAAGCTGGAAAAGAAAGAGCATTTTTAAAGAACAACAACAATCTTGTGAGTAAACTAAGGCCTGTACTTTTGTTATTTTAAAGAGAGCTTCTAGTTCAAAAATCAGGGAATAAAGAAGAAAAACGTATTAGCATAGCTGGTATATAGCTAACAATTCTAGTTCAAAAATCAGGGAATAAAGAAGAAAAACGTATTAGCATAGCTGGTATATAGCTAACAAAGAAGAAAAACGTATTAGCATAGCTGGTATATAGCTAACAAACATTATTCAGTTATTCCAACATGATAAAGTCTGGTTCAGTAATGTCTTACTATTTCAAGGACACTTTTCCATTCTTGCTGTATTCACTACACTTTTTCTAAGCTAGTCAACTAGCTCACACACAGAAGAGAATCTGGCTTCTGAACAACCAAAATGCTACCACCTTAACTCACTTACTTCACTCAATACAGAATGACCACCTGAGACAATGAGGAACACAAAATCACAGCGCCTTCTGTCTGAGCATTAACAAAGAAGAGGAATAAGAAGAGTTCCCAGAACAGATGAGTCACTTGTAGTTGGCTGGGAGTCAGAGCAAAAAGAATAGAAAAAATAGGATCATTAAAGCCTTCGTGGAAAAGCTGACCTTGACAATTTTGACATGAGGAATAGGAGGTTAGGAAGACAGAGAAAAGGCACCTTAGAGAAAGGTGAGCAAGTACTGGGATGGCAAAGAATGGCACAGTTCAGAAAAGAGCAAAGGAATAGAAGGTGGAGGTAAAGGAGGCAGCATGTAAGGGGGAAGGAGGAAAACCTTTAAAGTAGATGTGGATCAGATTTTGGAGGCATTCAATGTTTAGGCTTTCAGGGAGAATATTCTCTATATTAGACACAATTCTCAAAAGCAGAATTGAAAAGAAGGGATATCCTAGGAGGCTAGTGATAATGGAAGTGGCATTAACAATAGCAGTAAGCAACAATAAAGATCAATGGCAGAGAGAGAAAAATGACCAAAAAAGATCCAAATTGAAGGCTACTTTAAGAGAGTTTTCTAGCATCAGTACTGTGCACAGCCATTTTAGAGTCTGGGATAAAAAGAAAAATCAATATACAATTGCCTTCATGTAAATTTTGGTATTTTGTTCATCACAGGTGTTTTGCATTAACTTTGGTTTTAAAAAAATAGTTCCTTAAAATTTTATCTTGATTACTGAGGTAATCAAAATTTTTTTTGAGGGGGCACCCTCTTAAAATTTGCACCTGAGGTAAATACGCTTTTTATATAAAAGCATAAATATTATACATCAGAAGTTCCTAAGGACTATTATTTTATACTGACTTTCACACTACTGATCTTGAGCCATCAGGAAAAAAAAAAAGATTAATTCCTGTTACAAATGTTTAAGAGGACAAGAAGTCCATAATTTATTTTAAAAAGATTCCCCCTACAATTTTATTAGAAGAATATGACTTTTACCTTGTAAAAGGTAAAATAGAGGGAAGGAGCTCATTTAGAATATTAATGTGTGTGAATGCATGATAATATCCCATAATAAAGCATTCTGGTATCTAAGTTTTAGTCAGTGTACTAACCAGGTACTCAAGTATGAGGTACTCAATGAGTTTTCAATGAAAAGAGTCTATCTGGACCTAAGACTTTCAGTTTTGTTGATCATTTACTTGTCAAGGTTATCCATGAAAAAACAAAGTTCTTTCCAAAAGCCCTTCCACATTTGTCTGACCTTATCAAGATTACTTTTTACCTCTCTTTGGTGGTCGTACATGATACGTTAAGTCATTAATGACCAGCTTAAAGTCATCAAGGAGTAGGAGGTCTATCCCTGTTGAGGCAGCAACTCGAACACCATCTGTGAAAAATTTAAATGTAAAAATTTAAACTTGCCATATGTCCATAATTATTCAAGAATGATCAGGAAAAAGCAATCCTTAAAATAGATTTTAAAAATTATATCTTCTCTTTTAAATTCCAGTTTACTTTTGCCTCATTCCCAAGTACTATGCTAAACAAAGCTTTTATTATCTGAGGTTTTTTGCTTTTATGGCCTCAAGTCCATGAAGATTTAACAATATATTTTTCTAACAGAACTTCATGAATAAATAAAACAATTACATAGATATATAGATGTTAACTGGAAATATAGGGTCACTGGGAGAGCGGCATGGATGTCATATCTATGATGGAAGTTGGTTGAAAAAAACACAATGCTTTCTATGTATGGTACTTCTCAGTATAATTACTGATTAGTTGCAAATAATTTAATAGGGACAGATGTTAAGGTCAGCAAAATACACCATACTGGTATACTAATTATATTACTAGATAAGATGAGAATTAAGTATACTTAAACTATATGAAGTATAGAATGTAGTAAATTGATAAATGATAAATCCAAGGGTAAATAGGTACTTCCTATGTAGTCTTTTATGTTTTCAGTAGGTTTAAGATTTTTCGAAGAATGGGAAAAAAATGTAAGGCACTCAAATAAATAGGACAGATGTCAAATCAAATGGGAATTTTTTAGTGCCTTATTTTACATTCTTTTCCAAACACATATGTCTTTACTTTGAAAACTTTCATGTGAAAGGCAGAAGATCTAAAAAGAAGTCCTAGTATTTCTATCTCCAGAGATGAGATCTCAACTACTAGAAAAATTTATTTTATACCTAGGATAATAATAAAAGGTTCAAGAACATAAAATGTCATTGCTTATCTTTGCCTGTGGCATTATATGTGAGGTGCTTCTGAATGAGACTTCTGTGTATATACAGTTCTAAAATTGAACAATTATATTTTGAGAACTGCAAGAGAAATAACTGTCTCTCTTGACATTTGCTCAGCAAAAAATATGTGTTCTAAAGTTAAGAGTGTGGGATTCTTTAGTAGCAGTGTGTGTGTGTGCACGCAGAAGTGGTCTGGGGTGAAATGAGGGTTGGGTGGGAATTAATAATGAATGTGACCGTACCTGGTGAATAGATTGCAACTCTGTCAATTCCTCGATCCTCTTCTTGAAGTTGTCGTAAAAAACACACCAACCGAGTCTGAGATAGGTTTAAGTGTGAACTGGCAGCGTTCACGCCGGGATGGCAGCCTCACAGATATCACAGGTAACCCATTTTGATACACCACTGTCACATCTGAATGAAAAAGACCCGTAATCATATGATAATTAGATTTCATTAGAAGTTAAAGCTACATTATTACTATTCTTATATAGGGTCTATTATTATCAATGTGGTTTAAAATGTTTTCAAAGGTTTAAGAATATGCCCTTCATCTTTTGTTGAAGGTTATTCTGAGAACTGGCTTATGGAAGATCAATCATATGGATCACACAATTCACTTTTCAGGAAAAAAAAAAAAAAAAAAAACAACAACAAACCAAACCCAAGCAGAGGATTATCTTCTAAGTAGGTCAAGGAGAGACTTTCCCAGGAATCTGAGGTAAAGATTTTGGTATTGGTAAATATAAACCCTAGTTCTATTGAGGAAGATTATTATTTTCAGGGTACTTGATAAATCAGTATTCTCTTAGATGATGTGAATATATTACAACATAACCAAAACAATTCTTTCCATGTTCTCTTGAACATCATCCTCAGGTCAGCTAGAAGCCAAAACTCAACCATTTGGGATTTTCTTTTTTTTTTTTTTTTTAATTTTTATTCATTTATGATAGTCACACACAGAGAGAGAGAGAGAGAGGCAGAGACACAGGCAGAGGGAGAAGCAGGCCCCATGCACCAGGAGCCCGACGTGGGACCCGATCCCGGGTCTCCAGGATCACGCCCTGGGCCAAAGGCAGGTGCCAAACCGCTGCACCACCCAAGGATCCCTATTTGGGATTTTCTAACAAAAGTTATTAAGGGAAACATTATCATAAGCTATAAAACTGAAAAGATTTTCTACATTACGGCACAGAATTCCTATTTCCTTATCTTTTTCCTCAATAGTCTTGATTTACAAAGCCTTAGTAACTAAAACAAATGTCAAAATAAAATAACTCTTTTGAAATAATTTTCATATGCATTTTTTAAATAATAAATTCTGAAGCAGAATTTTTTACACAAGTAACTAAGATTTAAAGATGGTAAGTTAGCACTAGCCTGTGAAGGAGAATAGGCTTTAGTGGCAAATCTGGGATGGAATCTTGACTTTATAACTTTGGACGTATTACATAACTTCTCTGAGGCCACACTTTCATGGCATATAAGATAGATTTAATCCTTAACTGACAGAGTTGTTTCAAGGAATAAGTAAATCATTTAAAACACTTAACACACAGGGCACTTGGGTGGCTTAGTCAGTTAAGCATCTGCTTTTGACTCAGGTCATGATCCTGAGGTCCTGGGATAGAGCCAGCCAGATGTCAGGCTTCCTGCTCAGTGGTGAGTCTGCTTCTCCCTTTGCCCCTGCCCCCACTTGTATTCTCTCTCAATCACTCTCTCTTTCAAATAAATAAATAAAATCTTAAAAAAAAATTAAAACAACACACTGCTTGATATATACATGATAATGTTTATTAGCTTTTTAAGAATAAAAAATAAATTCTACAATGTTTCTAAGGATTCATAACCCTCAAAATTGCAGAGTTGAGAGGAAATATATATAGATTAATCTTCTGGAGATTCCAAATGTATCACACTTTCAGTGTTATAATTTTTATTTATAAAATTTATTAAAAAATTAAAAAATCGGGATCCCTGGGTGGCGCAGCGGTTTGGCGCCTGCCTTTGGCCCAGGGCGCGATCCTGGAGACCCGGGATCGAATCCCACATCGGGCTCCCGGTGCATGGAGCCTGCTTCTCCCTCTGCCTATGTCTCTGCCTCTCTCTCTCTCTCTGTGACTATCATAAATAAATAAAAAATTTAAAAAAAATTAAAAAATCATAATTTTTTACATCTTATTTCCTTGCTCATTCTAGTAAATTTATAAGGCCTATAATATATACAATAGCCTCACATTACATTTTTTTAAAAGACTTTATTTGAATCAGAGAGAGAGGACGAGCAGTGGGGGGAGGGACAGAAGGAGAAGCAGACTCCTCACTGAGTAGGGAGCCCAATGCAGAGCTCAATCCCAGGACCTGTGATATCAGGGATCATGACCTCAGCTGAAGACAGACATTTAACTGACTGAGCCACCCAGGTACCCCTCCACTACATTCTTTCAGTACATTTTAAAAGTAACCTTGATCGAGGCATAGTTTGTAAATAAGATAAAATACTTTTATTTTAAATAGACATTTGATGAGTTTTGACACAGTAACCAAGATAAAGAACATTTCCATTACTCTCCCAAATTCTCACTTCCTATCTGAGTTAATCCCCAGGCAACCACTGATTTGATTTGTGTCAATACAGATTGTATTTAGCTTTTTTGGAGTTTTTACATTACTAGAATCATATCATATAGCACAGACTTTGTATCTGACTTTTCTCAGTATAATGATTTTGAGATTATTCCGTGTTGTTGCATGCATTAGTAGTTCATTTTTTATTGTTGAGTGGTATTTCACTGTATGGATATACCATGATTTATTCATTTTCCTGATTGATGTTTGGACTATTTCCAGTCTCTAGCTACTATGAGAAAAGTTTTTATGATTAGTCACTTTCAAGTCTTTGTATAGACATATGTTTCTGTGCTATACCCTTTCTTATCCATTTACTTTTAACCTATTCATGTCTATATTTAAAATGGGTTTTCTGGGGTATGTGGGTGCACTCTGTAGTTCAACAGAGGGGGTGGCTCAGTTACGTGTCTGCCTTTGTCTCAAGTCATGATCCCTGGGTCCTGGGATTGTGCCCTGCATCAGGCTCCCTGCTCAGTGGGGAGCCAGTTTTTCCCTCTCCTCCCTACTCATTCTTTCTCTCATTATCTTTGTCTCTCTCAAATAAATAAATAAAATCCTAAAAAAGAAAAGGGTTTTCTGCAGAGAGCATATAGTTGAGTCTTGCTATTTTATCTAATCTGACAATCTTAGATAAGTCTCTCAGATAAATAAATAAGTCTCTTCCTAGACTTTTTTATTTTAGAGAGGAAATAGACTGCACAAATGTGAGGGAGAGAAGAGGGACAGGACGAGAATTTTAAGCTGAAAGTGGAGCCAGAAGCAGGGCCAATCTCAGGATCCTGAAATCATGACCGGAGCTGAAATCAAGAGTTGGACACTTAACCAACTGAGCCACCCAGGTGCCCACCAATCTCAGCCCAATTAAAGTGTGTACATTATTTTCATTTAATACATTATCAGTAGGGTTGTGTATAAATCTACTTGTGTATGTCTTGCTTCTTTCTTTATTGACTGACCCACCTGTTCTTTCTTCTACTTTTCCTCTAGTCTTGCTCTCTTTTAGATTAACTATTTTTATGATTATACTTAATCTCTACTATTGGCTCATTAACCATACCTTTTCATATTTTTAGGGGTTTACCTACAGTCAGTGTTGGCAAACTTTTTCTGTAAGGACTAGATATTATTATTTTTTAAAATAGACTTTATTTATTCATGAGAGACACAGGGAGGCAGAGACATAGGCAGAGGAAGAAGCGGGCTCCCCGTGGGAACCCTGATGTGGGACTTGATCCCAGGACCCTGGGATCACGACATGAGCCAAAGGCAGACGCTCAACAACTGAGCCACCCAGGTAACCTTGTAAGGGCTAAGATATTAAAGATTTTATGTCTTGTGGGCCATAAAGATCTCTGTTGAACTACAGAGTGCACTGTGCAGCAGAAGTAGCTACTGACAGTATGTAAACAAATAGGCATAGCTATTACAATAAACTTTATTTACAAAAATAAGCAGTGGCCTGGATTTGACCTATTGGGTTTGCTGAACCTTGCTCAAAGTTTTACAATTTACATCTTTAACTTCTTTCACTTGATCTTCATATAATTTGCAACTTTAGGTACAATGTAGAATATCTTAGATAAATATGCTTCCATTTCTCTTGCTTTGTACTATTGTTCTCATACATTTTTCTGCATGTTACAAACCACACAATCCATTATTTTTACTTTGATAACTAATTACATTTTAAAGAAATTATAAAATGAGGAAAAATATCTTTTTTTCTATAGATCTAAATTTCTAATTAGCATCATTTTCCTTCTGTCTGAAGAGCTTCCTTAAACATTTCTTGTTGGACAGATGTGTTGACAATAAATTCTCCCCAATTTTGATAAGTCTGAAAAAGTTTATTTACCTTCATTTTTGAAGAACATTCTGCAGTGTAAAAAATTCTAGATGAACAGATTTTTTTCTATTTAGTACTCTAAAGAACTTAAGTCTTCTGGTTTGCATAGTGTATGATAAGTTCATGTATAGTCTTCCTTATTCCTCTGCTTTATATGTCTTTTTTCCCTATGGCTGCTTTTAATATTTTCTCTTTACCATTGGTTTTCAATAATTTGATTATAATGTTCCTTTCTATGGCTTTATAAGTATTCTAACATGGGAGTTATTAAATTTCTTAGATCTATGAGCTCATAGTTTTCATCAAATTTGAAAAACTTTGGTATTACACAAGTATTTTTTCTAGCTCTTACTCCTCTCCTTCTCAGATTCCATTTATACTTCTATTAGATGATGTAGTGCTGTCTCACAGGGCACTGAGGCTCTCTTCATGTATTTCAGGTTTTCTCCCCCCTCCCAGATTAACTTTGGTTAGTTTTAACTGCCATACACTTCAATGTCACCGATATTTCTGGAGTGTTTAAATATGTTGTCAGTTCCCTATACAACTGCTTTTCATCTCAGATATTATTTGTTTCATCTCTTGAAGTTACATCTGTTTATTTTTGTATGTTCTATTTTCTTCGTTTTATGCTTATTTTCCTTTTCTCTCCTGAATATAAAAACATTTATAGTAACTATTTTAAAATCCTTGTCTATTAATTCCATCATCTGTTGTTTCTAGATCTGTTTCTATTGACTAATTTTTCTTTTCTTTTTCCCCCCTTCTTCATTTGCCTAGTAATTTTTGATTTGGAGTTAGACATTGTGATTTTACATTAAGTGCTGGATCTTGTTGTATCATTGGTTGCATGCTATTTTGATCCTTTCAGGTCCTTTAGAAAGTTTCTTAGGACAGATCTAGAGATTACTTTGTTATAGGGCCAAATTTGGCCCCACTTCTAAGATTCAATGCACATTGAACATTCATATATTCAGTGATACCTCTTCTCTGGCTGGAGGGAAGTCTAATGATTTCTGGCCCTGTATGAGTACTAAGAATTATCCATTTTACAATTTCTGGTAATTGATATTGGAAGTTATTCTAGCCTGGTCTTGTGGTTTAGAATTTAGCCAAAATTTCAGGCTGTGAGCTGAGGCAATATAAGGTCAATCCCATTTGCTCTTCTTCTCTCAGAGGTCACAATCTTGTCCTTATTGTCCAATGTCTAAACAAATTTGTTTTACATATTTTGTCTGGTGGTTTTGTTGTTAACAGTAGGGCAGCAATTCCCATAGTAGTTAATCCTCTGTGTATACATGATTTGAATTTTTACATAAAAATTTAAAAGACAGAAATCTCTATTTCTTTAATTCTTCCAAACGGGTAGTTTATATTTCTTTAGGAAGAAGAGGCCAAAGATAATAATATGAACTTTATAATAAGTACTATCTAAAGTTTTCAATGTCTAAAGATATCTGGAAATTGTCAGTTTCTTTGCCATTGCTAAAAGAATCCTTAGCAATCCAGTGTTTCCTTAAAGTCAGAGCCATTAATATGAATATCCTCACTTCTAAAGGCAGTGATGATGATGGCATCATAAAATTGGGTGACTTATTTATTTCTGTGCCCCACCCCCTTATCTTCTTTCTATATGTGAAAAAACTATTCTGCCACAGATTTCAAGAAGTAGACAGAGGTTAATTTATTATTATTATTTTTAAATATTTTATTTTATTTTTTCAAGGCGGGGGGCAGAGACACAGGCAGAGAGAGAAGCAGGCTCCATGCAGGGAGCCCGACATGGGACTCGATCCCGGGCTCCAGGATCAGGCCCTGGGCCAAAGGCGGCCCTAAACCGCTGAGCCACCCGGGCTGCCCCGACAGAGGTGAATTTAAATAAAAGATGGGAATCTTTTTTTTTTTTTTTTAAAGATGGGAATCTTAAATGCAAAAGCATGGAAGATTTCACTAAAGCTTCAGTTTTGCAGGTTAAGTGCTTAGGGGTTACTGTTTTAAAATAACGGAGATGAAGTCAACAGAGAAAATTAAGGTCTTTCTCAGCCACTTTTTTACACTAAAGATCATGAAGCCTTTCAAAGGAGTGAAACATGAAAGCTTTGAGAAACTCTGCATGGAATAACACAATTCAGGACTGACAAACCTTCATTATAACACTGTTTTTGAAATAAATCCTAAGCCTCCTTCATTCCCACACACTAGATTGTAATGTAAATGTCAGATTTCTTGGTTTGCAACCAAAGAACAATTACCCAAGCTCCTCAAGTTTAACAATATGTAAAATAGCTGCTGGTTGTAGCTAAGTCACAATGGGTATTTACAAGCTACTGACAATTGTCAGCTCCTATTCTCTAGAGACAAAAATTCTTTTTAAGTGCAAATTACACCAGGAGTTCTTCCCTGGGGTTTATTTTTAATCTTTTGCTTTGATTTCCATTTCAGTAATATAAGAAAATAACCTAAGTATGTTCTGAGGTAGTCTGCTTCAAAGAAATCCAGAAATTATGGGTCAACCAATATGAATATTGAGAAGGAGAATATGACAGTGGATTCACACATAAAAACAAAAAAGCAAGGGATTTTCCAGACTAAGAGAAGTGCAAGGACAATAGACATTTGGGGTTAAAGAAGGACTACATTAAAAAAAAAAAAAAGTCTTTAGGGCATCAGGTACAGAAAAAGTTGTAAGGTAGAAATGCTTATTTTTTAGCCAATTGTTAAGTAGGAATGTTAAGTTCATTTAGGAAACTTCTTTGATGTCCAAAACCATGGGTAAAGTCCTTCAAAATAGATCATCTCATGTATGAACATGACTGTATATATCTTAAGGACTTACGAAAGGGAACTGGTATTATAAGGAAGCACATATAGGGTGTTTTTTGCAAAGCTACTTAGAGGTGAACCTTATATGATATAAGATTTCAGTGGTTTAATATCTTGTCTGTTTCTTTTCTTCTTTCTGCATTACTATGCATAAAAAATGTGAACTGTAAGCATAGACTTTTAGTGTTGGAAGAGACAGAGAAATCATATAGACTTTGTCCTTCTTTTGCAGCTAAGAACAATAAAGTCCATTATGGTTAAATGATATTTTTAAGGTTCAACCCAATGCAAAGTGGCTTTGGATTTCATCCAAAAATGACTAACAAGTCATTATCTTCCAGGTCATATGGGATTTAGGTTGCTAAATTCAGTGGTAATGTTAGCCCTTAACTTGCTTGTTTTAGGAATATCTAATATGTCCACCTATTCCTTCACTTTATAAAAAGTTTTCCTTTTGGCTTCTGTGATTTCATACTCTCCTGGTTGTTTTGTATCTTTCTGTCTACACTTTCTCATTTTCCTTCATGGGTTCTTCTTCCCCTATTCATCCCTTTTGAAAGTTTCTCAGTGCTTTGCCCCCAGTCTTTGTGCTTCTCAATCCATATACTCTCTAGGCAATCTCATGTCCTTTCATGTTGTCAGGTACCATCTAAATGCTGCTCATGTCCCAAATCTATATTCAATTCTCTGCTAAGTTTCCTATATACATACCTCAAACTCAAAAAATCCTAAAATTTAATAATCTTCCCCGAACCACTACCACTCATCTCTGACAATTCTCATCTCAGTCAATAACACCACCATTATTTAACAACTGCCTAATTCAGAAAATTGTCTGATGTCCCTGACTACTCTAAGAACCAGAACATGATATTCTTCTTATCTAATCAGTCACCATGGTCTTTCATTCTTTTTCCTAAACATCTTTAATCCTTCCAATTCTCTCCACTACCAACATCTTCTTAGTCCAGGCCAACAACACCTTTCTTCTATCAGCTACACTGTAATTGGACTCCTTACTTTATTTCAGCCTTGCTCCTGTTCAAAACATTATCTACACTTAAACAGAATAATCTTTCTTTTTTCAAAGGAAACCACTATCTTGAAGTTGGTATTTGGTGTTTAGCATTCCCATCCATTATATACATACAAGCAGGCAGGCAGACAGACACACACAGACAGACACAGACACAGCTCAATATACCATATATAGTATATGGAAGCCAGCCTTTATGATGGCTCTCTATGATCCTTGCCTCTAGGTATTCATATCCTTGTGTGGTCCCATCCCACATCAAATCAGGGCTGGTCTGTCAAAATCAGTAGAATACAGCAGATGTGATGGTGTGTAACTTCCCAGGCTATGCATAAAAGACTGTAGCTTCTGTCTTGCTCTCTTGGATCACTTGCTCTGAGGAAACCCAGTAGCCACAAGGACAATTCTGCAGCCCTATGGAGAAGCCAACATTGAGAAGAAGTGGAGTCTCCTATCAAGAGCCAGTACCAACTTCTCAGCCATATAGTGAATCACCTTAGAATTGAATCCTCTAGCCCCAGTCAAACCTTTAGATGATTGTAGCAACCCCATGAGATCCTGAATTGCCCAGCTAAACTGCTCCTGAATTCCAAATGCATAAAAACAAGAAATAATGGATTGTTATTGTTTTAAGCCACTAAGTATTGCCATATTTGCTATATGGTATTAATAACTAAATTTTGCATGGTTTTTACATGTACTTAGATATTACATAAATGGTTGCACTGTATTCAACCTTCTACAACTTGCCTTCTATGCTCAATAATGCTTTGAGATTTATCCAAATTGAATCACATTTCTGGATCATTCATTTAAAGTCCTATGTAGAATTTCATTGTATGAATATACCACAATTTATTCATCCATTGAAAAACCAGATTTTTTATTCTTATTCTAAATAAGAAGAAAGCTAAGAGAGCTACCAGCACTCCTTGTTTTTAGTTTCCAATATAAATTTGGCCAAATTTTCTTTTCCTTTTTGAGCTCTTTGTTTCACATTTTACTCCTTATGCCATCTGGAATTTACTTCTATGAGGTAAGAAGTCAAATTTAACAGCAGCATTTATTGAATAGTCTGCCTTTTCTCCTGATTTACAATGTTAATTCTATCATACGTCAAATTTCCATATATGCAATGTTCCTCTAATCTGACCCTAAGATCTTTCCTGAACCAGTATTTCACTGTTTTGATTATTATGGTTTTATTTATTTATTTTTTTTTATAAGTTTTTTTTTATTTTTTTATTTTTTTTAAATTTATTTATTTATGATAGTGAGAGAGAGAGAGAGAAAGAGAGAGAGAGAGAGAGGCAGAGACACAGGCAGAGGGAGAAGCAGGCTCCATGCACCGGGAGCCCCATATGGGATTCGATCCCGGGTCTCCAGGATCGCATCCCATATGGGATTCGATCCCGGGTCTCCAGGATCGCGCCCTGAGCCAAAGGCAGGCGCCAAACCGCTGCGCCACCCAGGGATCCCTATTATGGTTTTAAAAATACATCCTAGTATATGGAATACGTGGTTAGGGCAAACCTTCTCCCCTTTTGTACTCCAAATTTATCTCAGGTATTTGTATAGTTTTATTCGTTCGTATGAGTTTTTGAGTAAGTTCAGCAGTTACTGTTGGGGTTTAGATTAGCATTGCACTGGAGTTTATAAATTCATGTGAGGGGAGCTGACATTTTTACAATATTGTCTTCACATTCATTAATGTGTTATAACTCTAATCTATTTTCATCTTCTTTTATGTCCTTCAAATATGTCCTTCAATAAAGGACATAAAATATTATTCTTAATATATGTTTTATAGATAACATTTTTCCATAGCAATAAGAAATCCCAATTATATAATTGTAACTTTAATAGATTGATTAATCCAGTTGTCTCTTTCTAACCAGTAATATAAATTAATTTTTAAAAAAAGAATTTATTTATTTGAGGGGTCAGGAAAGAGAAGAGGGAGGAGCAGAGGGAGAGGGACAAACAGACTCCCTGTTAAGCACAAAGTCTGATGCTTGACCTCAGGACCCTGGGATCATGACCTGGGTGGAAACCATTAGTCAGATGCTTACTGAATGAGCTACCCAGGCACCCCTAAAATTAATTTTAATCACATCAACTACATATTTCACTTTATACCTCAAGTGAATCAGTATTTGTAAAACCGAATCTCTATAAACTATGTAAAAACTATTTTTGTGAAGTTATTATGAAGCTTAAATGATGAAAGCTGGAAAAACACAAAGTTGTAAATCATCTTTGAATATATGGTATCATCAATCTGATGTTAAATAGCTGTATAACTTATGTACCTTTTGTTAATTCTGGTTCTTTTAAAATGAGTTAATGAAAATATTTCTCATACATGTCAAAACCATTTATGCTAAAAGGTCATCCCCTCCTTTCTTTTTGTTCATGCACTCATTCTACTGAGAATTAAACATTTTTGTTTGCTTTTGTAAAAATGAAGTCCTGTCCCAATATAGTACTGTAACTTTTTTTCCTTTCAAAAGTAATGCTCTTGGGATGCCTGGGTGGCTCAGCGGTTGAGCATCTGCCTTTGGCATGTCGTGATCCCAGGGTCCTGGGATCATGTCCTACATTAGACTCCTCACGAGGAGCCTGCTTCCCCCTCTGCCTGTGTCTCTGCCTCTCTGTCTCTTATGAATAAATAAATAAGATCTTTAAAAATATGGGATCCCTGGGTGGCGCAGTGGTTTGGCGCCTGCCTTTGGCTCAGGGCACGATCCTGGAGACCCGGGATCGAATCCCATATGGTGCATGGAGCCTGCTTCTCCCTCTGCCTGTGTCTCTGCCTCTCTCTCTCTCTCTCTCTCTCTCTCTGTGTGTGTGACTATCATAAATAAATAAATTTAAAAAAATTTAAAAAAAAATAAAAATAAAATAAAATAAAAGTTAATGTTCTTGATTGGGTGCTGTGAAAGTAACTTTATTAAACGTTGACCTTTGACCCACTTTAATTTCTGGGTAGTGAGAAGCAGAATACAGTCCTAAAGTGAGGACAGTGGAATGCAGTTGAAATAGTATGGTTTTGGAATCTCAGATTTGATAGTACTCAAGTTCTACCACAGAGGACACCTTGAATCCATGGGCACACTACTGAAAATAATTGTACATTAGTTTTCTCACTATAACCTCATTATAACCTCTCTTATAACACAGGGGTTCAAAAATCTCACAAGGCTGCTCTGAAGATTCAATCAGAATATGTGAAAAAAATACCTGCTTTAATAGTTTCTCCCAACTTTCCTAAAAACTAAGGTCTTAAAACCCAAAGTCTAAAATCAGAATATCAATCAATCAATCAATCAATCAGAATACATCCATGGAAAATTTCCAATCATGCCTTTAAATCTCAAGATAAGAAATTTGACTTGTTCCACTGAGGGCAACAAGAAGAAAAACAGTGTATGCTATACAAAACAATTCCATGTTTCTTAGTATTTTTGGATAACTGACCTCTTTGAGACACTGTAAAGATATGGATTCCTCCTTTGGCCCTATTTCCTGAAAAAATTCCAATAATTTATACATAAAAATTTTAGATATAATTTATTTTAATGCATCAGAAACTGATCTCCTTCATATTGCCCACTATGTACTGAATTATGTATCCCTGCGCAATTCATATGTTGAAGCTCTAATTCCCAGTGTGACTATCTGGAGATGGGTCTTTGGGAAGTAACTAAGGTTAAATGAGGTCATAAAGGTGGGGCCCTAATCTGTTAGGACAAGTAAGGAATCTCCCCATCCCCCTACCATGTGAGAACACAGAGACAAGGTAGCTATCTGCAAGCTAACAGATTTCTTATCAGAACCAGACCATGCTGGCACCCTGGCCTCAGACTTCCAGCCTCCAGAACTGTGAAAAAATAAATTTTTATTGTTTAAGCCACCCAGCCTATGCTATTTTGTTATTATGGCAGACCAAGCAAACTACTACATTGATAATATTTTTAAAATAAATGTTGACCAAAAACTTAAGTATTTTCCTCATTTTAAATCCCAAATTAATGGTCATTTCCTGCTTCTCTAAAGAGATAAAACAAAATTGTATGACTTAAAGTTTAATTTTTTATAAACAACTATTTCACTTATAAGGCTTCTATTGTTTGGTTTACATTAAGAAGCCACATAATGGCCTGGTTTGGGAACATAGTTAACTTGTTTATCATCTTTGATATCTAAAAGGTTGTGCCTTTCTGTTTTCATGAAAAGAAGTTATGAAAACTCTGAGACTCTGGTAAAGATATGTGGTAACAAATATAATCACAGCTCACTTTGCCACATGATGATGGTAGGCTAGGTATGTGTATGGAACCTAAGAATTTCTAAGACTCTTAGAATTGAATTCATATCACTGTTTTGAGGCAGCATTAAAAGTGAAAAGATTACAAATCCAAAATTCAATTTTAAGGTTTCTGAGTGGAGGTAATCTTCAAGAGCCCTGAGGCTTTTCAATTCTTGTAGAGAAGCTGATAAAGCTTTCCATTCATGACTAGCCCCAGAGAAACTTTCCTCCAGCAATTGAGAAATTCACAAGGTTGTCTATTTCTAATTATTCCTTGGATAAAAGAACTCAGGATTGTTCTATCAAATTCATCATAATGACTGCAAGGTCCTGAATTGGCGAACATGCTCATTCATGAAGTCCCAAATATCCCTAAATAACTCAAGCTATAAGTAAACACTTCCTTGTACTAAATTTTCTCTTCTTTTAAAAAGCAAACTCTTGTCCAAAGTTTAATCAAGCAATGGAAAATTTTCTATACTGATAAAATCTTCTTCTCATGATGATTACTTCTGTGGTGGTAGGCAAGGATTCTTTTAGGGCTGTTGGAAGAGCCTTCAACTCTAGTAGGTGCCAAGGAAGAAAAACAAACCGAATGTATTATTACAATGGGTGGGGCTCCTTTCTTCTCAGAGGCAATGTAAATATGCATGTTACTAAGCTTGGAAGATGAACCATCTGTGCAGAGTACCAAGATCTGCCTTAGCATCAAGAAAAATTTTTTTCTGGTAGTTATTTTGGCAAAGAAATTTAACAGTCTTTCAAAGATGGTGACAGCCATTAATGTTAACAGCTTTTTTAATTTCTGTAAGAGAATCTCACATATTTGAGATTTTATTTTTGATTGTGTCAACATGCTTATTAACGGACAAACCCTAGGAAATAACTCCCCAGAAGAAATCACTGGTTTCATCAAGGTGCATTCTGAAGGGAAATGGGATAGTTTTCAATTCCTTCAAAACTTCAAAATACTGGAATAAATGACAGCAATCCTAGAATGGATGACATCATCTGAAATTTGAAATAAATCCGCTTCTACTCCAAGCTAAGTCGGTTCAAAACTGTCAGGACATAAAACTTAAAGGTCTTTCCAATTTCATGTAGCAGCTTTTCTTGGCAATGTGAAAGTGAATTTTATAGAACCTTTTCAAAAAAGGGTTTTGTGATCGAACAAATTCAATCACATTTTGATGGTTCCTAACTGAAACTTCTACTTAGAACAAAAATTCCAAACTGTAAGATATATTTTAAAAATGGAAAACGAAGGGATCCCTGGGTGGCTCAGAGGTTTAGCATTTGCCTTTGATCCAGGGCGTGATCCTGGGGTCCCAGGATTGAGTCCTGCATTGGGCTCCCTGCATGGAGCCTGCTTCTCTCTCTCTCTCTCTCTCATGAATAAATAAAATATTTTTTAAAAATTTAAAAATATATATATAAATAAAAATGGAAAACTATAAGCTGTTTCAGCTTTCCCAACTTCATTCTTAGGTTGGTGAGAACTCTGCCACATTAAAAAACTAAGGCTTCGTGTTCTAGCATCTTTGGTGATTAGGTGATTTCATTTCTTTTTTGTTGTCAAGTTTCTTAAAAGTTGGAATGAAAGATAGTGGTGGGGTAGTTTGTGCCCTCAACACGGCAATGACAATAAACACAGAATTTCCAAATGTATATACGAGTGGCCATTAATAAAACAAGAGGACTCAAACAATAAGCTGAGGTCATGATCCCACAGTCCTGGGATGGCGCCCCCTTGGCAGGCTCCAAGCTCAGTGGGAGACTCTGCTTCTTCTCCCTCGCCCCTCCTTCTCTCAAATAAATAAATAAATTCTTAAAAAAAATACCCCACACTGAAATAATACTACATATCCACTAAAATATCTATAATCAAGAAGACTGATCCAATTGACAAGTGTTGGGGAGGATGCAGGGAAACTGGAACACTTGTATGTTGCTGGTGGAAATGCAAAGTAGTACAGCCACTTTGGAAAACAGTCTTGTAATTTCTTCAAAAGTCAAGCATATACCATATAATCTAGCCATTCCACTATCTACTCAAGAGAAATGAAAACATATGTTCACACAGACTTATAAACAAATGTTGATACCAGAAGTATTAACAGTCCAAAATGGAAAACAATCCAAACATTTTTCATTGGTGAATAAACCAAATGTGATATGTCCATATACTAGAATATTTCTCAGCAATAAAAATAAAGAACTGCAACACCCACCACAACATGGATAAACCTCAAAAGCATTTTGATATGTAAAACAAACTATAAAACATTATGACATGTAAAAAGAGACTACATATTATATATGAATCGATTTACAAGACATTTCAGGAAAAGATTTAATTATTAGAGGCAGAAAGCAGATTAGTGGCTGTCTGAGGCATAAGGTGGGAGAAGGGAATGACTGCAAAACAGGAACAAGGAAACTTTTTGAGGTGAAGGAAGTAATCTTAAGCTGGACAGTTATGATGCTTTGACACAATAGGTGAATTTTATAGTATGTAAAATCTATCTCAATAAGGTAAACAGGTAACAGGACAAAGACCAAAAAAAAGTTGGGGCACATATTTAGTTCTCCAAACCACTCACAGACCTTAGGTTAAGAATTTATATATTATCTATATTTCGGCTGATTAAACAGATGATTATTCTTAAACAGGAATTTTGAATGACCCTTCATTACTAACATGATTTGCCCTCAAACAATTCTTGTAAGGAAATCTTGTACCTTTTGTTAAGTACAAAATAAACACAACTGTCTACCACAATTCTCAACACAGCAGCATTACAGGGTTAATTTAGCAGCATTACATTCTGGATAGAGAAATAAAGACAGCTAGAAAAGGCTTATTTTCCTTGTTCTTATCCTAGATCACCTTTGTTACTTTCCCAATTGCTAAGGTGAAGATGTGTCCTGGCTTATACTATTAAAAATTGTTAGGAAAACTCTGGTTGTCCGTTTTTCATCCTCAAAAGTATCCTGAGATGGATGATCAATTATACATTCAACCTGTCTGTAGCAGAATTATTCTCATCCTTAACTTTCATTAACATGAAAGGGAATCCCCTGAAGGCTCTGAACATTGTAAGTAGGTATAAACAATGCAATCATCAAAACTGTGCTGTTAGTTATTTTATACTTGAGTGTCAGGGGGTCAGGGGGTCAGGGGCACAGGGAGATTAAAATGAGACGCCTCAAGCCACATTTTTTAGATTAGCAGGATTTAACACTACCACTAGCATTCTTCACAGAGTGAGTGTTTCTAGTGGACAAGCACCATTTCTGCAGGGTAAGTATGTTTTTCTCTCTTTACTAGAGAAAAGAGGCTGTGAGAAGTTAATTATCTTCCTAAGGTTATAAGGTGGTTAAATCGTGAAATTGACCTGAGTACACTCAGGTCTTCTTGACTCCAAACCTATCTCTTACTTAATCTCTAAGCATAATGCCTCTCCTGAAAGGGAACAAGGGCATGGGTGTGGGTGTGTACATGTGTGTCTGTGCACCATGTATCCAAAGTGGTTCTCCAGTTGACAGACATGGGACTAGGGAGTCCGTGGGCTGGTTTGGGGGAGTTTGTATCACTAAGAAATTATGCGTAAAATTTCCTATATATGTAAATAACTTTTCTTTAAAGACAGAGTCTAGAACTTTCACCAGATCTTTGAAAGTATTTCTGACATAAGTAAAATAAAGAATTTTTAAGCTACTCTGGTAAGAAGGTTAAACACTTAAGATAATATATACCTTTTATATCAGCTATTATAGTCATGATTAGAAGATGTATCAAACAGCACAATAAGCAATTACTGAGAGATAGTATAGATTAGGCATGTATATATACACACACACCCACTATGCATATAAATGTAAGGTGGTATTTTGGATTTTGTACTTTTAAAAAATGGGGGTCCTCATTTGATAAAGAGTATGATCCAGCAGCCTCAACTAAAAGCAATGAATAATGGTAGAGATGTTTACTACTGGTGGCTAATTCTATTCAAGTAGCTGTGTATTAGGCAGAGTTTTCTCATAGGCTATACAGACCTAAGGTAAAATCAGTTTAGAAGTAAAAATAAGAAAAATGTATAATTTGGGGACAGTAAAGACAATGAGTTGCATTAAAAATTATGTGCTTCTATTTCTTGATAACTAATATGAGTTGGTTTTCTTGAGAAGGACAATAGCATTGGTAGGAATTTAGGGAGCCATGCTTTTTTTTTTTTTAAAGTATGTGTCTTTTCAACCCCTTATGCAACACAGGGGCAATCTACTAGCATTTATGTCCTAGAATAATCCAGATACTCCAATATAACTGTACCATTGTCACCCTATTGAAATATTTCCATACAGGGTAACAGCAACTGCATTAAGTTTAAATAGCTTTGGGTGAGGGGAGGATTCTGATAACACTGCAAGTATTTATTTTGATGAGTAACAGGGGATTCTTGGAGTTTCAAAATTCCTCTGAGGTTTCTTCACTTTTGGTGTCTATAAGTTTGCTAGATGTTCTCCTGATGGTTGCTTTGCCCATAAATTAATGTTTATAAATTTGGAATTAGAATTCTATCAAACTAAACTTGATACAGAGGAAATATATGTAACATTCAAACCAAAGCAAACAATCTAAACTGTAGATGTGTAATACTGGGTAAGAAAAATGACAGTAAGAACTGTGAACATATTTCCCACTACTGTAATAACTACCAACACCTCTATCCTATTGCCAGTTTGCAGCATCATGGACATCAAAGGACTGTATGGTTCCCAAGCATCTGTTAAGCATCTGTTCATTCTTTCTCACATCAAAGAAGAGTATTACAGCCCTCAGTCTAAGGGAAGAAAAAAACGATCAGGGCAGGAGGTCTCAGATTTTGAAATGCTTCTGTCTAGGTGCTGATGATACAAAGGGGCTGGAGAGTTTGATCATGATCCATAATATGAAGACCCAATGGTTAGGAAATACCAAAAACAGTGCTTCTGTGATCTTTACATTACCTATGTCCCCATTTTTAAAACATAAATGGAAAGATGAGATAACAATATTCCATGTTCTATGAAAACCTGATGGGTCTATTAGTTTTTCTTTCTGATTTCTCCTCTAAATTCACTGTATTTTCATTTGAATTTTCTCTTCTTTAGTACCACACTCCCTCAGCTTCTCTGTCTGACTCTAAGTCCATCTCAAGCGAAGGAGTATGATTTTTAAGTTTATATGTTACAGAATGAGAAATATTTAGTTAAGGAAAAAAAAATGAGACATAAAAAATGGATTTGCCAAAACCTACCATCAGAGGGCACAACAGTACTGCAATAAACAACTCCCAAATTCTGCCAGAAAGAGAGCCTCTGGTGCACCTAGAAAACACAAAAAGATATATTCAGGGTCAGGTCAGAGCAACAAATGTGTGTGTAAATGATAAATAACTTTTTGATTATTTAAATAACATGTATTCTTTGTAGAAAACTGCTCCATATATGCTGACTAGTTTTTTGTTTTGTTTTTGATATTAACTCCATGGATTAACGTAAGTAAGGGAAACTGACTTCCATATGATTTAGAGTCTTCATACCCAATAACCTTGTAAGCCTTTCCCTTTAAGTCTATATTTGTGTCACTGAGAAGCATTTTAAGGTCTTCTTCACACAGATCTTATATGTCCTTTTCCCTAATGTAATGCTTCTTGTACTAACTGTACCAATCTTGTCTGATATTAAGATCATGACCCCTGTGGGTTTTTTTTGGTTTGTATATGTCTGTTGTATCTTTACCTGCCCTCTAACTTTGTTATTCTTTCAGAGTTTTTTTCAGAAATGACTCTAAATAATTTTTTTGGTGATCTAATCTGGGAACCGTTTAATGGGAAAGTTCAGCCTATTTACACTTATTAATATAACATATTTAATCTTTCAGTCATCAAATATTATGTTATAAAAATTTTATGCTTTCTTTTATTATTGCTCTTTCTTCTTAAAAATAATTTACTAAATAGTTTGGGCTTGCTTTATTTTAGTTATGCATTCATTTCTTCTGATAATATGGAAAGTTTACTTTGGTTTATTGATTTCAGAGTAAAAGTCTAAGTTCTTTTAGGTGCCTTTAAGATCCAGTACTATCAGATATCCTATTATCTCTCAGTCTTCATCTCCTACCCCTTTCTCAATTATTCTGCTTAAGCCCCTCTAGACTCTTTCCTGTTTCTTGTATACACCAGTTATGCTCTTGCTTCAAGACTTCGGCAATAGTTACTTTTGCTTAGAATATTATTTCTCCAGGTAACTATCAGGCTCCCTCACTTTCTTCAAATGTTTGCTCAAATTTCACTTTCTGAGGGAAGCCTACTCTGGCTACCCAATTTAAAATGTCAGTCCCAGAAATTAAGATGGCAGAGTACTTGGGGGACCCAAAGTTGGTCTCCTCTCTCGAATACAACTACATAGTTATCAAATCATTCTGAATACTTGAAAAATCAATCAGAAATCTGAAAAAATAAATGCTGCAAGTCTACAGGTAGAAAAGAAATCACAGTTTAGGAGGTAGGAGATGCAGAGACTTGAATCTGATATGATATACCAAAGGATATGATGAAGGGGTGGGAGCCTGCTTAAGGAGGCTACTGTAAAGTATTATAAGCAGTGGAGAGCAAATTCGGAACTTCTAGAAGTCTGCTACAGTGGGGGACATCCCTGGCTTAAAGGTGCCCAGGTGGCAAAGTGGAATGAAAACCCAGATGTGACAGGATGGTCTCAGGATCCCTAGGATGGCAAGAACAACAGGGGGCAGAGTGGGGCAGAGTTCCCAGGCATAGGAGCAGAGAAGTTGGCTGAAAACAGTGAGTCTAGGTGCAGGCTTTCTACTCTGTATTGCCATAAACTGCAACAACTGGATGATTGTGCAACTGCTTTCCTGGACAGGATCCAGCAAAAGGCAGAAGCCTGGCAAGATCCCCTCCCCAAGAGGAAAGTGTGAATCTGCTATGGGAGTCCCTAAAATTTGGGAGTTTTGAAACTCAGTCATATGCCGGAGATAAAAAAAGCTTGGTCATAGGCTGGGTGGACAGAATTCTGATGGAAACCAGGGAGACAAGAGTGATTGATTGCTTTTTTGTGAGGGTTCACTGAAGAGGAGGGGTGTGAATTTTCACCTCTGGGGCTAGAGAGCAGGGTGCAACCATATTCATCCAGCCCATTAGTGCTGAAAGCCTTCAGGGAGCAAAACAGTGCCACCTAGTGGAGTCTGGATCTCTTATTCTGTGCCCTGGCCCCTCTGAATACTGGAGGCACTTCACCAGAGGTAGTCCACCTGACAATCAGCGCAATAGACGCCTCCCCCAGAAGACCACCACGAACAACTCACTTGCACCAAGTTTATTGATGATAGAAGTCTACAAAACTTCAGCTCTTGGGGAAAACAATATATACTATTCTTTGTATTTTTATTTTTTAGTCTTTTAATATTATATTTTCAGTTATTTTATTTTTTCAATTCTTTTTAAATTTTTATATGTATTTTATATAATTTTTGCTTCCTTTCATTGTATATTAATACACATATATATGTATTTATACTCACATTTATATATTCACATATATACGTTTTTCTTTCTTATTTGGGGATCTAGTTTCTTTTAACAAGCAGATCAAAACATACTCAAGATCTTGTTTTGTTTTCTGTTGTTGTGGTTGTTATTATTCTTTTTTTTTCCTGTTTCTTTCTGCTTTTCTTTCCTGGACAAAAATGACGAGATGGAGAAACTCACTCCAAAAGAAAAACCTAGTGGAGTCTGGAGCTGGAATCTGGTGGTAGTACTCACTGCCAGGGATTTAATCAATATGGATACAAGTAATATGTCTGAACTAGAATTTAAAACAATGATTATAAAGACACTAGCTGGGCTTGAAAAAAAGCATAGAAGACACTAGAGAATCCCTTACTCTAGAGTAAAGAAAACTAAAATCTAGTTAAGTTGAAATTAAAAATGCTATTATCAAGATGCAGTCCAAGATGGAGGCCGTAAAAAAAAGGATGAATAAAACAGAAGAGTGAATCATTGATATAGAAGATAAAATGATGGAAAATAAGGATGGTAAAAGAAGAGGGAAAGAAAACTACTAGATCATGAAGGCAGACTTAGGGAATTCAGAGATTCCATAAAGTAAAATAATATATGAATTATAAGAGTCCCAGAGGATAAGGAGCAGGAAAAGAGGCAGAAGGTTTATTTGAACAAATTATAGCTGATAACGTTCCTAATTTGGGAAAGAAATGGACATTTAAGTCCAAGAGGTCCAGAGAACTCCCCTCAAAATCAACAAAAATAGGTCAACATCTCGACATATATGACAGTGAAGCTTACAAATTACAAAGATAAAATCTTGAAAGCAGTTTGGGACAACAGGTTAGACACATAACCCACAAGGTTAGACACATAAAGCTAGCAGCAGACCTGTACAAAGAGACCTGGCAGGCCAGAAAGGACTGGCATGATATATTTAATGTGATAAATGGGTAAAGTATACAGCCAAGAATACTTTATAGAGCAAGGCTCTCATTTAGAATACAAAGAGAGAGAAAGAGTTCCCAGGACAAACAAATACTAAAGGAATTTGTGAGCACTAAATCAGTCCTGCAAGAAATATTAAAGGTACAGAGAGAGCCCAAAAGTAACAAAGACCAGAAAGAAACAGAGACAATCTACAAGAACAGCTACTTTACTGGTAATACAATGCCACTAAATACATATCCTCAATTATTACTCTGAATGTAAGTGGACTAAATGTTCCAATCAAAAGATATAAGGAATCAGAGTGGATTAAAAAACAAGACTCGCTATATGTTGCTTATCAAAGACTCATTTTAGACACACAGACACCTCTAGATTGAAAGTGAGGGGGTAGAAAACCATTTATCATGCATGCTAATGGACATCAAAAGAATGCTGGAGTAGCCATCCTTATATCAGACAAACTAGATTTTAAACCAAAAACTGTAATAAGAGAAAAGGACACTGCATCATAATAAACAGGTCTATCCGACAAGAAGATCTAACAATTGTAAATATTTATGCCCCTGACATGGGAGTAGCCAAATATGTAAACTGATTAATAACAAAAATAAAGAAACCCATTGATGATAATACAATGATAGTAGGGACTTTAATACCCTACTCACTGCAATGGACAAATAATCTAACCTGAAGATCAACAAGGAAACAGACTTTGAATGACATACTGAACCAGATGGACTTCACAGGTATATTCAGAGCATATCATCCTAATGCAGCAGAATACACATTCTTCTCAAGTGCACATGGAACATTCTCCAGAAGAGATCACATAGTGAGTCACAAATCCGATCCCAACTAGTACAAAACGATTATGATCATACCATCCATATTTTCAGACCACAATGCTATGAAACTTGAAGTCAACACAAGAAGAAATTTGGAAGGACCACAAATACATGGAGTTTAAAGAACATCCTACAAAAGAATAAATGGGTCAAACAGGAAATTAAAGAATTTTTTTAAAATACATGGAAGCAAATGAAAATGAAAACACAACAATTCAAAACTTTTGGAATGCAACAAAGATGGTCCTACGAGGGAAGTATATAGCAGTATAGACAGTTCTTCCTCAATAAGCAGGAAAAACACACAACCTAACCTCATACCAAAAGGAGTTGGAGAAAGAATAGCAAATAAAGCCTAAACTCAGCAGGAGAAGAGAAATAATAAAGATTAGAGAAGAGATCAATAAAACGAAAAAAAAAAACAGTTGAACACATCAATGAAACAAGGAGCTGGTTCTTTGAAAGAATAAGATTAATAAACCCCTAGCTAGACTTAAAAGAGAAAGGACTAAATTAATAAAATCACGAATGGAGAGGAGAGATCACAACCAACACTGAAGAAATACAAACAATTATAAGAATATATTATGAGCAACTGTATACAAACAAATTATACAACCTGGAAGATATGGATGCATTCCTAGAAATATATAGACTACCACAACTGAAACAGGAAGAAATAGAAAAGCTGAAGAGACATATAACCAGCAAGGAAATTGAAGCAGTCATCAAAAATCTCCCAACAAACAAGAGTCCAGAGCCAGCTGGTCTGGCAGGGGAATTCTACCAGACATTTAAAGAAGAATTAATAACTATTCTTCTGAAACTGTTTAAAAAAATAGAAATGGAAGGTAAACTATCAAACTCATTCTATGAGGCCAGCATTACCATATCCCAAAACCAGACAAAGACCCCACCAAAAAGGAGAATTACAGACTAATATCCCTGATGAACATGGATGCCAAAATTCTCACCAAGATAGAGCCAATAGGATCCAACACTACAGTAAAAGGATTGTTCACCATGACCAACTGGGATTCATTCCTGGGCTGCAGAGGTGGTCCAATATCCACAAATCAATCAATGTGATACACCACATTAATAAAAGAAAGGACAAGAACCATATAATCCTCTCAATAGATGCAGAAAAGGGGTTTGACAACACACAGTATCCCTTCTTGATAAAAACCACCACATGTAGGGATAAAGGGAACATACCTCAACATCATAAGAGCCATATATATGAAAGATCCACAGTGAATATCATCCTCAGCAGGGAAAAAGCTGAGAGCTTTTCCTCTAAGATCAGGAATATGACAGGGATGTTCACTATCACCACTGTTGTTCAATATAGTACTAGAAGTCATAGCCTCAGCAATCAGACAACAAAAAGAAATGAAAGGCATCCAAATTGGCAAAGGAGAAGTCAAACTTTCACTCTTTATGGACAACATGATACCCTATGTAGAAAACTCAAGGTTCTAACAAAAAATTGCTAGAAGTGATACAGGAATTCAGCAAAGTCCCAAGATATAAAATCAATGCACAGAAGTTAGCTGCATTTCTATACACTAACAATGAAGTAGCAGAAAGAGAAATCAGGAATCAATGTCATTTACAATTGCACCAAAAATCCTAAGATACTTAGGTGCCCAAAGCAATGTACACATTTCAACAGAATCCCTATCAAAATACTAATAGTATTTTTCAGGGTGCTAGAACAAACAATCCTAAAATTTGTATGGAACCAGAAAAGACCCTAAATAGCCAAACTTACGTTGAAAAAGAAAATCAAAGCTGGAGGCATCAAATTCTGGATTATTCAAGCTGCATTACAAAGCTGTAATCATCAAGACGGTATAGTACTGGCACAAAAACAGACACATAGATCAATGGAACAGAATAAAGAAACCAGAAATGGACTCTCAACTCTGTGGTCAAATTATCTTTGACAAAGCAGGAAAGAATATCCAATGGAGAAAAGAGTCTCTTCAACAAATGGTGTTGAGAAAATTGGACAGTCACATGCAAAAGAATGAAACTGGGCCAATTTCTTATACCATACACACACACACACACACACACAAACCCTCAAAATGGATGAAAGACTTAAATGTGAGATAGGAATCCATCAAAATCCTAGAGGAGAACACAGGAAGTAACCGCTGTGACATCAGTCATAGCAACATCTTGCTGGACACTCTCCAAAAGCAAGAGAAACAAAAGAAAATGAGCTATTGGAATTTCATCAGGATAAAAAGCTTTTGCACAGCAAATAAATAATCCGTAAAACTAAAAGGCAACCTATAGAATAGAAGATACTTGCAAATGACATATCAGATAAAGGGCTAGTATCCAAAATCTATAAAGAACTTATTAAACTCAGAAAACAAAAAATATAGTCAAGAAATGGACAGAAGACATGAACAGACATTCCTCCAAAGAGGACATACAAATGGCCAACAGACACATGAAAAAATGCTCAACATCAGCATCAGGGAAATACAAATCAAGACCACAATGAGATATCACTTCACACCAGTCAGAATGGCTAAAATTAGCAACTCAGGAAACGACAGATGTTGGCACGGATATGGAAAAGGGGAACCCTCATACAGAATTAGTGGAATTGCAAGCTGGTGCAGCCACTCTGGAAAACAGAAGGGAGGTTCCTCAGTTAAAAACAGAACTACCCTATGACCCACCAATTGCACTACTAGGTATTTATCCAAAAGATACAAACATAGTGATTCGAAGGGGCACATGCACCTTGATGTTTATAGCAGCAATGTCCACAATAGCCAAACTATGTAAAGAGCCCAGATGTCCATTAACAGATGAATGGATGAAGATGTGGTATACTGGGGCGCCTGGGTGGTTGAGTCATTAGCGTCTGACTTTGGCTTAGGTCATGATCTAAAGGTCCTGGGATGGAGCTCCACATCAAGCGTCCCACTCAGCAGGGAGTCTGCTTTGCCCTCTGCCCCTGCCCCATTCATGCTTGGTCATGCTCTCTCTCAAATAAAAATTGTAAAGAAAAAAACAAAACAAAACAAGATGTGGTATTTACTCAGCTATCAAAAAGAATGAAATCTTGTCATTTGCAATGACATAGACAGAACTAGAGGGTATTATGCTAAGCAAAATAAGTCAGAGAAAAACACCATATGATTTCATTCATATGTGGAATTTAAGAAACAAAACAGATGAACATAAGGGAAAGGAAGGAAAAATCAAATAAGATAAAAACAGAGAGGGAGACAAACCACAAGAGACTCTTAACTAAAGGAAACCATCTGAGAGTTTCCTATAGTTAAGGGAAACCCCTGAGCTAAAAGGGAAGTAAGTGGGGGGGATGGGGTAATTGGGTGATGGGCATTAAGGAGAGCACTTGATGTTATGTGCAACTGATGAATCACTAAATTCTACTCCTGAAACTAATAATACACTATGTGTTAACTAAATTGAATTTAAATTAAATTTTTTTTAAAAATGTCAACCCTAACAATTGGTACTGCTTATATATTTATATATTTCCCATCTCTGTTGTGAGCAGTGATGACTTTAACTATGCCTTAAAAAAAAAAAGATTTTATTTATTTATTTTAGAGAGAGAATGAGCATGAGTGGGGAGAGGGGGAGAGGGAGTAGAAGAGAGAGAATCCCAAGCAGACTTCTCACTGAACATGAAGCCTGATGTGGGGCTTGATCTAATGACCCTGAGAACATGACCTGAGCCAAAATCAAAAGTTGGATGCTTAATTAACTGAGCCACTCAGGTGCCCTGAATTATGTCTCTTTTTTTCTGCCCCACTACTATACAGTTTAGTTTATATTATTTCTTAGTGCTTACCTATTTATCATCTAATTATCTATTACCTATTTATCTATCATCATCTATCATGTATTATCATCACTCACACCCTCTTTTACTGGATTTATTGATTTTAAACATCTTTTGTTAGTGTGTTACACAACATAAGGTTTATACCACTTTATGTCACTTTTGTCCTCACTCTTCCAGCTTTTGTTAGTTATATCAATACTGCCTTGTCAAGGTTTTAAACATTCATACTTGCTCTATAAAACCCTATCTAGGGGCACCTGGGTGGCTCAGTGGCAGAGCATCTGCCTTTTGGCTCAGGTCTTGATCCTGGGATTGAGTCCCCCATCAGGCTCCCTACTAGGAGCCTATTTCTCCCTCTATGTCTCTGCCTCTCTCTAAATAAATAAATAAATAAATGAATAAATAAATAAAATCTAAAACAAAAACAAAAAAACAAAATCCTAATCTACATATTTATTCTAGTCTTAATTTTATGGATCCAATGGACTTGATGCTCACTTACCACTGTGTTAACTATAGTTTCTCCTTTCACATGTTGGGGTCTGAACTCCATCCTATAGAAGTAGGACTCATCAGAACAAAATTTCTCTGGAATTTGGCATGTTAGAAAATCCTTGCCTTTATACTGAAAGATCATTTGGATTGGCATACAATTCCTAAATAAATATTTGAGGAAAGTATTAGGTAAAGTGCTAGTATTGAATGTTGCATTGGAGAAGACTGAGGTCAGCTACTTCTTTTGGAGAACTGAGCTCTCATAGCTTTTGGGGCTCTGGAGCCATACATAACGTCTCTCAGAATCTTCTCACACACACCTATTTGACCTTCACTAGATCTGGAAGCATTTCTTCATATATCAAGCTTTAGGATCTCTCTGGCTGTGTTGAAGATGGAACTTATTTTCTTATTCACTTTCTTATTTTAAGGTTATTTCAAGAGAAGGGGAAAAGTGCTGCCTTTATCAGGCCATTACTTATTTAAATAGTAACTCTCTAATGTGAACATTTCAAAACATACAAAGAAGTAAAGAGCACAGTGTGATGAAGTAAAGAGCACCGGGTGATCTTCCAGGTACCATCACCTACTCCTATATTTACCAACATTTTATCAAATTTGTTTCATCTATATCCACTTAGTTTTTTACCTGTAGAATAACTTAAAGGAAATTCCAACCAGCATATTGCATTACCTGAAATTATTTCTACACACATCTACAGACCATTTAAAAATAGGATTTAAAATCTGTGATTTTACAAGGTATCCTTAAAAGTAAAAAATGTTTTTGTGGGGCAAAGAATTGCTTAAACACACGGTTGTTTATGAGTATTATTTGTTAGGATGCCATAGAACATAGGTTGGCAGGCAAAACAACTGCCTTTCTAAATAAAGTTGTATGGAACACAACCAAACCCATTTATTTACTTCCTGTCTAGAGTAAGTCATCAGTCATTTACTTTCTCACTACAATGGCTGAGTAACTGAGTAACTGTAGCAGTGTTGAGTAGTTACAACAGAGACTATATGGCCCAGAAAGTGTAAAATATTTACCCTTTGGGCCTTCAAGAAAATGTTTGTTGACTCTTGCTGTAGAATGCTACCTCTGTAGTTTGAGATAAATCACTTTCCCAAAGTCCTTCCCAGTCACTTCTATAATGATACTGGTAATTATAAAATATTACTTATTAAATGTTCACTAACACACATATAGGTCCTTTCCTTTCTTTAAACCTTCTAATACCATAGAGTCTAATAGACCAGTAGAAACAGAAATGATTTTGCTCTTGTCATTTTTTTTTTTTGAAACGGAGCAACAATAACAACAAACCAACAAAACCCAAACAAGACAAAATGAAGGAGAGAAATGTACATGCTGGAGAGCAAAGAAGCACTGTTATTCTAAACTGTCTTCCATGACTCCCCCAGATTCAATATATTTCACTGTTAGTTTATATTCCTTTTTTTTTTTTTTTAAAGATTTTATTTATTTGAGAGAAAGAGTGAGTGAGCAAGACAGCATGAGCAGGGGGAGCAGGAGAGGGCAAAGCAGGCTCCCCACTGAGCAGGAAGCTGGCTCTGGGGCTCAGTCCCAGGACCTTGGATCCTGACTTGAGCCAAAGGCAGATGCTTAACTAACTGAGCTACCCAGGCAACCCTTAATTGTATATTCTTAACAAAACACAAGAAGATAGAAAGCTTTTAATAAATTCTTATCTGATGCTTGAAGTTAAAAAATCTCAAGTTAAAAAAAAAGGAAAACATGGGACACCTGGGTGGCTCAGTGGTTGGGCACCTGCCTTCGGCTCAGGTTGTGATCCTGGGATCCAGGATTGAGTCCCTCATTGGGCTTCCTACAAGGAGCCTGCTTCTCCCTCTGCCTATGCCTCTGCCTCTTTCTCTCAGTCCGTGTCTCTAATGAATGAATAAATAAATAAAATCTTTAAAAAAAAAAGGAAAACATTCAGGCAAATGGCATGTATTTATTCACACATTTAAATTTCATAGGCAAACATAAAGATTAAGGTTAAGAAAGCAAATATTCAAATGTGCAGAAATCATAAGAGTAAAATCTCTAGTAATATCAATGCCAAATGAACAAGGTGATTTGGTGTCTGATTCCTTGAAAAAACAAGATTATACTTTTGGCACAAAAGAGTCCACGGGCACCTGGGTGCCTCAGGTGGTTGAGCATCAGACTCTTGATTTCAGCTCAGGTCATGATCTCAGGGTCCTGGGATCAAGCCCAGCATTGGGCTCCTTGCTCAGTGGGGAGCCTGCTTGAGAATTTCTCTCCCTCTCCTCTGCCCCTCCCCTTACTCATGCTCTTCCACTCTCTCTAAAATAGATGTATAAATCTTTTTAAAAATAGCCCATATATTTTTCTTGTTCCTTTTTAAAAAGTAATCTCTATACCCAACATGGGGTTCAAACTCACAACCCCAAGATCAAGAGTTGCATGCTCCACCAACTGAGTCAGCCAGGTGCCCTGATTGTCCACATCCTTGATAAATAATTTGAGAATTTCTGGGAAAAACAAGGGCTTAAAGTATAAAATCTGCTCTGGTATTACAACCATTTCTTAAATCTTAACTCCAAAGAAAAATGCTAGCATTATCAAGTTCGAGTCAGTCTACAAAACATCGTTACTTAATTTTCCCAAGTCATAAAATTCAAGCTAATAAAAAATCAAACTTAAGTATTATAAAAAGACATTTCATGCCCTCAGAGCAAATTATTAAATGTAAGTCAAAGCTTACTTTAAAATTCTTTACTACTATCATAAATTATGCAACTTCCCCTACACTCACCTTTCATTGTTCAGAAGAGCAAACTCAGCAACATATTTCTGTCAGCAACTTGGGAAGAATGTCAAGTCTAAATAACCTGTCAATACCCTCAGAATATTAATTGCCATTTAGACACTAGACCATCTAAGTTAAAACAGAAGAGAGGGAAGGAGGAGAAAGGAATATAGAAAAGAAAGAAAAAGGCAGTTCCCTATTTGCACAATTCCATCTATTTAAAAAAATCTTAGATTAACACTGTAAAACTATTTCATTTGATCTCAAGCAAATGTTAAAAAGAAAACCAGAGGCCCAGAATGGCATCACTTAAGTTGAGTCCCCAAACCAGGGCTTTATTATAAACCCAACTGCAGTTTCAACCTCCCCCAGAAATGTAGACTTAATTGGTCATCAAGAAATTTCTAATGGGTGCCACCACGTCTGCCACCAGGGCCCTCTCCATTCCCTAAGTAAGATGAGATAGTCTGTTATAAGACACTCTGCTCTTCCCTCTAAGGGAACAATCTTTTCATTTTGCTAATAACTTTCCTGCTCAGCCTCCTTCTAATAAAAACTTTCCATTTTGTACAACTCCTTGGGGTTCCCCCCATACTTGCTATATGGGATGTGACCCGATTCATGACTTGTTTAATAAAGACAATTAGATCTTCAAACCCACTCAGCTGAATTGTGATTTTTAACACAAGACAAACTTATAATAGCTTCTACAATTTGGCATCAGTTTTATCCATATCCTCTATATAATACAATTGTTGAAGCATCCCTTCTTTGATAACTTTTCCTACTTCAACTCTAACAATATACTGAAATAAGCACCAAGACTGTAACTCCTCAAGATATGATATATGGGAAAACACCAAAAGACTTGGGCCCAGTTCCAATTCACTATCTTCAATTTCTACCCTTAAGTCTTGGTATTTTCATTTGTTAAATTAACAACAGCAATGACAACAAAATTGATGATTTCACAAGGCTGATTTCATTTAAGGATAAGTGATAATATGAATGTGACAACATTTGAATGACTAATGTCTTACTAAAATAAAATGTAAGATATTTGGAAATATAAACTCAAAATAATCTTAAATCTCCTTAAAAGACTGACTGAAAAGAATTTAGTTAGTATAATGTATTTTGACTACCTGTAAACTACCTCTAAACAAGGACATATTATACAACCTAAACACCTTATTATGTTAAAGGTAGAAATCTAAGGTAAGATTTTAGAAGAGAATCTCTTCAGGTAAACCATAAAAAATATTTAAACGGTTAGACTAAATATAGGGTCTATTTTAATCTTCTTTCAATAACTCACCAAGGACACAAAGTTTCTTATGCAGAAACTTTGGCATTAATATTTTGTGACTTAAATTATATTACAGTTTAATATTAGAAAATTATTTTCTCCTTGAAAATAATTAAGTTACATTTTATTATAACATAGGCAACATTTCCTCCACTAGAATATATTGTTACTTTATAATGGAAGTCATGATTCAATTGATATATCTTTGATTTCCTAGAGAATTTCATATGTATACAACAAGGCAATATGAAGCTTTTTTTTTTTTTTTGAAGGACTTTTTGTCGCATGTAGTCAACATCAATTTTTGAATTAGGGAATTAAATCTAGCTCCTAAATTATCAAGAAGTTTATTTAAACATTAATACTTGTTCACTGACGTGGGGCATAAAGGAATTTCCTTACAACTTACAGTCTGTTGACAAGTACTTGAAATGGGCAGAGTGACCTTCCTCTAGGAACTCAACTGCCTTGATGTTAATACTTTGCCAAGGGCAAAAGGCAACCTTAGCTTAACATTAGCCCAGGATCCTAGAAGTTTCCTTTAACATATAAAAATACCTTTGGAATTTCCTTTATCTCCACACCTCCCTCCTCACCTAAGCATACAAGGCAAGACCTTAGCCATAATATTCAGCACCACTGCTGATCTAGCAATAGATTAAAATAATCAGAGCACTCAAACCTTAACTGAAACTAGTTGTACATCATATTATTCAACATAATATAAACTGATGAAAGGTCATTTTTATTTTTTTAATTCTTTAAAAAAGATTTTATTTATTTATTCATGAAAGACACAGAGAGAAAGAGAGAGAAGGAGAGAGGCAGAGACACAGGCAGAGGGAGAAACAGGCTCCATGCAGGGAGCCCGATGTGGGACTTGATCCTGGGACTCCGGGATCATGCCCTGGGCCAAAGGCAGGCGCTAAACCGCTGAGCCACCCAGGGATCCCCTGAAAGGTCATTTTTAATCCTAATAAACATAAATATTCATCCACTTAACTGTATCAAGAAATGCTCATTAAAGCCAATTCTCTTATATTAGGTCTTAAAATTAATAACTAGATTTTAAGACTTAAAAGATTAGTGATATTTCTGGCATGAATTAACTTCATTGATAAACAATGTTTCTATTTTAGATTTTGGTATTACTGCAAAATTACAACATATGGTTTATATTATGCAAGAAACAGAGCCCAATATCTGCTATAATTCCATTGTATAGTCGAGATCCCTAGTATTTGAGGTAATCCTACACCTGTATTTGGTATGTGTTTATACCCTAATGGTTGCTACATTTTCCTTAATGGATGCACTTTTACTCCCTTGGGTCTCATGACAAATATGTTAATGATACCACAGTGAAGAATTCTGTTTTTTCTTAAGTGACAACCTTCCTTTCCCACAGTGAACTGGAAAGCTCTTTTCTACCTTGTTTCTTTCTTTCTATTTATTAAGAACCTACATTCACGCGCAAAAATAAAATGTTGGGATGCCTGGGTGGCTCAGCAGTTGGGCATCTGTCTTGGGCTCAGGGCGTGATCCTGGAGTCCCACATCTGGTTCCCTGCATGGAGCCTGCTTCAGTCTCTGTCTCTGTCTCCCATGAATAAATAAAGTCTTTAAGAAAAAAAAAAGAAAAAAAGAAAATGTTGGCCTCTTTATACTACCTTATTTGGGTTTTTAAACAACTATTATTTTTATCCAACATTTGAATTATAAGACTTTTCAAACATGCAGCAAAATTGAAAAGATTTTACTGAGTTAAATATTACAGTTTAACAATTAGCTCATAATTTTACACCCTTTATAACCACCTTCACCTAGATTCAATATTACCAGGTTATCTATCCATTCCTTCAAATTTTACAAAAAATTTTAATTCTTATAGTTTTTCATTTTTAAATGCATTACCTTTTCCAACTCCATTTCCTTTACAACTCTCCTGCACTGTTCTGATTTTTGTCATTACCTGTTTTCACTTGTAATATTGTATTCTAGATGTCTATTTAGATGCCTGCTTCCCCTTCAGAGTAACAATCACCCTGAAGACTGCTTTCATTTCTTTATATTTTGGAGCCCACCCCACCCCTAGACCCTAGGAGAAAATAGAAGCTTACTAAGCTTTGTGTTGTCTTTGTCTCTTTCTTCATATCTCAGTATCTTTGGCAAGTTTTACAACTTTGCTTTGTGTCCAGGTTTTCCTCTCTTGGAAATTGTTACTAACTTTTCTTTTACTGCTAAACTACCCTGAGAAATAAGGAAGTAATTATGATTTCTATAAGCATTTTGGTAGATATTCAGAGTGTAAATTTCTTCATGTATATATTAAATATCTACTTTATTTTAGCTACTGTCATTGCATAAATATATTCCATGCTGTATTGGGATGGCCATTAAACTGCTAATCATTGTTTTTATTTTTTAAAGATTTTTTAAATTTATATGACAGAGAGAGTGAGAGAGTAAGTGAGCATACATTAGTGGGGTGACCAGTAGAGAGAGAAGGAGAGGCAGACTCCCTGCTGAGCAGGGAGCCTGACATGGGGCTCAATCCCAGGACCCTGGGGGTCATGACCTGAGCTGAAGGCAGACACTTAACTGACTGAGCCACTCAGGTGCCCCTAATCATTGTTTTTAAACAAAAAAACCCAAATGCAAAATCCTCAAAGGACTCATTGTTCCACCAAACCTAGCCAGCATTTGTACCTTTCAATAATTATTTGTACATTTCAAAGCAGTGTAAAGATTTAGACATGAGGTAATGAAATCAGAATATAAACCACAATGGAACATGAACTTTCAATAAGTGTTAAAGGTATAAATGTAAGTTTTTGAAAGATGTTTTTATTGAGAGTAAAACTGAAACTTCACTGGTTGCTCTTTTTGATTGACAGTTCAATTTGGCTATGGTTCCTTTTATCACCTGAATTTGTATTTCCCTCTAGTACCACTGAAGTCTGGAAGCTCAGTATTTGTTGATATAACAATATTGGGGAAGTAAGTAGTTGCATCTATAAATTAATGTAATGGGATAAAACTCCCACTCTGAAATGATATAAAAGGAAAATAACAAGTTTTAAACATTTTTTTTTGCTTGATGATGAGTAAACAGGATTTGTTATATTATTCTCTATATAACTGAAATATTTTGTAGTTTTCTCTACTTTGCTAGTGCCTGGGGGCCATGAGACTTCTGTGCTTGTTCTAGATAACTTCTCAAAAATACTGTCCACAGATCTGCAGCATCAGCATCAGATAAACATGTTAGAAATGCACATCTCAGGCCCCCCCTCAAACTTATCACATTCTGCATTTTAACACAACCACTAGGAAACTCATATGCATATTCAAGTTTGAGAAGCACCACTATAGTTCACCCAGGTGAGCTTCAAGGGGGTTTACATTAGATGGTTAGATGTAGTACTCTCAGACATTTTACCTTTCTCCTTTATCCAGACCCCAGCATAAGAATTTAGAGTTTGTGGGGACACAACATGACATAATAGAAAAAATGTGACACTGCGGGTTTGAAAAATGGGGCTGTAGTCCCATCTCTGTATGTGACACTGAAACTTAGTTCTTCTCATCTGTAAAATGAATGGGTTATACAACATTCACTGTAAGGTCCTTCAATTCTAAAAGTCTTCAAATTTATGAAAATAAATAACAGATATTTAGGGAACTGGCTCAACTGTATGTGATATCCAAGGAACTGGGCCTACTTTTAATGCTATAGGTATCTTGTTCATCAATTCCTTTATGTTTATTTAGGTTTGAAAATTAACCTCTATCTTTTGTTTTCACACTTGGTTTCTGGAAGATACATAGTGAGCCTACTATTAATAATTTCCCTCACTGCTTCCTTTGTTCTTAAATGCAGATAAAACACAGGTAATAGGATTCAGGAAAAAGTAAAATCAGATTCTATGTTTTGTGTAAGAGCATGAGAATGTTAATGTTCTTGGAAAAATATGAATCATTTAGAGGTAAAGGATTATAATTCCTGACACTGTCAAATGGATCAGGAAATAATAAAATTCATCTGTGTGTGTGTGTGTGTGTGTGTGTGTGTACATGCACGAGAGAGAGAAGAGAAATAAAGCAAATGTAGCAAAATATTAATAACGATGAATCTAGTTGAAGGGTATAGGACTATACATTGTACTTTCTGTAATTTTTTGTAGGTTTGAAATAATTTCTAAATAAAAGTTGAGAGAAAAAAATTAACATAAATATATTATCTACTAACCCTCAAATGCCTATTTTATTCTTTCTTCCTTAAAGTAAAATATAGATTTATTTATTTTTCTGTAACCTTTAACATGCAAGAGGAAACCTTAAAAGGAAAAAAATCATTATCTAGAAGATTATAAAGAAGCGTTAAGTGCAACTTACACTCCCATGTTGCTTCTTTATTTTGTCTTTTGGATACAGACTTGCTTAATTTTCTTCCTAGCTAAGGATAAAATAAAAAGGGTGAAAGAAGGGGTGAGAAGTTGCCTCATATTTTCCTTATATTAATGAAGTAAACAATTTTAAACCAAAAGTTGGCGTTGTACAATTTTCATTTTTGCTCTAGCTTTGGCTAATAATGAAAAAGAATGTAGCTACCACTCACAAATATAAATAACTACAGGCCTTCTTTATTTCTCTGCAAGGAGAGGGATACAACAGCTGCTATAAAAATCATTCTCCACCCTCCCATGTGCTGTGTAATTGTAATAGACTTAAACCATGAGAAGACCAAATATAAAAAAAGAAAGAGCAAAGCAGTTGGTTCTGTTGCAGGGTTCCTTTTCCATTTACTGTAAGTTACTTTACCAAATTAAAAACAAAATAAATACACTGCCTGCATTTCTAACATAACTGTCCTGCTTAACTGTAAATCTCAACCCAAAATACCAAAAGACTCATATACTAGCTAACTGATAATGTTCCTTCAGTCTCTCCAGACTTTCTTCAATCCATAAAAACAATAAATCTATCTTCAATTAATCAGATATTTAAAAACACTCGTAAGTTTTGTCTTTAACATTGGCCTCATACAAATAACACAGATTTTGATAACCTTTCCTCCTTTTAACTACCATTACAGAAGGGGATTCATTTTAATTTGCTTAGTTTTAAAAAATGTCCTTAACAAAACCATTCTAGAGTATAACTTCAGATAATGAACACATTGCTTAAAATTAATACAAAAGAATAGTCATTAAAGGTCTTAGTGCAGTACAAAGGGTAAGATCAAATAAGATAGTTGAGATCATTTTCATATATAATTCAAAACTGAAAATACTCAACCCAGAATGGTCCTCATCCCACATTCTCTGACTCCAGCTGATCTCTCCATCTGTTAAGGGATCACATGGGAACCAATCTCAGCAAACAATCCTAATCACAACTTTACACAGTCTGAGAGATTGATAGAGCCTTATCTAGAGATCCCTGATATATGATCACTATCATCCTCTTCATTTTCTAAGTATATATAGGGTCCAATTTTTCAAATTATTTTTTTATCCTTAGTTCTACAAAGAATTTGAGGCAACTACAACACAAACATTTTTTTAAAAGGAGGTTGGTCTATTTTTTTTTAAGATTTTATTTATTCATTCATAGAGACACAGACAGAGAGAGAGAGAGAGGCAGAGACACAGGCAGAGGGAGAAGCAGGCTCCATGCAGGGAGCCCGACGTGGGACTTAATCCCGGGTCTGCAGGATCATGCCCCTGGTCTGCAGGCAGCGCTAGACCACTGCACCACCAGGGCTGCCCCAACACAAACATTTTTGATAAAATGGTGGTTACTTTAAAAAATCTTGAAATCAAAATTTAAAAAAACCAGGACCAAGAAAACAAAAATACTTGAAAACAAATATTGGGGCAAAAGAACATGTGGATCATTAAAACCTTCACACTGCGAAATTAATTTCCATACTCTAAACCTCTAAGATAGCCAGAATAATGGCCCCCCCAAATGTCCATGCCCTAATCTCCGGAATTTGTGGGCATGCACATGCCAAGGGGAAATTAAGGTTATATAGATGGAATTAAGGTTGCTAATACATGGAAGATACTGGAAAAGCAGATTCTCCTTTGGAGGCTCCAGAAAGGAACACTTCCTTGCTGACACCTTGGTTTTAGTTCAGTGAGACCTGTATTTGACTTCTAAACTATTGAACTTTAAGATAAAAAACTTATGTTGTTTTAAGCCATAAAGTTTGTGGTAATTTGTGAGAGCAACAATAGAAAACTATTGCTCCCAAGACAAAAAGACAACACAATCAGTGATAACCTCCATTAGAAGGGAGGAAACATAACAATTTGTCAGGAAAGGCAAATATTTTATTTTTTATTTTTAAAGATTTTACTTATTTATTCATGAGAGATGCAGGGTTCCTAATAATACTCTGAATATTAAACAAGAAATTTTACATGATTTTTTCTTACATTATTCTTTGATAAAAGATGAGAATATCTTTATCATCTTAAGATACAATTAGTAAAAAGTAAAAAGTCAATCTTTGAGGGAGTAAAATAATATAAACCAAGTTTGGACTTTTTGGGCAGAGTCAGCCTGATTTGAAAAGATTATAACTTGGAATAGCATAAATATTATGGGTAATTAAGTGTAATAACTCATATAATAAAGTTCAATTAGAATTAAAAACTATTAATAGATATATACTGGATAAATCTTAAAATTAAATATAGAAGGATAAGCAAATTATATTACTGCAGAAGTTAAAAGAAACGTGCTATTTTAATTTTCATATGTATTAATATATACATGTATAATATATTCAACATAAATATTAAATATTAAAATATATGGGAAAGATATCATTTTTATGACAATTATCTCTGGAAAGAAAGGATTTGGGGACTTGGGATGGGAACAAAGGCAACTTTAACTTTATTATATTTATATTGCTTATTTTCTTTCCAATTTTTTTTTTTTAGTATATGTGATGCCAAAGTGAGCACAATACATTGTTTATTTTTCTTTTTAGTAAAAAAGATTTGATACAGGTATGACAAAATGTGAGTATTTAAGGGTATAATTCTCTGTAATTTTGTTTACAAAATTTCTAAATTAAAAACAAAGAAATAAAACACTATCCTTTTAACAGTCTTTGAAAAAATCATTTCTCCAGTTAGGCTTTTTATGGGTGCTGGAAAGACTGAAGATTTTATTTTGTGATATAGGACTGGACTTTATTTTTTATTTTTTTAAAGATTTTATTTATTTATTCATGAGAGATCCAGAGAGAGAGAGAGAGGGGCAGAGACTCAGGCAGAGAGAAAAGCAGGCTCCATGCAGGGAGCCCGACGTGGGACTTGATCCCAGGGTGTGATCCTGGAGACCCGGGATGAAGGTGGCACTAAACCGCTGAGCCACCCAAGCTGTCCTAGGACTGGACTTTAAATGAATGGAACCATACAGCATTTATTAATTTCAGTTTGACTTTTGTTGCTCAACACTATATCTATTAGATTCATCCACACTGTTGAGCTGTCTTTGCTACATATCTGTGTATCCATTATATGTATATGTATGTATATGTATCCATTGTATGAATATTCCAAAATGGACATTCAGGCTTTTTCTAGATTTGGCTAAAAATGCTGTGGTGAACATTCTTCTTCTTTTTAAGAGAGGGGGAGAAAAAAGGGAAGATAGAGAGAGAGAGAGAGAATCTTAAGCAGACTCAGCACTGACCACAGAGCCTCACATGGGGCTTGATCTCACAAGCCTGAGAGCGTGATTTGAGCTGAAATCAAGAGTCAGACACTTAACTGACTGAGCACCCAGGCGCCCCATACATCCTTTGGGTATAACTAGGAGTAGAAGCGCTGGGTCATAGGATATGCATACGTTCAGCTTTAAGAGATATTAGCAGTTTTTAAAGAGGGTAGATGCCAACTTACACATCTATTAATGTTTAAGAGTTCCAGATACTACACCTTCTTGGTATTGTCAGTTTTGTTAAATTGTGGCCATTCTGGTAGATGTTCAGGTTATCTCCTTGTAGTTTTATCCCTTCATGATTAAAGATGTTGAGATCCTTTTCATATATTTACTGACCATTTAGATATCCTCTTGTGAGTATCCACTCAAATTTCTTGCTCACCTTTTTGTCACATTGTCTTATTTCTCAATGATGACTAAATTTCTTGATATAGTAAGGACATAAGCCCTCTGTCAGATGTATTCCTAGTATCTTTTTTCACCCTGTAGCTTGCTGCTTCTCTCAATGGTGTCTTGATGAACAAAAAATTTTAATGTAGTCTAATTAGCAATCTTTTCCTTTATGGCTAGAACTTTTTGTATCCTGTTTAAGAAATCATCTACTCCAAGGTCATGAAGATATTCTCCTGTGTTTTCTTTAATAAGCTTTAATGTTTTATGTTTTCCATTTATGTCTATATTTTACCTAGAAGTGTGCTTTTTATTGGTTGGGGGGGTGTCTAATAGGAGTTGAGGCCAAGATAAAATTTATTTTTATTTTTTAATATGGTAACAAATTGATCCACCAACATGTATTGGAAAGACCATCCTGGGATGCCTGAGTGGCTCAGTGGTTGAGCGTCTGCCTTCAGCTCAAGGAGTGGTCCCAGAGTCTCTGGATTAAATCCCACATCAGACTCCCTGTGGGGGAAGGGGGGCTTCTCCCTCTGCACATGTCTCTACCTCTCTCTCTGTGTCTCTCATGAATAACTAAATAAAATCTTAAAAAAAAAAAGGGAAAGACTATCCTTTCTCCACAAATTGAGATAAGCATTTGTTCTAAGTCAGATATATAGGTCTGTTTCTGTACTTTCTACTTTGTTCCATTCGTCTATATATCTGTCCTTGCACCAATTCTGCACTATCTTAATTACAATAGCTTTAAACAGTATGCAAAGATTTATATAGTTTTATACTGTATATAAAACTTCATATAGATTTATACAGTCTTAATACCAAATACTATAAATCCTTCAGTTTTGTTTTGCTTCAAGATCATCTTGACTATGCTTAGCCCTTTGCATTTCCTCACACATTTTAGAATCAGTTTGTTAATTCTCACAAAAAATTTTTTCCTGAGGTTTTAACTATTACATTGAATATATAGATCCACTTGGGGAGAACTAATGATTAAACAATGTTGAGGCTTTCAGTACTTAAACACAGTATATTCCTCCATTCACTTGGGTTGTCTTTGTGATTTTCTCTAGAGGTTTGGCACAAGTTTCATTTATTACTAGGTATTTTTATGTTATTTGACATTATGGTAAAGAGTATGATTTTTCAAATTTCCTTTTCTAATTGGTGGCATATAGTGATACAACTAGGTTTTTTAGAGACTGTACTAAAGTATAATATGTATGAGAAAAGAGAATTTTAAGTGCTATACTTTGGTGATTTTTACAAACTGATCACAACAAGCATACAACCAATTTTTATATATTGACTCCAGTTCTAGTAACCTTGCCATGTCTACATATTTTAATATTTTATCTGTAGAATGTTTTGGATTTTGATGTAAAAAATTACATCATCTGCAAATAAAATGGTTTTAAATCTTCCTTTCCAGTACAAGACTTATTAAGGGAATTCCTATCTATTCCTAGTTTGCTGAGAGGCTTGTTTTTAGTTTTCCATTTTTCTTTTTTGGTTGCTGTTGCTTGATTTTTTTTGGAGGATGTCTGTATCCATCTTTAAGAAGAAGATGGCCTAAAAAAAAAAAAAAAAAAAAGAAGAAGATGGCCTAGGGTTTCCCTTTCTTATAATGTCCTTGTTGGCTACAAAACAAGTTATAAAGTAAGCCCACTTTTTATATCCTCTGGAAGAGTTTAAGACAGCTATTATTTCTTCCTTAAATGTTTTAAAGAATTGATCAGTGGCACAGTATCTGGGCCTGGAGTTTTTTATGTGGGAAAGCTTTAATTATAAATTAGATTTCTTTTATAGATAAGAGACTGATCAGATTTTGTATTTCTTCTAGGATGGATTTCACTGTTTTTGGGGGGAAGGGTTGCTTTTATTTTTTTTAAAATAACAGCAATATAAGTATATAAGTATATAAAACCATTCAGTTCATCTATTTAAAGTACGCAATAGTGGTTTTTTTTTATACATAGAGTTAGGCAACCATCCCACAATCAGTCATTGAACATTTTCATTATCCTCAAAACTTTGTACTTAACAGTCATCTCCTGTTCCTCCTGACCCCTAACCTCTGACAATCACATATCTACCTTCTGTCTCTATGAATTTGCCTACTGTGGACATTTCATATAAATGAAATCATAGAATATATGGTATTTTGTTAACAGCTTCTTTCACGTAACATAATCTTTTCGTCTTAGCATGTATCAGTTCTCCATTCCTTCTTGTGGACAAATGATATTCCATTGTATGGATAAAAGATATTTTGTTTATCCATTCATCTGTCAGATCAGAAATCTGAGTTGTTTCTACTTTTTGGTTATTATGAATAATGTTAATATGAATATTTGTGTGTAAGTTATTGTGCGGACATATGTTTTCATTTCCCTTGGGTAGTTACCTAGGAGTAAAACTGTGAGATCATATGGGAACTCTATATTTGATTTTGAGGAATTGCCAAACTGTTTGGTAAAGTGGCTGTACAATTTACATTCCCACCAGCAATGTTTAAGGGTTCTAACTTCTCTATATCCTGACTCATACTTATCTTCTTTATTTTAGCCACCAGAGTGAATGTTAAGCAGTATTTCATTGTGGCTTTGACTTCCATTTCTCTGATAAAATGTTGAGCATCTTTTTACATGCTTGCTATCATATCTTATTAGAGAAATGCCTATTCAAATTCTTTGACCATTTTAAAAGACTCTTTTTTTTTTTAAGATTTTATTAATCTATTCATGAGAGACACACAGAGAGAGAGGTAGTGACATAAGCAGAGGGAGAAGCAGACTCCCCACAAGGAGGCTGATGTGGGACTTGAGCCCAGGACACCGGGATCACGACCTGAGCCAAAGGCAGACGCTGAACCACTGAGCCATCCAGGTGCCCCAGGTTGTCTTTTTTATTATTGAGTTTAGCGTTGGTTTTATTATGTTATTCTAGGAATTTGTCCATATCATGTAAAGTTTAAAAATTATTTGCATAAGGTTGTTGGGAATACTCTCTTTCTTTTTTACCTTTTTAATGGCTGTAGGATCTGTAGTGATATTTCCTTTTTCTGTTCCTGATATTGGTAAATTGTATCTACTTTTGTTCTTTTTTTTTAATTTTTTTAAATTATTTATTCATGATAGTCATAGAGAGAGGCAGAGACACAGGCAGAGGGAGAAGCGGGCTCCATGCCAGGAGCCCGACATGGGACTCGATCCTGGGACTCCGGGATCGCGCCCTGGGCCAAAGGCAGGCACCAAACCACTGAGCCACCCAGGGATCCCCTCTACTTTGTTCTTAATTTGTTAGTTTGAATTATTATTTCTTCTTTGATATACTCTCTAATACTGGACGATTTTCCAATGAAAATGTTATAATTTTCAGCTTAATTCCAATGTGGTTAATAAACATATTCTGTTTTAAATCATTTGAAATTTATCAAGCTGTGCTCTATGGCCTAGCTTATGGTCAATTTTGGAAAATGTTCTATGTGCCTTTGAAAATAGCCAAGTAGGGGATCCCTGGGTGGCTCAGTGGTTTAGCGTCTGCCTTTGGCCCAGGGCGCGATCCTGGAGTCCCACGTCAGGCTCCCAGCATGGGCCTGCTTCTCCCTTCTCCTGTGTCTCTGCCTTTTTCTCTATGTCTATCATAATCTTTAAAGAAAAAAAAAAAAAGAAAATAGCCAAGTATCTATAGTTGTGGTGTTGCCAGAGGCTTTTAATACTTAGAATATTCTAAGCTACCTGAATGAAAAAAACTTTCCTCTTTAACTTCTTATATTTATCTTGGCATTTTTATACTTAATATGCTGGTATCTAAACTTACTGATAAGTATTTACGATGTTAAGATGAAAGAAATAGTGGGAAATAGGAATAACCACAATTAATGGAAGGACTAACAACCTGTGTCTTACTTAATTCTGTGTTTTTTAGTCTTCCCTAGAACCCTTGCCTGAAAAAACAGATGCTTAATTTGGGGACACTCTGAGATCTTCAATATTCCAAAGCTAACTTAAGCAGAGAAGAGAGGGAAAGTAAGAAATTTCTTGATTTTAAAAGTCAAATTGGTGCTGCAAGATTCATGCTGGGTTATTTTGTCAGTCAGAACACTGTAATACCTAAGTGGAGGCCTACTGATGACAGATTGGCAGTGGTTCAGGAGGTTGACTCCTACCCCCATGACCTCCAAGGTCTCGATAATTCCTTCTGAGCTTCTACATGAAACATGATGTTAACTCCTAAGGCCTATCTTTTAATAAATATGCAAACAGATATCAGAGGTTTCAAATATAAATATATAAAAGAGATAGATTAGTGTGTATGCATAATAAAAATGCTTTTCTTTCCTTTCCTCCTTTCTTTCTCTGTTGCTACTCTTTCTTCTCAACAAAATGTCAAACTTACTGTGAAAGCTATCTCCTCAAAGTAGCTTTTCAGTTGAACTACATATGCAAGCTATAAGGCCTATCCTGGTTTACCCCAATTTGTCAAAATAATGAAATTTTATTTAAATCCCTCTCTGCTGTTGATTTTTAGAGATGTTGGTTAGATCCAGACACTATTTGTCATGTGGTTCTCCAACCAAATGGCATCTGACAAAATACCTTACATCTTTCTCTTTCCTTTCTTTCTTTTTTTTTTTTTTTTTTAAAGATTTCTTTATCTACTTGAGAGCAAGAGACAGTATGTGGTGGGTCGGGGGCAGAGGGAGAAAGAGCTCAAGCAGACTTCTCACTAAGCACAAAGCCTAATGCAGAGCTTAAACTCACAACCTTAAACAAACAAACAAACAAACAAACAAACAAACTCACAACCCTGAGCCGAAATCAAGAACTAGATGTTTAACCCACTGAGCGACCCAGGCACCCCCCAAAATACCTTTTATCTTTTTCTACCTTTCCCAACAGAAGAAAAGTATTATAGAGACATGACAAAGTCCAAACTGGCATCTGTTTATACACTGAATTAATGGTCCTATAAAGGGAGGATTAAGAGTATTAAGAGTTAGAAGTTACTTTTATTGCTAGTGTATAATTCTCAGTGCCAATATGTTTAAGTGTCATCGAACAGCATCATTACGACAATGCTCTGAGTCAATGCTGTCTTCCTATGGCTTGATAACACAAGCTCTTTGAGGATGGCCAGAATATCACATTCCTCCTCTCTGGATTCAACACTACTAAATAATTTACAAATTGATCTTCAGTAACAATTCCAATAAATAAATGCTGGTCAATTCTACAATTGGGGTATGGTAAAGGAGTTCAAGTTTCTAAAATCAAGAAAGCCAAAGGAAAACTTTAGCAGCTTCTAGGAATAGTACTTTTGGTATTATTTTCATAGAAAAAATTAGCAAAACACTGTGAATATTATTATTACCACAACAGAGTAATCATGCTTTGCTCACTCAGCCTATCCCCTCCTATTAATCATTCTACATTTGAAGCAAACGAAATTCTGAAAAGTCACAGAAGAGGACAACGACCTAAATTACCAGCAGGAACTTTTCATTCTAAATCACAATCCTATAATATAGCCAGAACAGCTGCTCGATTATAAACTGTTTTAAGTCTTTCATGTTTTTTGCTCCATTATTGTGCTATCACCTAATTCTCCAAAAGGAAGTTGAACGCTTTCCATTTTGCCTCTTTCCAAACAGCTATTTTCCATTTTACAAAATTCTAAAAGAATGAAACAAGTCAAAATATTATCCACCACTTAGAGATTAGAGTTACGACTTGATTGCACCATATAAAAGTACTTAGTACAGGCAAGGCATAAAATAATGTTAATTCTCTTTGGGATAGAATTTCAAAGTCCTCTGCATCAACCAAGTCCATTAAAGTCTCTACTATTCTCCCTCTATCACTTTATTAATACAAAATAATATACTTCCAACTTTTCATTTTCAATGCTTCTCCAATTAGACTGCAAGCCCTTTGAAAAATGTGGAAATGGTGTCATATACTTTTTTTCAATGCTCATATATAGCAAGAGCTTTATAATTGTAATGTTATAGACAGTAATAATTCTAATATCCAAGGCCAGTGGCTACTGTAAGTGACACCTAAAGAGAGTTTCAAATGTTTATTCAAAATAGTATTGGGTTTCCTTATAAACTATTAGCAAGCCAGCATACCTCAGGCTATTGTTAAGGTAAAATTTTAAAAAACAAACAATATTGTCACTCTTCAGGGAAAGGCTATGTGATGAGATGCAATGAGCTAGGACTGAAGAGTCCTATTACTCTATTGTGTAAATGGTGGTAAAACTAGAAGGGTAAGAAACAAGCGGAGGTATACTGAGGAGAGTATACCTCCAAAATAAACTTAGTCACCATAATTATTTTAAATGTAATATATACACACAGGATATCTACTTTGCAATAGAGAGAAAACTGAGTACCCAAGGTGGAAGGGAGAGAACCAAGGAAAGACTATTTTTCTGGATGCTTCTGAATTAAATTGATTTTACAGTGTATGCTGGGGGGAGGAGGGTGAAGGAAACTGGCTCCAGGAAGTGATCATAAATTCATAGCAATGAAAATAAATAGAAAAAAATATTGGCAATAAGTTTGCTGCATAACCCTTCTTATTAATCAAATTATAAAATGCAACTATTTAAATTATAACATTGTGCTACCACTCCTCATCCTACCTATATGGGATTGTTTGCTTGGTTGCCCAGCAGATTTTTTTATAAGGAAGCTCAGTAATTTTTACCAGGTTATGTCTTAGTTTTAATCATTCTGAATTAGCTACTTAAAAGCACACAACTGGGTGGAAGGGAATACCTTTCAGTTACTGGAGTGTAGGAAGCCAGAGGAAATTTCCTTTTATATAAATGACTGCTAAAAGTTCTACTGTGCAACCAAATAAATCTCTTATTTTTTGCTCATCCTAACATATTCCAAATATTCCTAGGGGTTTTTTCTACGGTATATTAAAAATTTCATTGAATTACCTTTAGAAAAAAAATCTAAAATGAAAGACTTGCTGACAAGTGCTGCATATACAACACACTGGTCCCTAAAAGACCCCTCTGGAATTAAGAAAAAAATTATGAAAAATACTAGATTGGAGCAATTTTTTAGCCATGTTCAACTTTAAGGAGCATTCATGATTTCTTACCATGAATGATGAAGAAAGGATCACATTTACACTTCTGTCCATCTCCTTCCCCACTTGATTTGTTATTTTTATAATATTGAAGTTTAAAAATTTACAATTTATTTTTGAAAGTATAATTTCCACAGAAGTACTTCATTTCTGTCATGAAATGAATTTAAATTTCTTATTATCACACTGTTTTTGCCATGGTTTATTTCTTTTCTTTTTTGTTTTTGCCATGGTTTATTTCTGAGTTTTTAATTTTGATTCATCTCTTGATTATGTCTATTTTATCATGATGTAATTTTTTTAAAGATTTTATTTATTCATTCATGAGAGACAGAGAGAGAGGCAGAGACACAGGCAGAGGGAGAAGCAGGCTTCATGCAGGGAGCCCGACATGGGACTCGATCCCGGGACCCCAGGATCAGGCCCCGAGCCAAAGGCAGGCACTCAACCGCTGAGCCACCCAGGCGTCCCTGTCATGATGTAATTTGCTTTAAAAGGTCTTATGGGTATATGTTTCTTCAGCTTCTCCACGCTAGTGTACATCCATGCATGCATTGTATTTATGATTCAAGTAAAAAATCTCAGGTGAAGCCTCAGGACAAGATAGAATTCCTCCGCTATTTTCTAGCATTGGACCTACTTTAGCTTCTTCAACAAGAGACAGGTTCTATCCCTATGCCACTTCTTAGATAGCCACAGAATTCTTTTTTCAAGTGAATAATTTGACCAGGATATGCCTCGGTACAAGTTCTCATATATCAATTGTTCCTAGGCCACAGGGTAGTCATTTTGATTCAAAATTTTAATTATCTCAGGAAATATTTTCTTCTATTATGACTCTGAATGTTTTTTCAGTTCCATTGGTTGTTTGCATCAAGAACAGAGATCAGCAAACTATGAACAGGTAAAATCCAGCCCCAAACCTTTTTTTGTGTATAAAGTTTTACTGGAGCCCAGCCATACATAGTGTCTATAGATGCTTCTGCACAGGGGGCAGAGCCGACTGGCTGCAACAGAAACTGAATGGACTGCAAAGCCTAAAATATTTACCATCTGAATCTTTACAGAAAAAAATCTGCTGACCCCATGCATATGTTTTATCTCCTTTGGTTTCCCTTATCTTCTTCTCTATAATTTTATACTTATATTTTATTTAATGTTATATAATTTCCTCAAGCCTCTCAGCCATGTCTCATTACATTTACTCTCTTTTTATAATTTCTAACGTGGTTTTCATTACTTTTATTGTTTACCTTTTTTCTCCTGTATTTCTTTCCTGAGGTTTGCCCACTGATTTTTCAGCTCCTTCTACTGTCCTATTATCTCTTCTTAACATTTATGTTGGAGAGATTTTTAAAAACTATATTTTCTGTAACAGATCATGTCTATAATTTCTTTGCATCTATGATAACTATTGGAACTCCAATAAAGCTTCACCTGTTAGACCTTTTAAAGTACTGTAATACTTACTTTTAGAGAAACCAATATATTACTTGGGCTTCCCAAGAGAGGGTCAGCATTCTCCCACAGTGGAGTAGATTTCACAGTATATAGCAAGTTAAACTTCATTGTTTGCATTCTGGGCTTAGCCTCATGTCTAATTTCATTAAAGATGGACTTCTTTTCTATTTTCCTGTTTCGTTTTTAGCGAGTTTCGAAGGGAAGAGTAAAAATGTCTTCACTCTGCTATCTTTAACTGAAGTCTTCTCCTGACACATTATATTTTAAGATGAGCTAATCTTCAAATAAATAAATTATAGGCTTGACAGGTTTGAATGCATCAGGTAATGAAAGAAAAAAAAAAATCCAACATCAGCAGTGTGAAAGAATTGCTTAGAAGAAGCCCGTGCCAGGAACAACATTTGTTTGGAGATCTGTTCCAGCAGCCGTGCCAAATCAGTTGTGAGACTTGGATTAAAAGTAGCTGCAGAATGCTGTACTATAAGACTTCCATAGCATGTTTTCAATTAAGCTTAGGATAAGGATTAGCAGTTTCACCTGAACATCACTTTATACAGACCCTTTTTCCACTCTTCCTTTTGATTTAGCCCTCATTTGTTGACATACTTGTGTATAACTGCATTACCTTTTTCATCACTTGCCATTCTGGTTCAAATATCCCTTTCAATTTCAGGAGGTTAGACTAGGTGATTTCTAAGGTTTAAAAAAAATTCTTTAAGTCTAGGTATAAAAGTATCATGTTGTTGATTATAATACACATTGTTCAGTATAAAGCTGAATTATATTTTTAAAAATATTTATTTATTTGAGAAAGAAAAGAGCATACAGGGGGAGGAGCAAAGGTAGGGGGAGAGAGGGAGAGAGAGAGAAGGAGAGGGAGAAACAGACTCTCAAGCAGACTCTGAGCTGAGCACAGAGCCCAACACAGTGCTCCATCCCACTACCAGATCCCATTATCAGATCATGATCTGAGCCAAATCAAGAGCCAAACACTTAACTTACTGAGCCACCACCAAGGCACTCCTGAATTATATTTTTAATATATATATGTATAGATTAAGGAACATTGACAAATAGACTTATAGGTGATTATGTCTGTATAGTTCCAAATTATTTACAGTAATCATGTATTATTTCACAATAAAAAAAATCACAAAAATATGCTACCTATAGTACAGATATCAAAAGATAGGACAAACTAACAAATCCTTTTACACTTCTTTCCCAAATTTTGTCTGATTTCTTAATCATCTTCTGTAACTGAAGGTTCAGAGTTGCTTACCACTCTGTATCTTACATCTTATTGCTGGTTGATGTCTTTTGTGCATAAAAAGATCCTCTAAGTGTTAATATCCAAGTTGGCTGGTCAGCAGCTCTCACTAACAGTCCATGGCTGGCTAGATAATTTGAATTTGGGTTACAATGGGTTCTACTCGTCTTGCTAAAAGCTGTTTCATTTCAGTTTCCTATTGGGAATCTGTTTGGATTCCTGACATGAGTCATCCTCAATATATAAAAAAAATCAAGAATGTGGGGCTGGAATAGTGAGCTAACAACCGGACTGTGTTCCAAGTGCTGGCAGCAGTGAGCCCTCATGCTATTTAATGTTTAGTACAGCTTAGAAAAGACACTGATGAAAGTGATCCCAGAATCAGATGTAACAGTTAAAGCACATTTTGAATCTAAAAGTCTCAAAGATGACTAAATTGTCAAGTTGTAGATCTTATGTTTACTCAAGTGCTGGATGTCCCACTCTGCCAACCTCCCACAGGACACTAATAAACGGACAACATAAAACCCAAGTATTTGATAAAACATTATTTAAACCAGTAATGGGAAGAAAGCTTATTTCCTCTTTGTATTGCTTTGCAACAATTTGCTTCAAATTGCAATGGTAAGCTTATTTAGAGCATATTTTCAATAATGAATACTACAGATTACTCACTAGAGATGAAATTCCTTTGCCCTTTCACATCCTATATTCAACCACATAACCTCTTTATAAAATTCTGTTCTCTCTGGTCACTGACTCAGAGGTCCCTTTTCTTCCTTTTGTCCTATCTCTTGCTCTGCCCACTGTCTCTACCTCACGTTAATAATGAAGAAATCTTGAAACTGAAAATGTTATACTTTCCCCGCTAAAGAAAAAAAGCACCAACCATATCAAAGATGAATAGGTAAATAATATTGTTTCCTAAAATATGGTTTTTTTAAAAGATTTATTTATTTTTAGAGGGGGGATATCTATTGGAGAGGAAGGGGGCAGAGGGAGAGAAAGAATTCCAAGCAGACTCCCAGCTAATAAGCACAGAGCCCAATGTGGGCTCAATCTCACAACCCTGAGACCAAGACCTGAGCTGAAATCAAGAGTCAGATGCTTCGGGCAGCCTGGGTGCCTCAACCGTTTAGCGCTGCCTTCAGCCCAGGGCATGATCCTGGAGACCCAGGATCGAGTCCCATGTCAGGCTCCCTGAATGGAGCCTGCTTCTCCCTCTGCCTGTGTCTCTGCCTCTCTCTCATTGTCTCTCATGAATAAATAAATAACATCTTAAAAAAAAAAAGTCAGATGCTTAACTGACTGAGCCACCCAGGTGTCCCCTAAATTATGTTCTATGTGGGAAATTGCCTTTAGGTTTATCTAGTACCTAAATGTCAAGGAACTTAGTCTTGGTTGGGTGAAATTTATTTTTCCCCTGAAAAGAGGCATATAAGGAGGAATGCTTTAGGTTGTGTCTGTGATGAAGGACAAGACATCATTTAGAATTTTATAGGTATCAAAATAAAACCCATAGGGTCTTTTTGCTAAACTCTGCAAAAAAATTTATAGTATCTTGAGAAATTATCATTCATCTTTAAGGATAAATTGGTTAACATGAAACTTCTTTTTCAAAAATTTAAACATCCTTATTACCCAGTCCTTGAATACAGAGATAGAAAGCAATGCTTAAACAATAAGCTCAAAGACAACATATGCATTTAAATTAATAGAATGCCTTTGTATCAAACTGAGTTGAGATTCCTTCCCCCTGCTCCAACATACTAATGCACCGATTGAGAGAACAGCATACAAGGATTGAGTAACAGACTAGTCAAGAAAAGAAAATCCAAATATAAGAATAATCTGAATGGCCCGCACTGATTTTACACTACAAATCTTATTGAGTGAATTAATAAAAGATCAAGTCTATTGGCTACACTGGATCTCCAGTACTTAAATAACTACAACAGACACAAAAACATGTTTATCTCATAAAAATGCCAATTCATTTCAGCAAAAACATACACACATACATGAACTTATCAAGATCTTGAAAAATGATATTTTGGCTCACTGATGTTATAATGCAAATTTTCTTTAACATAATGAGCTTTTTCTCAAAACCACCACCACTACAACAAAACTGAAAAGGCAACCTGGACTTAAATCTTATCATCCACTATATTGTAGCCTATCTTTCCTATATTATAAATTATGCATTTGTTTTTTAAAAAACATCAGTGAAAATCTTGAGTCTAAACTCTCTTGGTTCAAAGTGTGACCCCGAGAAGTCAACTAATAAAGTAGCTATTACTAAAAGCATGTTAACAGGTTTCTTACGGGGTGTAACCAAAAGAAATCACCACATAGCTTCAATATTGTCCCTCAGCATATCTAGGCCTAACCTCCCTGCTTTATGACTCTTACTCAGTATAAGCCTTATTTTAGTTATGTTTTCTAGGGTCTCTCTCAGCTTCCTTGATGTCCAAGACCCACTTCACCAAGACTTACTTCTGGTAAGTCCATTCGATCAACTCCTGTCACAGGATGAAGCAGGGACTATAAAAACACTTTAACACTATAATTGTGTTAAATGACATCACTACAAATTCATGTTATCCAACCTTAGCTAGATGGCCCTGACGTCACAAATGGTTTTGGATCACAGCTCTCCCATTTGCTAACTTTGTGATTTTGAGCAAGTTCTTTATCTCAAGCCTTAGTTTCTGCATCTATAAATCCAAATGTTGTGAGAGGTCAAAGGACTAATGTATAAAAGCAATGACACCCAAAAACACTAAAACCAAACCAAACAAAAAAAAAAACAAAAACCCTGCTATTGTTAATTAATCCTGCAATAGCCTCCAATCTTTTGTCCTTCAAATAAATCCACGAGGGTACACTAGTCATCTGCCTAAATAAAAACTGGATACCATCCTCTCCTGAAAACATTTTCACTAGCTTTTGTTTAAAGGATAAAGCCAAAACTTCATATGAGTTTCAAGACTTTTCACAAAGTTAACCAATCCCAGCTCTTCTTCAAGGTCCTGAAAGGATACTTCCTTCTAAAGCATACCTTAAAAATGTGGGTCATTAGAGTTTTATTTCCTTTATCTAACAGCTGCCAGCCCATAAATATGAGGAATTCACTTAAAATTTAACAAGAACTTTTAGAAACTTCATTCTCAAGTCAAAATCGTAAAATATTTTCTTAGGATTCTGCAAGGCTTCTGAAGTTAGTATTTCTGATGCCCCTGACTGTTCCTGCCTTACAAATTTCTATAACAGACTCATTTAATTTCAGCGCAAGCATTTACCTGAATCTTTTCTCATTTGGCTGGTAATGAGCTCTGCATCACGAACCAAAGACAAGAAAATCTGGCTAAGTTTCAGATATTGCAGTTGGAAGAAAAGGTAAGCCAACTGCAAAATATAATGACAAAAGAAATCTAATATCCATTAGTGGTGATGATATCTCGTTGTAAAACATAACTATTCTTTAAATTCACGGTATTCTTTTCCTAAGCATTTCTTACAGAAATCATCTATTTACAATCAAGTAAAATAAGTGTATCTAAAGATCACTGCAAAGTTTCATATTTTGTGTTACTTATTGACTAGATTGCATCTAAGAGATTTGCTTCTATGTGGAAAAGTAATTAGATGTTTAAATAAATAAATGAAATCTGGTTAGGAATCAGTGATTTTTCTCTTAAGCTTTTTTTTATTTCATGAGTTTATCCTAGTAATAATTTATAAATACGTGTTAATAGAATGTTACTTTATGAATTGTTCCTGGCAGAGAGTAGGGAAAAGGTTCTCAGCACCCTATCTTCTTTGGCCATCTCTTAAAACAGTCACTTACCATTTCAGTAGAAAGCCCAATGTCAGGTCTATTTTCTGAACAAAGCTTATGTGTGTGGGGAAAGCAGGAAAAGGAAACAGAGGCTATATGTATATATTGAAAGAAGAATGAAAAACAGAAAAACCAAAGTATTAAATTCACTCTACCAATAATCAATTTAGAACTGAGTTACCTGGAAGCTTTTTGGGCTTTGGTTATACTATGACAATTAGCCTTTTTTATTTTTATTTTTTTAAAGATTTTATTTATTTATTCATGAGAGACACAGAGAGAGCGGCAGAGGGAGAAGCAGGCTCCATGCAGGGAGCCCGATGTAGGACTTGATCCCGGGACTCTGGGATCACAGCCTGGGCTGAAGGCAGACACTCAACCACTGAGCCACTCAGGTGTCCTCTAGCCTCCTTTTCTAATAAAAATGACCAATAAAGAACTCAGTAGAGTTGAGCAGATTTTATTTAGTTATCTTAGCTTAGACCACATCAAAGTTACTGGCTCCAAGGAGAAGCACCTTTTATTTTATTTTTTTTTTTATTTTTATTTTTTTTGTTGTTGTTGTTGTTTTAAACATTTCAGAAGAGGGACACCTGGGTGGCTCAGCAGTTGAGCATCTGCCTTTGGCTCAGGGCACGATCCTGGAGTCCAGGGATCGAGTCCCACATTGGGTTCCCTGCATGGAGCCAGCTTCTCCCTCTGATTGTGTCTCTGCCTCTCTCTCTGTATCTCTCTCTCTCTCTCTCATGAATAAATAAAATCTTAAAAAAATTTTTCAGGGATACCTGGGTGGCACAGCGGTTTGGCGCCTTCCTTTGGCCCAGGGCGCGATCCTGGAGACCAGGGATCGAATCCCAGGTCGGGCTCCCGGTGCATGGAGCCTGCTTCTCCTTCTGCCTATGTCTCTGCCTCTCTCTCTCTCTCTGTGTGACTATCATAAATAAATAAAAAATTAAAAAAAATTAAAATAAATAAAATAAAATATTGACAATAGGTAATATATTCCTCAAGATTCTCATTAGGTTTTATTTCAGGTGATTGTGCTGTTAATGAGGCATTATTACAAAGTCTTCTCCCCTGCCCCACTCCCTAAAGCTGAATCATCTTATGGTATTTATTTATGGCCAAAGTCAGGTTTTAAACTCATCTAAATATCCAAATAATAAATGAAAATGCTGCTCCTGTGTGTGAAAAGCAATACAACAATTATCATTTCTCAATGACTTTAAGAAACCATATTAATCACCAGAGCAAAGGTCACTCTTTAGAAGTGTAGAAAAACCATAACCTAGACAAACTGGAGTAATGCTATGAAACTCACTTCCACATTTCTGTCTTACACAATGCAAAGTTCTGTGCAGCCAAGTGACATTATGATAGATGGTACAAAGCTTTCATATCATTTCAAAAAGAAACAAATAATGGCAGGAGACTGAGCACCACACCACAAAGTAACATATGTATGTTGAATTCAAAAGAGTCTGATCAGTGGTGGTAATCAGTATCATAATCATATTTCAAGTTGGCCATTTAATGGTAAAACACTGCCACTTAAAATTAAGGCCAATTGAAATTTACTAGTTTTATAATACAGTTTTATAGTGATATAGGAGCTATGTGCCTCTCTGACCTTATTCTGTCCCTCTGTCGTCTTCACTCCTTGAACTGGCTAAGTTTGTTCTGGCTTTATGGCTTCGAATTACTCTTCTCTGCCTGGAATATTCTTTCCATAGATTTTCATATGATTGGCTTTTTCTTGTCAATCAGGTTTCATTAAACATCTCTACTCAGAGTCCTCTCTTTCCATCAATCTGAAGAGGCTCAGCAGTGAACACAAGACTATGAACACAAGACTGCTTAATTTTACTCCTGGCACTTCTCAATGGGTGATTCTTAATTGATTTGTTTTCATCGCCTTCCCTTCTGCCCACACCACCACTAGAACACAAGATCCATGACTGGCTCAACTATATGTTCCTAGCTCCAAGAGCAGTGTAATTGGCACATCATAGACATATTTATTCAAATAATTACTGCATTATTAGAATGAATTAATGAATTAAAGGCTACCACACAGCTGCCTCAGTCCTTTGTGGCCTAGTGCCTACCTGTGTCTTTGGCATCATCTCACATCAGCCTTCCCCTTACTCTGTACTTCAGTGCACACTGGCTTTTTGTAATTAGTTAAATTCTATATTCTCCTCTGTAGGCACAGGGCCTTTCTTCATTCAGTCTGTTTAGAGAAAGATCCCAGTTTGTTCCTTCAACTGACGAATGCCTATTCATTTTGCAACTCTCACTCAGTCACCCCCTCATATAACCAGACTAGGTCAAATCCCTTTGCCTAATGTTTGTTTGTTTGTTTTTTAAAAGTTTATTTATTTAAGTTTATCTTTATACCCAACATGGGGCTCAAATTCACCATCCCAATATCAAAAGTTGTATGCTCTTCTTCTGACTGAGCCAGCCAGGCAATCTACTACCTAATGCTCTTCAAGTTTTTTCATCTCTCTCTTATAAGCACTTAGGAAATTATAATTTTACTTTTTTTTTTAAGTTTGGGCTTTTTTTTTTTTTTTTTACTAATCTCTACACTCAATGTGGGGCATGAACCTATGACCCCAAGATCAAGAGTCACATGCTCTTCCAACTAAGCTGAACGTATAATGGAAGTTCTCTTCTGTCAGAAATATATTCAATAACATATGCCATGCAATTATAATGCACCACACCTTTTTCTGTTGTTGGAAACTGCACAAAATAGAATTAATCAACATTCCTATTTGGAGTAAAACTACAATGAATGCATCTGTGTGTGAATTCGTTTTTTGTTTTTTTGGTTTTTTTGCATCCAAACTATCCACAATAAAAAGCAAATTGCAATAAATCATGCTAGATAAAAGACTAAATTAGCTTTTGCCCTCTACAGAAAATTATCTAGAAAATTGTCATATGAAGAAATGATCTAAGAGTATGAAGACCAAAAAAAAAGGGGGGGGGAAGTACTACAGAAGTGTGTCAGGCAGGTAATTAATAAAAATAAAAATGTTGAGGGAGGGGCAAGATGGCGGAAGAGCAGGGTCCCCGAGTCACCTGTCCCCACCAAATTACCTAGATAACCTTCAAACCATCCTGAAAATTTACGAATTCGGCCTGAGATGTAAAGAGAGACCAGCTGGAATGCTACAGTGAGAAGAGTCCGCGCTTCTATCAAGGTAGGAAGACGGGGAAAGAGAAATAAAGGAACAAAAGGCCTCCGAGGGGGAGGGGCCCCACGAGGAGCCGGGCTGAGGCCGGGGCGAGTGTCCCCAGGACAGGAGAGCCCCGTCCCGGAGGAGCAGGAGCTGCACCAACCTTCCCGGGCGGGCAGAAAGGGGCTCGCAGGGAGTTGGAGCAGGACCCAGGAGGGCGGGGATGCCCTCGGGCTCCCGGGGACACTAACAGACACCTGCGCCCCGGGAGAGTGCTCCGAGCTCCCTAAGGGCTGCAGCGCGCACGGCGGGACCGACCGGAGCAGCTCGGAGGGGCTCGGGCGGCGGCTCCGCGGAGGGGGCTGCGGGGCGGGAGCGCGAATCCACCAGCGCAGGCCCCGGAGCACAGGGCGCCGGGACACAGCCCAGGATCCGGCCTCCCCCGGGACAGGCAGAGGCCGGGAGGGCCCAGGACAGCGAGGACGCTCCTGCCCCGAGCTGAGCAGATCAGCGGCCCCGCCCCGGAGCCTCCAGGCCCTGCGGACGGAGAACCGAGAGCCCCGAGCCCGGTAGTTCCTGCGGAGGCTGAATCCAGGCTTCCAGAGTTGCCGTAGCAACTGCGGCTGTTCCTCCTGGGGCCTGGCGGGGTAAACAACCCCCGCTGAGCCCGGCAGCAGGCAGGGGCAGAGCAGCTCCCCCAAGTGCTGACACCTGAAAATCAGCACAGCAGGCCCCTCCCCCAGAAGACAAGCTAGACGGACCAGTGATACTCCCCCGTGTTCCAATACAACTTGTTTTTGGCCACTCTGCACTGAGCAAAATGACTAGAAGGAAAACCTCACTTCAAAAGAAAGAATCAGAAACAGCCCTCTCTCCCACAGAGTTACAAAATCTGGATTACACTTCAATGTCAGAAAGCCAATTCAGAAGCACCATTATACAGCTACTGGTGGCTCTAGAAAAAAGCATTAAGGCCTCACGAGACTTCATGACTGCAGAATTTAGATCCAATCAGGCAGAAATTAAAAATCAATTGAATGAGATGCAATCCAAACTAGAAGTCCTAACGACGAGGGTTAACGAGGTGGAAGAACGAGTGAGTGACATAGAAGACAAGTTAATGGCAAAGAGGGAAACTGAGGAAAAAAGAGATAAACAATTAAAGAACCACGAAGACAGATTAAGGCAAATAAATGACACTCTAAGGAAGAAAAACCTACGTTTAATTGGGGTTCCCGAGGGCGCCGAAAGGGACAGAGGGCCAGAATATGTATTTGAACAAATCCTAGCTGAAAACTTTCCCAATCTGGGAAGGGAAACAGGCATTCAGATCCAGGAAATAGAGAGATCCCCCCCTAAAATCAATAAAAACCGTTCAACACCTCGACATCTAATAGTGAAGCTTGCAAATTCCAAAGATAAAGAGAAGATCCTTAAAGCAGCAAGAGACAAGAAGTCCCTGACTTTCATGGGGAGGAATATTAGGGTAACAGCAGACCTCTCCACAGAGACCTGGCAGGCCAGAAAGGGCTGGCAGGATATATTCAGGGTCCTAAATGAGAAGAACATGCAACCAAGAATACTTTATCCAGCAAGGCTCTCATTCAAAATGGAAGGAGAGATAAAGAGCTTCCAAGACAGGCAGGAACTGAAAGAATATGTGACCTCCAAACCAGCTCTGCAAGAAATTTTAAGGGGGACTCTTAAAACTCCCCTTTAAGAAGAAGGTCAGTGGAACAATCCACAAAAACAAGGACTAAATAGATATCATGATGACACTAAACTCATATCTGTCAATAGTAACTCTGAACGTGAATGGGCTTAATGACCCCATCAAAAGGCGCAGAGTACCATGGACTTTCTTCAGAGACTTAGAACAAATTATTTTAAGATTCGTGTGGAATCAGAAAAGACCCCAAACAGCCAGGGGAATTTTAAAAAAAGAAAACCATATCTGGGGGCATCACAATGCCAGATTTCAGGTTGTACTACAAAGCTGTGTTCATCAAGACAGTGTGGTACTGGCACAAAAACAGACATATAGATCAATGGAACAGAACAGAGAACCCAGAAGTGGACCCTGAACTTTATGCTCAACTAATATACGATAAAGGAGGAAAGACGATCCACTAGAAGAAAGACAGTCTCTTCAATAAATGGTGCTGGGAAAATTGGACATCCACATGCAGAAGAATGAAACTGGACCACTCTCTTGCACCATACACAAAGATAAACTCAAAATAGATGAAAGATCTAAATGTGAGACAAGATTCCATCAAAATCCCAGAGAAGAACTCAGGCAACACCCTTTTTGAACTTGGCCACAGTAACCGGAGAAGGACAAACAGTGTATGTTCTCATTCATTTGGGGAATAGGAATAATAGCGAAAGGGAATATAAGGGAAGGGAGAAGAAATGTGTGAGAAATATCAGAAAGGGAGACAGAACATAAAGACTTCTAACTCTGGGAAATGAACTAGGGGTGGTGGAGGGGGAGGAGGGCGGGGGGTGGGGGTGAATGGGTGACGGGCACTGAGGGGGGACACTTGATGGGATGAGCACTGGGTGTTATTCTGTATGTTGGTAAATTTGAACACCAATAAAAATTAATTTATAAAAATAAAAAATAAAAAAAAAATAAAAGTACTCTGCTTTGATCTACTAAAAAAAAAAAATAAAAAAATAAAAATGTTTTGTTATTATTCTGGAATATGTATTTGCTGGCTTTTAAAATCTGTAAATTGGTGGAGTTCTTTTCTCATTCTAAATATTCACTTAACATTGTTTAAAAAAATGTGAAGGAAGAGGAATTTACAGAATAAAACAGAACTTAAAGTATAGTCCTTATTTAGATTCTACTTCAAATGAACCAACTGCAATAAAACATTTATGGGACAATTAGGAAAATACGAATAATTACTAGTTATTTGATGATACTAAGAAAATATTGCTAATATATTCAGTTGTGATGATGATAGTGGCTATCTATCCTCATGTCAGAGAAATATATTGGAGTATTTGTTGAAAAATGATATGATAATCTGTATAAAACAATCCTGTATTTGTGTGTGTTATGTTCAAGTAAATGGGTAAAGGTAAAGATGAAATAAGATTGGCAATGTGGTTGATAACTGATTAAGATAGGTAACTGATACATGGGATTCATCATTCTTCCAATTATCAAAAAAGGTTTAAATTTTCATGATAAAATATTAAGAATATAAAATGGAAACTTAAGGTTATTTATTACAGTTTAAAGTTATTTATTGGAGGATAGGAAGAGAATAGATTTAGGGATTCTCTAAGAAAAGCCTTCAAAAACAAGTTCTCTTTTCAGAGTTTTTAATATGGATAGATACATTAATAGCAGAGGATGCTACGAGAACAAACAACAATCTAGATTTGTGAGTTTGGATTTTTGTATGTGTGTGTCAAATGTTTGTGCATTCTTTCCAGTACTACACTATTAAATAAAAATCCTGCAGCTTTTGTAGGCTTGCTGAATCTCTTACAATAGGCAATAGAAGGTAGGGGAAAATGAGAGCCAACTAGATGAAGAAATACGGGAAAAATTAGAACTGCTGCTGATTCTGTGAAAAAGTGGTTTCTAAAACAAAGATACCAGCAGGAAAAGAAAATAAAAACCATCTACTGTGTAAGTTATATTGCCTACTACAACAAACTAAGCCAAAACAGATTACTCAGATGGAAAGACCTACCCAAATTTGCTCCTGGAAAGTATTCTGCTTTAAGCCTATCTTCTCTGGCAATAAAACCCACAAAGAAGAGAGAGTGGGAAATAGAATATTATTCTATCATAAGAGAAACACAGAAACAATGAGTCATGAATAACACAAATGAAATAAGATACAATTCTCTTGGTAGGAGTTCTGAAGGTTGTACGGGGAATGGAGCCACTGTTGATTAAGGTGTAGTGAAAAACTGCTCAGTGCAATTACTTGGGAGTTATAAATATTTCAAAATAAATTTGAGTAGTGATGTTTTTGTGAAGTATTGAACAGATTTACCATATCACTTTTCATAGGCACTTACAGAATAAAGAGGAAAATATAACATTTTAATGTTCAAATAAAAGCATGAAACACAAAAGAAGAAGTGAAACTTGAAGGGTTATGCAAAGGAATCCATGTTTTGTTTTGGCTTTTAAAAGCAAAAGCTGAACAATGAAGATATATACATAATGAATATATTTGAGCAGGGTAGGCTTTGAGAGCTGTGGTTATCTAACAGCCTGAGCAGTTAAGTATTTACCTTTATCATAATTTTCCTTTCACTCCATTTCTAATGAAATTATACATTGGTAGGCCTCATTTAGGTCCTTCCCAGTTTCACTAAAGGACTTTTAAGTATTGTTCAGAAGCCCTGGTCAGAGTGGTCAGCTTTGTGTCACTCATATGCCTTTATCTTCTTTTTTAAAGAAAACTCGAACAGGCTTGATTTATATCTCAGTTAAATATAAAATTATGCTTAACTGGTAATGGGGTTAACAAAATTTGTCTTATTTTTTTATTGCTCCTCTAGACTCACTGAAAATGCTGAAGGGGTGCCTGGGTGCCTCAGTCAGTTGGGTGTCTGACTCTTAATTTCAGCTCAGTTCATGATGACAGGGTTGTGAGATCAAACCCCACGGTGGGCTCCATGTTGGTCATGGAGCCTGCTTGAGGATTCTCTCTCCCTCTTTCTCTCCCACCACCCACCAACCCATACATGGGCACATGCACATGTGTGCACTCTCTCTGAAAGAGAGAGAGAGAGAGAGAGAGAGAGAAACAAGCAAGCTGAAATTACTGAAGTAAAGAATAGATGATTATCTCAAAGGAAGCAAGAAAAATCCTGAGGATGCTCTGAGTCTGTCTCTAGAATCATTTGCATCAGAAAATGCCTTTTATGTCCTTAAGGACAGAATGGGCCAATCTCTCAAATGTGGAAGTTTCCACTTTTGAGTTGAACATTTGGTATCAACAATTTCTTAAAGGCCACATATGCATTCTTAAAGGAAATCTTAGAGGATGTGGAAAGCATGCTTAATTAAGAGTTACCTTGAATTAATTACCTAAACCCCTCAGGAACCAAGGTATGTGTCCTATTTTCAACTTTTTAAATAAAATGGCAATTTTAAAGAAAATAAACTGGCAAAGAATTACTTTTAAAAAGTCTCTGGGTCAGAGTCAGTCCAAGCCTCTCAAAAGGAAGTCGGGTACATGGGTGGAACATGTGACCAATCGGGAGCCCAGAGTTCTACTGCCGACTTCCAGAACCAGCCAAGACTGTGACTTCTCTCAAATTCCTCACTTCTCTCTGAACTTCAGTTTCTCCATCTGTGATTCAAGGGCTGGATTAGATGATCTTTAAGATCCTGACTATAAAGTTCTACCGTATCATTCTTGATCACACAGCTTCAATAGTATAATCCTAGATGATGAAAAATAAATGTCCCAGAAGTACCTGACAATATAATGATTCAAGTAAGAGTCATTTATATTAATTATACTGCACCTATAAAATCAACAGAACAGATCTTTTGGAAACACTTAAAGCAAAAAGGACTGCAAGTGTTATGAGTCAATACTGATTACCCAGAAAATTATTTAATCAGTTAGAACCCCTCATCACGTCCATTTGGAAAGCACTTTAAATTTCTACCACACAGTAAGTAATTGATACTTAGCTTAATACAATATGATATTGTATCATAACACTAAAAGTACTATGAATTTTCTAGAGGAAAGTGCTCAAAGAACTATGAATATGGACTCTACCCACCTCTATCTTCCCAAGTTAATGACAATATGTTCTATTTTCTGATTTCTCCTTTCACTTCCAGATAATCCAAAAGCCTAAGGTTTATGTACTTATTTGCATGTGAACTATGTTTCAATTTTTAAAAAATTTTAATGAATGTGGGCAAGGTTTAAAAAAAAATCCAAAACACAATTCAATTCAAAGAGTTTGTTAGGAAAATACAATTTTCTCTTTTATTCAGCATTGTTTGCTTTTATTATCAGTGATTTTCAGGCTTTCAAATGAAGAGAAAAACTACAAGGATGTGATTTTTAGACAGGGTAGATGTATGAACTCATTAAGTCATTCAGTAAATAAATCTTGACTTGCTGATTCATGAACAAAAGGCTTTTCCATTTTTTGCATTGTCAGAATGATTATAAAGAAAAAAATTAATAGAAACTATGATATTCCAACAAATGTATCTCAAAACCAATTTATTATATACATCACAGTGAAATGAGTTTTTTTCCTATATTATTAGAGTAAAGAGATTGAGCAGTATCTAATGTGTGCTCTTTGCCCCAATGATTCTGCTCTCAAGTATTTTCTGTGCTGAACTCGTCACAAGTATTCAGAAATAGGAGCATTCACTGGAGAACACTTTCATGAAGGCTTGAACTTAGTTTTATTTACTACTGTGTTTTCAAAACCAAAAATAGTGGTTGGCACACATAAGGTACTCATTAAATATATATTAAGGAATGAATATTTACCGTGGCACTGTTTATTATAATGAATATTTGGAAACAATCTCAACAAGTTATGATATGTCAATATAATGAAATACTACATAGCTGTTAAAAAGAATGAGGTTGGGGACATGTGTGGGTGGCTCAGTTGTTGAGCATCTGCCTTCGGCTCAGAGGGTAATCCCACGGTTTTGGGATTGAGGCCTGCATTGGGCTCCCCATAGGGAGCCTGCTTTGCCCTCTACCTATGTCTCTGCCTCTCTCTGTGTCTCTCATGAATCAATCAATCTTTAAAAGAAAAAAACCTTCCCCAATTATATTGTTGGGGGGAGGAGCAGGATATTTGCTTTGGCAAATATCCCCAGTGTTCTCCCTACTTGTTGCCAAGTAAAGCCCTTCCTTTTCCCACTCTGGCTTGGTTGTGTCATTTGGCTCCAGGACCCACCAAGAGACAAGCCCAGTTTCAGGTTACTATAGTTTTTCCTTTTGCTGGTTGCTCTCTTTTTGAGTGGTTTTTAACATCTGGCTTCCTATCGGTTGCTGAATTTTGCCCAAGTAAAATTCTGAGGCAGGCTCTGTGATAATGCTTATTTCTAAATTCCTAGCTATACAGTCACCCCTTGAACAATGTGGAGGTTAAGGGTGCCAAGCCCCCTCACAGTAGGAAATCCCTGTATAATTTTGACTCCCCCAAAACTTTACTAATAGCCTACTGATGACCAGAAACCTTACTAATAACATAAACACTCGATTACCATATTTCATATGTTATATGTATAATACACTATATTCTTACAATAAAGCAAGCTAAAGAAGACGTTTTGAAGAAAATCATAAGAGAAAAATACACTTAGAGTACTGTATTGTGAAAAAAAAAATCCACGTAAAAGTTAGTGCACCTGCATAGTTCAAACCTATGCTACTCAAGGATTGACTGTATTACTGCAATAAACTTTGGAAAGGGGCATAATCATCACTGTCACCAACATCTACTGGGCACTAGCCATGAAACACACTCCACTTCACGTGCACTGACGTCATTTAATTTTCAAAAGAAAGAAATTCCTGAGGAGACATTATTATTTCACACTCACACAGAGATACTGAGTGACATTATCCAAGGTCACACACAGCTAGAAAGTGGCAGAGCCAGGATTCAAACTTGACTTCAAAGGCCCCATTCTTTACTACATATTTGGCTCCTTTTGATAAAGGCAACTGAGGTAGCAATCTCTTCTGGATAGAGTTAATTTTAAAATGTTGATTGCTGGGGGATCCCTGGGTGGCTTAGCAGTTTAACAACTCCCTTCAGCCCGGGGTATACTCCTGGAGTCCCGGGATCAAGTCCCACATCGGGCTCCCTGCATGGAGCCTGCTTCTCCCTCTGCCTGTGTCTCTGCCTCTCTCTGTGTGTCTCTCATGAATAAATAAATAAAATATTTTTAAAAAATAAAATAAAATGTTGATTGCTTTTTGGCATTTAGAAAGAATTTCCTACAAAAAAGAAAACGTTTAGAAGGAGAAAAACTGAACTTTATCATTTTCATATTCTTATATAAATGTGCAACTACAACTAATATAACTGCACTCAACTACTAATTACTCAGATTAGTTGCATTTAGTAATTCATGGCATTTTAATAATAATGGGAAAGCACACTGGCTGAAAGGCTCCCTGATAAAAATAAAGATAAATTATCCTATATCTAAGTATGCAATATAGTTAAGCAGAAACTTCCAAGAAAGAGAGAAAAAAGCTACAGCTTTTTCAGCACTGTTTTTAAAAAGAGAAACGATCTCTATAAGGAATCCCTTCAAGGACTAGCATAACTCTGACACCCTTCTCCTAGACTCGGGGTATAGATGGAGATGGTGAAGGGAGTAATAAACAGAAAAGGAGCAAAAATAATTACTAATGATTATGATTTGCAGTCCATACATGACATTTAGTTAAAATCCTCTTCTGTCCATTTTGTATGACTCTGAGCTACATTAAGAGATCGCCATCAGTAGTTGAGCTTTATAGACTTAAATTTGATTTTAAAGCATTACAGTCATTTCATAATATAAAAGAACTCAAATGACATAAGACCCATCACTAATTTGAAATCATTGGGAATAAGACAGGGCAACAAAGACAAAACGCGCTACCACTTCTTACCTCTCAACAAGGAGATCATTTCACATAAAATCTTAATATATGCTTGCAACTCCTCCCCTGCATCTGCAAAGACTATCACGGATACATATCATATGAACATTATCCTTCTAGGGAGCATCAATCACTCTGAAGAATATTTACTAAGTATATACCAATAGAGCAAGGCTTTCAAGATTTTGAAATGCCTCCAAAATATCTGATCTATCTTTGTCAGACCACAACATATTTCTTTGTTTCTTATTTCTCTATAATCGAAATGAAAAGCACCATTATGATTTAAAATATATACTGGATTTGAGATCCTGGGAGATTGCATTTTGACTGAAGTGCTGTTATTCATAAAAGTGCTTCTGCAATCAGTTTTCTGAGCATACAGTGGCATATAGCACACGTAGTAGCTTTTATTACATAGCCACAGCCTTCTCTAGATACAAAACTATAAATAAATAAACACCAGGGAATCCCAGGAATGTCCAGGGTTATTTCATCAAGCAAAAAGAGATTCAATCTCAATAGGAGATGTATATTTCAACTCTATGCTTATTATACCTTCATCTCCATTCATCTCCAAAATAATAGAATTCAAAAACAAAAAAACATCAAATGATCTTGCAGATCTTCTTCTAATACCACAATTTCTAAAAGGAGAACATGATTCACCTCAGATTTCATTAACAATCTTCATACGTTTGTTGGGGCTTCTAGGAGGTATATAATACATATAACTTCCCCTGTGGCTTTCCCCACTTTCTTAACTAGGGATGGAAGAATGAAGATAGAAAGCACTGTAAATACAAAAGTCTGGAATTAGAAGTCATTTCTCTTCTCTTTTCAAAGAAAAAGCCAACATTCACTTAATACAGATTAATGAAGGTCTTCCTCGCCCCCTACTTTCTTTGCTGAATTTTGCAACATGAAAGACATACTAGAACTAAACTGAAAAGTTAGTGTCAGGACTGCAATGCTGCAGGGTTAAGAAAGATTCAGAGTTCAGAATTCTGAAATACAGGTCTACAGTTTAAGTGGTCTGTGATAATGCATGGCAATGAATAGGTTCCCACAAAGTCTCTCCTGAATCAAGCCACTGACCAAACCAGAACCAAAACTAGTAAATATATCAGAAATGTGTAACCAGAAACTACCGATGGGTCATGTATTGAGAAGAACAGATATCCTTTGAGAAACTCTGCAAGGCAAATGCAGAGGCATTTTTCCAATTTCTTTTCTAGTGCTCCATATTTTATTGTGTGATTTTCGTGGCTTGATTAAGTCTGAAATGCCTTTAAAAAAGGATAACTACTTCTGTGCTATGATTAGAAATATGAATCTAATTTCAGAAGCCTAGGAGAGTTACAAAGATTAATGTACTGATAGTCTTTTTCTTGGGTAAAAATTTGATGAAGAATTATGAGGGAACAGAACTCAACATTTTTAATGGAAATAGAAAGGGAAAGTTAGAAATCCTGGAAAAAAACTTCACCAATCTTACTTTTAAGGGAAAGAATAAGAGGAAGTGCTAATCCTGTGTGTCTAATATGGGTTAATCTTACTTTATATGGATGCAGAATGAAAATGAGCAATTCTCCCATAAAACAAAATCAGAGAGAAAGCTCAAAACAAGATGATGGCTGTAAAACGACATAGAGCTAGCTAGCATCATAAATTCTTATAAGCTCCTATACTTACTTGACATGAAGCCAAAAGTGGTTCTAAACACATCACAGAAGCTACTGACATTTGAAAAATGCTGTATTATAGCTAATAGGCAATAGTAATTACTCAAATTCCACCCATTTGATATCATCCTCCCAACAAAACTTGAATTACATAATATTATTTAAATCTAAAACATCTTATTACCTATTGTGCCAAGATAACACCCTTAAGTACCTTAACTATTTCCAAAATTTCCAGCCATCCAATCCTATTTTCGGAACTTATCCCCTCATCCAACATATTAATTTTGTTCATTTGATGGGGTAAGTTCTAAGGTCCCTAGACTGTCCCGGAGCAAAGTGAACTCAGAAACAGTCAATGGGAGAACCCAAAGAAAAGAAGTTACAAGCCTATTCTCTAATTTTTTATTCATCTAATACCCTAAACTCACCCCTTACAAGCCTCAAGAAGTAGACACAGTACTCATTCTAGAGAGGTAAAATTAGCCAGTTACAGGACTTAAGGACTCTAAGCACAGTCTTATTTTTTCACTGGGGGAAGATAACACAGGAGATTCAAGAAAATAGCAAAACTGGCTACTTGAGACATTACACCTCATTCTAGACTGTTGTCAGAGGAAGGAATTCAGACATACCCATTCCCTATATCTTCAGTCCCTACTTAGCAAATGTTTATGTTTATTCCAACAAACTACCATATCCACTGCAGTAGCTGTTAAAATAGAGGATGTTATAGATTAGCAAACAAGCACTCTATCATGAGTCAACAACTCCTGATGTGTTACTATGTGACAATACAAAATATTAAATGATTTTTTAGACACATCTTCTTTACCCATCCCTTAGCAACGTGGGTGTGGTGTAAAATTTCCACATAGAATGTACTAACTTGGGGCACTTGGGTGGCTCAGTTGGTTAAGCATCTGCCTTCCCAAGGTCCTGGGATCAAACCCTGCATCAAACTCCCCATTCAGTAGGGAGTCTGCTTCTCCCTTTCCCTCTGCCTCTCCCTCGCTCTCTCTCTCAAATAAATAAAAGTTTTTTTTTTAAAAAAGAATGTACTAGCTGAACCTTACTCATTACTAGTTTGTATGTGCAACCATTTATACAGTCTACTACCTATGTACTTGCCCTATTAATCCTATCATTTCAGTACTACATTAGTCATTGAATTTTTTAACTAGCTGGAGTCATAAACCCAAAGTCAACAACTACTTGTTTGGGTAATGGCTAGATACCTATTGAATGAAGGAGACGGAATTCTCTCCACAGACTGGAATACATCAATAGAATCCATCCTTGTTTCCTGACAACTGTTATCATCTTCCTCAAGTAAAAGGTATCCACTCAGAGCTTATTATGTATAAAGCAACACTTAGGTGCTGGGAAGAAAATAAAAAAGAATAAGACAAGGTCTGTGATGGCTAAGAAGTTACAATTTAATCAGTGAGGCAAGATACAACCATAAAAATGAACATACACTGGTTTATAACAATGCGTAAGTCCTGAAAGAGAGGTAAACCCAATGAAATTTAAATTATCAACAGAAATTGAATTTTCAATGAGTGAAGAATATTGTGGCCAGGAGTGGCAACAGAAGGCTTCTTGGAAGTGAGACCTTACTTGGGTCCAACAAGATATGTTATTTTATAAGGTGCAGGGACAGTAGGTTTGTCTTTTAAATTATGTTTTGTTTAGCCTAATATGAAAATCACTTTATATTACATTATTAAGCTGATGAAAAGTTTATCCTTTAAGCTTGAGATTAAAATATGGCCCTTTAAAAATCTCTCCTTTTCCATATATATTTTTTCTTTGTTCTTTTGCTATGTGAAGTTCAAGGTGATTTACAAGAGGTAGGAAAGCACAAATTTGGTGGTTTGCACAAGGACTGCAGGAAATACCTAAAACTTCAAAAATAACTATTCTACCAGTGATGGCATGTTTCCAGGAGGACTGAATTTAGTGTGAAAACTGGGGAAATAAGGTTTATGTGTTTCAAAATAACTTGGAATCTAACAAATCTGTGAAATTAGTAACTATAATCCTAATCCTTCCAATGAGAAAACTGAGGTCCCAGGAGGAGAGAGAACCAAGAATCAGCACAACTAGGATTTGGAATCAGATATATCTGGTTCTAAAAACGCATCTTCTATGTGACTCATTTTTACCTAGTAGAAACAGTGCTCACTCCATGTTGATGTGTTCCAATACACTGAAGACATATATATTAAAAACAAAAACAAAAAAACCCAGCCAGAATTCCACAAACAGCTATTTAGAACTACATTAATTAAACTGGGTGACATCTGTGAACACCAATCTCACGTCTCATGAAACTATCTCAATGGCAGGTCAGTCCATTATGTACCATTTTATTCTTGAATTTTAACTGCATGGCATTAATACCTTATTCAATACACTTAACTGTTCAATGGACAGCTTTCATCTACTCAAATTGGTAACACATACCTTGTAAATACATCTATTATTCTCTTATAGAATCTGTGCTCAATACATTCCATAATATATATACAATATATACCTGAGAATTAAGAGGTGCTGAGCAACATTCTTTTAATTTCTATAAAAGTCTCATTTCCAAAGGATTCTCTTCAACCACTTCTATTACTAGAGACTAACTCTAAATTAAAATAAGTGGCTACACACATATTACAATGTTTCTCTTACAAATTAAACCAAGGTGAAAACTGCTGTCCTTGTAAGGTCTTTCTATAGACAAGGGTCAGAGATAAAGTGAACCCTTACTACCATGAAATGAGCCAAGAGGATACCTTTATATAAACACTGAAAAGTGAATAAAATTGCAGTTCTGGACTATATGCCGACACACAAAAGCAGCTCATTTCAATGTGTCAGATAAACGCCCACTCAGCAGATATGACCTCAAGAATATATATTTGGCTATTTTTTATCCTGTTTCCTTAATCTGCCACCAACTGTGACAATCACCAAATGTTTGGGGATGTGAGTGGCAGGAGGGGAGGTGGGGAGACAGAGGCAAAGAAAGGAGGAAAAGAAAGTTGTGGCTTCAGTGAATACACAACCACTAACCTTGCTGCAGAGACCCCAAGGTGATTAGGAAACTGTTGGCATAAGCACTGCCAGGATTGTCTGGAGCAGCCACCACTACCATTTGCTTGGCTGATGGTGTGATATATGGGGAAATCGGGGAGATTCTCCTGCTGGATGGTGAAACTGCATCTGCATACTAAATATCTAGAGGAAGGAGAAGCCTTCGGTAAAAGAAGAGCAATCCCTGTGCTATGTGGAATCCTAACTCTGTTGACAACAGCAAGATGCTGCTTAAACAGCTCTATCAAACAAGTAAAAGACATACACACTAGGAATTAATTGATTCAGGTTTTAATATATTTGCCTATGTGCTTTTCGTTCTTCAGTCTAACAAAGGCATTATCCTTTAAGAGCTGAAAACATATCAGCATTAGGAATTTCCCCAAATTTGCTGTGTAGAAGGAATTCCCCACACCATGCCCATGAAAAAGCAAAGATGCTATGCAATGTACTTCAGCCAGAGGCAGAGAGCTCAGCAACCCTCACACATACCCACACCCACGCATACTTAGGGACAGGCTTTCCCCATCATCATGCACTGAAATGAGAAGACTCCCTCATCTCCCTGCACCATGTCATATTAACATTTAAAGAAGCGACTGGGTGCACAGAGGACTTTTCCTGACAGACAAGGACATTGAGAGATCTAATCCCTGCCAACAGAGGCTTTGCTGGACTTTTTGTCCTTAGATACGCCACTAAGCAGCAAGCATACTTAAATCTATTCTTTAACCCCTCCTACAACTAAATGTACACATTCTTTGCACTGGTTTTCCAGACAGAATAGAAAGAAAATGCAAATCTCTCAACATCCAGGTAAATGGGCTTTTCAACCTCACCGCACAACATGAAAGGTTAAGCAAGGAGCTACAGTATCCAAAGGTACCTAGCTTCCTCTGGCTTCTCTTGAATCAAGCAGCAAGGTTAATTACGTGGAACAGCCAAAAAGGTACAGTAATTGGATATTGACTTTTGGGCGCTGGTGAATTTTAATAATGACTGTGGCACTAGACTTCATAATAAGCTTCTTCTTAACCTGTTTTTGAAACTGAAGAGTGGAAGACAAAGTGAACAAATTAAAAAAAAGAAAAGAAAAAAAAGAAGGAAGGAAGGAATGTACGAATGAAAGAAACCATACTACCTTAAAAAAAAATGTCTGAAGCTAATCATGGGGAAGATCCTTCCCATATGCATCTGATTTTAGGGACTTCTCACATTTTCTTCTCCACCTTACTCCAATTTGTGTTTTTCTTGGCATGATCTCAGCTCTCTCCCTTCCTTTGAGAAAATAAACAGTATTTACTGTATTTAACACTTTGGATACAATAGACCCCCTCCCCCCAAAAAGCCTATCTTTCATCCTACAATGTTTAAATTGACATATTTTTCCCTCATCAAAAGGAAAATGGGCTAGAAATCCCAACCCTGTTTTGCTCAAGAAGGGTTCACGCAGTATATGCAATGCCTCTTAGATGCCAAAGACAGACTCAAAGGAGTGGCATATGGCAATTCCTTACCTGAGTCCAAATCACATCCCTTCAAGGAACCACTAGTTTGTTTTTACCACACCTTTGTCCTAAATGATATTCTAAAATAAACAGCATCATACTTGTCTTGGATATGAGGATGGAAGTGAAGCAATGGAAAGGAATTTAAAATATCCTTCAAAAATCTGGAAGCTTTATTTACAGTGCAGCCAGATGGTGTACCTATGCCAGATAATAAAATCCAAATTGAAAACAGTCAAAACACTGACATTCTCTAGCCAAGGTGGAGCACGTGCAATGCAATGGTTTCATTTAAACTATTCAATGAAATACTTAGGGTAGATATTGATTATGATTAAAGTGCATTCAGCAAAAATTTCAAACCAGTTGAGTTATTGTTTCCTTTTTTATAGCTGGGAACTCCTTTCACACTTTCCTATAGAACTGTAGACTGCAAATTGTTCTGGTTTGCCTTAGTAGAAGGAAGGTCCATTGATATACACCACCAGTCACAAATATTTCTAAATTCCCTGGATTCTTGATCATTTATTTTGTTTCCTTTAAATGTTAAGGGCCAGTTCCTTGTATACTACTGTAGGATGTTGGCTCATGGTTACACAGCTACACTAAGACACAACTATCTCTGTTGTTGGCTTTGCTCACTACCTGCCAAATACAAATAATGGATGAGCCCTATAAGCAACAAACTTACAAATTAGTAAGGGAAACTAAATACACATCCTTGTAAATTTAAGTAAGAAAACAAAAGTTAAAATGAGTTCCTCAGAAGTGGTAGAAATTCAGTTGGACGTTTAAAAAATAGGTAGAATTCAGATAAATGAAAAAGTACAAGAGAGCATTTGGTAGAGCATGAGTTTAGGAATACATATGGTGTGAAGGTAAGAATGTACCAGGCACAGGCACACTACAAGTGGAAATGGATCAGTTCAAGTACTGCTACACCTTTACAACCACTTCACAAAGGAAATTTCAGGCAGACTGAGAAGGGCTATAGCATTCATTACACTGCTATAGTGTAAAACCTTTTTGGGGTTCTTTCCACCCAAACATGTAGTTAGAGAATGTTTTGTGGAATCACCAAAGGTGATGGCAAGTTCCAGAACAGAGTAGAGAGAATCATGATCTATGTCCTATAGAAAGGAGTCTACAATCCTGGCAGCACATACTGGTTTCCTTTAGAGAAGTGACCAAAATATCTGATGTGAGTGAAAAGGAATTCCCCCTTTTTGCAGCCTATGCATGACCAAAAATCACAGTGTCCTCATTGTTAGAACTGACCATTTGAATCATCTACAGATCCTGTCACTAAAAGTTTCTGGGATAATCAACCCTTTGGCCAATCACAAAGACATTAATTATGTAATAGCAACCAGGGGAAGGGCGGGCGGGAGGGGGGATAAAGAGAGAAGAACTGAATGAAAGTAGGCATCTATTTTTCTGAAATATGTTTGAGAACTAAGGAATTCGGAATTCTCATTTTTCACCTAGGAATTAACTCAGGTTAGGCTTCCACACTAAAGTCTCAACTGATTTCAGGAAAACAAAACATCTGCTTCTGTATCACCAAACAACCATCTGTTTCTGAAAATAAACACCCAATCCCCAAAGCCTTGTTTTAACGACAAATGGAATGAATAAGGTCTCATCCACAGTATACTTTAGGTGTATTTTGCCTTTGGGAATCCTCATCACCTATAATCTGGCTAGCCTTCGGTTGAATTTAACCCCACCATTCATTTAAAATTAGTAAATCCAAGAAACTAAGGAGGCTATCTGAGGAAGCAAAGCATCAGAGACAAAGTAAGCCAAGGGGAAAAATTCTAAGAGTTTGCAGTCCAGGCTAAGGATACAGCAGTTTATACACCTGAACAAAGAAGTCCATACTGGCTCCAAGTAACCTCAGCCTCCAAGTAACCTCAGCCTCGACAATTTCTTATCCCCAAATTCCTGGCCTTACAAATTCAATTCGTCTTTCTGATGACCAATAACAAGACACCAAATTTTACATCAAAAACTTAACAGTCCCTCCATGGGTACTATCCCCCTTAATCCCACTCAACTGTTCTAATCCTTATACTAAAATGGCAAAAAAAAAAAAAAAAAAAAAAAAAAAAGCCTCAGTGGTGCAGCGTTTTAGCGCCACCTGCAGCCCAGGGTGTGATCCTGGAGACCAGGGATCAAGTCCCGCGTCAGGCTCCCTCCCTGCATGGAGCCTGCTTCTCCCTCTGCCTGTGTTTCTGACTCTCACTCTCTCTCTCTCTCTCTCTCTCTCTCTCTCTCTCTCTCTCTCTCTCGTGAATAAATAAATAAAATATTTTTAAAAATAAAATAACATGGCAAAAATACCCAGAAATAAATAAGTTATTCATTGAATTACTATCTCTGTATGTCAGTCAAAGCAATTAAATAGGCATCATAATGTCACCAAATTAACACAAATATATATTACATTTGTAGAATGTTTTTTTATTTTTTTTAAAGTAATATCGGGATCCCTGGGTGGCGCAGCGGTTTGGCGCCTGCCTTTGGCCCAGGGCGCGATCCGGGAGACCCGGGATCGAGTCCCGCGTCGGGCTCCCGGTGCGTGGAGCCTGCTTCTCCCTCTGCCTGTGTCTCTGCCTCTCTCTCTCTCTCTCTGTGACTATCATAACTAAATAAAAAAAAAATTTAAAAAAAAAAATAAAGTAATATCTATGCTCACCATGGGGATTGAATTTACAACCCCAAGATCAAGAGCTGCATGCTCTAGTAACTGGGCCAGCCAGGTGCCTCACCCATAATGTTAATTCTTTAAGAGCTTTTACCTTCTAAAACTGCATCTGAGTGTCACAATAAGCCTGTGAGTGTGAAGAAGGTATTAACAGGAGAAAACGAGAGAAGCAGTTGACATGGTAAAACTTAGATCAGATATCACTGTTTCAGGATTTTGGTTTGTGTGGGTTTTTTTCTTTTTTTTGAGGGGGGTGCTGCTAGACCTTTCCAGATGATGAGGTGGGGAGGAGGGGGGGAGTGGAAGGGGAAGGAGTGAAGTTTTTTGTGGCTTTCCATCTAAGTTAAATAGGCATTATGCTCCTCTTATCATAAAAGATCATGGTAAACTTGTTTCAGCAAGTGATGACAAATGCATCTTTCCTACTCTTTCCAGTTCATCTAAAACACACACACACACACACACACACACACAAATATTACCCAAACAATATCTTAGAAAATCACTTTTTAAAAACCCCAACTTTGTTTTCCATTTCCTTCTTCCACAGTTTTTCAGTTATTTTTTAAAAATATTTCTGAGATACAATTCACATATCAAATTACCCTTTTTAAGTGTACAATTCAGTGGCTTTAGTATAGTCACAAAGTTCCATACCCATCCTCAATATCCAATTCTAGAAAATTTTGTCACTCCAAAAAGAAACCTCAAGCTGGTTAATATTCTCTCACTGTTTCGTTTACCCAGTCCCTGGCAACCACTAATCTACTTTCTGTCCCTATGGATTGCCTGTTCTGGACATTTCATACAAATGGAATCAGACACTATGTAGTCTTTTGTAACTGGGTTTGTACGTTTAACACATTTACAAGGCTCATCCACATTATAGCATATATCACTACTTCATTCTTTCTTGTTGCCAAATAATATTCCATTACATTCTGTAATATTCATTACATTCTGTTTATTCATTCAATGGATATACATCTATGTTTATCTAGCTGATAAGTATGTAGGTTATTTCTACTTTTGACCTATTATGAATAAATGCTGCTATAAACACTGTACAGGTTTTTGGGTAGATATATGCTTTCATTTCTTTTGGGTATATGCCTAGAAGCAAAATTACTGAGTCATATGAGAAATCCATGTTAAACACTTTTAGGAACTGCCAAACTGTTTTTGCAAACTGGCTATACCATTTCACATTTCCACCAGAAATATATAAATGTTCCAATTACTCCACATCCTCACTAATACTTATTATTTTCTATTATTATCATTGTTGTTGTTGCCATAATAGGCGATGTGAGGTAGCATCTCTTTGTGGCTTTAATTTGCATTTCCCTAAGAACTGGTGAAGCTGAACATCTTTTCAATAGTTTATTGGCCATTCATACATCTCCTTCGGAGAAATGACTATTCAAATTCTTTGTTCATTTTTAAATGAGGGTTGTTTTTTTTTTATTATTGAGTTATAAGCGTTTAATATATTCTGGACGCAAGTCCTTTATAAATGATTTGCAAATACTTTTATTCTGTAGGTTGTTTCTTCACTTGTCTAATACTATCATTTTGCAGCAAAGAAATTTTAAATTTTGATGAGGTCCAATTACATATTTGTCCATGAACATGGGATATTTTTCCATTTGTTTAGGTCTTCTTTACTTTCTTTCAATAGGTCTCAGTGTATAAATCTTATACCTTTTATTAATTCCATAGTTATTTTTATCACAAAGATACATCTGAACTACATGTTCCATTGATGACTACGTATGTTAATGGTCCTCCCTGTATTTAGTATGTGTATCCACATACAAATTTATCCTTTTAATTTTTATTTTTCATCCATTATACATCCATATTAATTTGGAACTTTAATCTGTAAACTGGTTACAAAAACAGCAATCCATTACTGCTACCTCTACCCCTAAAACCTCCACTCCTCCATCCCCAACACACTCAACTTACTTCTTTTCCAATTCCCTCAGGTAACTACTCTGAACTGATCATTTTGATATGTTCTCTCATATCTCTAAATAACACACTTTATAGTACCACCCCTTGAAACAAATACCAATAATTTAAAGAGTGTTGAAATTGCTAATGAAAAACTTTCAAAGCCTCTGACCCTTACCTGGAAGAATGGCCACCTCTGAATTATTACTTAAAAGTATTTTATTATAGTTAGTACTGAAATCCACAATTTGATGGCAAATATACACACTGGAACAGCCTAGTCTTGGAGCTTTGGAAAAGTCAAGAATTATCCACAAGTGAGATATACCCTCTCCAAATGACACTGGCTCCAGATTTTACTCTGAAACACTCTCAGGATCCTTCTATCATAGAAGCTCACATGAAACAAATGTGCTCAGCTTCAACTGGTGTATTAGCCCTATGTTGGGACTCACCTAAATCAAATGATAAGAATGGCAAACATACTGATGACTTGGCACCAACTATTCTGGGTTTAAAAAAATATATATATATATGTATATATAATATGTAAGTATTAATTAACATTATGTAATGATTAATATTATGTTATACATTAATTAATATTATGATAATATAATTAATAATTATATATGCCTAAAACAGTAAAGATGGTTGAAATGTTCTTTTGTAACAATACAGAAATTAGTAATGATTTACATGTCTAAATTTCTCAGGTGCCAAAGGTCTTCTAAATCTTAACCATGTGAATTTAAGTATTTATAGAATAGTTAAAAAATAAACTCGGCATATCAAACTCCAATAAAAAATATATATATATATATATATATATATAAATTCAAAAAAGGAAGAAAGTAAGTCATTTTAACTAGTGAATTAATGAAACCTTAATAATATCACTTATGAAAATAATATCACTGGATACCCGTACTATATTGACCCCTCACCATACACTGACAATTCCATGATAGAAAAGTATTCTTTCTAAAAAATGTAAACTTAGGGGTGCATGAACAAGGAAAATCTAAAGTCGTTTCCCCTCAAGACTTGGTCTTCTATCACCAAAGTAAATCAAACATCTAGTCACCTCTAAGTCTAAGAGACAAAAAAAAGAGTAGATGGGGGACTGAGGATTCCATTATACCATGTGTCCAACTTGGTCATTTCTCTCCAGGCATCTTATCTAATACCTCTGGCAAGTGAGTGTCAGGATGTAAATCCTGGTCTAGATAATGACTACACAAAACTTGCAGGCCATGAAGAACTGGGAGTATACGAAGCCAAAAAGATTTTCTTTTCATAAATTAGTCTAAAAGCATGAATGAAATCACAGTACTACAAAAGTAAAACAGTACTTGTTTCACTAGAACACCACATTGAGAGTTAAGAGAAGATTTCTTCCCCCACGCCACTCACCAAATTAGGAAATCAAATATATTTCTCCAACAAACTTGCTCTATCCCTTGTATTCCTTCTCTCAGAAAATGGCACTATCATTTAGTTGTCAAAATGATAAACTTGGCCATCGTTCTTAACTCCTTCCTCCCACCTTCCTTCCTTCCTCCATTCAGTCACCAAAAGACTGTGGGTTCTATCTCTTAAATAGCTGTAAAATCCATCTGTTTCTGCATCTCCAAGTCTGGACTGCACCAATTCTATTCTCCCTGCCTACTATCTATTCTCCACAACATAACCAAAATTATCTTCCTAAAATGCTTGTCTTTTCATGTCACTCCCTTGCTTAAGACCTGTTTCTTTAGCTTTAAGAGCTTTAAAATTCCAAACATTTAAGGAGAAGAACAAAAACAGTTACAGAATTTCAAGAGTCAAACGTCATGAATATATACTTGGGAAAGGGCCAAAAGAAAAGATATGGATTAGTAAAATGTCAGGAGAAAGAAGAGTAGCAGTGGGAACCAGGCTGTGATTAAAGCCAATGCTAAAAATCAAAGGTGGCATAAAAACTTTTTAAAAGTGAATAAATTGCCGTGTAGCAAATTAAAATCACAGCATTACTTAAATCATTTATATCAGATTTTTCAATTCAATAAATGTTTAAAAGAACTCCAATTATATGGAAGGCTTTGGATTATCCACTTAACTCCAAGAAGCCTCCAGTCCAAAGACTTGCTACAATTCCACTTCACCAATAACCTACTCTCAAGACAACCCCTTCTCCACTTTCATTCAAAAACAGAGTTACACAGTATTTATGGATAGAATAATATGTCTGAGATTTGTTTTGTGTTTTTCTTTTTAAGAGATGGAAATAGGGGAAGAGGCAGAGATAGAATCTTAAGCAGCTCCACACCCAGCCCAGAGCCCAATGCAGGGTTCAATCTCATGACCCTGAGATCATGACCTGAGCTGAAACTAAGAGTTGGACACTTAACTGAACCACCTAGGGGCCCTGTCTGAGATCTGCTTTAGAATAATTCTGGGAAGGGAGACAGTGGGAGAGAGGAAAGATAAACAAAACTGGCAAAAGTTCACATACGGAAGGTGGTTGGTGGATATGTCAGAGTTCATGGATTAATTATACTATTGTCTTTGTATCTTTGAAAAATTTCTGAATTTCTGTAATAAGTAAAACAAACCTAAAACAAAAGCCACTCAAAAATTATAAGAAAAATGATCCATTGCTGAAAACATAATGCTTTTCTCATTCAATAAGATTTCATACAGGATAGTTACGTAGACTTTCATATTTCATACATCACTTTGGTGTGATTTTGAAACACAACCAGAAAGATTATTCTTTCAAATTCAATTGTAGAACAGAAAGATTTATACCAAAGTTAGAGAAAGTAGGGACGTCTGGGTGGCTCAGCATTTGAGTGACTGCCTTCAGCTCAGGGCATGATCCTGGAATCCGGGTGGAATCCCACATCAGGTTCCCTTCAGAGAGCTTGCTTCTCCCTCTGCCTATGTCTCTGCCTCTCTCTCTCTCTGTGTCTCTCATTAATAAATAAGTAAATCATTAAAAAAAAGAGAAACTATAAGACAGATCAAAGTTGCAGTAACAGCTTCTGCAACTAAGATATAGAAATCATATTTACTTTAAGAAAACTTTAGTACCATACTGCCATTCTTTGTTCCTAGATCCATTACAAAAAAAAAAAAAAAAAAGAAAAGTTTCTACAGTTAGCATCTACTTCACAAATAATTGATTTTAAATAGTCCTGGTCTATACTAGAGGATAGACTATAGGGCATTTTGTGTTTCCAATAATAAACTTTTTATGAATATGATCATGCTGCTCCCTTTCTCTCTAAAACTAACCTTGGCTTGCTACACTGCCCTCCAGCAGGGTTTCTTAACTTTGGCACTACTAATATTTTGGACTGGATAATTCTTTGTTGTGGGGTGCCGTCCAGTGTGTATATCCTTGGAAATATCCTTGGCCTTGGGAGTGCCTGGGTAGCTCATTCAGTTAAGCATCTGGCTCTTGATTTGGCTCAGGTCATGATCTCAAGGTCATAATATTGAGCCCCACATCAGCTCCCTGCTAAGTGAGGAGTCTGTTTGAGATTTCTCTCCCTGTCCCTCTGCACTTCTCACTCATGCTCTCTCTCTAAAAATAAATAATAATAGATAAATCTTTTTAAAAAAAGAAAGAAATGTCCCTGGCTTTAGCCACTGTCACTAGCAGGGCCAGCTCCTCAATCCCCATTAGTTGCTAACAACCAAAATGCTCCAAACATTGCCAAGTATCTTGGGGCGAGGGCAAATTACCTCCTATTGAGAACCACTGCCCTACGCAATGAGACAGTATGATTTCTTAGTTGCTTGTTTAAAAAACACTCTAATCTTATTTAGCTTCATAAATACATTTCCCTAATCTAGAAGAGCGAGACACCCTGGCATGTGTGTATATATTGCTAGTGTATATATTGCCATCATTTCTTACAGGAACAGGTCCTTAGTTACTGGATCATAGGAGCATCTTAGATTAGCTATCTATGGTTATATGCTTTAGAGTTTAGAAGTTCTCTAGAAGAAATTTTAAATTTTATGACTTTATCATTGATAATCTTTGAAAATTTGGATCATCTGAATGATTTCAGTGTTGCTAGAATATTCATGTGCCCACATTTGTGTTTACCAACACAAGAAGTCATCAGTTTCCCTCACTATCTTAAAATGAGAAAAACAGAGGCAGCAATATAGTTGAGACAGTAGAGGCCAAATGCTATCATGATATCATTTTCAACAGTTTTAATAGAAATGATGCCTTAAGAAAATTAAATTATCATCATGTGCACAGTATTCCAGGTGGCCCAATGCAAAAGAACCTATAGGACAGCAAAGAATAACATATTCATATCAGAAGCAGCATTTTAGTTTCAGCAAATCACTATCATTCATCATATTAATATGTTGCTAATATGTTGGTTTTGCTTTGTTTATATTCCATTTGTTTTGATTTATAGCTCTACATGGATGCAGCACAGGGAGCTTCTATTTAATTCTATGTTTGTCCAACACTACAGTTATGCATGTAATTAAAAATAATGCAGTTTCAATCAATACTTGGAATATTTGCCCCTCTTAAAGGATCTGCAAATTACTCAAATTTGAAAATTACTGATCTTGTCCAATGCCTCATTCTACTCAGAAGAAACTACAGTCCAGTGATATTATAGTAATTTGTCCAAAATCAAACACCTAATCACTGGCAAAGACAACATTACAACAAATAGGTCTATTCATGCACCAACTGTTATCATGTACCTCAGTGTCTTGTATAAATAACATTATTGAGTAAATATAATCCAAAATGTCTTTTTACATATCATATTCTAAATTTAACTTATAAATAGGGAACCAAAATAAACTAGCATTAGAAATACACTATCAATAGACTGCACCAGTACAATACTGACATGTATTTCCCTATGAAAGACGACTCGGCTAATTACTCTACTGAAAAATTTAAAGAGTATATAGGTGTTACCCTTGGTCATGAGAGGTACCAATTCAATATTCCAATCCCATACTTCATAAGTCTTCTTAGCATTAAAGAAGTTGCTTAAATACTGCATTTTTTTATAATCATGAAACATTAGAAAATTTTCCCAACAATAAGGAATTTGTTACATTACCTATAGGATATTCATATAATGGAACCCTTGAGTAAAGATAGTGACTATTTATTAAATGATACTGTATATTGAGATTTTGTATTAAATGTGTTGTACGACCTCATTTACTCTTCACAACAATCCTTTAACTTACCTCCGTTTTACAAATAATGTTTATTTGCCAGGTCATGTAATTGTTAAGCTGAAAAGTCCAGAATCAAAGTCTAATTCCAGATTCTAAACTGATGCTAATGAAAAACTGCTACAAATTAAAATTCAGGTATAACCATCACATGAAAAGACATTCAATGTAATGCTATAATAAAGAAATTTCAAAAATAACATTTACAGGAAAAGTCAGGAAAGCTCTATGTCAAAGTGTTAACAGTGAATATATTACTGGGTCTTATTTTCACTATCTCTATTTTCTAATTTATTTGCAGTGAATAAATATAACTTGTTAACCAAGAGAATCCTTTACTGATACAAGTCAAGCCAACAGACTTATGCTGTGCAATGTAGTCATTCAGGGCAATCTTAGCTACAAGATCCCCATGCTCTAGTCACAAATGAGATCTTAGGCTCCTAAGAGTTTAAAAATAAAAAATCTTCCTTTCTGAATTTCTTATACTCGGTAGTCTCCCCCAGAGAGGAATTAACTACAAATAAGGGAAATAAGCAAAGTATGTCATTTTATAAACTATTGTTTTTACATATCAATGTTAAACATCTTTTCATGTGATGATTACTTAATACATGGCAGTTTTCATAAAACTTATCAATGACAATCTGAGAATTAAGCAGGAAATTTAACAACTGCATTAAACATTAATCACCTTCAAGAAATACTATATTTGTGAAAGTTAATGGTTAATTATTTAAACAGAACATTCCTGGGATGCCTGGGTGGCTCTGCTTGGGGCTCAGATCCTCATCTTGGGGCTTGGGATTGGGTCCCACGTTGGGCTCCCTATGGGAAGCCTGCTTCTCTCTTGCCCATGTCTCTGCCTCTCTCTGTGTGTCTCCCATGAATAAATAAATAAAATCTTTAAAAAATAAATAAAGGGAACATTCCTTTCACTATGTTTTTATTTTTTTTATTTTTTTTTAATTTTTATTTATTTATGATAGTCACACAGAGAGAGAGAGAGGCAGAGGGACACAGGCAGAGGGAGAAGCAGGCTCCATGCACCGGGAGCCCGACGTGGGACTCGATCCCGGGTCTCCAGGATCGCGCCCTAGGCCAAAGGCAGGCGCCAAACCGCTGTGCCACCCAGGGATCCCTCACTATGTTTTTAAAATCCGTTTACTTCTGAAAGAAGCCTGTATTTGCTCAAAACACAAGTCTTCAATAAGCATGTAATGACACAAATTATTAGCTCTTATTAATTTTATTTTAGTTCTTGGTTTTGAAGCAACAATGTAAGGAATCATGTTGGTAACAGACAATGAAAAGGAGGCAATGATTTGGTAATGTAGAATAGCTATGGAATTATTTGTGTGAAATTTATAATTAAACCTTTATGCTATAATCTACTTCTCATTTCACTAACAGTAATAAAAGTGACATTAGACAATCATAGTGCTAACAGCTAGGATATAAAAAATATGAAGTCCCTTAATACTCAAAAATAAAAGTTAGCCAAGTTTTTCCTTAAGTAAAAATCAAAGTACTCAGAAATTACAAATATTTTATTATCACCAGTGCCTTCACACAGTCATGGGTGTATGAACCTGTGTGTAACCTGGTATGTAAACCAGGTCTTCTTGTTTTATTAGTTTCCTATTGTCTTTGAAATAAATTCCCCAACTCCAGTGGCTTAAAACAACACATATTTATTCTCGTGCATTTTGGAGGTCAGGTATTCAAAATGAGTCTCACTGGGCTAAATAAAGTCAAGGTTCTAGAGGCTCTGAGAGGAATATCCCTTTCCTTACTTTTTTCAGTTTCTAAAGGTCTCCTGCATTCCTTGGCTCATGACACCTTCCTCATATCACTCCCATCTCATGCTTCAGACATCTTATCTCCTACTATTAACTCTCATCTCTTGTCTCCCTATAATCATGAGGACCCTTGTGATTATATTAGACTCAACTACATCATCCAAAATAATCTCCCATCTCAAGATTCTTAATCACAATATCCAAGGAAAGAAAACAATCCATTTGCAAAGCACTACATATTTCCTATCCTTGGCTGGTGCATGTCTCCGGAAAAACAACTGGCCAAAGAGTTCAAGAAGTAGCAAAGATTTGTGACTCAGCAGTGAGGCATGTAACTACATTGCTATCAATTCTCTGAAGTAATGAAACTATTTCATCTTTTGCTGGCTCATGCCTATAGGCTTTCTTTATTTGATAAAAAGTAAGGGCAGTAAAAGTCAATCTTAAGGGCCAACCTTGTTATGAGCTAATCATAGATACCCTGGATCCAAAAAATACTTTGCTACATTGCACATCCAATAAGGCCCAAGGACATATAGCTCTGCATTTTCAGCTATACAGGTATAATGGGAAATAGTGAACAATATAACCTCTCAGTATTTGCTATACATTCTGCAGCAGCTTGTGACATATGTAACATATAAAAACATGAATGAAAATATCACTGAGACATTTCCCATCTTACAGTATCCTTTTGTGCGGACATTTAAAAAAAACCATAATAGGGATCCCTGGGTGGCGCAGCGGTTTGGTGCCTGCCTTTGGCCCAGGGCGCGATCCTGGAGACCCGGGATCGAATCCCACGTCGGGCTTCCGGTGCATGGAGCCTGCTTCTCCCTCTGCCTGTGTCTCTGCCTCTCTCTCTGTGACTATCATAACTAAATAAAAAAATTTAAAAAAAAAATAATAAAAATAAAAAAACCCATAATATCATTTTATAGCTTATAAATGGTTTGTGTTACCTAACTTAGTAAATAAATTGTAAGAAAACTTTATATACTATCAATCCATCTTCTGTCAGGCTAGCCACAGCTGTAGTAATACTAAGACACAGCTTAAATGAATTTGAATCCTTTTACTTGCCCTGTGGCAACTACCTGTTATCCAAAGAAGGTGATAATGTGACTAAGTAAGACTTCTTTAATCTCAGGATTTTAAAAGGCACTTAGCCTAGTTCATATAGGCAAAATATCCTCCATTAGATCGGAAAGTACTTTGGTCTTACCAACACTTTAGACCAGATAAACTAAACGCTCATATCACAAAGCATGGAGAAATGCGGGGTAAAACTATAACAAATACCCTCTGAAATGCATAACTGAGCATAAAGAAAAAAAGAAAAAATCCTCATGGGCCTAAAAATGAATTGAGAAATGAAAACCAGAGCCCTGAAGGAAGTTCCCTGGTCTGGGTAATCCACAAGCTTGGGTTTAAGAACTCTCCAGGGTGGGCTACATCAAAATTAAAAACTTCTGTGCACCAAAGGACACAAACAAAAGAGTAAAAAGGCAACCTATGTAACTGAAGAAAATATTTGCAAATCTATGTCTGATAAAAAGTTAAATAAAGAACTTCTGTAACTCAATAACAACAGAAATCCAGAAAATCCAAACAAGGGATGCCTGGGTGGTTCAGTGGTTGAGTGTCTACCTTTGGTTCAGGTCATGATCCCACGGTCCTGAGATCGAGTCCCACATCGGGCTCCCCACATGGAGCCTGCTTCTCCCCTCTGCCTGTGTCTCTCTGCCTCTCTCTCTGTCTCTCAAGAATAAATATCTTAAAAAAAAAAAAGAAAATCCAAACAATTCAATTAAATAATGAACAAAGGACTTAAGCAGACATCTCTCCAAGAAGATAGACAAATGGCCAACGAGCATGTGAAAAGATACTGAACATTACTAATCACTAAGGAAATACAAATCAAAGCCACATGAAATACCATCTCACACCAATTAGGATAACCACTATTAAAAGTAATAAGTGTTGGGGCACCTGGGTGGCATAGTCGGTTAAGCACCCAATTCTTGATTTCAGCTCAGGTCATGATCTTGGGGATATGAGATCGAGCCCCACATTGGGCTCTGCACTGAGCTTGGAGCCTGCTTAAGAATCTCTTCCTCTCCCTTTTTCCCTCCCCTGCTCAAGCACATTCTGTCTCTAAATAAATAAATAATAAGGGTTGACAAGAATGTGGAGAAGTTGGAACCGTTGCGCACTAACTGGTGGGAATATAAAAAGTGTACAGTTGCTATGGAAAACAGTATGGTGGTTCCTCCAAAAATTAAAAATAGAACTACCATATGGTACTGCAATCCCACTTCTGACTATATATCCAAAAGAAATAAACACTCAAAGAGATATCTGCACATCCATTTTCATAGTAGTATTATTCACAATAGCCAAAAGGTGGAAACAACCTAGGTCTCCATCAATAGATAAATGGGTAAACAAAAAGTGGTATATACATATAATGAAATGCTATTCATCCTTAAAAAGGAAGGAAATTCTGACATATGCTATAACATGGAACTTGAGGACATCACTCTAAGTGAAATAAGCCAGTCACCAGAAGACAAATACTGTTCATTCCATTTATATGTGTATGTAGTCAAATTCATATATATGGAAAGCAGAATGGTGGTTGACGGGAGGCAGCAAGGAGGAGGAATGGGGAGTTGATTGTTGCTTAATGGGTATAAAATTTCAGTTTTGCATGATGAGAAAAGTTATAGTTTGCCACAATTAAAAACAAAAAACCACCAAGGGCTAGAGACAAAAATTTGAGTTATTAAAAGATAAGGTTAGAACTAAGATCCTCTCATGAAGCAAGGAACATTAAAGTGCTATATCCTCAACAAAGGAATAAATTATAAGGAATTTATTCATGCCACAGGAATAGGACAAGAATTACATCTTTAATTTGGCCTCCATTCAAATAGTACATAAACACTCCCAAGCTGAGAAATACAGAAAGTGGTGCTGATATACAATAACATCAGACATTCAGAAAAATCAAACTCAATATATATCTCTGGAGACAAAACCCTCAACACGGAATTACTACATATTAAACCCAGGGAAGGCAAGTTTATTATTCAAAAAACAAAACATCTGAGAAAACAATCCATCCCAGATAATGTTGGACAATTAACCCCAAGAATTTTGGATGCTAAAATCATCTGATACAGACTATAAAGCATATTTGTTTAAGATGAATAGAGATGGGGCATCTGTTGGCTCAGTCAGTAGAGCATGCAACTCTTGATCTCAGGGTTCCAAGTCTGAGTCCCACATTGGATACAGAGATTACTTAAAAATAAAATCTTTTTTTAAAAAGATGAATACAAACCAGAAACCTGAAAAACTTTTGAAGACCATGAAAATTATAGGTATATTTGAACAAGAGCCTAAAAGAGCTTCTAGAATGAAAACTAATAACTAAAATGTCAAATTTATGGTTCAAATAGCACATGAGACACACTGAAGAATCAGTACATCAGAAGTTAGATATAAAGAGTTATCCAGGATGCAGCAAAAAGATAGAAAGCTTTTTAATAAAGAACAAAAAGAAAAAAAAAATAAAAAACGAAAAGGACCACCATATGTTAGTGATAATGGAGGGAAAATAACATTCAAAGGAATATTTGATTAAGAATTTTCCAGAAATGTTAAAAGCCATGAATCCTCATATTCAGGTACCATAAAGTCCAAAATAAATAAAAACAAATCTACATCTAGATAAACGGCTGTGAAGTAGAAGGAACATAAAAGAGAACATAGTAAAAAACAAAACTAGAGCACATGAAAAGATATCCCTAATCCCTAAGGAAATGTAAATTAAAAACATAGTGAGATACCACATCACTCCCAATAGCATAGCTATTAGCAAAAACAAAACAAAAAAACAAAAACAGAAAATAACAAGCATTGGCATGGACGTGGAGAAAGTGAAACACTTCTGTATTGCTGGTGGCAATATAAAATGGTGCGGCCACTGTGGAAAAGAATATTGTGTTTCCTTAATAAATTAAAAGTAGAATTACCATATGATCCAGGATTGCACTTCTAGGTTTTTATCTAAAAAAATTCAAAACAAAGAACGGTAACTTACACAACAGTGTTCACAGCAGCATTATTTACAATAGCTAAAAGATGGAAACAACCCAAATGTCCACTGATGGATAAACAAAATGTGACACATAGATACAATGGAAGAAAGGAAATTCTGATACATACTACAACACAGAGGAACCTTGGAAACATTTTGCTAATGAAGTAAGTCAGACACCAAGGGACAAATACATGATTCCATGATATGAAGTACCTAAAATAGACATATTCACAGAGATAGAAAGTATAAAAGTGGTTATCAGGGGCTGGGGAAAGGTTAATGAGAAATTATTGTCTAATAGTTACCAAGATTCTGTTTGCAATGATAAAAAACAGTTCTGAAGATGGCAGTGATGGTTGTGCAACCATGTGAAAGTACTTAATGACACTGAACTATTTAAAAATGTTGTCAGGATGGTGAATTTTGCTATATATTTTACCAAATATACACACAAAACCCAAAAATTTAGAGAAAAAATATGACTATCAAAGAAGACAACAGAGTGACACAAGATGTCCAAACAAAATGGAATAACATCATCAAAAGGCTAATAAGATAAGGGGTTCCTGGGTGGTTAAGTGTCTGCCTTTGGTTCAGGTCATGAGATCAAGCCCTGAATCATCCTCTTCAGCGGGGAGCTGAGCTTCTCCCTCTCCTCTACTCTTGTGCTCTCTCTCACAATCTGTTGCTATCTGTGTGTCTCTCTCTCAAATAAATAAATATTTTTTAAAGGCTAAGATAAAATAACCATCAAGCTAAAATTCTACATGCAACTAAACCATCATTAAAGGATATGGAAAAATGAAAACATTTTCAAAAGAACACAAAATGAGAGTTTACTACAAACATACCCTAAGTGAAAGAACTATTAAAATCTATACTTCAAAAGAAGAAAATTGAACCTAAAAAGAAAAGAGTACTGAACAAAGATACTGGCAAAGACTGGGCTACATCTAAGCCAGTTATATAAAAAACAGGAATAATAACAACAACAATTAACTTAGAAGAGTAAAATGTGAAGTTAAAAACAAGATAAAAATAAAATTTTGTAGGGTACTAGGGTAGCTCAGTCAGTAAACTGCCCAACTTTTGATTTTGGCTCAGGTCATGATCTCAGGGTTGTGAGACTGAGCCCCACATTAGGCTCTGCACTAAGTGTGGAGCCTGCTTAAGATTCTCACTCTCCCTATGACCCTCTATTATTTCACTCATCTAGCTACTCTCTTTCTCCCTCTTAAAAAAAAAAAAAAGCATTTTGTATGATAGAGGGAATGATAGGAGTAAAAGCATACTAAAGTTTTGGACTTTATGAAAGAAGGTAGAGACACTGATTAAACTCTAAGTGAGAAATATATGTTAAAATTCTAAGGGTAAATATTAATATATATAAAACATATAACTTCTCAATTCATAGAGGAAAAAAAAGAGTATAAAGAACACTTTTTCAGGGACACTTGGGTAGCTCAGTGGTTAGCATCATCTGCCTGTGGCTCCGGTTGTGATCCTGGGGTCCTTAGGTTAGTTTCACATCAGACTCCCCACATGGAGCCTGCTTTTTCCCTCTGCCTATGTCTCTGCCTCTGTCTCTCATGAATAAAATAAAATCTTTAAAAAAAAAAAAGAACACATTTTCAGAAGAAAAATCAAGAAAGGAGAAAAAAACAGAAAAAGTAGGATCAGTGCAAAGTAAGATGGTAAAAATAAACACAAATAGAGACAACTTCTAAAATGCCAATTTGAGGAACTCTAAGGACCATCTATCTACCCAGTAAAACAACTACAACTGGTGAAAACTATAAAACAAAAACTAACCAACTGTTTAAAGTTTCTGCAAATTGTCCTAAAAGTATATAGCAAATGAAAGAACATTTACTTAGAAAATCTACAAAATCTCTGCAAAATCAGCAAAAATCTGTGGCATTTGACCCATAACCTGCTCCCTTCCTGTCCTTCCCTGAGTTCAGCATGATGGAAGTTCTATCCTAGGTGAATGTAACCAAGAATGTAGGCTTTCCTCTACCTCCAACTCCCAAATAAGGACTATTGTATCTACTTAGGACAGGCAGTCCCTACGAGAAGCATTTCTCATACTTCCATCTCTGTTGCAAAAGCTCTATAGAGGCAAGAGCCTCTGAAAGGTGTGGAGGTTCACTTCTTCCACTAAGCTCTCATTTATAGGCAGAAGTTCTACCACAGCAGACAGGCCAAGAGTACTGGGATCCCAACTACCCTTACTCCAGTTTGCTCACAGAGTGAAGTTTCCACAAGAGAAGAAGCTGAAAAGACCAAACAGGAGTGCCATTCCAAGAGAAGGTGACCCTATCTTCACTCTCAGCTCAAGGGCAGTGGTAGAGGTTTAGTCCAAAGGTAGGGGCAGGCCATAAGAAAAGAGAGTGCTAGAGAAATGACTACTTGGAACACATGTGGGGGAAGTTCAAGACTTAAGGCACTACAGTAACAATAGAAATTTTTGTGACTCTATGAGAGTAACGAGCTAAATCAAAGAAAAACAAAAATTTTACCCAGGAGAATCAAGGAGAGACACAATCAAGAAGATTCTTCTTGAGTCTAGAACAAACCTCAAAGGTTGGCCTCAAAACCACCCCTGCAATAAGATCCAAATTTAATTCCATCAGCCTGTGGAAAAAAATTCATGCTACAAGCATTACTTACAACAATAAAGCAATTACCTGGCAATTGGTGGAGGCTAACAGTTGGGTGTAATACCTAAAGAGGCAGAGAGCTTAACAGAGAGAATAGGGAAAGAGCCTAAGAGAGCTCTGCTAAAACCACCATTATTTTAGGATGATTCAAACTGTATACTGCAGGGGTGCCTGGGTGACTCAATTTGTTAAGCATCTGCCTTCCACTCAAGTCGTGATCCTGGGGTTCTGGGATTGAGCCTGCATCATGCTCCCGAGTCAGCACGGAGTTTGCTTCTCCCTTTCCCTCTGCCCCTTCTCCCTGCTCATGTTCTTTCTTGATATCTCTTTCAGATAAATAAATGAAATCTTAAGAAAAAAAAAAAGCAGCTACATACTGCAACTGCAAAAGAAATAAATTTCACTAAAATGGTCCAGCCAAGTCACAACAAATAAGCAAGCAAACAACACCCACCTCAGTCCATGAGTGTGTGGGTACTGGGGGTGGAATAAGTATCCTTCATTTCTACAATGTTATTTAAAATGTCCAGTTTTAAAAATAAAATAAAATAAAATGTCCAGTTTTTAGAGGGCCATGAGGACACATGAAAAGATGCTCACCATCACTAATCATCCAGGAAATGCAAATCAAAACCACAATGGGATATCACCTAACACCTGTCAAAATGGCTAAAATCAATGACACAAGGATGTAGAGAAAGAGGAACCTTCTTGCACTGTTGGTGGGGATGCAAACTGATGCAGCCAGTTTGGAAAACAGTATGGAGGTTCAACAAAAAATTAAAAGTAGAATTACCATATGATCCAGTAATTCCACTACTGGGCATTGACCCAAAGGATGCAAAAACACTAATTTAAAAAGACAGATGCACTCCTATGTTTGTTATGGCATTATTTACCATAGCCAAACCATGGATGCAACCCAAATGCCCATCAATAGATGAATAAAGAAGATGTGGTGTACACACATGCACACACATAAATATGCAAAATGTAATTCTACTCAGCCATAAAAAAAGAATGAAATCTTGTTATTTGCAATAACATGAATGGATCTAAAGGATATAATGCTAATTGAAATAAATCAGAGAAAGATAAATACCACATTATTTCACTCATCTAGCATTTAATAAACAAAGAAAAACAAGACATGTAAAAGAGCAGACTCAAATATACAGAACTGGTGGTTACTAGAGGGAAGATATGCAGGGAGTGGGTAAAAGAGATGAAGGGGATTAAGAGTACACTTAATTAAGAGTACACAGATTAATGTATAGAATTGTTGAATCACTATATTGTAAACCTGAAACTAATATAACACTGTATGTTTATAATATTGGGACTAAGTTTTTTTAAAAAAACAAGTAATAAAATGTCCAGTTTTTGACAAAAAATTATGAGATATTCAAAAAACCAGGGAAAGCAAACAAGCAATGGAAATCATCCTTAAGAGTTCAGATGTTGAACTTAGCAGACAGACTCCAAAACAACTATTATAAATTGTTCAAAGAATTAAAGGAAAAAGTACTTTAAAAAATAAAAGATGCTATGATAATTTCTCATCAAATAGAAATTATCGTTAAAATACAGAAATGATTTTAAATAGTGAAAATTCTAGAGTTGAGAAGTACAATAATCAAATGGAAAAATTCATTGTACAAAGCCTGAACCATAAATATGAATTAGTAGAAGAATCAGCAAACTTGAACATGATGGATAGAAATTATGCATCAGAAGAACAGAGAGAAAAAGAATGTACCCTATGAACAGTATCAGAGAAAAGTAAAACCCATTAAGCACATCAACATATACATAATGAAGAGCAGAGGACAAACCCTTATTTCAGGGAAGCAGAGAAAGGAACAGAAAAAATATTCAAAGAAATAATGGCTAAAACTTTCTAAGTATGACTAAATAATCTGTATATCCAAGAAGTTCAACAAAATTCCATGTGGGAAAACACAAAGTAGTATTATATATGCACAAGATATATCACAGTAAAAACTCTTGAAAGTCCCAAGAGAAAAATAGCTCCTTATTCTTAAGGAAATCCCCAAAATATTAACAGCAGATTTCTAATCAGGAATAACAAAAGCTATGCGGCACCTTCGTGGCTCAGTTGGTTGAGCATTCAACTCTTGATTTCTGCTCAGGTCATGATCTCAGGGTCTTAGGAAGGAGTCGCATGTCACAGAGCCTGCTTGAGATTCTCTCTCCCTCCTCCTCTCTCCCTGATCAAGCTCTCAATAAATTAATCAATTAATTTTTTTTAACTTTAAAAAAGAAAATGAGGGCTAGAAAGCAGTGGGATAACACATTCAAAACTAAAAGAGTTCATTGCTGGCAAACCTGCCTTACTAAAAATAGTAAGGGATACTATTTAGCCTAAAAATGCCCATGACCCTAAAATTAACCTCAAATCTACATGAAAAAAAAAAAAAACCAGAGAGCTACATGAAAAAAAAAAATCAAAGAGCTTCACTAAAGGTAATTACATGGTTATAAAACATAGTATAAATACTCATTTCCTTATCTCTATTAACTATTTTAAAAGCAGATGAATAAAAAACAATATGTATATAATTGTTATTTTGAGATTATACCTTAATGGATGTAATATATTTGACAATAACAGCATAAAGTCAGTAAATAGGAACAAGTTTGACATCAAAATGTTACTTGAATTCACAGGAGCAAATGAAGAAAACAAATGTTAAACAAGAAGGTTTAATACAAGAAATTTTATAAATTCTGTACTTGTTCTCCAGTCTTCTCTCTTTTTTAAAAGACATAAAATTATATAAATGAATGATTATAATGCTATTTAACTTGAAACATATATAGCTATAAAATGTGCAGTTGACCCTTCAACAAGAGGATTAGGGGTTCCAACCATTCCCTCCAGTAGAAAATCTATGTATAACTTTTGGCTCCCCCAAAACCTAACTACTAATGGCCTCCTATTTACTGGAAAGCTTACTAATAATTAGTCAACACAGATTTTTGTAATGTTATATGCATTATATACTCTACTTTTACAATAAAGGTAAACATTATTTTAAAAAATTTTAAGGAAGAGAGTATATACATTTATAGTACTATATGTATATTTATTGAAAACAATATGCCTATTAGTCGACACATGCAATTCAAACTCATTTTGTTCAAGGGTCAACTGTATAATAATAATAGCATAAAAAAAGGAAAGGAAACAGAGATAAATAGTGTATTTTGATGCTTTGCTGGAATTTAGTATAAATCTGAAGTAGACTGTGGTTAAGATAAGCCCTAGGGCACTCAGTAAGAAAATAATTTTTAAAAACTAGTGAAAAATCATCAAAGGAATCAAAATGTTACACTAGAAAATATTCAGATAATGCAAAAGAGCAGTACAGGAGAAGTAGAGGAACAGAAAAATAAGACATCACGTGCTAGGCCTTAAACCTAGCATCAGTAAATTTAAACAAACTGAAACCAAAGGAAGCTCTCTGATCATAACAGAATGAAATTAGAAATCAGTAACAAAAGGAAATTTGGGAAATTCACAAATATGGGAAATTCACAAATATGTGGAAATAAAACATCATAAGGAAAATTAGAAGATATTTTGGGATGGATGAAAATGAAGACACAACATAATAAAACTCATGGAATATAACTAAAGTGGTGCTCAGATGAAAATGTATAGCTATAAGTGCCTTACATCACAAAAGATCTCAATTTAATAATCTAACCTTTCACCATAAGACCCCAGACTGTATGATTCAAATGATGTGTTCAGAGTAGGTAAATCTACAGGCAGGAAGTACACTATTGGCTACCAAGGACTGGGAAGACAGGCGGAAAAAGGGAGGTTCTGAATGTTCTAAAATTGGGATGCCTGGGTGGCTCAGCGGTTGAGTGCCTGAGGGTGCCTCAGGGTGTGATCCCAGGGTCCTGGGATTGAGTCCCATATCGGGTTCCCTGTGAGGAGCCTGCTTCTCCCTCTACCTATGTCTCTGCCTCTTTCTGTGTGTCTCTCATGAATGAATAAATAAAAACATCATAAATAAATAAATAAATAAATAAATAAATAAATAAATAACAGAAGATCCAGAATCAAGACCAGGCCCTATATTGCCCCAACAAGAATAATCTTTTCTGAATATCACTTTCATATCTACTGGTTTTTGGAAAAAGTGTTTAATGAGCATATTTAAATAAGAAGAAATAGAGTTATTAAAACATAGAAGTTCATCTGAAGAACCAAAGAATGTTCAACAACTTGTTTTCAATCATAATTGATCAATAAGTATCAGAAATACACGACCAAAAGGCCATAAAGTAGTATCCTACCAGTTTTACAGAGACAAACAGAAGTATTAAGAAATGGACTATCATCCTAAAAGTTCAGTTTTAATGTCCTAGCTATAAGATTCTGAAATCTCCTAAAAATACATTTGAAAAAAGAATTATTTTTGAAATTATTTAAGGGTACTCAAGGGTTTGAGGGTTTTCAAGTACTGAAAACTCCTTGAGGGTTTGAGGAGTCCACGCAGCCCTAAACTATAGATTACTAATTTATGACTACCTAAACATAATGAATAAACAGAGGCCTTCTGCTTCTTGCATATTTGATACCTAACATAGAGAGGCCAACCAAAAAACAATCATATTTGAATGGCAGAGACTGTGGCAAGCTTTGATTTTACCATATATTAGTAATGCTAATTAATGGCTAAGGCTGGTTTGATCTGTTATCCAAGAAAATCTTGTTCTACTTCTCCTTTTGAACATAAAAATTTTTTTGAACATAAAAATTTTAAAAAGGGAATAGACGGACATAAAAGGTACTCTGAATTTCCAACCTTCTCTTAATTTTATTCCAATGGAAATAAACTTTAAGAAATGGAAAATAATGGTTCAGATTATTTTTATTCTAGAAAGTTTTAGAGCTTCTGTAAACTTTTATCACAAGTGAAGAAAGGGATTCCTTATTCTTGATGAAGTCATTTGCCTTTAATATCTGCAACAGAAAGCCCTACAGGTTACTAAAATAATCTTTTAAACATAAGACACATCCCAGGAAATAATAACTTTTCAGGAAGAGCTGGCATTAGGCAGAACAAAAGGTTAATAAACTTTTCCTTCCCTCTTACTCATTACCCTTTCCCATTTTCTCTCATCTTTTACAGTACCTCTAAGGAAACCATTTGCAGATTTTGCAACATTAAAATTGTTTTCATTAATACATTTTTAAATGGTCAGATAGTCAAATACTATGCTATGCTATCTACAACTGAATTCTCATAGACTGAGTTTGTTTGCAAAGAGAACAATATTTTCATTAAGACCTTTGTTCTCTATGCCCTAATATCCAATTCTTCCTAAAGGCAAAAATTACATCCATGTGTCTCATTTTTATCCCACTCTACAAATCTGTGGTCATTAACAACTATATGTAATGGCTACTAATCAAAGTATCTACAGTGAATTTGTACTATATAGAAACTCAGAAAATCCACTGAAAACTCCTATTCTCTTTATATAGCCAAAAAATAATTAAATCAACTTAGAACTTCATAGCAATTACATTTCTAAGCTACTGCAAGTAGACTGTATGCCATTTTTCATTTAGAAATATTAAAAATATAACCTGAAATCTGTTTAGGGGAATGCAATCATTTAAATTCAAATTATGATTATTCCCTACTGCATACTCTTCCTAATGAAAAGGTATAATTACTGCTTGAACATTTTGTAGCTTGAGCAGTGTATGTAGGAACCCTAAGTCCAGCTGGTGAACAGAAAATATTTGGGCATGCGTGCTACAATATGTTATGCTACCTTTCAGCTACCATATCAAGTACAGGCTCACCTTTTAAAATAACTGGAATTCCTAGCTATGCAATACATTAAACTGCTGCATTACCACAAGGAAAAAATACTGTGTCTACATGTTAATTCTACCCCCAATCAGCAACCACCTTCCTCCAGTTCTTTTGATATCTTGAAGTAACAATTCTTTCTGCGGCCAAGATTATACTGCCCATTAAATTGAATTAATGGACTATCTGGCAAACCAGAAACTGGCTCAATCACCGCAGCACAATGAAGGAAGAGAAAGTAAACTCGAATATACTTCTATGATGCCCTGATTCCTTAAATCATTTAGTGGAAGTGAAAGCCAAAGGGCAGGGAAAAGCAAAAGATGTGGCTAGTCAACACTATGTAAATATGGAGTGGATGCCAAAGGGGAAAAAGCTTGCTCTTAAGAATAGAAAAACCTAACAACAGTTCAACCTAACAAACTCTTTGCTTACTTACTAATGGTAAATGGCTACTTTTAGAGAAAGAAATTAAGATTTAGGTTAACTCACTAACAGGCAGTTCTCTTTTGTAAGTGTGTGTATGGGGGGGGGTATTATTATTACTTTATATCTCTCAAATCTTTCTGTATTATTCTATCTCAGATTGTATGACCCAGGCATCTAAGCCAAAACCTTAATCAACTGAGTAAATATATAACAATACCTGAACAAAAGTAACAGCATTTCCCAGTCTCTTTACCTCCAGTCTTAGATCATTCTCAGCTGTTGTAAGAGAGACTATCTAAAGTGAAATTTGATCACATAATTCCTCAGTTTTAAACCTTTCAGTGTCATGCCACTCTAAAGACAATATGCAAAATCCCACCATAATCAAACTTCTCTTCCCATCCCATCTCATACTACACTTTGAACTAGTGTGTAGTTCCTTAAAAAATAAGTAAGTCATGCTGTTTTACACTCCTCAGACACTCCTATAGCTCCCTTAATTCAAATGCTTTTACTCATCTTGATACCCACCTCGTGGCTACTTTTCAATATTCCTCCTTCACTCAATTCAAGACCCAAATAATTTCCTCCTGGAAGTTTTTCCTGGACCCCTAAACTGGATTAGGTGTCTAACATGTGTCCTTCCATATTTCCTTGATATGGTACATAAAATAATGGCCCCCATATATGTCAACACTTTAATCTTCAAAAATCTATGAATATGTTACTTTACATGGCAAAAGGGGCCTTATAGATGTGATTAAGGACTCTGAGATTAGAATTAAAATTGTCATCCAGGATTATTTAGGTAGGGCAATCTAATCACAGGAGTCCTTACAATCAGAAAACCTTTCCCAGCAACAAAGACTCAGAGAGATGATAATAAGAACTAAACCCACTGCTTCTGACTTTGGAGATGGAGGAAGTGATTAAGAGCCAAGGAATTTGGGTAGCCCCTACAAACTAGAAAAAGGCAGAGAAACAAATTCTTCTGTAAAATGTCCTGAAGGAACACAGCCCTGTTAACACCCTGATTTTAGCCCAGTGAAATCCATGTCAGATTTCTGACCTACAGAACTGCACAATAATAAATTTGTGTTCTTTCAAGCCACTAAGTTTATGGTAATTTATTACAGCAACACTAAAATACTAATATATTTGGGCACCATTTTTACGGTCTGCTCAAGAGTGGGAGCTCAATCTTACTCAAAATTGTTTTTCCAATACCTAGCACAGTTGCTGTCTACAGAGATGCTCAACAGTATTTTGGAACTAATACATTTTCATAATTTAATTCTGCAAATTCTTATTACTATAATTAAAACATTTTTCTTCAATTCAGAATCTTAACTGGCAATATGAATTGCTTTCACTCTACATTAGTCATTCCAGACACAGAAATCTATTAATACCAGTTTACTTCTTCTGACTTGTCTCCTTTTAGTAAGAGGACAAGCACTCACTGTAACACAGTCTTCCCATGGAACTTGAATGTATATAGTTTTATCAATTTTCCTGTTTCATATTACATACCATATTTTTTAAATCACATATATATTGTCATCAGGAACAAGTTTTTACTTCTATCAATTCTACAATCCATTAAAAACTATTTTTATTTATCCACTGTGGTTTTAAGTCTCCTGAGTATCTGACAAAATAACTACTGGAAGTTCATCTCTTAAATCAAGGATTTAGAAATAGTCAGAAGGTACAAAGTGCCATTTCACAACCCTCTAAAATTAGCATTATTTTTCCCTCTTCAAAAGCATTCTCAGTACTATAGTTCACAATATCAGCTGACATTTTTGAGGGCATAATATGTGCTCATTCTCTGTAGTATTATTAATCTTTACATGACCCTACAAAGGTGATTGTACCTATTTCCTTATGGAGGTGGGGGACTCAGAGGATTTAAGTATCTTGCCTAAGATTAATTACATAGCTCAAAGGTAGTAGAAATGGGAATTCAAGTCCAAAGTCAATTAAAGAGTAAAAAAAAGTAAATTTCTTAGATCAACACTTATATAGCTTATTCTACTACTCAAAAATGGAATTTGGAAAAGTCAGCTTTCATTTCTGAGAAAGAGTTTTCAGACTATCGGGTACTCATAAAGGTATGGCAATGGCTATCATAAAACACCAAAAAGTACCCATCATGTGACAAGGTGAGAAGATGTATTTTGACCCTACCATTATTTTCTTTGTACCTTAAAAAACCTTTTCTAAGATGAAGATAAAACTGTAAATCATATCCCTGTGCATCTCTTCTATCAACTAACACTTCCACTCTTCAGGAGATAAAAAGTAGAAAGATTGTAAATTCTAGGCTCATTTTGTGGCTTAAGAACTGGTGCCATATGCAATTTAAACCTCTCACTCAACATCTTCTGGTGCCTGTCATTACTGATGGTTAGTATTTACACAGGTTTAAAAATGGATTGCAAAACATTAGCAGCATTGACCTTCACTTCACTAATTAGCTCTGCAATCTTAAGTCACCTCACTCTCTGGTCCTTGTTTTTCTCATCCATAACGTAACACAAGAAAGTTAGATTAGATGAAGTTTCTAAACCTTTTCCTAATTCTAATATCCTAGGGCAGCACTAACCTTTGCATTTTGCCTGACATCCTACTGAGCTCAGTACAGCTAGTAGAAATTCAGAGGAATCAGGATATAATTAAAAAGCTTCAGCAAGACTATGTTTGAATTTCAGTACTCACTAAGTATATGACCTTGGGCAAGTCTTACTTAGCTGTCTTGTCTGTAAAATAAGGACAAAAGTGCCACCTATGATTCTTTTGAGAATTAAATTTTTAAATACTTCTTAAAAATGCATCTAGGGGGATCCCTGGGTGGCGCAGCGGTTTGGCGCCTGCCTTTGGCCCAGGGCGTGATCCTGGAGGCCCGGGATCGAATCCCACGTCGGGCTCCCGGTGCATGGAGCCTGCTTCTCCCTCTGCCTGTGTCTCTGCCTCTCTCTCTCTCTCTGTAGCTATCATAAATAAATAAAAAAAAAAATTTAAAAAAATGCATCTAGGGCAGCCCGGGTGGCTCAGCGGTTTAGCACCGCCTTCAACTCAGGGCATGATCCCCAGATCCTGGGATCGAGTCCCACAACAGGCTCCCTCCAGGGAGCCTGCTTCTCCCTCTGCCTGTATCTCTGTCTCTTCCCTGTCTCTCATGAATAGATGAATAAAATATTTTTTTAAATGCATCTAAAACAATTCCTGGCACTGAGTAACTACTCACTAAATATTCTTTCTCTTACAGTGTGATCTATAAGTACTATAATCAGGTTTTTTAAAGAAACCATTTCTTGAAACAGGAGTTAAAGTTTTGTAGGATTTAAAGATAATATAGTATCAAGAGTGTCTTTGTCTACTTGGGGTACCATAAAAACATACCACAGACTATGTGGCTTAAACAAAAGTCATTTCTTTTCTCACCATTCTGGAAGGCTACAAGTCTCCGATGACAGTCTGACAGAGTGGTTTCTTGTGAAAGCTCTCTTTCTGGCTTATAGACAGCTACCTTCTCCTTCTTATAAAGGCACCAGCTCTGCCAGACTAGGCATCCACCTTTACAACCTCACATAATCTTTACCCCCTCCCCACAGGACCGAACGCCAAATAGAGTCACATTGGAGGTTAACACTTCAATATAGGAATTTTGGAAGCATTCAAACATTCAGTCCATAACAGACGATGCTTCTTTATTTTTGTACTGAGACTTTATTTTATTTTCTAAAGGTTTTATTTATTTATTCATGAGAGACAGAGAGAGAGATAGGCAAAGGGAGAAGCAGGCTCCCTGCGGGGAGCCCTATGCAGGACTCGGGACTCAACCTGGGGACCCTGGGATCATACCCTGAGCCGAGACCAAGGCAGATGCTCAACCACTGGGCCACCCAGGCATCCCTGAGAGTTTATTTTTAAGCAAAGTTTATAAATTTCAATTAAACCTCCTGCCAAGTCTCTAAGATGAATAGAAGTACTATGATCCTACACGGAGACTTGAGGAGCAGACATGGAGAAGTTAAGCAACATAACCTTAATGATGCAACTGAATAGAGGCAGAGTCACAAACAGAATTTGAGCCTTTTGGGGATCCCTGGTTAGCTCAGCGGTTTGGTGCCTGCCTTCAGCCCAGGACGTGATCCTAGAGTCCTGAGATTGAGTTCCACATCAGGCATCCTGCATGGAGCCTGCTTCTTCCTCTGCCTATGTCTCTGCCTCTCTCTCTCTTTCTCTCTCAATCTGTCTCTCATGAATAAATAAATAAAATATTTAAAAAAGAACTTGAGCCTTTTAACACTGAAGCTCATTCTGTTAAATAATACTGCATTTTTGAAACTTCTATCTCTAAATGTATTATCACTGTCCTTCTCACATTACTTCTTAAATCTGACTTAAAATTCTGTTTTCACTAGAAAATTTAAATAATATTTAAAGAAAGGGGAAATTTTATAAAATGACTGAAGTTTTCAGAGCCAAGAAAATATATTAAATAGAGCTATGAAAACCAGGGTTTAATTAGCCCTGGTTTTGTGATTTCTGCTTTCAGGGAAAGCCAAAAAACTGACACATTCACCAAAACCTTTGGCTTCTTTCTTGACCAACAGTCATCAATGAGGCTCATCCACCCACAGGCAAGCTGGAGTTAGATAATTATTTCCAGTAACTGAAAGTTGCCTATTTGTGCTCTCAGAAAAGAGAAATAGATTACTTTAATAATTATATTTCACTTTTTCTGGGTGGCAGAGATTTTATACACCTCTTTGGGTGCTAAATACCATTATACAACTGTATCTGTAGATATGATATAGCACAGAGAACTGTCTCAAAGAACATTCTTACAGGGTAGAGGTAGGGGGACAGAACTCTTCAGTAGGGAAAAACACTGGCTTATATTTGGTAGGTATTACTCTTCAGACCACATTGGCTAGGCATTAAATTTTTCCCCTCTTTTTAGAGATTAAAAAAAAAAAAGTAAAACTAGGTGATGTTATTCTGATTCCTTTAGCAGTGACATGCAGGCTGGCACCTCCTAGAAAAAGTGAGAAACTTCCTATTCAAAAATAGCAATTTTTATGGGGTTCTCTGTGCTTCTTTGGAGGGAAGGGAGAGATGGATCATATTGTACTTGTCCTTACCTAACCAAATTAAATATTCTATTTTTTCTTTCCTTTTTCTCCCCTGAAACAATTTTGTACTCACTGCACAAAAATGTAGTACCTCCCTGGATTTCTTCAGTTGGAAGGGGTGATGGTGGTGCTGGGGACTTTCCATTGCTAATCTCTAGATTACCTCGCCATCTCTTATTTGGCTCTCAGCCCATTTACTGCCTGTGTTATCATTTTCCTGTGTCAAATTCCTTCTGTTGTAAATACCTGACAGAGTTTCCATCTTCCTAGTGAGCCTCTGACTGGAAAAAAAATAACTTACTTGGTAATTTCATCATTTACTGTTTTTTTGAAATGTTAATTACCTTTTTTTCATATATTTATGTGCTTTAATATGCGTCCTCAAGTAAAAATCTTTTTTTTAAAGATTTTATTTATTTATTCATGAGACACAGAGAGAGAGGGGCAGAGACAGACAGAGAGAGAAGCAGGCTCCATGCAGAGAGCCTGACGCAGGACTCGATCCAGGTTCTCCAGGATCAGGCCCTGGGCTGAAGGCAGACGCTCAACCGCTAAGCCAGCTGGGTGCCCCCTCAAGTAAAAATCTTAACCCTGAATTCATAGATTCTAAGATCTTAACTCTGACTTCTCAGGGCATACCCTGAAATCAGGATAGGGAGTGCAGAGGGTAGAAAAAGCTGACAATGGAAGGTCAGTGGATGAAATGCAAGTAGCAAAAGCTAATCAGATAACATGCTAGCCATGACAAATAATGTCAGCCAGGGAGTCTCTAGAATGAGGAGTTTTTTTGAACATAGCAAAAGTATTATTAAAATCAGGTCAATACGTGTTCAGACAATGAATACAGCAAACAATGATAATGCTATTATATAACCTCCAAGAATCAGGACTCCTATTCATTCAGTGAATTATGCAGTTTCTTCAGAGGCTCCCCAAACTGGTTAATAATCCAAAAGAAATTTCTTTTGTATGAGTAATTGTTAGTGGCTACAACTTAGAGCAATCTACGGAAAATCCAATTTTTAAATGCTAAACATACAAAGATAGATTGATACCACAATACAGTACAAACATTATTTTAGGGAAAAAATGAAGAGCACTGTATGACTCATGCACACCTCTTTCAGGAATTGGTTTCAATTGGGCTAGTATCCCTGAAGCAATACTTTGACACAATCTTTGAAAACTCATCTGGCAAGAAAAAGTCCCAAGAGACTATAGTTAGAAAATCGTTTATATTTCAGCAAATTAAATTGCTTTGACTTATAGGCACAAACTCATAATGATATAATACTAATAACAACATCAGATAGCAACTAATTTAATAGTAACTATATTTATGTGCCAGGCACTTTTCTTGGTGCTTTATATACTTAGCTCATCTAGTAATTCCAACTCATCAGGATAGGAACTATTTTTTCCCACTCCACCTCCACTATTACAGACAAGGCTTAGAGACAGTAAGTGGGGTGGCTGGCTCAGCAGTTGAGCATCTGCCTTTGGCTCAGGGCGTGACCCTGGAGTTCCAGGATTGAGTACCACATTGGGCTTCAGGTGAGGAGTCAGCTTCTCCCTCTGCCTATCTATGTCTCTGCCTCTCTCTCTCTCTCATGAATGAATAAATAAAATCTTAAAAAAAAAAACGGACAGTAAGTTAGTTGCACAAGTTCACATAACTAGTAAGAGCTAGAATATGATCCAGATAGTCTAATTCTGCAGTCCATGCTCTTAATTATTATACTATAATCTGTCCCTAACTTGGTCAAGGTCATAAGGAACTGGGTGGTGAAACTAGAAACTCAATAAATTCTTGAGCTACATTTAACCAAAAACACATTCAGTAATAAAACATGTGCAGTTATAACTTTTTAGCTTTCCCCTTTCAAGCCCTTAGAAGTCTTTACCATCACCAGCAAAAATACCCATGGAATTAGGCAACAAGCATAGTGCAATATGGGATCCCAGTGCCATCATAAGTCAAATGGTACATGACAAAAACGGCCAAATGTTTATAGTCGGAAAACGTGGTTAAAGTCTTAACTTTGCCATTAACTGGCAGCATGCTATTCAACACAGTACAGAATCTGAAGTCAGACAGACCTGGGTTGAAATCCTAGCTTTAAGACCATGGTATAGAGTGGCAAAGTTTATGTAGAGCACAAGGGCACCTGGCCAAGACAGCACAACAGGGCTGAAATTCTGCCTTTGTTCATTCAGCTCACCAAGCCGTCCGCCTTGGAATGGGGGCTACCTGTGCTGGAAGAAGTGGCACTTACCACAAGTCCCCAGGCTACTACCTAGTGCAGTGAGTGTGGCAGCCCAGTTTCAGTTATTTAATTGGTTCACCACAGGGGGCATCTTTTTCTATTTCAAAGGCTCCTCATAAACTAGAGGTAACTAGTTATGTAATCTTGGGCAAGTTACTTCACTCTAAACCTCAGTTCTTTCATATGGAAAAAATATGTGAAAATAGTACCTGCCTCATGGTTTTGAGGATTACACAAAATGGTGCAAGTAAAGTGTTTAGTACAGTGCCAGGAACTTAATAAATGCTCATTAAGTTATAAGCAATAAATTATAACCACATGTAATATCACAACTTGAGCCTCAGATCCCTCATCTGTTAAAATAAATACCATCTACTTCGCAAGACATTTCCATGAATGTTGAATTGTGATGAGAAGGCATTTTACAAACTACTACATGTTTATTTATAATTTTTATATAAAGAATTAGCAAATACAAAAAGTTCTTCGTACCCAGTACTTAGTGCTAAACAAATGTTAAACGGTATTGTTGCTGTTAGTATTGACAACTCATTTAAAGTTTTTTTGCATCACACATTCATGTTTTCGATATTTCTTATTTTAGGGAGGATAACCATGTTCATGGATCATTTTAAATTGTGAAAGGAAAATTATCTCATTAGATTGATAAACAATACAGATCTAAGGGGCCTAGGGCTAACTGGTATTCAGTTCAAAAAAAATTCTTTTTAATTTTTTTTACAATCTATCAGGTTTGTACTAACTTTAAAAATAAAAAAAGAGGGGTGGCTGGGTGGTTGAGTCGGTTAAACATCTGCCTTAAGCTCAGGTCAGGACCCCGGAGTCCTGGGATCAAGTCCCGCATCAGGCTCCCCTGCTCATCGGGGTGTGCTTCTCCCTCTTCCTCTCCCCTCATCCCTGCTCATGCTCTCGCTCTCAAAATAAAGAAGTAAAATCTTTAAAAAAAAACAGGAGGTGGGGGGATCCCTGGGTGGCTCAGAGGTTTAGCACCTGCCTTTGGCCCAGGGCGCGATCCTGGAGTCCCAGGATCGAGTCCCACATCGGGCTCCCAGCATGGAGCCTGCTTCTCCCTCCTCCTGTGTCTCTGCCTCTCTCTCTCTCTCTCTATGTCTATCATAAATAAATAAATCTTTAAAAAAAAAAAGAAAGAAAGAAAAAAGAAAAGAAAAGAGGGCACCTGGGCAGTTCAGTTGGTTAAGCATCAGACTCTTATTTTCAACTCAGGTAATGATCTCACAATGGTGAGACAGAGGCCCTCATAGGGCTCAGCGTTCAGCAGGGAGTCTGTTGGAGAGTCTCTCTCCCACTCCCTCTGCACCCTTCCCCCTGCCCACATGCTCATGATCAAAATCTCTCTTTCTCTCTCTCAAAATAAATAAAGTCTTTTTAAAAATGAAAATAAAAAAGAAAAGAAAAATCACATCAGAGGCCCAAAACCTTCTTGCTTAATATCGGAGCCTCTCAACAGAAAAGACTGTATTTATATCCACATGACATATAATGGCATAACTGTAGTTTCTCTGAACTTGGAAATAGCATTCCTCAGAAACTGCCTGTTGATTCATTTCTAACTCAAAATAGATATTGACCTTGCTCCCTTAAGAAAAGGGTTCTTTCCACCATTTGGGATAAAGTTTCTATTACTATAAATTCCAAACTTGTAAGTCAGCTACAGCAACTATAATTCAAGCTACAACAAGCACACACAGCACAGGGCTGCAAACTAGAGGATTTAACAGGCCTCTAGGCCTCCAGTTCTGCAACAGAATGATGGTTACTGTGACCCATACAGCAGGCAAAACCCAAAATACAATGAAGATCTAAGACTGCTTATACTTGCTTCATGTCTGTGTTTCCAATGTGCTTATAAGTTTTGTTGCTATTCACAGTTATTACCACCACCAGAGAGCTAACTACACAACTACTGACACAGTACTAATGGAAGAAAAGAATGTTTTCTCAACTTTATTAATGCCTGCCATCTTCTTTTTTTTTTAAGAGTTAATTAATTAATTTATTTATGAGAGACACAGAGAGAAAGAGAGGCAGAGACACAGGCAGAGGGAGAAGCAGGCTCCATGGAGGGAGCCTGACGTGGGACTTGATCCCAGGTCTCCAGGATCACGCCCTGGGCTGAAGGCGGCCCTAAACCGCTGAGCCACCTGGGCTGCCCTGCCTGCCATCTTCTTAGCACTCAAGCAGAAAGCACATTCCATAAATACTGTAGCTTATTCTCCCCATCAAGACATCTCAATGGGATGAACACCAAGATGCAATGGATTCAAATCTGAATTGGTCACTAAATAGTGTTATGTCCTCAGAACATAATTTAATCTCTGCAGGTCTCCTCTGAGATAATATATGAAAGAGATTTTTTTTAATTATAAGGTGATACACATATGGAAACGATTATTTCTGCCAACAGAATGTCATACATATCAGTATAAAAACCCTGCTTCAGTTTTTTCAATTCACTATAAAGAAAAGTTATAAAAGTGCTTGAGAATAGAAATATTCTACAAATTCAAGACTTATGAATTATATCATCGTTTAATTCTTTATAATCTTATTACAGCACCCATAGAGGCATTACACAAAAGTCTCAATCAAAAGGTAACAATAATTTGGAAACTTCTAGAAACGTAAGTATTGACAGTGGGGATATAATCAGGTTCCTCAGTAATATTATCTGTTTGGCAATATGTGCTCTTTCTTTTGGCTTTTTTAGTGGTATTTCATGCAGCCACATGCTACTTCTACAAGAGCAGTAAAAGAGCCTCAAGTTTGTCTATCCTGACATCTCTCACGGTACACAGGAGAAGCAATACTACCTCCATTTAATAAATGAGAAAAGTCTTGGCGATCATCTAAACCTATGAAATAAAAAACAAAAGTGGAACTAGAGTAATAAATAGGCTAAGTTCATTGTTCTTTTTCCTAGAATGTACTGTCTTCCTTGGGGCAGGACAAACCTCCAAACTAAAAGACAATTGAAAAAAACTTCCCTATCCTTTCTCTCTCTGGCTTCTTTACTACTTACCTGAGACATTTATACAACAGAGCACAAGAACCAAAAAGTTTGTCCCATAGGCACAGCAAAAGATGAACTTCATGAAATCTTGTTTTCTACTTGGCAGCCCTGTAAATCATCTATAAACCAAACCTCCATTAATATAAAGGCCAGACTCATGTGACTCATCTGCTCCTTTTGGAAAGGAAACCCTAGATATCTGGCAAAATAATCTGTCAAAGACAGGGCTCCCTATAGCATGAACAGGCAGATAAACATGACTGCCAAACATCAAGTATGATACAGAATGACTACTGCTAATGTAGTTATTTATAGAGGAATTATTTTCTTTATTTAATTTGCGTTATTATTAAACTACAACATTTCTAATCCAGAGTACACCTCACATATAAAGCATGTCCACTAAAAAACAAAACTATCACCTCGGCTGGCTTTAAAAGCCAACTAGGAAGAAGCCAGCAACACAAAGGCAGTTTAAGAATTGTACAATTCAGGGCACCTGGGTGGCTCAGTTGGTTAAACAGCAAAATGGTTAACTGTTGGTTTCAGCTCAGGTCATGATCTCAAGGTCATGAGATAGAGCCCTGTGCCCAGGCTCCACACTTAGCAGGGACTCTGCTTAAGATTCTGTCTCTCCTTCTCCCCCTGTCCCAACTCCCTGTTGTGTTCTCTCTCTCCAAAAATAAATAAGTAAATGTTAAAAAAAAAAAAAGAAAAGAATTGTACAATTGTCCCTTGAACAATACAGGTGTTATGGGCATCAACCCCTGCACAAATATCCATATATAACATTTTACTTCCACCTAAAACTTAATTACTAATAGCCTACTGTTGACCAGAAGCCTTACCAATAACATAAACAGTTAACACATATTTTATATATGTATTATATATTGTATTCTTTTTTTTAAAGATTTACTTATTTTTTTTTAAGATTTTTTCTTTTAAAGATTTATTTATTTATTCATTTGGAGAGAGAGGCAGAGACACAGGCAGAGGGAGAAGCAGGCTCCATGCAGGAAGCCCGATGTGGGACTCGATCCCGGGTCTCCAGGATCACACCCTGGGCTGCAGGCAGCGCTAAACCGCTGCGCCACCAGGGCTGCCCTTTTTTAAAGATTTTATTTATTTATTCATGAGAGACACACAGAGAGAGAGAGAGAGAGAGAGAGAGAGAGAGAGAGAGAGAGAGGCAGAGACACAGGCAGAGGGAGAAGCAGGCTCCACGCAGGGAGCCCGACGTGGGACTCGATCCTGGGTCCCCAGGATCAGGCCCTGGGCTGCAAGCGGTGCTAAACCGCTGAGCCACTGGGGCTGCCCAGATTTACTTATTTTAGAGAGAGAGTGGAGGGAGGGGCAGAGGAAGAGAATCTTTCAAGCAGACTCCCTGCTGAGCACAGAGCCCAACCCAGGGCTTAATCCCAGGAACCAGGAGATCATGATGGGAAGGAGCCAAAACCAAGTGACAGATGTTTAACCAAGTCAGTCACCCAGGCACCCCTATATACTATATTCTTACAATAAAGCTAGAGAAAAGAATCAGAGAAATCATAAGAGAGACAACATTTAGACAACATACTGTAAAAAATCCACATAAGTGGACCCATATGAGTCAAACCAGTGTTGTTCAAAGGTTGACTGTATTTCCCAAGTTAAACATTTGTGTGCTATGTAGTGTACAAACATGTTGTCACTAGGACAATATTTTGCTTACAACGTATGGCAACATTGATATGATATACCACAGGCTAAAAATGGTTGCTTATCTAGACATGAGGTCTACAGATGAAGTAAATGCTGATTTGGTTTTAAAATACTAAATATGTTTCAACTGCTGAAATACATCACCAATCTGAATTTATACAGAGAACATATTGAGTCCATAAAATATAACAAAATAGTGCATAAACTTTCAGACGGCAGAAAATGAGGAATGGTTTTTTGGACTAGATGGCTTTTTTAAGTTGAGGCAGAAGTTTTGACACAGAAGTTGTTATTGAAGACTTTTGTATCTGACAGATCTGTGCTCCTATGGCCATGATTTGCTATGAAATGTATTTTAAAACCATTTAAAGTTTAATTAACATCTGAAACTCATCAAGGTGTAGTTTATTTGTATGAATTTTCTTAAATAGTCTCTCTCTCTCTCTTTTTTTTTTTTTAAGATTTTATTTATTCATAGAGACAGAGACACAGGCAGAGGGAGAAGCAGGCTCCACACAGGAGGCCCAACATGGGACTCGATCCCGGGTCTCCAGGATCACATCCCAGGCTGCATTAAATGGTTATGCCACCAGGGCTGCCCAAATAGTTTCTCTTTTATGAAAACTGTATTTGGGTTTCTGAGGAGCTAGTTGGCTGACTCTCAGGGTTCATAAATAATCACTGTTCCAACCCTCATTTGGGATCATTCTCCTGTGCCAATTTCCCTTTACTGACACCTAACAACTCTTTTGGGTTCCTAGACCCAATTCCAACATGTGTGTGAAGGGGTTTCCCAGTCCACCAATAAGAAACTATTAGACACTAGCAGGGTATACAAGAATTCTACTCAATTCTGACACTATCTACCTGAAGACAGTGTCAGAAATTCAAGAACAGCCAGATAGAGGAGATGCATAAGGCAAGGTATGTGGGAACGGACATGGAGCTTCCTTCCATGCTCTCTCCTGGCATACCATTCTCCCTGCATCTCCACATGCTCACCAATCCAGAAGCTCTGAGCAATGATTTTTGGAATAGGATATCTAAAAAGATAAAATAAGGACACTTGATTTTGTATTAGAGCCCACTGAAAGAGTTGTTTCATCAAAGACAGATATTTGAAACGGTGTAATTATATAGAAAACATTTCAATTTGGTCTTAAGAGCTGATTTTAAATAGAAAAGTGGATTAAAGATATAAATGGCCAACTTATAGGAGAAAAATGAATAGTTAATATATTTTTAAATGCTCAGGCTCACTCATAATCAGAAAAGTAATTTAAAAGACTTTAAGATTCCATTTCATATCCATTACATATATAAAAAGTAAAAAGCCTGGAGTGCCTAGGTGGCTCAGTTGGTTAAGTATCTGCCTTCAGCTCAGGTCATGATCTCAGGGTCTTGGGATCGAACCCCCGAGTTGGGCTCCCTGCTCAGCAAGGAGTCTGCTTCTCCCTTTCCCTCTGCCCCTCACCCCTCCCCACACTCACGCTTTCTCTCTTTCTCTCACTGTGTCTCTCAAATGGATAAATAAAATCTTTTTTAAAAATTAGTTTAAAGATATTTTTTAAATTTATTTGAGAGTGAGCAAGAGATATAGAACTAACACGGGCAGGGGAGGGGGAGAGGGAGAGGGAGAAGCAAACACCCACTCTGAGCAGGGAGTCCAATGCAGGGCTCAATCCCAAGATTTTGAGAACATGACCTGAGCCAAAGGCAGTCAGATGCTTAACCCACAAGCCCAATAAATAAAATCTTAAAAAAAAAAAAAAAAAAGTCTGACAACACCAAACATTGAAAAGGATATAGAACAACGTAAACTCTTTTTTTCTTTTTTTTTTTTAGAGCAATATTAACTCATATATTCTTACTCAAAAAGTAAATTGGTATGATCACTTTGGGCAGTATCTATGAAGAAAAACATGGAAATCCTACACCCTAGCATTCCTGCTCATAGGCAAATACTATAGAGAAAGCCTGGGCCATGTACCCAAAGGGACCTGCAACAAGAATGTTCAGACCTACATTTTTATTATAGAAAAAAAAACCCAAAAACCTAGAAATAGCTACCTATCAATAGGAGAACAGAAAACAAGTGTTCAAAAACTGCTGAATGAATGACTCTAAGGGATGAACAACAGTGTTCTCAAAGGAGGTCAGAGACTCAGGAATCTGTGGGATAATACCAAGAGGTGTAAGTAACAACAATATCATCAGAGAGAAAATATGATGCAGAAAAGAACATTTGAAGAAATACTGGCTGAAAACAATTTTGGTGAAAGACAAACTGTAATATATTCATACAATGGAAAACTATTAACAATAAAAACGATAAACTACTGATACATGGAATAACATGGGTGGATCTCAAAGGCATTATGCTGGGGAAAGAAGACAACCTCCAAATGTTACATATGATTTGATTCCATTTGATCTACAAAAGGCAGGAGTTTAAGAACAGAGAACAGATCAAAGGTTGCCTGGGATTGTGGATGAGAGGAGGAGGGTTCAAGTCCAGTGGACAGCAAAAGAGAATCTTAGGGGTGGTGGAACTATTCTATATCCTGATTGTTAAGGAGACTACACAAATTTACACGTGTTAAAATTTACATAAATGTACACACACAAAAAGTCAATGTTATTATATACAATTTTAAAAAAAGAAAATCTGGGGAAAAAATCTATCTCCTCCAAAGTCATCTATAACTGAGATATATGGCATCACATATATGTAATTATATGTAAAAGGCCACCAAATCAAGCAGTTATATGGGCCATCCACATAAACACTACAACTCTCCCTTAAAGATGGTTAACAAAAAATCTAAATAAAAGCACCAAACAATAAAAATCAAATGTCTTGCAACATAATTTTGTCAGAAGAGAGTGCTCAGTTTTTCTGGTTTTTGTTTTGTTTTATATTAAACATCTCATTTTTAAGTAATTTCTATACCCAACATGGGGCTCAAACTCACAACCCCAAGATCAAGAGTCACACGCTCCACTGACTGAGCCAACTGGGAACCCCTAGTGCTCAGTTTTTTGGTACTTCTTTTTATGGAGCTAATCTAGATTTAAAAGACAGTAACTTTGCACATTCAAAAGGAAACATTATTCTATCATATTTCGTGCCTGTAAAACCTTCTCTAAGGGGACAGAAGATGCTGCCAGTGCATAAAATTAAATTTTTTTACCTTTTCCTTCTCATTCAACGTCTCAAGTTCAGAGTGCCCTAAATAAAAAATTATCTAAGCCCTGAGATGAAGGAGATGTCATCAACGGTACAGGTCTTTCACAGTGATAACTTCCACAAATGCAATTTTCCACAACCTATCAGGATTGCCAAAACAGAAGATAGCAAAGCTTTAACAGTGCCCTTTAACTTGGATGACCATGTGTCCTAATCTGCTTGGGACAGCTCTGATTTAAGACCTGCTATATTTACATATATATATATATATTTTAGTGGGCTCCACACCCAGCATAGAGGCCAGTGCAGGGCTTGAACTCACAACCTTAAGACCAAGACCGAAGCTAAGATCAGGAGTGGGACACTTAGCCAACTGAGTCACCCAGGTGCTGCCCCCTGACATAATTATTAACAGTACTCTCACACAGGAGGTGCTGAGGCTTAGACAACGAATTATACGGCTACTCCACCCTTAACCCTTAAGGAAACTGACCCACAATCCCTACCTATCACCAAGACTTAAAAAAGAAGACCTCACAAAGAGAAGCCCTTATACTAGGTTCAAAAAAAAAAAAAAAAAAGACACAGGAGAAATGAATTCGATTAACCTAATGTGTTTGTGTTGTATTTACTTATTTTGTCAATTGTAGCTAACAAAATTCTCTTATTTGGATTGTATAACTGCATAAAAATAACCCAACACTCTAATTAATCCATTCCTTAATATCTTAGGAGAAACTCTATCAGTCACATTGAAGAAAAATAAATCACCCATTTAAAATCTCTACCAATGCTTCCATTCTCATTTTAAAGGCTACTGAATATGAATAGCATGGAAAGGCTAGTGCTTTTTATTCTGATTTAGGATGCTGTTTGCCAAATTCTAAGGAATTCTAATATGCTGTATCTCCAGACAGAGATATCTCTCTGCTTCCTTAATGTGGTATCACTGTCAAAAAAAGAAGAGATTTCAAATTATAATTCTTCCTTGAGACTCTAACAATGTGGATAAGGATATCTCTCTTTTATAGTCTACCTAAAACAGTAAACTTAACTTCCTCGCGTAATGAACTGTCAAGACTCCTTATATCTCCTTGTCATCCACCCTTTGGGCATTTATTGAATAAAGAAAAGTTAATACTCCTGCTATCATTCCTTGGTAATAAATCTGATGGGGAAAAGAATAAAGTGAAAGACCTACACTGTGCATTTTAACAGCCACTAGTCACATGCTCCACTGACCACTTGAAGTCTGTCTCATCCTAATTGAGATGCATGGCAGAATTTTTACAACTTGGTACAAGAAAAAAATGTAAAATAATGTTAATAATTTTTAAATTGATTACATGTGGAAATAATATTTTTGATATTTTCTATTAAAATATATTATACCTAGGGGGCTCAGGCAGTTAAGCATCTACCGTTGGCTCAGGTCACAATCCTAGAGTCCTGAGAATAAGCTCCATATCGGCTCCCTGCTCAGTTGGGAGTCTGCTTCTCCCGCTCCCTCGTCCCCTCCCCTGTTGCTTGTGCTCTTTCTCTCTCTCTCTCTCTCTCTCTCTCAAATAAATAAATCTGTTTAAAAAACTATAAAATATACAAATTCACCTGTTTCTTTTTACTTTTTTAGTATGGCTACTATAAAGTTTTAAATTACTAATATAGCTGCATTATATTTCTATTGAATAATCTCTACAATAAACTATGTTTTGATGTGTTTCATAATAATTTTCATAACAATAGCAGGTATAATAACCAACTTAGTTACCAAGTCTTTGCAATTGCACCACAGATGTCAAAGTGACAAAATTATCTGTAACGAGAGCAGTCATTGTTACTCTACAGTAATAACCACTATATTTATTTTTTTTAATGAAAACCAAAGCAAAACTCAAAATATTTTTAAAATGCAATGCCCTGCACTTTTTTGTTTCAAGGAGTATTTTTAATTCTCTAAGAACTTATTGGTACTTATTATTTGTCTAGACACTGTATGATTCCTGAAATATCTCAAAGTAACCAACCATGGACTTTTTACATTGAAATATAATTGATATATTAGTTTTAGGTGTAGAACATAGTGATTTGACAATTCTATACATTATGGAGTGTTCATCACAATAAGCGTGGGTCACAATACAAAGTTATTACAATATCATTGACTATATTCCCTATGCTGTACTTTTCATTCCTGTGACATATTTTATAACTGGAAATCTGTACCTCTTTATCCCCTTCACCTTTTCTGCCCATCCCCCTCCTCTCTGGCACATATTTGGGCCTGTTTGTTTATGGAAGCAATCTGAATGTCTACTGATAGATAAATGGATAAATATGTGGTGTGCATACATGCATACACACACACACACAACATACATTATGCAACAGGGAATATTACTCAGCCAAAAAAAGATGAAATTTAGACATTCATGACATGATATTATGCTAAGTGAAATAAGTTGAACAGAGAAAGATAGACATCCTATGATTTCACTTATGTCTGGAATCTAAAAAATAAAACAAAACAACCATAGTGCCAGTTTGGGAAACCTATGTCCACAAGTACAATGTGGAATAAGGAAGAAAAACCTAGGTTCTGGACACAGACTAGATGCAGCAAATAGGCAAGCTGAATTTAAACAAAAATAAACTCGAATTACTACTCCATAGGACTTTTGCCCTACATCTACTCCTAAACATTCCCTTACATTTTTGGTTTATATTTTGAGTTGCTTTTGGTCATATCTGGAGAAATTTAGTTAGGCTGAAAAGGCCTTAACAGTTTCATTGTTAGGTTCAGAATTTCAAATAGTCTAAGTTCATGCTTAGCAACCTACCATTAAGAGTTTATTAAACTTCTAAGTAAAAGATAATAAATCAAGCCCGTCCCAAACCCCTACATAATAACTACAGGTCTTGATTTCTCAGAGTTGGCATCAAAAGATCCAAGCAAATGATTTTTCGATACCCTGATCTATCTTACATGATAGCAATTATAACAAATTTTGCATTAAGTTTAGATTTCAGATGGCTATTGACATTGTAATTATAAAATAGAATAAGATCTCCAAACACACAGCAGCTAGTATAATCTCTGTTTGGAGGCAATTTCAGATATTTGAAACACTCAAGACTTACTTATATCTCAGAACAAGACCTGAAAATAAGACACTTCAGACTTACTACTTAGGACAGACACAGCTTCAATAAATATAACTCAAATGATTTATCTCTTTATAGCCAGATTTAACCACTTTAAAAGGGAGGTTAGGGATCCCTGGGTGGCGCAGCGGTTTGGCGCCTGCCTTTGGCCCAGGGCGCGATCCTGGAGACCCGGGATCGAATCCCACATCGGGCTCCCGGTGCATGGAGCCTGCTTCTCCCTCTGCCTGTGTCTCTGCCTCTCTCTCTCTCACTGTGTGCCTATCATAAATAAATAAATAAATAAATAAATAAATAAATAAATAAATAAATAAATAAATAAATAAATAAATAAATAAATAAATAAAAAGATTAAAAGGGAGGTTAAATAAATAGGAAGTAATATTTATTTAGATACAGGTGACATTTATGTCTCTTTGACACTTAAATCCAAGAACATTGTACAGCAGCTTTTATTCACAACCACAAAAAATCTTTTGTATTCTTCAGATGTGTAATGTGACTTGGAGCTTCTACTCAAGTATTTTTTTTTCTTTTAAGTCTGGCCATAATTCAAATATCCCTATGGAGGATATTTTTCTTTTTGGTTTTTGTAAAACTACACCAATACAACCATGGCTAGTATCAGGTAGTTCTGTATTTGAATATCACAGGTAACGGTTACATCACTAAGTTCCATGCCCTACCACATATACATAAGGTGCTTATTAAATATTTCTTGAATAAATAAATGAGAGAAGGGGAAATATGCACACTAATATTAGACTGCAAAGAAAAATGCGATGCAAGCAAACAAAATACAGGGAGAACCAGATGGGATGTCCTTCTACTAAAAACATTAAAAATAGCTATTCCACACAGAATGATGAAAAAGTTATGGAGACGGATAATGGTAGTGGTTCACATCAATGAAAATGTACTTAATGGGGATCCCTGGGTGGCGCAGCGGTTTGGCGCCTGCCTTTGGCCCAGGGCGCGATCCTGGAGACCCGGGATCGAGTCCCACGTCGGGCTCCCGGTGCATGGAGCCTGCTTCTCCCTCTGCCTATGTCTCTGCCTCTCTCTCTTTCTCTCTCTGTGACTATCATAAATAAATAAAAATTTAAAAAAAAGAAAATGTACTTAATGTCATTGAATTGTGCATTTAAAAATGGCTAAAATGCTTAACTTTATATTATGTATATTTTACCACAGTAATCTTTTTTTTTTTTTAAAGTAGGCTCCAAACCCAATATGGAGCTTTTAAACTCATTATCCTGAGATCAAGAGTTGTTTCCTCTACCAACTGAGCCATTTAGATGCCCCTATAAAAGCTTTTAATAGCTACTCAGCCAAGTGTAACTATGTACTTCCACAGGAAGACACTGAGACTGTGATGGTGAGAAATTCTGACCATGTAAAATATTATGGTACATGGTACAGTAAAAAACTTAAAAATAAGCAAAAAGGCTCTCACTGAAAAAGTTGTACTGTGAGGATATGCTGTTTTACAAAATATGTTTGCCAAGTTCTGTGGCAAAAGTAACATACTATGATAGCTGTTTATATATAAAATACTAAGTAGTATTTACTCCATTGGAAAAAAAACTAAATACAATTTTTGGTAAACACAGACTTTGAGCCTTTAGAAATAAACATGCTTGCTTGAAAAAGAAATAAACAGTTTGGGGACACCTCGGTGGCTCAACAGTTGAGCGTCTGCCTTTGGCTCAGGGCATGATCCCAGGTTCCGGAGATCCAGTCCCACATCAGGCTCCCTGCAGAAAGCTTGCTTCTCCCTGTGTCTCTGCCTCTCTCATTCATCCATTCATTCATTCATTCATCCATAAATAAATGAATGGATGAATGAATGAATAAATAAAAATCTTTTAAAAAAAGTTTGATCCAAGTTGGTCATAAGCCTTTCAATTCTATAGTTTTTTAAAACTGATATGGATCAACCACATAAGCAATATTATATATTAATATGAAATACTTATTTGCAGATCTTGTTACACAAATCCAAAAGAGGAGATCACTTTAAGCAGAGAAAATTCTATACTAAACCCTCAAAGATTAAAATATCCTATCCTAAACACCCGAAGATTAAAATAAGATATGAAATCTCAAATGGCGATATGGGGACTATTTGCTGACCTATGCCTATCTGAACATTCCTGCAATACTCTCCAACAAAACTTCAGGGAATAGGTCTGGGCAGAAAGAAGTTTGCACTGTAGGTCAAAGAAATCTGGAGTGGAAAAAAAAAAAAAGAAATCTGGAGTGTTAAAAAGGAAAACAGGCCTATGATTGAATAACTACTAACCTTGCTATTTTACATTCTGTCCCAAAGCTGTGACCAGTCAGTCAAAAATTCTAGGATTTTCTCCTCCTCACCAAACTATTCTGGATTTAAGGAGCTACTTGGCAAAATAAAGTCAGTCCACTGAACAAAGTCTGCACTCAGTATGTTAGGAATATCATATTACCACTAATGTTAACTACCCAAAAGTCTTTTTTTTTTAATTTTATTTATTTGAGAGAGAGAACACACATATGAGCAGGGGGAGGGGCAGAGAGAGAGAGAGAGAAGCACTCCCCCTGAGCCAGGAGCTGCAGGGGCTGGATCCCAGGACCCTGAGATCATGACTTGACCTGAAGTCAGACACTTAACCCACTGAGCCACCCAGGTACCCCCTCTAAAATCTTAGAACAAACAAACTAACTAAAAAAACTCCTTTGGATCTAGAATAGAAAAAAAATGAAGCCAAAGGTATTTATTACATAATATAGACAAAAAAAAACTGTAGCATATATAAAAAATACTTCCTATATTAAAGGTGGGTTTAAAAAGGATTGGGTTAAAATAATTTTCTAATAACAAAAGAAACAAAAACATATAAATATATAAAACTGTCAAGGGGGAGAAGTGAAAATGAGTTATAGCATAACCTACAAAAACAAACGGTTCAGGGTGCTTGGGTGGCTCAGGTTGTTAAGCATGTGCCTTTGGCTCAAGTCATAATCTCCAGGTCCTGGGATTAAAACCCCATGTTGGGCTCCCTGCTCAGCGTACAGTCTACTTCTCCTTCTCTGTCTCCCTCTGCTCTCCCCATGTGTGTGCTTACGTGCTCTCTCTTGCTCTATCTTAAAAAAAAAAAAAAAAAAAAAAAAAGATCTAAAAAAAATTTTTTTTTAACTCCAATGGCTGGATTACTGGAAAGAACTGCAATAGCCTAATTATACTGTAGAATGTTCAGCTTTTTAAAATCAGCTGCCATCAGGTGCCAAGAGAACTTCAAGGAGAAGTCAAACTATGTAGAACAATGGTTATTTTCAAGTCTAATTAATCTCAAATTCTATCATGTATATACGAAATCTTTCATGATTTCTTCATAGCTACTCCTCCAGTAAGAGTATCCAGTAATATCACCCCTCTAAGTAATAATGCAAAATGAATTTTGATTTGTTAGTTTCTTTCATTTGCTTCTAAATTCATAAAATACTAACCATAAAGCTTATGCTTGCAAGCTTCTAGAAGTAAAAACATGGTTTATAGAAAAAAAAATACCAGAAAAAAAAAGTGCTTTCAATGATTAGAACAGTGCCTGATAACACAGGTACACTAAGTATAAATATTTGCTGAATGAATACAGGAATTATAGTTAAGGAATTAGAATTAATTATAGTTAAGTTTACCATCTTCACCTCATAAAATGTTTATATCACAGTAGCTCTAGAATCTTTTCTCTAGACTGCTCAAAACCAGGCAAACCCATAATCAATGTGGTAACCAAATGGCATACACTCCTCCTCTCTACTTCCCTCACCACCCAAATACACACATCCACTGGATAGCAAAACCAAATTGAAGATACTTGTTTCCTTCCTTTTTCTTGACTTTCTGCCTAGAACAAAACCCTCAGTAGTATTTTTACAGCTTTGCACTCCCAAAAAATCAGCTCAGCAGTTGCCCAAAGAGCAAGAGCAAGTAGAAGTGCATCTAAAACTACATCTTCAAGAGAAAGCTTTTCTAACTCAGGTTCTCTGGTGGTCTCTTTCTTCCCCAACAGGTACAAATCAAAACCTGCAATTTTCCATAGTCCAGGTCCTGCCCATGGGCAACAAATTATTTTAAAATTAATGGCTCTTAAATAAAATAATGGCTCTTCCTTATTAGATATGCCTCTACATGTGGAAATTGTTGGGCAAAACACACATCTCACTTATCTTTCACTGTGTCCTATTCAATCCTTACTAGATACAGTTCTCACACAGTCATCCTAGCCAATGAATAGGCAAGCACTTAATAAACCCAAGAAAACCACAGTTATTAACTTACAAGCAAAAATACTGACCAGTGGCGACCAATAGGTTGTGACTAGAGGAACTGTACTCATTTCTGAGCATTACTTACTTCATCAAATACCTAGAAGTCAAAAATATGGCTGAAATGTATATAAAAATGCTGAGAACCTCTGAGGAAAAATGGTAATACAACAAAGAATAAATAACACTGCAAGTCTGAAGAACCCGTATGATGACAAAGATGGATAGAGTACACAGAGAAAACAAGGAAGAACTAGATTCTAGAAGACTCATCAAATAAAAGTTTTAGATAGAAATAATCCACAAGCCGCAGTCAATTTGGAAGCATGGCACAGGAACTGTCACCAACAGAGACCACTGACCACAAGGAACATGAACACGCCTCTCACAGTATAGATGTCTTTTATGCCATCTTCCACTTTCAAAATACCTTCTACTTTCAAAAGAAGACTGTTTCTATACGTTTATCTTTTACAGTGAGTGTCTATAAATCACAGGGCATATTTCTGACACAACTTCCTTGTGCCTATTGAAACCTATATTTAGTCATGGTCAATTAAATGCTGCTTTCTCAAGAGCTCAATTAACTAAACTCATTAACTGTTGTATCTAAAAGGAAAAAAGACTGTTCACTGTGTTTACAATTAGATATATGAATAAGTGCATTAATATTTTATTAACAACTATTGAAGTATGTTGGAACAGCCTACATGATGCCAAATATAGCTAGAATCTTTTTATACATCCAGTAAGTCTTTGCCTATTAGATGTAGAAATGCCTCTCTAAGAACCATGCTGTCATCTCCCTGCTGACACAACTGGATTAAAGGATCTGTCCTGACAGTTCATTAAGAGATACAACCACACCTAACAGTAGTAGCATACAGGGTTGCTCAGGCAAAGGAGCAAATGACTCAGGGTACCTGTTGATTTAAACTTATCCTTGTATTACACTAGCTTTAGTGACCTCACTGGAATTGAAGTTGGAGATGAAGAAAACAAGTAACACATAAAATAAACAAAGAAATAGAAGTCAGAAGTAAAACAGAAATGCAGAACTAAAAGTCATAATTCTGAAGCTCGGTCATTCAAGAACTTTCCAAAAGAACTGGTAAGAAGGGCAGCCACGGTGGCTCAGCGGTTTAGCACCGCCTTCAGCCTGGGGTGTGATCCTGGAGACCAGGGATTGAGTCCCGCGTCGGGCTCTCTGCATGGAGCCTGCTTCTCCCTCTGCCTATGTCTCTGCCTCTTTCTCTCTCTCTGTGTCTGTCATGAATAAATAAATAAAATCTTAAAAAAAAAAAAAAAACTGGGGAATTGAATTGAATTGGGGTGCCTAGGTGGCTAGTCAGCGAAGGGTCTGCCTTCCACTGAGGTTATGATCTCCGGAGTCCTGAGACAGAGTCCCAAATGGAGCCCTGCCTCAGGGTCCCTGCTCAGCAGGGAGTCTGCTCTTCTTCCTCTCCCTCTGTCTCTCCTCCTCATTCTCTCTCTCTCTCTCTCTCTCCCTCTCTTGCTCTCTCTCAAATAAATGAAATCTTAAAAAATAAAATAAAATAAACTGATAAGTTTTGTTTTGGGAAAACCATTCCTAATAGGATATTTTGTCATTTCACTGTTATGATCAGCCATGAACTATGGAGCTTCCTATTTATAGGTAATGAAAGAGAAAGCCTCATGCTAGAAGGGGGAAGACCCTGATGAAAGCATTCTTTTCCAGCTTGCCATAGAACAATAAGCAAGAGAGCTATTAATCAATATACAAACAAGATGAAAAAACTGTGACTAACAGGATCGAAGCAGAGTTAACACTAAAAATCTTCACTGGTTAATTTCATATTATAGTAAGCTCACTTTAATGGGAAAGGGGCAGAAAAACCACACAGCCCCAAACCCTACTCCCACAAAAAGACTACAGAAGCATAAGAAAATGGCTTTCTTTAAAATGGAAAATTTTCCCATTTCATAAACAGAGAAGCCTGAAGGATTGCTGCAAGGGAGGCTATTAAAATGTGAAGTTTGCCTAGAACTGAAATTAACTTTTTAACTAGAATTTAAATTTTAAAAAAACCAACATATATATATGCAATATATATATTGCTGACTTTAATCACTTTTCCAGTTCCTAACATGTAGACTTTTTAAAAAATCCTATTTGAGACAATTTAATAAAATTTAAATTATTCTAAGCATAATTTCAGATGTTATTTTAAAAGTGCATAAAAGAGGGGCACCTGGGTGGCTCGGTCAGTTAAGCGTCTGCCTTCGGCTCAGGTCATAATCCCAGCGTCCTGAGATACAGCACTGCAGTGGGCTCCCTGCTCAGTGTGGAGTCTGCTTCTCCCTCTGCCTCTGTCACCACTGCTCGTGTTCTCTCTCTCTCTCTCTCTCTCTCTATCTCTCTCAAATAAAATCTTTTTTTAAAAAAAGTCGATAAAAAGGAATGGTCTATCTCAAATCTGAATATAAACTCCCCACTGCTCGTGTTCTCTCTCTCTCAATCTCAATCTCTCTCAAATAAAATCTTTTTTTAAAAAAAAAGTCTATAAAAGGGAATGGTCTATCTCAAATTTTAATATAAACTTCACTACAATGTAAAATGGACTTTACAGTCTTCTCTTTTTTGGCTATTAGTCAACTACTCACTAGAAATCAAAAACTTTTTAAGGTAAATTACATCCAGGTACTCCAATTTATAGTACGTACTTCAGTAATTTAATGACGTCTTGTGCATCTACTATGTGCAACACATCACTGTGACATGACATTCAAGCCTAAGTATTTACACTAAGTGCACATAGTACTTACCTTCTAATACATACCCAAACATACTTTTGGCTCCAGCTGAATATAAAAATGAAACAAAAGAGCTGGAGCCTTCAAAAATGAATAGCATATTGGCCAGTAGAAAGGGTCAGGAGGGCATCCCACAAAAAGCTGTGAACAAAGACAGAACCATAAGGCATGTCTCAGAAAACTAGCCCAGCAAAAGCCTAGGTTGCAAAAGGGAGGAGAAAAAAAGAACCTGGAAGATTAGACAGGGTTCAAACTATAAAGGGCTTTCAACACCAAAGCTCGGGGATTTTAGGCTTTATTCTCTAGGCAACAGGCAGCAAAGGATTTTAAGCAGAAGGGTGACCATTAAAAACAGTATGCCAAATACAGAATTTCTACAGATAAGCAATTATAAGCTTCACATAACATTTCCTTATGTTCTGTTATTTATAACCCTTAACTACTGAAATATGAGGCTAGGATGTCAACATCACGGCTATCAGTACTCAACATTTCCTTTTTCAAGACAATTAAGAATCCACATTTCCCTGCTTAGCATACACTTTCTAAAAAGGCTTGGTCTTTTTGCCCCATTTTCTCTAAAACAAACAGCATAAACCAGAGGAAAAAGTAGTCTTTTTAATGTTTGCTCAATCTAAAGCTAAACCCAGCACATAGGGTACACATGAGTATACAAGTTGGCTCTATTCCTCACTCCATGAGGCTATTTTTAATTTGTTGGTCATGTAACTAAGGAGGGATAAATGGGAGGGATTTCTCAGTACCCCTAAGGTACTTATTCATATAACTTTAGGACAATTCCACCTCTATCTTCCTCAAATAAACTTTCTGATTACTATAATTATAAGCTTTATTTCATTATCAGAACTAGAGAAAGCCTTTCCAGTATTTTTTATTTGTAATGATTGTAACTCTGTCCTCAGTTCCAGTCTAGGCTTTGTCATTCTTTTAAAATTATTACAGGATTTCTCCAGCAGCATTAACTCCCAGAGGCCTGAAAGTCTTAATGACTACTAAAATAACAATTGCACCCAAAGATAACTGCCATCTCTACCACAGCTCACTGCTACTCTTATGCCCACTAAAAAGCAACAGAATGACAAGGAGTTATTAGGGAGAGTTGGAATCAACAGCTTGCTGCACCTGTAGAAAGGGAGAGCCCGCTCTTGAAACTCAGGTCAAAAATTAAGAAGCAGAAAAGGGGGAAACACTGACAACTTTCCTCCTGAGGAATTCACATAGGGTTGCATCCTTTATTCTCTCTTCTCAAATTTTAAAATAGAAATCTCTTTAAAAAAAAAAAAAAGAAAGAAAGAAAAGAAATATCTTACAATTAGGTTATGTGTTATTTGAGTTCTGAGGCCAAGGCCTAGCAATGTGGGAATTTACATGGAAGGCTGGTACTTTTTTTTTTTTTTTTTTTAGTATTGGCTTGAGTTGAGGTTTCTGCACATCTGTTTTACCACTTTCATTTCTATACTGCTTAACATAAAGTTCCTATCACATTAGTAATTACCCTTATGTGTTTTTTTTACCTCTAAAACACAGTTACACCTTAATATATCTGAGATTGCAAACTCATGACTGAAAAGTATGAATTATACACTTTCATGGTACCAACTGAAGAATTTCTCAAGTTTGGAAAAAGCAAGTTACAAGTTATTTTCAAGAAAAACGTTTATGTCCATTTAGGGTATAATTCACAAGACCCATGCCCTACATACTCCACTGACAAGACTAAGAAGTTTTGGGTAACACTGCAGTGAATTATAAACAAGTTCTTGTAGAAACTTTTTTAAGCACTGAAAGCAACCAGTCTGTGAAAGCTTTTTGACCAAATGCCAACAGCACCATTTCTCCTCACACTACTGTTTCAAATACTGAACAGCTCCATGTTGACATGAGGCAACAATGTCTAAGACTATCCACCATTTAGATTGCTAAATGCTTGGCCTAAATCATCAAAAAGGCATTATTAAGCTAAGGCAAAGGAAGTATGGTAATAAAACTCTTCACTGACAAATGTCACAGATTTTAAAAGTATTTAAATCATTAGAATCCAAGCTAAAATTTGCTGCCTGAGATAATAGTAGGAGGAGGAGGTATGGCTCAGAGTTTTTGTTTACAATCTATTTACTAAGGCAACTTAGCAACATTTCTCCTCACATCTATCTCCAGGAGGCAAATGTTGGTCATAATCCTTCTTTCCCAACAAGCATAAAGGGCCAACCTTTGTCTCTGTGGGATAAAATACAACCATCTAAGGGAAAAAGATGTCTGGGTTCGAAGGAAATATTTTCCTAAGAGAATGCAACAATTTTTTCCAGTCTCACTTCCTTTTAGAACTGACAGCCTTTGTGAGTACAGGGGTACTAGGCAGCAGTAGTCAATGGGGGAGAAAGTGAATCAGAGAAATTGGTCAGAATCTTACTATTTAGTTGCCTAATAATCTAAACCTGGGGTTAGTAGTAAATCTGAGGATGTAGAATAACCTGCCACAGCCCAACCAAATTTTACTGTCACCATTAAAATAACTACTAAAAGGAATACAGGCAAACTATTAAGCAAAGCGCTCTTTCAAAGGCATAAAATATTCACGTATTCAACTTCCATGTATACACACATCTCTCAAAACATGAAAGGATTGTAAACAAAAAATGTTATGTTAATTTACTTTTATTTTTGAAATTTTTAGAATCAAAGCACCAAAATGTATTGATATGCAAAGGAAGAATGTTTATTTACAAGTTTGTTTTTAAAAATAGAGTAATATGTACTTACTGTAAAAACTAAAATTAAATACAGAAATATGTAACATGGAAAGTGACAGTCCCCTCCAATCCCAACCCCCACAGACAACCACTGTTAACAATTTAAACCCCAGCATTTTACAACGCTCTATAATTACAAAACCTCAAGGTTGAAGATCCACAAAATAACAGGTATAAAGGAACCTCCATCCTTATACGCCTCCAGATAATAAAATATCACAAAGCCTCTGCTTGAATAAATCCTTTGACAAGGACCTATGGCCCAAAGCAGTGCACTCCACCTTTATAAGAGCTTTTTTTTTAAAAAAAGATTTATTTATTTATGATAGACAGAGAGAGAGAGAGAGAGAGAGAGAGAGAGAGAGAGAGAGGGAGGCAGAGACACAGGCAGAGGGAGAAGCAGGCTCCATGCCGGGAGCCCGACGTGGGACTCAATCCCAGAACTCCAGGATCGCACCCTGGGCCAAAGGCAGGCGCTAAACCGCTGAGCCACCCAGGGATCCCCTATAACAGCTTTTATTCTAATACTGAGTAGCAATTACCTTGCTGTCACATCATCTCAGTTTCTGTCTGGAATATGTCTGTTTTTAAATGTGCACCCTTGGGCAGCCCAGGTGGCTCAGCAGTTTAGTGCTGCCTTCAGCCCAGGGCTTGATCCTGGAGACCTGGGATTGAGTCCCACGTCAGGCTCCCTGCATGGAGCCTGCTTCTCCCTCTGCCTGTGTCTCTGCCTTCCTCCTTTGTGTCTCTCATGAATAAATAAGTAAAATCTTAAAAAAAAAAAAAAAAAGATTTAAATGTGCACCCTTAAAACCAGATACTGACATGAACACAATAGTCTGAAACAATCATAGTACCCATTCTAGATACTATGCTTCTATGAACAGACCCCAAATCACACTGTGGACTCACATGAACGTGTACCCACCATTCCAACCCCACCCCTTCCTGTTAAACTACATCACAATCATCTTTAGTAACACTTATTTTTAGAACCATATGTGGAATTTTGCACTTACAATGTTCAGTAAATCTTGATCAGTTTAGCCCATTTCAGTCATCAATATTTCATCCATGTTATTAATAAAAATGTTGAGTGCTGAAAGCCTATTCAGCTATAAAAAGAACTAAAATTCTGATATATACTAAAACATGGAAGGACCTTGAGAACACTATGCTTAGTGGAATAAGCCAGACACAAAAGAACGAATATTGGATGATTACACTTATCTGGCACCTAGAATAGAAAAATTCAGAGACAGAAGGAATACTAGAGGTTAGTAAGAACTGGAGGAGGGAAAATTATTATTTAATTGGTACAGAGTATTTTAGGGGAATATAAAAAAGTTTTAGGTATAGTGATAATGGTTTAGTGGTGATAGTTACACAAATATATTTTGAATATATTTAAGGTTGTTGAATTGTATACTTACAAATGGTTCAAATAAATACTGTGTTTATACACAAATATATTTTGAATATATTTAAGGTGGTTGAATTGTATACTTACAAATGGTTCAAATAAATACTATGTTTATTTTATCACAATAAAGAAAAAAAAGGAATGAATTATTGATACATGCTGACTGAAAAGAAGCCAATCTCAAATGGTTACAATACCCACTCTAGGACTCCATTCATACAACATTTCTGAAATGATAAGCCTACAGAAATGGAGAACAGATTAGTTGTTGCCAGGGGTTAGAGACCAGGGAGGGAAAAAATGGATGTAGTTATAAGAGGACAAGAAGGATCCTTGCGGTGATTGATTTGTTCTGTATCTTGACTGTGGTAGTGGATACAGAAGACAATACATGTAACAAAGTTACACAGAATTAAATAAACACAAAAGCGAGCAGAAATAAAATCGAGAAAATCTAATACAATCTGTAGGAATGCCTGGGCTGGCACAGGTGGTAGAGAGCATGTGGCTCTTGATCTCTGGGGTCATGAGTTTGAGCCCCACACTGACTGTAGAGATATACTTAAATATGCCAGAGAAAAGAGAAAAGAAAAAAAAGAGAGAAGATTTGTGAATTGCATCAAAGTCGATACCCTGGTTTTACAAAATGTTCACTGGCTAAAGGGCACACTGGATCTTATTGCATTCTTTCTTTCAACTACATGTGAATCTACAATGATCTCAAAATTTAAAAATTTAATTTAAAAAATTAAATGCTGAACAAAAGATGGTCAAAACACAGTATGTGCTATTACTACAATTTTCCCACTGTCTCCTGTTAATGTAGTCACTACAACTAGAACATCCTACCACTAGACATGCATTCTCTTTAGTCAAATTCTTTAGTTATTTAACTAGTTATAAGTCCGTTTAAGTATAAGATGTAAAGTCCTAGGGACGCCTGGGTGGCTCAGTGGTTGAGCACCTGCCTTTGGCTCAGGGTATGGTCCCAGGGTCCCGGGAACGAGTCCCACATCGGGCTCCTTACTTCTCCCTCTATGTCTCTGCCTCTCTCTGTGTGTCTCTCATGAATAAATAAATAAAATCCTTTAAAAAAATGTGAAGTCCTCATTATTTTCCCATCTGTTGATAAGGAAATTAATTTAAGCTTTGTTAAATATTCAGTACTTTAAATTTTTCAAAAATAAGTTAGTAACTATTTCTATGCTCAAAGCACAGTACTTTCCAACACTTCCAATAGAAGTATGTGAGCCACATATTTCTCACATATGTGAGCCATAAAATAGTAGCTATATATTTCTCACATATGCAAGCCATAAAATAGTAGCAACATTAATTTTAAAAATTTTAAGGTAAAATTAACTTAGTATTTTATTTAACACAATATATCCAAAATAGTGTTTTTTAGGATTTATTTATTTATTGTAGAGAGAGCACGGACACAAAGGGGAGCGGGGCAGAGGGAGAGGATCTCAAGCAGACGCCATGCTGAGCACAGAGTCTGACATGGGGCTCAATCTTACAACCCTGAGATCATGACCTAAGCTGAAATCAAGAGTCGGCTGCTTAACCAACCAAGTCAGCCACCCAGGTGCCCCCAAAGTATTATTCCAACAGGTGTGTATTTTATGATGAAAACAAAGGCAAGAGAATTGTAGCCAAAATGAAATCTCCTTACAACCTGCAGCCCACTGATAAAATCCTGAGGTATGCAGAGTGTGACATTCCTTAAGAAACTCATGGCTGCCTTTATGTTCATGTTTCATTAAAGACTAACAGTAGGCCCTACATTCAGCACATAGAAATTCCTTAGAAACTTACATTGTCTACCCCCTTCCCTCCACAAACTTCAAGTACATAATTATGTCAGTCCTCGCAATCACAGCACAGCTGTTTCTGCGCAAGGGTCCTGACCCTGTACTGTGATAAAAGCACCTTTTTGCACCATAAAACATCTTAAGAATTCTTCCTTGACCATTGTGCTTGGCAACCTTGCATCGTTTTACACTTAACAGCACATCTCAATTTGAATTAGGCACATTTCAAATCACCTGTAGCAAATGACTACTATATTAGATAGTGTGGACACAGCATTTCACTCAACTACTAGTTTTGCATCTTATTTGGAAAACTGCTTACAGTTTTTAAAAGTCCTTTTTAATTATCTATTCTGGAAACCTGCCTATATCACTTTCTTTGGTCTGCAAATTTGCTTTTTTCTCTTTTTCAGAAGACCCATCCTCAATTTTCCAATACTGTACTTCTCTCATTTTCTAAGATTTCTCAAAGACCACACAAATAATCTCATATATACATATAAGTTCTGAATACTACCCAGTTCATTTTTTTCTGAGATAACTCTAAGCTCCCTTATAGGTTTTTCACTGTTCCCAGGCTTGGACTACTCTTTATTAGTGTCATTTTCCAACCTTCAAGTCAAAAGAGGTTCTTTGTTGTAAATGTGAGTAGGAGGCAAGGAATTGTATTTTCATCTGCTTCATCATCATTAGCAAGCCTATCCTTACCTATTACTGTTATTCCACAGTTTTAAAAAATGTTTGTTGTCTTAGTAACTTTAGAAATCTCATCTCATTTTAAACTCATTCTGATAGTACACCAAAGTCAGTCCTAATTATATATCCTCCTCATTGGTCTTTTTTCTTTTTTTTTTTTCTCATTGGTCTTTTGTAAATGTCTGTTTTAGATCTGAGTAAAGCAAGGAATCTCTTTTGTAGTATGCATCAGTCTTTAAAAGACCTCCTCCAGGGACGCCTGGGTGGTTCAGTGGTTGGGCGTCTGCCTTCATCTCAGGGCATGATCCTGGGGTCCGGGACTGAGTCCCACATTAGGCTCCCTGCATGGAGCCTGCTTCTCTCTCTGCCTCTCTCTCTCTCTCTCATGAATAGGTGGATAAATCTTGAAAAAAAAAAAAAAAAGACCCTCCTCCAGTTCTTATTCATAATTTCCAATTAACATTATTTACTTTGAAGGAACTGTCTTTCTTTCTTGAACCTCCTATGTTAAGCCTCTGTTCACAGTTGCCACTTTTTATTTTTCAGTTGCCACTTTTTAATTTTTTAAATGTAACTTCCAAAGCAATTCCCCAAATTTTCTTCAACAAGCATAGTTTACCATCATAATCAAAAAGTTTTAAAAAATAGGTTCCAGTTTGCTTTATCTACCTTCTGTGAAATTAAATTATCAAAAAGCCTTGTCAAAATTGAGTAAATGCTCCAATTTAAGCTAAATGAGACTATTAAAATTCCCCTCCCCCCAAAATACATATATTTGAAGCAATAAACCTCAAGTAAAGCCAAGTTGCCTATTAAGCACTAGTCTATATGTTTTTCATACATTGTCTCATTTTATCTGTACAACATCCTTTCAAGGTTGATTTTATCCATCCCATTTTATAGATGAGAAGACTGATGTTTCAAGAGATTAAAGTGGTTTGTCTCATGTCACCCAAGGAGGAAATGGTAGATTTTGAAATCCAGTCTGGTGGCACAAAAGCCTGTGCTCTTTCCAACACTCTCTACCTTCTTACAGACATTCTATTCTATTTTTCCATTTAATATTAATAAGGCATAGCACATAAATGCTCCTACTGAAAGATTACATTCATATTAAACCCACTAAATGTGGGGGGGAAAAAATCAAAAGGGCAATTCTGGTCTCATAAATGCTCCCTCCCGTAATTCAATCAAGCTAAGAATACATTTAACAGGAGCCTTCATTTGCTACAATAGATGGCACATACAATAGCTATGTAGATCATTCTTATGATCCAGTTAAACCAGTTATGAATTCTTTGAATACTCCAATTCCTTTTGAAGGAGTGTAAAACAAATATATAATCTAGATGTTATATATAAAACCTTGCAATACTGGGTACAAATGTTTCTTAAAATCTGGTAAGGAAAAAAAAAAATCTGATAAGGGGCAGCCCAGGTGGCTCAGAGGTTTCAGCTTTCAGCCCAGGGCCTGATCCTGAAGTCATGGGATCAAGTCCCACATCGGGCTCCCTGCATGGAACCTGCTTCTCCCTCTGCCTGTCTCTCTCTCTCTCTCTCTCTCTCTCTCTCTCTCTCTCTCTTTCTCTCTCTCGTGATTAAATAAATACAATCTTAAATAAATAAGCAAACAAATAAAATCTTTAAAAAAAAAAAACCTGATAAGGAAGAGTGCTTAAGGAAGGTGCCAGAAACCAACAGCATTTGTTTGACAACACATTTAGTATTCCTGGTTTTCCTGCTCCATCAGATTCCCATAGGAATTAAAGGGATTTAATTTCATTTACCAGATCCTATCATATTTGATCTATATCAGTGGTCCTTTATAATTTCTTCCATTAATCTGTCTTCATACATCAACAATCTCCATTTAAAAAAAAAAACATGACTTTTACTCCCTTTATGACCAATATTGAAAAAACTAAAAGACACCAAAAGGGGCATATGACTGCCTTCTTTGGAAAAAGACTCTGAGTTATCAGTTTGAAAAAAGAATGAATGATAGATTCATCAAGAAGTAAAGAAAAGCTTAAAAAAGACACCCCTACTCTTAGAACTCAACAGCAGAAATAGAGAAACAACCTAACTTAAAAATGGGCTAAGAATTTGAACAGGCCTTTCTCCAAAGATGATACAAATGGCTAACAAGCACACGAAAGTATGTTCAATATCATTAGTCATTAGGAAATACAGATCAAAACACAATGAGTGACCACTTCACACCCACTAGGATGGCTAAAATAAACATAACAGACAATAACAAGTATTGGTGAGGACACAGGGAGACTGCAAACTCACACATTGCTGCCGGAAGATTGTCAAATGGTACAGTGATTTTAAAAAAAGATTTGGCAGTTCCACAAAAACTAAACAGAGAATTATTCTATCACCTTGTAATTCTAGTCTCCTAGGTATATACCCCAAAAAAATAAAACATATCCACAAAAAAACCTGTGTAAGAATTTTGAAAGCAGCATTATTCAAAAATGGAAAAAAAACAAACATCCATCAACTGTTGAATGGATAAATAAAAGATGTATATCCATACAATGAAACATCATGGATTATATTATGCAATAAAAGGAGTGAAGCAGGGCGCCTGGGTGGCTCAGTTTGTTAAGCATCTGCTTTCAGCTCAGGTCATGATCTCAGGGTTCTGGGATTGAGCCCCACATCAGGCTCCCTGCTCAACAGGGAGTCTGCTTCTCCCTCTCCCTCTGCTTGTGTTTGCTTGCTCTCTGTCAAATAAATAAAATCTTAAAAAAAAAAAAAAAAAGGAGTGAAGTACTGGGGCACTTGGTTGTCTCAAGTCAGTAGAGCATGCAATTCTTTTTTTTTTTTTTTAAAGATTTTATTTATTTATTCATGAGAGACACAGAGAGAAAGGCAGAGACGCAGGCAGAGGGAGAAGCAGGCTCCATGCAGGGAGTCTGACTTGGGATTCAATCCCGGGTCCCCAGGATCAGGCCCCGGGCTGAAGTCGAGGCGCTAAACCGCCAAGCCACCCAGGATGCCCTTAAAAACATTATATTAAGTAAAAGAAACAAGTCACAAAAAGTTATTTGATTCCATATCAGTGAAAATTTCAGATTACAAAAATCCATAGAAATAAGGAAGTAAATTAGTAATTGCCAGGATGGGTGTCGGGGGGAATGGCAAGCGATTGCTAATGGGTATAAGGTTTCTTTCTGTGGTGATGAAAATGTTCTGGAATTAGATAGTATAGAACTCTGTGAATACCCTTAAAATGACTGAATTGCATACTTTAAAAAGGGTGAATACTATGATACGTAAATTATATCCCCATAAAGCTATTATTAAAAAGAGAAAGAGAAGGGCGCCTGGGTGGCTCAGGTCATGACCTCAAGGTCCTGGGATGGAGTCCAGATTTGGGCTCTCTGTTCAGTGGGAAGCCTGCTCCTCCCCCTGCTTGTGCTCTCTCTCTCAAGTAAATAAAATTTCAAAAAATATAAATAAAAAAATAAATAAATAAAATATATATAAATAAACAAACAAACAAACAAAGATTTCTACCCTTTGATATTAAAGACAACCATAGCTTTCCAATATCCTTTTGTGGGTGGCTCACTGATAAGAATCCCTAGAATAGGGATGCCTGGGTGGCTCTGCCTTTGCAAAGCTTTGCAAAGCTGTGTGATCCTGGAGTCCGGGGTCAATTCCTGCATCAGGCTCCCTGCATGGAGCCTGCTTTTCCCTCTGCCTATGTCTCTGCTTCTCTCTAGCTCTCATGAATAAATAAATAAAATCTTAAAAAAAAAAAAAAACCTAGAATAAAAGATTCTTCTATGTCTGAACAAGTTAGTTTTGTTTTCTCATAAGTGTATTCTCTGCACAAGCTTGATTTTCTTTTTGCCATTTCAAAAGAATGAGATAAATTATTTTTTTCCTTTTGAATACTCTAAAGAGAAATAAATACAACCAAAAATGTCAGTAAAAGAAAATCATAGCTGGTGGGTGGCTCAGTCAGTGAGTGGCCAACTCTTGATTTCGGCTCATGTCATGATTTTGGGATTGTGGGATGGAGTCCTGTGTCAGGAAGGGAGGAAAGAAGGAAGGAAGGGAGGCAGGCAGGCAGGCAGGCAGGCAAGCAAGCAGGCAGGAAGGCAGGAAGGCAGCAAGGCAGGAAGGAAATCATAGCTGGGGTTTTTTTTAAACTTAGAAAATTAAAGAATCTCTGAGACTATGTAATTCAGAAAGCTTTAAAGAGAAAGATTCAAAATCAGTAAATGAGGGGATCCCTGGGTGGTGCAGCGGTTTGGCGCCTGCCTTTGGCCCGGGGCGCGGCCCTGGAGACCCGGGATCGAATCCCACGTCGGGCTCCCGGTGCATGGAGCCTGCTTCTGCCCCTTTGTGTGTGACTATCATAAATAAACAAAAATTTAAAAAAAAAAAAATCAGTAAATGAATATAAAAAAACAAAAATTAGATGGTTAATAGAACCCTTAAAATGAAGTTTTGTATGTATAATATTCACCATCATAAAGCAGCATACTCTACAAATATTAAATATTGTGTTCAAATAAAGCAATCTGTTCTATATGAGACCTCAAGTAACTTAGTCCCAATTTCACTTCCTGGATGAGAAAAAGGGGTATGATTTCCATCCAGATTCTAAAAATAGAAACTAAGTTCCCAGCAATTACTCCAAAACAGCCCTACTATCATATACACCCACCAGTCAGTACTCTTAGTTACAAACAGAGCAAAACACATTTAAAGTGCCTTCAACATTATGGAAATGTATTGTTCACTGGAGAGCAGTGGTAGGAGTAGGCTTTAGAGCCAGTTCCACAGTATCTGCAAGGACCCAGGCTGTGTTCATCTTTAACTTCAGGCTGGTTATTCCCGTGGTTTTGAGATGGCAGCCAGCACCAACTGGATTTGCAGGCTTCTCTATACTCATGAAGTAGAAGAATTAAGGTTCCCTCATCCAAAGCCCTTTCCTTCAGGTTGAGTGAGCCAAGTAAGCTCATATGCTAATCTCAGAATTAATTACTGCCACCAGAGGAATTCCATGTATAGTATAGGCTGGCTTAAACCCAGGCTCCTGAACCAATCACTGGCAAGGGGAATGGAACTATCATGATTGCCTTAAACCAGTGGCTTTCTAACTTTTCCAACTGCAAGCCAGGGTAAGAAAAATATTTTACAACAAGACTCATACACTTACATATGCACACATTCAGACATTGTGTGCAGTTAACAAACATTCTGTAAAGCAATACATATCCTTACTATATACAATGCACTCTGGTATTTTCTTATATTACATTTATTTTTTTTTCAGTTGATTGCCACTCTACTAAAGTGATTTTCTGACCCCTTAATAGGTCATGTTTGGCAGCCTCAAAAACACTGGCTTAGGCTAATCAGAGCTCTCACATAAGGGAAGTGTCAAGTTCAGAAACCTAACTACTGCTGCACAGTGGGAGAAAGGTGAAATAGTTAATGAGGCATCAGCCACTGCATCCACTAACATTACCCACAGTGCACTTTAACACACATTTTCTTACATGATCTTACACAAGTAGTCTTGGAAAAATCTATAGGATATACACAAAAGAAAAAGAGGTTTATGCCTTATCATTTGGAAACTAGGACTTCTGCATATTTAGAATAAGGAGGTCACATTCAGAAACTGTTCACATGGATATATTCTCTGCAGAGCACCTACAAGTATGGTCATTAGATATTATTAGAAAGGACAAATAGGAATAAGCTTTAAAAGCTATGGTTGGAGCAGTGATTCTCAACCAGGGATGAAATTTGGTGATGTCTAAGGTAAATTTTTGGTTATCACAACTGAGGAGGGGCTGCTATTTTTAACTCGTGGTAAAGGCCAGGGATACTGCTAAACGTGTTACAACGCACAGGACAGTCCCCTTCTCACAAAGAATTATCTTAAAAGGTGAGGAGTGACAAGGTTGAGAAACTCTGCATAGAATATTACCACCTATAGTCCATCTAACATCCAAATGCTGCTCTGCAGTGTGAGAATATTAGATACGTATGTACTATCCACTCCAGTTTGAATTTGAAATGGAAAATGGAAAAGAGAGTGAGCAAGAAGCAGAGTCCACTTTATTCAGAGTAGTAACTGTTCTGCATTCCAAGGTGAATTTATCTCACTTGCTTATGGAGTTGATTTCTTAAAAAAAAAAAAAAACTAGAAAGCAGTTTTCTACCTCTTCATTATACAGTGCAATTCTTTACTAGGAAAGATCTATCAGTGCAGATTTGAAGTTGGAGTCTTTTTGTTATTCTGAAGCAGTCATGTGAGCTATTGTTATAACCACACAAAATATTGTTCCCAAAAATCAAGGTAAGAGGAATACAGAAGGGATTTCTTTCAAGGCCACTAGGTTGAGACACTGGAATGAAAACAGGCTTCATTCCACTACTCACTGGACATGAGGTCTTTCTAATATTTCTTATCTTTGCTAGAAACCTCATGCTGTTCTCCTAAACAGCATCCAAATAATTTTAGTCACTCCATGATATCCAACAGCCCACAGGTTTAATAACACAGAAATATCCTTCTCTTCTCCACACCTATAATTACATACCTTCTCTCAACAGGACATCTCAGGGAAAGAAAAAGTAAGATGTATGTCCTCAAACTTCTGTTAAAACAACACAAAAACGTCCTCTCCTTTATAATCTCATCTATACTTCCTCTTACTCACCACACTCCAGTAACATCAGCCATCCTGCTGTTCCACTAATAGACCAAACTCAGTCACCACCCTGTCCCTCAAACCCCCAACCCAAACCCAAACCAGGGCTCCCACTAAAATATTCCTTGCCCTTAACATTACATGTATTTCTCCTTGTCATTTAGGTCTGAGCTTAAGTATTTTGACCTCAGAGAGGGTTTCTCTGACTGCTCAAATCTAAATTAGCCCTGCAATCATTCTCTACCATATCAACTTTTCCATGGTTTTTAACTACTCAGCACTTTTAAACAGCCTTCCCCATTTGGGAAATTTCTCATCTCCTAAGTCATGCTTTCCCAAAACAAAGTCAGAAATTCACCTTCTCAGCCTCTTCTGTAAACAGGAAGCAGGTATGTGACCTAGGTTCTCCCAACCAACATCCACATATTTCAATTAGGAAGCAAATGATGTAATGGAAACACCATGTTCAATCCATTCTGATGTATATTCAGAGAGATATACCTTCCTTTCAGAAGCAGAAATGACAGAGGTCCTAGCAGTTGCATATCATACTCAGAAAATTCCAGTATCTGCTCCCACTGACAAAAGTCGTAATATCTTCAATAAAATAGCCCAATGTTATAATTTAGACATTGTTCCTAGCTAAGCAGTCTCCAAGACTGATTCTCCACTTCTCCCCCAAAGATTCTGTGAGTTATATAATACTCTTAAATTTTTTTTCTCTGCTTTAACTAACTACAATGGGCTCTACCATCTGCAACTAAGTTATCTGATTCATTCTTCATAAATGTTTTCATAAGATTCTTTTTGTCTTATGTTTTCTTGTTAATTATTTTATTTATTGGCTGTCTCTCCCCACAAGAATATAAACTCCATGAGGATAGGGATATTGTCTATCCTTATCCTCTATACCCAGTATTTAGAATAGTTGCATATACAAGAGGTACTCAATAAAAACTCAAAACAGATATTTACTGCTACAAAAACATATACTTAGGAACCAGTTGGAAGAAATTCAAAATATCAGTGCTATAGGAGTAAGAACTAAAAAAAGGATCAATGTGGACTAGAGGGCAGCTTGGGTGGCTCAGCGGTTTACCGCCGCCTTCAGCCCAGAGCCTGATCCTGGAAACCTGGGATCGAGTCCCATGTCGGGCTCCCTACATGGAGCCTGCTTCTCCCTCTGCCTGTGTCTCTGCCTCTCTCTGTGTCTCTCATGAATAAATAAATAAAATCTTTTAAAAAAAATGTGGACTACAGAGGTCAGAGAGGCTTCATGAGACAGTGCTTGAGTAGTGAAAAGATAAACTGTAATCCATCTCTCTGCAGGAATGCAGACAGGGAAATACATGCCTTCTAAAGGATGAGAACAAATGAATACTGGGAATACGTGTGGCAAACATATATACAAGATTAAAGAAAAGTGTGTGGAGCTCAGTGGGAAGTATCTTAGATATGCAGGATGGGCAAGATTATGAATGGCTCTGAATGCTTGGCCTGGGAATGTTGTATTTGATGATGTTTCAAGAACACTAATCCTCAATGAGCATTTTCATCTATTCTTTATCCTAGATGTTATCTTTATGTAAAACTACAACAGCTACCCACACATTTTCTACAGCATTCCCTCTCTGAACTTTGGTGCTCTATATTTATCTGTTCAAGCTGAGACTACTAGAAAAAGAGATTCTTATAATTAATCCTCTTATAACCAACTGAATACTCAATTTAAAGATAAAAATCTATTACCAAAATGGGCTTTATTTCCTAGCTCCAATCCCAAAGTCAGGTTTTAAGATTTGTCTCAATTCCATTTACCCTTTAGTCTATGAGACTATTATGTTGGTACCAGGTCCACGAACTAGAGCTTTGGGCAAAGAATTTTGTTTTCTTTTGTATTAAAGTAACACAGTCACTGAGAACACAGAAAGATAATTTTATAAAGAGACTTCTTTTTTTAAAAATTTATTTCCGAGAGAGAGATAGTGAACACAAGGAAGGGGGGAGGAACAGAGGAAGAAGCAGACTTCCTGCTGAACAGGGAGCCTGACTCAGAGGTCAAGCCCAGGACCCCAAGATAATGACCTGAGCTGAAGGCAGATGCTTAAGTGACAGAGCCACCTAGGCACCCCTAAAGAGACCTCCTCAGATAAAGTCTTCTACGTATCCAGCAAATCCTATAGCTAACAACTATAAAAAGCTACATAATTACGTTTTCTGGTCTCATGTGAATCAGAGGGACTTGAGAAAGACTTATGTTGTTGGTTTTGGAAAATAATCTGCAGTAATTATTAAATATTACTAAACATACATATAGCATATAAATATATCCTTTGAACCAGCAATCCCACTCCTCTGATTCTTTATCTCATAACATAAATGTGCCAGTATGTGAGGGTATAGACAAGATGCTTATTACAATGTTCACAGTGACAAAAAAAATGAAAAACAAGTGTCCATCAGCAAAGGATCAGCTAAATGAACAAATGTACAGATGCACAAAAAATAATCTCATTGATAATGGCATATTTTATACAACCAATAAGTGAATTCTTTAGTGCTATACTAGTTGATGTGAAGAATGCTGTACTAGTTATTACTGAGAAAAACAAGACACAGAACAGAATGCATAATATCCAATTTTTTTTAAACCTATACATATACATGTGTGCCTAGAGGAGTATATGTGTACTGATAGGCAGACAAAAAATAGATAGGATGGTGATTCAAGTTTGGGGAAAGATATGAAAGGATATACATTCTATAGTTACTTTGGGGCAAAATGAGAAGGGGGAAAGGGAATTAGACAAGAAAGGAAAAAACTGATATAAATTCACGATAATATAAAAATAAATATGCATACAGATATTTGTATTTTTTAAATAAAAACAATATGAAAATAAAAAGAAGTATGGGACGCCTGGGTGGCTCAACAGTTTAGTGTCTACCTTTGGTTCAGGGCATGATCCTGGAGTCCAGCATCGAGTCCCACATGCTTCTCCCTCTGCCTGTCTCTGCTGTTCTCTCTCTGTGTCCCTTATGAATAAATAAAATCTTTAAAAAAAAGAAAAGAAAAGAAAAAGAAGGGATACTAGAAACCACCTAATCTAACCTCCAGATAATTCAACAACCCTCATTTATTGTTGTGTAATGAACAAGGATTAGTATCTCCTTTCCTAACAGATTTAGTAACAAATAATCATGTAGACCCAGGGATGCCCATTCCATTTTAAAGCTGTTCTAATGGAAGAAATTCTTCCATGTGATGAATTGAAATGTGCTTGTCTATAAGGAGAAGAAATCAATCTAATCTAAACCCTATTTACATAACTGTCTTCATAGGACTAATATCTTATTTCCTTAGCAACATTTATAGGCAGTTTCCTGCTTTTATACATAATACAGCCTTTAAAATGTGTGTGTTGAAATTGTAGACTCAGACATAAGATATTGAAATATTAAAAAATGACAAACTGAAAAAAATTGGAACTCAGATCACAAAGGCTTTCTTTAATACCCAAATAGCTCCTAAAAATCACAATGAAAAGGACCACTTAATAAGAATTAAAGAACAGGAGCAAAAGGAAATATAGTTTTTTAAAAAGATGTTCAACATCACTCACTCAATGCAAGTTATCTACATTATGATTCCATTTTTTTCACCAAACAGACATAGATCCAAAAGGTTGGTAACACATTGTGTTGGCAAAGATGTAAGCAGATAGTAGTTCTCATACTTTCTGCTTTTAAGAACACATTCTTTAAACTCACATAAGAGCAGTAATGAATGCACAAGGTTATTCACTGTGGCAATGCAAATAATAGAAAAGGGCTGGGAACAAATTAAGTGTTTAACAGAAGGGAACTGATTTTTCTAAAGAAAATAGTACATGGAACAGAGTAGATGGCAGAGGAATAGGAGACCTTAGCTTTGTCTGGTACCAGGAATTCAGCTAGATAGGCATTAAATCATTCTGAACACCTTCAAACTCAACCAGAGATCTAAGAAAAGAATAACTAAAACTCTACAAATAGAAAAGTGAGGGACGCCTGGGTGGCTCAGCGGTTAAGCATCTGCCTTTGGCTCAGGGCATGATCTTAGAGTCCTGGGATCAAGTCCCATAACAGGCTTCCTGCATAGAGCCTGCTTCTCTCTCTGCCTATGTCTCTCTCTCTCTCTCTCTCTCTCTCTCTCTCTCTCTCATGAATAAATAAAATCTTAAAAAAAAAAAAAAAAAAAAGGAAAGTCATCACTTTCTGCCAAGAATGACATGAGGGAAAAACTCATCTCAAAAAAGACAAGAGGCAATAATGACTGCCAGGGACCTAAACAACATGGACAAAAGTAGGATGTCAGAACTAGAGCTCAGAATAACGATTATAAAGATACTATCAGGGTTTGAAAAAAGCATAGAAGACACTAGAAAATCCCTTTCTGGAGCAATAAAAAAACTAAAATCTAAATGTCAAAATAAAAAAGGCTATTAATGATATGGAATAAAAAATGGAGGTGCTAACTGTTGGTATAAATGAGGCAGAAGAAAGAATTAGTGATATAGAAAACAAAAGGACAGAGAATAAAGAAGCTGACAAAAAGAGAGCTAAAAAAATACTGGAACACAAGGTGGGAATTCAAGAGATAAGTGATACCATAAAGAGAAAACAGTATTAGAATAATTGGGATCTCAGAAAAAAGACAATGAGGGACAAAGAAAGTCTATTGAGCAAATTATAGCAGAGAACTTCCCTAATCTGAGGAAAGCACTCAAATCCAAGAAGCACAGAGAACGTTCCTCAAAAATCAATGAAAATAGGTCAACACCTCGACATATATTAGTGAAACTTGTAAATCTCAGAAGTGAAGAGAAAATCATCTAAGTAGTTCAAGACAAGCAATTTATAACCTACGAGGGTAAAAACATTAGGCTGGCAATAGACTTGTCCACGGAGACGTGGCAGGCCAGAAAGGACTGGCATGAGATATTCAGGGTGCTAAATGAGAAAAATACACAGCCAAGATACTTTACCCAGCTAGGATGTCATTCAAAATAGAAGGAGAGGGATCCCTGGGTGGCGCAGCGGTTTGGCGCCTGCCTCTGTCCCAGGGCGCGATCCTGGAGACCCAAGATCGAATCCCACGTCGGGCTTCCTGCATGGAGCCTGCTTCTCCCTCTGCCTGTGTCTCTGCCTCTCTCTCTCTCTCTCTGTGACTATCATGAATAAATAAATAAAATCTTAAAAAAAAAATAGAAGGAGAGATAAAAAGCTTCCAGGACAAATAAAAACTAAAAGAATTTCTGAACACTAAACCAGCCCTATGGAAAGTATCAAAGGGATCCTTTAAGCAAAAAGAGAGCCCAAAAGTAACAAAGACCAGAAAGGAACAGAGACCATATAGAGAAACATTGACTTCACAGGTAATACAATGGCACTAAATTCATATTATTCAATAGTTACTCTGAATATAAATGGTCTAAACGCCCTAATCAAAAGACACAGGATATCAGATTGCATAAAAAAGCAAGACACATCTATATGCTGTCTGCAAGAGACTTATTGTAGATACAAAGACACCTCCAAATTGAAAGTGAAAGGGTGGAAAACCATTTATCATGCTAATGGACAGCAAAAGAAAGCTGGGGCGGCAATCCTTCTATCAGACAAATTAGATTTTAAAACAAAGACTGTAATAAGAGATGAGGAAGGACACTATATCATAATTAAATGATCTATCCAACAAGCGATCTAACAATTGTAAATATTTAGGCCCCTAACATGGGAGCAGCCAATTATATAAACCAATTAATAACAAAAGAAGTAAAAAAATAATACATCGATAACAATACAGTAGGGGACTTTAACACCCCACTTACTGCAATAGACAGATTATCTAAGCAGAAAATCAACAAGGAAACAAGGGCTTTGAATGACACACTGAACCAGACGGACTTCACAGATATATTGAGAACATTCCATCCTAAAGCAACAGAATATACATTCTACACGAGTGCAACATGGAACGTTCTCCAGAACAGATCACAGACTGGGTCACAAATCAGGTTTCAACCAGGACCAAAAGATTAGAATCATTCCCTGCATATTTTTAAACCACAATGCTTTGAGACTGGAACTCAATCACAAGAGGAAACTTGTAAAGAACTCAAATATATGGAGGCTATTGAGCATCCTACTAAAGAATAATGGATCAACTAGGAAATAAAATAAGAATTTTAAAAATTCATGGAAACAAATGAAAATGAAAACACAACTGTTCAAAATCTTTGTGATAAAAAAAAAAAACCTTTGTGATACAGTAAAAGTGATCCTAAAAGGGAAGTAAATAACAATACAAGGCTTTCTCAGGAAACAAGAAAGGTCTCAAATATACAACATAACCTTACACCTAAAGAAGCCGGAGAAAGAACAGCAAATAAAGCCTAAACTGGAACAGCTTAGGCCCAGTCGTTGAGCATCTGCCTTCAGCTCGGGGCGTGATCCCAGGGTCCTGGGATTCGGTCCTACTTCAGGCTCCCTGGGGGAGCCTGCTTATTCCTCTGCCTATGTCTCTGCCTCTCTATCTCTCATTAATAAATAAATAAAATGTTAAAATAAAATAAAGCCTAAATCAAGCAGAAGAGAAAAAATAAAGATTACAGCAGAAATCAATGAAATAGAAACCAAAAGAACAGAACAGAACAGATCAACAAAACTAAAACCTGGATCTTTGAAAGAATTACTAAGATTGATAAACCCTCGGCCAGACTTATCAAAAAGAAAGAGAAAGGACCCAAATAAATAAAATCATGAATGAAAGATAAATGATCACAACCAACACTGAAGAAATACAAACTATTATAAGAACAAATTATGAGCAATTGTATGCAATTGTATACAATCTGCAAAAAATGGATGCATTCCTTGAGACATATAAACTACCAAAACTGAAACAGGAAGAAAGAGAAAACCTAAACAGACCAATGACCAGCAAGGAAATAGAAGCAGTCATCAAAAATCTCCCAAAAAACAAGAGTCCACGGCCAGATGGCTTTCCAGGGGACTACCAAACATTTAAAGAAGAATTAATACTTAATTCTTTTGAAGCTGTTTCAAAAAATAGAAATGGAAAGAAAACTTCCAAACTCTTTCTATTAAGCCAGCATTACCTTCATTCCCAAACCAGACAAAGATCCCAGCAAAAAGGAGAATTACAGACCAATATCCCTGATAAACATAGATGCTAAAACTATCATCAAGATACTAGCCAATAGGATCCAGCAGTACATTTATTTAAAGAATTACTCACCACAACGAAGTGGGATTCATTCTGGGCTGCAAGGGTGGTTCAACATCCACAAATCAGTCAATGTGATACATTACATCAATAAAAGAAAGGACAAGAACCATACGATCCTGTCAATAGATGCAGAAAAAGCATTTGACAACATACAGCATCCTTTCTTGATTAAAACTCTTTAGCTTGAGTGGCTCAGCAGTTGACCATCTGCCTTTGGCTCAGGGCATGATCCCAGGATCCTGGGATCGAGTCCCACATCGGGTTCCCTGCAGGGAGCCTGCTTCTCCCTCTGCCTATGTCTCTGCCTCTGTGTGTGTGTGTCTCTCATGAATAAATAAATAAATAAATCTTAAAAAAAAAGAAAAAAGAGACAGAAGTAAAAGAAATTAAGGAGTCAATCCCGTTCACAGTTGCCTCAAAAACTGTAAGATACCTAGGAATAAACCTAACCAAAGAAGCAAAGGATCTGTACTCAGAAAACTTGTAATAGAACACTCATGAAAGAAATTCAGGAAGATACAAAGAAATGGAAAAACATTCCATGCTCATGGATTGGAAGAACAAATATTGTTAAAATATCTATGCTACCTAGAGCAATCTATACATTCAATGCAATCTCTATCAAAATACCATCAACTTATTTCAGATTTGGAAGAAATAATCCAAAACCAGAAAAGACCCCCGAATAGCCAAAGGAATTTTGAAAAAGAAAACCAAAATTCATAGCATCATAATTCCAGACTTCAAGCTCTATTACAAACCTTAATTATCAAGACAGTATGGTACTGGTACAAAAAAAGACATAGATTAATGGAACAGAATAGAGAACCCCATGAGAACCCAGAAATGGACCCCTCAACTCTATGATCAACTGATCTCTAATAAAGCAGAAAAGAATATCCAATGGAAAAAAGAAGTTTGACTCTTCAACAAATGGTGTTGGGAAAATTGGACAGTCACATGCAGAAGAACGAAACTGGACCATCCCTTCCCACCATACATAAAAACAGTCTCAAAATGGATGAAAGACCTAAATGTAAGAGGTGGTGGGATTCCCTGGAATCCACCAAAATCCTAGAGGAGAACACAGGCAGCATCCTTCGTGACCTCAGCCACAGCAATTTCTTGCTAAATACGTCTCCAAAGGCAAGGGAAACAAAGGCAAAAAATGAACTAGTGGGATTTTATCATGATAAAAAGCTTTTGCACAGCAAAGGAAACAGTCCTCAAAACTAAAAGATAACCAACGGAACGGAAAAAGATATTTGCAAATGTATTATCAAATAAACGGCTAGTATTCAAAATCTATACAGAACTTAACCAAACTCAACACTCGAAGAACAAATAATCCAATCAAGAAATGGGCAGAAGGGACATCTGGGTGGCTCAGTGGTTGAGCATCTGCCTTCAGCTCAGGGCATTATCCCGGGGTCCTGGGATCAAGTCCCGCATCGGGGTCCCCACAGGGAGCCTGCTTCTCCCTCTGCCTATGTCTCTGCCTCTCACTTTTTTTTTTTTTTATTATTAAACATGATTTATTCCTTTGGGAGAGGGGCCAGGGGAGAAACTGACAGACCAATAAATATCGCACAGGCCACTGGTAGAAGAAAGATCCAGACCGAGGTAGTTTCTGCAGAAAGAGTGAGGGACCTGGGCAGGGAAGGCACCTGAGGTTGTTGGGGCCTGAGTGGACATGAGTCTTGAAGTGAGGATGGTCTCTGGTTCCTCCTGACCCACGGCCGTGTGCCTGACACAAGGCTCCCAACCCCTTGAGCCTGGACCAGCTGATCCGCAGTTGACCTGCCTTTTAAGCATCGGCAATTGACAGAAAGATTATTCTGACAGAAAGATTATTATTCTCTCATGAATAAATAAAATATTTAAAAAAAGAAAAGAAATGGTCAGAAGACATGAACAGACATTTCTCCAAAGAAGACATACACGTGGCCAACAGACACACGAAAAAATGTTCAACATCACTCAGCATCAGGGAAATACAAATCAAAACCACAATTAGGTATCACTTCACACCAGTCAGAATGGTTAAAATTAACAAATCAGGAAACAATAGACGTTGGTAAGGATGTGGAGGAACAGGAACTCTCATACATTGCTGGTAAGAAAGCAACCTGGTATAGCCACTCTGGAAAAGAGTATGGGGGTTCCTGGAAAAGCTGAAAATAGAGCTACCCTATGACCCAGTAATTGCACTACTAGGGATTAACCCCAAAGATACACATGTAGTGATCCAAAAAGACACTTGTATCCTAATGTTTATAGCAGCATGCCCACAGTAACCAAACTATGGAAACAGTCCAGATGACCATTGACAGATGAATAAAGAAGATACATACACACACACACACACACACACACACACACACACCATGGAATACTACTCAGCCATCAAAAAAAAATGAAACCTTGCCATTTTCAACAACATGGATGGAACTAGAAGATATTATGCTAAGTGAAATAACTCAATCAGAGAAAGACAATTATCTTATGATCTCATTCCATATGTGAAATTTAAGAAACAAAACAGAGGACCATAGTTAAAGAGAGGAAATAATAAATGAAGATGAAATCAGAGAGGGAGACAAACCATAAGAGACTCTTAATCATAGGAAACAAACTGAGAGTCCCTGGAGGGGAAGGGGTGAAAGGATGGGATAACTGGGTGATGGCCATTGAGGAGGCCCTGAGATGATATAATGAGCACAGGGTGTTATATAAGACTGATGAATCAGTGACCTCTACTTCTGAAACCAATAATACATGTGAATTAAGTGGACTTAAATAAGATTTTAAAAATAAAAATAAAATTATAGCACATCAACACACCTACATGAAAGATTTTACAAGGTATAAAATTCTGAAAGAATTTATTTAGGATTCTGAAAGAAGAATTTAGAAGACAATTATATCTTAATATCTTGGTTACCAAATCTAGAGATAGAAGAATGGGCTTTCTAAGAGCCTTAGAAGATTTTTATCAGTTTTCATTAAAATAGTAAAAAGGTTCTTGAGAACAGTATTTCAAACAGATGGACTTCAAGAGACGCTTTAAATAACTTTATTGTAATTGGAGGCTGTTACTTGTGAGTGTATGAGAACACAGTGAGGGCAGTATCCAATTCTGTTCACACATAAGCACCAAAGGATCATTAGGTGAATATAGGTTTTTTTTAAGTTTTTTCAATTTTCCTGAAACTTGTTTCAAGAGAAAGAAACTTGTTTCAAGCTGTTTAAAAGCTTATTCTTTAAAAGTCTTAATAAAAAAATAAAATAAATAAAATAAATAAATAAATAAATAAAATAAAATAAATAAAAAATAAAAGTCTTCAATATGGGACGCCTGGGTGGCTCAGTGGTTGAGTATCTGCCTTTGGCCCAGGGCATGATCCTGGAGTCCTGGGATCGAGTCCCGCATTGGGCTCCCTTGCATGGAGTCTGCTTCTCCCTTTGCCTCTTTCTCTGTGTCTCTCATGAATAAATAAATAAAATCTTTAAAAAAATAAAATAAATAAAAGTCTTCAATGTGCCACCAAAATCATCTATTTTGAAAATTGTATTGTAAATACAAACAGTAGATACAGCCAGTCTATGGAATATTAAGTTGCCATTAAATGTTTTTGACAGGGGTGCCTGGGCAGCCAGTGGGTTAAGCATCTGACTCTTAGTTTCAGCTCTGGTCATGACCTTGGGATCATGAGACGGAGCCCCTGATAGGGCTTCACGCTCACCAAGGAGTGTGCTTGGGATTCTTTCTTGCTCTCTCGCTCTCTGCTCCTCCACTCTCCTCAAATCCTTAAAATAAAATAAATGTTCATGACAAGTTTGTTAAACATTTGATATAATGCTACGCAAAGGAAGAATAATATAGTTTTATGCTGCATATAAAAATGAACTACTATTTCATCAAAAGATGAACTCCATAAAAAAATGTCTGGACGCAAATGCATAAAAGTGTTAATAATGATTGTTTCTGAGTAGCATTTTCTCCTTCCTTCCATTTTTCTGTATATTTTTCTTCTCTATGATTTAGTACTTTCATAGTAGATAAAAAGCTTTTAAAAATGAATAATAATTACATCATATACATGAATAGAAAATTGAGTTTATCTCTGTTCTAACAGATTTGCTGGACAATTATTAAAAATGTAGTTGTAGGGGCACCTGGGTAGCTCACTTGATTAAGCTAACCATCTGCCTTCAGCTCAAATCATGATCCCAGGGTCCTGGATTGAGCCCTCTGCAGGGAGCCTGCTTCTCCCTCTTCCTCTGCCCCACCCTTCGTTTGTGCTTTCTCTCTTGATCACTCTCTCATCTTAAAAAAAAAAAAAAAAAAAAAAAAAAAAGTAGTTGTAAAAAGAATCTAAATCTCTTCTCTCCACTTTTGCTGTGATTCTTAAACTGCTCTAAAAGCATTAAGTCTAAAAAAATTTTTTTAATTTAAAAAATAAAAACATTAAGCCTTAATTTTAAAAATTCTAGAAGATAAATATTTCCTGCAGACAAAAGTGATAGAAAAAAGAAAGCTAAGCTTTTCAATTATACACATAACAAAAAATTTGTATTTAGAACATACACATATCATCCATTTAACAAAACCTTTGTACCCAGAACTCTTACATTCAATAAGATGAACACGAATAAAAAATGGGCAAAGGTCTTGAATTGACTCTCTTCACAAAAGACGCAAAATGGCCATGAACAGAAACTATCCAGTGATGCTGGAGCCAAAGAACTCACACCTCAGCCTAAGAGGTCTCTGAAATGAGACAGTTTAACAGGAGGGGAGTGTCAGAACTACTCCTTGCGAAATGAAAAACATGCTCACTGGTTTACTAAACCTCCACTTAATTTCTCACAGCTTGCTCACAGGTGTAGACAACAGGGAAGCATCCTGATACCCAACTTAAGCTTTCTTAAAAGAAAGTGGCTTTTTCACGTATGTTCAAAAGTCTTAAGGAAGAAAATACCACAAATTTTCATTAAAACACAACCCAAGAAAGTAACACACAAAAAAGAGAAACTAATTTTTTTCCTCCATTTCTTAACTGTCTGCAGAGAAGTGATGGCATTCAGTTCAAGCTACAAAGCTATTCTCTTCTCTGACCTTTGTGAATCAAACCCCAAAACAAAAGTGGGTTATTGTGGTTACCCAAAGATTAACTTGAATAAAGTAATGCTGTCTACCATGTTTTCAACTATAATAAAATTTTATTTGTAAAAATACTTAAGTATAGAAAAGAGGAAAAAGGAAACCCTGGGTCACTCACTACAACTCAATCTTGCTATCTCATTATAATTGTCTATGCCCAGACTAAGTCAAGCACAGGGCTGAATGAAATAGAGAAAGGGGAAGTAACTGAGACCTAATTCACAAGAAGTCACACACTTTTTAATTATAATAAACCAGTATGCTAAACTGGTCTATATATTTTAGTATTTATACAGAAAAAGGTCCTCATAAGCCCACCTCATCTTCAAATAAAATGTACAACTTGTTTTCTCATTAGTTATCACAGATCCTCAAAAGCACACTACCAAGCACACAACCCTAAATATTGTTGAGGAACTCAACAGAGCTTAAGTGAACAATAATTTCAAGTAGCAATTACTAATGACAAGGCTTAAACTGATTTGTTTATGTTTTGCAAATTTTTTTTTCAACTAAAATGAAACTCTTTGTTTTCAATATCAAAAGCAACACAACAATTAGACAACAGTATCTAGAAATAGCAGTAATGCATCACTATAGTAAGGCATCAGTCAGGTATAAAAACTCCATAGCATATATTAGAAATCATTTCAGAATGACCAATAAAATGAAAATTAAAAATTTCTTCTATACAAAGGATATTCTGAGATGGGGAAACACTCTCAAATGTGCACTTTAAAAGAGGTATATATTAATATATAAATATGTAATAGTGGAAGTGCTAAAAAAATAAAGCAGAGCAATAGAGAAAGGGAGTACTGAGTAGCTGGGGAAAGTCTGCAGCTTTATACAGGCATACTTCATTTTACTGAACTTTGCTGTATCGCATTTCAGATACTGCACTTTTTGCACACTGAAAATCTGGCAGCCCTGCATCAAGCAAGTCTATTGGTGCCATTTTTCCAACAGCATTTGCCCATTTCATGTCTGAGTCTCATATTGATAATTCTTGCAATATTTCAAACCTTTTCACTATGATACTTGTTACAGTGATTTGTGGTTAGTGATACCTGATGTTAGAATTTTTTTTAAAGATTTTATTTATTCATGAGAGACACACAGAGAGGCAGAGACACAGGCAGAGGGAGAAGCAAGCTCCCTGTGGCCAGCCTAATACAGGACTCAATCCCAGGACCCTGGGATCACACCCAGAGCCAAAGGCAGATGCTCAACCACTCAGTCACCCAGGTGACCCGATGTTAGTATTGTTAATTGTTTGGGGGCACCACGAACAGTGCCCACATAGCATAGTGAACATAACGGATAAATGTCGTGTATGTACCGACTGCTCCACTGACAGGCTATTCCCATCTCTATCCCTGTCCATAAATCTGCTCATTCCCTGAAACACAACAATAATGAATCAGGTCAATCAGGCCACTAAGTGTTCAAGTGAAAAGAAGAGTCCTCATCTCCCACTCTAAATCAAAACCTACATATGATTAAGCTTAGTGCAGAACGCATGTCAAAAATGGAGATGGGTCAAAAGCCAGGCGTGTTATGCTGAACAGTCAGCCGAGTTGTGAAGGGAAAGGGAACATTCTTGAAGGAAACTGAAGATGCAACTCCAGTGAACACAGGAATGATAAGAAAGCGAAGCAGCCTCATTGCTGATATAGGTCAAGTGGTCTGAAGGGAAGATGAAACCAGCCATGTCATTCCCTTAACCCAAAGCCTAACCCGGAATAAGGCCCTAACGTTCTTCTGTTCTGTAAAGGCTGAGAGAGGAGAGGAAGCTGCAGAAGAAAAGTCAGAAGCTAGGGAGGATGGTTCTTAAGGTTTAAAAAAGTTCAAGGTAAGACAGATGTGCTGCTGTGGAAGCAGCAGCAAATTATTCAGAACATCCAGTTAAGATCATTCATGAAGGTGGTTACACTAAACAAGAGATTTCTCAATATAGATGAAAACAGCCTTATATTGGAAGATGCCATCTAGAACTTTCATAGAGAAGTCAATGCCCAGCTTCAAAGCTTCAAAGGACAGGGAAACTTCTTTTTTTTTTTTTAGGATTTTTTAGGGGCTAATGCAGCTGGTGACTTTAAATTGAAGCTAAGGCTCATTTACTATTCTGAAAAACCTAGGACCCTTAAAAAGTATGCTAAATCTACCATGCCTGTCTATAAATGGAACAAAGTCTGGATGACAGCACATCTGTTTACAACACAGTTTACTGAACATTTTAAGCCCACTGTTGACTCCTACTGCTTAGAAGAAGAAAAAAAAGGATTCCTTTCAAAATATTACTGCTCACTGACAACTGGTCACCCAAGAGTTCCAACAGAGATGTACAAGACTGTTTTCATGCCTGCTGACACAACATCTATTCTGCAGCCCATGGATCAAGGAGTCATTTTGACTTTCAAGTCTTTTTTTTTTTCAAGTCTTATTATTTAAGAAAGATGTTCCATAAAGCTATAGCTGCCACAGATAGGGACTCCTCTGATTAATCTAGGCAAAATAAATCGAAAACCTTCTGGAAAGGATTCACCATTCCAGATGCCATTAAGAACATTCGTAATTCATGGAAAAATGTCAAAATATTAACATGAATGGGAGTTTGGAAGAAGTTGATTCTAGCTTTCATGGATAACTTTGAGAGGTTCAAGATCTTCATGGAGGAAATGTGGAAACAGCAAGAGAACTAGAATTAGAAGTGGAGCCTGAAGATGTGACTGAATGGCTGCAATCCCATGATAAACCTTGAATGGATGAGCAATTGCTTTTTATGGATGAGCAAAAAAAGCAGCTTCCTGAGATGGAATCTACTCTTGGTGAAAATACAGTGAAGATTATTGAAATGACAACAAAGAATTTAGAATACTACATGAACTTAGTTGATAAAAAAGCAATAGGGTTTCAGAGGATTGACTTCAAGTTTGAAAAAAGTTCTACTGTGGTTAAGACACTAACAAACAACATTGATGCTACAGAGAAATTGTTCATGAAGGGAAGAATCAATCAATGCAGCCAAATTCACACTATTGTCTTATTTCAAGAAATTGTCAAAGCCACCCCAACTTCAGCAACCACCACCTTGATCAGTCAGCAGCCATCAACACAGATGCAAGACCCTCTACCAGCAGAGAGATTACAACTCACTGAAGGCACAGATGATGGTTAGCACTTTTTGGCAATAAAGTCTTTTAAATTAAGGTATGTACATTTTTTGATATAAAGCTATTGCATACTTAATAGACTGCAGTATAGTGTAAACCTAACTTTTACATGCACTGGGAAACAAAAATACATTCAAGTCACTTTATTGTAATATTGACTTTATTACAGTGGTCTGGAACCAAATGTGCTGTATCTCCAAGGAATGTCTGTGTAGGGAAATCATGGAAGATATCTGAGCAGACTTGAGAAAGATAAGAAATAAGCAAACATGCATGTATTTCAGGAAAAGATCATTCTAATCATAAAACTGCAAATGCAAAGATCCTGTGAGGTGGGTCTGTATCTAGCATCTTTGAGGAAAATGAAGGAGGTCAATATTATAAAACTGGAATGGGTAAGGGGAAACCAGGTGGGGGGTCAGATGGGGATTGTTCAGGAGTAGTAAGCTAGAGTTGACTGGTAGTAGATGAAAAACAGATTGTTATACATTCCAGAACTTTGAATCAGCCATAGTGGGAGTAATTATATCATAGAAATAGTCAAGTGAAAAAAAAAAAAAAAAGAAATAGTCAAGTGCTACAAATCAGTGGCTTTCCCCCTCTGGAGATCCAGTTTATCAGCACATTGCTGCCTGTAGGCCACTTTAAATACTTTATCTTTTGGTCTGTGTGAGATCAGAAGCTATTGGAAGGGTCATCTTGTCTGGTATCACTGCTTCAGTTCTGATCACGGAATAAAAGGGGAAAAGCAAGAAGACTAATTTGGAGGCTGACATAATGTAGGTGAGATATGCTGATGGTCTAAATCAAAGTGCCGGGATCCCTGGGTGGCACAGCGGTTTGGTGCCTGCCTTTGGCCCGGGTCGCGATCCTGGAGACCCGGGATCGAATCCCACGTTGGGCTCCCGGTGCATGGAGCCTGCTTCTCCCTCTGCCTATGTCTCTGCCTCTCTCTCTCTCTCTCTCTCTCTGTATCATAAATAAATAAAAATTAAAAAAAATTAAATCAAAGTGCCAATGGTGAGAGCATGAGAAGTCAAATTCTAAATATGAAGAGCTCTGATTTGAATCAGCATGTGGCAATTGTTACCAAGCTTCCTACCTACAAATCAATGATCTATCTCTAAATATGTCATTTCTTGTTCTGAATTAAGACTGCTAGTTGGATTTATAAAGAACTTCAAAAAGTACAAAGAACCAATAAGGAGTCTTAGATGCACATTATACATCTTCAGCTACCCAGGGTTCCATTATCATTCCAAATGATCAACACAGACATTTACTAAGTACCTGTTACATATAAGATACTGCAGGTGATACAAAAAGATCTAGAATCCAAGCGCTTAAACTCAAGAATTTTGATAATCCTATAATTCAGACACCATATATTCTAAGATGTAAAGCTAATTTGTTCCGTGTGTTCCCCATATATCCTTTAAATGTTAGCAATCAATTTGTGTGTGTTTCCAGAATTGCTAGCATTTTCATATATTTTCTTTGAACAATATGAATATAGAAAAAATATATAAGCTTCGTGAACTTTCACAAAGTGAACATATCCATATAACCAACTACCCAAAACAAAAGCCTGAACATTACTGCCACCCCAAAAGGCCCCTTCATAAGGCATTCAAATACTTTCCCCAATCCCAAACAAGGATAATCAATCTCCTGACTTCTGACATCACAGATAGTTTAACCTTTTTTTGAAATGTATGTAAATGCAATCATAGAATATGCACTCTTCAGTGTCTGGCTTCTTCTGCTCAACATTATATCTGTTTCACAATTGTATATAGCTACAGTTTGTTCATTCTGATCAATGTTTAATTCATTGTGTGATTATGCCAGAAATTTATTTACCCATCCTACTGTTGATAAGCATTTGGAAAATTCCAGCTTGCACTATTGCAACTAGTCCTGCAATTAACAGTTTTTGTCCATGTCTTCTGGTGAATATGCACATACAATTCCGTTGTGTATAACTCTACGAGTGAAAATGCTTAGTCACAGAACATGCAAGTGTTTAACTTCAGTAAACCAACTAATAAACTTTAAAGGAAAGAATTTTTTAAGATTTATTTATTTATTTGAGAGAGAAAGATAGAGAGAGTGTGCATGGGTGGCAGGGAGAGAGAGAGAGAGAGAGAGAGAGAGAGAATCCTTGAGCAGACTCCCCAGCAAGTAGAGATTCCAACACCGGGCTCTATCCCAGGACCCCAAGACCATGACCTGAGCTGAAATCAAGAGTTGGCTGCTCAACTGACTAAGCCACCCAGGTGCCCCCAAAGGAAGGAGTACTTTAAGGTCTTTATAGGGCAATCTGAATGATTAAGGATTTATCAGAAGGTGCTGATAAAAACTCCATCAAAAACTACTTTCAGGGATCCCTGGGTGGCTTGAACACCTCCCATCAGCCCAAGGCACAATCCTGGAGTCCCAGGATGGAGTCCCACATCGGGCTTCTGCATGGAGCCTGCTTCTCTCTCTACCTGTGTCTCTGCCTCTCTCTCTTTCTCTCTCTGTGTCTCTCATGAATAAATAAAATCTTAAAAAAAAAAAAAACAAAACCTACTTTCAGGGGCACCTGGGTGGCTCAGTCAGTTAAGTGCCTTCCTTCAGCTCAGGTCATGATCTTGGGGTCTTGAGATGGAGCACTGTATCAGGCTCCCTGTTCAGCAGGTGAGTCTCCTCGCTCACCCTCTGGCCCTCCCTCTGCTTGTGCTCGCTCACACTCTCTCACTCATGTGCACACTCATGTGCTCTCTTGCTCAAATAAAATCTTAAAAAAAAAAAAAAAGAAAACCTACTTTCAGGAGGGCAAGCATATTGAAGTAGGATTGTTGAACCACATGGCTTCTTCCAAGGATAGCAGTTTACTTTAGAATATTTTCACCAGCAATTTGGAATGTGACAATAACACTTAGAAGTAACCAAGTTTGTCTTGTCTTTCCTGGAACTGCTGATGCTGAAAATTTAGAAACAGCTGAAGAGCCATTACTATCAATAAGGTTCAGTAGTCACTTTCTCAACATGTTATGGAATATAAATGTTACATGTCAGAATTCTGCAACAGTTAAGCCTGTACTCATTTAATCACACTCCTGGAAAATGAAAGGGACTTCAAAACTAGTCTAACCTTCCGGTGGTATATCAATGACTTCTAATTCAGTGAACATGCAAACAAAAATTCATTTAATTCTGAAACAGAAGAAGAATACTAGGCAAAAACTAAGGGAATCTGAATAATGCATACTTTAAGATGTATTAATACTAGTTTATGAATTATAACAAATGTACCAATCTAATGTTAACAATAGGGAAAATGGGGTTGGGGTATAAATGGGAATTGTGTGTAAAATCTTAGTTTCCTGTAAATCCAAAACTGTTTAAAAATAGAACTTATTTTTTAAAATCCATTTAAAACTCTGCAACATAATCTACAGATTATAATACACCTGCTAAACTCCTCTCAGAATGCAATCCAAATGCATTTTAAGAGCTGTTAGACACCTACGCATGCATACATGCGCACACACACACACACACACACACACACACACACACACTTTCCATCTATGGGCTTAGAGACTTAAATATATGAGGGAAACATTTTGTCTATGCTGATTTTGGTTTTGCCCCTAGCTGTAAAATTATGAGCAAGGCTCAGGCTTCCTTTTTTCTTCCAACTAACCTAAACTTTTTGGTGTATATCCTGTAAGCACTTAATAATTCATTAAGAAGCAATCCTCCATGGGATCCCTGGGTGGCTCAGTGGTTTAGCACCTGCCTTCAGCTCAGGGCCTGATCCTGGAGACCTGGGATCGAGTCCCACGTCGGGCTCCCTGCATGGAGCCTGCTCCTCCCTCTGCCTGTGTCTCTGCCTCTCTCTCTCTCTCTCATGAATAAATAAATAAAATTTTTAAAAAAAGCAATTCCCCAGTTAAGCTTCAAACAATAAGAGCATCCAAACTCCAAGTAATATCAATTCTCCAATAAATCACATCTTTGTGGTGGAAATCATTGAGTCTTTGATTTTACTTTAGAGGGAATAAAGGGAAAAGGCTATGCCTTACAGCTAGTAGGGAAAACAAGCAGCCCTAGTATGGTATGAGACCTAGTGGAAGGACGTCGGGCAAAGAGGCAAGAGATCTAGCTTCCAGCTTCAGTTCCACCACTCATCTCCTCTGTGATCCTTGAATATTTCCCTGAACATCTCTGATCCTCAATTTCCATGATCTCAAGTCCATTTTAACTTTATTATTTGTTCCATGAATCAAGAGGTCCTTTAGTGGGACACCTGGGTGGCTCACCAGTTGAGCATCTGCCTTGGGCTCAGGGCATGATCCCAGAGTCCTGGGATCAAGTCCCGCATCAGGCTCCCTTCAGAGAGCCTGCTTCTGCTTCTCCCTCTGCCTGTGTCTCTGCCTCTCTCTGTTTCTCTCATGAATAAATAAATAAAATCTTAAAAAAAAAAAAAGAGGTCCTTTAGTTATCATTTCTTGACTATGCCAGATATTCTAGTTAATTCTTTTATCTTTATCTGTTCTATAAAATTTTTAAAGCACCTAGGAAAAAAAAACAATATCCTGTCATAAAATGAATGTTTATTTCTACCAGGGGATATAGGGTGGGGAGATACAATGAGTGAAAGATAAGAAGTTGAACAGCCATCATAGCTTTCCACTCCATTAACCTTGTGTGTGTGTGTGTGTGTGTGTGTGTGTGTATTTACTTGCTAATCAGCATTATGACACAGGTTTTGACTTTCCCTTTAGAAGACTATCTGAATTCACCTGTAGTTCCAGCAAGTTTATATCTAAACACAATCTTAAGTTTGGTTCTTCTATAGAAGGAGTTGGAACACTTTTTCTTAAAAAGCTAGATAGTTGGGATCCCTGGGTGGCTCAGCGGTTTGGCACCTGCCTTAGGCCCAGGGCGTGATCCTGGAGTCCCGGGATCGAATCCCACATCGGGCTCCCTGCATGGAGCCTGCTTCTCCCTCTGCCTGTGTCTCTCCCTCTCTCTCTCTGTCTCTCATGAATAAATAAATTAAAAAAAAAAAAAGCTAGATAGTTTGGGGCACCTGGGTGGCTCAGTTGGCTGGGCATCCAATTCTTGGTTTCAGTACATCATAATCTCAGGGTTATGAGATGGAACCCCTCAACTGGCTCCACACTCAGTGGAGAGTTTGCTCAGGAGAGTCTCTTTCCCTTTGACCCTCTTCCCCCCAACTCACGAGCTCTCTCATACATGTGCACGCTTGCTCTTTTGCTCTCCCAAATAAGTAAATAAATCTTAAAAAAAAAAAAAGCCAGATAGTTTAGGCTTTGTGAATCATATGACCTCTGTCACAACTCAACTTTGCTATTGTAGTGCAAAAGCATACATAGATGGGTGTGTGTTCCAATAAAACTTTATTCAAAAAAAAATCAAGGGATGGCCTTGGCTGTAATTTGTCAAATGCTGTTCTAATATTGAGGGCAGAAAAATCAACTGGCAAGACAGATTTTGTAAAACCACATGAGTTCACACTGATATAAACTGTTTTGTTTGCAGGGACAGAATGTTTATGAATCATGATCTTCACATACCTGAGAATGTTCAAGTTTCCCCTGCGTGAACAGGTCACATCACCAATACCTAAGACAGAGCAGGAAAACACTCTCCCTTACATGGTTGTTATGACATAACAGGGGATGTGTTAATTTATATAGGCAAAATTTACAAGGTGACCTGCAAAAGTAAAATACCAGGTTTTAGCAACTTTAGCAATAACAGAAACCCAAACCCGATTAATGCCAACCACCACTTTTTCTATATATTAAGCTAAACTAATTCAGGTAAATGTCAAGGTCACTGACTTTCCTGGGAGAGCTGTTCTGTTTCCATGCAACCCAGTTGGTTTAAACCAGCAGACCCTTGGTCATCCATAATCTGCTAAATTTCAAAAGGCCAGACTAACTGTTTGAGCTAACACAGATGTCCTGATTCACTATGGATGGGATGGGACAGGAGTGGCTCATCAACATACATGGATTAATTAGGCCAAGATCAGATCTATCATCTCTTAGGGTCTATCCTGATAAAAATGTACCATTCTGTGAGTCACCTTGCTAATAAATTCAACTCCATGTTAGCTACCAGGTGTTCAATAGCAGGCTGGAGCAAAGAGCCAGCCAACAAGGATCAAGCAAGTGCCTTTTTAAAAACTAATCTTAAGAAGTTCCTCTACATGGCTTTGCAAAGTAAGCAAAAACCATGCCAAATAGTAAAAAAGGCACTTACTTGACTCCCACAGGCCAGCTCCACACTCTAGCAGCTAAGATGTCACTGGCATGGTACATGGTAGAAACGATATCTTGTCAACCACTGTAGAAATGGTAGTGAAAGACCTAAAAGAATAGAAAAAAGTAAAGTCAATGTCAAAGGTAAAGGTTCTCCTGAGCCTGCTGACATGGATATTTCAGCATATGACAACAAAGAAAAGAAAGCTTGAAAAGATGTTGTTTAGGTCACTTTTAGCTGCTACAAGCGACCTTTCAGACAAGAGAGAACTTTTGAAAGAATATTAGCTGTAACCTAGAATAAATCCAGAAGGTTATGAGAGACTCTCAAATATACATTTTTCCCAGAGAAAGAAAGTATTGAATCTTTGATAAGCTCACACAGATGTATAATTGAGAATCTGAAGCAACAATTCATAGACCTATAATATCTTTAGAAATAGTTTTAAAGAAGTGAAATTTTCTCACTCATCTCTATGCTTCTAGCGTTTAAAAAAATGGAATGCTAGTCAACAATGAAGAAGAAATGAAGAAGAAATATTTAAGATTTTTTTTTAAGTAATCTCTACACCCAACATGTGAACATAGAACCCTGAAATCAAGATTTGCATGCTCTACCAACTGAGCTAGGCAGGTACCCCTTTTCTTTTTTAAACAACAAACGGGGATCCCTGGGTGGTGCAGCGGTTTGGCGCCTGCCTTTGGCCCAGGGCGCAATCCTGGAGACCCGGGATCAAATCCCACGTCGGGCTCCAGGTACATGGAGCCTGCTTCTCCCTCTGCCTATGTCTCTGCCTCTCTCTCTCTGTGTGACTATCATAAATAAATAAAAATTTAAAAAAAATCTTTAAAAAATAAAAAATAAACAAACATTTTTTAAAACTAAAGGGATCCCTGGGAATAGAAGTCTCAGATTACTCCTATTCATTTAGAATTTTCACTAGTTTCAGAAACAAATTGACAAAACTTAGAATCCTTGGTGCACTTAAAAAAAAAAAAATCTAATTCATTTACCTAGCCACACAACCCCCTGGTTTAGGAGTTTTGTTTCAAAATCCTTGACTTGAGGGTACCAAGGTGACTCAGTCGATTAAGCATCTGCCTTTGGCTCAGGTCATGACCCAGGGTTCTAGGATGGAGCTGGAAACATTTCAGGCTCTCTGCTCAGTGGGATGTCTGCTTCTTCCTTTCCCTCTGCCCCTTCCTCCCCACTCATGCTCTTTCTTTCAAATAAGTAAATAAAATCTTTAAAAAAAAAATGCTTGACTTTTGGGAAACTTAATCAGGGATCATTCAAAAACCAACAATAACAATCTTTTTTCTCCAAAACAACAATTTAAAAAAGAGCCTGTTCACATACCACTACCTCCTTTCATAATATCTACACTATTTGTGGGTAAAATAATTTGTGAATAAAAAATTGTGACTGCAAAAAGAGCAGCAATAGTGGAAAAAAACAAAAATCATTCTCAATAATCAGTTAATTCTCAATTCTTAATTCTTGATACTCTTTTTTTTTCCATCTAATCATTCCAAATCCTCCTCCAAAAAAATTTTTTTTCATTATCTCCTCTTTTATTTGCAGGTCCCTTCAGCATCCTTTCCCTCAGAACCAGAATGGAAGAAATGAACAGCAACTGAATTTAATCATTCTTGAGGCAACAGAATCTCTCCAATAAGAAAAAGCAAAAATAATTTTTCATTATAAATAAGTTTTAGCCAAAAAACTATTCTTGCACTATTTCCTAATTCAAATACGCTTAAAGTTGGATCACCTTTTTAACAGACAGTCTGATGATTCAAATTGCCCAGGCCTCAATTAATTTAATTAGAATGGGATATTCACTGTTAATGGCATATTTGGCCAGACTACATCTTGTGTGCCTAGCTCACATATTCTTCTTAATTTTGGATTGTGTTTGCCTTGCCTGAGCTACTGTCCCTGGAAAGCATCCCATGTATTAGTGTTTCCCTTGCTGCATCAGCATTTCTGGTTAAAGCACAATAGCAAACCATTTGGAGGGACGGCCTTAACAGAATTCTGTACTATGTATTCTGAAACATTATCCAAATCATTATCAAAAATCTTGCAAGTGAAAAGACAATTATACGAAATTGGAAGAAAAAAATTTTATCAGAGATTGCCTACAATCTGATGACTACAAAGTAAAGGCTACTCAATGGCAAATACATATGTAAGGTTTATTATAAAACAAATACTTATTTCACATCAACTATCTACCTCAAAAAGAGTACTTCCCTTCCCTCATTCCTAGACTTTGTTTTTCCTCTGCTCCATAAAATCATGACACAAAAACAGTCTTTTTACCATTTAAGGCACATAAGCTTTTTACAAAAGAAAGCAGTCCCAAACTGCAAATTATTCCAAACACACATGAAAGAAACAATGAATAAAGGCCACCAAGTTTCCTTCCACAGTTTGTCTGCACTTTACAAGTCTGAGCATTTTTATAGAGCAAACCAAGTTTTTGCTGCAGCAGCTCAATCCCACATGAGCTTGCTATATTACAGCAGATACTGTTCTGCATTTTGCACAAGACATGTTCATCTGTGTAACGAAACATTCTTCTTCTTCTCTTTCTCTCCAGAAGTACAAAGAATTTTCCCAGGAATATGATAAATGAGTACATTTCACACCAAAAAAGGGGGAAAAAAAACCACATTTCTAATCTACTTTTAAAATGACATAATAAATTCCTCTTTTCCTGTCCTCCCAAAATAATCAGCTAAAAAGACGCTCAGTCAACAAAAGAATGGTTAAACATGAGAAATAGAGAATGAAACACCATAAAACAGTTAAGAATGAATGAACCAGAACTACATGTATCAACTACATATTTTTTAGAGCATTTAAGCAAAAAGAACAAATTATGTAACTATATACAGTGTAAAATCTTCTAAGTGAGGTTTAAAACATACTTACAGTACTATGCAACACTGACAGACAGATAGAGCAAAAGCATAAATACATGCATGGTAATGGTAAATACCAAATTGGAAAGGACGGTACTTTTGGGAGACAGGACAAGAAATAGGGCTGAGGAAGGATATTTGGGATAGCAATTATAGTTATCCTGTTTAATTTTTCAAGCTAAAAGAAATAAGCATTATACACATTTTTATAGACATGCTATACTTCATACTTTAAAAATAAACTTTTCACCTTGTAAGTTTAACTGAATACAATGTCATTGTCTTATGAAGGAACCCCCACCATCACCCCCAAAAAACCCCTCTGGTGATGGAATGCCCTTTCCACCTGAGCTTTAAGAGACAGCTCATCAGTGCTGACCTGTATTTTCTTCCACTAATGTGCTACTTTCTGATGTTGGCTGTGATGTGACTTTCAGATCCATAACTCAGGGCCTCAGCCAGCTGGTCTCTACTTCTAATCTTACCAAGAATACTTTTTTTAGGCAGGAAATCTGCTAGAGTTCCCTTTCATTTTCCCCCTTTTTACTGCTAAAAGCTCTAGCAATCATTAAAAAAAAAAAAAAGTCATTACGTATTTAAAGCTCACCCGACTTTGCGGCACTTGGCCAAGCTAGGAACTTGATTTCATTCTGAATCAAATGTCAATGTAGAATGAGATGCTAAAATAAAAGTACTAGTTGCAGTTCAATTTTCCGTCTAATAAATCAATATTCCAAAATTCTGTAATTGTATACTACAACTGTTTTACCATCTCAACAATGTTTAGACAACATTTTGTTTTGAAGCTTAAGTCAGAGCTGGAAATCAAAAAAAAAAAAAAAGTCACTTTTGGAGGGGGTGTACTTGCTTTAGAAAGTACAAAATAAATTACTAACATGCATACATGTAACGAGACATTCACTCAAAGCATTCCCTTGGGATTCCTTCAAAAGAAAAACAAAACAAAACAAAATCACTATCACCTCTTCAGGATCAGAAAACTTTTTTTCCTGTCTATTCAGCAGCTTCTAGCACCAGCATGCAAAGATCAGAGAAAGAGGGACAAGAGAGAAACTGATAGAGACAGACATAAGCTGGTATTCTCCAATTTACAAAACAAATGTAATTCCATCAAGAGCAAATCAGAAACTTACAATCTTCTCATTAGGTTTTTACTATTTCTCTTACTCCATTCAATCTATCCTTAAATACTTCTTTGAAGTATTCTGACATCCATATTCTGTTTTAAAATGAAAAATAGGTTTTATCACACTTGGCTACTTGCCACAGCCCTGCTTCATGGCAGCTAGCAGAATGCTGGCAGTGCAAGACACAGGATACAGTGGGGGCAGGATGGAAATACGGAAGATTAGTTCCAAAATAAACACCTCCAAAAATCTGTCATCTTTGGAAATATATACATGTAGGGAATCTGGAGTTGGCAGTACCTCTTTCAAAGAGTTCCTTTAAAGCCCAGCCCTTCACCCTTCTCCTCTACCTGCCCCAAATACTTGCCAGGCAGATGCATGTGTCAATTTCTTAAATCACTTACAACACAAAAGAACTACAATATTTTTCCATCACTATTTTTACTTAGCGTTTTCTAAAGTCCTGCTGGTTTCAGCATAATCTGGGAACTCTTTTAAAATGATTTGCTGAAAAAAAAAAAATGATTTGCTGCTGTGTGAATCTTTATTTATTTTTGCGTGTATCTTTTAAAAAAGTAATTCCTTCTTCACATTTCCATGATTCCCATCACTGTATTATCTAGGCACAGAGAACGAGATGAACTGTAGATGCATTATTCACAGGGTTGAAGAATTTAGACAATGGTCTCTAGGACGTTTTAACTCACTGCCTCTCATTTATCCAACACTGTATTAGTCTGGGAGGAATGGACTACTATGAGCAACTAATCACCTGAGGTTTTCACATTCAAAATTCCTGTAGTGTAATTACAAAGGAAAACAGAAACATTTTCTGTTTCAGACTAACAACCCACAACTCAGAATTAACAAATTATTAGAACAGTCCATCTTAGCTCAGCACTACATGAACTGCTTTTTTCCTTTTCCTGTCGCTCACAACTCTCTGGATTCCCCACCACATCTTCACCTCTTCCCTACAGCCTTGATAGTTTGGATTGGACTAAAGGCATAATGAACTGTTAAAGAGGAATGCAGGGTAAATTGTCTATCAAGATATCAGAAGTAATTATGCAAACTGTCATGAAAAGAAAATGGAAGCTATTTTTCTTCACTAAGCCCTTGACCCTTGTGAGAATAAGCAAATATATTATACTTGGGTTTATGATTTTATACAAGCCCCCCATGAAATAACATAAAAATTACTTATAAAGTATTATTGAAAATGATATATGTCTTAGAATAAGAAAGCCCTTTAAGCTCACCTGATTAAGCATCCTTATTTAACTGACCAAAAACATTAAGACCAAAGAGGTAAGCCATTTGCCCAAGGTCAAACAGCAAGTTAAGAGAAATGAACAGAATCCAGACTCCTACTTCTATTGTACCACATGGCACCTAATCCTCTTCAATCAATAACTTTTAGTTTAGTGAATAACACACACACATACACATACACACATACCTCTCACTTCCGTCTCTTCTTTTATCTAACTATCTCAGAAAACTAATAAAAAATTATGTGATGGTACAACAATCCTTTATTCCCATAGATTTCAAAAGGCTCACTACAGGACAAATACACTCTTCTGACAAAGTAGATATTGTAACGGCTTTAAAAAATTGTCATAGCCGGGGCTCCTGGGTGGCTCAGTTAGTTAAGTGGCTGACTCTTGATTTCAGTTCAGGTCATGATCTTGGAATCGTGGGGTAGAGCTCAGAGCAGAGTCTGATTGAGATGCTCTTTCCCCCTCCCTCTGCCCCTCCTCCTGTTCACTCACATGCATGCACTCTCTCAAATAAAGTATTAACAGAAAAAAAATTGTCACGATTATCAAATACTTACCTCTGTATTATAATACCTAGAAGACCAAAGAATATGTGCTTTCTGAATAAAGCAATCCAGTGAGTCAAATAAAATACTAAAGAATTACTTCATATAACTTGTTCTTGATTATTATGTAGTTTTATTTTTTATACTTCTCTTGAGAAATGGGTGGCAGAAGCTGTAGGAATCTCATATCTTCATTTCTAATGTGAAAATGGAGGTTGCTAAAATTTTAAGAAAAGGTGCTTAGAAATGACTAGGTTTTTGTTTGCTTCAAATATAAAAGACCATCATACATACAATGCTCAGTATTCCCTAATGGTAAACAAATATTACAAAAATGGAAAGCTGAAGAGAACACAAAGGAAATTACTCAAAAATATTCCTCTAATTAACGTAATGTGAAGTTTCTGCTTTGAAAGAGTATAATACACAGAACACACACTCTTCAACAAAGATTTGTTGAGTGCTCATCATGTTTTGTAAACTTTTTCCATACTGGTGCGCAAATCTTTCAGATTCAGATGGCATGGGATTGGGGATGGAGGCAGGAAAATGGGAATAAGGTGGGCATCTGCTTCAATATATAAATTTAAAAATCACTAAACCAGATCAGCACATTTTCACATACAAAAGTAGAGGTACAGAAAAGACAACAATGAAACATACTTAACATGACTGTAAAAAGAAATACACAGAGAAGGTCCAGAAACAAAGTTTCAGCACCTGAGTATTAATAGAATCAGAAAGCCCCTGAAATGAACTCCCTTTCTCCAAGGTACTAGCTAAGTGACAGTCCACGTCCAATCAAGTTCTATCAATTCTATTTCCTAAATCTGCCTTCTCTCTATTCCTTTTCTCTATCCCTAATGCTACTGTCCTCATTCAAACATCCTCTGCCTGGCCCATTAAGATGTCCCTTACTGGGGGTGCCTGGGTGGCTCAGTGGTTGAGCATCTGCCTTCAGCTCAGGGCATGATCCAGGGGTCCGGGGATCAAGTCCCGCATTGGGCTTCCTACGCAGAGCCTGCTTCTCCCTGCCTGTGTCTCTGCCTCTCTCTATCTCTGTGTCTCTCATGAATAAATAAAATTTAAAAAAAAAAAGTAAGAGTCATACAGAAAACTTCCTAATCATCTATCTTAATCCAGAAATTAAAAAAATAAATAAATACAGATGTCCCTTACTAGTGGGGTGCCTGGGTGGCTCAGTTGGTTAAGGGTCTGCTTTAGGCTCAGGTCATGATACCACGTCCCGGGATCAAGTCCTGCATTAGGCTCCCTAACCCTGCTCTGCAGAGAGCTGCTTCTCCCTCTGCCTTTGCCTGCTGCTCCCCTTTCCTGTGCTGTGTCAAATGAATAATAAAATCTTAAAAAAAGAGATGTCCCTTACTGGTCTCTTGGCTTTTCTGGTCCCATCATCCTCTCCAATCAAGCCTTCACACAGCTGCTATTGTAACCTACCAAAAAGCACAAACCTGATCATGTGATTCACCAAACTGAAATTCTTCAGACACTGATTGACCAGCAGTATTTTTCCAAATTATGGATTAAATTGTGGAATCAATTTAAGTGGGTCCCAACCAGTATTTCTTCAACAAAACAGCACAGAAACTATGTATGCCTCATACATAGTAAAAATATTGTTCCGTGAAACTTCTACTTTTACGCACACATGCACATTCTGGGTTATGATATAAAATGTATTTCTACTGTGGGCCGAGTTTAAAAAAAAAACTACTGACCTACATAATAAAATTCCAACTCCTTCACAAGTCTCTTCACAGTCTGATTCCCTCACCATAGCACACTAGTTAAGAGACAGACTCTGGAGCCAGATCGCATGGGTTTATTTTCCAGGTATGCCAGTCGCAGCTGTGTAATCCTGAACCAGTCATTTACTGTCACTTACCAGCTGTGATCCTGGGCAAAACAACCAATCTGAGGGGAACTCAGTTTCACAATCTATAAAAGGAGAATAGTAACAGTACCTACCCATAGCATGTGGGTATTTAAGTGAAATTATGTTAAATTTGTAATACATGATGCACTTAATATTAATTATTATTGGTATCACTACTACTGACCAGCCTAATATGTGGTTATTCTTGCCCATACTCCAGTTATAACAAACTACTGGCCATTTCTCAAATACATCTTCCTCCCTCATATTGTCATGTCAGATGTTGGTCCCATGTAGAATGTGAACTACACCTTTCCAGTTCCCAGCACATTATATGTCCTCCTATTTCCGCCTAAATGAGGCCGCCCCTGTGAAGCCTTCCCCAGTTCTCTTGAGTAGGTCTAAATGTTCCCACTGAGCCTCTGTAAGGGGAGCATTAACTAGTTACAGTCTTGCTTGTCAGTGTCTTCTAGCCAAACTGTGACCTCTTTGGACTACCTCAGAGGCATCTCTCTTTCCCAGCACAGCATCTTTCAAACAGTAGTTCAACAGATATTTTCTGAATGACTCCAGGTTACTTACCCTTACTAGGTCTTTATTTTCTCATATGTACCATAGGGGTAGAATTTTGCCTGAACAGTTGTTGTGGAGTATACTAGACAATGTTATAAAAGTGATATAGAGGCAATGCTCAATGAGTAGGACTTAATAGAATCCTTAGCTAAATTACAAAGATCCTAAGGAAGCAATACCTTAGACCCTTAGTAGCTAATACCTGGAGGAAAGGATGGAGAAAGAGATTTAAGAAATGTAGTCAGGGGATCCCTGGGTGGCACAGCAGTTTGGCGCCTGCCTTTGGCCCAGGGCGCAATCCTGGAGACCCGAGATCGAATCCCACGTCAGGCTCCCGGTGCATGGAGCCTGCTTCTCCCTCTGCCTGTGTCTCTGCCTCTCTCTGTGTGTGTGTGTGTGACTATCATAAATAAAAGAAAAAAAATGTAGTCAGAAAAATGGTGAACTCTCTTGTAAGAAAACTATAGTAGATGCTTGAAAAAAAAAAAAAAAACATGGCTGAAGGAGAAGACAAAGGGAAGGAGGCCCCACACAAATACCCTGCCAGGCTAAGACTTAAATTCACCTCCAAAACATGTCTTGTCCACCTTTGTATCCCTCGCATTAAAACAGTTTATGACACTTAAGAAAAAATGAACCTATCTCATCCTCAATGTCTTCATCTATAAAACTGGGATAATAATGCCTCTCACAGGGTTATGGTGAGAATTAAATGAGGTAACACAATGCCCTCGGAGCTTGGATGCTTTCTCCTCTATCTACTCCTCTACATACACATCAGGTAGTTCAAGCTAACCTATTTGCTGTCCCGTTAATTTGACAAATTATCAGTCACATTAACTTTTTCTAAAGTTCAAAGCAGATATTAATACTTAAATATCCTATAATACCACTTACTATAGATAAGAAGCATAATGTAGCCTCTCTTAGAAGGCAAAAAAGAAGTCTAAAGGATCTTGTAATCTATGAGGCAGTAGAGTTTAAGACTACATTGGAGACTGTCCTCTAGACTCCCTCATACACATAGATTTCTCAGCAGTTCTCTGGTGATTATTACAAATGCTCCCCAAACAATAAAGTAGACAATAAAGAGAAAAACTAAAAACTTCAGTAACAAAGTATAAAGGGTAAACACCCCACTCTTCTGATTAATACTAACAATGTCCTTAAAGAACCTTTGGAAAAGTCTCTTATTTTTAAGAGAGATGTCAAAATGCAATGTCATATTTTCCATTTTTTCCAGAACTGCATTAGGAAAAGTTCAGTTTTAGCATGCTATTAGACCCAGCTGGTGATGTAATTTACCAAGTTATATTTTTATCAAAATAAGAGATTCAAGCCTGTACACAGTTTATGCGTCAATAACTCAATAAACTTAATAAAATTACTTTGCTTGAAGTCAACTTTTACATTACACAAGCTCTCTCACTGCAAGCATTTAACAAAGTGCAGTGAAATAATTAAATGGACAGTTTCTCTTGTGTGTTCAATACGCAGAGGACAACTTTTTTTTTTTTTAAACACATGTCATCAAGCTTGACCTAAATCAGGGAGTAATTATTCAAGATTGGGTTTGAGATAAGTCACTTACTGAAAAAATATGGCCCCAACTCACTTTTTTAAAACCCACCTCTGCTTAATTTTCAAAACAAAACACACAACTGTGTAATTTTGTTGGAAAAGAACTGAATGTGAAGGCCAGCAGATGGGGAAGCCATTTTCAGCTCTGTAGTAACTTGCTGGCCTACCAAGGAAAAAGCCATTTCACCACTCTTGCACTGGTTCCTTAACCTACGGTCTTTTTGAGCTCTCAAGTCTATGATTCTTTTAAGTACATGTCCTCCATGGTAACATCGTAAGTTTTCCTAATAACATGTTACCCCAGTAATTGTAAAATACCCATGAGCCATGATATAGTATTAATCAGTCAAAAAAAAATAGAGGATTCCCTTTTGTTGAGTGACTATCTCAAGATCTTAAAGATTAGTGTTATCCTTAATCACAAAAAAAGGAAAAAAAACAGTAATTTTTAAGGAAATCCACAGAGGTACAAAGCTATAATATAAAAAAAGAAACAAGTGGTGCCTGGATGGCTCAGTTGGTCGAGTTTTCAACTCCTGATTTAGGCTCAGGTCATGATCTCGGGGTCCTAGAATTGAGTCCTGCATCAGGCTCAATGCTCAGCAGGGAGTCTGCTTGAGCATTCTTCTTCTGCCTCTGCCCCTCGCTCCTGTTTTCTCTAAGTAAAGAAATCTTTAAAACAACAACAACAACAACACTTCTGCAGTTATTCAGATAATGGTATCAATAAAGTGCTATTGCAAAAGACAGTGACCACTCTGGATTTCAAACATGAGGCAGCTCTAAAACCAAAACTGATTTTTGTTATGTTTGCATACACCATTCTTGATGCTGCATTTTCTTAGATTTCCTCTTGGACTCAAGTTCCATAAAGCATAAAATAGAGCCCCGTGAGACTTAGAAAAGGTCAAATAATCGTAATCTGTTGAATAAGTCCAAATTTACTCAAATTTTTTGTGGGGTACAAAATAAGCATGATTTTAATATAAATAAAAGGATGGTTGCAGAGTGCCTGGGTGGCTCAGTCAATTAAGTCGCCTCAGGTCACGGTCTCTGGGTCCTGGAATCAAGCCCCACATGAGGCTCCCTACTCAGTGGAGAGTCTGCTTCTCCCTCTGCCCCCCACCCAGACTCTCTCTCTCAAATAAATAAAATCTTAAAAAAAAAAAAAAAAAAAGGATAGTTGCTTCCTTAAAAACAAATCTGCTGGGGCAGCCCCGGTGGCGCAGCAGTTTAGTGCCGCCTGCAGCCTGGGGTGTGATCCTGGAGACCCGAGATCGAGTCCCACATCGGGCTTCCTGCATGGGGCCTGCTTCTCCCTCTGCCTGTGTCTCTGCCTCTCTCGCTCTCTCTGAATGAATAAATAAATAAATCTTTAAAAAAAAAAAAATCTGCTCTTGGAACTAATGTAACACTATGTGTCAACTACACTTCAACAGAAAATAATAATAATAATAGTAAATTTTAAGTTTGTTCTAAACATTTATCCAGAACCATAAAAATCTTAGTTTTGTAGTAAACGAAAACAATAAAAATGCTAGAACCTGATTCAATCATATATTTCTATTAATCTGGGTATTAATCATACTTTTGCTGGGCTTTGGGCAGGAAGCAAGTACTACCATAGAGCCAAGCCAAAGGTACTCACTCTGTGCATCAGTCTACCATAAAGAAGTATAATATACAAAGACAGCACTGGCAATACCAAAGTTAAAGCAATTACCCAAATGTGGCTACCTAAGCAACAGTCCATTAAACAAGTCACACTGGGGACAGGGGGTGGGTGGGTAGATGAGCATACCTTTACACTGGCAAGCAGACAAAAAGGTGCATATTCAATTAATGCATGTCTGAGTGTCACCTATATACCGAGCACTGTGTTGGCATCTATGAGGGACAAAAATCCAGTATCTCCCTACCTCCCCTGTAAGATAAGGAATCCACAAATGAAATATTTAGATAACAAGACAAGTCAGTGTCAATCTGTGTCCTGCTAATAATAAATCCTATCAGAATTTAGACAGGACAGAATAGAACCAAAGAAAGGGATTAAGAGTCAGAAATCACGTAAATTAAGATTCTGATGAGGAAGATCTTGAATCCACCTCCACTTAAAGAATTTTAATCGGGATCCCTGGGTGGTGCAGCAGTTTAGCGCCTGTCTTTGGCCCAGGGCGCGATCCTGGAGACCCAGGATCGAATCCCATGTCGGGCTCCCGGTGCATGGAGCCTGCTTCTCCCTCTGCCTATGTCTCTGCCTCTCTGTGTGTGTGTGTGTGTGTGACTATCATAAATAAATAAAAATTTAAAAAAAAAAGAAAAAAGATTTATAAAAAAAAAAAAGAATTTTAATCTCAGGGGCATCTTGGTTGTTCAGTCAGTTAAGCATCTGCCTTTGGCTCAGGTCATGATTTCAGGGTCCTGGGATCTACCAGGATCCTCTACCTCTCTGTACCAGGTATCTCTACCTCTCTATCAACAGGGAGCCTGCTTCTCCCTCTCCCTCTGCCTCTCCCCTACCTTGTGTGTGAGCACACTCTCTCTCAAATACATAAATAAAATATTTTTTAAAAAAAGAATTTTATTTTTTTTAAAGACTGATTGATTGACTGATTTATGATAGACATAGAGAGAGAGAGAGAGAGAGAGAGAAAGAAAGAGAGGCAGAGACACAGGAGGAGGGAGAAGCAGGCTCCATGCCGGGAGCCCAACGTGGGACTCGATCCCGGGACCCCAGGATCGTGCCCTAGGCCAAAGGCAGGTGCTAAACCGCTGAGCCACCCAGGGATCCCCTAAAAAAAGAATTTTAACCTCAGATGTAATTAACCACAAACATAATCTAGTAAGTCACTTCCCTCATTCCCATTAGACCTGTTTCCTCATCTGTAAAGTGAAGAGGTTAGACTCAAAGCGGAGTAGTCGTAGGTCACAGTCTCTAACCTGAAATGGACCTTAGAGGTTAGAGTTGATTAGGACTGAAATTCAGTTGCAAGAACTGTATAAACATTTAGTATAGCTATATGGAACACTGAGCTAAATACAGTGGGGTATTTGTGCTGGGATCGATCTGGCTAAATAAGACTGGCCAGACCATGAGAAACCCAATTAGAGAACTGGTACTTGCTTCTGTGGCAGGTAATGGAACCTCAGTTCAAGCTGTCAGGTTAAAGTAAAATGCTATCACTGCCAAAGAACTATATAATGTGTAAAACAGACAGGGACAGCCACAAACTCTAAAAATCCAATGACACACTTAAACAAGATATTTAGTAATTCGGCATAGCCGTTGACCACTAGGAAATGTTAACAGTCAGGCTTTCATAATCAGAGGTGAGACAGTTTGATTTAGCAAAGCAATTACCCAGCTCATAAGGAAAGGCAGTTCCCCCTCAAAAAATTACCCTTGAAAATAGCAGCCACCTTCACTAATCACACAGAAAAGCATGCAACAAACATTTAAATAAGTCTTGGTTACAGTCACAAGCTGAGAAGCAGTAACAGGCTCTTCATACAAGAAAGGAAAAATTAGGGATCCCTGGGTGGCGCAGCTGTTTAGTGCCTGCCTTTGGCCCAGGGCGCGATCCTGGAGATCCGGGATCGAATCCCATGTCGGGCTCCCGGTGCATGGAGCCTGCTTCTCCCTCTGCCTGTGTCTCTGCCTCTCTCTCTCTCTCACTGTGTGCCTATCATAAATAAATAAATAAATAAAATTTAAAAAAAAAAAAGAAAGGAAAAATTACACTAGATAGTGCTAAAAATATTGAATAAGCCCCTGAACCTTTATTTCTATTTACTTAGTTGAATGATCTTTTAATGAGGAAGGTGGGGAAGGGACAAGTTCTGTTTTATAACTTCGAAACCACATTTACCAATGCGCTGATCTGTACTGCTTTGAACTCATTCTGTAAACTTGGAAGAGATTTCAAAACACATGCCTCTCAAGCAAAAAAATTAACCAGCACCATAATTGGTTATGTCCCCCTGGCTCTAATTTACTGTACCTACTACACCAGAACAAAAGTGGCACAAGCTGGGCTTGTGATCTAGTCCAATGCAGAGTGCCATCTGCTGCACATGCACAGGATGTGTGCCCTATGCAAGATTCAACCTTAGTGTCTCTCAGGGACCTTTGTAAGAGCAAGTTGTCTGTTCCCATATTTGCCTCAGACAACAGCTATGCCTCAAAAACACCTACTTACAGGAGAATTCCCATTCGTGGGACTTTAAAATACCAATACTCTCCTAACAAACAACAATTTTGTAAAGGAGGAGAGCTATGAAGGAGCAACTGCACTTTATAACGAAAAGAACACGATAAAGAGCTCAGGATATCTGGGATGGGTGGGAATCCTAAAACTGTTGCATATTAGCCGTGTAAACCTGGCCAAGACCTTCCCCTTTTCTGGGCCTCAATTCCAGGCATAAAATGTCAAGAGTTAAACAGATCTCTAAGAGATACCTTTCAAATTGAGTCTTGTGAGGAATCCTAGAATAACAGATGGAGACAGCTATATACGGGATGGCTTCAGAGCAAGCGTAGAAAGAGGGGGGGAAAAACTGTTTACATATTTTAAATAATCAGGTACAACTTTTTTCAAAATTGTACAATTCTAAGTTCATTTACAAGTCAACATTCCCATGATAACACTTCAGCCCTTCAGAAATAACACTTCACTTTAACTGTTCTTTCAGTTACAAATTCAGCACATCACTTTTACCCACCCCAGAATAGCACAGAACACTTTCATGAAGTACCCACACAAGGAAGACACTCACAGCCTGACAGATTCGCATAGTGGAAAATATACAAGGCACAAATTTAAAAATGCTAAATGAATACCACACCCAAACAGCCTTAAAAAACAAACTGCGCAAAGTCAAAAGGTGTATTAGCAAAATACAGGGATAAAGACAACTCGGGAAGTCTTGAAACGGTTTGAGGGAGAGGGTAATGCCATCAGACTTGGGGGAGGCTTTATGTTTTTAGGAAAATAAAACACATAAATGGAGGCCATGAAACATGCGGATCTAAACTGAACTGTGGGGGAAAAAGCTCGGCTCTCACCCAAAAGCTTCAGCAAAGCAATATGTCAGTATGCCAAATACGAAGTACAAATCTTCCCAAGAATGAGGATAGGATCCATACATATGACTAATAATAACAGTATCATCTTGCATTTGCAGAGCATTAGTTCTTTTCATAGCTCTTTCAGACACTTGGTTTTAGGCTGTCACCAGTCTTGGGGTATCCTCGCTGAAAACCCCCAGGCCAGTTTCCTCCCAGGAGCTACTTGGCCAGAATAAGGCAGGTGGATGGGATGTACTTGGGCTGAGCTCTGAAGGTACTAGTGTCTGCTCTCAGGCCGTCTTGCAGGGATTCTCTCCTGACCACACTCTACATACAACTCAGCCCTAGGAAATAAAATCTACACTCCTCCTCTCACCGTTGGCCAGGGACCAACACACAGCGGGGTCTACAAAGTCCAAGGAGAGAGAACCGGTCAAGAAGTCCATACCAAGTCCATCTCTTACCATCGAAAAGAAAAAAAAGAAGAAGAAGAAAGAAGGAAATCCCAATCGCTCCCAAATACACCCCAAAAGGCTGTTCAAACAGAAACTCTCCTTCGTTGCCAGCCAATGAGCTCCAGCAATAACTGGTTAATGCAAACCACCAAATGCCTGCCTCTGCGAACAACTTGCAACAGTCGCTCTGCCTCCGCCCGCTGCGCACCCCCGGGGGCTCTCCAGGCCGGCGCGAGGGACCCCCCGGCGACCTCCCGCGACCCGCGGGGACGGAGCCCGCCTCCCGAGGCAATGCAGCACCCGCCGCGAGGGGGCTGCTCCCCGTGCCCACGCACGCAGGAAGTCACGGAGGGGGATAAAGTTTGATCATCCCTCTCGCCCGTCCCCGGGGTCCCGGGCTGCCCCCCGCTCGGCCGCTCTCCGGACACCGACGGCAGGCGGCCGCGGCAACTCCGGACACCCCAACCCGCCCGGAGGAGGGGGAAAGGGGACAACTTGCACGGGGCTCAGTTCACGAGCAATGGGGCAGAGCTGTTCTAAAAAAAAAAAAAAACAAAAAAAAAAACGGGGGGGGGGAGGAGGGACCGAGATCGGGGAGCAGCCGGTTGAGAGGTTCAAGTCCCGTCCCTTCCCCGCCCTGGTGCCCCGGGTCCTGCGGGAACATCCCCGCCATCGCCCCTCCTCCCCCTCCTCCTCCTCCTCCTCCTTCTCCTCCTCCTCCACTCGGCTTCCTCCGCCCTCCCTCCCGCCCTGGTCGCCGCCGCAGGCGCCTGAAGGGCACGGCGGCTCCTCGGTGCCCGGCAAGCTCGGGAGCGGCCGCGAGTTGGGGGAACTCGCCCGCTGCCCCGGCGGCCTGCCCGCCGGCGGCTCCCACACGCCAGCGCCGCCCCGCCCTCCCCGGAGCCGCCGGGCGCGCTCGCTCACCGTCCGGTGGTGCTGCTGCTGCCGGTGGCGGCTGACGCCCAGCCCCGGGAAGCAGCCGGCAGTCAGCGCTCCGCAGCCGCCGGCGCCCCCGCCGCCGCCCCGGGAGGAGAGGAGCAGCAGGAGCGATCTACCTGCGGCGGCCGCCATCTCTCAACTGGAAACGGCGCCGACCCAGGCAGCGCAGCGGACGGCCGGGGCGGAGCTAAGGCCCGTCACTCAGCGGCGCCGGGCCAACCGCCGCCCGCGGCTGAGTGGAGGAGGCGGGGCTTCCTGCAAGGCCCAATCGACAGGCGGGAGAACCGCACTTGAGGCTGCCTGTCACTTCCAGAGTTACCTATTGTGGGACATGGTCAATTACGGGCAAATTCTAAGGAACCGGTAATCGGCACGGGAGCCCCTCGGAACAGCAGCTGTAGAGACAGGGCATACTGGGTTGGGCTAATCCTCACCAAGGATAGAGCTGCGATAAGGGTGACTGGGGGGTCATATTCGTGCTAAGCTTTGCACTTTGGGAGTGTTCTAAGTTGGCAAAACGTGAACCCAATTAGTAAATCATTAAACCAGGGATGCTGGAACTCTCAGTGACACGCCCAGAGTTATCGTTCACGACGTGACTGATGGTATTTGGATATGCTGAAATTAACCCGACGTCAAAGGGAGATCTAATGACCGTGAAATGTAGCATGATATAGGAGGGATTAGAATGCTTGTGATATCAAAGTCCCAGAATGAGTGCACGCCATCAGAGTGAATTAACACACCTATCTACATTTCAGATACTCGATTCGTTTTTACAGCACCTTTTAGACTGATACTCTTACGCTCTCCAGAAGGAATAATCGTGTTACTATCTTTGACCCTATGCACACTTATTAAACTATGGAAACAGAACACGTTGGCAATGTAATCGAAGTCATGTAAAGGTTATTTTAATGAATTTTGAGAATTTAGATAAGCTAGCCATCAGGATACACTTTGGAATAATTCTTGATCTCTCTCTCTCTCTCTCTCTCTCTCTCTCTCTCTCTCTCTTTTTAAAGGTTTTCTTATTTATTCATGAGAGACACAAGGAGAGAGGCAGAGACATAGGCAGAGGGAGAAGCAGGCTCCCAACTTGGTCCCCGGACCCCAGGATCATGATCTGTACCAAAGGCAGATGCTCAACCACTGAGCCATCCAGCTGCCCCATCGATCACTTCCTCTTGAAAAATACTTCATTTTCCCCCAAGGAACAAGATCATAATGAAAGCTCATTAAAGACTGTGAAAGAAGTATTTCCTTAGAAGAGGATTTCCTAAAAATAAAAAATAAAATAAAATAAATTTTAAAAAAGAGGATTTCAAAAAAAAAAAAAGAGGATTTCCTTGCTGTTATAAGCTGGATAGTCCTCACATCTTTTAAAATCTGAAACAGAAAAATAGTTTAATAAGCAGCTAAAAGTATTCATCTAGATTTTGGAAAACGTCTTGGTAGTGTAGCCTTAGGTGATCAAGCTGAAACAAACAAACAAAAATATATCACACACAATTCTACTGTATCACTTGTTCTAATAATATTTCTTTTAAGGCTTCACTGAAATGGTACTTGTTTGGCCAAGAATTGCTAAATAATGAAGTGGAGCTTTTGGTTTGTTCAATCCTCCCACCCCACCCCAGAACAGTAAAATGACTGGCTTCTTTAGGTGAGAATATCACACCACTCACCCAAAAGGCATGTATTGCCCAACAAGTGGAACCTGAGAGCTCAAGAATGCGATGAGGCCGTCCCACCCCTGCCATTCAACAGCTGCACACACTAATCCTCCTTGATGGAAATCTGTGACATTCCTGGAACAACTTCCCTTACAATCATTTTCTGCCCATCTATATTTATCCTATCTGCACGTTATGTATTTACCTGTGCTGTGCCATTTCCTCCTTCTTACTAGGATTACCATGAATTTTACTTTTTTTATTTTCTATGCCTTTGCCATATCTGGCTATGAATCAAGATTGTCCCTCCATCTCCATCTTAGATTTTGAGAAGTTCTACTGGAATTGTCTTTCTCCTATTTTTCCAAATACAGAGATTAGACATGCATCCTGCAGTTCTGAGATTTAGTCCTGTGCATTTGCAAAAGAAGCACAATAAATAGGGTTTTCTTTAACTGCATAAACCTGAAACTAGAGGGATTACCAAAAGCTTCCTTCTTATTTACCAAAAGATGTCATCTTTTAACTACCAAGATAAAACCATCGATGCACCCCAGGTAGGCTGTGTAATTTGAGGGTCCACTGACTAAACTGAGTTCTAATAATCCAGGACTAGAAATTAAGCAAATATCAATTACCTCCTCACAGAGAAAGTCTTTTCCATAGCTGCAAAGGATATTTCTCACATTAGTTGGTTGGCCAAGCCCCATAATAAGAAAGTGTAGATAGCTCAACAGAAAGTATCCTCATTCCTAAAAAAATAAGTAATAAATTACCTATGAAGGAAAGGAAATTAATATTCATTGAGTACCTGCTATGCCAGGCATTGTGCTGATCACAAAATAATATTTTCATAAAAAATGGCAAGGTAATCATGAAAAACTTCAAAACATCATAACTTTTGAGGATAAAAAAATTGAAGAAAACCTAAATGTTTTCTAACAGGGAATTTGTTAATAAGAGACTAATCCTATTACAGAATATTATACAACCGTTAACAAAATGAATTATCCCATCTATACTTTAAAGAAGTAATAATGCAGTACAGATGAACCTTTTGAAAAGTTATTTATATACATAAAAGTTACTTACATATATTTGTATATGTTATATATATATTTCAGATACAGAGTGACTTCTGGAAAAAGTCATGTTAACTCTGGGGACTTTTGAGGGGTAGCTACCCTTTTGAATTTCCCATCTGCATGTTATTTTTATCATTTTAAAAACATGGTCACTGCAATCTACATGGCCACAGAGTTGTTTTCTGTGCCAATCTTAAAACAGGTTGATCTTTTTTTAGCTAAAACTAATCAGAACAGATTTCCTGGAGCATGAAACTCTAACTAGGCTCCCTACTAAAATGTACACCGAAGTCAGCTCCCAATTATGACTCAACTCAATGGAGTATTTGCCTAAAAGCTTTCCAGAATAGCCAAAATAGGTGATGCACACAGTTCATTGACATGGGCAAGAAATCATGACAGGGATCTGCTTAGAGGTCTGGGGGCTGTGTTTCATTGTTCACAGATGGTGTGAATTGTTATGCAAGTAAGATCAGCAATTCTTAAAGAATAGAGAAAAAGTATGATGTAAGTATAATAGTAAAAAAGGAGAGCAATAGGAGAAAGAGTTTTACCGTCAAATATTTACCATGTCATAAATCACAGCCTAGATCTGTTTTCGTGGTTATTTGGGGTTCACTATTTTCCCAGGTGTCATTATTCCCATTTCTCTACCCCTACCCATCTGCAGCCATCTCACCATCACGACCACTCCCATTCCCATGACATCTTCACTTCTGTAATCTTTTATGTTTTTTCTTCAGCTTCTCTGGGCCAGAAACATTTCTAGTAAGTGTAGCCAAGAAGGGCTGAACTCCTCATAAACCCCACCACATATTCTTTCCTGTCTACATTTACATCTAGTCTCACTTCATTGAACGTACAGTTTTTTCCATCCTTATTTTTATTTCTCTCCTCTTCTTCCTCCAATATTCCCATCCCCCTTACTCTAATAGAAACTGCAACCTTACACTGGATTATGTACATACTTTACATACATAATTTACATTGATATATTTACATGTGACCTCTTAAAATTTTTGTATGGCAGGAGTCTCATGCCCTGGCCTCCAAAGAATGACTGACTCCATATTCATTTTGTTAACTCAGCGACCCCATAATCTAAATTCTTTTAGATCAGGAACATCAATCTGCAAGTTCTCTTCTATCGAGAGCAGGACACCAGGAAAACACTGAGTTGAAAAGGGTAGGGCTTGTTCAAATAGGACTGTCGTTATTCGTGTTTCTCAAGATCTGAGAGGTTGGCAGCAAGCATTAACGCTGTCCCTTCTGTGTTGGATTGGCTGTGCCTTCCTACAGCCTTTGCTATTTACTAGACCTTTGGAGCCAGGAAGTCTTTTGCCTCTATCTGAAGCGATTCAAAGGGGCAGAACACTAATTTTGCACTCAAATAAACCACACACCTCCACAGGATTTCAGCGCTCATTCTTATGGAACCAAACACCATTCCAGAGTAGCCAAAAGTGTCAAAAGATCACAAGAACATTCTCTAACAATGTTATAGCAAAATTCCGAATTGGTAAAGTACTCTACCTCTCTCAGCAATCTCTAGGTATTTACTACTTATACCCTGAAAATGCCCTGACATTTCAACCTCCAGCTCTGCTCCTGCTGTCCCTATAAGCCACCTGTTTCACCTTTTGAAGACCAGCTTTACCTCCTCTGAGAGTCAACGTTCAGGTAAAAGTAAACTCTCATAGTTGATGGTTTGACTTTGTATCATAGTACTTTCATGCTTGATGTGAGCTGATCTGACAATGAGGTCGGCCACACTCCCTTGGTTATCAGACCTATGTGATTAGACTAATCTCGTCGCCTGGGCCACAGTCCCCTTCTCTCATCTTCTAAGTATAATTTGTATCAAAATTATTTGTGTTACTATATTTCTCTTACAGAACTCTTCCAGGTTAGTGTTGCCAATCTGGCAAACTCATTTAAGCTAACTCTTTAGACGATAAGTACTTCTTGGATTGCCTCTTTTACACAACATTTAAATTTATAGGACCCTCCCAATGCTGAGAGCCAAAATATTTTCACAAAGTATGGCAGGCTTCACAAAATTATTCTGGGGTGAGATAGTTCATTAAAAGTCTTCAAAAATTCATTAATACCAAGCCACATTAGTCTACCTACTTCAAGGTCAGATTTGTCTTTACATTATGCCGAATGTTGCCTAAATTTCAGCTCCTCTGAAACCAAACAAATTTTGTGTCAAATGCTATATTCATCCTTCACTTTGACGTCATGCATATAATCTTCATCAGTACTTATTTATATGTGAACACATAAAGACTCTGGGCTGTGGGTAGCACTTGGTAGGAGGCAGAGGGTGGAGGAAGCTGTGGGCGTGAGACTGGTCACTGCCAGTTAACAACAGGTGCGAATGCTGCTCTTTAAATTTAGCCATTGCACTTGGCATCTTGTCTCTCAGCCGTCACTTATGGCAACCACAGCTGATTTGGAAAGGATCAAGGAAAGAATGACAGAAAGGGTCACATTTATTAAAAGCCAGAGAGAAAAAGCACTTTGTTCTCTTTTATTTAATAAAAGCTAGCCTAAGAAATAAAAAGCAGCATGAGACTTGGGAAGTGTAAAAACAGCTTAAAAGAATGAAAAGGGGAAGAAAATTATTCAAAGAGATAGCAATTATTAACAAATCATTCTTAATTAGGCACTTTAAAAGCCATTCAGCTGCCAAAACTTGGGAGCAAAATTATTTAAAATGTGGGTAGAGACTCAGAAAATAATTACTATTAATTGGGAGTTGGGATAAGAGAAAGGGACAAGACCTGGATGAGGATAATTCATTTATTCATTCATTTGATCAGTCAGTCAAGAAAAATATATCGAATGCCTCTTATGTGCCAGGCAACATATGCCAGGAGAAACTTTCTAAAATTTACATGTTTTGCATCATATAGTACTTTTTTCTAAAATGCTCATCCTAACCTTGAAACAAGATCAATTCTTCCCATAACTTTGCAGTCAAACACTTATAGATCATTTGAAAGAATTAGAAAGATCCCTTGAGTTATCTTGGAGTCTCTATATAACATAAATTTAAAACAGACTACCAATGTAATAAACCACTCCACCCACCAAAATTAGTAAGAAGACATATGAAAAAAATGTAGTTGTTGTCATTGTGTAGTAGGGTACAATGCTTTTTCTTTTTTAAAATAAAGCCATTTTTTAAGACTTATTTATTTATTTATTTATTTTAGAGAGAGAAAATGAGAGATAGTATGAGTGGGAGGGGCAAAGGGAGAGGGAAAGAGAATCTCAGGCAGACTCCATGCTGAGCTCAGAGCCCAATTTAGTGACTTGCTCCTAGAACTCTGAAATCATGACCTGAGCTGAAACCAAGAGTCAGACGCCTAACCAACTGCACCACCCAGGTGCCTCAGTAGAGTACAATTCTAGTTTCTGACTAGTTCATTGCCTAGAATATAAAGAAAATTTCCATCTTAGGGAATTATAAGAAGACATTTCGTTTCTTCCTTCATGCCTTGTTTGGCTAAGATATATAGATTAGGTTGAAAAGGTCCCTTTGGCTTTTCTAGCATCAGAGAGAATAACTCCTTTAATAGACTTGTTAAAATTAAACAAGATTTATAGCATCTATAGGTGCTCTAAGGCTCTGAAGCAATCAGATCTATTAACTATTCAATCAAAACATGATCATTATTAAGAGGGTATTTTCACATAATACCACCAGATTATAAACCTAAAATAGCATGAGTAAAGGTCCTAATTCAAAATCCTGGGTTAGGGACGCCTGGGTGGCTCAGCAGTTGAGGGTCTGCCTTCAGCTCACAGCGTGATCCTGAAGTCCCTGGATGGAATCCCACATCTGGCTCCCTGGATGGAGCCTGTTTCTTCCTCTCTCTCTCTCTCTCTCTCTCTCTCTCTCTCTCTCTCTCTCTCTCTGTCTCTCATGAATAAATAAATAAAATCTTTTTTTAAAAAATCCTGGGTTAATTTGGAATATTTCCCATGATATTTTATAATTATTTTAATTCCCATGATGAAGAACTCACTGAGGAGGATGTGAAAAAGATTGTAAAGATTTGAGGATTCTTTTAAAATAGACCTTTGCTACTTTCTTACCAATTTTGTGTTTGGGAAGATGAAAACATATGAGCATAGACAATAATTTCCTGTTTGCAGACATGAGTCCTTCTCCGAGAAACAGACTTAGGAAGTGAAGGAATCTTGTTAAATAAAATTTTACATATAGGTTAATAGTAAGCAGGACAACTTTGAAAGTAAAACCCTAGCCATTAGTCATTTCCGGAATGGATTCCTTAGGATGGTAACTCCCAATCTTTGTTCCATCTTTGCAAATAAATTTGTAACACATGGCTATCATAAACAATAGCTTACTAAAAGCATCTCAATAAATAAGATGGACTTTGGCTCCTACAAAATTCTAAGTGTGTTAGTTGTAACTACATTGTGCCCAAATATCTCCTTGTATTAGAGGATCTGAAATATTTCTCAAATTTAATAAAAGAACTTATTCTGTAACTACAGTTAATGTCTATCCCTGAGTTCCAAGAAATTCATTCCTTATTTCAAGGAGTTACCACAGCTAACAAACCAACAGAAGAATCTGGCCTCACAAGCTTACCATATAAGAAGAGATAAGAGAAATAGAAGAGTATTGTAGGAGGGCATTTTACCTATTTTTGAGGATCTGGGAAGGGTTCTCAGGAGATCCCTCTGGTGAAATCTGACAGATTAGTAGGAGTAAATGCCAGAGGGAGAATAGTGAGATATGATACCAAAGAGGCAACGAGAATCAGTTACATAGCATCTTATAAACCATATTAGATAGTTTGAACTTTATACAAAGAACAAAGGTTAAGTCTTGAAGGATTTTAGAAATGGAAGAGATTAGAGAATAGATTGGAGACCAGAGAGACTGAAGGACAGAAAACAAATTAGGAGATATAGGCAAGAAACACCAACAATATGGTTTATAATATTGGCCATGGGGAAAAAATAGACTAATTTAGGGAGATTGTATATAAGAAATTGAATCAAAAGGTATTAATAATTGAGAAGATATTTGGAGGCAGCAGGGGAATGAAGGAGAGTAAGATATCAAAGGAGATTTCTAAGTGTCTCACTTGGGCAACAGGGTGGATGCTGGTGCCAAACACTGAAAGAGGAAACACAAAAAAGATTTATTATTGCAGGAAAATGAACTCAGTTTTGAAAATGTTGTATGACAGGGGTGCCTGGGTGGCTCAGTCAATTAAGTACCTGGCTTTTGGTTTGGCTTGGGTCATGATCTCATGGGTGGTGGGATCCTACCCCAGGCTCCATGCTTAACAGGGAGTCTGCTTGGGGATTCCCACCTTCTCCCCTCCCCTGACTCACATGTGCCCCTTGCATGCACATACTCTCTCTCTAAAACAAATAAGAAAAGAAAATGTTGTATGGCAGGTGCCTTGAGACATCCAAGCAGCAATATTCATCAGATAATTGGTTATTAGAGCCTGATGAATTGATAGAAATAAATGTAGGGGTCATTAGCATATAGATAGTTGGTAAATGAAGCCATAGGATTTTTTTTAAAAGATTTTATTTATTTATTCATAGACACAGAGAGAAAGAGGCAGAGACACACAGGCAGAGGAAGAAGCAGGCTCCATGCAGGGAGCCCGATGTGGGACTTGATCCCGGGTCCCCAGGATCACACCCCAGGCTGCAGGCAGCACCAAACCGCTGCGCCACCGGGGCTGCCCTTTTTTTTTTTTTTTAAGATTTTATTTATTTATAAGCCATAGGATTGATTGAAACCATCCAGGTTGCGTATGGGGAAGAAAAGAAGATCTAAGAAATTAGTTTCCATTTAATGTTCTTCAATAATACATGCTTTAAAAATATTTGAGTAAACGAATGAATGAATAAAAAAAACACAAGTCTTAATAAAATCTAGAAGGCAGGGCACCTCGGTGGCTCAGTGGTTGAGCATCTGCCTTTGGCACAGGTCGTGATCCTGGGGTCCTGGGATCAAGTCCCGCATCAGGCTCCCCACGGGAAGCCTGCTTCTCCCTCTGCCTGCGTCTATGCCATTCTCTGCGTGTCTCTCATGAATAAATAAATAAATAAGTAAATAAATAAATAAATAAATAAATAAATAACTCTTTTTTCAAAATCTAGAAGGCTTTTTTAAAAAAAGATTTTATTTATTTATTCATGAGAGAGAGACAGAGAGAGGCAGAGACGCAGGCAGAGGGAGAAGCAGGTTCCATGCAGGGAGCGGACGTGGGGCTCAATCCCGGGTCTCCAGGATCACGCCCTGGACTGAGGGCGGCGCTAAACCGCTGGGCCAGCAGGGCTGCCCTAGAAGGCATTAACATTTGTACAGGACTTCTTCAGTATTTAGTATTGATATTCACTTTTTCAGTATTCATTATTGATATTCACTGACCTCAGGTAGTTAGGTCAGTTTTCAAAAATGTTCTGGATCTCTGAATATTTTTTTAAAATTTACTGTAAGATTCTTATATTATTACAATGACAGTATGTATAGAGGAACCAAGCTGAATTCTAATACTTCAGTAAGAAGCAAATCCACATAGTTGGCATAGTTCCTTGCTCCTAATTAATGGTCTAAAATCATATGTTCAGGGACACCTGGGTGGCTCAGTGGTTGAACATCTGCCTTTGGCTCAGGGCATGATCCCAGACTCCTGGGATGGAGTCCTGCATCGGCTGTCTGTGGGGAGCCTGCTTCTCCCTCTGCCTATGTTTCTGCCTCTCTCTCTCTGTGTCTCATGAATAAATAAATTGAAAATCTTTAAAAAAAATAAATAAAATCATATGCTCAAAGAGAATTGTAGAATGAATGAATAAATACTTAAGTGAAATACATATTCCTATCTTCTCACAATAGAGAAAATTATAGTACCTCCACTCCACTGCTCTTAATGTTTGTTGAGGTATGACAATGAGAACAACATAAGCAATGTAGTCCCTAAGGCCTTTTAATCAAAGGAGGAACAGTTGTACTAATAACTCTGCCTAGGCATATTGACAGAAAGCTGGGATGATATTGACAAGAACTCATCCAAAATATGCAGAGCTCTCACAAATCAAGAAAAAGGCAGCAACCCAACAGAAAAAATGGGCATGACTCGAACAGATAATTCACAAAAAGAGGAGATAAAAATAGCTAGTAAACAAAATAAATAAACAAATTTCCCCACAAAGGTGATTTAAATTATTATTTTTTAAGATTTTATTTATTCATGAGAGACACACAGAGAGAGAGGCAGAGACACAGGCAGAGGGAGAAGCAGGCTCCCTACACGGAGCCTGATGCAGGACCCAATCCCAGGACCCTGGGATCACAACCTGAGCTAAAGGCAGATGCTCACTCAACCACTGAGCTAATCCAGGACCCTCAAGAAATGCAAATTAAAAACCACAATACAGAGGCACCTGGGTGGCTCAGTCAGTTAAGCATCTGCCTTCTGCTCATGTCATGATCTTGAGGTCCTGGGTTCAAGCCCCACATCAGGCTCCCTCCTCAGCAGGGAGTCTGCTTCTCCCTCTGCCCCTCCCTCCCATTGGCACCCTCTCTCTCTTCTCTCTCAAGTAAATAAAATCGTAAAAGAAAAAAACCACCCACAATGCAATAGCACTTGAAGCCCAGCAGAGTAGTCAAAATGAAAAAGATGAAAAATATCAAGTTTTGGCAATGACATGTAGCAATCTCAAGTTCTATATGTTGCTGGTGGGAGTATAAATTGGCACAACCACTATATCAGTCATAGTACATTCAGGAGACAGAAATCACACCAATTACTTGAAGAAACAATTTAATATAAAGAATTATTAATAAAGTGCCCTTCTCTAGTTTTAATAATTTTAATCATTGTTCTCTTAGCCAGAGGAATTATAGCTGCTTCCTATAGTTGCTACCCCATGATTCTTTCAAGTTTTCTTTTTACTCTTGTAGTTAGTTGACATCTTTACACCTAGTTAATAATTATTTACAATTATTTCTTCCCAAGTGACTAGTATGGTTTTAGTCTGCTGACTAATATAGAATTGATCCCAGGAGTGATCCAGGAAGCAGACCCTCAAATATAGGATTGAGGAAATGTTATGATCAAGTCTTTGGGTATGAAAGCAGTGCTTAGCTCTTCATCAATAAGAAACATGCTGCTAGAAACCCACATGTGATATATTCACATTTAATCAAATTATCACCTATAGGAATGTGATTAATTGTCTTCTAAGTAAGACAAATGTCTTGGGGTTCAAGTGGCCACTGCACTTTATCAATATGATAATAATGATGACTTCTAGGACTGTGATGTGGCCTGAGACCTAGCCATCTACAGACGTAGGTTTTCATGTTATTGGGAGCGGAGTATAGGAGCAAGGGTGTTCAGATTGAAACTGTACAACTCTCATATCCTGGTCACCGGCAAGGATCCTACACATTATAGGAGTAGTTCAGACTTAGAAATCTTTCTGGGAGACTACTCTGTGCATATGGGAGGGATAATTGAGCTACTAATTCAAACTGGCCAAATTACTAAAGCACACATTTCTTTTACAAATAAAAAGATAGCGACTGAAAGACAGAAAGAGAAAGCAACTTGGAAATCATTTAGTTCTATTCTCTCATTGGACCAAAACAAAACAAAAATAATTTATTGAGACCTAGAGAGGTAAATACTGAGGACCTACTAGCGCTAAGTGCTTTAATATGTATTAGCTTATTTAATCCTCTGACTAACATTATAACTAGGTATTAGTATTCCTGTTTTACAGATAAAGAAATTGAGGTTAAGTAATTTATGCCAACTCAGCAACCAAACTCAGGAATGAAGGACTCTAGCACCCACACTCAACCATTACTGTAATCTGACTCTCTGGAAGCCAGCACTCTTGATATGCAGTTCAATATGATTTTTTTTTAAGATTTTTGAGAGACAGAGCATGAACAGGGGAAAGGGGCAGAGGGAAAGGGAGAAGCAGACTTCCCACTAAGCAGGGAGCCTGATGCAAGGCTCTATCCCAAGACCACAGGATTATGACCTGGCTTAACCAACTGAGCCACCCAGGTGTCCCCCAATATTATACTTTTGAAGCTACAATTCAGCATTGCTTTTTCTCACAAGTTGAACAGGGATGCAATGGAGGATAAAGCCACATAGAAAGACCTGAAAAAGATTTCACAGGTTCTCTAATGCAGTCTCCATCCACAGTGATGTCATTGAAGTGTAAGCACATACCTGACTTGCCCAAGTCCACAAAGCTATTTTTTTTAAAGATTTTATTTATTTATTCATGAGAATACACAGAGAGGAGAGAGAGAGAGAGAGAGAGACAGGCAGAGACACAGGCAGAGGGAGAAGCAGGCTCCATGCAGGGAGCCCGAGGTGGGACTCGATCCCAGGACTCTAGGATCATGCCCTGGCTGAAGGCGGCGCTAAACTGCTGAGCCAGCCGGGCTGCCCCACAAAGCTAATTTTTTCCCAAGGGAGAGGACATTTTATTTATTTGAAAGGTTGTTTTTTGTTCTTTGGGTTTTTTTAAAATAATCTCTACACTCAATGTGGGGCTCAAACTCACGACCCTGAGATCAATAGTCCCACGCTCTTCTGACTGAGCCAGCCAGATGCCCCCCACAAAGCTATTTAGTGGTAGAGGCAGAGCTAGAATCCAAGTTTCCTAACACTGAGGCAATTTTCTTTTCATTATATTACAAAATTTGCCCCTTCCACATTCTCTCTTTTCAGAGGTGGGTCTTGGTATAGGGTCCAAAGTTCTTATTGACTCTTTAAATGCACCGGCTAATGTGAGATTGGGAAGCTTGTTCATTAAATGCACACAGCTTCTACTTCCTGGTTCGCATTCAATGCCACCTCTAGTTTTATACATTAACAGATTGGGCAGCTACTATATGCTGTGCTGAAAAGTCCCCTATTTCAAACTCTCTACATGACCTTTGCCTTCATACTTCAAACTCTCTCAGGGTTCACTCCTTTGGGTTGAAACACTGAAACCTTTGTTAAAATGCCAATGGACAGGGATCCCTGGGTGGCGCAGAGGTTTGGCACCTGCCTTTGGCCCAGGGCACGATCCTGGAGACCCGGGATCGAGTCCCACGTCGGGCTCCCGGTGCATGGAGCCTGCTTCTCCCTCTGCCTATGTCTCTGCCTCTCTCTCTCTCTCTGTGTGACTATCATAAATAAATAAAAAAAAATGCCAATGGACAATATAACTAAAGGAAGTTCTGAATCCCTTAGCTTGAATTAGTTCATGCAATTAGCACTCATCTCATAGAAGAATCCTGAAGGAGTAGGACTCTGGAGAGATTTGAATTTTCATGGCAGAAATGAACGGCATAGGATGACCTGAGAGAGGTGAGACAGATCATAGTGGAACCTACAGGGATAGGTCATGGCCATATGAAATCATTGAGCACCTGAAGAGGTGACAAGAAATGAAAAGTCAGAAAGTGGTATAGAAATGGGGTAGAAAATGGAGCACTTTTATACAAATTCAAAAAAGAGACCCCCCCCCTTTTTTTAGATTTTATTTATTTATTCATGAGAGACACAGAGAGAGCAGCAGAGACATAGGCAGAGGGAGAAGCAGGCTCCCTGCAGGGAGCTCAATGTGGGACTCAATCCCAGGACCCTGGGATCAGGCCCTGAGCCAAAGGCAGACGCTCAACCATTGAACCATCCAGGCATCCCAAAAAAAGAGACCCTTTCTTTTTTACAGACAAAAGTCTCCAATGTCTTCCACTGGAGAATGGAACACAGACTAGATTTCTACTTTTACTGGCCCAGCTGGAACACTGAACAACCATTTGTGATATAGACTTGTGCAAATCACATGCATCATAATGTCACTGAGAGGCTACCCTCCCTGCCACCCCTGCCATTGCTACTCATTTCCCAAAATAGCCACATAAAAAAGGGAACTAACCTTCATAATGCCTGGCCACAGCCCTCAATGAATTTACTGAGCTCTTTCTCTGTATAGTCAGTCATCACAAACAACTCACAGAGTTAGATATTACTTTTCCAACTTTACAGATGAGAAATACAATGGCCAAAAGAATTTAGGTAATTTCCCTAAAGCACACAACTAAGACATCATTCAAAGAGGCTAAGTACAGTGTGCAGAGCTGAGTCAAGCTGGGTCTGTCTGATTCGTGCTTATCTTTGTCTCATTAGACCACACCTCTTCACGGAAAACTGCTTCCTAGAGTTTACATAGTCATAGGTTCTCAGTTATGCCAACCCTATTCTTTACTCACTGCGTTGACCATCAATGATCTAATATAACACAGGTAAGCACGCAGGTTTCTCATTTGTAAGTGGACCATCTGGGAGGCAAAATATGGAAACAGAACCTTTGACAAGGTCATAAGGAAGTTAATTAAATCTAGATTTTAAAGTATTTTTCTAAAATCTGAAAGAAAGAAAAAAAATACTGTTAATGATAATATTGAGTACTAGTGGGTCGCCTGGGTGGCTTGGTCAATTAAGTGTCTTCCTTTGGGCTCAGGTTGTGATGCTGGGGTCCTGGGATGGAGTCCTGCTCAGCGAGGAGCCTACCTATCCCTCTCTCCACCCCTCCCCCAGTTCGTGCTCTCTCTTGCTCACACTCACTCTCTCGTTCTCAAATAAATAAAATCTTTAAAAAATACTGAGTATTGGGGATCCCTGGGTGGCGCAGCGGTTTGGCGCCTGCCTTTGGCCCAGGGCGCGATCCTGGAGACCCGGGATCGAATCCTGCGTCGGGCTCTCGGTGCATGGAGCCTGCTTCTCCCTCTGCCTGTGTCTCTGCCTCTCTCTCTCTCTCACTGTGTGCCTATCATAAATAAATAAAAAAAATTAAAAAAAAATACTGAGTATTAGCTAACAGCAAAGTGTAATGCTGGATGCTGTAATAAACATTATATTACAACATCTTGCCTAATCCTCACAATATCCCTTTGAGGAAAATACTATACAAGCCCCCATTTCTCAGATGAGAAAAATATGATATTGAGAGATTACTTGCCAAAGATCTCCTGGCTGAAGTGGTGGAGCCAAGATTTGAATCCAGGATACCTTCTATCACACACTTGTTCCTCCGAATGACCTCCCCAATAATAGACCACTTCAGTACATCATAAAGATCTCAGAGGAAATCCTGTAGTATCTTATACTATTAACTCAAAAGTAATCACTCTGAGGCCTTAGAGTGACACTATCATGATAAAAATAGCACTGTAAAAGAGATTTTGTGTTTTTAAAATAATTCCATTGGTACATTAATTTCTTTGGTATGTTTCAATATCCTAGGTATTAGCACCTTTTGGGTGAATACCATGTATTTGACTTTTTTCTATTTCCTTCACTCAATCGTTATTGAATCATTATTGAACAATATTGATCTTTCACTATGGAGAAGGCACCATAGTGCCTAACACTGAGCTTGGTGTATAATAAACTCAAAATTTTATTGAATGATTAGTTACAGAAGGAAGAGGTTTTACCTGAAGTTCTCTTGATGTAGTTTCATAGGAATTAATCATTAATGATTTTGATATCATTACCAATCACTAAGACAATATTCCACAGGTAGGGGTTGCATTAGGATCTATGTTTAGTGTAACAACTTGTAGTCAGCAAATGTTAGTAATTATAACCATTCTAGGGAGTAAGTAAATTGAAAATAATACTTGTTTGCTTTTTCTCTAACATTTGAAAGTCTTTCTAGTACCTAACATTAGGCTATGCTAATATCAAAAGTTGGTAGCTCAGTTTATCCATTAGTGTCCTCTCCCTTGTTTTACAAAGTAGAGGAAATCCTTTATTTACAGCAAGTCAACTCATACTTCTCAGTTCAGACTCTGCCTACAACCATCAGGTTCACTTGTAGTAGTACCCTTAGTGAACCCAAAACAGATATGTATATGGTACCCAGACATTTGAGGAAGTGCATCTCTACCTTATTGCAACAAAAAGAGCCACAATCTGATGTCTAATGTCTAAACTTTGCCGAAGAAATATACAAGAAAAATAGGTATGCAAAACAAATATTCCTACATCCATTTCTCAAAAAGTCATCAAGTAGCCAAAAGTTTATCTAGAAATTACCTCAAAGGTAAAAATAAAAATATTGCCATAGTCTTCTGTGACATAGTGGAAAGGGTATTGGAAGTGGTTTTGGAGAACTAGATTTTATTTTATTTTTTTTAAGGATTTTTTTAATCCATTCATGAGAGACATAGAGAAAGAGAGGCAGAGACATAGGCAGAGGAAGAAGCAGGCTCCCCGAAAGAAGCCCAAAGTAGGAGTCGATCCTGGACTCCGGGATCACGCCCTGATCCAAAGGCAGACACCTTTGAAGTCAGCCACCCAGGTGAGCCACCCAGGAGTCCCAATAACTAGATTTTATACCCAAGTGTAACTACTGTGCAATCTGTGTGGGTAAGATACTCAACCTTTCCTTCCTGATCTGTAAAATAATATTCTCCTCTCTGAGTTGTTGTAAAGGTTAAAAAATAATAATAATAATACACATGAAGTTAAGTGACCCCCTATAAAAGGTCAGTTTAATTTAAGCCAGAAATATTATGTTAAATATGTTTCTTTTTTTCTTTCTTTTTAACAGGAAAAAAAAACAGATTTTTAATAACACGTATGCCTCCTATATACATGGGAGACACCCAGAGAAACTAAGTAACTCCAAAGATGTCTCTTTATCTGCTCATTTGTTGTAGAAAACTAAGAATTATGAAAAAATAAGGTCTTTGTTCCTTTGGCCCCTACCTTCCTGGCGTTCTGATTTATATAAAGTTTCACCATCGAGGAAGTCTATGTGAGCTTTTATCCCTTCCAGCAGGGCAAAATGCCCATGGCCTCATGTAAATACATGAGAAGAGTATCGTGTGTCAGCTTATATAATGAGAATTCATCTCACTGTATTGCATCTCTTAGAATCTTTATTTGGTGAAAAATTTTTTGACTTCTCTATTATGACGGGTCTCATTCATACAAGCTTAAACAGCAGATGTCTTAAATGTAGGACAAAAGATGACACACCCTCCCCACCTTCTGTTTTTCTCTCTTCTCCCCTGACCTATTCTCAGAGCTTAGAATGGACCCCGTTACAATACTTGTGTACTTAGGCTACACAATGGACTAGCCAACCCACTGAAAAACTGAGCTTTCAGCCTTGCTGATTCATTCCTTCTTTAAGCAGAGATGATTGTTTCTAACTTATAATGTCTTTTTCCTGACTCCTAATGAGTTTCAGTCAACCAAGATCCTTTTTATATCACACGAGTAAACAAACAGAAGAAATGACAATGTCCAAAGAGAAATCCAACTTGAGATATTTTTTCCCTTAGGTAAGCCAAAATATGAATTATTCTGTCAATTTGCAATGAAAAGTTAACTGAACTCATGCTGGTTTGTCTCTAATAGCATTAGGTTCCCACTTTTTGATGAAGTTCAGTAATTTAGTCCTGCAGCATAATGGCAGGATCAATGGACAAGGAGGTAGAAAACTCTATTTTCAGTTCTAGCTCTGGCTCATTACCATTTCTTTGCCCTGACCATCTTCTGTTATTACTTGGAATCTCAATTATATTAGCAATGCAGAGAGATTGAGAAAAACCACCCTGTAAGCTTAACAATTTAGATGCAGCAGTCTTATTTCTGCAATTGGTCTATGATTGTGGTCTCAGGCAAGAAATTGTCTAATGTGGCACCTCAGTTTCTTCATCCACAGAGACATGATAAATTGTTTCTCTTTTCCCACCAGTTCCTTCACAGAAATGCAGTAATGGAAATGGTATTGATGCTATAAAATATTTTGATCTCTGTAGCCTGTTGCTATGTAAAGAAAAAGTCCTTATTATATTTCAACTTGCATTTTCAGGTACTTAGTGCTCCCTGAGTTTGCACCATATCAATTATTTTTGGAAAAGATTACTATGGATATTACTATTCTTTGCAGAACCTTTGCAGATATAAAACAGGTCATGAAGAATATGCTTTAAGAAAACAAAATTAGGAACACCTGGGTGGCTCAGTGGTTGAGCATCTGCCTTTGGCTTAGGGCGTGATCCCGAGGTCCTGGGATCGAGTCCCACATTGGGCTTCCTACATGGAGCCTGCTTCTCCCTCTGCCTATGTCTCTGTCTCTCTCTGTGTGTCTCTCATGAATAAATAAAATCTTTAAAAAAATAACAAAATTATTTCACAAAATTTGTGATCGATTGCTGGCTGCTGACAAATCTTCTGATTCAAATTGTCAGCCTAATCATCTTAACTTGAAAGAGACAGCTTGTTCATTCAGTGCTATCGCCATGTTGTCTAGGTAGCAAATACAAGCTAAAAAATGAGGATACCACTCAGTTGATCCAAGTAATTCCAGGATTTTTGTCAAATATCTGAGAAAAGTATGTAGGTAGTAAGGGATATTAAAATCTAACAATAGTTGATAGATAGCTTCTAATCTTGGTTTTGCATGTGTCAAACCTAAGAATGTTATAGTGATATTCACCTATCTCAGGTAGATAATAAGAGCATTGATAGATAATAAGTATGTCCTGTCTAATTGTTAAAAGAATGATTATCCTTACAATGCCCATTTTAATTTTTGAAGATTGTGATGGTAATGTATTTTGTTTTACAATCTCTCTCTTTTTCTCTCTTTTCATATTCAAAAGATGTCGATTGGGATTGTTTCCCATTCAGCTTGATTCGGGGTGCTTTGAATGCTGCTTCCATCTGAAAGAGCATCCTTCTCTAAGCCTTCCTTTTCCTCCTGTAGGCTGTCAGGGGACAATGCAACAGCCAACATACAAACTACCTTTTGCGAATGGCTAAAGATGGTGGTGATTGTATAGCATCCTGGGCAGTCCATGGCCACAAAGTAGGAATCAGGGCTCTGCACCAAGGACTTCTTGTGTTTCCTCTTCTCTTCCAGAAAGGGATAGAGAAGATCCTTCTCAAGGAGCATGTTCTCATTGGGAGGTCGTCACCCCTGGAAAAGCTGTTATACAATCTCTTTGTTACATTAGAATACTAACAGATCCAAAGCTCAGTGAAGGAAAAAAATTCTTAAGATTGAGACATGAAATTGTATTAATTCAAAGACAGATCTGAAACGGAAAGATCAATTCATAGGGTAAAAGGAATAGAGGAACATATGTGCCAAAATTTACAGGTAAGGAAGACCCAAGATGTAGAATTGAGCTGGTAACTGACAGAGATTCTAATAGGCAAGTCAGAACTGCATGTGCCTAGCAACAAGTATTGGGGATTGGTCACTAGGAAACTGGAATCCAAAGGCAAGAAATCCAGTTACTTTGGTTACAAGAGATACACATAGAAAACCTATAAAACTCTTTGAAGATATATCGTTCATTCATTCAGTAAGTTTATATTAAGTACCTATATGTGCTAGACACTATTTTAGACACTGGGAAATAAGCAGTGAACAGAACAAAGTTCACTTGTGTAGCTAGTTGGGGTGTCAGGGCAGGGCAGACAATAAACAAGTAAAATACATAGTTTGTCAATAGAAATAAGTTTATGGGGAAAGTTTAAGCGAGGAATTTCTGGGCATGGGAAGAAGAGTTGCAATTTTATTTTACTTTTTTTTTTAAGATTTTAATTATTTATTCATGAGAGACATACAGAGAGAGGCAGAGAGACACAGGCAGAGGGAGAAGCAGGCTCCATCCAGGGAGCCGGATGTGGGACTGGATCCCGGGACTCCAGGATCACACCCTGGGCCAAAGGCAGACGCTCAACCGCTGAGCCACCCAGGCATCCCAAGGAGTTGCAATTTTAAACAGTGATAGAGAAAGCCTCACTGAGAAGTAGGCATAGGCAAAAACAGGCTAGACAAGAGGGAAGCAGAGAGTCATGCAGATACCTATGGAAGAGTGATCCAGGCAGTGAATAAAGCAAATGCAAATATTTTTTTTAATATTTTTTATTTATTTATTAGAGATAAAGAGAGATAAAAAAAAAGAGAGAGAGAGATAAAGAGAGAGAGAGAAGCAGGCTCCATGCTGGGAGCCCGACCTGGGACTCCATCCCGGGTCTCCAGGATCGCACCTTGGGCTGAAGGCGGCGCTAAACCGCTAAACCACCGGGGCTGCCCAAATGCAAAGAATTGAGGCAGGATCCTGCCCAGCACATTTGAGGAAAAGTAAGGAAGCCATCACAGTTGGAACCGAGTGAGGAAAGGGGGAAGAGTAGGAGATGATGTTAGAGAAGTAAGCAAGAGACACACCAAATATGTTAGGCCCAGAAGATAATTGCAAGGCTTCTGGCTTTACTTTGAGTGAGATGAGAAACTGTCAGAGAGTAGTGAGCAGAGAAAAAGCATACATGATTTACAGTTTAAAAGGATGTATCTGACTATTGTTTTGAAATTAGACCATAAGGAGCCAGATATGGAAGCAAGAGCATTTAGGATGCTATTCCAATAATCTAGGGAAGAAAGGATAGAAGCTCAGATAGGCTCTTGTGCAGAAGTGAGATGCGATTGGGATAGGGATATATTCTGAAGGCGGAGCCCTCAGGATATGTTAATGGACTTGAAATAAGAGTGGAGAGAAAGACGGGTGTCAAAGATGACACCAAGAGTTTTGTCCTGGGCAGCCTGGTGGCTCAGTGGTTTAGCTCCTGCCTTCAGTCCAGGGTGTGATCCTGGAGACCTGGGAACGAGTCCCATGTTGGGCTCCCTGCATGGAGCCTGCTTCTCCCTCTGCCTGTGTCTCTGCCTCTCTCTGTGTGTGTCTCATGAGTAAATAAAATCTTTATTTAAAAAAAAAAAAAGAGTTTTTTTCCTGAAAAACTAGAAAATGGAGATGCTCTTTATTGATATAGGGAAGAATGTGGGAGGAGTCCTAACCTTCTTTGTGTCCCCATGGCCCTAGTACAATGGAAATGTTCAGTGAATGCCAATAATCTAATCTGAATCTAGTTTCTGTGTATTTGAGATCAGAGTTGTTCTAAATACAGGATTGACTCGTTGGAGTTATTCAATTAGGGTGTGATTCTAGACTCTGGGACAAGGTTAAAAAGCATTGATGTGCTACAGCTACCTTGTACTAGCTAGCAAGAACCAACTGCTAAATTTTTGGGATACTGCAAGCCAGGTGTTAAACATAGCTGTTTATTAAACTTGTTATATACACTTATAGCTGGTAATTAAAAATAAAGGTAAAAGTACTTAAAATTCATCACTTCCTAATTATTTTCCTACATTTTACCATTTTCTGTGCCCTTGAATTCGTGTTTGCTGTATCCGTATGACAGCAATACTGTATAATGGTGTGCTGCTGTGCATCTCTTCCCAACTCTGTTCAGTGATGCTATGTCAGGAGCTTCAAATTGGCCATGGTATGAGTATTTACAATACAGAAATTGGCAAAAGCTACAAATAAGGGATCTCCCCCACCCTTTTCCTGTCCCAGAGCTGGTTAAATCAATAAGTGGAAATTTAGTTATGCCAGCTTTGAGGGCAATGAATGATAGGGGATGAGCAAACTGTTAAATACCTTGTAAATACACACAGGTACAGGCACTGCACACAGAGTATTGTATTATGGTTACACAAGAGGTTTTCCCTGTTCTGGTGCGGGAGGGTCGGGGACTGAGGAAATTGCAGAAGGAGGCAGAAGCAAGGAGATTCCACACAGAGAAAGAAAGGCCTTCATGATTGACTAAACTAGGAATTGCTGGAAAAGATTAGCATCTAAGGTCAGTCAATGCCTTAATAGAATAAACCTGGAGCAAATTATAAACTGTTAACAGAGGAGATTAACAGCTTTGGATGGGTTATTTGTATATCTGATATTACAAGGGATGAGGAGAAAATGGAGACTAGTCAATGTCGTGAGTAGTGACTGCCTATCTGTGAAACTTTCTTGTATTAAGAATCTTATAGCTTATTGTTAGGCCTGATAAAAAAGAAAACCTCAAGGATACTAAAGACACTGTCTAATTATTCCTGTGAGACAGCTAGAAAAACAGCACAGTTTAGTTTTGTCATTTTTATTTTACAAAAAATGAAGCTGGAATCCAAGGAATGTAATATAACTGGGTTATTGAGGATAACAGAGTGAGGGAGACAGTTTAGGAGGGAAAAGGTGTTTCATATATGCGTGTGTGTATAACAGACAACAATGAAAAAGCTCACAGCATTTAGTGATTCATTTTTCAAGAGAAGCAGGAATACTAATATGTATATTAATTACAAATGTGGCAAAAAAATAAAACCAGAAACATGGAAATGACAAAGACTGAAAAATACGTCTTTGAACCCCAATTTTCCTTGAATTTTTCTTTTTTAAATGATATATTTTTTATTTATTTAATTTAATTTATTTATTTTTAAAGATTTTATTTATTTATTCATGAGAGACAGAGAGAGAGGCAGAGACACGAGCCCGACGTGGGACTTGATCCTGGGTCTCCAGGATCAGGCCCTGGGTTGAAGGTGGCACTAAACCGCTGGGCCACCCGGGCTGCCCCTCCTTGAATTTTTCTACTTGACTGATTCTAAACAGTTCCAAAAGTGTTCTTTTTTTCTTTTAAAAGATTTATTTTATTTATTTATTTATGATAGACATAGAGAGAGAGAGAGAAAGGCAGAGACACAGGAGGAGGGAGAAGCAGGCTCCATGCAGGGAGCCCGATGTGGGACTCAATCCCGGGACTCCAGGATTACGCCCTGGGCCAAAGGCAGGCGCTAAACCGCTGAGCCACCCAGGTATCCCCCTGTTCTTTTTTTCTATTCCTTAAATATATTCATTCTTCATTTCCCACTCTCCCCCACTGGCTTTTTGTTCAAAACTCAATCTTTTTTATTCATAATGTTTTTGCAAAGTTGTTTTGCATAAGACAGTAAGACTTCATATTTAGCAGAATCACTTGGTTTGAGCATTAGTCTTATTTCCCCAGATGTATTTATGGATGTGAGGATGTACAGCTACTGAGTAAAAGAAGAGGAACATTTTGATGGTTTATGGGTTTATCAAGACTTTAGTGATGTATGAAAGTACCTGTTCCTTGTGCCCTGACTTATTCAATGATTGTTCAAAATATTTCTGTGTTCCTAAGTGAAAATGGATACTTTATTAGTTTGCATTTCTTTGATTACTAGTGAAACAATATTTTTTTCATTTTGCTCACTAATATTACGTCTTTACTACACATTTCTTTGAGGTTTAATGTGCTTGTATCAATTTGTATGAATTTCTTTATATAAGAAAGATAACAGTCCCTTAAATTTGGTAGTTTTTGCAGACATTTTCCCATTCTCTTGTTGCCTATTCATTTTGGTTACCTTTTTTTTTTTTTTTTTCCATTTTGGTTACCTTAAAACAAAATCATTTTTCCTTTGATTTAAAAAAAAATTGCTGTCAAGAATATAAAATAATTATCACCCAGAAACTTATTACATATTCTGATCTATTTTCTTCTGATTTTTCCATTGTTTAATATTTTATACCTACTCTTTAATTCACCTGAAATTTATTTTGATGAGAAGATTAGATGATGGGCTAGGGGCACCTGGGTGGTGCAGTTGCTTAAGCAGCTGCCTTCAGCTCAAGTCATGAGCCCAGGGTCCGGAATTAAGCCCAACATCAGGCTCTCTGCTGGATGGGCAGCTGTCTCTTCCTCTCAACCACTTGTACTCTCCAACATGTTTTTTTTTCTCTCTCTCTCAAAAGTTTTTTCAAAAAGAAGATGGTCTAAAATAATTTTTCTTTTTTAAAGTTTTTATTTATTTGAGAGAAAGAGAGAGAGGACAAACAGAGGGAAGGACAGAAGGGGGGAGGGAGAGAGAGAAAGAGAGAGAGAGAGAGAGAGAGAGAGAGAGAGAGAGAGGCAGAAGCGGACTCCATCCTGACCATAGAGCCTGACTTGCGGCTTGATGCCAGGACTCTGAGATCATGGCCTAAGCCTAAGTCAGATGCTTAACTGACTGAGCCATCCAGGTGCCCCTTAACCTATTTTTTTCTAAATTGATAACCATTCTGGGGGCACCTGGCTGGGTCAGTTGCTGGAGCATGCTACTCTTGATCTCAGAGTTGTTAAATTCAAGCCCCATGCTGGGTGTAGAGATTACTTAAAAATAAAATCTTAAATAAGCAGATAGATTGATAACCATTTTTTTAAAAGATTTTATTTATTTATTCATGAGAGACAGAGAAAAGAGAGACACACGCAAAGACACACGCAGAGGGAGAAGCAGGCTCCCTGCAGGGAGCTTGATGCAGGACTCAATCCCGGGACTCCGATAACACCTGAGCCAAAGGCAGACAGACGCTCAACTGCTAAGCCACCTAAGCATCCCAATAGATAACTGTTTTGGAATGGTTCTTACTTTCTTGACTGACTTGTGAAATACTCTGTATTAGACATTTTTTTTTTTAAGATTTACTTGATTTATTGAGAGTGAGAGAAAGAGAGCCCAAGCAGGAGGGGCAGAGGGAGAGAGAATCCCAAGTAGACTCACACTGGATATGGAACCCAACTCAGGGCTTGATCTCACAACCCTGAGATCACAACTTCAGCTGAAACCCTGAACCAAAACCCAGTGGGATGCTTAACCAACTGCACCACCCAGGCACCCTGCTCCCCACATTATAGTTTATTTGTTTGTTTTATTTTACAGTTTTTACAAATATTTTGTTTATTTTAATGAAGCTGGTACAATGTCCATTTAAAACCCATATCTCAGGCCAAAAAGTACAAATAAAATAAAAAAGAGCAGTGTTCTGTTGAATACACTTTTGCATGAACAACTTTATTAACTGCTAATGAAAATTAGAACTTTTCTGGGATCTTCTGACAAGACTTTTATCTTAAAATGCTTTCTCTTCTGTGAAGCCTTCTTTGGACTTAGTCATTTACTCTCACCATCTCTGTCTTCTCGACTCCAGCCTGATATTTCTCTTCTTTTGGTCCAGATCCTCAAATTTTAAAAGAAGCTTCAAGTTAAGGAAAGGTCATTTTCCCACAGTTCAGTTCTCTGAAAAACTTCCATCTCCCACTGAAAGTCATAGTCCAGTAGTGAAGTAATCACATGCTAGAACTTCAGGGCCAACTGGAAAGTCATCATGAGCACTTATATTGGTCGATCTTATTTATCACAAGCCTGAAAATGCACAGTCCTGGAAAAGGTGGCCTCTCTGTGCACATATGTAATTTTTAAAAAGGAAAGGGCAATATGAAGGGGGCTGAGGTTTGATCACCAAAAATCATCGCAATGAAAACAAGTGATAATGAATAATGGGTACTAGAATTCAAATTACCAGATATTTTAAAGAGATGGGGTGCCAGTTTTCAATTCCATTTTGTTTTTGTTGTTGTTGTTGTTGTTCTTTTTTTCATCTTTTTTCTTCATTTTTTTCCTTTTTTTTCAATTCCATTTTGAACACCACATTACAAAAGAACTATTTTTAAAAATAAAAAAGGATTGTGGGTAAAGAAAAAATAAAAAGATTATCTAAATCATTGAATGACCTCCTGTTTGTTCCTGATAAACTTCAATCACATCTTCTTCCTCCATTCCCAGTTCTTTTGGAGTGTGATTATCAGCAATTCTCTGACCTTCAAAGAGAAACCTGAGTGAATTCATTGGAACTCCCTGTCTTAGTATGATTCTTTGAGTTTCTTGAGATGTGTTGTCATTTTCACTTTGAAGTAAATCTCACTGCTATCCTGTCCAATGATTTGAGTTTAATGTATTTTATTTTAATGTATTTTCCTTCCTTCTTATCCCCCAAGTCCTCAGTTGAAGGTTTTCCCTCTGGGTCAGACATGGTGACGGTGGCTTCACCCAGGGTCTCCCCGACCCTCCTTCTGCGCCTCCTACCCTCCCTGTCCCCCTCCCTCTCCTCGCTCGGGCTCTTCTCCTCCTCTTTCCTCTCTCCCGGCCCCTGCCTGTCTCCTTTTCCCCTTCCATCCGTCTTCAAGGGAGCACCCGCCTGGTTCCCCTCCTGGGACACACCCGGCACTCCTCAAGCTTGGGGACAGGTCATTTCCAGAGCCTCGAGCCGCTCCTGACCTCCAGGGTGCATGAGTGTCTGTGGAGGGCGAACTCGAGGAGGTGGTTTAGAAAGCGGGAGAGATAACCAGCTGGCAGGCTCGCGGGTCGGGGAGGAACTGTGTGTGCGTGTGCGAGCACAGGCCTGTGCCAGAGTCCGTAGCCAGGATGGAGGTGATCGTGAACTTGTACCAGGAGATGATGAAGCATGCAGATCCTTGGCTCCAGGGCTACCCTCTGATGGGGTCCCCCCTGCTAATGACCTCCATCCTCCTGACCTACGTGTACTTCGTTCTCTCACTTGGGCCTTGCATCATGGCCAATCGGAAGCCCTTCCAGCTCCGGGGCTTCATGATTGTCTACAACTTCTCACTGGTGGCGCTCTCCCTCTACATTGGCTATGAGTTCTTGATGTCTGACTGGTTGAGTACCTACACCTGGCGCTGCGATCCTGTAGACTATTCCAACAGCCCGGAGGCACTAAGGATGGTTCGAGTGGCCTGGCTCTTCCTCTTCTCCAAGTTCATCGAGCTGATGGACACGGTGATCTTTATTCTCTGGAAAAAAGATGGATAGGTGACCTTCCTCCATGTCTTCCACCACTCCGTGCTTCCCTGGAGCTGGTGGGGGGGGGGTAAAGATTGCTCCGGGAGGAATGGGCTCTTTCCATGCCATGATCAACTCCTCGGTGCATGTCGTCATGTACCTGTACTACGGGTTGTCCGCCCTGGGCCCTGTGGCTCAGCCCTACCTGTGGTGGAAAAAGCACATGACAGCCATCCAGCTGATCCAGTTCGTGCTGGTGTCGCTGCACATCTCCCAGTACTACTTCATGCCTAGCTGTGACTACTAGTACCCAGTCATCATCCACCTCATCTGGATGTACGGCACCATCTTCTTTGTGCTCTTCTCCAACTTCTGGTATCACTCCTATACCAAAGGCAAGCGGCTGCCCCGTGTACTTCAGCAAAACGGAGCTCCAGGTACCGCCAAAGTCAAGGCCAACTGAGAAACGTGGCCTAGCTAGGTGCCCACTTAAGTGCCTCAGGACTGCACCTTGGGCAGCATCTGACATCCTCCCTGCCTACACCGGTGACCTGTGACCAGGGCCCTGTGTGGTCAGGACTGAGCAGGGGACAGGCCCTCCCCTCCCCACAGCTGGCACACAGGGACCATGGCTTCCGTCGCTCACCCGCTTCTCCCGGCCAGCTCCGAGGACACAGCCGCACCGCCCTCTGCCACTCCAGAGCCGGGGGCTCAAGGGCTGGACACTCATCTTCCCCTCCCGGCCTTAAACTTGGGAGGGGAGCACTCAGGACTGGCCCCCCCAGGGTCTTGTGGCCTTTTTCCTCACACTGAAGAGGTCAGCAATAATCTGTCACTCTGGACCCATGACCCCTCCTTCTCTAGCCCACACTGAAGCAGAAGCTTCTTGACCAAAGGTCAGAGTGGGTGGGGGGCCTGGGACTACAGCCTGTGGAGGCTGCTCACTCACTTAGGTCTTCATTAAAAGTGACAGAGGAAACCACCCAGGCTGCGTGTGTACATGTGTGAATGAAGAGGTGTCAGCCCTGTCTGCAAACAGGAGGGATGGTTCTGGCTCTCTGAGGACAGTGGACATCAGCTCTGGGGAAGGCTGCTTGGACAGAGCTCATGCAAAGAGAAGAGAGGGAGACATGACTTTATTAGAAAAAGAAAAAAGAAAAACAAAAACAAAAACAAACAAACAAACAAAAAGCCGTGGCCTCCAGTATGCAGATCCTTGCTCCGGGGTTTACAAATCCATCTCTCTTTCCCACAGCACAACATCCCCCACATTACAATTTAAACTCCAATGTATAATAGACAGACTATTTCTGCACTAGGCTATTTGTTTTTACTTGTACTTCCCTATTGTAATACAGTAGCTTTGGTATATTATTATATTCCATTGGTTTTACCCTATTTATAATTTTAAAATGTCTCAACTATTACTTCATTCCTATTCCCACAGATCAAGTTCTGAATCATTGTACCTGTTACAAAGACTTTGGTAGTAATGACAATCATTTTCCTATTGAAAGAACAATAGTTACTTCCCTAATATTACTAATTATATTAGTAATTATTAATATAAATAAAGAAGTATATAAAGTTATAAAGAAAGAAGTATATAAAGTTAACTCATTTTAGTGAATTCTATAGGCTTGTCTGAAGTACTTTTAGGTCTCAGAATTTGGATGGACTTAAGAGTGGCAGAGGCACCTATGTAGCTCAGTTGGTTAAGCATCCAACTCCTGATCTCAGGCCATGAGTTCAAGCCCTGCATTGATCTCCACACTGGGTATGGAGCCTACTTAAAAAAAAGAAAAAGAAGGGCAGCCCCAGTGGCACAGCGGTTTAACACCACCTGCAGCCCAGGGGTGTGATCCTGGAGACCCTGGATTGAGTCCCATGTCAGGCTCTCTGTATGATGCCTGCTTCTCCCTGTGCCTCTGCCTCTCTCTGTCTCTATGAATAAGTAAATAAAATCTTAAAAAGAAGAAGAAGAAGAAGAAGAAGAAGAAGAAGAAGAAGAAGAAGAAGAAGAAGAAGAAGACGGCTTAAGAGTAACAAAAACAAATATGCAAAGTTCTCCTTGGGAGGCTATTTTGTGATTTGGAAGAAGAAATATTTCTCTTTGAAGCAAATAAATACAAAGAATGTAAAACTCAAGTGATTGAAGATATAAATTTACATGCTTTTAAATATATATTTTATATCTTACAATAAGCCTTTCACAATGCTTCTGAAACTTAATCCTAAACATTGTGAATGATTTTACGATTACTTGTACTCATTGTTTTTTTTTTAATATATATAAAGATTTTATTTAGTCATGAGAGACACAGAGAGAGAGGCAGAGACACAGGCAGAGGGAGAAGCAGGCTCCATGCAGGGAGCCCGATGCGGGACTCGATCCCGGGTCTCCAAGATCAGGCCCTGGGTGGAAGGCAGGCGCCAAACCGCTGAGCCACCCAGGGATCACCCCTGTAATCATTGTTCTAATTCAAGTTATTTTCCACATACATTGATTTGTCTAAGTATCACTTAGAGCCTCCTAAAAGTTAAGATTTTCTTCCTCAAATTTATTTATTCTTCAAAAATAATATAATTCTAAGAAACCATACAAAAATTTAGAGAAGTTGGAGTGCTTGGGTGGCTCAGTTGGTTAAGTGATTCTTTGTGTGTGTGTGTGTGTGTGTGTGTGTGTGTGTGTGTGTGTGTGTGTGTCTGATTCTTGATCTTAGCTCAGGTCTTAATCTCACCATCATGAGTTCAAGTTGTACGCTGGGCTCCATGCTAGGCATGGAGCCTATTAAAAAAAAATTGAGAGAAGTTGAGAACCTCTATAGTCTAATTACGATAAATATTTTTTGGTACTTAAGTGGAATTTTCATACCTGCATTCATTTCAGCATTATTCATGATATCCAAGATATGGAAACAACATAAATGTTCATCGAAGGATGAATGGATAAAGATGGTGTATATATAGACAATGAAACAATGTTCAGCCTTAAAAAAAGAAGAAAATCTTGCCGTTTACAACAACATGGATGAACCTGAAGGATATTAGCTATGGGAGATAAGCCAGATTCAGAAAGACAGATACTGCTTCATCTCACTTATCTGTGGAATCTAAAATAATTAAACTGAAACAGAAAGGAGAATGGTGGTTGTTTGGGGCTGCATGAGGAGGGAAATGGGGATATACTGTCAAGAGATACAAAATTTCACTTATGCAAGATGATTAAGTTCTGAAGCTCTGATGTGCAACAATGTAACTATTTGAAATTGGTTACATTTGAACTTTGTTAAGAGTATAGATCTTAAGTGTTGTTACCACATATGCACACAAAAGGTAATTAGGTGAAGTGATATATTATGTTAATTATCTTGACTGTGATGATTATTTAACAATGTATACATATATCAAACCAAACTGTACATTTTAAATATGTAAAAAAATTTTTTTGAGAGATAGAGAGTGGGGCAGTGGGGAGAGAGGGACAGTTGGAGAGGGAGAGAGAAAAATCTTAGGCGGTTTCCATGCCCAGAGCAGGGCTTGATCTCACAACCCTGAGATCATAACCTGAGCCAATATCAAGAGATGGACACTTAATGACTAAGCCCCTGGTGTCCCTCCACAATTTTAAAATTGCCAATTATATCTCAATAAAGGATGCAGAGGAGAGTAAAAATTAAATGTCAACAAGAACTACTAAGCTTTTATGCTTTAAAATGTTCTCTGCAGAGCTCTACTACACCAGCTTCTCTTTAATATATGAGTATGACTCAGATGAAAGGTAGCAGAAATATTCAATTTGAAGTATTTTCCTAGTAGTCTATGATAGCTCTTCAGAGTTTTATTTGCAGCTGTTCCTAACAATGTTTAAGTTTCTTTATTATGTGACAAAGGCGTTAGCCCTCCAAAAATAACCAGGAAACAGGACTTGCCCAATAGCAACAGAGCTGTTCTTTGTAAATGGAAAGCATAAGGCATGAGTGGGAACTCACAAAAACAGCTTTATGTGCCCTACATTTCTTCTTCAAAATGATTCTATCAAAGATATTTTATTATAATCTTGGTTTCTGTTATAATTGGCTCCCATTTCAAAAGAAGCTGGCCATGTTAGAAAGAATGTCAAGAGTATCCAAGGGTTCTTCGTTTGTATGTTTCCTTTGAGATATGATTTAATTTTCTCATCTTGCTTTATAAACTCTTGCTGATAAAACATATATATTCTACCTCTGATTTGTCATGTTTCTTTACACTGGATATTTATACATTTTCTAGATCTCTGTAATTACTTCATTTCCGGTAGCTGAACCTTGTTTTTGTTATCTTAATAAAACATAAATGGTGTCTGCTATGGAACTGGGTTTGTTCAGGCCACTGAATAACCACACCCTTATAATTAGAGATTTGGTAGTCACCAGGGAGTGGTACAGTCAGCACCAAAATATTATGCCACAGGCATTTATGTAAACACTATTTTTGAATGAATCTGAAAACCAGCCAAGAGATTCATTAAACACCAGGGACATGATGCTTATTCTTCATCTCTATGAAATTAATAAGCAAAAATTTTGGTAAGAAAAATCTCAAAGTTGTAAAAGTATTACGTTTTATACTTTTTATAGCTCAGAGAAAGTCTGCTTGCTCCACCCCCATGTTAACTAATAATCTACAACTGTTAAAATTATGCTGGGAAAATTTAGAATAAGGAGACTCTGGAGGAGAAGTGATAAGAAATCAGTAAATGTCAGCTTTAGTGCTTTTTCAGAAAACAGTCAAAAGCTTTTAAGAACTATCTGCAGCAACAAGGGTGGGTAAGTAAACTATAATTAACTTACACAATGGAATACTATATAGTCATTAAAAATAATGAGTAATTTATCTTTATTGACATGGAGAGATTTTTTTTAAAAGATTTCATTTATTTATTCATGAGAGACACACAGAAAGAGGCAGAGGGAGAAGCAGGCTCTATGCAGGGAGCCCGATGTGGGACTAGATCCCCACACTCCGGGGTCACGCCCTGAGCTGAAGGCAGACGTTCAACCACTGAGCCACCCAGGCGTTCCCATGGAGAGATATTTATAACACATAAATTGATCAAAGGAGTTTATAAAAAACATGATCTCACTTTTGTTTAACATAAGAAAAAAAAGTGCTAACGTGCATATATGTATTGAAAGATATGTATCAGGATGCCTGGGTGGCTCAGTGGTTGAGCGTCTGCCTTTGGCCCAGGGCATGATCCTGGAGTCCCCGGATTGAGTTCCACATCGGGCTCCCTCATGAAGCCTGCTTCTCCTCCTTCTGCCTGTGTATATAAAGCTTATTGTTTATTGATCTTGCACTTTGACCTCTCTCTTTCTCCATCTTTCAATTCTGTTTGCCTCTAATTGGTGTACTGGTACATAAAGGTCCTAGTGACAAAATGGGAAAGATGACTGTTGCTGACTCCAGACTCCAAAAAGGTATCCACAATTAAGTCCAGCAGATAGAGACAATCTCTCCTATGAGCTCCAGCAGAAAAATCGCAGGGCAGACTGATTGTCCTAACATTAATTAGGAACCAAACTATGGGGACACCTGGGTGGTTCAGTGGTTGAGCGTCTGCCTTAGGCTCAGGGTGTGATCCTGGAGTTCCAAGATCCAGTCCCACACTGGGCTCCCTGCATGGAGCCTGCTTTTCCCTCTGCCTATGTCTCTCTCTCTCTCTCTCTGTCTCTCTTTAATAAATAAATAAAATCTTAAAAAAAAAAAAAAAGGAACCAAACTGTGGAGGGGATTAAGTGGGAGTGAATAAGAGATGTAATTTTCTGATGGAACAGGTCTGGCCAGGGAGGACAGAGTCTACCTTGAGTCGGTTCCCGATAGAAAAGAGGGGTTTACCACCTGAAGAAGGGAGGAGGAAATGATATTGAGGAGACTAAAATAACAACGATCTATTCCAAAGCTCATTCTAGACACTCATAATAATGATAATGAAGTTCTTAAAAAGTTACCATGGGGTATGGACTGGCTGGCTCAGTCTATAGTGTATGCGACTCTTGATCTCAGGGTGGTGAGTTCAAGCCCCACATTGGGCATAGAGATTACAGACACACATACATATATACATAAGAGTCACCACAGAGTTTTTCAATGTTTGAGAATTGGAAACCACCATTCAATACCTAAACCACAGTACTTACTCATTCAATAAATATTCATCAAATATATACTATGAACATAGAAGTCTATATTCTACAGGAATGAGCAGTAAAAGAACAAACAAAAAAAACAAAATACACCTGCCTTCACGGATCTTATATTTTCAGACAATGGTAACAACTCTAAAAACTGAGTCTAAAATTGGCCTCTGGTGGGAAATTTTCCTGCAGTAGTGGAGAAAAGAAAATGCAATTTGGCTTTCATATAATTTTTATTTTTTACTTGTTGTGCTAAGATCCTTATGCTTGAAAGAAATTCAGCTGAGTCATGAGATTTGTAAGCAAATGAGAAGAGTATTGGCTTTTGATATTGATGGAAAAGTATATTATATAGACACAACCCAAGGTGTTGTGTAGCATCCTTGCACTTTAGCTTCTGTGTTACTTCACCTGCCTTTACAGGGACACTAGGCAAACCAATCTCATGGTACCTTTTAAGGGTGGTTTGGACATAATGATGGAAACCCCATGAATGAGATTAGTGGTCCTTATATAAGAGACCCCAGAGCACCCTGCTCTTTCTGCCATGTATGACACAGCAAAAAGATAGGGAGCAATTGATGAACAAAGAAGTGGTTTTCACAGGACACCAAATCTGCCAATGTGCTGATCTTGGACTTCAGAGCCTCCAGAACCATGAGAAATAAATTTTTGCTGTTTGAGCCACCCAGTCTATAATATTTTGTTATAGCAGACTGAACAGACTAAGACATTATTCTTGGTAAAGCAGACACCTAACACTGAATTTAAAAAGCTTTGGAAGGAGAACAAAAGCAAGTTTTGGCAAATGTATCTTTTTGCTTCTCTCTTTTTTAAACCTTGAAGAATATAACAAGTATAACTCCCTAACACAGTGATTCTCAACTCTGACTACACGTTAGAACCACCTTTTAAAAAACACCCGGGCAGGATTGAGGGACGGAGAATTGATAATCCTATAAAAAAAAGTACTTCAGGTGATTTTCACATGCAGATAGGATTGAGAACTACCTAAACAATAAGACATAGCCACTGGGGCGGTGGTGGATATTTTTAATCTACAACACTTGGTTATGTTCATTTTATTGCCAGTCTGTCCTCAATGAATCACTTTAACTCTTACCATTTATCCACCTTTAAAAGAAGGACAAGGGCGCCTGGGGGCTCAGCAGTTGAGTGTCTGCCTTTGGCTCAGGTCGTGTTCCCAAAATCCTGGGATTGAGCCTCACATCAAGCTCCCCACAGGGAGCCTGCTTCTTGCTCTGTCAATGTCTCTGCCTCTATGTCTCTCATGAATAAATAAATAAAATCTTTTAAAAAGGATAAGTGATCCTACATCCATTCATCCACCCATCTTCCTTTCATTCTTTTTCTCTCTCCTTTTCTCTTTCTCATTCATATATTCATTTAATCAGTCATTCATTAAACAAATATTTATTAGGGATAAGTACTGTGCTAGCTGCTAAGGATACAGAAATATAATTCATACTTCCATTCCAGTATTATAAATTAATAAGATAGCACATGTAAATTCATCATCTTGAGATTCTCAAGTAAAGTTCCATTAAAAAAAAGTTGCAAAAAAACCACACACCAATCTTTCGCTTGCTTGATTTACTTTGTAAAAAATTGTGTTGAAGCTTGAGTGGCTGTGTTAGACAAACATCAACATTCCTGACCTTCTGTGCTTTCAGGAAGTCATATAGTAAGCTATCCATCTGCCACAGTGTAACTTTCAATCTTTTATATATTGAATGAAAGAATGTAAATGCCGATAATTCATTAGGTTCTACCCAAGAAAAGATTCAGATACTATCAACTTTAATTAGAAATTATTTTAAGCTAAGACTGTTCAGACGTCTCAGGAATATTCTGTGAGGTTCTATTACTTCTGATAGACCAAATCCCATACAGAGTCCAGCCGCATATCTTGATCTTTGGCTCCTATCCGATTCCCAAATCAGGTTACTTTGTAGATGAAGGCAGAAGCCTACATATTTAAAGATAACCAGGCACTTTTTCCCTGTGGACTGTTCATGCTGTTTTCCCCATTTTTAAGCTCCAGGTTGCAGTATAACAGCTGTTCAAAAAACCACTTCAGTGGCCAACTCTCAGACTAGGACTGCTAGATCCCTCTTGGGAAGTTGGACATTATCATACCACTGAAATAGTTACTGACACATATTTAAAGCTAAGAACAAATGCAAGTCACCTCACCCACTGAAGCACCATGATCATTTCTGATGCAATAGTGCACCCACCCAACTCCAAAAGACAAAAGAAAAATATTTTGAATTAAAATTGGCATTGGAAAAAAAAATATTGGCATCGGGAAAACAATAGCAAGGAATAAAGGGAGAACAATCTTCCTTGCCAAGAACAAATTCAAAGCTAGTAGGTTCCAAAAGAGCAAGCCTTACCTATAGCATAAAGTTCCCTGGAATCAGGAGCTTGATGTTGGTACTACCACATAATTGTAATTATTATGAAGCATGAGTTTGCTTATAAGAAGAGAAATACACTCAAAAAAGATAAAGGAGAATCAACATGAAAGGAATGAAATAATTTTGTATCTAGGGGCAGACAGATTTACATTTCTGAGACATATAACCATTCAGTACTCAACATGAATAGATCATCGCGGCCTAAGAAATAATAACCTGATTACTAATAATAGTAAGAATAGCTAAAAATTACTGAGCATTTATATTATGCCAGGCAGTATTAGTGCTTTACATGCATTATCTCATTTAATCCTTACAACATTCTTACTATTATTCCTGTTTTCCAGATGAGAACAATGAAGCTCTGAGAATTTATGTAAGTTAACACAGTTTATAAATACTGACACTGTGATTTGAAACCTAGACCTGGGGGATCCCTGGGTGGCTCAGAGGTTTAGCGCCTGCGTTTGGCCCCTGGCCTGATCCTGGAGTCCTGGGATTGAGTCTCGCATCAGGCTCCCAGAGTGGAGCCTGCTTCTCTCTCTTTCTATGTCTATCATGAATAAATAAATAAAACCTTTAAAAAAAATGAAACCTAGACCTGTCAGAATCCAAAACCCATGCTCTTATCTATCACACAACCCACTGTCCTAATTTACCACTGGAGATTTTTTGCTACAGCCATTCTTAAACCTTCTGCATCTTTGCAACTATTCTGGACCTTTTGCAATGTACCTGTCACCGGTAATAGACAAATCTCTAATGGTGATATAGTACACTGGGGGGGGGAGTTGCAAACAGAAAGTAATTTGTAGCTGCTGAGTGTGCACTGCACAAAGTCAGTAGCACCCTCCAGTTGGGTGCAAATGTGAAAGAGAAAACAAAGTCCATCAATATATATTGTGGTAACTAATTACAAGGAAGAATATTGCTAAGACTAATTCCTTTTCTTTTTTTTTTTTTTAATTTTTTTATTTATTTATGATAGTCACAGAGAGAGAGAGAGAGAGAGGCAGAGACACAGGCAGAGGGAGAAGCAGGCTCCATGCACCGGGAGCCCGACGTGGGACTCGATCCCGGGTCTCCAGGATCACGCCCTGGGCCGAAGGCAGGCGCTAAAACTCTGAGCCACCCCGGGATCCCCCTGATTTTGAGGGAAATTGTTTTAAATGAAGATTTTTCTGGCAATACCAAGTCTTTTCTTGTATTGCACCAAATGGAGTTGACTTCATTAGGAGTAGATTGTGAGTTGCTAAGGACAGGTTCTGGCCCACAATATAGGTTTCCATATGTTTTGGACAGCTTACATACATCCGATGTAGGTCTCTGTTCAACTTCTGAATTTAAGTTTAAAAACAAGTTTTAAAATTCACCACCCATTAACTTTCAGTTTAACAAATGATACTTATTGGGCAGCCTGGGTGGCTCAGTGGTTTAGTGCCTCCTTTAAGCCCAGGGCCTGATCCTGGAGACCCAGGATCGAGTCCCACGTCAGGCTCCCTGCATGGAGCCTGCTTCTCCCTCTGCCTGTGTCTCTGCGCCTCTCTCTCTCTCTCTCTCTCTCTGTGTGTGTGTCTCTCATGAATAAATAAATAAAATCTTTAAAAAAAACAATGATACTTATTTCCATGCAAATAGTTTTTTTTTAAATTTTTATTTATTTATGATAGTCACACACAGAGAGGCTGAGACCTAGGATCGTGCCCTGGGCCAAAGGCAGGCGCTAAACCACTGTGCCACCCAGGGATCCCTCCATGCAAATAGTTGAAGGTTAAAAAAAGTCACTGAATCAGGAAAGGAGGGGAAAAATTCTGGTGATAAGCTTCAAGAGATATAAATATGCACTTATTATAAGTGTACATGAACATTTCCAATAAATATAGGAAAGTATGGCTGATATTTATAGGCTACTTACCCTGTGTTGGCCATGGTGTCAGAAAAACCAGGGTCACATCCCCAAAGTCAATATTGCTGCTGGGTCCCCCAGGAACACAGCTGAATCCAAGTGTGGTGATATACAGATACTACAGTTTAACAGTGGCTTCTAGCATCTGCAAGTGATCTAGTGTAGTGTATCACACACCTGACGGTGCCTAAGAACCACATGGAGAGCCTGTTAAAGATACTCTAAAGATTACTAGTCTTTTTTTTTTTAAGAATTTATTTATTTATTCATGGGAGACATAGAGAGAGAGAGGCAGAGACACAGGCAGAGGAGAAGCAGACTCCCCGTAGGGAGCTCAATGCGCGACTCTATCCCTGGCCCGGGTTACACCCTGAGCTGAAGGCAGACGCTCAACCACTGAGCCACTCAGGTGTCCCTAAAGATTATTAGTCTTAACCCCAGAGATTCTGATTCTGTAGGTCTGGGGTCATGTGGGAAAATCTGCATTTCTGATTAGCACGTAGGTGAAAGGGAAGCTGTCTATGGAAGGACCATGCTTTTAGTACGAAAAGTATCTGTGAATAGAAAAGTTCACAAGTTCTGAATTTTAATCACATTCTTGTTTGAGTGCAAATCTGAATGTGGCACAGGGTAAACTCCAGGGACAGCAGGAACTGGCAAAAGGTGTATATCCTTTGGCTGGTTAGAACCATGATTCATAGAAGAATAAAAAGCTATTCAATGGAGGTCCTCCTTGGAACGATCAAGAAAAGCCTTTTTGCTATATGATGATGCTGGGATGGTGTATACAGAAACTATTGAGAGTGTTGACGAGGTCTAGCTGTAAGTTAGAGAAATAATTCGGCTTGAAGCAAATATCCTGATTTCAAGCCCTTGACAGTTATGATTTCATGATCCTGGGCCAGTGGTCGGTAAACCAGCCGCATCAACATCACCTTGGAATTTGTTAGAACTGAAATACCTGTGCAACACCTCAGACTTACTGAATTAAAAAGTCTGGGGTGGGACATAGCACCCTGTGGTTTATCAAGCCCTCCAGGTGATTCTAATGCATACTAAAGACTGAGAATCACTGCCTGACTAGTGGTTCTCAGATTTGCTATACATGAGAATGAGAATTACCTGGGAGTACTTATTTAACACATAAATTCCTGTTCCTTCCTCAATGGGGGCCTAAATGTTAAATACTTTTGGGGATTCCTAATCTAGACAACATTTACAGAACAGTGCCCTAACCCAGAGGCTTTCTAACTTTTTTGACCAGGACCACTATTTACATAAGGACTCAATAAATATAAATATATTTGTAACTAAAGCAAGAGTTTCATAAAACAATCTCTTACACATGTAAGAGTGTTTCTGTTCTATTTCATTTTTTAAATGCTGGAGTTGAAAGAGGAATCCCAACCACCTCCATTTTGACCTCAGTTTGTACTTTCTAATTGATTAAGTTCTTTCCAGCTCATCTCTTAATTTAGTAATGGAAACTGAAACTACTCTCTCAAGCAATAACTGCCCTGAGCCAGCAAGACCCCAAGTGACTGACCCCAAGACAGTGATCGACCTGACCTTTCCTGCCCACCTGCATGTACCCACTGACCTTTGTCCCACATTTTCCTTATATAAA